>NC_090937.1:144946533-146390249 GCF_040938575.1 Ambystoma mexicanum
CCCCTGCTCATGCCCCGTGTTTTCCCTCGTGTTCCCCCCACCCCCCACTCATGACCCGTGTCTCCCTCGTGTTGCCCCCACCCCCCGCTCATGACACGTTTCTCCCTCATGTTGCCCCCCAGCCCCCGCTCATGCCCCGTGTCTCCCTCGTGTTACCCCCCACTCATGCCTCATGTCTCCCTCCTTTTCAACCCTCCTGCTCACGCCCCTTGTCTCCTCTGTTCCCCCTACCCCTGCTCATGCCCCATGTCTCCCCTGTTCCCCCCACCCACCGCTCATGCCCCGCGTCTCTCTCCTGTTGCCCCCACCTCCCGCTCATGCCCCGTGTCTCTCTCCTGTTTCCCCCTGCTCATGCCCCTTGTCTCCCTCATGTTACCTCCCACCCCCTGCTCATGCCCTGTTTTTCCCTCGTGTTCCCCCCACCCCCGCTCATGCCCCATGTCTCCCTCGTGTTGCCCCCCACCCCCCGCTCATGCCCCGTGTCTCCCTCATATTGCCCCCACCCCCTGCTCATGCCCCGTGTCTCCCTCGTGTTACCCCCCACTCCCCTGCTCATGCCCCGTGTCTGCCCTGTTCCCCCACCCCCCGCTCATGCCCCGTGTCTCCCTCGTGTTGTCCCCACCCCCCACTCAACTCAAGCCCCGTGTCTCCCTCGTGTTGCCCCCCACCCCCCGCTCATGCCGTGTCTCCCTCGTGTTGCCCCCCACCCCCTGCTCATGCCCCTTGTCTCCCTTGTGTTACCCCCCACCCCCCGCTCATGCCCCGTGTCTCCCTGCTGTACCCCCAGCCTGCTCATGCCCCATGTCTGCCCTGTTCCCCCCACCCCCTGCTCATGCCCTGTGTCACCCCTGTTCCCCCACCTCCCGCTCATGCCCTGTGTCTCCCCTGTTCCCCACCCCCCGCTCATGCCCCGTGTTTCCCTTGTGTTACCCCCCGCTCATGCCCCGTGTCTCCCACCTGTTCCCTACAACCCCCGCTCATGCCCTGTGTTTCCCTCGTGTTCCCCCCACCCCTGCTCATTAGCCGTGTCTTCCTCGTGTTGCCCCCCACCCACGCTCATGCCCCGTGTCTGCCCTGTTCCCCCCCAACCCCTGCTCATGCCCCGTGTCTCCCTTGTGTTGCCCCCACCCCCCGCTCATGCCCAGTGTCTGCCCTGTTCCCCCCACCCTCCTCTCATGCCGTGTGTCTCCCTCGTGTTGCCCCCACCCCCGCTCATGCCTCCTGTCTCCCTCGTATTGCCCCCTACCCACCGCTCATGCCCCGTGTCTCCCTCGTGTTGCCCCCACCTCCGCTCATGCCCTGTGTCTCCCTCGTGTTACCCCCCACCCCCCGTATCTCCCTCCTGTACCCCACACCCCCACTCATACCCCGTGTCTGCCCTGTTACCCCCACTCTCAGCTCCTGCCCCGTGTCTCCCCTGTTCCCCCAATCCCCTCTCATGCCCTGTCCACCCCCACTCATGCCCCGTGTCTCCCTCGTGTTGCCCCCACCTCCGCTCATGCCCCGTGTCTCACTCGTGTTGCCCCCCACCGCCTGCTCATGCCCCGTGTCTCCCTCATGTTGCCCCCCACCCCCGCTCATGCCCTATGTCTCCCTCGTGTTACCCCCCACCCCCGTATCTCCCTCCTATACCCCACACCCCCACTCATACCCCGTGTCTGCCCTGTTACCCCCACTCTCAGCTCCTGCCCCGTGTCTCCCCTGTTCCCCCCCACTCCCCTCTCATGCCTTGTCTCCCCTTTTCCCCCCACCCCCACTCATGCCCCGTGTTTCCCTCGTGTTACCCCCCCACCCCCCGCTCATGCCCCGTGTATCCCTCCTGTTCCCCCCATCCCCTGCTCATGCCCCGTGTTTCCCTCGTGTTCCCCCCACCCCCGCTCATGCCCTGTGTCTCCTTCATGTTGCCCCCACCCCTTGTTCATGCCCCGTGTCTCCCTCCTGTGCCCCCCCACCCCCGCTCATGACCCGTGTCTCCCTCGTGTTGCCCCAACCCCCTGCTCATGACCCGTTTCTCCAACGTGTTGCCCCCACCCCCGCTCATGCCGTGTTTCTCCTTCATGTTGCCCCCCACCCCACGCTCATGTCCCATGTCTCCCTCCTGTACCCCCCCACACCTCGCTCATGCCCTGTGTCTCCCTCATGTTGCCCCCCAACCCCCGCTCATGCCCCATGTCTCCCTCGTGTTTCCCCCACCCCTACTCATGCTCCGTATCTCCCTGGTGTTGCCCCCACCCCCGCTCATGCTGTGTCTACCTCGTGTTGCCCCCCACCCCCCGCTCATGCCCCGTGTCTCCCTGCTGTACCCCCCACCCCCCGCTCATGCCCCATGTCTGCCCTGTTCTCCCCACCCCCCGCTCATGCCCCATGTCTCCCCTGTTCCCCCACTCCTCGCTCATGCCCTGTGTCTTCCCTGTTCCCCCCACCCCCCGCTCATGCCCCGTGTCTCCCTCCTGTTCCCCCACCCCCCGCTCATGCCCTGTGTTTCCCTCATGTTCCCCCACCCCCGCTCATTAGCCGTGTCTCCCTCGTGTTGCCCCCGACCCCCCGCTCATGCCCCGTGTTTCCATTGTGTTGCCCCCCACCCCCCACTCATGGCCCGTGTCTGCCCTGTTCCCCCCACCCCCGCTCATGCCCCATGTCTCCTTCTTGTTGCCCCCACTCCCTGCTCATGCCCATGTCTCCCTCGTTTTGCACCTCATGCCCCGCTCATGCCCCTTGTCTCCCTCGTGTTGCCCCCCACCCCTCGCTCATGTCCTGTGTCTCCCTCCTGTACCCTCCCACCCCCCGCTCATGCCCCGTGTGCTCCCTGTTCCCTCCATCCCCCGCTCAAGCCCCGTGTCTCCCTCGTGTTACTCCCCTCCCCCCCACTCATGCCCCGTGTCTCCCTCCTGTTGCCCCCCCACCCCCCGCTCATGCCCCATGTCTCCCTCGTGTTACCCCCCACCCCCCGTATCTCCCTCCGGTACCCACCACCCCAACTCATACCCCGTGTCTGCCCTGTTCCCCACACCCCCCGCTCATGCCCCGTGTCTCCCCTGTTCCCCCCCACTCCCCTCTCATGCCCTGTGTCTCCCCTGTTCCCCCAACCCCCGCTCATGCCCGTGTTTCCCTCGTGTTACCCCCCGCTCATGCCCCATGTCTCCCTCCTGTTCCCCCCACCCCCTGCTCATGCCCCGTGTTTCGTTCGTGTTCCCCCCACCCCCACTCATGACCCGTGACTCCCTTGTGTTGCCCCCCACCCCCTGCTCATGACCCATTTCTCCCTTTTGTTGCCCCCCACCCCCCGCTCATGCCCCGTGTCTCCCTCGTGTTGCCCCACACCCCCTGCTCATGCCCGTGTCTCCCTCGTGTTGCCCCTCATCCCCCGCTCATGTCCTGTGTCTCCCTCTTGTACCCCCCAAGCCCCTGCTCATGCCCCGTGTCTCCCTAGTGTTGCCCCACCCACGCTCATGCCCCGTGTCTCCCTCGTGTTGCCCCCCACCACTCACTCATGTCCCGTGTCTCCCTCCTGTACCCCCCACCCCCAGCTCATGCCCTGTGTCTTCCCCGTTCCTCCCCACCCCCCGCTCATGCCCCGTGTCTCCTTCGTGTTACCCCCCTCCCCTGCTCATGCCCCGTGTCTACCTCCTGTTCGCTCCACCCCCGCTCATGCCCCATGTCTAACATTTGTTCTACCCACCCCCCGCTCATGCCCCGTGTCTCCCTCCTTTTTCCCCCACCCCGCTCATGCCCCGTGTCTCCCTCGTGTTGCCCCCCACCCCGCTCATTCCTGTGTCTCCCTTGTGTTGCCCTCCACCCCCGCTCATGCCCCGTGTCTCCCTACTGTTCTACCCACCCCCCGCTCATGCCCTGTGTCTCCCTCGTGTTTCCCCCTTTTCAAGCCCCGTGTCTCCCTCGTGTTACCACCCACCCCCCACTCATGCCCCTTGGCTGCCCTGTTTCCCCCAGCGCCCCACTCATGCCCCGTGTCTCCCTCGTGTGTCCAACCCCCCGCTCATGCCCTGTGTCTCCCTCATGTTGCCCCCCACCCCCCACTCATGCCCCGTGTCTCTCTCGTGTTGCCCCCACCCCCCGCTCATGCACCATGTCTCCCTCGTGTTACCGCCTCCCCCTGCTCATGCCCCGTATCTCCCTCCTGTACCCCCCACCCCCGCTCATACCCCGTGTCTTCCCTGTTCCCCCCACGGCCCGCTCATGACCCGTGTCTCCCCTGCTCGCCCCCACTCCCCGCTCATGCCCTGTGTCTCCACTGTTCCCCCCACTCCCCGCTCATGCCACGTGTTTCCCACGTATTACCCCCACCCCCGCTCATGCCCCGTGTCTCCCGCCTGTTCCCCCCACCCCCCGCTCATGTCCAATGTTTCCCTCGTGTTCCCCCCTCCCCTGCTCATGACCCGTGTCTCCCTCGTGTTGCCCCCCGCTCATGACCAGTTTCTCCCTCGTGTTGCCCCCCACCCCCGCTCATGCCCCGTGTCTCCCTCCTGTACCCCCCACCCCCTGCTCATGTCCCGTGTCTCCCTCCCGTACTCCCCCACCCCCGCTCATGCCCCATGTCTGCCCTGTTCCCCCTCCACCCCCGCTTATGTCTCCCCTGCTCACCCCCACTCCCCGCTCATGCCCTGTGTCTCCACTGTTCCCCCCACTCCCCGCTCATGCCCCGTGTTTCCCTCGTGTTACCCCCCACCCCCGCTCATGCCCCGTGTCTCCCTCCTGTACCCCCCACCCCCTGCTCATGTCCCGTGTCTCCCTCCCGTACTCCCCCACCCCCACTCATGCCCCATGTCTGCCCTGTTCCCCCTCCACCCCCCGCTTATGCCCCGTGTCTCCCTTGTGTTACCCCCATCCCCCGCTCATGCCCCGTGTCTCCCTCCTGTTACCCTCACCCCCGCTCTTGCCCCGTGTCTCCCTCCTGTTCCCACCCCCACTCATGCCCTGTGTTTCCCTCTGGTTCCCCCTACCCCCCTGCTCATGCCTGTGTCTCCCTCGTGTTACCCCCCACCCCCCGCTCATGCCCCGTGTCTCCCCTGTTCCTCCCTACCCCCCGCTCATGCCCCGTGTCTCCCCTGTTCCCCCACCACCCGCTCATGCCTCGTGTCTCCCTCCTGTTCCCCCTAACCCCCTGCTCATGCCTCGTGTCTCCCTCATGTTACCCCCACCCCCGCTCATGCCCCATGTCTCCCCTGTTCCTCCCCACCCCCCGCTCATGCCCCATGTCTCCCCTGTTTCCTCCACCACCCGCTCATGCCCCGTGTCACCCCTGTTCCCCACACCCCCTGGTCATGCCCCGTGTCTCCCTCCTTTTCGCCCCTACCCCCTGGTCATGCCCCTTGTCTCCCCTGTTCCCCCAACCTCCCTGCTAATGCCCGGTGTCTCCCCTGTTCCCCCCACCCCCGCTCATGCCCCGTGTCTCCCCTGTTCCCCCATCCCCCGCTCATGCCCCTTGTCTCCCCTGTTCCCCCCCACCCCCCGCTTATGCCCCGTGTCTCCCCTGTTCCCCCATCCCCCGCTCATGCCCCTTGTCTCCCCTGTTCCCCCCACCCCCTGCTCATGGCCTGTGTCTCTCTTGTTCCCCCATCCCCCACTCATGCCACATGTCTCTCTCCTGTTGCCCTCCCACCCCCTGCTCATGCCCCGTGTCTCTCTCCTGTTCCCCCCACCCCCCACTCATGCCCCGTGTCTCCCTCCTGTTACCCACCGCCCCCACTCATGCCCCCTGTCTCCCTCCTGTTCCCCCCACCTCCCACTCATGCTCCGTGTCTCGCTCCTGTGCACCCCACCCCCTGCTCATGCTTTGTGTCTCCCTCCGGTCCCCCACCCCCTGCTCATGCCCCGTGTCTCTCTCCTGTTGCTCCCCACCCCCCCGCTCATGCCCCCTGTCTCCCTCCTGTTACCCCCCTCCCGCCCGCTCATGCCTTGTGTCTCCCTCGTGTTGTCCCCCACCCCCTGCTCATGCCCCGTGTTTCCCTCATGTTGCCCCCACCCCCCACTCATGCCCCATGTCTCCCTCGTGTTGCCCCACACCCCCCGCTCATGCCCTGTGTCTCCCTCATGTTGCCCCCCACCCCCCGCTCATACCCCGTGTCTTTCCTGTTCCTCCCACCCCCCGCTCATGCCCCGTGTCTTCCTCGTTTTGCCCACACTCCCCGCTCATGCCCCGTGTCTCCCATGTGTTGCCCCCCACCCCCGCTCATGCCCCGTGTTTCCCTTGTGTTGCCCGCCATCGCCCACTCATGCCCGTGTCTCTCTCCTGTTGCTCCCCACCCCCCCGCTCATGCCCTGTGTCTCCCTCCTGTTACCCCCCACCCCCCCACTCATATCCAGTGTCTCCCTCGTGTTGCCCCCCACCCCCTGCTCATGCCCCATGTCTCCCTCCTTTTCCCCCCAACCCTGCTCATGTCCCGTGTTTCCCTCGTGTTCCCCCAACACCCCCGCTCATGACCCGTGTCTCCCTCATGTTGCCATCCACCCCCCACTCATGCCCCGTGTCTCCCTTGTGCTGCCCCACCCCCCGCTCATGCCCTGTGTCTCCCTCCTGTACCCCCCACACCCTGCTCATATCCTGTGTCTCCCTCCTGTAACCCCTCACCCCCCACTCATGCCTGTGTCTGCCCTGTTCCCCCCACCCCCCTCTAATGCTCCGTGTCTCCCTCGTGTTACCCCCCACCCCCCACTCATGCCCCGTGTCTCCCACCTGTTACCCTCACCCACCCGCTCATGCCCCTTGTCTCCCTCATGTTACCCCCAACCCCTGCTCATGCCCTGTGTCTCCCTCCTGTTGACCCCCAAACCCCGCTTTTGCCCTGAGTCTCCCCTGTTCCCCCCACCCCTGCTCATGCCCTGTGTCTCCACTGTTCCTCCCTACCCCCGCTCATTCCCCGTGTCTCCCTCCTTTCCCACCCCACCCCCCTCATGCCCCGTGTCTCCCCTTTTCCCCCCAACCCTTGCTCATGCCCTGTCTCTCCCCTGTTCCCCCCCACCCCCCGGTCATGCCCCGTGTCTCCGTCCTTTTCTCCCCCACCCCTGGTCATGCCCCTTGTCTCTCCTGTTCCCCCCTCCCCCTGCTCATGCCCTGTGTCTCCTGTGTTCCCCCACCCCCCGCTCATGCCGCGTGTCTCCCCTGTTCCCCCCACCCCCGCTCATGCCCCTTGTCTCCCCTGTTCACCCCATCCCCTGCTCATGCCCCGTGTCTCTCTCCTGTTCCCCCCACCCCTCGCTCATGCCCTGTGTCTCCCTCCTGTTACCCCCCACCCCTGCTCATGCCCTGTGTCTTTCTCCTATTGCCCCCCACCCCCGCTCATGCCCCATGTCTCTCTCCTGTTAACCCCACCCGCTCGGTCATGCCCCATGTTTCCCTCCACCCCCGCTCATGCCCCGTGTCCCCCTCCTTTCCCCCCCACCCCCCTCATGCCCCGTGTCTCTCCTGTTCCCCCCTACCCCTCGCTCATGCCCTGTGTCTTCCTTGTCCCCCCACCTCCCGCTCATGACCTGTGTCTACCTCGTGTTGCCCCCATGCCCCGCTCATGCCCCGTGTCTCCATCGTGTTGCCACCCAACCTCCGATCATACCCCGTGTCTCCCTCGTGTTGCCCCACACCCTCCGCTCATGCCCCGTGTCTCCCTTGTGTCACCCACCAGCGCCCGCTCATGCCCTGTGTCTCCCTCTTGTTGCCCCCACCCCTCGCTCATGCCCTGTGGCTCCCTCGTGTTGCCCCCCACCCCCCTCTCATGCCCTGTGTCTCCCCTGTTCCCCCTACTCCCCGCTCATGCCCTGTGTTTCCCTTTTCCCTCCATCCCCCGCTCATGCCCCGTGTTTCCCTTATGATACCCCCACCCCCTGCTCATGCCCCGTGTCTCCCTCCTGTTCCCCTCACCCCCCGCTCATGCCCCGTGTTTCCATCGTGTTCCCCCCAACCCCCAATCATGACCCGTGCCTCCCTCGTGTTGCCCCCCACCCCTGCTCATGCCCCGTTTCTCCCTCGTGTTGCCCCCCAGCCCCCGCTCATGCCCCATGTCTCCCTCGTGTTACCCCCCACTCATGCCCCATGTCTCCCTCCTTTTCAACCCCCCTGCTCACACCCCTTGTCTCCTCTGTTCCCCCCCTACCCCCGCTCATGCCCCATGTCTCCCCTGTTCCCCCACCCCCCGCTCATGCCCCGTGTCTCTCTCCTGTTGCCCCCACCTCTCGCTCATGCCCCGTGTCTCTCTCCTGTTTCCCCCTGCTCATGCCCCTTGTCTCCCTCGTGTTACCTCCCACCCCCCACTCATGCCCTGTGTTTCCCTCGTGTTCCCCCCACTCCTGCTCATGCCCTGTGTCTCCCTCGTGTTGCCCCCCACCCCCCGTGTCTCCCTCATGTTGCCCCCACCCCCCGCTCATGCCCCGTGTCTCTCTCCTGTTGCCCCCACCTCCCTCTCATGCGTGTTACCTCCCACCCCCCGCTCATGCCCTGTTTTTCCCTCGTGTTCCCCCCACCCCCGCTCATGACCTGTGTCTCCCTCGTGTTGCCCCCCACCCCCCGCTCATGCCCCGTGTCTCCCTCATATTGCCCCCACCCCCCGCTCATTCCCCGTGTTACCCCCCACTCCCCTGCTCATGGTCCGTGTCTGCCCTGTTCCCCCCGACCCCCCGCTCATGCCCTCTGTCTCTCTCCTGTTGCCCCCACCTCCCGCTCATGCCCCGTGTCTCTCTCCTGTTTCCCCCTGCTCATGCCCCTTGTCTCCCTTGTGTTACCTCCCACCCCCGCTCATGCCCTGTTTTTCCCTCGTGTTCCCCCCACCCCCACTCATGACCCGTGTCTCCCTCGTGTTGCCCCCCACCCCCTGCTCATGGCCCGTGTCTCCCTCATATTGCCCCCACCCCCCGCTCATGCCCCGTGTCTCCCTCGTGTTACCCCCCACTCCCCTGCTCATGCCCTGTGTCTGCCCTGTTCCCCCTACTCAAGCCCCGTGTCTCCCTCGTGTTGCCCCCCACCCCCGCTCATGCCGTGTCTCCCTCGTGTTGCCCCCCACCCCCCGCTCATGCCCCTTGTCTCCCTCGTGTTAACCCCACCCCCCGCTCATGCCCCGTGTCTCCCTGCTGTACCCCCAGCCCGCTCATGCCCCATGTCTGCCCTGTTCCCCCCACCCCCTGCTCATGCCCTGTGTCTCCCCTGTTCCCCCACTCCCCGCTCATGCCCTGTGTCTCCCCTGTTCCCCCCACCACCCGCTCATGCCCCGTGTTTCCCTTGTGTTACCCCCCACCCCCGCTCATGCCCCGTGTCTCCCTCGTGTTCCCCCCACCCCTGCTCATTAGCCGTGTCTTCCTCATGTTGCCCCCCACCCCCCGCTCATGCCCCGTGTCTGCCCTGTTCCCCCAACCCCCGCTCATGTCCCGTGTCTCCCTTGTGTTTCCCCCCACCCCCCGCTCATGCCCTGTTTCTGCCCTGTTCCCCCACCCCCCGCTCATGCCCCGTTTCTACCCTGTTCCCCCTAACCCCCGCTCATGCCCTGTGTCTCCCTCGTGTTGCCCCCACCCCTGCTCATGCCTCCTGTCTCCCTCGTATTGCCCCCTACCTACCGCTCATGCCCCGTGTCTGCCTCGTGTTGCCCCCACCTCCGCTCATGCCCTGTGTCTCCCTCGTGTTGCCCCCCAACACCGGCTCATGCCCGTGTCTCCCTCGTGTTGCCCCCCACTCCCCGTATCTCCCTCCTGTACCCCACACCCCCACTCATACCCCGTGTCTGCCCTGTTCCCCCCACTCTCAGCTCATGCCCCGTGTCTCCCCTGTTCCCCCCCACTCTCATGCCCTGTGTCTCCCCTTTTCTCCCCACCCCCGCTCATGCCCCGTGTTTCCCTCGTGTTACCCCCAACCCCCCGCTCATGCACCGTGTCTACCTCCTGTTCCCCCCACCCCCTGCTCATGCCCCATGTTTCCCTCGTGTTCCCCCACCTCCCGCTCATGACCCGTGTCTCCCTCGTGTTGCCCCCCACCCCCTGCTCATGCCCTGTGTCTCCGTCATGTTGCCCCCCAACCCCCGCTCATGCCCCGTGTCTCCCTTGTGGTACCCCCCACCCCCCTGCTCATGCTCCGTGTCTGCCCTGTTCCCCCCACTCCCCGCTCATTCCCCATGTCTCCCTCGTGTTTCCCCCACCCCCGCTCATGCTCCGTATCTCCCTCGTGTTGCCACCACCCCCCGCTCATGCTGTGTCTACCTCGTGTTGCCCCCCACCCCCGCTCATGCCCCGTGTCTCCATCGTGTTACCCCCCATCCCCGCTCATGCCCCATGTCTCCCTGCTGTACCCCCCCACCCCCGCTCATGCCCAATGTCTGCCTGTTCCCCCCACCCCCTGCTCATGCCCCGTGTCTCCCCTGTTCCCCCACTCCCCGCTCATGCCCTGTGTCTACCTCCTGTTCCCCACACCCCAGGCTCATGCCCGTGTCTCCCCTGTTCCCCCCACTCCCCTCTCATGCCCTGTGTCTCCCCTGTTCCCCCAACCCCCGCTCATGCCCCGTGTTTCCCTCGTGTTACCCCCTACCCCCGCTCATGCCCCATGTCTCCCTCCTGTTCCCCCCACCCCCTGCTCATGCCCCGTGTTTCGCTCGTGTTCCCCCCACCCCCCACTCATGACCCGTGTCTCCCTCGTGTTGCCCCCCACCCCCTGCTCATGACCCATTTCTCCCTTGTGTTGCTCCCCACCCCCCGCTCATGCCCCGTGTCTCCCTCGTGTTGCCCCCCCACCCCCGCTCATGCCCCATGTCTCCCTTGTGTTGCCCCCCACCCCCCGCTCATGTCCCGTGTCTCTCTCGTGTTGCCCCCACCCCTCGCTCATGTCCCATGTCTCCCTCCTTTGCCCCCGCACCCCCCGCTCATGCCCAGTGTCTTCCCTGCTCCTCCCCACACCCCGCTCATGCCCCGTGTCTCCTTCGTGTTACCCCCCTCCCCCAGCTCATGCCCCGTGTCTCCCTCCTGTTCCCTCCACCCCCGCTCATGCCCCATGTCTCCCTCCTGTTCTACCCACCCCCCACTCATGCCCCGTGTCTCCCTCCTTTCCCCCACCCCTGCTCATGCCCCGGGTCTCCCCTGTGTTGCCCCCCACCCCCGCTCATTCCCGTGTCTCCCTCGTGTTGCCGTCCACCCCCACTCATGCCCCGTGTCTCCCTCCTGTTGCCCCCTGTTCAAGCCCTGTGTCTCCCTCGTGTGTCCCCTGTTCAAGCCCTGTGTCTCCCTCGTGTTAACCCCGCCCCCCGCTCATGCCCTGTGGCTGCCCTGTTTCCCCCATCGCCCCGCTCATGCCCCGTGTCTCCCTCGTGTGTCCCACCCCCCGCTCATGCCCTGCGTCTCCCTCGTGTGTCCCCTGTTCAAGCCCCGTGTCTCCCTCGTGTGTCCCCTGTTCAAGCCCTGTGTCTCCCTCGTGTTAACCCCGCCCCCCGCTCATGCCCTGTGGCTGCCCTGTTTCCCCCACCGCCCCGCTCATGCCCCGTGTCTCCCTCGTGTGTCCCACCCCCCGCTCATGCCCTGTGTCTCCCTCGTGTTGCCCCCCACCCCCCGCTCATGCCCCGTGTCTCTCTTGTGTTGCCCTACCCCCCGCTCATGCCCCATGTCTCCCTCGTGTTACCCCCACCCGCCCGCTCATGTCCTGTGTCTCCCTCTTGTTGCCCCCCAACCCCTGCTCATGCCCTGTGTTTCCCCCGTGTTGCCCCCCACCCTCCACTCATGCCCCATGTCTCCCTCGTGTTGCCCCCCACCCCCCGCTCATGCCCTGTGTCTCCCTCGTCTTGCCCCCCACCCCCCACTCATACCCTGTGTCTTTCCTGTTCCTCCCACCCCCGCTCATGCCCCGTGTCTTCCTCGTTTTGCCCACAACCCCCGCTCATGCCCCGTGTCTCCCACGTGTTGCCCCCCACCCCCGCTCATGCCCCGTGTTCCCCTCGTGTTGCCCGCCATCCCCCACTCATGCCCGTGTCTCTCTCCTGTTGCTCCCCACCCCCCCGCTCATGCCCTGTGTCTCCCTCCTGTTACCCCTCACCCCCCGCTCATGCCCTGTGTCTCCCTCGTGTTCCTCCCCACCCCCCGCTCATGCCCCGTGTCTCCCTCCTGTTCCCCCGAACCCCGCTCATGCCCCGTGTTTCCCTCGTGTTCCCCCAACCCCCCCGCTCATGACCCGTGTCTCCCTCGTGTTGCCCCCACCCCCCGCTCATGACCCATGTCTCCCTTGTGTTGCCCCCCACTCATGCCCCGTGTCTCCCTTGTGTTGCCCCATCCCCTGCTCATGCCCTGTGTCTCCCTCCTGTACCCACACCCCCCGCTCATTCCCTGTGTCTCCCTCCTGTACCCCCCACACCCCGCTCATGTCCTGTGTCTCCCTCCTCTATCCCCCATCCCCGCTCATGCCCGTGTCTGCCCTGTTCCCCCCACCCCCCTCTAATGCTCCGTGTCTCCCTCGTGTTACCCCCCACCCCCCACTCATGCCCCGTGTCTCCCACCTGTTACCCTCATTCGCCCGCTCATGCCCCTTGTCTTCCTCATGTTACCCCCACCCCCTGCTAATGCCCTGTGTCTCCCTCCTGTTGCACCCCACACCCCGCTTTTGCCCTGAGTCTCCCCTGTTCCCCCACCCCCGCTCATGCCCTGTGTCGCCCCTGTTCCTCCCGACCCCCCGCTCATTCCCCGTGTCTCCCTCCTTTCCCACCCCACCCCTCTCATTCCCTGTGTCTCCCCTTTTCCCCCCACCCCTCGCTCATGCCCTGTGTCTCCCCTATTGCCCCCACCCCGCGGTCATGCCCTGTGTCTCCCTCCATTTCTCCCCCACCCCCGGTCATGCCCCTTGTCTCTCCTGTTCCCCCCCACCCCCTGCTCATGCCCCGTGTCTCCCGTGTTCCCCCCACCCCCCGCTCATGCCCCGTGTCTCCCCTGTTCCCCCCCACCCCCGCTCATGCCCCTTGTCTCCCCTGTTTCCCACCACCCCCGCTCATGCCCCGTGTCCCCCTCCTTTCCCCCCCACCCCCCTCATGCCCCTTGTCTCTCCTGTTCCCCCCTACCCCTCGCTCATGCCCTGTGTCTTCCTTGTTTCCCCCTCCTCCCGCTCATGACCTGTGTCTCCCTCGTGTTGCCCCCATGCCCCGCTCATGCCCCGTGTCTCCCTCGTGTTGCCACCCACCCTCCGCTCATGCCCCGTGTCTCCCTCGTGTTGCCCCACACCCTCCGCTCATGCCCCGTGTCTCCCTCGTGTCACCCACCACCGCCCGCTCATGCCCTGTGTCTCCCTCGTGTTGCCCCCACCCCTCGCTCATGCCCTGTGGCTCCCTCGTGTTACTCCTCACCCCCCGCTCATGCCCCTTATCTCCCTCCTGTACTCCCCACCCCGCTCATGCCCTATGTCTGCCTTGTACCCCCCACCCCCCGCTCATGCCCCATGTCTCCCCTGTTCCCCCTACTCCCCGCTCATGCCCTGTGTCTCCCCTTTTCCCTCCATCCCCTGCTCATGCCCCGTGTTTCCCTTATGATACCCCCCTCCCCCGCTCATGCCCCGTGTCTCCCTCCTGTTCCCCTCACCCCCCGCTCATGCCCCGTGTTTCCCTTGTGTTCCCCCCACCCCCCAATCATGACCCGTGCCTCCCTCGTGTTGCCCCCCACTCCCCGCTCATGCCCCGTTTCTCCCTCGTGCTGCCCCCCAGCCCCCGCTCATGCCCCGTGTCTCCCTTGTGTTACCCCCACTCATGCCCCATGTCTCCCTCCTTTTCAACCCACCTGCTCACACCCCTTGTCTCCTCTGTTCCCCCCCTACCCCCGCTCATGCCCCATGTCTCCCCTGTTCCCCCCACCCCCGCTCATGCCCCGTGTCTCTCTCCTGTTGCCCGCACCTCCCGCTCATGCCGCGTGTCTCTCTCCTGTTGCCCCCTGCTCATGCCCCTTGTCTCCCTTGTGTTACCTCCCACCCCCCGCTCATGCCCTGTTTTTCCCTCGTGTTCCCCCCACCCCCGCTCATGACCCGTGTCTCCCTCGAGTTGCCCCCCACCCCCTGCTCATGCCCGGTGTCTCCCTCATATTGCCCCCACCCCCCGCTCATGCCCCATGTCTCCCTCGTGTTACCCCCCACTCCTCTGCTCATGGCCGGTGTCTGCCCTGTTCCCCCCACCCCCCGCTCAAGCCCCGTGTCTCCCTCGTGTTGCCCCCCACCCCCCGCTTAAGCCCCTTGTCTCCCTCGTGTTAACCCCACCCCCCGCTCATGCCCCATGTCTCCCTGCTGTACCCCCCAGCCCGCTCATGCCCCATGTCTGCCCTGTTCCCCCCACCCCCCGCTCATGCCCTGTGTCTCCCCTGTTCCCCCACTCCCCGCTCATGCCCTGTGTCTCCCCTGTTCCCCCCACCACCCGCTCATGCCCCGTGTTTCCCTTGTGTTACCCCCCACCCCCCGCTCATGCCCCGTGTCTCCCTCCTGTTCCCTCCAACCCCCGCTCATGCCCTGTGTTTCCCTTCTGTTCCCCCACCCGTGCTCATTAGCCGTGTCTTCCTCGTGTTGCCCCCCACCCCCGCTCATGCCCCGTATCTGCCCTGTTCCCCCCAATCCCCACTCATGTCCCGTGTCTCCCTTGTTTTGCCCCCCACCCCCCGCTCATGCCCTGTGTCTGCCCTGTTCCCCCACCCCCCGCTCATGCCCCGTGTCTGCCCTGTACCCCCCAACCCCCGCTCATGCCCTGTGTCTCCCTCGTGTTGCCCCCACCCCCACTCATGCCTCCTGTCTCCCTCGTATTGCCCCCTACCCACCGCTCATGCCCCGTGTCTCCCTCGTGTTGCCCCCACCTCCGCTCATGCCCCGTGTCTCCCTCGTGTTGCCCCCCAGCACCGGCTCATGCCTGTGTCTTCCTCGTGTTGCCCCCCACCCCCCGTATCTCCCTCCTGTACCCCACACCCCCACTCATACCCCATGTCTGCCCTGTTCCCCCCACTCTCAGCTCATGCCCCGTGTCTCCCCTGTTCCCCCCCACTCTCATGCCCTGTGTCTCCCCTTTTCCCCCCACCCCCCGCTCATGCCCTGTGTTTCCCTCGTGCTACCCCCCAACCCCCCGCTCATGCACTGTGTCTCCCTCCTGTTCCCCCCACCCCCCGCTCATGCTGTGTCTACCTCGTGTTGCCCTCCACCCCTGCTCATGCCCCGTGTCTCCATCGTGTTACCCCATCCCCGCTCATGCCCCGTGTCTCCCTGCTGTACCCCCCAAACCTGCTCATGCCCCATGTCAGCCCTGTTCCCCCCACCCCCTGCTCATGCCCCGTGTCTCCCCTGTTCCCCCACTCCCCGCTCATGCCCTGTGTCTCCCTCCTGTTCCCCCACCCCCTGCTCATGCCCTGTGTTTCCCTCATGTTCCCCCCACCCCCGCTCATTAGCCATGGCTCCCTCGTGTTGCCCCCCACCGCCCGCTCATGCCCCGTGTCTGCCCTGTTCCCCCCACCCCCCGCTCATGCCCCATGTCTCCTTCTTGTTGCCCCCACGCCCTGCTCATGCCCCATGTCTCCCTCGTGTTGCACCCCACGCCCCGCTCATGCCCCGTGCCTCCCTCATGTTGCCCCCCACCCCTCGCTAATGTCCCGTGTCTCCCTCCTGTACCCCCCACCCCCCGCTCATGCCCCGTGTCTCCCTCGTGTTACCCCCCTCCCCCCACTCATGCCCCGTGTCTCCCTCCTGTTCCCTCCACCCCTGCTCATGCCCCTTGTCTCCCTCCTGTTCTACCCACCCCCCGCTCATGCACTGTGTCTTCCTCGTGTTGCCCCCACCCCCCTCTCATGCCCCGTGTCTCCCTCATGTTGCCCCCAACCCCCGCTCATGCCCCGTGTCTCCCTCATGTTACCCCCCACCCCCGTATCTCCCTCCTGTACCCACCACCCCAACTAATACCCCGTGTCTGCCCTGTTCCTCACACACCCCGCTCATGCCCCGTGTCTCCCCTGTTCCCCCCCACTCCCCTCTCATGCCCTGTGTCTCCCCTGTTCCCCCAACCCCCGCTCATGACCCGTGTCTCCCTCGTGTTGGCCCCCAACCCCCGCTCATGACCCATGTCTCCCTCGTGTTGCCCCCCACCCCCCACTCATGCCCCGTGTCTCCCTTGTGTTGCCCCACCCCCTGCTCATGCCCTGTGTCTCCCTCCTGTACCCCCACCCCCGCTCATTCCCTGTGTCTCCCTCCTGTACCCCCCACACCCCGCTCATGTCCTCTGTCTCCCTCCTCTATCCCCCCACCCCCGCTCATGCCCGTGTCTGCCCTGTTCCCCCCACCCCCCTCTAATGCTCTGTGTCTCCCTCGTGTTACCCCCCACCCCCCACTCATGCCCCGTGTCTCCCACCTGTTACCCTCACTCGCCCGCTCATGCCCCTTGTCTTCCTCATGTTACCCCCACCCCCTGCTAATGCCCTGTGTCTCCCTCCTGTTGCACCCCACACCCCGCTTTTGCCCTGAGTCTCCCCTGTTCCTCCACCCCCGCTCATGCCCTGTGTCGCCCCTGTTCCTCCCGACCCCCCGCTCATTCCCCGTTTCTCCCTCCTTTCCCACCCCACCCCTCTCATTCCCCGTGTCTCCCCTTTTCCCCCCCACCCCTCGCTCATGCCCTGTGTCTCCCCTATTGCCCCCACCCCGCAGTCATGCCCTGTGTCTCCCTCCATTTCTCCCCCACCCCCGGTCATGCCCCTTGTCTCTCCTGTTCCCCCCACCCCCTGCTCATGCCCCGTGTCTCCCGTGTTCCCCCCACCCCCCGCTCATGCCCTGTGTCTCCCCTGTTCCCCCCCACCCCCGCTCATGCCCCTTGTCTCCCCTGTTTCCCACCACCCCCGCTCATGCCCCGTGTCCCCCTCCTTTCCCCCCCACCCCTCATGCCCCTTGTCTCTCCTGTTCCCCCCTACCCCTCGCTCATGCCCTGTGTCTTCCTTGTTCCCCCCAGCTCCCGCTCATGACCTGTGTCTCCCTCGTGTTGCCCCCATGCCCCGCTCATGGCCCGTGTCTCCCTCGTGTTGCAACCCACCCTCCGCTCATGCCCCGTGTCTCCCTCGTGTTGCCCCACACCCTCCGCTCATGCCCCGTGTCTCCCTCGTGTCACCCACCACCGCCCGCTCATGCCCTGTGTCTCCCTCGTGTTGCCCCCACCCCTCGCTCATGCCCTGTGGCTCCCTCGTGTTACTCCTCACCCCCCGCTCATGCCCCTTATCTCCCTCCTGTACTCCCCACCCCGCTCATGCCCCATGTCTGCCTTGTACCCCCCACCCCCCGCTCATGCCCCATGTCTCCCCTGATCCCCCTACTCCCCGCTCATGCCCTGTGTCTCCCCTGTTCCCTCCATCCCCTGCTCATGCCCCGTGTTTCCCTTATGATACCCCCCTCCCCCTGCTCATGCCCCGTGTCTCCCTCCTGTTCCCCTCACCCCCCGCTCATGCCCCATGTTTCCCTCGTGTTCCCCCCACCCCCAATCATGACCCGTGCCTCCCTCGTGTTGCCCCCCACTCCCCGCTCATGCCCCGTTTCTCCCTCGTGTTGCCCCCCAGCCCCCACTCATGCCCCGTGTCTCCCTTGTGTTACCCCCACTCATGCCCCATGTCTCCCTCCTTTTCAACCCACCTGCTCACACCCCTTGTCTCCTCTGTTCCCCCCCTACCCCCGCTCATGCCCCATGTCTCCCCTGTTCCCCCCCACCCCCGCTCATGCCCCGTGCCTCCCTCATGTTGCCCCCCACCCCTCGCTAATGTCCCGTGTCTCCCTCCTGTACCCCCCACCCCCCGCTCATGCCCCGTGTCTCCCTCGTGTTACCCCCACTCATGCCCCATGTCTCCCTCCTTTTCAACCCACCTGCTCACACCCCTTGTCTCCTCTGTTCCCCCCCTACCCCCGCTCATGCCCCATGTCTCCCCTGTTCCCCCCACCCCCGCTCATGCCCCGTGCCTCCCTCATGTTGCCCCCCACCCCTCGCTAATGTCCCGTGTCTCCCTCCTGTACCCCCCACCCCCCGCTCATGCCCCGTGTCTCCCTCGTGTTACCCCCACTCATGCCCCATGTCTCCCTCCTTTTCAACCCACCTGCTCACACCCCTTGTCTCCTCTGTTCCCCCCCTACCCCCGCTCATGCCCCATGTCTCCCCTGTTCCCCCCCACCCCCGCTCATGCCCCGTGCCTCCCTCATGTTGCCCCCCACCCCTCGCTAATGTCCCGTGTCTCCCTCCTGTACCCCCCACCCCCCGCTCATTCCCCGTGTCTCCCTCGTGTTACCCCCACTCATGCCCCATGTCTCCCTCCTTTTCAACCCACCTGCTCACACCCCTTGTCTCCTCTGTTCCCCCCCTACCCCCGCTCATGCCCCATGTCTCCCCTGTTCCCCCCCACCCCCGCTCATGCCCCGTGCCTCCCTCATGTTGCCCCCCACCCCTCGCTAATGTCCCGTGTCTCCCTCCTGTACCCCCCACCCCCCGCTCATGCCCCGTGTCTCCCTCGTGTTACCCCCACTCATGCCCCATGTCTCCCTCCTTTTCAACCCACCTGCTCACACCCCTTGTCTCCTCTGTTCCCCCCCTACCCCCGCTCATGCCCCATGTCTCCCCTGTTCCCCCCCACCCCCGCTCATGCCCCGTGCCTCCCTCATGTTGCCCCCCACCCCTCGCTAATGTCCCGTGTCTCCCTCCTGTACCCCCCACCCCCCGCTCATGCCCCGTGTCTCCCTCGTGTTACCCCCACTCATGCCCCATGTCTCCCTCCTTTTCAACCCACCTGCTCACACCCCTTGTCTCCTCTGTTCCCCCCCTACCCCCGCTCATGCCCCATGTCTCCCCTGTTCCCCCCCACCCCCGCTCATGCCCCGTGCCTCCCTCATGTTGCCCCCCACCCCTCGCTAATGTCCCGTGTCTCCCTCGTGTTACCCCCCACTCCTCTGCTCATGGCCGGTGTCTGCCCTGTTCCCCCCACCCCCCGCTCAAGCCCTGTGTCTCCCTCGTGTGCCCCCCACCCCCCGCTTAAGCCCCTTGTCTCCCTCGTGTTAACCCCACCCCCGCTCATGCCCCATGTCTCCCTGCTGTACCCCCCAGCCCGCTCATGCCCCATGTCTGCCCTGTTCCCCCCACCCCCCGCTCATGCCCTGTGTCTCCCCTGTTCCCCCACTCCCCGCTCATGCCCTGTGTCTCCCCTGTTCCCCCCACCACCCGCTCATGCCCCGTGTTTCCCTTGTGTTACCCCCCACCCCCGCTCATGCCCCGTGTCTCCCTCCTGTTCCCTCCAACCCCCGCTCATGCCCTGTGTTTCCCTTCTGTTCCCCCACCCGTGCTCATTAGCCGTGTCTTCCTCGTGTTGCCCCCCACCCCCCGCTCATGCCCCGTATCTGCCCTGTTCCCCCCAATCCCCACTCATGTCCCGTGTCTCCCTTGTTTTGCCCCCCACCCCCCGCTCATGCCCTGTGTCTGCCCTGTTCCCCCACCCCCCGCTCATGCCCCGTGTCTGCCCTGTACCCCCCACCCCCCAATCATGACCCGTGCCTCCCTCGTGTTGCCCCCCACTCCCCGCTCATGCCCCGTTTCTCCCTCGTGTTGCCCCCCAGCCCCCACTCATGCCCCGTGTCTCCCTTGTGTTACCCCCACTCATGCCCCATGTCTCCCTCCTTTTCAACCCACCTGCTCACACCCTTGTCTCCTCTGTTCCCCCCCTACCCCCGCTCATGCCCCATGTCTCCCCTGTTCCCCCCCACCCCCGCTCATGCCCCGTGTCTCTCTCCTGTTGCCCCCACCTCCCGCTCATGCCCCGTGTCTCTCTCCTGTTGCCCCCTGCTCATGCCCCTTGTCTCCCTCGTGTTGCCCCCCACCCCCGCTCATGCCCCGTGTCTCCCTCATATTGCCCCCACCCCCGCTCATTCCCCGTGTCTCCCTCGTGTTACCCCCCACTCCCCTGCTCATGCCACGTGTCTCTCTCCTGTTTCCCCCTGCTCATGGCCCTTGTCTCCCTCGTGTTACCTCCCACCCCCCGCTCATGCCCCGTGTCTCCCTCGTGTTGCCCCCCACCCCCGTGTCTCCCTCATGTTGCCCCCACCCCCGGCTCATGCCCGTGTCTCTCTCCTGTTGCCCCCACCTCCCGCTCATGCCCCTTGTCTCCCTCGTGTTACCTCCCACCCCCCGCTCATGCCCTGTTTTTCCCTCGTGTTCCCCCCACCCCCGCTCATGACCAGTGTCTCCCTCATATTGCCCCCACCCCCACTCATTCCCCGTGTCTCCCTCGTGTTACCCCCCACTCCCCTGCTCATGCCACGTGTCTGCCCTGTTCCCCCCGACCCCCCCGCTCATGCCCCGTGTCTCTCTCCTGTTGCCCCCACCTCCCGCTCATGCCCTGTGTCTCTCTCCTGTTTCCCCATGCTCATGCCCCTTGTCTCCGTTGTGTTACCTCCCACCCCCGCTCATGCCCTGTTTTTCCTCGTGTTCCCCCCATCCCCCCTCATGACCCGTGTCTCCCTCGAGTTGCCCCCCACCCCTGCTCATGCCCCGTGTCTCCGTCATATTGCCCCCACCCCCTGCTCATGCCCCATGTCTCCCTCGTGTTACCCCCCACTCCTCTGCTCATGGCTGGTGTCTGCCCTGTTCCCCCCACCCCCCGCTCAAGCCCCGTGTCTCCCTCGTGTTGCCCCCCCACCCCCGCTTAAGCCCCTTGTCTCCCTCGTGTTAACCCCACCCCCTGCTCATGCCCCATGTCTCCCTGCTGTACCCCCCAGCCCGCTCATGCCCCATGTCTCCCTGCTGTACCCCCCAGCCCGCTCATGCCCCATGTCTGCCCTGTTCCCCCCACCCCCTGCTCATGCCCTGTGTCTCCCCTGTTCCCCCACTCCCCGCTCATGCCCTGTGTCTCCCCTGTTCCCCCCACCACCCGCTCATGCCCCGTGTTTCCCTTGTGTTACCCCCCACCCCCGCTCATGCCCCGTGTCTCCCTCCTGTTCCCTCCAACCCCCGCTCATGCCCTGTGTTTCCCTTCTGTTCCCCCACCCGTGCTCATTAGCCGTGTCTTCCTCGTGTTGCCCCCCACCCCCCGCTCATGCCCCGTATCTGCCCTGTTCCCCCCAATCCCCACTCATGTCCCGTGTCTCCCTTGTTTTGCCCCCCACCCCCCGCTCATGCCCTGTGTCTGCCCTGTTCCCCCACCCCCCGCTCATGCCCCGTGTCTGCCCTGTACCCCCCAACCGCCGCTCATGCCCTGTGTCTCCCTCATGTTGCCCCCACCCCCACTCATGCCTCCTGTCTCCCTCGTATTGCCCCCTACCCACCGCTCATGCCCCGTGTCTCCCTCGTGTTGCCCCCACCTCCGCTCATGCCCCCGTGTCTCCCTCGTGTTGCCCCCCAGCACCGGCTCATGCCTGTGTCTTCCTCGTATTGCCCCCCATCCCCCGTATCTCCCTCCTGTACCCCACACCCCCACTCATACCCCATGTCTGCCCTGTTCCCCCCACTCTCAGCTCATGCCCCGTGTCTCCCCTGTTCCCCCCCACTTTCATGCCCTGTGTCTCCCCTTTTACCCCCACCCCCCGCTCATGCCCCGTGTTTCCCTCGTGCTACCCACCAACCCCCCGCTCATGCACTGTGTCTCCCTCCTGTTCCCCCCACCCCCTGCTCATGCCCCATGTTTCCCTCGTGTTCCCCCCACCCTCCGCTCATGACACGTGTCTCCCTCGTGTTGCCCCCCACCCCCCGCTCATGCCGTGTGTCTCCCTCATGTTGCCCCCCAACCGCCGCTCATGCCCCGTGTCTCCCTCGTGGTACCCCCCACCCCCCTGCTCATGCTCCGTGTCTGCCCTGTTCCCCCCACTCCCCGCTCATTCCCCATGTCTCCCTTGTTTTTCCCCCACCCCCGCTCATGCTCAGTATCTCCCTCGTGTTGCCCCCGCCCCCCGCTCATGCTGTGTCTACCTCGTGTTGCCCCCCACCCCTGCTCATGCCCCGTGTCTCCATCGTGTTACCCCATCCCCGCTCATGCCCCGTGTCTCCCTGCTGTACCCCCACACCTGCTCATGCCCCATGTCAGCCCTGTTCCCCCCACCCCCTGCTCATGCCCCGTGTCTCCCCTGTTCCCCCACTCCCCGCTCATGCCCTGTGTCTCCCTCCTGTTCCCCCAACCCCTGCTCATGCCCTGTGTTTCCCTCATGTTCCCCCCACCCCCGCTCATTAGCCGTGTCTCCCTCGTGTTCCCCCCCACCCCCGCTCATGCCCCGTGCCTCCCTCATGTTGCCCCCCACCCCTCGCTAATGTCCCGTGTCTCCCTCCTGTACCCCCCACCCCCCGCTCATTCCCCGTGTCTCCCTCGTGTTACCCCCACTCATGCCCCATGTCTCCCTCCTTTTCAACCCACCTGCTCACACCCCTTGTCTCCTCTGTTCCCCCCCTACCCCCGCTCATGCCCCATGTCTCCCCTGTTCCCCCCCACCCCCGCTCATGCCCCGTGCCTCCCTCATGTTGCCCCCCACCCCTCGCTAATGTCCCGTGTCTCCCTCCTGTACCCCCCACCCCCCGCTCATGCCCCGTGTCTCCCTCGTGTTACCCCCACTCATGCCCCATGTCTCCCTCCTTTTCAACCCACCTGCTCACACCCCTTGTCTCCTCTGTTCCCCCCTACCCCCGCTCATGCCCCATGTCTCCCCCTGTTCCCCCCCACCCCCGCTCATGCCCCGTGCCTCCCTCATGTTGCCCCCCACCCCTCGCTAATGTCCCGTGTCTCCCTCCTGTACCCCCCACCCCCGCTCATGCCCCGTGTCTCCCTCGTGTTACCCCCACTCATGCCCCATGTCTCCCTCCTTTTCAACCCACCTGCTCACACCCCTTGTCTCCTCTGTTCCCCCCCTACCCCCGCTCATGCCCCATGTCTCCCCTGTTCCCCCCCACCCCCGCTCATGCCCCGTGCCTCCCTCATGTTGCCCCCCACCCCTCGCTAATGTCCCGTGTCTCCCTCGTGTTACCCCCCACTCCTCTGCTCATGGCCGGTGTCTGCCCTGTTCCCCCCACCCCCCGCTCAAGCCCTGTGTCTCCCTCGTGTTGCCCCCCACCCCCCGCTTAAGCCCCTTGTCTCCCTCGTGTTAACCCCACCCCCCGCTCATGCCCCATGTCTCCCTGCTGTACCCCCCAGCCCGCTCATGCCCCATGTCTGCCCTGTTCCCCCCACCCCCCGCTCATGCCCTGTGTCTCCCCTGTTCCCCCACTCCCCGCTCATGCCCTGTGTCTCCCCTGTTCCCCCCACCACCCGCTCATGCCCCGTGTTTCCCTTGTGTTACCCCCCACCCCCCGCTCATGCCCCGTGTCTCCCTCCTGTTCCCTCCAACCCCCGCTCATGCCCTGTGTTTCCCTTCTGTTCCCCCACCCGTGCTCATTAGCCGTGTCTTCCTCGTGTTGCCCCCCACCCCCGCTCATGCCCCGTATCTGCCCTGTTCCCCCCAATCCCCACTCATGTCCCGTGTCTCCCTTGTTTTGCCCCCCACCCCCCGCTCATGCCCTGTGTCTGCCCTGTTCCCCCCACCCCCCGCTCATGCCCCGTGTCTGCCCTGTACCCCCCACCCCCCAATCATGACCCGTGCCTCCCTCGTGTTGCCCCCCACTCCCCGCTCATGCCCCGTTTCTCCCTCGTGTTGCCCCCCAGCCCCCACTCATGCCCCGTGTCTCCTTGTGTTACCCCCACTCATGCCCCATGTCTCCTCCTTTTCAACCCACCTGCTCACACCCCTTGTCTCCTCTGTTCCCCCCCTACCCCCGCTCATGCCCCATGTCTCCCCTGTTCCCCCCCACCCCCGCTCATGCCCCGTGTCTCTCTCCTGTTGCCCCCACCTCCCGCTCATGCCCCGTGTCTCTCTCCTGTTGCCCCCTGCTCATGCCCCTTGTCTCCCTCGTGTTGCCCCCCACCCCCCGCTCATGCCCCGTGTCTCCCTCATATTGCCCCCACCCCCGCTCATTCCCCGTGTCTCCCTCGTGTTACCCCCCACTCCCCTGCTCATGCCACGTGTCTCTCTCCTGTTTCCCCCTGCTCATGGCCCTTGTCTCCCTCGTGTTACCTCCCACCCCCCGCTCATGCCCCGTGTCTCCCTCGTGTTGCCCCCCACCCCCGTGTCTCCCTCATGTTGCCCCCACCCCCGGCTCATGCCCCGTGTCTCTCTCCTGTTGCCCCCACCTCCCGCTCATGCCCCTTGTCTCCCTCGTGTTACCTCCCACCCCCCGCTCATGCCCTGTTTTTCCCTCGTGTTCCCCCCACCCCCGCTCATGACCAGTGTCTCCCTCATATTGCCCCCACCCCCACTCATTCCCCGTGTCTCCCTCGTGTTACCCCCCACTCCCCTGCTCATGCCACGTGTCTGCCCTGTTCCCCCCGACCCCCCCGCTCATGCCCCGTGTCTCTCTCCTGTTGCCCCCACCTCCCGCTCATGCCCTGTGTCTCTCTCCTGTTTCCCCATGCTCATGCCCCTTGTCTCCGTTGTGTTACCTCCCACCCCCCGCTCATGCCCTGTTTTTCCCTCGTGTTCCCCCCATCCCCCCTCATGACCCGTGTCTCCCTCGAGTTGCCCCCCACCCCCTGCTCATGCCCCGTGTCTCCGTCATATTGCCCCCACCCCCTGCTCATGCCCCATGTCTCCCTCGTGTTACCCCCCACTCCTCTGCTCATGGCTGGTGTCTGCCCTGTTCCCCCCACCCCCCGCTCAAGCCCCGTGTCTCCCTCGTGTTGCCCCCCACCCCCCGCTTAAGCCCCTTGTCTCCCTCGTGTTAACCCCACCCCCTGCTCATGCCCCATGTCTCCCTGCTGTACCCCCCAGCCCGCTCATGCCCCATGTCTCCCTGCTGTACCCCCCAGCCCGCTCATGCCCCATGTCTGCCCTGTTCCCCCCACCCCCTGCTCATGCCCTGTGTCTCCCCTGTTCCCCCACTCCCCGCTCATGCCCTGTGTCTCCCTGTTCCCCCCACCACCCGCTCATGCCCCGTGTTTCCCTTGTGTTACCCCCCACCCCCGCTCATGCCCCGTGTCTCCCTCCTGTTCCCTCCAACCCCCGCTCATGCCCTGTGTTTCCCTTCTGTTCCCCCACCCGTGCTCATTAGCCGTGTCTTCCTCGTGTTGCCCCCCACCCCCCGCTCATGCCCCGTATCTGCCCTGTTCCCCCCAATCCCCACTCATGTCCCGTGTCTCCCTTGTTTTGCCCCCCACCCCCCGCTCATGCCCTGTGTCTGCCCTGTTCCCCCACCCCCCGCTCATGCCCCGTGTCTGCCCTGTACCCCCCAACCGCCGCTCATGCCCTGTGTCTCCCTCATGTTGCCCCCACCCCCACTCATGCCTCCTGTCTCCCTCGTATTGCCCCCTACCCACCGCTCATGCCCCGTGTCTCCCTCGTGTTGCCCCCACCTCCGCTCATGCCCCGTGTCTCCCTCGTGTTGCCCCCCAGCACCGGCTCATGCCTGTGTCTTCCTCGTATTGCCCCCCATCCCCCGTATCTCCCTCCTGTACCCCACACCCCCACTCATACCCCATGTCTGCCCTGTTCCCCCCCACTCTCAGCTCATGCCCCGTGTCTCCCCTGTTCCCCCCCACTTTCATGCCCTGTGTCTCCCCTTTTACCCCCACCCCCCGCTCATGCCCCGTGTTTCCCTCGTGCTACCCACCAACCCCCCGCTCATGCACTGTGTCTCCCTCCTGTTCCCCCCACCCCTGCTCATGCCCCATGTTTCCCTCGTGTTCCCCCCACCCTCCGCTCATGACACGTGTCTCCCTCGTGTTGCCCCCCACCCCCCGCTCATGCCGTGTGTCTCCCTCATGTTGCCCCCCAACCGCCGCTCATGCCCCGTGTCTCCCTCGTGGTACCCCCCACCCCCCTGCTCATGCTCCGTGTCTGCCCTGTTCCCCCCACTCCCCGCTCATTCCCCATGTCTCCCTTGTTTTTCCCCCACCCCCGCTCATGCTCAGTATCTCCCTCGTGTTGCCCCCGCCCCCCGCTCATGCTGTGTCTACCTCGTGTTGCCCCCACCCCTGCTCATGCCCCGTGTCTCCATCGTGTTACCCCATCCCCGCTCATGCCCCGTGTCTCCCTGCTGTACCCCCACACCTGCTCATGCCCCATGTCAGCCCTGTTCCCCCCACCCCCTGCTCATGCCCCGTGTCTCCCCTGTTCCCCCACTCCCCGCTCATGCCCTGTGTCTCCCTCCTGTTCCCCCAACCCCTGCTCATGCCCTGTGTTTCCCTCATGTTCCCCCCACCCCCGCTCATTAGCCGTGTCTCCCTCGTGTTGCCCCCCACCGCCCGCTCATGCCCCGTGTCTGCCCTGTTCCCCCCACCCCCCGCTCATGCCCCATGTCTCCTTCTTGTTGCCCCCACGCCCTGCTCATGCCCCATGTCTCCCTCGTGTTGCACCCCACGCCCCGCTCATGCCCCGTGCCTCCCTCATGTTGCCCCCCACCCCTCGCTCATGTCCCGTGTCTCCCTCCTGTACCCCCCACCCCCCTCTCATGCCCCGTGTCTCCCTCATGGTGCCCCCAACCCCCGCTCATGCCCAGTGTCTCCCTCGTGTTACCCCCACCCCGGTATCTCCCTCCTGTACCCACCACCCCAACTAATACCCCGTGTCTGCCCTGTTCCTCACACACCCCGCTCATGCCCCGTGTCTCCCCTGTTCCCCCCCACTCCCCTCTCATGCCCTGTGTCTCCCCTGTTCCCCCAACCCCTGCTCATGCCCTGTGTTTCCCTTGTGTTACCCCCACCCCCGCTCATGCCCCATGTCTCCCTCCTGTTCCCCCACCCCCTGCTCATGTACGTGTTTCGCTCGTGTTCCCCCCACCCCCCACTCATGACCCGTGTCTCCCTCGTGTTGCCCCCCACCCCCTGCTCATGACCCATTTCTCCCTTGTGTTGCCCCCCACCCCCCTGCTCATGCTCCGTGTCTCGCTCGTGTTTGCCCCCCCACCCCCCGCTCATGACCCATTTCTCCCTTGTGTTGCCCTCCACCCCCGCTCATGTCCCGTGTCTCCCTCTTGTACCCCCCACCCCCTGCTCATGCCCCGTGTCTCCCTAGTGTTGCCCCCCACCCCTTGCTCATGCCCCGTGTCTCCCTTGTGTTGCCCCCCACCCCTCGCTCATGTCCCGTGTCTCCCTCCTTTGCCCCCCCAGCCCCCGCTCATGCCCCGTGTCTTCCCTGCTCCTCCCCACACCCCGCTCATGCCCCGTGTCTCCCTCCTGTTCCCTCCACCCTGGCTCATGCCCCATGTCTCCCTCCTGTTCTACCCACCCCCACTCATGCCCCGTGTCTTCCTCCTTTTCCCCCACCCCCGCTCATGCCCTGTGTCTCCCTCCTGTTGCCCCTCGTTCAAGCCCTGTATCTCCCTCGTGTTACCCTCACCCCCCGCTCATGCCCCGTGGCTGCCCTGTTTCCCCCACCGCTCCGCTCATGCCCCGTGTGTCCCACCCCCTGCTCATGCCCTGTGTCTCCCTCGTGTTGCCCCTCCACCCCCCGCTCATGCCCTGTGTCTCTCTTGTGTTGCCCCCACACCCCGCTCATGCCCCATGTCTCCCTCGTGTTACCCCCCACCCGCCCGCTCATGCCCTGTGTCTCCCTCTTGTTGCCCCCCACCCCCTGCTCATGCCCCGTGTTTCCCCTGTGTTGCCCCCCACCCCCCACTCATGCCCCATGTCTCCCTCGTGTTGCCCCCAACCCCCCTCTCATGCCCTGTGTCTCCCTCGTGTTGCCCCCCACCCCCCGCTCATACCCCGTGTCTTTCCTGTTCCTCCCACCCCCGCTCATGCCCCGTGTCTTCCTCGTTTTGCCCACACCCCCGCTCATGCCCCGTGTTCCCCTCGTGTTGCCCGCCATCCCCCACTCATGCCCGTGTCTCTCTCCTGTTGCTCCCCACCCCCCCGCTCATGCCCTGTGTCTCCCTCCTGTTACCCCCCACCCCCTGCTCATGCCCTGTGACTCCTTCATGTTGCCCCCCACCCCCTGCTCATGCCCCGTGTCTCCCTCCTGTTCCCCCAACCCCGCTCATGCCCCGTGTTTCCCTCGTGTTCCCCCAACCCCCCCGCTCATGACCCGTGTCCCCCTCGTGTTGCCTCCCACCCCAGCTCATGACCCGTGTCTCCCTCATGTTGCCCCCCACCCCCCACTCATGCCCCGTGTTTCCCTTGTGTTGCCCCACCCCCCACTCATGCCCTGTGTCTCCCTCCTGTACCCCCACCCCCCGCTCATTCCCTGTGTCTCCCTCCTGTACCCCCCACACCCCGCTCATGTCCTGTGTCTCCCTCCTGTATCCCCCCACCCCCCGCTCATGCCCGTGTCTGCCCTGTTCCCCCCACCACCCTCTAATTCTCTGTGTCTCCCTCGTGTTACCCCCCACCCCCCACTCATGCCCCGTGTCTCCCACCTGTTACCCTCACTCGCCCGCTCATGCCCCTTGTCTTCCTCATGTTACCCCCACACCCCGCTTTTGCCCTGAGTCTCCCCTGTTCCCCCCACCCCCGCTCATGCCCTGTGTCACCCCTGTTCCTCCCGACCCCCCGCTCATTCCCCGTGTCTCCCTCCTTTCCCACCCCACCCCCCTCATTCCCCGTGTCTCCCCTTTTCCCCCCACCCCTCGCTCATGCCCTGTGTCTCCCCTATTGCCCCCACCCCGCGGTCATGCCCCGTGTCTTCCTCCTTTTCTCCCCCACCCCGGTCATGCCCCTTGTCTCTCCTGTTCCCCCCACCCCCTGCTCATGCCCCGTGTCTCCCACGTGTTCCCCTCCACCCCCGCTCATGCCCCATGTTCCCCTCGTGCTGCCCGCCATCCCCCACTCATGGCCGTGTCTCTCTCCTGTTGCTCCCCACCCCCCCCGCTCATGCCCTGTGTCTCCCTTGTGTTGCCCCACCCCCCGCTCATGCCCTGTGTCTCCCTCCTGTACCCCCACCCCCCCGCTCATTCCCTGTGTCTCCCTCCTTTCCCACCCCACCCCCCTCATTCCCTGTGTCTCCCCTTTTCCCCCCACCCCTCGCTCATGCCCTGTGTCTCCCCTATTGCCCCCACCCCGCGGTCATGCCCCGTGTCTCCCTCCTTTTCTCCCCCACCCCGGTCATGCCCCTTGTCTCTCCTGTTATCCCCCAACCCCCGCTCATGCCCTGTGACTCCCTCGTGTTGCCCCCCACCCCCGCTCATGCCCCGTGTCTCCCTCCTGTTCCCCCCAACCCCGCTCATGCCCCGTATTTCCCTCGTGTTCCCCCAACCCCACACTCATGCCCCGTGTCTCCCTTGTGTTGCCCCACCCCCCGCTCATGCCCTGTGTCTCCCTCCTGTGTACCCCCACCCCCTGCTCATTCCCTGTGTCTCCCTCCTGTACCCCCCACACCCCGCTCATGTCCTGTGTCTCCCTCCTGTATCCCCCCAACCCCCGCTCATGCCTGTGTCTGCCCTGTTCCCCCATCCCTCTCTAATGCTCCGTGTCTCCCTCTTGTTATCCCCCACCCCCCACTCATGCCCCTTGTCTCCCACCTGTTACCCTCACTCGCCCGCTCATGCCCCTTGTCTTCCTCATGTTACCCCCACCCCCTGCTCATGCCCTGTGTCTCCCTCCTGTTGCACCCCACACCCCGCTTTTGCCCTGAGTCTCCCCTGTTCCCCCCACCCCAGCTCATGCCCTGTGTCGCCCCTGTTCCTCCCGACCCCCCGCTCATTCCCTGTGTCTCCCTCCTTTCCCACCCCACCCCCTCATTCCCCGGGTCTCCCCTTTTCCCCCCCACCCCTCGCTCATGCCCTGTGTCTCCCCTATTGCCCCCACCCCGCGGTCATGCCCCGTGTCTCCCTCCTTTTCTCCCCCACCCCCGGTCATGCCCCTTGTCTCTCCTGTTCCCCCCACCCCCTGCTCATGCCCTGTGTCTCCCGTGTTCCCCCCACCCCCCGCTCATGCCCCGTGTCTCCCCTGCTCCCCCCCACCCCCGCTCATGCCCCTTGTCTCCCCTATTCACCCCCACCCCCTGCTCATGCCCTGTGTCTCTCTCCTGTTCCCCCCACTCCTCGCTCATGCCCCGTGTCTCTCTCCTGTTCCCCCCACCCCTCGCTCATGCCCTGTGTCTCCCTCCTGTTACCCCCCACCCCTGCTCATGCCCTGTGTCTTTCCCCTATTGCCCCCCAACCCCCCGCTCATGCCCCATGTCTCTCTCCTGTTAACCCCACCCGCCCGGTCATGCCCCATGTCTCCCCTGTTTCCCCTCACCCCCGCTCATGCCCTGTGTCCCCCTCCTTTCCCCCTCACCCCCCTCATGCCCCGTGTCTCTCCTGTTCCCCCCCACCCCTGCTCATGCCCTTTATCTCCTCTGTTCCCCCCCACTCATGCCCCTTGTCTTCCCTGTTCCCCCCACCCCCTGCTCATGCCCCGTTTATCTCTCCTGTTCCCCCCACCCCTGCCCTGTGTCTCTCTCCTGTTACCCCCCACACCCCGTTCATGCCCTGTGTCTTTCTCCTATTGCCCCCACCCCCGCTCATGCCCCATTTCTCTCTCCTGTTCCCCCCACCCGCCCGGTCATGCCCCATGTCTCCCCTGTTTCCCCCACCCCGCTCATGCCCCGTGTCTCCCTCCTGTTCCCCTCACCCCCGTTCATGCTCTGTGTTTCCCTCGTGTTCCCCCCACCCCCTGCTCATGACCCGTGTCTCCCTCGTGTTGCCTCCCACCCCTCGCTCATGCCCGTGTCTCCCTCGTGTTGCCCCCAACCTCGCTCATGCCCCGTGTCTCCCTTGTGTTCCCCCACCCTTGCTCATGCCCCATGTCTCCCTCGTGTTCTCCCCACCCCCTGCTCATGTCCCGTGTCTTTCTCGTGTACCCTCATGCCCCGTGTCTCTCTCCTTTTCCCGCCACCCCCCGCTAATGGTCCGTGTCTCCCCTGTTCCCCCCACCCCGCTCATGCCCTGTGTCTCTCTCATGTTGCCCCTCACCCCCCGCTCATGCCCCGTGTCTCTCTCCTGTTCCCCCCATCCCCCGCTCATGCCCTGTGTCTCCCTCGTGTTCCCCCACCCCCGTTCATGCCCCGTGTTACCCCCCACCCCTCAGCTCATGCCCCGTGTCTCTCTTGTTCCCCCATCCCCCACTCATGCCACATGTCTCTCTCCTGTTGCCCTCCCACCCCCTGCTCATGCCCTGTGTCTCCCTCCTGTTGCCCCCCACACCCTGCTCATGCCCTGTGTCTCTCCTGTTGCCCCCACCCCCGCTCATGCCCTGTGTCTCCCCTGTTCCTCCCTACCCCCGCTCATTCCCCGTGTCTCCCTCCTTTCCCACCCTATCCCCTCATGCCCTGTATCTCCCCTGTTCCCCCACCCCTCGCTCATGCCCCGTGTCTCCCCTGTTCCCCCCCACCCTCCTGTCATACCCTGTGTCTCCCTCCTTTTCTCCCCCACCCCCGGTCATGCCCCTTGTCTCCCCTGTTCCCCCACCCCGTGTCTCCCCTGTCACCCACCCCCTGCTCATGCCCCGTGTCTCCCCTCTTCCCCCCCCACCCCCGCTCATGCCCCTTGTCTCCCCTGTTCCCCCCCACCCCCTGCTCATGCCCCGTGTCTCTCTCCTGTTCCCCCCACCCCTCGCTCATGCCCTGTGTCTCCCTCCTGTTACCCCCCACCCCCGCTCATGCCCTGTGTCTTTCTCCTATTGCCCCCAACCCCCGCTCATGCCCCATGTCTCTCTCCTGTTAACCCCACCCGCCCGGTCATGCCCCATGTCTCCCCTGTTTCAACCCACCCTGCTCATGCCCCGTGTCTCCCTCCTTTCCCCCCACCCCCTCATGCCCGGTGTCTCCCCTGTTTCCCCCCACCCCCGCTCATGCCCCGTGTCTCCCCTGTTCCCCCCCACCCCCCGGTCATGCCCCGTGTCTCCCTCCTTTTCCTTTTCTCCCCCACCTCCGGTCATGCCCCTTGTCTCCCCTGTTCCCACCCATCCCCTGCTCATGCCCCGTATCTCTCCTGTTCCCCCCACCCCCCGCTCATGCCCCGTATCTCCCCTGTTCCCCCCACCACCGCTCATGCCCCTTGTCTTCTCTGTTCCCCCCCACCCCCTGCTCATGGCCCATGTCTCTCTTGTTCCCTCCCACCCCCTGCTCATGCCCTGTGTCTCTCTCCTTTTCACCCCAACCCCTGCTCATGCCCCTTATCTCCTCTGTTCCCTCCCACTCCCCACTCATGCCCCGTGTCTCCCCTGTTCCCCCCACCCCCCGCTCATGCCCTGTGTCTCCCTCCTGTTACCCCCACCCCCGCTCATGCCCTGTGTCTTTCTCCTATTGCCCCCCACCCCCGCTCATGCCCCATGTCTCTCTCCTGTTCCCCCCACGCGCCCGGTCATGCCCTGTGTCTCCCTCCTGTTGTCCCCCACACCCCGCTCATGCCCTGTGTCTCCCCTGTTCCCCCCACCCCCGCTCATGCCCTGTGTCTCCCCTGTTCCTCCTTACCCCCGCTCATTCCCCATGTCTCCCTCCTTTCCCACCCCACCCCCCTCATGCCCTGTGTCTCCCCTGTTCCCCCCCACCCCTCGCTCATGCCCCGTGTCTCCCCTGCCCCCCCCCGTCATGCCCCATGTCTCCCTCCTTTTCTCCCCCAGCCCCGGTCATGCCCCTTGTCTGCCCTGTTCCCCCCCACCCTCGCTCATGCCCCTTGTCTCCCCTGTTCCCGCCCACCCCCTGCTCATGCCCCGTGTCTCTCTCCTGTTCCCCCCACCCCTCGCTCATGCCCTGTGTCTCCCTCCTTTTCCCCCACCCCCCGCTCATGCCCCATTTTTTCCCTGTTCCCCCCACCCCCCGCTCATGCCCCGTGTCTCCCCTGTTACCCCTGCTCATGCCCTGCTGTGTTCTCTTTATACACCCCACCTTCCCTTTCCATGGCGGCCATCTTGGTAAAAGATTTTCCTTCCTACACCTGCGGCATCCCGGTTTGGGAAGAAAAATCTTTTTTTTTACCTTTTTACCACCCGGGGTTCCCACTTTGAGGACCTAAGATGCTAGTGGTCTTCATCTATTGAAAAGGATGTTATGGTGACGTTGCACTAATAAAAACCTATGAAATGCAGTAAAAAAAAATGTATTACAGGGACATTATGGTTAAGTTGCACTAATAACAACCTATGAAATTCAATGAAAAAACGTTGTTAAAGGGACGTTATGGTTAAGTTGCAGAAATAAAAACCTATGAAATTCAATGAAAAAACTTTGTTAAAGGGACGTTATGGTTAAGTTGCATTAATAAAAACCTATGAAATTCAGTGAAAAAACTTTGTTAAAGGGACGTTATGGTTAAGTTGTGCCACTAAAAACCTATGAAATTCAGTGAAAAAACATTGTTAAAGGGACGTTATGGTTCCAAGTAAAACTGAAAAACCCTTGAAATTTGCCAGTTATGGTAAAGCAACCATAACTCACGCCACCACCGTGCACTGCTAAGACTAACGCCCACGACATCAAAGATGACATCACAATTTCAAGGGTTTTTCGGTTGCACTTGGAACCATAACTTCCCTTTAACAAAGTTTTTTCACTGAATATGTATATATGTACATATATATATATATATATATATATATATATATATATATATATATATATATATATATATATATATATGTTGAGTAAAAAAAAGTTTGTTAAAGGAACGTTATGGTTAAGTTGCGCTAGTAAAAACCTATGAAATTCACTAAATAAAACTTTAACGGGACGTTATGGTTCCATGTAAAACCGAAAAACCCTTGAAATTCGCCAGTTATGGTAAGGTAAGCAACCATAACTTGTGCCACCATTGTGCACTGCTAAGACTAACACCCAGGACATGAAAGAGGACATCACAAATGTCATTGATGACATCACTGATGACATCACATGTGCATTTACTTTTCATGAACACTCTGTACAAGGGATTCTTATAATGTTCACCAAAAAATGTCAAGGATAATTGGAATACATATAATTTATTTTTTGCAAAAGATTGGTGAGGATTCGTCCAGGGGGAGCGAAGTTATAAGCCGCCCAAAAAGTGCTCTTCCTATGGGATTAGCAACTTAACCATAACTACACGGCCACTACTGTGGCCGTGTAATTACTGAACCTTGTTTTATATAAAAAAGCTGTCTTATCACCTACATAGTGTGTGTACATTCCTTTGTGGATGTGTGTGGACTCACTGTACTTAAGAACCAGCCTGCATCACCTCCTGAGAGCCTGCGCCTTGGTTACTCATCAATAGCTGCCATATAGAGAACCTGGGTTGGGCTGTTCTCTGCCTCTACCCCAACCGTATAGAGGGCAGAGGTGCAGGAACCCCCCTCCAGTTTTTTTTTCAATCCAACAAACCATTTAGTGGTTGATCTGAGTCAATACACAACATGTTTCACCACTCATCTCCCTCTTCTTCTTCAGCCCCTATAAGCACAATGTTTTAATGGGCAAATCAACACCCCCCAACCAAATCTAGCATGATAGTAGTACCTGGGAAATGGTGTTGGGGCACTGCTGGTCTAAAGAAAAGTTCTGATGGCAATATCCATGTCTTGCTTTTAACACCTGGCACCCAACTCAACAACACTGTTACTCCGTATATAAACAATTCTGAGTGCAGAGGTATTTCCTTGGTAGCACCATCATTGAATAATGCTCTTGTTATTACCAGGACCCTGGCTTAACACATTCCTGTTGTTGAACACACTTCCCCTCCTTCAGAAAATAAAATATTCAGTGAATGGAACCAAATGTGTTGGCCCAGAGAATCCCTGCATGTCCATTACTTTACCTGATAAGGGGAAGCCCCCTTCCCTTATGTATGATTTTATTGCACCTGTGTCAACCATAAAAACAAATGATTTGGTGACTAACCCCACACCTACCAGGGGTTCCTTTTCTGGGTCGGCGGGGACTGACAGGAATGGGCATGTCAGGTTTCTCTGTGGTCTGTCCTAATCAGGATATATGTTTGATCCTGGGAATACGAAAGGGTTACCACTTACCACACTTGCCCCTGTAAACAATGTCACTGTGGCATGTGGAAAATTATTTTTGTCCCAAACTTGTGGGGCTTGCTGTTGTGTCTGCTGCTGAACATACACTGGTACCTTGTTGGGTGTTAGAGGGGATACCTGCTGGGGAACAGGTGCTTGTATTGATACTCAGGCTACCGTATCTGCTGGAGTGCTTGCATGAGCATTGTGCCATATGGGATGCCTTTGGGCATCATCCCGTACTGCTGCAAATATGTAACTGGCACTGCCAGTCCACTAGGATACACTCTGGGATTATATGTATAAGCTTGTCTGCTCCTACACTCTCATGTAAAATGACCAAATATTCCCACATGACCAACGTGGTCCTGACCCCCGAATCTTGGTCTCATCCCCATCCCCCTAACCTCCCTGATAACCACCCTGGTACCCTTGGTTGTCTGGATACCTCCACTCCGGTGCCATTCTCACTTCTACTGGAGCTGTCCTTTGTTCCACTGCTGTGTGGATAAACCAATTATCACTGTTCGTTCTATACTCAATTTTGCCAATTTCTTTTGTACTAACTTTGCATCAACCTTGTTCGCATTGTTCAGTACTTCTTTTTCCTTCTCCTGCTGCCTTTTACAATTATGCACTCTAATCGCCTGTACCTCTGCCCAACCTTTGGCATTTATCCATACTACTTTATCCAAATCCTTCTGCACCTCCTTAGGAGTTCCATCTTCAACATGTGATAAGAAATTGCTATTGCTTTATCCCATTATTCCCCTGTTTCAGAACTCCACATCCCCTGCATCTGTTATATGTGCTGTGCTGGATCTTCGGCTTCCTTCATAGTGCACACTATTATTGATTGTATGCCCGGTGTGTCAGGGTATGCTGTACTTAATGCAGCTGACATTCGGGCCCGAAAATCATTAAAATGTGCCCCATCATGATTGTCATCACCCATCCCTACCACTGGATATCCTGCCTTCTTCCAAATGTCATCAGCTTGGTCACCCGCTACTGCAGAAAACACATTTTTTCACATCTCTTACTGCCAATCTAATACACCTGCTTCGCTGGTAACTTCTTCCATCCTTGCTTCCGTTTTACTACTGCCATACAAACTGGTTGCACTCTTAATCTTGTACCCCACAAACACTATCTAATGTCGTCAATCTAGGTGGCACCTCTTCTCCCCGCTCTTCCTCTTTCCCCCACTCTTCTTCCTCCTCTGCGACTCCTGCATCAGCCTATGATATTATAGATTTGTAATCTGATATATCTGTTTGCAGTCACCCTTGTCTGTATTCGTCATCATTGTGACAATCATCACTCGTTTCAACATGTATATCTCTAATTGCAGTGCTGTCAATTCTGAATAAAATATCGCCCGCTCTCCATTCGTCGCTACCTATATGCGCTCTTCTGCATTTTTCCCTCTCCTCCATTACTCGTACAAGCTCTGCTTCTGTCCTTTGGAGCACCTTTTCAAAATCTCTTCACCCACTATTTTCTGTTTCCCTCACCAATGGGTTGAGCGTGGCATTCACTGCTAAGGGCTGTTGGATGTTTTCATACATTGCAGGTCTTGCCGTCATGGGGCCGCATCGGGCACACACACAGGGTTAGTATACCCTGCAGCTGCTTGCATGGGATAACACCCCTTTGGGGTTGGCAAGGCTGTGGGGGTTTTGAGGTATGGGCATTTTGGGTTGTTCATGTGGTACAGGTAGCCTGTGAGGTACGGCAGTGGCACAAAGTGCACATATTACTAGTTCTCCTCTATTTGAATCCTCGGGGACATCTCCCAATTCCTCTGCCATTCTCCAGAATGTGAGAATGCCCTTCCTATTCCTCAACGTCTTCCCCTTCTATTTCACAGCCAAATAAGTATACATGTGACCCAGTACCTCTCTATTATTCATTCCTTCTTTGGCCCAGGGCTTTATATATTCCCCCTCTCATCTTGTCCACCCACTCGTTGTGATATTTCATGATTTTTCCCAGTACAGTGGAAGTGCTTTACACATATAGTCAAGAGGTGTCAATGAACTCATGTTATATCCGATCCTAGCCTTGTAGCACTGTTTCCCATCTTAACCACTGATCCAGCCGTATCAAACACCTTACTCCTTCCAGTATTGTCCACACTTCCCATTATCCCTCCCTTCCCTCGTCATCCCCTCACACCACACACTAATACCCTACACAGCTCTGACCACAATTTAACAACCACTACTTCACACCACAACAACTCAATAACACCTTAAACCATAACTTAATAAAAACAGAAAAATGTACACAATGCTTTGGAACCTTTCTCAATCTCCACTTTGAGACGATGGCATTTACCTGCTTACGCCCTCATATGCCTGTTGAAGGGATCCCAGGTCTGCAATATAAGGAACCTACACAACAAAACCACACGTATTTACAAATGGTGTAGACACTGCTCTTTCCCCTTTCCTCGGCAAGAGGGAATTTACCTTCTTACACTCCCTTGTACCACGTGGAGAGTTATTTATTTATTTATTTATTTATTGTTTGCTAGTTAGGCACTTTTACAATAAGAAAATACTGTTTCAAAGCACCCACAGGGCAAGGAGGGAGCAGGGTGGGGAAAAAACCCATTAAAAACAACCCATTTAAGAGCAGAGGGAGGGCAAGGTATAAGGGACGAAGCTTCTATGCCTTGTGAGTATTGTAAGAAACTCATGGTGGCAACAGTAAAGACAGACACAAGTGAACACAGTTCAAAGGTGTTTATTAAACTGTAAATTCAGGGTGGAAAAACACCTAAGCTAAACCTAAATCTAAGATGGGAACAAGCGTCGACCATCAGATGAAAAATAAGGCAGTCCTTGTGGTGTTGTGTCAAAACAAAAAGGCCTATACTAAAAAAAAATATTGCCAATTACTTACAGATAATTACAGAAAGAGTATGGGATAGCAGATCAATAATGAAAGAAATGTCACATATAATATGTCTTAATGTGAATGCCAGGGTTCTCCCTTCCCCACGTTTTCAGCAGGAGACAATGTGGGTTTCCTGAGCACAGCAGATGCTCAAGCTTTCCCAGCACGAGCCGACAGTTCTGCATCAGCTTTTGGGTTCTTTGAGGGCCAAGTCTATTTTCAATAAAAAAATCTCTTGCCTTTGAGGCCTGATGTATCCAACAAACAAAGAAACACAACGTTCTGTTTCACGTATACCTTGGGTGATGGTTTCACCCCTAGGTCCCCCTCTTCTGGGCGTAAACCCTTCACAAAATTGTATTCAAACAATTGATTCAACAGTTTCTTTTCAATAAACCTTGGGTGCCTGGCTCAGACCCAAATGACAAGGAGGACAGTTCACTTCCCCTGGTCTTCGAATACTTCTTGTATTCACAAATCTTAATGTCCTTTCAAACAATCCAGTGTGGACATCCTTTGATTGAGTTCACTCTTCCCAACTTTTGTGACACTGTTCATATACTCATTTCAGCATGCAGTATTCATTTCCCTTAGCTTCTCAATCATCTGTCAGTCAAAGTTTTCAACGGTACAGAGGATTTTACAAGACCCCCTGTATGACCACTTTGACCTCTTCTCGCCTCTTCCTGGGGCTTCTGGTTACAGTAGTCTTTTTACCATTGGCTAATCACCCAGAGTAATCCTGCTTGAGTACCCATGTGGTGCCGGCCTCCTCTGTTTCTGGTTTCCCTACTCCTTAGCATTTAAAAGTTCAATTTAGCCGTTGGCTACTATTCATTTAACACAGTTTGATTTCTTATCCATACTTCCCTCGACTCACCAGCTGTAATGAACTGCTTTGCTTGCTTTCTTCTTGGAGTCAAGTTTGTTACCACAGAGACAAACATTTCTCCCCGGCTTGGCAATCAGCAGAGGAGAGTCTTGTGTACCGTTTATAACTGGTTGAAGACACACTGGCTATTGTTCACAGACTCATAATTCCCTCTGTGGAGGTTTCACAAGCCTTGATCGGAAAGGCTAAGGTTGACTCTCTTCTTGTCACCCTCTCAGTATGCACTGTCTTTCTCTTTCTCTTGAACTGCTGTGCTGAGTTAGCTCATATGTCGTGCTGTCTGTCTTGCTCGTAGGGTGCTGTTGTACTCCATCTTTTATTCCTTTGGGGAAGGGAAAGGGCCATCAGGTGTGTGTGATTCTGGTCAATTACCTGACTTTGCCTGACCATTGTATTGGATCATGTCATGTTAACGGCTCTAGTGTTAGTCCATTGTCTTTCGGGTTGTGCGAAAGTGTTCGTGTTGGAAAAGGGGGTCAGTGTTTTGGAATATCCTAAGTGGCAGGACGGGGAAAAGGTGTTAGAAGAAGGGGGATACCACGTCTCACCCATCGGTGTCCCACTCCCACTCCCCAAGGAGCCCCATCCAGGTAATCCTCCCATATTGGCCCACCCCAAGGAACTGGATCCAAAAGCGATGGCTGTGTCCTGGCCACCTGGATGACAGATCCCTGGGGACTAGACAGGGAGACACCTTCAGGTTTCTCACAGTATTCAGAAGGTGTAATTGCATCAAGGAAGAAGGAAGAGGTGGTAAGTGCTGAGGAGTCTGAGCTCATGGATGACCACAGATGAAGGGAGGCCAGAGTGAGGGGAAGAAGGAGGGAGCAGGGGTCAGCAGGGAGTTTGAGAAAGAGCTGTGTGTCATCTGCGTAACACTAGAAGTTGGAGGAGAAGGAGGCAATGAGGCATGCAAGAAGAGCAAGGTAGATGTTAAAAAGCCAGAGGGAGAGTATAGAGCCCTGGGGGAAACCAAAGGTGGGGAGGGAAGGAGGAGATGAGAATGTGCCCCGGATGACTTGGGAAGAGCTGTTAGTGAGGAAAGAGGTCAGCCAGTCCAGTACCCATTCCAAGATACTGAGGGTATTGTGGAGTCTTTGTATGAGTATGGAATTGTTGACTGTATAAAAGCCAGAGGAGAGATCGAGAAAGATAAGGAAAGTTGGGGAGTTGGAGTCCAGAGATGCGAGCAGTTCTTCATGGGTGTTCAGAAGAGCAGTTTCTGTGCCTCTGGATGCCCGGAATCCAGATTAATGGTTGTGGAGACCACCAACAAGTTCAGTGTGTGAGTTGAACTGGGGCAAGGCCAGCTTCTCAAGCAGCTTCCCCAGGAATGGGTTGATGGAAATAGGGTGGTAGCTGGCGGGGCAAGTAGGGTTGGAGAATGTTTTTTTCAGGAGTGGGCGCACAAGGGAGTGCTATAAAAGAGAGGGAAGATCCAGTGGAAAAAGAGTGATTGCAGAAATCAGTGAGAGAAGGGGCAAAAGAGCCGATGTTATCCTTGATGGTCCTTTATGAGCAAGGGGAGACCTGTTTAGAAGAGACCTTAATAGAGCCGACAACTCTGGTAACTATTTCAGGTGTGACAGGGGAGACGGAGGAGAAGGAGGTGGGAGGAGGGAGGGTGAATGGAGGTGAACAATGTGGGATGGGTTGTGAGGGAGTGTAGAAAGGGTGGTTTGGATGTCCTGAATTTTGGTGGTAAAGTGTGAGGCCAGTGCATTGCAGAGGGCCTGGGAAGGAGAAGGTGAGGAGGAGACTGCGGAAGGGTTGCCTTGTTCTCTGCAGACCTTGAAAAGTTCAGCTTTGTTGTTAGATGTGCCAGAGACCTGTGCCTGTATGTGGGCTCTTTTCTTTGCACGGATGGCAAGTCTGTATTGCCTTTGGAGAAGGCTGCAGGCTAGTTTGTCAGAGGATGAGCCTGAGGTTAGCCCTTTCCATCATGCCGCCCTGCACTTTCGTTCAGGTTCTGCAAGTTCAGTGTCGTACGAGGTGTTATGCTTAGAGGCAGGTTTCAGGCGGATCCCCATGACTGGGGCAAGGATGTCAAGAGTGTTGGTGATGGACAGGTGCATGTTGCTGAGGGCAGAGTCAGTGGTAGACTCAGAGGTGGGGATGTGGAGGTGTGTGAAGGTGGAGGCGAAGTCAGCCGCAGTCACTCGTTTCATCGGGCGGATGTTAGCGAACAATGTTGGTGGGACATTAGGGCAAGTGGTCAGGGGGCCAAAGGCACCAAGGTGGGTGGAGAGGAGAGAATGATCTGGCCAGGAGAGAAGGGTGACTAGTGGGGTGGAGTGAGAGAGGTCAGAATGCGTGAGGGCATCCAGAGTGTGTCCAGCTGAGTGGGTTGGCTCAGAAGGGAGAACAGAGAGGGAAAGCAAGGTGCAGAGGTCAGTGAAAAGAATGGATGGCGAGTGAGGGGTATCCAGTGGAATGTTGAAGTCACCCAGGCGGAGGAGGTTAAAGGTGGATGAAAGTAAGGAAGAGCAGAAGTCGCCCCATTCAGAGAGGAACAGGGTGGTGGCACCTGGAGGCCGGTAAATGGTGGCAACGGTCAGGATGGAGCTGGGAGAGATGACGAACTTGCAAACAGTGTTGACAATTAGGCACTCACTGACTGTTGTGCCAGTCAATCTTGAGCGGGCCTTCATCAGGCCCACTCAAGATTGGCTGCCACAAAAGTCAGTGGGGGGTGAAACAAAATTTTGTGTAGACAAGTCTGGAATCATAAGTTCAGTGCCTAACTGTCAACACTGTTTTTCATTAACAATTTTCATGTTTTTTTTTTACTTCACTGGTGTAATCATTGTTCTGACCCATGTTGTGACATAACACAACAGTAGGACTTGTTTTGTCCCTACCTAACTGTATTGAATTTTGAGTCTGAAGTTACCTCCAACTGTTTGTTTTGATAACCTCACATATTTGTTTTGTCTTGAAATGGATGACTCTATATTCATGTGTGCTATTAGACCATTAGGTCTCTACCTTTAAATACATATACTCTGTATCAACTCAAGAAGGTGTGTCTTGTACTTTACATAGAAATAACAATTGAGACACAGGTATGGGAAAGACAGACTCATTAATTTGTTCTAGTATTATTTAGCCCTCCTCGGCAGAATGGGTTCTTAACCAGGAGCCCTGATATACTCCAGGATGAGAAATCGGCCAAGAGGCTTCCCACTTGTTGGCACTGTTAATAGAAGAGCATGAGGAAGGAGAGAGAGCAGATATGAGATGGGCGGTCCATAGATCTGGAGAGGGGACAAAGGCGAGGATACCAGTGTAAACCTCTCTAGAGGAAGCACTGACATAGGTGTCTGCAATGGGAAGTCCAGGGTTTGCAGTCAAGATGCCTTTTTTGTGTTATTTCCTATCAGACTTTGAGAGAGGGGGATAGGTGATAGATTAGCAGTTAGAGAATATAAAAGAAATGGAGAGAACCATTAGGTTGGCAGAGGTGTAGACAAGGAATGAAGGAGGAGTGGCTGCACAGCAGAGTTCTAGCTTAACTCATCAGGAGGCCTAGTAGGTGAAGTCGGAAAAAGAATCACTGGAAACCAGAAGGAATAGAATTACATCAGATAAGTGGTACAGAAATATATGACTATACACACCTAAGTTCTATTTTGAAAACGGAGGCGACAAAAACAATGCAGTGTTACTCAGATGTAAAACTAAATAGGCAAAGCAGATGGTGCACAGATCTAACGCTAAACACACCTAAATTTGATGGTAAAATGGAAGGAGCAAAACAGTGCAAAGGAGATGTTCCCTGGTCCTCCATATAATAGCCCTCACCTTTTACTTTATTCTCCAGCAATGCCTTTCCTCTACAATTGGAAAAGTTCCTGTTTACTCTCATAATATATACTGTGATGTCACCATATGAAAAAAACATTATATGTTACCACCTGGCTTTGCACACTCCATCAATTCACCAACAAATCAATCCACACATACCCACTTTCCCCTTATTTGTTTCACCCGCAAAGGTGATGTTACGTCTCCCGAGCTCCTCCGATACGGGGTTCTGTCAACCAGCCGCACATTCTGGGAGCAGCACCACACTCCAAGGAGGAAACAGGGCTTCTGGCAACACAACGCCACTGAACTTCTCTTCAAGTCATGGAAGTGGGGCTGGTCACTGTAGATGGGCGCCACATCCCAGATGTGGGCCTGGAACACCCCGACCTCATGGAGTCATTGGGATCAACTCAGGGTCAGCAAAATGAAAGTGTGGCAGCCCCAAAACAGGAGAATAAAAGCAATCAAAAAGACAAAAAAAACACTGCGCCTTTGGCTATTAACACACTATAGTTAAGCTAAGTATAGAGATAAATAGGAAACATGAAAAATGAATTGCTAAAAACCTTTCATTCGCATGATGGATGTTGCTGAAATTTTGCAAACAGAAGGTTTTGGGAAAGATCCATTAAAACACGTTATTAAGAAGGTTCAAAAACGCTGTTTCGGCCAACTGCCAATTTATTTTCCCATAGAGAAAAAGTCAACATTTTGTCCCAGTGCACTGCCAAAACCGCTGGGCGGAACAATTTGGGCATGAAGCGTTGACTCGATTTCCACGGAGGGCGGTCTGGGTTTATTCCATCGAGTAGTTTTTAAAATATATTCCAGGATGGGGGTGCCACCTTGTCCCAAAATTGTAGCTATATCTCCCATGGTGCTTTGCAGTAGAGAGGATGACAGGCTTTTCAGAAATGAAAAGCTAAACAAATGTTACCAGAATTCTATTGCTAATAACATTTTGCTTGCTGGAAGTATTTGGACAACATTTTCTAAACATGTTTTTCATGGACCTCCCTAACTGCATGTTTTGGGAACAAAATACTGTGAAATTAAAAAGTTATTAGGAAAACAAAACACCACGGTTTTACAGTTTTCAGCCAATTCATTTTACCATCAAAAGAAAGAGCAGTTTTTGAACAGCTGTAGAGTGAAAACCGCTGGACAGATTGGGACAAATAACAAATAGCTTGAGCGTTTACTCAAATATTGTGATGCATTTGGGTAAAATCCATCCAGTAGTTTCTAAAATATTTGACAGTGAATGGGTGCCCCCACTACTTAAAACCTTTATATCGGCCTTGATGCTTTTTTACAGGAGATAATTTGAGTGAGGCTAATACCTTTTGACTTGCAGGCTGGATTTGGATGAAAATTTCTACACAGTTTGTGAAGAGCTCCACTAAACTGGACATTTTGGAAACAATAGGTTAGAAAATGAAAACATCATAAAGAAAACATAAACCACTGTTTTCAGCCTACTTGCAATTATTTTCCTATAAAGAAAAAGTTCAGGTTTTTAAAAGCCATAGCGTGAAAACCACTTTGCAGATTGGAACCAAATAAGACATAACTTGAGTACAAAGCATTGAATACATTTCCTTGACTGGTTTGGGGTACATCCAGATAGTAGTTTTAATATATTTGACGGAGAACAGGGTGTCCTGTGGGCCTTAAAACCTTTATATCAGTCTTGGTGCTTTTTAGCAGAGAGGCGCAGAGAGGCATAGAGAGGCTAATAACTTTTGACTAGGTGGATGGATTTGGAGGATATTTTCTAAACCAAGGGTTTGTCATGGACCCCCCCAAACTCCAAATTCTTGGAACAATTTGTCAAAAAATGAAAATGTTATTAAGAAAAGATAAAAATTCAGTTTTCAGCCCACTCCCATGCATTTCCTTTAGACAAGAAATGCAGTTTTTGAACAGCCATAGCATGAAAACTGCTTGGAAAATTTGGACCAAATAAGAAACAAATTGGGAACAAAGCAAGAGGTCTGGAAGTGTTTTAAACATACAGTGACCCAAAAGAAATGTTTAGTGTCTACCGGACATGGCCACCTAGTGGGTCCAAAGAAACATATTGGGGAACATGTATAGTGAACACGGTCGAAAAAAGTGTTCAGTCATGTTCACGGCCCAAAAGACAAAAATATTGGGGGAACATGTACATGTACAGTGGACACAGCCAAAAGCCGTGGGCGTTAGTGGCCCGGTAGTGTTTTACAATAAACAATGTGCCCAGCCGAAGGCCGTGCTCACTGGCCAGAGCTGAAGGCCCTGGCTCGTAGACCCAAAAGACATGTATAGAGGCCACACCCAAAGATTGTGGCCATCTAGTGGCTCCAAAAGAAGCATATTGGGGGAACACATATAGTGGTCACTGCTGAAGGCCATGGCTATTCAGCCATAAAAGAACACGATGGTATAACAAAACACCTGAAATTCACTGAACATTTTTTAGTTAAGGTGAGGTTAAGTTGAGCAGATTTAGCACAACAAAACCCTTGAAATGCAGCAGATGTGGGAAGTCATGACCAGCTTACCTCGGCACGTTCCTGTTGCAAAGCCCATGAGCACATACATAAGAGAAGGGATTCACGATTCACAATGACATACACTATGGCATTATGGGGGCCATTGCATTATGGGGGACATCAACAGGAGCACGCTGAGTTAAGCTGCTCATGATTTCCCACATCCACTGAATTTCAAAGATTTAGTTGCATTAAATCTGCTCAACTTAACTGCACCTTAACTAAAGTTTCAGTGAATATATATATGATTAATTTCACTGCATTCTGTGGATGTGGGAAGTGGCGACTTAACTCTGCCGTGGTTACTGTCTACTATGCAGCCGTGACAGTAAATGACTGTGGACCACTGGTCACTCTATATGCACGTGGTCTGTATCCCCATCACAAGTTCATAGTGAGATACCTTCAGTTGTGGCCCCTGTCCATGATGTCACATGTATGCAGAAAGATGGCCGTGCCTCTCTCGCTAATAAAAACACTGGTCCCATCAGCCATGGCCACTATCCACATTACAACTCTAAGAGTAGTAGTCCATGGGTCACTGACCATGGCTGGTGCCCCTTTTCTTTTAATTTCCACGGTAGTTTTTCCTGAAAATTGCATTCACTTTAAAACTGCCTTGTATTTCAGTGGCAATCATTTCCTTGGTAAATTTAGCATTTGCCGATTACCGAGGTAATGGGAAAACATTTGAAAATGAAATGTCGTGCAGATCCCAGCTGCCAGTCTCCATGTGCGCCCCTCACAACAGTATGCCCCAGGGCTGTTGTGCGCTTTAAAAATTTGAATAAATAAATGAATAAATATATCTACCTCCTGACTCTTTCATATCATTCACCCCTCGCTTGTTCCTGTGATGCACTTTAACATCTGATGGTATCTTGCAACATTTCTGGCGGAATCCCCCAGGATGTCGGTGGTAAGAAGAAAATGATATGACTCAAAAATGACTCTCTCGCCCTGGCCAAAGTCTCCAACTCAGCATGTGCTTCTATTTCACATTCCAAGCCACTCACTTCTCTGATTCGATTTAACTCCTTTCCCTCCTCCAAATATCATTTTCTTTTTCGGATTCCAGCGTTACAAAACATTAACATTCATAATTACAAACTTCTTCACAGGTTCAGTTGTGTAGCCCAAATATTTGTTAATGTGAATCCAGTGTTTACATAGGATGTACATTTTCTCTGATTTTCACATGCATTTTATGTTGCAGATATCTTTCTTCTAATCTTCTTGTACTCAAGCAGACCAGCCACCTCATGTTTTGCCCTCAGAACTTCCTATTAACCGGATACTTTTTTCGAGTATCATCTGAAAATTGCATTGTACAATTCACCATGTTCACCCATTACTTTACTAAACAAACTAATGGGATGTTGATAGCTGAACGACATTTAGAGGAGGTATTTAAGTCTGCAAATTATACATCACTGACATAATGGGGGCTCCCTCACCCCATGACATGGAAGCCTCTAGGCTGGAGGCCCCCATGTCATGGGGTGGAAGAGCTCTATGATTTCAAAAAGAAATAGTTTCTTTTTTAATTCACTCTGCCTTCATAAAGAAATTATTTTCATTCTGGTTTGGTCTTTAACAAAATAATTTCTTAATGAAGTTGGAATGACTTCAAAAAGAAACCATTTCTTTTTTAACTACATGATGCGTACATGTGTGAGTGTATGATGAAAGGGTGCATACTTAAATGTATAGGTGGCTGCCTGTGTGAGTTTATGGTGAAAGGGTGCACACTTAAATGTATGGGTGGCTCGGTGTGTGTGTCACGAATATGGTGAAAGGGTGCAGACTTAAATGGTATAGGTGGCTATGTGTGTGAGTGTATGGTGAAAGAGTGCACAATTAAATGTATGGGTGGTGGCCTGGGTGTGCATGTCAGTATTGTGAAAGGATGCACACTTAAATGTTGGGTGGCTGCCTCGGTGTGGCTGTATGGGGAAAGGGTCAACACTTAAATGTATGGGTGGCAGGGTGTGCATGTGTGTATGGTGAATGGTGTGTGTGTGTTTGTGTTCAGGGATGCAACGAAACCTACATTTCAGCGGGTGAGCTAACACTTCAAATGGTGCGAGAGGTGCTAACTTCACAGGGGCATTAGGGAAGGGGTACATTTATTTGTGTGGGGCCTCTAACTTCTTTATGCATTCTAATGAGACTATTCATCTTCAATGTTACTCTCCTTTAAGTCTGAAAGCACCCACATATGGACTGCTGTGAGAATAAGCGGTCCCCTGTCCCCACTCTACCCTTCCAATCACTTCCATGGCATGCATGTTCTAAACCCACAACAAGATCTCAATTGTCTAAAGAAGTATGCATTTGAAGGCAGGTATTAACAGTGAAATGCGTTATGTTAGTAATTGCTGGGCCTTTGTTAACAGCGAAACCCAGATGCTGTTTAATATCTGTGTCCTGTTCTTTCCGGCAATAGCTCTGTAGGTCATAGCCCAAAATTTCAAAGGGGTGGGGGGTTGGTGGGGTAAGGCTGAAGCCGAGTCAGCTCAATGGTGTTGCACCACTACTTGTGTTTAATCCCTTGGTTACTTATTGATAATCTTCATTACTCATAGCCCTATTCTTCCTCGTTCCAGCAAGTTCACTTGTACACAAGTACTGGGATGAGGTAGAGGGACATGGAGGTAATGCTTGGCTTAGTTACATGTAATCTTCATTACTCCTAGTCCCATTATTCCTCATCCCAGTACTTACTAATTAGGCAAGGAGCCACATACACAAGCACTGGGACAAAGGAAAAGGATGTGGAGGTAATTCTGGGATGAGAAGCTGATTTTGGGTGTTGGGGTGGGACCGGTTGTGCACTAAATCGTAATGATATGAAATGATATGGCATTTATAACGCGCCTATGCACAAGTGCTTCAAGGCGCAACGAGGCAAGGGAGGGGAACAGAGGGAGGACAGACAATGATCCTACTAGGCCAGGTGTCATTCAGATCATGCAAGTGCGTGGGAAGGGGGCAGGGACAGTGCAGTACAAGAGGATAACAATAAAGTAAGTAACAGCCAGCATGTGGAAAGTGCAGTACTAGATGATAACAATAAGTAAGTAGCAGCCAGCCTATGGCAAGTGCATGGGTAAATGCGGACAACAGGTATCAGGTGCTGGTAGGGGACTGTAGGGATACAGAAACAGTCCCTGAGTGGAGGGTTTGCCAGGTGGGCAGTGCATGAGTGAGACAATGGCGGGGGGGGACCTGGGCCCGAGATAGGAGGGTGTGCAGGTAGCCAGAGGGGTTCAGGTTTCAGCCAGGAGGTCAGCAGAGGTGAGGAGGAGAGAAAGCAGAAGCAAAGAGAAAGGTTTTGAGGTGCTTCCGGAACCAGAGATGGTTCTCCTCAAGTTTAAGGGATGCAGGGAGGCTGTTCCAGAGGGGGGCACCAGCCGAAGAAAGAAATCTACCACCAACTCGTTGCTTGGAGAAGCGACTGACCCTGAGGGAGTTGGAGACGGATGAGCGGAGAGCTCGAGAAGGAAGATATTTAGGAAGGGAGAGTTGAAGATATTGAGGCCCCAGAAGGCCTTGTGGACGATGCAGAGGGTTTTGAACTTAATCCTCGCAGCCACTGGGAGCCATTGCAGAGATTTCAGTCCTGGAGAGATACGATCCCTGGGCTTGAGGCCAAGGACAAGTCTTGCAGTCCTGTTTTGGATAAGTTGCTGAGGGCGGAGAGTAGAAGCAGGCAGATTTAGAAAGAGGCTGTTGCAATAGTCCAGCCTGGAGAGAATCAGAGCTCTAGAGACAGTGAGCTTCTGGGGGAAGGAGAGGAAAGGAAGAATACCTCTGAGGAGGTGCATCTGGTAATGTGACTTCTTAGAGATGTCAGAGATGTGAGGAGAGAAGGAGAGTGTGGAGTCGAAGGCCATCCATGTCCAGGCTAAGCATGCACGATATGTGGTATTAGTACGTAGAGAAGCATTTTGGTGCAGCCAGTCTAGTAGTTTCTTAGTTTGGCTTGACTTTTGTTTTACTGGGCATCTCTGATAAAGCAGTCCTGCTAAGTGTAATTACCTGGCTAGACTGGCATTTGGGTGCTGCCATGCTATCTGTTTTTTACTACAGCATTGTATATTTTTCTGGGCATCTGTGATAAAATAGCCATGATAAGTGTTATTGCTTCAACTGGCATTTTGCTGCAATCAGTGCTTTACTGTAATATGTGATTATGTTTCTAGACTGGTCTACATTGTGCAGCCAGTTGGACATGTTTTCATTATGGCATGGCATTTTTAATAGTAAAGCATTATATTAATTAAAACATTAACGTTCCTGTGCACTGTTTTTTACTTGCATATATTGGATTTTTGGATTGGTGTTACCCTACCTGCTCTGGCCTTTTAGCCATTTATTTCAGAAAGTGTGCTGTATAATGCATTAAAACACATACACAGAAGCACGTTCGTGCGTATTGCACAAGCGTTGTACTCTATGCCGGACCCGAGTGTAGCACGACCCGTGATGTGTTTCCGAGTTGGTGGGGGTCCCCATGTCTTTCGGGGGGGGGGGGGCACATTTTGTTTTATTCCACTGTTAAACATATGCCACTTTCTCCAACCAATTTCAATATGAGTTTGCCTTGCTCAGTGTACAAGCCACAAGCACGAGTGAGACCATCAATACTTTGCACATGCTTGCACTGTTGGCACTTTCCTGGCAAATCAGGTCAAAAACATGCTGTCAAATTGCAATTGGCCAGTAGAACCACCACCGACCTTGCAGGGCAGTAGATAAATAAAGCGCCTTCCTACCTCTAGTTACAACGTGTGTACTCTAAAAGAAAAGCCAGGAAAAGCGTAATGCGGGAATGAAATTAAATTCCATCTTGTCATCCAGAAGATTGCATTTGCAAGAAAAGCTCTTTTGTTTAATCGGAGCCGGTAGCTATCTGCATCGCCTTGATGAACTAATTATTTCTTATCAGGCTGTTGAACTGAATGCAGCAGTTGGCGTTACACAAGACTCCAGTGATTTTTAAGTACCTCGATTTCTAATATCGTCGGTACCGGATATTTAGCAAGACGAATCCCGTTTCGTGATTCAGCACATCTCAGAAAGCGGAGCTAAACTCCTTTCCAGCTTGATATGTGTAACACCCCAACATAACCCTAGAACCCTGACCTACAAACATATGGTTCCCCTTTTAACATTGGGGACATAAAACAGCACCAGAAAACACTTCAGTGGGAGGTGATTGCATATTTGTGAAGTTTATTTGTATTTGAATATTAACACTTATTTACATGATAGTATGCATGTTGTTCTAATAAGTTAATGCTCACTATCACCAATTTGCACACATTAACAATTAACTGACAGCACAGCATAAGACGTATGCTATTTTGAAACATCTTAAACAAATAAATTCATCTTCAAATCTATTCTCAGGATAGTGGGGGGCCTGGCAGGACCCTGCCTGGGTTGACGTTTTGGTGGACTGCCAAGTCACAGCCCCGCCCAGCCCTGCCCCACTTAAAGACATGGCTGCTAGTCCTCACACAGAGGGCTCGGAAAAGCATGGAAGTCGCAACACCATCACAATCCATCGAGCAGTTAGAATGAGCCCTGTTAGGAACCGTCGGAATATAATAACACTCATCTGACGCTCCTCAGCACAGTGGTTATATGTTAATGAGAAAGGACTTTTTCAGCACAGTTGCTGCAATTTTAATTGGCCAGATCCAAAGCTTCAAAGTAGGTCTCCTTTGTTGATTTATTATAGCACTGAAATGTTACTTGTTGGAATTCTCAGCAGGGTGATTGGTTTGTGGTCAATTTGCTGCAGCAGCTAATCCGGCTGAACATGGTACCGTGTATCCTATTGTCGTCATGGTGTCATCAGTCTCTCCCCGGAAAGTCCTTTGACGCTGCCCGCAGACGGCATCACCTGGCCCAGATGCCTTCCTCGTATCCTAAGACACCCTCCTTTCGCATTTTATTTGAACTTGTTCACTCAAGCCTGGCAACATCCGTTGGGGCAAACCATTCTCTGCACTTTGCCTGGAAGTTCCTCCTGCCCACTTTAATTGCTCTCCACATTTGTGCTTCTACTTATTAAATGGGGACACCCCTGGACTTCTGTTTTTTTGGGGGTCGCCCTTTTCCATTTGTTTTTTGTTCCAGATGCTCTTCAACACACACTTCTTGTTCCCTTCCTAAGTTTGCAATAGATGTGACCAGGTGAGATGTGGAAACCTAGCCATGATATCTTGACCTAATACTCAGAGAGAAAGGACTGAATTGTAATCCATTGTGGGGGACACATGTTCCTGTCTGAGTGGGTGAGTGTGACGCTCTCTCGTTTGTGGTATACACAGCACTTTTCAGAGGATACCCAATCCTAATATGAGTGACACTGCCTCAATTATATCAGCCTTTCAAGATAAACTTTATTGAGCAGGTATGGTCCTAAGCAGGGGCGGGCTGCAAACATCTGGACGGGGGGCAAGTTTACTTTTCTGGCCCATAGTTCAATCGCCCAAACACAAGGTGCAGCAGCAACACATTTTATAACAAGTAAACTCAATACCATCCTCTCCCCCACCCGCTCATTCTCACGTATATACAGTAAGCATATTGACAAAACTGTACTTTTATGCAACATATTTTTCAGTTATGTGTGTGGTTTCTTAGAGACCCGGGCCCCTGGAGTTTTTCACAATTATCGAACATACTCAAATTATTTAACCATGATAATATAATTGGAGAAATGGTTACAAAAAAAACTAGGATTTTGAGCACTTTGAGCACAGTTTTCATTGTTTGTAATTTGACAGCAGGCTATATCTCCTTCCATCCCAACCCATCTTTAGTTTTTGTACAATGTACAATGTACAGAAGTAGCAAAGGTAGAGAATTAATTTGTTTAGTAGGGCCATATCTTAACAATAGGGCCCGGGTTTGCTCTCAGAGACAAACATGAGCTGGCATGGCAAAAGACTCATACCTGGCTTCCTGCCTCCCCAGCCCAGAACACAAAACCCATACCTGCTCCCTGTGTGCTCACCCCAACAATATAAGACCCTCGCTTGTCATCATGCCTCCCCACCAGTATGCTTAACATAAATTGTTACAATTATAATTATTTATAGAGTAACAATCTATATTTATATATATTCAAGGAAAAAGCTTTGGTTGCAGGAACGTTAAGGTGAGAACTTAATGCAACAAAACCCTGGACATTCAGCTAAAGCCACTTTAACGTTGCGCCCCCTGTTGCGCAGACTATGAGCACAATGATGACATCACAGATCACATCACTGATGACATCACTAATTAGATGTTGTATGGGAACACTGATAGCATTACAAATCTCAATACTGATGCCATCACTGGTGACAACACTAATTGCATTGTATATAACTGACTACTTCCATAATAGAATTAGACATAACATCATGTATAAGTTAGCTCACAAAACTGATTACCAAAATGACGATTTAGGCCGTGTACTTGGCCATGACAAAGGCTGGGGTCACTTGCCAGCACCAAAGGCCATAGATAGTGGTTGGTTAGGGTTCATAAATACCAACGTGCATGGTTAAAAGCCATGCCTAGTAGCCTATCACTGTTTTAAATAATACAGTGAGCAACGTTGAAAGCTGTAGTCAGTGGCCAAGGCTTAAGGCCATAGCTAGTGCTCATTAATATGTCAGATTATATAGTCAGCACAGCCAAAGGCCGTGGCACTGGCTAGTATTGTGTTGAAAACCATGGCTAGTGGCTGGTTAGTGTATATAATATCCAGTGTGCATGGTCGAAGGCCATAGTTAGTGGCTGGTTAGTGTTGTGTAATACACAGTGTGCATGGCCAAAGGCCATTCCTTATGGCATTTTATTATTTTAAAATGTACAGTGGACATGGTCAAAAGATGTACAAACTGACCAAGGTCAAAGGCACGGCTAGTGACCCATTTATATGTTAGACTATATAGTGGGAGCAGTCAGAGATTGTGGCCACTGGTCAGTATTGTGCTAAAGTCCATGGCTAGTGACTGTTCAGTGTATATAATATACTGTGGACACTGTTGAAAGCTGCACCCACTGGTAAGGGCCAAGATCTATGTTAGTGTTTTTAAATATTCAGTGCACATGGGTGAAAGTTGTGACCAGTTTCCATAACTGAAGGCCACGACTAGAACCCATTCATGTGTTAAAATATAGTTGGCCATGCACACTGACCTTGGCTGAAGGCCTTGCTTAATGCCAGTTACTGTTGTAATGTAATTAGTGATGTCATCATTGTGGTCATAGCCTGCGCATTAGGGGGCATGAAGTTAAGGTGGTTTTAGCTGAATTTCCAGGCTTTTGTTGCATTAAGTTCTCACCTTAATGTCCCTGCAACTAAAGTTGTTTCCGTTAATTTCAAAGGTTTTGTTACATAGTATTGCTCACCTTAACGTCCCTGCAACTAAGGATTTTGCTTTTGAATTTCAAAGGTTTTGTTACAATGTATTGCTCACCTTAACATCCTGCAACTAAAGTTTTTTCCTCGTATTTCAAGGGTTTTGTTATTAAATACATAATTAACATAAATAATACAGACCTACTGCTTAGACGAAAATGTGCAAGACAAAATAGCATTGGGCTTTTAAAAAAAAGTAATAGCACCAGAAAAATAACACAAGAGAGGAAATGTTCCAAAAATATTCTGGCAAAGTATGAGGTGCTCATCTTTAAAACCCAGCAATCTGTTGTGAAATATTCTCTGAAAAACTAGATCCCTATACGAAACAAGTGCTTGTGGGAACATGACAACCTGAGTAAAATCTTGGTAGCCAAATACTTGAGCAAACTTGCCAACCCAAAAAAAAAAAAACAAGGGGTTGTGTTCATCCTCTGAAAAAAAGTTACACTCTTCACCCATAGCTGCTGAACCCATATGCATGCATTCGTATTGGCCAAACCCTCTCCCGTAATGACAGGCTCACAACTTGTGTCAAGTGTTGGCAATAAAAGGCCGTAGGATTTTATTTGTACAGATCTGAGTTATGGCAATAACAATATCACATATCATGATGGTATCATACTTTTGGGCACCAGGTCCTGAGGTTACCCCCTCTGACCCGTGCCGCCACACACGGCAAGGTTGCCGGTTGACCATATTCCCCCAAGAGTATGCCCCAGAGACAGCCCCTGTGAGCAAGTGTTGCATTGATTTCCCGAAAGAAATGCTCCATGCCCTGGTTTGACAAATGGGGGCTGTCGTGGAGGAAGAGGTCTGGTTTGCCTAGTGTAATGGCTGGGTGTTTTATGAAACCCAGTCCTCTTATCATACAGAATCTCTCTATCGTCCAGTTCAATTTACTTCTGGATAGGTCTATAGATTTGTAGCAGTTGGCCCCTAGCCATTTCTTTCTTGGTAAGATGGCTGAGAAGTATATTGAAGTACCCCTCCAGTTTTGCGAAATGCCTGCTAGGGAGGAGCAGATTTCTTCGCATAGGATGCATCTAGCCGTGTTGACTAGGTCGTTGCCCCCTAAATGAATGATCGGGAATTCTGGGGGGTCCCTGTATGCCACCAATTCTGCTAGTGTTTCGTGGACGTCGGCCAAACGTAGGCCTCTGTATCCCCACCATGAAGTAATGGTGTTTCTGAAAGGTGGCCCTTCTTTTGTCTCTTCTGCCCATCTGCCTGTCCTGAAAATGAATGAGTGGCCAACTATCCATGCTGATCGGAGTGTGGTCCTCGATTCGCCTATTGTTTCTGTGGTGGTGGGAGGGAGGGAAAAGAAAGAACATTTTTAGGGAGGATGGCTATATCAGTTGTGGTCTGATATATCTTTTATAACAGTCTGACTTCCATCCCCCTATGTGTTTTAGCTGTTGCAGTGCTAAGCCTCCGTGCCATGCTGCAGTGGCAGCACCTATCCTGAAGGAATGAGTGCCAAACTGTTTGGGATCCCACCCTGCTTTGCTGATTGCTTTTATCAGCACTCCTTTAAATTGGTAGTGGCTTAGGGCCGATGCATCCTTGTGGATTAAAAAACTCCCCCCCACTTTGGGTCGTTGTGCGTAATAGAGGTTGGTGATGCCAACCGGACAGTTTGTTGCTTCATCGATGCAACAAATGTTGGTGGTTCTTTTGCACCCGTTTTAGGCTGTTGCATTTCTATGTTAACACTCTCCTGTCTCACCCTGATTTCCATGACACCCAGGCCGTTTGTGTCCTTGGTGCTGGAAGCCATGAGTTCTCCTACCCGGAAACCCCCAAAGTAGGCTAGGAAAAAGGCTGTTTTTTTTAAAACATTTTTATTTTTGATCGACACACCAGAGAAAAGTACATTACAACATATTCTTTCATGACACTTTGTGTAGCTCCTTGATCATCTCCTCCCCCATCATCAACCCCCTTCCCGTACCCCCTTAGTTAACGTCCAAATCTTGCTCTTCGGTCTGTTGTATCATCTCCGTGCTGCTTGCCGTTAGAGCGATTGCTACCGCTCGTGGCTTAAAAGTTAGTGCTTGATAGCTCTGGGATGTTCGTGAAGCGGTGAAGGAGGCCTCTGTTTGCCGCCGTGATCTTTTCTGCAAGAAAGATGTCCCACAGTTTCAGCCACCATAGGATCAGCAGGGGTCCCTCCGGCGATTTCCAGGTTCGTGCCACTGTGATTTTAGCAGCCAGGAGGAGGTGAGTGAGGAGTGTGGCACTTCTGCCCGACCTTGGGTATATGCCTGGAAGCAGGGCTCCTAGTAGGATTGATTCTGGCTCCAAGGGAAGCTTTATCCCAGTTATGTCTGCTATGGTGGCAAAGCATTGGGCCCAGAAGTTTGCAACCACTGGGCAGGACCACCACATATGGATGAACGATCCCTGTAGGCCGCATTGACGCCAGCATCGAGGGTCCAAGGCTGGGTTGATATGATATAGTCTAAGTGGCGGGTAGTACCATCTTAGAAGTAGTTTATGGGCACACTCCTGATTAATGATGCAGAAGGAGAAGGCCTGCGTGCGAGTCCAAATGTCTGACCAAACCTGGTCTTCTATTGGGTGTCCTAGGTCTGTTTCCCATTGATTCATGTAGGTTGCTCTAGCGACCAGGAGATTTGTCTGCAACAGCTTGTACATCGCTGAGACGCACCCTCGGTGTGGGGGGTCTGTCTGCGATTGTCACCTCAGTAGGGTCTAGATCTCGGGTCGCTGCCTCACGCGTTGTTGGATGGGAACACCAATGCCTCAGTTGCACGTAAGTGAATCCGTCTGTTTCCGCCAGGTGAAAGGTGTTTTTGCATTGTTCAAAGGTGAGTGGTTGATTCCTCTCAAAGAGCTGGCTTAGGGAGCTGAGGCCGCCGGCAATCCAGTACTTAAAGTTTACTCGGTGGGTTCCTGGGGAGAACGCTGGGTTATGAAATACCGGGGAAGCTGGGCCTAGACCTCTAGGGATTCCCTTCTGTTTATGAGTCCATTCCCAAGCTTTTACAGTCTGCCTAGTGGAAGAGAGGATGTTCGGCCATGTTCTTCGGAGGACGGGGGGAAGGTGCAGGAGGAAGCAGAGAGGGAGGGGTAAGCGGGATTGTTCAATCTCGACCCATCTAGGTCTGTTCGAGGTTATCGTCCAGCCCGCAGTGTGAGCCAGCTGGGTTGTGATCTGGTATTTCTGGAGGTCTGGGACTCCTAGGCCTCCCAAGTTCAGATTGCTCAGCATTGTCTTGAGCGGGATCCTTGACTTTTTACCTTTCCAGATGAAGCGTAGTACCTTCCTTTCGAGGCGCAATAGTGGGGACCGGGGGATCAAAACTGGAATGGCCGAACAGGTGTAAAGCAGGCGTGGAAGGAGGTTCATTTTACATGCCGCTATGCGGCCCAGTAGTGAGATCTCCTACGAGAGCCAGCGAGTGAGGTCCTCCTCCAAGGTCTTGAACAATGATTGAAAGTTGGCTTGGTAGGTATCCTTCGGTCGGGCTGTGATCTGTACTCCTAGGTAGGGGATGGACTTTTCGCTGCGCTGGATCTGGCAGAGGGCTCTGAAAGAATCCTTATCTTCCTGCTCCGGTCTCAACCCCAGGGCCGATAATTTTGCGAAGGTTATCGCGAATCCTGAAACTTTTCCAAAGCGATGAATTTCTGCCAGGGAGGACCTCACCGATTGGGTGGTGTCCGATATGGTTAATAACACATCATCCGCATATAGTGCTATTTTATGTTGTGTGGGGCCTACTTGGAGGCCTTTGATTCTGAGGTTCAGTCAGATCCTTTGGGCCAGTGGCTCCATCACTAGGGCGAAGAGCAGGGGAGACATGGGGATTGGGTTAGATAGGAAGCTGTTAACACGGAGCAAGGTCTTTGGTGATTGGTAGTTTGCTAAGACGAGTTTCTGAAATGTGGGTCCAAGTGAAAGGACTCTAGGGTGAATCGGAGGAATGACCAACCTACTTTTCAAAGGCTTCAGTCGCATCTAAAGCTAGCACAGCCAATTTACGTGCACCTGGTTGAGTGACTTTGACCAGGTTTAGGACCCTTCGGACATTGTCTGCAGCAGATCTATTCAGTACGAATCCTGTCTGGTCTGGGTTGATGATGTCCGGGAGCACTCTCGCTAATCGGTTGGCCAAGACCTTTGAGTAAATATTAGCGTCCAGGTTTAGTAGCGAGATAGGTCTTTACGCTGTGATGTCTCTGGGGTCTTTTCCCGGTTTCAGGGCGAGAACCGTGATCGATTCCTGCATGGACGAGGTGATGGACCCCGAGGTAGCAAAAGAGTTAAAGAGCGATATGAGGGGGGTCACCAGCTGTGAGCGAAAGACTTTGTAAAAGCAGGTCGAGAATCCGTCTGGACCTGGGGCCCTTGGTTTGAGACTTTTTATGACTTTGTCGACCTCTTCGCTCATGATCGGGGTCTCCAGCTCGTCTCGCACCATAGGGGCGATCCGGGGAAGCGCTGCGTCTCGGAGGTACGAGAGCTGCTCTTCAGGTGATCTCGGGGAGGCTGTCATCGTGTCTGTGAGGTGAGTGACTGCAATGTGTTGCTTGTCTCCCTCTGCGAACTGGACTCTGCCCTGGGAATCGCGGAGGCCTAGGATAGAATTTCTCTTTCTAGTCTTCGCCAGTTTTTCCACCAGAAATTTGTTGGCCTTGTTCCCTTTAGCGTAGTAGCTCTGCTTAGTTCTGGCAAGTATCTGAGACGTGTCCTCAGCGTAATGTGCTTCTAGCTTCTTTCGAGCTATCTGCAGGGCTTGATGGGTTCTGGGCTTCCAGTTTTTCGCTTTACATACAGCTTCTGCTCTCTCCACGTCCTCCTGTAAGATCTGGCGAGTCTGGCGCTTCTTTTTGTGATAGGCCGCTCCTGGGGAGATTAGGACCCCTCTCACAACCGCTTTCATTGCATCCCACGTGTTGGCCAGTGAAGTGTCCTCGCTCTTATTTCCTTTGAAGTAGTCTTTGATGGCCTTCGCTACCACATCCCTTAATGACATGTCATTCAATATCTGGTTGTATAGGGACCACTTGCGTTTTGGGAGTGGATCAGGGTCATGGGCTCTCAATGTTAGCATAACCGAGGCATGATCCGATACAATTCTGGGACCTATGGTCACCTCGTCGGTGTAAGCCAGGACTTGGGGGGAAGCCAGTAGCAGGTCGACGCGAGAGTAAGTTCTGTGTACATAATAATAGAATGAGTAGTCGCGGGCCTCTGGGTATAAGACTCTCCATGTGTCGACCAAATCCAAGGAGCGTAAGAGTTTAAGCAGAGCTGTTGCCACACTGAAGTCTTTATGAGCAGGGGGGTGAGATTTATCTGTGATTGGGTCAGGGGCTCCGTTGAAGTCTCCCCCTATTATCGTTTGACCCTCCAGGAATGGTCGGAGGGCATCTTCCAGAGCTAAGTAAAACTCTTCCTGTTTATCATTCGGGGCGTAGATCGAAATAAAAAGGGAGTATAGCTGGCAGTAGATCCAGCATTTAATTGCTACAAAGCAGCCATCTGGGCAAAGCAAAGTGTCTAAAATTTGTGGTTGAAGTGTCTTAGCGATAAGTAAAGCTGCTCCACCTTTTTTGGTGCCGTTCGATGCCAGGAATTGTAACGGGAATTGTCTGTCGCGGAGCCTAGTGAAGTCGGCTGGAATCAGGTGAGTTTCTTGAAGGAATACGACTGAGGCCTCTTCGTTCTGTAGACGCCGTAGCATAGATTTCCTCTTCTGCGGCCCGTTTAAGCCTCTGATGTTGAGGGTTAGGAATTTCACTTTCAGGTGTAGTTGAGGATCATCGTGGGCTTTCCTCGACAGGTGGGGTAGGCTCTGTGGGGGGGGGGTCATGAGTTTCAGGCATCATCCAAGAGCTTGGTGACAATGCGGTTCTCTGGTGGTCTTGTTTTATAACCTCTCCAACGGGAGGGCAAACTGAAACGGGAGGGTGAACATGGATGTGTGTGGGGGGCCGGGGTTTTCTGTACGGCCTTCTCCACGGCCAACAGGGCCAAAGCTGTTTTCCCCGCCAACAGGGCCGGGGTAGAACCATTGGACTTGGTTCGCCTCCAAGGGTGAGTTGGTGACATACTCCTCGGAGTGGGGTGTGGGCCGCTCGGGGCCCGCGGCATAGGTATGTTTTGCTTTAGTTTCGGGAACGGCTAGATCAGAATAGAGGGGTATGACTGGATCATTGTATCTTCCGGCGTCTCTGTGCTTTAGACCAGGATGGTTGTTGCTGTCTTTGGGGTGATTGGTCCGGTTCTTCTGGTGGGAGATGAGGACTGGAGGAGAGCGAGGCCTCTGGGTAGTTTGGATGCAAGATGGATTTCGCGTCCTCAAGATGGCTGATTTTGCGCAGGGTTCCCTGGTACGTGAATTGGAGAGTGGAAGGGAACAGCCATCGGTAGCGGATCTGCTGGCTTTGGAGGAACCGGGTCAAGGGCTTGAGGGCTCTTCTTTTCTGAAGGGTCATCAGGGAGAGATCCTGGAATATCTGAAGTCGGGTACCCATGAATGAGAGTTTGTCCTTAGTGCGGCTTATCGCCGAGATGGCCTCTTTGGTGGTGTAGAAATGGACTCTAGTGATTACATCCGGGGGGCCATCTGAGTCTACTCCTCGCCTTGGGCGCAATCTGTGGGTTCGGTCCAGGACGAGTTGAGCTTTTTCCGTGATTGGCAGAAGGGCCTGGAAAAAATTGCTTATATATTCTGTAGTTCTTTGTCTTGGACAGACGACGGGACCCCTCGGATGCGCAGGTTATTCCGTTGTGCCTATTCTCCAGGTCCTCCTGCTTAAATTGGAGCACTTGGCTTCTAGTCTGGAGCGCTTGAATCTTGCGTCGCATTTCTAATAGCATTGCGTCATGGCTCTGGGTTAAGTCCTCGACTTCTCCTAGCCTCTGTTCGGCTTCTGTGAGTCGTTGGTCTGTCTGTTCTGGACGTGGGGTGAGCTCGGTCATGCAGGATATAAACTCAGCTTTGATGTCCCGCATGAAGGCCACAATGTCGTCTTTGGTAGCTTGCTTAGCTTGTTCTTCCGGGGCCTTCTGTGGGGTGAGCCTAGGGGGAAGGTCCGGCTTCTTTGCCTTATCGGGCGCTAGGAGCATTGTGGAAATGTCCGAGGACTTGGGTGTTTTAGCGGGCTTCGACATCTTCCCAGTACAATGACCCTGGGGTTCCTTTCCGGATGGGTCGCAAAGGGTAGGGGACTGCCCGCCAGGGAGCTGCTGTTTCAGGCTCTAAACCGGGCTGAGATCCGGGATATCAGGGTGACGGTGGGCAGGGGCGCCCAAGGAATTCGCTAGGTGGCTGGGCCAGCGGAGGATCGAGGTTCAGGCTTCTGTGGCCGCGTGTCCGGGTTCCTCTGTAGTAGCTGGAATGGTGTTGGGGGAGGGGAAGCCAGAGTTCAGCTACTTATCAGGGACTCAGGTGATTCACTCCCGTTGGGCCAAGTTTATAGCAAGGCCTCAGGGCCCTCAATTAGTGAGCGCCTCGGGGGGTCGAGCTCTTCGCTCACTCCGCAGGGCCGATGCTTATGGGGAATGGGCTCACCTCTCTTTTTGTCGCCGCTCTCGGATGTCGCAGTTTCTCCAGTCCTTGGTTCGGATCTGGCTCCGACGCTGCTCGCTGGTCAGCCACGGAGAGGGGAGCCCTTCGTTTTCATGGCTCCGTCCGCGTCAGTACCCTGGAAATCTTCGCCAGTGACGGGGCGAGGAATCTCTCCTCGCGGCTCCACCTCCACCTCCTCAGCAGGTCCCGTCCGCCATCTTGAAAACGTCGCTGCCGGACTGCAAGCACAGGGGAATTCGATCCATTTCAGTGCTTTATCGGGGAATAACGGGGCCTTACTGCACTTCGGAGAGTGCCCCAGCATATCAGCTTGCCATAGCTCCATCGGTCGATTCGATCTGTTCGCTAGGGGTTGATTAAATGCAGAATGCCGTGGGTCTCGGGCGGAGGCCCTGAGGGAAGCAGCCGCATAGCTGGTGCTCCAGGCCACGCCCCCGAAAAAGGCTGTTTTAAATAACATTATCTCGTATGGGTGCCAACATATGGCTTCCAACTGGCTTGCTATCTGCACCAGTTTGCTGAAATCAAGGGGTCGGCGGGTGTCCACTTGGGCACCCTCTATTCTGCCCCATCCCTTCATTGCATAAGAGATGAGGGCGTTCTGGGTGGCGTCTGAATCGCCCCGGATTTTTGTAAAATATGAAATTGCCACAAGGTGGCTTTTAGCCCAATCTCTTTTGAAACCTTGTTCCCGAGCCCATTTTAAAAATACTTCTATATCTTTAATCATTATTAATTCTACGTGGTTTACATCTGTGGCCTTAAATACTGTTTGCAAACACTTACTGTACTGTGTTGCAGTAGTGCTTGCCACTGCCCTCTCTGCCATCTCTGTTAGGAAACCTGTGAGGTTGTTGGCACCCGTTGTTGATGTGCCTGATTATTGTTGTTATTCATTGGGCATCCAGGCCTGTGCTCTCTGGCGTTGGCGTTGATGCCGTTATTCTTGTCTTCCCATTATTGCCCAGCATTCTGCTGGTATTGGCGTCATCTGTTCTTGGGCGTGCGGCGTTAGCTCTCGGAATCTTGTCCACTGGAAGCGTGATAAGGCATCAGCAATGTTATTATCTGCCCTGAAATGTGCTTCGCTCTGAGTACAACATTTACTTGTAATGTGACTGTTGTAATGGCTCGTAATACTTTCAGTACTAACGGGCATTTCGTAGATGTTCCCCACAGCCATGTTATCGCACCAGATCAAAAGTTCCGTATTCGCTAGTCGCCTGCCCTAGATGTGTAATGTTAGCCAGATGGGAAATATTTCTAGTAGGGTGATATTTCTTGTCCACCCTACTGCTTGCCATTAATTGGGCCAATGTCCTGCCACCCATTCAGAGTCTAGTATGGCTCCAAACCCCTTGCTCCCTGCTGCGTCGGTCTATAGGACCCTGTTTGACCGGGTATTTAAAGGCGTTCGCCAAAGTAAAGACCCGCTGAAATCTCTGAGGAATTTTCCCCATGTTTCCAGGTCTTGTTTCACCTCTCTGCCTAGCCGGATATGCAAGTGTGGTTTGGTCAGTGATTTGATTTTGAACTCTAAGCTTCTGGAAAATATCCTCCCTTGAGGTATTATTCTGGATGTGAAATTGAGGCTGCCTGCTAAAGATTGTATTTCCTTTACTGTCCCCTTTTCTTTTGTTATCAGGTTTTGTATTTTAGACAGGAGTTCTGATATTTTTATTTTGGGGATTCTGCAGAGCCCCTTTGCTGTGTCTATTTCGATGCCCAGGAAAATTATGTTTGTGTCTGGTTTGGTGGTTTTTTTCCCTCGCTGGGGGAATTCCCCACTGTGCTGCCATGTGCTCAAGTTTTGCTAAAGCCCTGCCACATTCCCCGGAGTTTGGTGGCCCTATGACCATGAAATTGTCTAGGTAGTGCACTATTTTTGTCCCTGGTCTCTGCTTTAGGGAAGCCCATTGGAAAAAGGAACTGAATTGCTCAAATAGTGCACAGGATACTGCGCACCCCATGGGGAGGCATCTATCTACAAGGAATTTGTTGTTAAAATTGAAACCTATCCACTGCTGTGACTCTGGGTGGACTGGCAAAAGTCTGAAAGCAGGTTCGATGTCGAGCTTGGCCATCAAGGCGTTTATGCTGCACTCTTGTATGAGCCTTACCGCCTATTGGAAATGCGTGTAAGCTACGGCGAATTCTGTGTGTGGGATGCCGTCGTTTAAAGACTGGCCTTTAGGGTAGGAGAGGTGATGGACTAGCCTCATTTTCCCGGGCTCTTTTTTGGGGACCAGGCCTTGTGGAGATATTAAATAGTTCTTTAAAGGCATGGTGTCCCAGGGACCTGCTACCCTGCCTAGTTGCAGTTCTTTCTTGATTTTGGTTTCTACTATCTGGGGGATGTTCCTGGCTGACTTTAGGTTCATCGGGATGGTATGTGACCCAGTGCCCTTAAATGGGATGGAAAAACCTTTGGTGAAACCCTGCCATAGTATCCTGCTGGTTTCCTTGTCTGGGTAGTTGTTTAGGGCGTCCCTAAAGTTGCCCGGGTTGATGGGTGTTCGTCCTGGTTCTAAAATTGGGATATCATTCTTTCTTGGCTGGTAGTCTGGTGCAGTTGCTTGCTGCATGGTCGCCGTTGCAGTTTGTGCAGGCATATTTGTACTAGCATTCTTTGCCCCATGTACACTGGTTTTTCCCAAAATTTCTGCATGGGATGTTGGATTTGGCAGCCTGCTGTTTGTTCTGTCTGTGGGCATTATTTTTAGCCGCCCAAGGCTGGTTCCTCCGAAAGGGCTGCTCCCCTTTTTTGGATTTATCGTTGCCATGGGATTTGCTTCCTTGCAAATTTTTGCTATTTTTGGAAGAAGAATGCATGGTATCTTCTTCCTGGGGAGGTTCGGCGTTGAGGGTGTATAAATCGTTCTGGACTTCATTCAACTCAATGGCCGGCCTTTCTGACATGCTCCTCCTAAATCTGATGTTGTATGCTAGCCATGTCTTCCCCCTCTTTGTTACTTTTACTTCCCTTATTTTATCAACGTATGCCCAGATCTTCCTAACATCCATGGGGAATTTTTCTTCATATATTGTTGCTAAAATGGCAAAGGCTTGTAACCAGTTGTCCCAGTTTTGTTCGACCTGGGCATTTCTGGCAATAGCTTTTTCTTCTATCTTTTTGGGGTCTCTCAAAGCATCTTTCCCTTCTGTTAGGGAAAAGATTTCTATAAATTCCTTGGCCCAATGGCTTCTTTGATTGTGGTATCAATGTTCCATGCCAGGCATCTTTTGTATCTATTTAATATCTCTGTTTGGAAAGATTTCATTTTTTGGTCTAACTGTGCATTACAGATTGTTACAATGTCAGTTGTATTGCTGCCGGGTGTCCCTGTCACGCCCGTGTTGTCTGTGCTGGGGGTTGCCCATGCTTTTAGAGCACCTGCTGAATCTGTTGCTGGAGTTGTGGAGGCTGTTGTATTTATAGCTGTGGGTGCTACTGGCAACTGCTGTACTTGTTGTGGCGGGATTGCTGTAGGTAGTGTTACAGGTGGGTTGACAACCGTTATTGTAGGTTCTACTGCAACGGTAGGGTTTGATGCCCCAGGTTCCCTTGTGGGCGGTGTCTGTTTCCCCCTTATTTCTACCATTAGTTACTGTAATTCCGCTACATTCTCGCACAGTTTTGAAACAATTTTGGTACCTTTTTTGGCGCCTTTGGATACTTTTCTCCTTTTTAATGGTGCAGAAACCTCCTCTTGGCTGGGCGGGCTGGTAATTCCTTCTCTGGGTAGGCCGTACATGTTTTCTCCTACCCATGCCCATCCGTAGAGCTCTGCCGCTTCAATGGCTGCTAACAATTGTGGTGATTTGGGCTTTTGCACCGGTGTTGAGGGTGCCCGTGCTTTCCGTTTGGGCCCCATGGTCTTTTATGCCTGTAAATTGTTGAATCGGCCGCCGTCTGCGCTGGGCTGCTTGGGTGCCTCTCTCTCCTTCGTTCGCACTGGTTTAGGATGATTCTGTAGCACGCATCTTTGTTTGTTTTGTTTTGGACACGCTCGCCTCTTGCTTTTTCCTCTATGCCGAGATGTTGAGATTGGCGCCGCTGGCTGTTCGGTTGCCTCTTCTTCCTTCGTTAAGGCTGCAATGCAATTGCTTTGAACAGTACAATGTTCAGGAAAGGAAAAAGATGCTGCAATGTACAGCGAACTTCAAGAATTTCTAAAGAAGCAAGAAGATTTGGAAGACACTGAGTAAACAGTAGACCTCCTGTTTGCTTGGGTCCCCGTTCAGGGTCCATAAACAGATTGTGTTTACTGTGAGCATGCTGCTCATATTTATAGGACCCAGGGAGGCCCTGGGTCTTTGTTGTGTATGTGGTGGGGGCTGCTGTTGTCGCAGCCCCCGGCCGGATAGCCGACTCTCTGGCCCCCTGGTGGGGGCAGATCTTTTGAACCTGGGCCCTGCCTGATGGTTGTTTTCCTTATGGCGCTTAGCACCTTGCTGTTTGGAGGAAGGGTGGATGACTGTTCGCACCTTACCCTTCCGTGGCTTTGTGCTGCCGAGACTGCGTGTCTCCGTAGCTGGGGGGAGGAGAGGAGCAGGCACGGGGAGGTTGGGGCTGCCCCTCTCCCAGCTGCCGATGGTAACAGCAGTTACCCTGCCTTGCTTGTGGGATGCCCATGCAGCATTGCCCACATGCGTCCTTTAATTCTGCCCTGAAAAGCAGCCACAATCAGGGGAATATAACTGCACCAGTGTCTAGGATTACAAACTCTCTTGCCACATCGTGGGCAAATACTCATTACTTATTTGCGCTTTCATCATTTCCCCTCCTCACCCCCTCATCTGGCTTTTACAACATTCTGTTTGTTCTGTAAGAACCTAATGTTTCGACTTATCTCCACCACAATTGTGGGCATTACCTTGTTAATTGTTACCAAGATGTAGTGTTGACAATAGACCTAAAATATATGCTGAATATGTAACATTGTGGATTGAACTGATCTCTATATACTATTTAGTTTTACACCATACTTCTATGTCTTGACTCATCATGATTGGAATTGTGTGCATAACCTTATCAGATGCTATCGAAATGAGCAGTTTCATGAAAATATAAACTTGAAATGTATTACTTGCAGCATGTTATCCACATCCAGGATCCTGTGCTCTTATTTTTAAATGAATGACAACAAGCTCTCATCATTATTTCTAACATCTCTGTATTTCCACTCACTAACTTCTACTGCAACTGCTAAGTCAGGCACTTTTCTCCAGATGCCAGCTTTTTTATTTGGTTAGAAAGTGCTATAACTGCACTTTCTGTGTAGCATTACGTATATGCTTGCCACCCCATTCCGATTTTACACAGCTCGTTCCAGTTTGCCTACCATCATCAAGAGCATTCAGACACACGTTATACTACATTTTGAACTGCTGGGTGTGTTACCGTTGACATGACAGCATCCATAACAACATTTACCCTAACAGCAACGTAGCACATCATCACATTGTTCGTGCATTGATGCGTGACATTGAGAAACATACACCTGTCGACCACGAAACCTCCTCACATCGTTATGTTGGATGGCTTACCTTGGGGCACATCCCAGGGGAAGTGACGTTGGGGCGAGGGAGGCAGGCGGAGGGCAAAGGGGCAGTTCCATGTTGTAACCTAGTAAATAAAGACGTGCCGTAGCACCCCTCTGTCTGCAGTGTTGTTCTTGGGCCTAGTGAGTGGCATCTCGTGTGAAGGTAGTGGCCAGTCCCCATCTACCAGGAACTCCACAACAACCTCTCACGATGGGAGCATTGTCCATGGCAACCCCAAACATACTTTATGTTAGATGACAGCACGCAGCACTGCCAACTGAACAACCAGGCTTTTTGCCCTGGAGATGAGACCCTGTATTCTGCAGACCTAGACCTCTGACCTGCTCTGATTTATTTTATGATTTTTCCTGTAATGGCCAGCCCTTTGTGTTATTGATGACTACAACTTGCCCTGCACTTTTACGAGACTCGTGATGCACCTAATAGGTACGAGTTTCAGGTCCATTTTCTATGGCTTCACAACCCCCATTCTTTTTCTTGAGGACATGATTCATTTATTCACGTACTATCACCGGCAAGCAAGCCCTTTACTAATTGGCACCCACATGTTTTGCAGAGCCGGGAAGCAACATGTCAGATGTGACATTCTGACTGAGCGGCAAAACGCTCACATAAAGTCTCGCTACTACTGCGACACAGTGGTAAGCCTTCTCATTATTCCTCCCAATTCGCGATTACTGAGCTAATTCAGCTTTCTTTCATCATTGTTAGTTGTTTATGAATCATATTTTGTATAGCTTTTCAGGATAACCGAGGGCACACAGTATTTACGCACAAATGCTTCCCGTGCAGGTTTCACACCACGGTCTCCACAAATATTACAACTAAGGACCAAATGTCGTTTAAAGAATTTCAAAGAGCCAACAGGTACCATTGCAGCGTTGTTGTTTATTACAGACCTTTACGTGGTAAAACAAATGTACTATATTTATTTTGTAGAAATCGCCATGATGATGGACAGTGGTACGAAATGCATCGGCGACATTGGCCTCTCTACCTCTATAGAGCATAAGAAGATTAAAAAGGAAGATTTTTTTATCTTAAACATTTGTCTTCTGGAAAATGGTTGTTTCGTACTCAAATATATACCATATGAGTGACGGCATCAATCCCTGATTGTAGTGTATTCTACCAACATTTGGTGTCACCAGGTCTGGTGATTGTTTCACCAGACACATCTTTTCTTTTGGCTTTCAACAATGCTCTGCTTTATAAAGCTAACTTGTAAAGTGCACATACCACAGTGTCACTCACATATATAAATCCTTATAGAACTATGTTAGGCAAAAAGTTTACAATTGTGCGATTATTCCCCCCATCTTGACTGTGAGACTACAAATTCCAGAATGCAATCGAGCAAAAGGCAAAAGAAATTGTCTCTGAGTGCAAAACTTTCATGAAATGACAGTATTACTGTTATAAACAATAATGTGGATGTAGTGTGTTATGAGATATTTAAAACTATGCAAACTCACAATGTTTTAGGCAATGTTCAGTGAGATTAAATTATTTGCCGTGGAGCACACATTTTGGTTAAACAGCATTCTCCAAACAGTACTCCCTTTTTCGGTGCCATCATTTTGGCGTGGGTCGACTTGGCACGGGCATTCTGGCACTGGTACCATTTCGGCACAACCTTTTCGGCATGAAAGACATTCTAGCACCGTTATTTTGACATGAGTGATGTTTGGACGTGGCTGACATTGCAGCCACGTCAAAATGTCCTCATGCTAAATGAGATTACAGGACTGCATGGAAACAAACCTCACCACCCCCCACTTTCATTGCTTTTCTTTTAATTAAATTAAATGAATTACATTTGAAAAAGGTAACACGCAGCTTTGAACCCTGGTATGCCCCATTTCATGGCCCATCATTTAACCACTAGGCCACAATGGATTGATGCATCAGAGAGCATAGAATACATATTTGTGACTATCATTTAAAATGTACAATGATAAAAGGCTAGGTATGAGGCCAGGGTTCTCTGATAACAGCGGTCAGTGCAAATGTTTTTTGTTTGTTTAATGTTTTCCTTTTTTATTATGTTGTCTACAGATGTTGTAGTCCACTTTATGAATATATGTGCAGTCTAAGGGGGAATGCGTGGTGTGAGGGTGTACATGTCATCTGAGAGGGTGTGCATGCAATGTGTGTGTGCTTGATGTGAGCGTGTGTGTGTGTGTACATGGTGTGAAGTTATTTGTGAGGGATAGTTGCATGCAGTTTATAATGTTGCAGTAAATACATGTGTTTCATGTTTAATACATGTTCAATTCTGCAATGATGGTGTAATACATGCCCCATCCTGTTTTATAATGTTGCAGTAAATACATCTTCTTCACGTTTAATCTGTATTACAAAATGCAAAGTGCCTAAAGGTACATGCCAATTGCGACATCTCACACCAAAACATGCTTTCGCTGAAAAGTATAAAATGCAAAGTCCCTGCAGGTTCATGCCATGCCAATTGCGACCTCTCCCGCCAAAACATCCTTGCACCGAGACGTCCTTGCCCCAACTGGCTGCGTCTAACTGGACGCGCTTAAACAGAACCTACATTGAAACGTTCACGCCATAACGGCGTGCACCTAACTGGCCATGCCGAAATGCCCTGTCCTGTGCTCCAATCCCCTTGTTTTATGGCCGGTCTCTTGGGGAATGTTGTGATACATCGCACAACTTATCTACCCACATTTAAGCAACACAGGAAAGGGTAAACAATTATCGACAGCAAGAATAACATGTGCCCAGGTACTTTTGCCACCATAACAAAAATCAAAAGCTGAAACCCATGAATATACACACAGTAAGTGGCCACATATTTTAAAGTGAAATATACAAATGCAGTTCAATTGACCTTCTCCTTAGAAGAAAGTGCGCAAGACAAAAAAGCATTGGACGTTTAAAAAATGTAATGAACATCAGAAAAATAACCTGAGAGAGGAAATCTTTCAATACATATGCTGGCAAAGAATAAAAGGTGCTCACCTTTTGAACCCAGCAATCTGTAGTGAAATATTCCATGGAAAACAAAATCCCAATGTGAAACATGTGGTTTTGTGGTTTTGTGGCTAAGCGTCTGCACTGGGAACATGACAACCTGAGTAAAATCCGGGTATCCAAATACTTGAGCAAGCTTACCAACCTCAAAAAAACCCAAGGGGTTGCATCTGCCCTATGAAATAAAGTTACACTTTCCACCCGCATGTGTCCTTTACTGGTGCCCTGAAAAGCAACCACAATCAGGGGAAAAAAATGCACCAGTGTCCAGGATTTCAAACTCTCTTGCCACATTATGGGCAAATACTCATGACTTACTTGCCCTCTCATCATTTCCTGACCACACCCCCATGCCTGTCTTTCAACAATACTCTGCTTTATAAAGATAACCTCAAACGTACACATACCATAGTGTCACTCAAATATATAATTCCTTATGGGACTAGGTTAGGCAAAAGTGTACAATTGTGGCATTATTCCCCCCATCTTTAATGTGAGACTACAAATACCAGAATACAATTCAGAAAAAGGCAAACAAATTATCTCTGGGTGCAACACATTCAAGGACTGACAGAAGCACAGTTTAAAAAAATAATGTGTATGCCGTTTTTGTGAGATATTTAAAACTTTGAGAACTCACAACATTTTTTAGGCAATACGCAGTGAGATTACATTATTTGCCATTGAGCACACACTTTGGGTAAGCAGCATTCTCCAAGCAGTACAGCCCTTTTTGGTGCCATAATTTCGGCACGGGCCAATTTGGCACAGGCATTCCACCACAGCGCCCATTTTGGTGAGCCCTTTTCAGCACAAAAGCCATTTCAGCATCATTATTTTGGCACGAGGGATGTTTGGACATGGCTGACATAGCAAATGATCTCTTGCTAAATAAGATCACAGGACTGCACTGCAACTAACTTTGCCACATTCCACCAGCGTTGCTTTTCTTTTGATTCAATTTAAATAGTTAAATAAAAAAATACATACCGCATTGAACCCTGATCTGACCAAGTTCAAGGCCCAGCATTTAACCACTAGGCCACAATTGGCTTGTGGTACGCAAGTATGCTCCACCCCAATGGGAAACCATCTATTTGCGACATTGCATAAAGATTTTCACCCCTTGAGGTGACTCTCTTCATTACACTCTGGACTGAATTTCCTTGCAGCTGTACCACAACGGGACAGCCTTATTGACCTTGCATATGTATACCCAGGATTAAGTGAATACAGGATTCCGGCCTTCGCAGAGAAGCCTAGCGGTTCCCTTCCTACAGAGATCTCCATACCGGAGGCCCAGACGAAGGCGTTCTAACTACCAGCCGAAACGCCCCAAGGCTTAGCACTTTATGTGCCTTACTGTCCTTTCCAACTAGATAGGGGGCCCCTCCCCCTGGCGTAGACCTATGGTTTTTGGTCCTCTGTTTTTGAAATCTAATTGACACCCTGGTTTGATCCGCCCAGCCCTTTCAGTACAGCTAGGCTACTGGTGAACCTTGTTTTACTTGTGGTCCGACAAATCGGGTTGCCCCTTACTAATAATTTCCCCTGTTCACTATATATTGATAATATGCATTTTTTGGATTAACAAATTTGGTCCTGCACTGACTAAATTTAATTTAGCCCACTAAATCTAACTTTTTAGGCACTCAGCGTAAAGCAAGGTTACTAACCAGCCTTTGCTGAAACATGGGGACCAAACAATTGGCTAGTACATTTTTTCCATTTGTGCTGTACACATATTGAACAGTTATTTGGTATAAATTTTAATATTTTTTACTGTCTCTCTTCTTTACATTTTGCATAAATGTTCCTTGCACACTCAGATGATACTAACTCACTAATTATGTGATTACTGAACAACGAGAGCATTCATTGTGAAATCATTTCTCCACATATTGTATTTATGTCCTATTGTTCTATTTAAAAACAAGCCAGTTATGGTTTATGATTTTTGGTTAAAAAAAAAACAACATGAACAATCAATAAATTGAGTTGAGCAATTACTAAGAATGAGGGATTTGTGCCTTATTCTGCCACATTTGATGACTTGATTATGTATTTAAAGGATACTTGGCTGACTATTTGAAGCATCATTTTGAAATAATCAGAATAGAATCATGCAGACACCCCGAAACTAGGGTAGTGTCAATAATTATATCTGTGGTTGGAGCCCTTTTCGTTCTCCATTGTACTACAGCCCTTTTCCCTCCACAGTAGGGGCCATCCCTTTCGTTAATAAAAAATAAATAAATAAATAAATAAATAATTGATGCTTCATGGGACATACATTTGATACTTAGCCTAAAAATTAATATGTTCAATGATAAAAGGCTAGGTATGAAACTTATGAAAATCCAAACAACAACATGATTTTAGCATAACGGTTAAGTGTTGCATCTTAAACTCCTTAAGGCCAAGTTTCTCTGATAGCAGTGTTAAGCATAAAAGTAATTTTTTTACTTTCATTTTTTCTGTTTTATAAAAATGCGGATGCCATGTGTTATGAGATATTTAAAACCAAGAAAACACAAAACATTCAGGACCGTGGACTGTCTGTCATCCATACAATAACCGGGACCGACTCTGCCTAATTTCAAAGCGAGGAAGGATGCAGCCCCCTTAGGCCATGCTTCTCTAATTATTCTTCTAATGGGGGTGGGGGACATACATCAGGCAACATGGCCTTAGTGGGCTGAGCTCCTTCTTCACTTTGGAGCTAAGCAGCGTTTACCCCAATTAATGCAGGGATGGGAAATCCACTGTTGATGTAAAAATACCTATGTTTTTATTTTTTTTATAATTGACTGGAGGACTACAAATACCAGAATGCAATTCAGCAAAAGGCAAAAAAAAATATTTGAGTGCAAAACCTTCAAGGACCGACAGTAGCACAGTTTAAAAATGTAAATAATTCAAATGCCCATTCGGTCATTGTTAGTGATTTTTCATCCCTGACTTCACTATAGTTTTTTTTATTTTTTTTTATTTTTATTTTGTTTTTGATGCAACCGCATCTTTATAAAATTAATTTACAACAATTACAACCAATTACATTTCACATTAATACATGTCATTTAAAAACAAGCATTTACATAAATCAGACATTTGTTTACCCTTTTCTGTTCCTTAACCACAAACATATTCTTTGCTTAAACCAAGGCCACAAACCCATCACATCCTATAAACATATCAAACATAGAATCATAAAGCGCAGAAACACATGGATTCAACAACGGCCTGGGACTATCCCAACCACACCTTTACCAACAACACAAAAATGAAGTGCGGACTCAATTATGTTCACTAAACGCACCGTTGCCAACATTAAGGAATTACTAGAACACCACATACAACGGGCCAGATTAATTCTCTTCCCATGAGGGTGTTAGTAGTACTGAATAGTGAAATGTTTTTTAGTCTCACCCTTTCAAAGGCTGTACAGAACAAGAAAAGGTGTTTCAAAGTCTCTGTACATTCAAGTTTTTTACAAAATCTACAGCTAGTATCAACCTCTTCTCTGTCTCTGGTGCCCCAATATTTCATTCTTACTTTAGTGTGCATTAAGTCCAATCGAAAACGCATGTAATCTGAACGAATTTCAGCACTCGGAGTAAGAATAAGATAGTGTTGCCGGGGCACCTGAGCGTGCCTAAAGCGTGCATATTCAGAAAAAGAAGAATAGCTCGATATTTGAGTACAAGTCTCTGCCCAGTCATTCAGAAAAATACGCTTATGTGCAATATGGAATCTGCTTTGAAGATCTTCAACAGAAATATTAATACTTCCAAGGACAGACAACATACGCTGCTTAAAATCAGCAATCGATCTTGGTTGCGATACTCTTAGCATAAAACAAAAGTCCTCATACAGCGAGTTTTCCTCTGGGAAACTCATTTTTAAATAAGTTTTCAAAAGACGCCAATTATATCGTGCTGCCAGTGAGTTTAAACCTAACTCATGACGAAGTATTGCATTCGGAAGAGAAGAAGGAAAACATAGTGTTGTTTTCCATAGCATGGCTTGCAATTTATTCAAAAAGCTTGCTAGATCGTTTAAATTCATATCCAAACCATAAAGAATGATAGATTCCACCTTTTTTTAATAAAATTCAAATAGCGGACTTAGAGAAAATTTACAAAGTTTACGACAAATAATTCTCATTTGATTCTGTAAGGGTATCACTTTTTCTGCAATCGCACGTTGCCAAAAAAGTGCAGATGAATTGTTTGCCAGATTATATCCCAAATAGGTTATCTGGACTGCAATTGGAATGATAGAAGACTGTAAGTGCCACCGAAACTTCCGAATCTTTTTTTTCGAAGAAAGTATCAGGATATTTGATTTTGAGGGATTTATAGAAAGATTGTTTTTTCTACAATACAACAAAAATGTCTCTAATTTATTTTGCAGCCCAGATTGCGGGCTATCAAATAGTAATATATCATCGGCATAAGCCAACCACGAAAGATGAAACTTCCCCAACTTCACATTGTAAGATTTAGAAGAATCCCAGATACCTTCAATATCGTGTAGGTATAAACTTAAAAGCACTGCTGCAAGATTACATCCCTGTTTAACTCCAATTGCCGTTGGGATAGAATCTGATAGAATGCCTTTGCTTGAAATACGTACTCTAATGGAAGTATGTTGATTCAAAAGAGCAATAAGCGCCACCAAACTTGGTGGAAAATTAAGATTTATCATTTTTTTCTACAACCTATTACGAATTACTGAATCAAATGCTGAAGATAGGTCGAGTGATGCAATAAAAATCAGACCATGTGCAGAATTATGAGCTTCTGCAATTAGATGAGCAAGCACGGAAGCGTTCAGTTGAGTCCCCATATTTTTTCTAAAGCCCGTCTGTACTTTATTTAGAATTTTTTCTGTTTTGATGTGTTTCTCAACTTCATTGAGTAGAAGAAGGGAAAAAATCTTAGCAGCGACATCAATAAGGGCAATTGGCCTAAAGGAATTGGGATCAGTGCAGGGTCCTTTTTTGTGCAAGGGAATAATAATCGACTTGACCCACGAACACGGAAGAGTTTTGGTTGAAAAAATAGATCTAAATATCCTCAAAAAGACATTAGCCCAAAAAATAGGATCATCTATTATGACACATGGCGGTAAACCGTCCGGGCCAGCACACTTCGACGGTTTCAACTTCTCTATCGCTGCTATGACATCATTGAGCACCCACGGACAGTGCTCGGGTATAAATTTCAATAGATATGACATATCTTCTTCAGAAAAACCTGTCGGAAGACGATATTTATGTTCAAAAAATGAAAACCATGTAATACCGTCAATTGCAGGTTCCATATGGGCTACGTTTGAATTGTCTGGTGTTCTAAGCATTTTCCAAATATTACGAATGTTGTGATTACATAAAAGCTGAACCATCTTTTGATTATTAAACAAGTAAAAAGCGTACCGTGTAGCCTTTATCTTAGATTTATATAATCCGAGCACCTTCTTTTTTGCACTCAAAGCCAATATCCTATTCTTGATCGCAAATTCTTTTTTTAACGCACGTAATGCAGTGTTCTTTTCAGATTTCAATTTCAAGAGTTTATTTGATAATACATTAAATGAAGGTAACTTCTGGGTGTGATCCAAAGCTTCATCAGCAAGATCCTTAAGATGAAACTGAATCATCTGCATGTTCCATTCGAGGATTGTGCCAGATGACGTGTCACCAACAAACATGTTTGGCCACCAATCACGATTGACTAAAAAAGTCAAACGACGACAGATGGACTTATTCCAACGAATAGAGATGCACGATCTATCCCCCTGGGCCAGAGCTAACAAATTGGCCCTATCAAATAACTCAGTTGGCCCTGACAACGTGCATTCTAAGATGGCATGGTCTCCATAAGGCAAGAAATATGGTTTAACCAGAGAAAATAAACCCGAAAGCTCTTTAGAACTCACTATATAGTCAATGGTCGAAGAGGCATTAGCCCTGTGCCAAGTGCAAGATGATTTAGATTGAGTAAAGTTGATGATACACAAGTGCCAACTATATAAAAAGTTACACCAACTTAGGCCATTCTGAAACGATGTTTTAAAGTGTTGCGAAGATTCCAAAGGAATGGAGCTCTTAGACGATGCATCTAAATAAGCATTAAAATCGCCCCCGATCAATAACTCTATCGTTGGCTGTATCTGGAAAAATTCTAAAAGCGAGTCATTCAGCATATTAATAGCATTCACAAGAGGGAGAGATTGAGGATTCCAATACAGTGATATCAACAACATCCTTCTTGGCACACCCGCATTAAAGGTAACATCCAGCAGAAGAAAAAGTTGGGTCGCAAGTGTGTGATTTATTACAAATCTAAGATCATTATTAAGTAGAATGGCAATTCCACCTACAGGCCGGCCGGACACCGAACGAACAGCACCTTGTTGCACAACCGTGAAACCGTCCACATACAAATCATGAACACACATGGTTTCTTGTAACAACAAGATCGAAGGTAAAGTACTCATATGCCTATCTAGAAACCATTTCGAAGTATTATGAAAACCACAGCAGTTCCATGAGCAAAAAGTAAGGCTTTTACATTATGACGAAGCTATGGCGCTTCCACCTGAAGAAGATAGAATCATAGGAGGGGCTGCATTAGGCAAATTCCCCAATATTCTATTCAATGCAGCAGTCAGCGAAGCTAAGTGTGTTAGGATTTGTACATTCTAACTATGGACAGCTGGTAAACCCTCCACAAGACGATCCTGTTTCTTCACCACAGGCAAGATATATTCCAAAAATTTCATAGCTGTTTCCACAGAATGGAAGGCATGTAATTCAAGTCCCAAAAATAACAAATCGGATTTATGTTCCCAAATCAGTCTCGCAACAATGGGAGAGACTACTTTGCATACATCCGATTGTTATTCTCCAGGGGTAATTTAATCCAATCTACATCATGTGAGACCAGATTTCGTAGGGAAGGAATTTTATATAGAGAGTTCATCAAAAAACCACGGTTGATGGGGGACGTGCCATTGATCTTTGGATTACTAATCCATCCAATAAGTATCTGATTTTCCTCCGAGATGTCATTAAATTCAACTAGGCTCTTGTCAGATATAGAGCTAGGAACTGAGGACTGCCCAGTTATAGCAGGATATATGGATAGAGGAGGCCCTCCTTGCTGTTGAACCTGGTTGGCGGATACAGATGCCACGCCCAGAGCCGGCGTTACCATCTTAACCGTATTATGGGCAGGCACTGCTACATGCTCCCAGTTCGATGCTAAAGACAGGTGTTCAGAAGCATCTAGCCTCACAACACAAGCTTTGTGACATATCTCAGACGAAAGCTGAGAAGAGGGCTGAGAGCTGCAAGAAGCAGGCTTAAGAAGCTTTGCCTGCCCTAAGGACGTAATAGATGCATCATTGGCACTTGCTACATGCGTCTCCCCAGTTAACCCTGTGTGACAAACAGATTTTTTGTTCTCAATCATAGGAAAAAACTTATTCAAATTTGTTTGGCTGATAACAACAGGTGGAAGTTCTTCAACAGCACTAGTGCAGAATGCAGAGATACATCTGTCATTTACATTCTGTTGCAAAGACAAACCCCTATTTACAGATAATTGACTTGCATTAATTTGAAGATCTGCCTCTCCAGTATGTAATGTAGTCAAAGGGGCCAAAGTCTCTACCTCCTTAGAAGCTTTATTCTGTGTAACATAATCTGTGGTGGAGGTATTAGAGGCAGCTTTCTTGTTTTTGTTTGCTTTATTTTTACGTTTTACTGCTCTCTGAAATGCCTTCTTCATTTTACGGGACGCGTGATACGTATGATTATTCGATTCATTTTCTTCAGCAATTACCTCCAACTCAGCAGATTCGATGATATTCGTGAGAGCCGAAGGACTATCAGGCGTACTTTGATCTACCATACGTGTTGGTGAACTAATACAAGGCTCACACATATCTAAGTTAAAAAGCTTAGAGTTATACATAATATTTTCAATTTGCAATATTCTTTCATGATGTAATTTAGCAAGATCTACAAGCTCTATAGGCGGAGAAATCACACTAGGCTGACCCTCAACCGCCGCTTGGGCTACCGCAGATGCAAATGAAGTAGGCAAACCATGTAGTAACAGTGAGGCATTGGTTGTTTGAGTGCTTTGAGTGGTTAGGACATGCGGGACAGGAGAGGGAAGCACATTCCTCCTTACAAGCTCCACCATACGATCTGGACAATTTGCATGGAAACTATGACAGGCTTCTTGAGCCAGCATAAAACCCTCAATCTTAGCCAGATGAAGTGAATTTGGATCAACAGAATCTTTCAAGTCTTTTAGGAGTACATGAGTAAGTTCGTGCCCTTTATCAAGCAAATTGAGAATTCGCGTCAGAACAGGAAACGATTGTAATTCCTGTTCTGTTTGAAACACCGGATTTCCCATATTGATTATCGGAGAGCTTGAGGTATGGGGAAAAGCAGGCTCCATAGGAGAAACCTGGGGAAACTGTGCACAGGCGATTTCACCTTAGGGGCTTCTTCAAAATTGGATTCCCCAGGTGATTGCAAACCACCCGGAAGATTGCTGCGCATATTAGCAAAGACCTGGGGAGCTTCCCTGCTACTAAGAGAAGCATCCATGTTGCATAGAGGTAAAGGATGAAAATGTACTTGATCTCGCAGGCCACAAGACACTGTCGCTGGAGTTGATGGCCCCAAAGATAGACTAATGCGTCTTTCTAAAGCATCAATTATCCCAGGTGCTAACATTGATATGTCAGAAATCGGCGGATAGGATTTCCCCGTCTCGTCTGCAAAAGCTACCACCGACACATTGGCCTCGTTGGCAGATCTCAGTGTAAAAGGGGGAAATACATTTGAGGGCGTTGCAGACTCGTGCAGTAAAATGCCATTAGGGAAAGGCCCTGAGCCTTGCGACACCACATTTGGTGTGTCATCAATGCAGGTTACATCAACACATAAAGGCAAATGAATTTCTTCTAAAGTCAAGAGAGGCTCCATATTTACCAACGACTTTGTAGTACTTCTCAAACATTTACCACTTCTTAAGGTCGACAATGTACCATCCACATGACTCATTGCCTAACTCAGGTCAGTACAGCAAAACAATTGTAAGAACTGCTTAAACAAGCTTGCAGTACTACACTGAGAATCCTGCCTCAATAAAACATCCCATACTCACAACAAAACACTACCCTCACCGCACCCCGCTCTGCGCACCGCGAACAGCAAACAGCCCTTTGCAGTCCTTCGCGAGTGCGCAGCGCGTGTGCGCTGGGGGTCTGTGTTGAAATAGCCACAAGAAAGAAGGCGTTTCCAATTCAATGGGAAAGGAAACGTGTCACCAGTCACCTTTGATATGGAAAAAAAATAAGGTGTATTAATAATTGGTAAATGTAAGGCCAGTTAACCTCCTAAGGGACACCAGCCACACAGTGCAAAATTTCCAAAGCACAATCACCGAAGCAGCAATCAAAGCACCTGATGCCGTGGAAGTCAGGCAAAAGCGGTGTTACACAGAAAGACTTCCTCCTGGTTGAAATCGGCGTGCAAGCACTCGATAATGAGTGGAAGAATGATAAGCTCCAATGTCCAACAAAGTCAAACGGGTGGCAGAGCGAGGACCAGCAAACAGCCCTTTGCAGTCCTTCGCGAGTGCGCAGCACGTGTGCGCTGGGGGTCCGTGTTGAAATAGCCACAAGAAAGAAGGCGTTTCCAATTCAATGGGAAAGGAAACGTGTCACCAGTCACCTGATGCCGTGGAAGTCAGGCAAAAGCGGTGTTACACAGAAAGACTTCCTCCTGGTTGAAATCGGCGTGCAAGCTCTCGATAATGAGTGGAAGAATGATAAGCTCCAATGTCCAACAAAGTCAAACGGGCGGCAGGGCGAGGACCAGCAAACAGCCCTTTGCATATAGTTATACAAATATCTTTAAAAAAAACAGGGGTCCCGAACTACACATAACCACTGTTATCTGTAGTCCTTTGTAACCTCGCACATAGCCGCGAATATCGGCAAAACAGCCGAAAAGAAAAATTCTTCCCTACCAGTTGATCACCAATGCCCCCCTCATCCGTGCCTTCTCCCTCCCCTCCTGCTCCCCAGACAGCCTCCTCACATCCCCTGCCCTCCCCGTTTCACCTCATGCTGATTCTGTAATGCAGTTTGCTTTCAGCTGTCGGCTATTCGCGGCTATAGCCGAGGCTTGTTATGCTCACCTTGTCTCTGAAGGGATGTCCGGAGCCTCGATACAGGGTGCTTGGATGTGTGCTTATTCAGTCGTCACTCCTCCCCGACTTGCTTTTGTGGCACAAATCCTACAGCAAGGTAATAGGAAATAAAGCGTAGCGGGGCCTCTCTCAGCCTCTTGTCCTGGTAACTTCCCCCTTCCTCCTTTCCCATTGACTGCTGCTCACCTGATAGTATTAGTAGGTGGGCTCACCATCCTGCTCTTCAGCAGGGGTGCAATGTCCGTGCTTGTCTATTGTCCAAGTCCAGTTACTTCACTGACTCGAAAATGAGAGCCAGACCCAGTCCAGCTGCGGTGCTGGCGTGTTGAATGCTGCAGTTCTAGTCGTGCTTGTGTCACAACCTTTGTGCCGCCTTAATGTGCAGCGTTTTTCCTTTGTCTTTAGTTCGGCCTTGTTGGTGATGAGATGCTGTGGGATCACACTGTTGAGCTGATGCAGATGTATTTCCTTTATGCTGCGAATAACGCTGTGCTCGTATGGAATTGCACTGTTTTAATAACTGTCTCTATCTTTACTTCTGCAGGTTTCCGTTTGCATGGATGGGCGTTAAAACTGCTGAGGTAAGTATGTTAGCTCTGCTTTCTCTGCGCGGTATGGCAGCGTTATGCTTAGTCCAATGCTTAATGTCTCTTTCTCTTCTTCCCCCTGCAGGCTTCTGTTCGCGCTGATCCGGTGCTGCATGTTTCCAGGTTTGTATTTTCCCACTGGTCTTGATGCACGATACGGCCCTCGATTCCTTACTCATGATGGTTCATGATGGTTCGTCGACGGATGGTTGTTCAGGATGCTGTTGACTCGATAACAGATTGTGGGGGTTGTTCGAGGATGCTGAAGACTTGTTGCAGATAAGCCGTTTGCTCTTGATGTCGGGTCTATTCTTCCCAAAGGTCACATCACTGTATGACATGAAGCAAGGCTCCAGGTGCAGGGTGTGGCTTATATAGGCAACCACACCCAAACACCTCTAAACACTAGAGCGCATGGATATAAATCCAGGAACTAGTGAGTGAGCCATGTTAGGAGAACAGGAAGTGGCTCATTTATTAGTCCAACAATGAGCTTGGTGCCAAAGGCACCAAGACAGTGTCCATACTCCCTTCCTTTGCTTCTTCATGATCTCTTTGGTCCTGCACTACTCACAGCCTTCCTATGTAATGGCTCCGTAGTAGAAGAAAGGGAGTAGCATGCCAGTGAATGCTCTGGTTGGGGTGAGGTTGGCCTAGTGGTCGTGACAATGCTACAGAAAGCCTCACTCCCAACACTCTATTAACTACAAAGAACCAATACATCATAAAACAGTTCACTACTCATTAATCTGCGCAGTGGCCACAACCCAACCACATAAACCATCCACTGGAAAACTATATACTTCTATACACACAGTATTTCAACAGTTCACCCAGTGGACACACAGCAGGACTGTTGACTCCATCCTCTCCAGCCATGCACCCAAAACTGGAGGACGTGCTAACAATCACCACACCCATGCAACCAACAATGTGTACAATGCTGACAAACCACACACTCAAGGGAATTATGTGAAACCTACTTGCAACTAGTGGACATACTTTTCCGTGCAAGGCCTCCAGCCATGCATCCAAGGTGCTACGAGTTTACCACACACAACAAAGCATAGTACGCCCTATGCAAAAATGCTCATGTCATGTGCTATCCACTCACCATCTACAATTGGGCCTGCCAGTAGTCACCACAGAAAGAGGTCGCCTCAGGACCTATTGTGCCATAACGAAGGCTACCTGCATTCACCACACAAGGTGCTTGCCTGAGTAGGTACCCTGAATTGGCTCATTATGCCTGAAAACCATCTTCTTCCACCTAATAAAATATATCTAGTGAACCACTTCTCACTCCCCCACCCTTTGCACCCCCTATTCCCACCACCAGGTGCTGCAAAGCATGTTTTCCAGCCCCTTTTGGTGCTGTACTATCCTCAGATACAACATGGTGGCGTTACACAAAATTATGACGCACATCAAGCTTCCCTCCAGCCAACCCTCGGGTGCGTCCAATGTCCGTCGACATCACGCCACGCTCCATCCCAATCAGAGAAATGCGACTGCATAGCGGAGCCAGATATCATTACTTTTTTGAGACGTACATTTTACCTGCTTTAAAAAAAGTTCAGGACGGATTATCACCAAATATAGAAAAGCACACTTTCGGGACCAAGCCGCCAGTCCTGCCGCAAATTTCATGAAATTCCGTCCAACGGTTTGGGCTGTATGTGTGCACAAAGTTTTTGTCCATTCAGTCTATGGAAAAAATGTTTTGGCACCCCCCCTATGAGTTTGGCCCCCCTAGACAAAACCTCACCAAACTCCCCAAGACAATTCAAAGCGGCTATATGCTTTTTTTTGTAATTACTGGGCTTGTGATTGCTGCCCTTTGGTTATGGGTAAATTGCTGAACTAATAGAAAAAACGCTTTTTGGGTGGTTTATAACTTTGCCCCCTTGATGAATCCTCACCAAACTTGGCAAAACATGTATATGCCCCCCTTAGAATAATATTGCAATATTTTGTGTACTATTTCGTCCATGGGGGGTGCAAAGTTATGGTGGCGTGCCACAATTTGTTGAAATCCTCATAGGCGCAATGGAAAAAGATATTTTGCTCCTGCCTACAGCCCAAACCGCTGGACGGATTTGTGCTAATCTTGCACCAGAAGTGGCGGGTTGGCCCCGAAAGTGTGCTTTTGTAAATTTGGTGTAAATCCGTCCAATAGTTTTTTAAAGAATGGCCAAAAAGTAAGTTAATAAAAAAGAGTGATACCTGGGTCCGGTTTGCAGACTCATTTTCTGATTCAGAGTCCGTGGATGCCTCTTGACCAATCAGGGGGTGGCATGATGTTCCGGGCATCGAACACACTCGTTGACTGGATGGTGAAAAACATGAGCTGCGCCATATTTTTGGGAAAGTTCTCCATGTTGGATCCGCGGACAGCCGTGGGTGCCCGCAAAAAAGCGCAGTGAGGAAAAATTGTGGAAAACACATTTCGGGTTGTTTGGTGGCCAAAAGAGGGGCTGGAAAGAGTGAGAGAGTGGAATAAAGTTGATATGGAGCTGTTTTTATAGTTGTAAAAAGGGTTTACAGGTGATGCCGAGTCAGCAGACATCGTCGCTGACCGCGAATAGTATGGTGAGAAAATAATTTGTAAAACACATTTGGAGTTATTTGGTGGAAAGAAAGAGAGGCTGGAAAAGTTGGGGGAGTGGAAAAATATTGATATGGAGCTGTTTTTATAGGTGAAAAAAAGGTTTGTAGGTGGACATCAAATGAATGGCAGGGGGTTTTGGGTGAGTCTTGTTGTTGAAGGTATATTGTACATATATTATCGTACTTATTATATGCTTTAATTATATTGTTGTGGTTGCGGCCAGTGGCCATATTTTTGGGGGCATGGCCGCATTTGTAATATGGTGGAATTATATCATTAATCTATTTGAAGTGTATATGGTATTTATGATTGTAGTACAGCTGAGGATTGTGATAATGGAATATGCATTTGTTTCTTTGTGAAATTAACAAATAGGATAATACTTGGTATGGTTACTTAGTTCCATACATTAATACATCTGGAATTGTTGGTTCTTTTTCTGTGAAAGAAATAGTATAATTTGTTAAGCAGAATAGTTTAAAAGCTTTAGTTGCATACAATTGTACATGTGTACTTACTTTTTTGACCCTATGTACATACTCTGTGATGTGTTTGGTACAACATTAGTGTGTGCTACACTGTTGTTGTACTGACATGAAATAATCATGGGGCCATGGGAAAGCAAATCAATAGGGGGTGCTGTTGAGCAGCCAACAAGCATGGCTGCTTAGTGTAAGAGCTCTGCACAACGGTGGAAAACTTCACCTTACAGCGGCTGCTACAAAAGGGTACTAAAATCCACAATTATTTGCACAATTGCTGACCACATGCAGGGATGGACGCCAAAAGGCCTGCTCTGCTAAAATCCAGCAGCCCAAGCAGGGATGTCACTCTAGCTTTGGGCATTTCAGACTACGGGCCTCCCTGCGACACCTAGAAATGGCACGGAAGGCGGAGTGAATGCTGCGGGTGGGTGGCCCAGACTGACCCAACAGCCAAGCCTCCCCCCTCACCCCAGGAGAGGCCTCTGAGACCACCTGATCAACCCTGGTCCCCCAAGCCGAGCACTGAGGGGCACTCGGAATAGCGCAGACAACACCTGATACACTGGTGCGGTGCGCGGTGTCGAGAGGAGAGCTCCAAGCTCCTCCTCCTGATCTCCTGGGGGCACCCGAATCATCTGAGGACCTGAGAGGGGGGCCGGCGGGGCTGACAGCTCGACCTGCAATGAACCGGCAACAACATACCAGCGCCTCTGTGCTGGTGCTCCAAAGGCACTATCTCCTGCAAGGTGGGTCCACAGTGGAACATTTGAACGAGGAGCGGGCACAACCTGAAATGGGTTGGGCCTGTGGGGACAGCCGGTCAGTTAGCCTACCCCCTCCAACACTGCATCATCCGCTGTGTTGCTCGCCTATCTTGTGGATGCTCCGGTGCAGTGACTGTTGGGGGTGTCACCCGAACTTACCCAATCTATGAGAGGCCCCTGCTGTAACACCTCTGCACTCCCATCACCAGCAGACCAGGCAGCCAGCACACGCCAACATCAGCCCATCCGGGACCACCCGCCAGATGCTGGGACATCACATGTCCCCCGCAGTGGGACTAATACAAGGTGAGCAGTGCGGTACAGTGACTCTGGGCCCATATACCGCTTCCACTCCCCCACGGCCCACACGCAGCCCAGACAGAGCCCCCAATATTGTAGACATATTTCCGGGGGATACGGAGGCAGGAGCCCCCGAACCACATCTCCAATCTGCACTAAATGGCCCCCAAACCCCTCACATAGTGGACGACATGACATGGTCGTTCACACATGGGCCCCCACATGATAATATTTGCTATATACAATATATATAATATAGAGGGGAACCCCACCCAGACAACACCCTCCTACTATAGGGCACACACCACTTACATATCAAACATCAGTACTGTGGCGCCGGGGAGGCTGTGCACCACCTACGCTGGCAACGAATCCCACCTCACCCCAGCACACAACAGCCAGTGAGATACAAGACAGAGGGGGTCATTACGAGTTTGGAGGTAGCCACGCAGCAATGCAGATCAGCAGAGTCAGTCTCCATCCAAACATTCCACCTCAACTCCAGAACCCCCTCCCATGCCCAACCTATCAAGCATGATGGAAGCAATTGCTAAGGGCTTCGCCGCAGTACATGTAAAGCTAGATGACATCAGTGCAAGGCTAGCCTCGATCAGGTCACAACTGGCCCACGAGGGAGTGTGAATAACCACTGCAGAAGAAAGAATCAGCACCAACAGGGACAATATCCGCACATTGCAAAACACGGTCGTCACGCTTTCTAAGGATATGAAGCAAATCAAAAACAAGTGTGATGTTATAGAATCACAATTCTGCAGAAATAACATTCGGATTTTGGGGTGCCGGAGGATGTCTTAACCGGTAACATGGAGTTGGCAGTCAATAACCTCCTCAAGGACCTACCTGACCAACCAGCTCTCTCACCTTTCTTTGCTGTTGAGCGGGCACACCGGGCGCTGTCACCCAAACCAAAACAAGGAGACTTCCCCAGACCTTAATAGCGAAGACCTTAAGCTATCACAACAGAGATGCTCTGCTCCGCCTGGCCCGTAAAAAGAGGGAGTTAAGGTTGGGCTCTCAAGTTATTTGCATTTTCCCAGACTTCTCCATCCAAGTTCAATTGGAACACGGCCAATTCATTGGAGTTAAACAAATGCTCCGAGAAAGGAATATCCAATATGCCATGCTATTCCCAGCACAGCTGAAACTACAATTCCAGGGCAAGCCGTATTTTTTTACAGTAACAAGTGAAGCAGTAAAATTTATTGAGGCATACATTCCGGTGGCCGACCCTGCTGGACACCAGGGAGAAGGAGATAACTAACCATGGCTAAATTGTATGCACTGTGGTCCCGATACAATGTTGCTTTCTGTGATATGTGCAGTTAGTATTTCATTGAAGCCTATCCACCTTGTCACTTGCTATGGTCAAGAGCTAAAGGCCCCTGTTATTGAGACGAGCCATGCGGCAACATCGCTCCCACTTGCAGTTGCTGGCGTGTATTATGTAAGTGTTGTTTCCTATGCAAAGTTGCCATTAGGGGAAAGTTGGGGAGGTAGGGGCGTGGGAGGAAACACTGCTGGGTTGGGGTGGCAGTGAGGGTGGGGGGGGAGAGACAGGTACAGAATCTCTGCCTGAACCAGTAAGGTATGCAAGCACCTGTTACAATACACAGAGGAGAAGTTGGGTGGAAACTTAAAAACCTGGTAACTAGGCACAGAGGGACGGGTGACTCATTCTACAAAGACATAGAGTGTAAAATGACACATGGTGACAGACAGAAATTATTAAAGAGGGTATGGCACAACAGATAGAGATACTAAGCTGGAATGTCCGGGGACTCAGTAATTTCATGAAGTCTTGGAAAATAATATCCTGTGCGCACAGAAAGAAAGCCAATATCATATTTCTACAAGAAACCCATGCTAATGAAAACACATGCCACAATATAGCTCCCTCATTGGGGAAAAACAAATACTCTCCTTAATACTCCACCCAATACAGAGGTGTCATAATAATCGTCCATAAATCCCTGAACTGTACTGCTAAACGGGCTCATGTGGACCCAGAGGGGAGGTACCCGGTGGTGGACTGCGTCCTGGAAGGCCTGGAGACCGTATTGATAAATATATACTGTGCCAACATTTATTCCCCGGAATTCATCGATCACCTGGGAGAAATTCTGGCAGGGTACTACGGGATACCCATAATCTGGGGGGAGACATGAACCTGATCCTTGATCGCACAGCAGGCAGACTTAACAAAGCCCCCACCCACAGACCCAGGCAGCTTGCCAACTGCTCTTCCTTATGCAGACGAACGGACTCAGAGATGCATGGTGAACCATATATCCAGTAGCCCAAGAATACACCTTTCATTCTTCAGTATATGACATGGTTTCCCGAATAGACCTCTTTCTGATCTCAGGTCATTTATGGGGAAAGTGCTGGAAGCTGAAATCAGACCTCGCACACTCTCTGACCATTCCCCGATCCTACTAACCATACAATTTAGAGACATCCCGCTGAGATGAACATGGAGGTTTAAATCTGAGGCATTGCGAGGATGGTCCGGTCCGAGCAGGGCAGGGAACAGATTGAATGTATCCTGGATGCGCAAGTGGAGAACAAGTGGGCTGACCCAGACGTGGTTGCAGTATTCTGCAACTTTTTTTCATACATTGTACACAGCTCCACAACCAAAGGGGGAACTTGCCATACAGGCACTACTCCACAATATTTCGTTACCCAGCCTTAACCCCCAAATTAGGGAAGAACTGGAAGTCCCCCTCACCCTAGAGGAAATAGTAGCAGTCATCTCCGATCTACCCAAAAGAAAGGATCCGGGCCCAGACGGCCTGATAGCTGAATTTTATCAGGCATATGCCGCAATGCTGTCCCTGATTCTCCTGCAGGTACACATCTTGCCAGAATCCCTGAGAGAAGCTATAGTCACGAAATTACTTAAGCCTGACAAACCCAGCAATGAATGTGACTCATATAGACCCCTATCCCTCATAAATTGTGACACTAATATTTATGCAAAGGTCCTGGCCATGCAGACTCCTTCCGTTGATTCCACACCTGGTCCACCCTGATCAGGCTGGTTTTGTCCCTGGGAGATCTACTGCAATAAATATCGGACAGTTGTTTAATTTAATGGCGAGAATAGACCCTGAGGCACAGGCAGTGGGGGTGACAATAGACGCCCAAAAGGCCTTTGATATGGTGGCATGGGACTTTCTGTTTGCAACCCTCAAAACTATGGGAATTGGGCCCAAGATGCTGTAATACATTAAACTACTATAAACACAACCACTAGCTAGGGTTTGTGTCAACTCACACACGTCCACTCTATTCCAACTGGAAAGAGGGGCCTCTCAAGGCTGCCCCTTTTCCACTATCCTCTTTGCCCCGGCTATCGAGCCAATGGTGGAATACATCAGGAAACACCACAGCCACCGTGGAATCTGTTTAATTGGTTCCCGAGAGACCATTTCTCTTCATGCAGATGATGTCATGCTCTACATTCGAGACCCCTTAACCAACCTGATACCGATCATTCAAGACATCATGCATATTGGTGAAATCTCTGATTTCAAAATCAATGCTTCTAAATCAGAGCTATTCACCCTCATCAACAACACCCTTAGCTGCCAGGGTCTATAAGCTCTCTGATGGTTGCCCAAACAAATCAAATACTTAGAAGTGGTCATATCGTGATCCCGAGAGTAGCTGCTGCAGGATAACTACACTACACTTACTACATACACCGTAATCAAAATGAATAAATGGAAAGCCCTCTCTCTGTCCCCGGCCGCCAAACTATCACTGATTAAGATGATACTATTACCCAAGTTTCTAAACATATTCACCAATGTTCCAGTATGGCCAGGCAAACCCTACTTCACTAAAATACATCGTTTGCTAGCGCAATAACTATGGCACTCCGGCAGAGTCAACAAAACGTGTGTAGAGATGACAAACCCATATGAGAAAGTGGGATTCACAGCCCCAAACTGGCCTAGACACAGTTCGCCATGTTCTGGTACCCCATGACATCAACCCCACCGCACGTCAAGCTGCGGCAGACTCTGATCTAAAAACACTAATATTGAACCAAAGCTACTGAGATGACTGCCTTTTCGATCCGGTCGCTTCTACACTGCATGCATTGTGCACGATGTTTGGCCACACAGGAACGGACATACCCTACTATTGTTGGCTACTGCTGCAGAAATTCCCAAAGCTTCAACAGACATGGGGGCAAACCAGACAAAATGGGGAAATCTGGGCTACAGGGCTCTGGCCAATATTTTCACAAAGGGCAAATTTATCATGTCATCTACCTGGAAACCAGGCCACAGGAACACAAGCAGGGATCGTCTGCAATACTATAGGCTGTGGGTAGCCATCTCAGGTAGATGGCTGTCGTATCCTGAGGAACCCCCGGAGACTGCATGTCTAGCCTTCATTGCTTATTCTGGGGACTGCAGGCACATCCTGTCTGCACCATATAAGATTGCAATAGGCACTACCACACCTCTCATCTTGCACGCACGTCTGGGGTGGTCCCAAGAACTGGGATTTGACCGCACGTATGGGCAATGGGACCAGATGTGCGCACCCACCAAGAAAGTTTCTATACATTTTTGGTTTAAGTTTATACAATTTGAACTTCTAAACAGACTTTACTACACAACAGCTAGATTGTCCAAGATAGCCCTCTCATAGCCACACAGCTGCCCAAGATGCCGGCATACCCTACATGACTCTGGTCATGCCCACATCTCTGGGGCTACTAGGATCAGGTCATGGACACAATAACCGAAGTAATAGATATTCCGTTGCAGCAAAGCCCCCTTGGTCTACTCTTCAGTGTATGGCCGGCAATCGTCAGCAAAAGTCACCGGGCGTTTGTGAATGTTGCATGCTTGATAGCCAAAAGAACGGTCCTTGTAAAATGGAAGGACAAACCCTGCCCCCTGACCCCCAGCAGGATAGAATGGCTAATAGCGTTGGTCTGGGCACAAGAGTGCAAAGGACTATACATCTCCACTCTTTCCACAAGCTCTAAAACCCGAGATACCAGGTACACTTCTGATCATATTTGTGTGACAAAGCTGGAACCTAGTAGATCTGTGATGTAAACTGCTGCCATTTGTATTCGATATTCATTGTATGTGTATTGTACCTCGATTTACTACTTTACTATGTAACGGTGTACACTGAATAATGTAAAGTGGGATCCAATCCTTGTCCCAATTGTGCCTCTTTGCCATTATTAAATAAAGTAATAAAAAGACAGAAGACATACTAGATAACTATGACTCATATGAAGACGCTTTCAAAGCAAATGAAAGCAATATAACTGTTGTAAACTTTACACAGTACAAAACAATGTTGCACAATGAACAGCAACACGAAGAAGAACTCCAGGCCCAACTAGATAAGGACACTCCTGACAGTAGTCAACCTTCTGTAATAGGTGATAACTGGAGGGAGAAGACTTTCTGTGCACATTTGTGTGAATTACCACCTGGATTTAGGCTCTGTGCCTTTAAGCAGCAGAGGGGACGCTGTGTGAGCGTGATGAGCTCCACCCCCGTTACAGCCAAAAAACTAGCCAAAAACCTCCTGCGGGACCGCAAAGCAACGCAAAGTGTCTGTAAAGTGAGGCAGTCTGCAGCAGTCGTATGCTTTTTCTGGTGATTAATGGAGGGAGAAGACTTTCTGTGCTACTGGAGCACATTTGTGTAAATTAACACCTGGAAATAGGCTCTGTGCCTTTAAGCAGCAGAGGGGATGCTGTGTGAGCGTGAGGAGCTCCACCCCCTTACAGCCAACAAAATCCGTTGCCGCAAAGTGGCTGTAAAGTGAGGCAGTCTGAAGTCTGCAGTCGTCAGACAACGAAATCCGTCTTCATACCATCCGGTTTGAAGCTTAGGAATTGTGAACACGGAGTGACACAGAATGGTGGATTTGCTGGTTCCTATACATATAGGCCAAGCACGGTGTAATTTCTATCTGACTGTCAACACCCACTCTGTAACACAGGTGTGAATTAGCTACTCACCGATAATTGCCCTCACTTCCACTTCTGACTTCAACCCAGTGTGGGCACCCGTACCCTTATGCCTCCACGCTAGTAATCACCTTCATTCCTCAAGTTAATGGCGTCTCGGTAACGAGGAACAGATGCCAGTTGCAGCGTTACAGACTTGTGAACGTGCTCTACACCTATTCTTAACTGTCTGGGCTCCACCTAAACATGTCGAGGGAGATTGAACCAGTTGTAATCAACCTGCCATGGTGTATACACGACACAAACGGTGTGGAAATGGTCAATGAAAATGTCTGTTTGACGTAACGTTGGAAACTGGGGTACACACCAAATAACTTATTGGAAAGGTCATCTGAGAACTTAAGCCTGGAGTCATTCCCGAGGTAGGTGTGTCATCAACTTTGGTAATCACGGAGAGGACGGAGACAAATGGTATACATAAGGACCATATTCAACCACCTATATTGCAACCTGAAACAAACAGCATTACTAAGGATCACAGTCAACTGTCATTCCTGCAATCAGACACAAAAAGCTATTCAGACACTAGTGGAATAACGAACAGTCTTGAGGAAGACAACGGGGCGCCTTATGCACTTAAGAGTCTGTTTGAAATGTACGCACATGGCGCTGAAAGTCGTTTGAAAACCAAAAGGTCTGGCGCCACCAAACATTTCACTACAGCAAAGGTCCTTTTATGGCAAACCAGATAGAACAAAAAACCTTAGCAAGCCAGAATGGGGCTTCTAAGGCAGGCCAAGTAAAGGATTTGGTGCTGATAGCCCGTGGAATAATTCTTACAAGGCCCAATCTACCTATGGCTGAAGTAGAGAGTGCCCCTGCCCAGGAGCATATAAAGGAGCAGCAAATCCCAAATTTAGTTGTGAAGGGGCATAAAGCTATCCAGAAAGAAAACACGGGGAGTGCAAAACGGGACTCGTATAGCACATCAGTGGCTCTGCACCCCAAGTCTAGCATCTCTGAACCCACCCGGAAAAGGCCCCTGTTCGAGGGACCAACACAGCGAGACTTTCACAGCTTGGGCCTTAAAAAAAAGACGTTCCTGTAAAACAGGTCAGCCAACTCTAAATCAATCTATAAAGTGGAGTGTCACACAGGCAAGCCTGCCATCGGCCCAAGGGGACCTCGCTAAAGCATCAGAGAAGGTTCTGACCAATGAGACCTATAACTAGACTTGGCTACAACTCAAATTGAGGAGCAAGTACCACAGAAACCTTTGTTGGATGCAGGGCTCATAGCCTCAATCACCATCTCGTTGGCACCCTTTATGAAGCTCTATGATAGCTTGAGTGACCAAATTAAGGACCAAACAATGGTCATGGTTTGATGTTCCACTCCAAAATAATTTTTGTGAAGAGTTTCATCATGACAATCGTAACTTGGACAAGATCACTGACTCAAACGCTGAACAAATAACTAATATATTGCTCAGCATTATTGAACCCATAATCAACCACAGAAATCATAGAAGATCAGTGCAGATAAACCAGCCCAAGGATTTATACAGCAACTTGGACTCACTTGGTCTGGACATCCTGGGTACAGTCTTTCCAACAGTTACATTCAATGAAGGAATTGAGGAATCCCATTGGACACCACAAGGGAAGAGAAAAGACTGACGCAATGGGATAACTCAACCTCTAGAGGTACAAGGGGTGAAAACGCCCCCTCCCTGGAGTTCATAGGGATTGAGGACAATTCACCACAAGAGACTTTTGCTCCCCCTGAGCCTCCAACCATCTTGAAGAAAGAACATATAGATATTATTGAACCCCACCAGGAGGTGTTAGAAGTAACAGCTACTCCATCTGTATATGCTAGATCAAGTACAATCAAGGGAACACAACCAACCCAGTCTGTTCAGCAGGAAAATTCCCAGATTAACTCATGTAAACATTATGACATATTTTCCAAGTTTGAAATAAGACCTAAGACCATTCAAGGAGTAGAAAAGTTACATCACACGAGAAGACTTCTATTAAAATCTACCCTGGGACAAAACAAAAGCAAACAGGGGCTGATGGTGAGTCTCAGCCACCAAAAAACCTTAAACGACAATTTACCAAGACCAAAAAGCCTTTACTGAGAAATCTATTGCCCCCCAACCATAAACAATGGAGAGGACAACAGGGACATCGCAAAAGAAATGGAACAAGACATGACAAACAAAGGGCCGGGAGGAAGACAAGAAGACTTTCTACCAACGAGTCAATTTCACAAATGCAGGACATGGAGAACGAGAGCAGGGACCTAATAAACCTTTCAACATACACCTCAGAAGAGGACGCTTCCAGTCCTTTCACAAGGGAAATTGAAATAGGCTGTGCCCACCAGAGGGAGGATAGGAGCAGCAACCGGGAGCCCTGGACGGCGTCAGTGATTATGAGTCTGAAGATGAAAGGGAGGAATCATCATCTGGTGAGGAGAACGAACAGGAAATTACATCAAACATGCAAAATATCAGGGCCCACTAACAAGACTTCAATGGGAGAAGTGCAGTTACATGGTGAGGAAGCTTACGCATCCAGAGTCTCTAGAAGTAATCCAACACAAAAAGTAACACAGTTCAAGTCATTGGAACAGAACAGACTTGAGCTGGCTAATAAAGTATCTACAACCATTAGCTTCAGCCCTTCAAGAACAACAGGATCCATAGAGTGCAAACAGCATCCAGCAAAAACGCAAAACAATAGTAAAAACAACTTTCAGATTTCTTTGGAAATGATGCGCTATATAAAAGGATGATATTATTTTAAATAACTCAAACGTTCTGTGCCTTTTCTATTGTATATCAACACTCAGGGCAATTAAATCCAAGCTCATCCTCTTAATTGAGTTTCCGGAAGAAACAAGAATGGACACAGTGGTGATTTACCTCGATTCTTCAGCTAAAAATCAGCTGCTGCTTGTTACGGGGGACAAACTGTTGCCCATGGGCTTTCTTTTGAAGAAACTGGAAACACGTGAAGTTACTCTGCAATGCCCTGAATGATTGCACTCACGTAGATCAATGTCTAAATCCATAGTTGGTGCTTTTGAGACCTCTAAACAACAGAGTAAGAGGGATAAATCCCCACGCTGGGGGGCCAAAAGGGCATCTAACTGGGGACAAAGTGGTCAATCCAATCTCCGGAATGTTATCAGACCTAAAAGAGCTAACGTGCTGGAAACCAGCTGCAGAGGTTTTGAAACTAACTAATTGGAAAAAGAAGACTGGAGTTGGCTAGCTGGAGCTCTGGCATCAGGCTCCCTGTGTTCATAACATTTAAACCTAGGTGGGGGGGGTTGTGATTTCTACTGGGAAGCTGGAACACAAGGGGATTTTCCCACCTCTTCGGCAAAGGAGATCTAGTATTTGACCAGTACGATGTAATAATGTAATATGCCTCCAGTAAACCTGGCTCAGGGAGACTATCACCATGGAGGGTTTCTCAGCTCATCAGAATATGGCTGAAAAAGGACACATGGATCACCCAATCGGAGGTCTAATGACCTTAGTGTCTTTTGGGCCTCATGGTCCTTGTCACAATGGACCTAAACAAACTAATACCTAAAATATGGCCATCCAACGTATTCCTTTCTCGCTCCATGCGTTGGACGTAACCCTTCTCTATTTCTAGACCACGCCTTCTGTGGCTCCGCGCGTCTCAATGCTATATCGATTAGTGACCAGACGTGTGCTCCATAGCTCGCGGTTCTTCTCCTTTCCACTCTGCTTTTCCTTCCTCGAACCCCCCCGCCTTCTTCTTCCTCCTGGATTCCCGGATTCGACCTCCTGGAAAACTGAACGCATTCTGGATTCAGCAGAGACACGGGCCGCCTTCTTCAAAACCCGATCCATCCGAAAGAAGGCAGCCTCCAAGAACACCGGTAAAGAATGGATTCAGTTGAGAAGGGGGGAGCTCCTTGACACTTAGTCAGTAACAACAGTGGTCTCGAAGTTGTGTCAGCAAGAAATCCATCACCCTTGATACAGACCCTCACAATCAAAGAGGTTGATAAAAGAGATCATCACCCCTGGGTTGGTCTGTTAATGAACATGTATTGGAACAGTGTCCCCAAGAGGGCTGAGGGAATTATCAAGGAGATCACAACCTTAATCGACCAAGCAAGGGTGACGTGGATAGTCCTGGACATATTAGTGTGTGGGGACTTGAATGTCCACTGTTTTGATGAAAACCTGAAGTTAATTATGGATCTATTGCCAAACGTGACACCACAAATCGTAAGAGGTTTGTAAATAAGAGAACAACTAGCCTATAGAAACATTAGGCTTTTGAATGGGAGCATCAAGGGAGACACTCTACCGGGGGCAGCATGGAAGAGAGGGTCTGAACATAAAATACTGCACTAGATCTTTGTATCGGAAAGAGTTTTCAACAACTTAATATGTTTAGACATACAAGTCTCTTATTCCAGTGACCACAATATCTTAAAACTGACTTGTTACAACTGGATCACCCATAAAGGGGATGTGACTGGGCCCAAACTGAACATTGAAGCTGGGAGAAACTGGATTAAAATCAACCAGTAGTAAATAACAGCGCTGATACACACACTTCAGGGAGATTACAGCCATAACGGGACCCCATATCAATGGGGCATGTTGGACTATTCGAAACACCTGTTAGCTTACACCTAATCATCATTGTTCGGCCCAAAAAGACACTTCTGCACTCACCACCAATTAGACGCCAAGTAGCTATAAGAACAAAGCTACAACAGAGTCAAGTGAGGAAGTGGAATAAGATCAACTCCCAGGAGGCGGTGGAACACATACGAAGTTTGGGGCAATCCTATAAGAAATGGTCTAAACAGCACAGATACCTAATTCTCCAACAAGATGCACAGTTTACGCTAAAACAATGGCAACGAAAAACATCTCACAAATATTGAAGGTGCTGAATGACATGACGGCCCCTCAGAACGCTCTGATGGTAAACCCTGTCTCACGAGCGTTATGGGAGAAGTATTACAGTTGAATATTTAAGGCTGGTCTAGGCTATAGTGTGCATCAAATCATCCCCCATTGGGGCTCTTGAAGACTGAAAACGGAAAAGAAGACATCCTTACCTTGATCCGATCCCTAAACAACTCAAAGGCACCAGGCCCAGACAGGCACACAAACATTGATCTCAAAAATGGGCCCCATTTATGGAGGTACTATGCGAAAACGTCCAGATCAGCAAAAACATCCTGACGTCATGGAAGACCTCCTTAATAGTCCCGATATTTAAGAAGGTCGGTAGAGCCGACCCTGTCAACTATAGGCCCATTGCCCTTCTAGACGTTATTGGGAAAATGTTTGCTGCCCTTATCCTGAAGGAATTCTCCGACTGGAGCTCTCGTACTAAACATATGACCAGAGGCACGCCAGTTTTGTACGGGGAAAAGGAACAGCACTTAACCTTTTCATTATAAACATCTTGAAGATTGGAGCCAAGAGCAGGAATCAAAATTAGATCTACTTGGCCCACACCTTTGACATGATCGACTGCCCAACGCTGTGGCTAAATTGAAGGCATGGGCCTGTCCACAAGATCTAATGGAAGTACTACTGGCTTTATACTCCAATATATCTCTGAGAGTAAGGCTTGACAACCAAGGAAACCTATCCAACACCATTGTAGCAACTAGGGGAACAAGCAAGGGTGTTGAATTGGAATCAGCATTTAAGCAGGTCAGATGTTTTTCGCCCTGTTGTAACGCTCACCTGATTCTCGCAGAGGCGCCGGTCTTGACTGGGCGACTACCGTATCTTCAAAGGTGATGTGTAGCACCCGGTTGGCTCTTTGGGCTGGACCTCTGTGCACTGTATGCCTGACTTCAAGAGTAAGATGTCTGCAGACAGAAAATATGGGATTAATGAACAGGGATTATTGGGGGTCCCTATCTCTTCCCTTTTTTGCTCTCCTGTAGACCCCCAAAGGTTAACGCTCTCACCTTAGGTAAGTGAATGCCGAGCTCTCCATCTGCCTCGGGGCAGGGTGCTGTAACCAGTTTCTTCACTGGATCGGTAGCGCAGGACTCTTGACTTCAGAGGACTGCTGTCCGTCGTTTACTGCACGAACGGTAAGTTTCGAGTAATTATATTGTCTTTAAAGTCTTTAGCAATGATGTCTCTTGTTTTGCAGGTTCCGGCGATGGCGGATGACGGGCTGAAGTGAGTTGAAGATGGAGTCCGTATGATGAATAGAAGCGCTTGGAAGCACGTAAGTAAGCGCTTGTTGCCTGCTTCACAATGCGCTCTAACTGTCTTTTATTTTGCAGGTACGAGTTCGGAGCGGCTGCAGGGTGCCGGAATACCCACTGGGGTTGATGTGGAAAGGAGTAATGGCACGTGAGTATCAAAGTTCCCCAATGTCTTTAAACGCACCTTGTTTTGTCTTTCAGATGCAGGATGCAGCGCCGAAGGCCTCCGGAGCGTGCGAAGAGTCGGTAAGCTTTTGTCTTTCAGATGCCGGAATGCAGTGTGAAGACCTCCGGAGCGCACGAAGAGTAGGTAAGCCTTTGTCTTTCAGATGCCGGAATGCTAACCTGTTCTTTCTTGTCTTTATAGGTGTTGCTGAAGACTGGATTCAGGATGGTAAGCCTTTTTCCTTAGGCCCAGGATCCGATGCAGAAGACACGATGAGCGTTCTGCTGCAGAGGATGCAGAATAACGCAAAGCAAGATTCATCCACCGGGTGTGGTTTAAGTAGCCTCCTGTAGTGCTTAGGTGTCTCCTTCCACAGCCACGCCTAGGTAAGAAAAGAGTTCCTGCTTACCAGAAGAGTTCCAGTTTTCTGAATCTAGGGAGTGGCTCCTGCCCCACCCAACAGGAAAAGTAGTTCCAAACAGAAGAGGATCAGAGGCTCAGCTGGCAGGCAAGTAAGCAGCATGGTCTGCTGCAGGTAAGTCCACCCAAGCATCATGAGCCCGGCGCCTCCAGCGCTGGGACTGGGCACATTTATGAGCCTGGTGCCACTGGCGCCAGGACTGGGTCCAAAAGGTCCCAATTGGGACTGGTTGGCCCTCTGAACCTGGGTTATGGATCTGCTTCCCAGGGAGTTTGGAAAACCCTGACCTTTTGGAAGCAGAGATCATGACACCTGTCTTGATGGTATCCCACTGAACAGACTGTTGTATGCGGACAATTTCATCCTAATGTATCAGACGCAGGTAGGCCTTCAATGTCAACTAGACGCATTGACCCCTTACGTGGATGTAAACTGTTTGAAAATGAACGTTTGAAAATTCTCACTCTGGGCCACAAACAGGGAGAAAGTGTAACAACTTATACATGGCTCATACAAGTGGAGAGGATCCTGGAAGTTTCCTGTTTGACATGCCTTGGTGTCTTCCTGAGTGATTCTATCAACGACGCACACAGAGAGTCTACTCACCAAGGTCAAAAAACCTGGCCACCCAGACTAGCCTGATAATGGCTCGCCGCTGCAAATTTACTCTGTTACCGGATGTGGAGTTTTACACAATGAAAGTAAGCCTGAAATTGACCTATGGGGCCGAGACAACATTCTCTTTAGTGTCAGCTATCTGGCCTAAATTCGAAGGTGTATTTTGGAGGAAGGTATTGACCCTACGCAAGGGCTGCCCATCCCAGGTCATCAGAGCTGAGTTGGGTCTGACATCACCATACTCCATAACTGTCTGGAAATCTCTATTACTCTATCGGAAGTGTCTAATGGGCCAAGAAGAGGTGGTTTTGGGGTACTCAAAAGAGCATTGTCCACTAACAGAGAACCGTTGTTGAGGATCTTGAATTCGGGTTGTACCGCAATATTAGCCAGTGTGTATCCTACAGCAGAAATACTGATCACTAACCCAACGTTGGTTAAGAAAAAACTACTTGAATCGGACTGGAGGATACCTTAGAGGGCAGAGGTAAGTTTGAAACTTTGAGTAAACCGTGCTGGGATGAGAGAAAGAGAGGAACCTGGTGCAGCTACTTAGTGAAATTTCCTTGTAGCATGCTAAGGAGGCAATTCCTGCGATTTCGCCTGAACTTGTTCCCGACTAGACAAGTGAAGGAGCTCTGGAAAGATAAGACAATCTGGGACTTGTCATGTAGACCATGCAAACATCCCTGCAAATCTCTGTTCCACATTACACTATCCTGTCCGGTATTGACTTCTCTTCACTCAAAACATCTGGGCAAGTGTTTTGACAAAGCAATCACCCTCACAGCTGAAGAATGGTGGTCAATTATGATCAGAGGTTCTAAGATTTCATTGGCGTTAGCTTTGCTTGCATTTCTGAAGGAGGCATTTGTGAATCTGGATCCAGAGACATGAAAGAAGAGGGAATGTCTTGATTAAATCTGAGTACATACTGGACTTGAAAGACAACATTTGGGCCAGAGTCTGGCTGCTTTTTTTGGGGGATTATGGAATTGGCTGTTTTTTTTTGTTTTATGATTATTAACATTTGGGACTACAAATGCAATTTTCTCACTGTCTTATACCTGTTTTCTGGTTTGTAACCTGCCATTTGGAAACTGGTACATTTTGCATTTTTTCTTTCTTTTGGATTACCATTTTATTTTGTTCAATAGCTAAAAGGGTCAATTGTAAACCATATACTTAATAATAATAAAACATAATAATATATAAGATATTTATATTATAAAAATGTATTCATTGTTTAGAGGGATGGGGTATCAGAATGGGAAACATAAAAGGGAGAATTTGGAATTTCTGTAAAATGATGATCAGGGGAGTTAGTGAAGTTTCATCAACGTGTCTTTCATTTGTCACACAAACCACAGTGATAGCGAACATTTCTAATGACATGATTTTAAAAATAATGTAAAAGTTCCTTGAAGTCATTACTAAGTTCATCCAATTTTGCAGAGAAGATCATGATTTCATAATGTATAGTTGAGGAGAGAGATGGTCTTTGTGATGCTTGTGATTCTTGGAATTCTCCATAATTAAATTAGGTTTTTTTTCTTCATGTAAAGTATGTATTATATTATATTATATTATATTATATTATGTTATATTATATTATATTATATTATATTATATTATATTATATTATTATTTCACTGAGGTCTGTAGACATTACATTATTTGTTTATAATAAAAGATGTATTGTTTACCATTGGAGATGTTATCAGCACTCATGTCTGTCAGCAATGACATTTGTGATGTCATCTTTGATGTTGTGGGTGTTAGTCCTAGCAGTGAACGGTGGCAAATTTCTGGGGGTTTATTCTTTTACTTGTAACCATGAGGTCCCTTTAACAAAGCTTTTTTACTGAATTTCACAGGTTTTCTTTTTAGTGCAACTTTACCATAACATCCCTCTAACAAAGATGTTTTCACTGAATTACAGGGCCTTCGGTAGCAGCCCTAAAGTATTGATTAAGTTGCTCAACTCATAGAAAGAACACTTTTTGTGTGGCTTATAACTTTGCCCCAATGAACAAATCCACACCAAACTTTGCACTCTGAATGGATTTTGGTGAGTTTCCGTCCAGGTGGGGCAAAGTTATAGGTGGGGTCCCAAAATGTGTGGAAAACCTCATAGACGCAATGGAAAACAATTTTTGACCACACCTACGGCCCAAACCGCTGGATGGATTTTCACAAAATGTGTGCCAAGGGCAGCAGTTTAGTCCCAAAGCGTGTGTTTGTACATTTGGTGCAAATCCATCCAGCGGTTTTAAAAATGAATTGCCAAAAAGTAGGTAAAAAAAAATTGTCTGGTCCGCAGACCCATTTCCTGATTCAGAGTCTGCGGATGCCTCTGGAACAATCAGAGTCTAGCATCACATCTGCGGACACCGTATGTGCCCACTGATTGCTTGTTAGAAAACGTCAGCTACATCAGATTTCTGGAAGCGGTTTGCATGTTGGATCCGTGGACATCCGCCATGGACGGCAAACACAGCGGTGAGCAAATAGTCTGGAAAACACATTTGGGGTTATTTGGTGGCCAAAAGAGGTCCTAGAAAGGGTGAGGGAGTGGAATAAACTTGATATGGAGCGGTTTTTATTGTTGAAAATAAGGCTTTCAGATGCTGCAGAGTCTGCGGACATCGCTGCTGATTTTGGACAGCGCTGGCAGAAAAAAGTATTGAAAACACATTTGGGGTTATTTTCTGGCTGAAAGAGGACCCGGGAAGGGAGGGGGAGAGGAGAAAAGTTAAGATGGAGCAATTTTTGTAGGTGAAGAAAGGGGTGCAGTTTTAATTCTATTGTGGTGTTTGTGGACAGTATGGGTAGAAGGGCTGCCTTGTGCTATTTTGTCCACAGACACAATAATAGTACGCCAATCCGTGCATGCCATCCATATCCTTGAAGGGTTGCAGGCATGGAAAGGGGACTGCAGTGACTGTGGACAGTCATGAATGTTCGCAGACATTAAGGGATCAGCCAATTAGGTTCTGTGGTTGAGATGTACAGGAAGAGAGGGTGGCAGGTGTTTTTTTTTGTTGGGTGCAGTGAAGATGTCTGTATCTATGGCTATGAAGAGGCACAGTGTGTGGATGCCGGGAGATTCTTGGATGCATTCATTAAAGGGTTAGACTGAAGTTTTTGGCATCTCTGCTACTATTGGTTTGTAAGAAGCTTAAGTTTTGTGGTTTGCAGTCTATGGGTAAAACTGGGCGATCTTATTGCCATTATGTAAGAGTATGGCTGACTTTAAACGTCCAGATATTATTGTTGTGCATTTTGGAGGCAACAGTTTGGGCTATATAATTAGAGTATCTTTGCAGCTTGACACGAAGAATATGTTGAGAAGCCTAATGGCACTGTTTCCAGCTACAAAGATAATTCTTTCTCAGATCATTCCAAGGCAATATGAGATGTCCACATTTGTTTTCTCCACAAATGGAAGAAGCTAGGCACCTTGTCAATAAAGGTGTATGTGCATTTGTATATGGTTTAGGCAGGATTACTTTTGCAATTGCAAATGTCAAGTTGGATGGTTTAAATAATTTTCTGAGTGATGGAGTGCATTTAACTGATGTTAGCAATCAGATTTTTCTTTGGAATGTTACAAATGCATTGAAAAGGTTTATGTGAACAAGGTAAAAGGGAAGGTGTGGAGTGTATACTTAACCATTTCTTAGTATATGTAGGACATAAAAAAATAAGAAAAAAATCTAAATGTACCCCCCCCAAATAGGCTTTAGATTGAGTTTAAACCTCTCCACCCCCTTCAATTGGTCATGCCATCCACAGACAACGCAGTGGTCCGCAGACATTCAAGGGCCTGATTCACAGGGCATTTTACTATGGCATTGCACCATTATAAAATGCTTGTGTGAATCCGGCCCTATATGTTCAATCTGGGTATTTTAAGCATGCTATGCATGGGAAGGGGACTACTGCTTTTGTGAGGGGGTGTACAGGAGGACTGGGCACCAAGAGTTATCATTGTTGTGTGTAGTGACGATGGCTATGGCTTTGAGGTAGCAGAGTGTCTGGTTGGAGGGTGATTCTTGGGTCCATTGGGTTAAGGTTTACTGTGAGCAGTGTGTATTACCTTGGATTTAAAATATTTGAAGTTTCCTAGTTTGGAGATCGAGGAATAAAGTTGACCGAATTGCTTCCTTTTTGTGAGTATGTTTACTTTGAAGCATCTGGATATCATTGTAGTACACTGTGTTGGCAATAGTTTGAGCTATGTCATTGGAAATTCATTACAGTTTGCAATGAAGGATACATTTTCATAGTGGATGGAACTATTTCCACATTTAAAGATGTTTTCTCTTGGATAGCTGAAAGACAAATGTGTAAGCGATCACATTTTTTTTTAAATGTTAGAAATGTTTTTACTTAAGTACATAAAACCAAACTAATCCCAAAAATATATAGAAGTCAGATAGTAAAAAATGTTATTTTAAGAGTCACAATATTTAACGAAAAACAAGTTAATTAAACAAGTTAATTGATTTTAATTTATCTTCCCCGCGCCTGGAATTCTTTAGGTGTTCACGCAGTATAATACAGGCTGATAAAGGTCCTGCATTTGTGTTTCATTCTATTTTTTAACTGTGAAAGATGCCTCCAAAAGGAACTTTTTTTTATCTTTCTGGCTTTTATGATTTTTTTAAATTTTGTTTTTTTTGTTTTAGCGGTGGGAGGGAAAATGGGTAGGGAGGGAAGGGTTAGGAACCACAGACAAGGAGCGGCAGGTGAACAATGAAAGATGTTGGGTGGGCCTCAAATATAAGGTAGGCAGCAATGTTTCTCGTGTTCCTTGACTGCGACTTGTGATGTCATCTTTGATGTCCTGGGTGTTAGTCTTAGCAGTGCACGGTGGTGGCACGAGTTATGGTTGCTTAGCTTACGATAACTGGCGAATTTCAAGGGTTTTTCGGTTTTACTTGGAACCATTATGTCCCTTTAACAAAGTTTTTTCACTGAATTTCATAGGTTTTTAGTAGCACAACTTAACCATAACGTCCCTTTAACAAAGTTTTTTCACTGAATTTCATAGGTTTTTAGTAGTGGAACTTAACCTAACGTCCCTTTAACAAAGTTGTTTCACTGAATTTCATAGGTTTTTAGTAGCACAACTTAACCATAACGTCCCTTTAACAAAATTGTTTTCACTGAATTTCAGAGGTTTTTAGTGGCACAACTTAACCATATTGTCCCTTTAACAAAGTTTTTAACTGAATTTCATAGGTTTTTAGTAGCAAACCTTAACAATAGTAACATTGACTTTATCTACATGTAATATGGAACATACTGAACCACTTCTACTGAATGTAATGTCCACAAACATTTTTGATGTACGTTGACATATTCGGACAACAGTACCACTACTTAAAAAGTATGGGGGGGCATGTTTCATTGTTATATTACAACATGATAACATTTAAAAAATTCACAAAGTAGTACACATACATATTATATGTAGTAATACATGAGAAATGTAACCCATATATGTACCACACTAACCATTAATTTAAAAACAATTTATTCTAAAATGGAATATATTAAGAGAAGATAAATAGGCTTCCAACATAATTACCTGACAGACACTCCACAACTAAGACCAAGACCAGACCTACAGACTACTCAGAACATATCTTACCTGAAATAGTAAGTGTACATCATTTTACTCATATCTTTATAAACTTTCTGTATTAGATTAAAAAAATATATTATATATATTTTTGTTTTCTCACAGAAATGTCTAGTACTCTGGAATGGCTAGAGGAACACTTCCCACATGACAAAATGTCAGAAAATAATGAAGTCAATGGTACACACTTTACAATATAAAACATTTACGTGTTATTATTTTATGTATATTTAACATATATATTTCTTTTTGTACAGAGCCTATCAAAATAGAAAATATGTCTGAAGAAACTGTTATGGAAAACACGCTTGACAGCTTAAAAGAAAAAAATGGATTTATTATTGAGCAAATTTAATAATTTAAAAACTTTTGTTGAGGATGATTTTAAAACAAAAACCTCATACCATTGTCCCACATGTACTTGTCCCCCCTCACCATATCCCAGTCAATTATCCCCAAACCCTCTCCATAATCCAAAACGTTTTGATGAGACTTCCATCCATTCTTCACCTGATATCAATCATGTTGAAACCCCTAAGTCTCCTGTTTTTGTTTCTGTTTCTGCCTCACCTTCTCTGTCATAAATTATTAATATATGTGAAATAAAGTTACATTTTTATATTGTGTTGTAATTACTTCCCATTTTTTTTAAAAACAATGTAGATGTCCGCGGACAGCGCGGGTGTTCTGAAATGTTCGTAAATAAACGAAAATGGAGGTGTCCTGAAGAACACTATACCTGTCCATATTGTTCGCTAGCAAGTTCAAACTGTTCTAAGAACCCAATTGGAGTCCTGAAATGTTCGTAATTAAATGAAAATGGAGGTGTCCTAAAGAACACTATACCTGTCCGTAATGTTCGCTAGCAAGCTAAATGTTCTAAGAACACAAGTGATGTCCTGAAAAGTTCGTAATCAAACGAAAATGGATACATCTTCCTCTCTCAGCTCGCCCTTTCTTATCCCTGTGGTTGGTGTCCCCCCTTTACCTTCCTTTACCCCTCCTCTCACAGTTTGTCATGTATAAAAAACCAAAAAAAAATACAAAATAACAAAAATCAAAAATAATAAGGCTCTTTTCAGAGCCGCCTTTCACAGTTAATAAATAGAAGTGAAAATAAATGAAGCAGGGCCCTTTGTATTTCTTAGAAGTCTGCGGACAGTTTGCGAACATTAAAAAAATTGGGGTGCTACCCTATTGTTACCATTGCATTTTTCTCTGGGAGGAAGTGGTGGCTCTGAAAAGAGCCTTTGGGAGGTGTTTGTATGTCAAAAATTATAAATAATTAACACCTACTTGAAAATGGATGCTGTATTTCTAAAAAAAGGTTGCAGTGCATTTTGTACATTTTTCAGAAAAATCTGATTGCCAGCATAAGTAAGATGGACTCCATCTCTGCGAAAAATGTATGTACTACGAAAAATAATTTTTTCATTGTGAAAAGAGGACATGCCAAAATCTCTTAGAAATGCACAAACAACCTTATTAACATTGCACCTTGCTTTTTCCATTTGTGGACCAAATGAAGAAGAACGAAGCCACATTTGTCTCTGCGCAATCCGTGAAAATATTACTTGAGAATTAGGAAACATGTCCATGACTTTCCCAAGTCCTTCTTTCAAAGCAAATTGCCAAGAAATTCCAGACACATGTCCTAAACTGTTCCCTCCACAATGAATTACAATTATGTTTGGATGTTGCTTTGTTTCCAAAGTAGCACAGAGAGGTAGCAAATCCAACCACTTCATTCCACATACTCCATGGCAGTGTACTTCCACATGTGGAAATACAAGATCTACAGCTACTCCACAGCTTTGTGCATGCACCTTCAACCAATGTATCCACAAATCTCCTAAAATCCAAACAATCTGTTTTCTGAAACACACAGCAATAGCTATCTGTTGTTCTCTCAGCAAAAAGAGTATCTGAGAAACTTTCTCCTGGCACAACACACATATTAAACTTTCCTGACCAATCCCTTTCACTGCTCATTCTCATTTGCAAGACTTCTGAACCTAAAAATCCCTGGATGTAACTCCTGATGTCTGCGACTCCCGCCATGTCCCCGAACATATCATAACATGAACAGCCCTTCTACCATTTGCACTTCACTCTCTGTGCCATTCCCTCATTGGATGTAGCTAAGAAATCACATGACCATGCACTAATCACATTCAAGACCTCTACATCTAACTGCATCATCATAGATCAGCACAGCAAATGTACTGTGAATCTCTCTGAGTAAAAGTGTCATATCATTGGCAAGCAAATTCTACAAGAAATACTGTACAAGTCTCCAAGATTTCTAGTTGCAGCTCCATGCATATCCATATGCATGAACACAAACTACAGGTATGCATATTTTCTGTACAGTACATGAACACATTTTCAAAGTGACTTTTAGCTTGTGTAATCTGTAAAATGAAACTACTGTCTTTTTTCCAATTTCCTAAAATCAACTATCACTTATAAACCTTTATACTATTTACTTTCCTAATACACACACTATCAAATCATGTTAAACCAACATTTTTTAAATTAAATTTATAGACTACATATATTGAAACAAAATTTCATGCATGCCCACTCTATGTTCCAATCTCAAAAAATAATACTTATACAATTACATTTTTATTTATTTGATTACTTTAATTTAAGACTGACATTAAGGCACTATTACCTAGAACAGCTTAGTTACAGAAATGGTGGTATTCAGTGGTACATTATGAATTTCACAAGACATACTAAAGATATGTTGTTTGGTACAGTTACTCATTGCAATACAATTTTTTCATTAAGAACATTTCATATGTATTGAACTGGTGCAACATATCTTATGTGATTAAGATAGTTTTAATGGTTTTAAGGAAGGCACTGAGGATTTCAATTAAAAAAATCAATATCTAAATTAAAAACAATGCTATATACAAACAAAATTACTAATTTGTTTCTTTTACAATTGCAGTGAAGACCATTCTCCTGAAAAGAAGCAGCCGAATTTCAAGAACAAAGAACTAAGAATTAAACTGCTCATTTTAGAAAAAAAGCAAGTAGAATATCACCATAATATTTGTATTATTACTCAAACATACTGTAAAGTTAATTCATGCTATTTCTGTGCCTAATAATAGAGATTGTGCACCATTCTGTCCAGAAAATCCCCATGTCTTAAACAGCGATTTACAGCCAGAATGGCGCACAAATTCCTACTTTTGGACACACAAATTACCCAACTCAACCGCTAGAATTTTCATATTATAGAACAAACAACTGTTTTTATTGTATACATTAGATTTACTATTTGTACTTCTCCACACCACTAGCTTATGTTGTTCTGCCATCTGAACCTGAGTTTAATAACATATTAATTGAAGAATACACATCCCTACTAGTTGAAGTTCCCAATGCACAATCAGACACCATTACATACATCATCTTACTCAAACACTCATGCACACAGCACACATATATTGCAGAACACCCCAACCCATGCCTTCTTTATTTGTTTCAACAGACCCTAAAGAATGCCTACCAAAAGTCAAGTCCGTAGAAAGCAGCGCAGAAGAAGATCAAATGAAAATAAAAGTGTCCAACATAAGCATCCATCTCTAGAAGAATTTGTAAAAAAAGTTCAAAGAAAACAGCTAATAGTCATTTAGTGAAACACAAGAAGTTTCAAGTACAAAAACTTTGCCTTCTCTATCAAAATGTAAAACAAACCAAAACACAATTAACAGAAAATCAGCTATCACTACAGATAAAACTACTTCTTTAAATGTTAATATAGTGCAAAGTAAGCATACCAAGAAAAGTATTTTAGCCAAAATGTTCCGCCACAAAGTCCTTCAAAATCTTATAAAAACAGGAGAGAAATCAGGTTCAATGCTTAAAACCTATCGTAGGAAATTAATTTTAGAAGCGTTGATAGTGCAATTCTTCTCAAAAGAAAGTTGTTTATTTTAGTGTTAAACAAAATGAAACCACTAACAAAACTAATAACTAAATTACAAAAAAGACTTCTCAATAAATGAAATGTCAACAGAAAGAACTTCTTAAGTATCTGCGGAGGTGAATGGAGTCACACTACGAGCACAGAACCATACTTTAATGAAGAAGCGTACAAACAAAAACAAACAAATACAATTGCCATACATAGCGGTGGTTGAGGTTATGAAAAAGTTAATAATACCATAATGGAACAAGAAGTACTCCTTACAAAAATATGCCCTGAAAACTTAGAATTACCCCTCCATTCAACTGAATTAGAACGTCTAGTGTACAAATGGCCATGCACATCAATATGTAACATTCCTAAACAATTTTTCAAGTCTTTACGCCAATTCCTCAATCAATATGTAAAAAGCAAAGACAAAATCAAAATTAAACTACTGCAAAATATGAATACCTGCAGTGCGCAAATACACAGGACTACAAGGACATTCATTGGCCTGCGTTACAGGACCTACTTGTAAAGCCACCTTCCATAATATCAAAAGAATATCAACACATCATTCAACTATAAGAAATCTAGTCTATAAAATGTACTATGCTAAAAGTCCTGCTTTAGCACTAGCAAATTTAAATAACATTCTTCTACATGGTACAGCAAAAGACCTACTTCAAGAAATTGACTATATCCAGAAAAAATATGTTCGAAGTGAAAGCCATTTACAGAATGAAATAGCTTTAAACCAAATTAGCAACACTTCTACACATGGCAACCTTTTGCTAAACACATACAAAAAAGAAATACTAAAATGTAAAAGTACATCAGCTGAAGTACCAAACAATGTATGTGTATTTTGCCGCAGAACTTTTTATAAACGTAACACGAAAACTGTAGACCTATCATATAAAATAGAAGACAATGAACATTCTAAATGGTTTGAATTAGCTCTCTACCTTGCAGCAGAAAACAAATACGAAATAAGTGACCCCTTAATACTTTGCAGTTACTGCACTACAAAACTTGACAACAACCAAACTCCTTCACGTGCTATCACAAATAATTTGGAATTATCCCCACTACCAAAACCCCTACAACAACTTAATTTATATGAGAGCATCATAATTCAAACAGTACACCCATTTCAAGCAATAATACGCCTTCAACCAAAAACAGTAAAATTACCTCCCTCTGAATTGGTAAAAGGCATTAGTGGAAAAGTAGTTTATTTACCATTAGATCTAAAAGAAAATGTGCATACTCTAGGAGTGCAATGTCCAATGCAGCAATCTTTAATTATCTTAGTAAATGGAGTACCTACAAAAGACAAAGAAATATGGCAACAGCTGGTAGATTTACATAAAGTGAGACAAGCCTTACAATATCTTAAAGAGAATAATGAATATTACAAAGAAATTCATATTGAAGAAAACTTGAAAGATACAACTGAAATAATTCAAGAAACACAAGAAGCTGGTCAATTTGAGCTACTAGATCCTGCTACAATATTAAATACTGTAGACCATTATACAATTCATCCTTTGCACTCTAATGACACCATAGAAGATGCACTAGAAACATACCAAATGTGTGAAACAAAAGGATCACCAATCAGCCTATGGGAAAAAAGTATAGAAGCACATGCTTTTCCTCTACTCCTTCCTACTGGCAAAGGAGGAAGGTATGATGATAGACATATTCAAATATCAGCTTCAGAATACCGCTCATTACGGATGTATTCTGAAGATCCCAGATTTAGACAAATTGTGGAATACATATTCCACCTACTCTTTGAAAGTGAACTAGCAACTTTATGTAACGGAGTTGCACACATATTAAAATCAGGATCCCACTTTCAAAATATGACAGCTACACAATTATTACAAAAAGTGCAACAAAAGTATGAGTTTTTACAATCAAATATTACAGATCTGTTAGCAAATATGCGTGGTACTAAAGAGTACTGGTTTCGACGTCACAGAGATGTATGTTGTATGATCAGAAACCTTGGCCCACCCACTTGGTTTGTTACATTAAGTTGTGCAGAATATGCATGGGGAGATTTACATGATTTCCTGCGCATATCATATAAAAACAAAACAAACATAGATATACTAACACCAAGAGAACTTTGTTCTTTAGATCCTGTTAATGTTTCAAGATATTTTCACCATCGCTTTATTGCTATGCTACATTTTATTTCTAATAAAACTGCTCCTCCCCTTGGAGAACTGCAACACTTCTTTTGGAGAAAAGAATACCAAGCCAGAGGAGCACCACATATCCACATGCTTTTATGGATTAAAGATGCTCCTAAATTTGGTCAAGACAGTGTGCCACTGTTTTACAGTTTATTGAAAAATATGTCACTTGTGAAATTCCATCAGAATCCACAAATAGTGATCTTCATGCAAAAGTTTTACAATTTCAAAGACATAAATGTGGCAAATATTGTCATTGCAAATACAAAAACAAAGGGAAATACTACACCAAATGCCGATTTGGTTTCCCTAGTCCAGTTACAAATACAGGTCAAGTGAACAACCGCATGTCTTCAGTTAGACATAGTGTTAAAGGTAAGTCACCTAAAAATACATATTACATAGAAAGAAATTAAGAAGAAAAATATATCAATGATTATAATGCAATCATTGCCCACTTATGGAATGCAAACATAGATGTGCAGTACATTGCAGACAATTCTACTGCAGTTGCACGATATGTCACAGCATGCTTAACCAAAGCTGAAGAGGCAGAGATCCAAGACCTCTGGAATGACCTGTCTTCAGATAAAACAGTGTCTCAGAAATTGTACAGCTTGGGCATAAAAATGCTCTCCCATAGAGAATGTGGATCATATGAAGCAGCTGATCGTTTAACTGGTACCGCATTGTATGGTAAATCTGAAAATATAGTATGGCTAAGTCTTGGTCCAGCTAAATCTAGAAAAAGAGTTCTAAAAACACACAAAGATATAGAAGCAATAGACAAACATGATCCGAACAGCCAAGACATTTTAAAAAAACAATTTATTGGACACATACTGCCCAAACAGAAGTAATACTTTGGAAACCATGTGTCTATACCACATAGCCCAAAACTACACATACAAAAATAATATAAAACCTGATGAAAAAAAGGTAAATACAGAGTGACAAACTGTGAAGGCAGCTTAGTTAAACTCACTAAACCAAATTTAATTAATCATATCAAATTGTCATTGAAGACTTCTCAACATAAAGAAATATATTACATGTCCCTGCTACAACTCTTTAAACCATGGAGAAAGGAAGAAGAAATACTAGAAAACTATGACTCCTATGAAGATGCTTTCAAAGAAAATGAAAGCACTATAACTGATGTAAACTTTACACACTACAAAACAATGTTGCACAATGAACAGCAACACGAAGACGAACTCCAGGCCCAGCTAGATAAAGACACTCCTGACAGTAATCAACCTTCTGTAACAGGAAGCCAAGAACCACTGGGAGAACCACTAATAATAAATGAGGCAGAATTAGCTATGATAGAAGTAGAAAACACCATGTGTCAGTATGAAGATAAAGAAGACTTAACTATACTACAATCAAAACTAAACAACGAACAACGTAGCATTTTTGAAGAAGTAACAAAACAAATTGCACATAGTGTACAACATGAAAATAAAGAATGTTCCTGCCATAATTATAAACCTATACTACTGTACGTCAGTGGTGAAGCTGGTTCTGGCAAAACATTCCTAATCAAAATCATCAGTAAATTCCTTCAACAATTGACAAACAACAAACTGTCAGATGTTGTCACTGCCCCCACAGGTTTAGCTGCCTAGAACATAGGTTGTGTCACTTTACACCGATTACTACTATTGCCAGTAGAACACCAGAACAAATTAGACTATTACAAACTTTCTGCAGAAGCTGCAATGGAACTACGCAGAGTATTGAAACAAATGAAAATGCTACTAATAGATGAAGTGAGCATGGTCTACAACCTAATGTTGGCTTTGATTCACCTCAGATTACAAGAAGTACTGAAAACAAACTATGAAGAGCTCTTTGCAGGAAAACACATTATTGTTTTCGGAGATCTTCTTCAATTGACACCAGTAAAAGGTGAGCCTATTTTTAAAACATTAGGACACAAACACTGCCGTAAAACTGTTGGCAGCATTGGAAATGTCAACCTTTGGCAACATTTCCAATACAGAGAATTACATGCGGCAATCTGCAGATCTCACTTATGCCAACATCTTAAAAAGTGTCAGAGTTGCTATACTCTCCAAAGAAGCAGAAACAATATTGAAAACCCGGCAAATTAATGCACTTTATGGCGATAATGCATGTGCTACAAATGTTATGGAACAATGAGCCAACAAAAATGTCAATTGTATGGCCTTAATGCCAACTCTTGCAAGCTGTTTGAAATTCAATGAAATAATGTTAAGTAAAGAAATGCAACCAAAAATGGAAATTAACGCCACAGACAAACTAGATGTACATGGTATGACACTACCCATGTGTGACCAAGCCACAACAAGACTAAATAGTTTAGAAAAATCAATCTCAAACACAGCAGGCTTAGAAAAGGTATTAAAATTATCCTTAAATTGCAGAGTAATGCTTAAACGTAACCTTGACGTGGACCAAGGACTGGTTAATGGAGCACTGGGTACAGTTGTTGGCTTTCAAACATACCCACGTGACAACAAAATACAGTTTGTCAATATACTCTTTGACAAACTTTCAGAAGTTAAAAGGATAGGACGCTCAACAGCTCGAATCCTTCTCTTCAAAGACATGTATGTACGCAGAGAACAATTTTCTCTAACTCTTGCATACGCAGTCACGATTCATAAATCACAAGGTCTTACCCTAGACAGCAATGATAGATATTGGTAACACAGTCTTTAAAGAAGGCATGAGCAACGTAGCACTATCACGCTTACTTACACCTGACGGTCTATTTCTAATCAACTTTGATGCAAGTAAAATAAACGCTGATATTCCTTGCATTTTAGAATACAATAGACTTTGCTCACTATACACTCCCCATCTAAACACATATTCTGCTCCACAAAAAGTAAAACATTATAAAAGAAAAATAAATCAAACAGAAAAGCAACAGGATGTCACTGCAAATCCTCCAAAGCAAAAAAGAATCAATTAGGCAAAGTAAACCAGGTACTTCTTCAAAGAAGGAAGACAAACTCCAAAAAAAAGCAGTCAGATATAGAACTATAAGGTCCATTTAAACTCTCAAATATAGTTGGTGTAAGTTGCTACGCAAATGTAGCAATGAATATTCTATTTCAATTACCACCAATTGTTGACAACATTTACTTACACAGTACAGACCCATTGTGTTTTCAAATGTTAGTACTTCACAGAAATGCAGCAAACAATCCTGATAACACATATAGTGTTTATGGAATAAGACAACAATTGGACAACTGTGCTGGAATGGTGAAATTCACTATAAACTCACAGGAAGATCCACAAGAATTTCTAATGTACTTACTACAAGTACTGGAAAACAAAAACATACCTATAAATGAAATCTTCCAGATTTCATACATGTGGAAACATACATGCACTCTCTGCAACAATGGGACACAAGAAGAAATCCCCAATGAACGCTTCGTATATATATCAATACCTAATTGTGAATCCATTCCATTTCAGAAATTTGTACAAAATTCAAACCATGGTTGATTATGTTCTACCTGCAATTCAGATAATCGCTCCACGTTAGTAATACAAACACATAGTAAATACGTAATACTAATGCTTCTACGCTACAATGCAGATGGTACCAAAAACAACTGCAAGCTGACTGGATTCACACATGGTCAAATATCACTTGGTAAGAAAACCTTCACAACAATAGGTATAATCTACCACGCAGGAGCCACAACCAATTCAGGGCACTACACTGCATAGATAAAAAAGAAATGTGGATGGTTTCAATGTAATGATAGTACCATTACTCTAAAGCAGAGATTACCATTACATTTTACAAAAGCTTATTTAATGTTCTTAAAACCAAAATTTGATAACTAAACTGTACTTAAACCTCAAGTAAACTTGTAGTAAAAAATATAAACTGTTAGAACATTCCAAAAGCTATCTAACTGCCCAAAGATTCTACAACAATTAATCACATAAATGAATACCACTAAATTAGAGCAAAAAATGGACAATTAGAATACGCCAATTGGTATCTAACTGTCCCAAAATTTAACAATATCCAAACAGATAAATAAATGCCACTAAAATATATTAAAAAAAATAGACAGTTAGAATACGCCTACTGGTATCTAACTGCTCCAAAATTTCATAATATCCAAACAAATAAATAATATGTTACTGCTCCAAAAAAAATGCAACAACCCAATGTATAAAGCATTAGCCAAAAACAACAAATGAACACTGAAAACAAACAAACAAATAAACTGTAGCATAACAGAAAAAACATTTTTTTTTCTCCCACAGACCCAATGATTTTAGCAACAAACACAGAAACTGAGCAAATTGCACAGTACTCTGGTTTGTAATCTACTAAATATGAGGGTCCAAAAAAAAAGAAATGTTAATTATACAATGTAAAAAGTCATTACAAAATACTAATACTAAAATGCTATTTTCTTTTATCACAGAAATCAACAAGAAATACATGTACTCCAGTTACTAAACCAAACAGTAAGTATATTATACACTCTATGCCTTGGCCACAACCATCACAGCATATCACACCCAAAGTATCTTATAACTTTGTTCCTTATAAATTTGTTTTTGACCCAAAGTTATAAGCAACTATAAATGTGATATGCTGCGGTGGTTGTGGCCAGGGCATAGAGTGTTGGGTGCATGGTCAAATGGCCATGCACCCAACACTCTATGCCCTGGCCACAACCACCACAGCATATCACACCCATAGAGTAAAACATTTCAACTATGGCCTATGGAAACGTTCTTAGAAAACTTTCAATTTGCCAGCGAACAATATGAACAGCGTCTTCAGAACACCCCCTACGAACATTTCAGGACAACGCGAAAGTTCTTAGAACACTTTCAACTCGACAACGAACAATACGGACAGCGTCCTCAGAACACCGTCATTTTGTTTATTTACCAACATTTCAGGACACCGAGATGGTTCTTAGAACACTTTCAACTTGCCATTGAACAATACGGACAGCGTCCTCAGGACACCCCCTACGAACATTTCAGGACACAGTGAGAGTTCGTAGAACACTTCAGGACAACGCATGTGTTCTTAGAACACACACCCATTTTGTTTATGTGCGAACATTTCAGTACAACACGAGATTTCTTAGAACACGTTCAACTTGACAACGAACAATACGGACAGCGTCCTCAGAACACCCCCATTTTGTTTCTTTGCGAACATTTCAGTACACCTCGAGTGTTCTTAGAGCATCTTCAGGACACCCCCTACGAACATTTCAGGACACCGCGAGAGATCTTAGAAAACTTCAGGACAACGCGTGTGTTCTTAACACACCCCCATTTTGTTTATGTACGAACATTTCAGGACAACGTGAGAGTTCTTAGAACACTTTCAACTTGACAAAGAACAATACAGACAGCGTCCTCAGAACACCGACATTTTGTTTATTTGCGAACATTTCAGGACAACCTGAGTGTTCTTAGAACACTTTTAACTTGCCATCGAACAATACGGACAGCGTCTTCAGAACACCCCCTGCGAACATTTCAGGACACTGATACAGTTCTTAGAACACTTTCAATTTGCCATCGAACAATACGGACAGCGTCTTCATGACACCCCTATGAACATTTCAGGACAACGCGAGAGTTCTTAGAACACTTTCAACTTGACAATGAACAATACGGACAGCGTCCTCAGAACACCCCCATTTTGTTTGTTTGCGAACATTTCAGGACACCCCGAGTGTTCTTAGAACACTTTTAACTTGCCATCGAACAATACGGACAGCGTCTTCAGGACACCCCCTGTGAACATTTCAGGACAACGGGAGGGTTCTTAGAACACTTTCAACTTGACAATGAACAATACGGACAGCGTCATCAGTACACCCCCATTTTGTTTATTTGCGAACATTTCAGGACACCCCGAGTGTTCTTAGAACACTTTCAACTTGAAATCGAACAATACGGACAGTGTCTTCAGGACACCCCCTGCAAACTTTTCCGGACAACGCAAGAGTTCTTAGAACACTTTCAACTTGACAACTGTCATGCCTGCGCCATGGGCGCATCCATTTACGCTCAATTTGGACTATATGTTTATCATTTATTTACAACAGACTCTTGGATCCATCTATATTTACTTTGGAAACTTTATTTCCCATTTGCGAGATTTTGCTGCTTAATTATTATTTCCAACAAACTACGCATACCATAATGCACCTGGCTACAAGCATCGATTCCTGGCTGTTCCTATTGGTTATCAATGGAACTACACCCCCCAGAAGCCCTAGAGACTTTCCCTGCTTCCACCAGCCCAGGAACAGAAAGGGCGGTGGCCGATTGCCTGCAGGTGTGCTTCGCCAGGTGCAACCAATTAGCCTGCCTCTGTGCTGGGCTAGGCAGTATAAAGGCTGCTGCCTGCAGTGGCTCAGCCTCTTGCATCTGAGAGTTCTTCCTCCACCTTTTGCTTCTTTCTAAGGATCTTGTATGCTGCTTACCTTCACTCCTGCTTGGACCCTGCCTTGTTGCTTGCTCCACCCTGCTGCCTCCAGCCATAGCCTTCCAGGCTCCCTGCCTCACAGCCCTGCTCCTCTGGGCTCTCCACACTGCAGCTGATCACGCTCTGCTGCCTTCCAGTCTTCGCCCTTGCCCTGCCGGGCTCTCCACACTGCAGCGGATCATGCTCTGCTGCCTTCCAGCCTTCGCCCTTGCCCTGCCGGGCTCTCCACATTACAGCGGATCACGCTCTGCTGTCTTCCAGTCTCTGCCCTTGCCCTGCCGGGCTCTCCACATTACAGCGGATCACGCTTTGCTGCCTTCCAGCCTTCGCCCTTGCCCTGCCGGGCTCTCCACATTGCAGCCGATCACGCTCTGCTGCCTTCCAGTCTTCGCCCTTGCCCTGCCGGGCTCTCCACATTACAGCGGATCATGCTCTGCTGTCTTCCAGTCTCCGCCCTTGCCCTGCCGGGCTCTCCACATTACAGCGGATCACGCTCTGCTGCCTTCCAGCCTTCGCCCTTGCCCTGCCGGGCTCTCCACATTGCAGCCGATCACGCTCTGCTGCCTTCCAGCCTTCGCCCTTGCCCTGCCGGGCTCTCCACATTGCAGCCGATCACGCTCTGCTGCCTTCCAGCCTCCGCCCTTGTCTGCGTACCCTCTACATTGCAGCTGATCACGCTCTGCTGCTTTCCTGCCTCAGCCCTTGTCCTCTGGGCTCCCTGCCCTGCAGCCTGCCTCACTCCGGCTGCCTTCAGCCCTTGTCCTCTGGGGCTCCCTGCTCTGCATCCTACCTCTCTCTGGCAACCTACAGCCCTTGTCCTCTGGGCCTTCCTACTTTGCAGCTTATCCCGCTTCGCTGCCTACTACCTACCTTTTCCGCTGGGTTCTCGGCCTAGCATCTCTCTACAGTCCTCTGCTACCTTTTACGTTCATCGGCCCTGTCCCTCAGGGTTCACTCCTTACTGCCCGGCCCTTACGGGATCCTTGCCGTGCAGTCTGATTTACTCTGCTGCCCTAAGCCCTTTTCCTCTGGGCGTTCTACCTTACAGTCCTACCCCTGTGGGCTTACTCATTGCTTTCCTGCTCCTCTGAGCTCTCAACCTTGTTCCTTAATGTCCTCTGCTATCCTATCCTGTTACACGACTTTCCTTTCATTTCCTTCTGCTAGTTTGCTATCACCTCATTTACTGGATCTTTCTGTAGTATCTTCTCTTGTACTGTTTGTAGACCCTTTTGTACAGAGCTTGTCTGTTGGTTCCCATCAGTCAACCTCTGCCCCTTCCCTTGTCCTGTTTCTACATTACAGACACCCAGAGCTGCTGTTCCAAGTCATGAGCAATCAGCGTGGGCCTCTGTTATAGCAAACTGTGCAGAAGGCTAGAGTATTTCCAAGGTTCGTGGAATACTCTTTTCCTATATCTGCATACACCCCAAGAGGGTATTCATTCTGTATCTTTTCCCTTGCTACTCTTGCTTACTCTTCGTTCTCTTTCATTTCCGCTGTGTGTGTTCTTATCTGTCCACTTTATTTGGCACAACCACCCAAACCCTTTCTGGGTGTCCTGTGCCACTCTTAATAGAGTGCCACTCCTGACAACAACGAACAATATGGACAGCGTCATCAGAACAGCCCCATTTTGTTTATTTGCGAACATTTCAGGACTCCCCGAGTGTTCTTAGAACACATTCAACTTGCCACAGAACAATACGGACAGCGTCCCCAGAACACCCCCATTTTGTTTATTTGCGAACATTTCAGGACAACACGAGAGTTCTTAGAACACTTTCAACTTGACAACGAACAATACAGACAGCATCCTCAGAACACCCCCATTTAGTTTCTTTGCGAACATTTCAGGACACCCCGAGTGTTCTTAGAACACTTTCAACTTGCCATCAAACAATACGGACAGCGTATTCAGGACACCCCCTGCGAACATTTCAGGACACCGAGACAGTTCTTAGAACACATTCAATTTGCCATCGAACAATACGGACAGTGTCTTCAGGACACCCCCTACGAACATTTCAGGACAACGCAAGAGTTCTTAGAACACTTTCAACTTGACAACGAAAAATAGGGACAGCGTCATCAGAACACCCCCATTTTGTTTATTTGCGAACATTTCAGGACACCCTGAGTGTTCTTAGAACACTTTCAACTTGCCATTGAACAATACGGACAGCGTCTTCAGGACACCCACTGCGAATATTTCAGGACACCGATACAGTTCTTAGAACATTTCAACTTGCCATCAAACAATACGAACAGCGTCTTCAGGACACCCCCTACGAACATTTCAGGACAACGCAAGAGTTCTTAGAACACTTTCAACTTGACAACGAACAATACTGACAGTGTCCTCAGAACACCCCCATTTTGTTTATTCGCGAACATTTCAGGACACCCCGAGTGTTCTTAGAACACTTTCAACTTGCCATCGAACAATACGGACAGCGTCTTCAGGACACCCCCTGCGAACATTTCATGACACCGATACAGTTCTTAGAACACTTTCAACATGCCATCGAACAATACGGACAGCGTCTTCAGGACACCCCCTACGAACATTTCAGGACAACGCAAGAGTTCTTAGAACACTTTCAACTTGAAAACGAACAATACGGACAGCGTCATCAGAACACCCCCATTTTTTTTATTTGCGAACATTTCAGGACACCCCGAGTGTTCTTAGAACACATTCAACTTGCCACAGAACAATACGGACAGCGTCCCCAGAACACTCCCATTTTGTTTATTTGCGAACATTTCAGGACACCCCGAGTGTTCTTAGAGCGTCTTCAGGACACCTCCTATGAACATTTCAGGACACCGCAAGAGTTCTTAGAACACTTCAGGACAAAGCGTGTGTTCTTAGAACACACCCCCATTTTGTTTATGTCTGAACATTTCAGGACAACGCGAGAGTTCCTAGAACACTTTCAACTTAACAACAAACAATACGGACAGCGTCCTCAGAACACCCCCATTTTGTTTATTTGCGAACATTTCAGGATACCCCGAGTGTTCTTAGAACACTTTCAACTTGCCATCAAACAATACGGACAGTGTCTTCAGGACACCCCCTGCGAACATTTCAGGACAACGCAAGAGTTCTTAGAACACTTTCAACTTGAAAACGAACAATACGGACAGCGTCATCAGAACACCCCCATTTTTTTTATTTGCCAACATTTCAGGACACCCCGAGTGTTCTTAGAACACATTCAACTTGCCACAGAACAATACGGACAGCGTCCCCAGAACACTCCCATTTTGTTTATTTGCGAACATTTCAGGACACCCCGAGTGTTCTTAGAGCGTCTTCAGGACACCTCCTATGAACATTTCAGGACACCGCAAGAGTTCTTAGAACACTTCAGGACAAAGCGTGTGTTCTTAGAACACACCCCCATTTTGTTTATGTCTGAACATTTCAGGACAACGCGAGAGTTCCTAGAACACTTTCAACTTAACAACAAACAATACGGACAGCGTCCTCAGAACACCCCCATTTTGTTTATTTGCGAACATTTCAGGATACCCCGAGTGTTCTTAGAACACTTTCAACTTGCCATCAAACAATACGGACAGTGTCTTCAGGACACCCCCTGCGAACATTTCAGGACAACGCAAGAGTTCTTAGAACACTTTCAACTTGACAACGAACAATACGCACAGCGTCATCAGAACACCCCCATTTTGTTTATTTGCGAACATTTCATGACTCCCCGAGTGTTCTTAGAACACGTTCAAATTGCCACAGAACAATATGGACAGCGTCCCCAGAACACCCCCATTTTGTTTATTTGCGAACATTTCAGGACACCGCGAGTGTTCTTAGAACAGTTTCAGCTTACTTGCGAACAAAACGGACACATTTTGAGTCCTCAGAACACCCCCCATTCAGTATACTTAGAACATTTCAGAACACCCGTGATGTCCGCAGACAAATCGAACACAAAAAGAACGTCTACCACATAAAAAAACACAACATTTAACCTATCTCATACCCTTCCATCCTCCCCAAACACTCCTACACACCAACACACTCTACAAAATTCACATTAAAACAAACTTTCACTGCGGTGTCCAAGATGGCGAGCGCTACTGAAAATCTGACGCGTTTCACGCTTAACACCGTCCAATCAGCGAACACGTCGCATGTCTGCGGACATCATGCAAGCCGATTGGCCAATCAGGACACTGTCTGCGGGGCTAACAGGGAAGTGTGTCCGCGGACCGAACACAGATATCACTAATCTTTTTTACATACTTTTTGGTCATTTAAAAAAAACTACTGGACGGATTTTCACCAAATTTGCAAAAGCTCCTGGTCCAAATTTGGTGAAAGTCCAGCGGTTTGGGCTGTAGGCGCGAGCAAAATATTTTTCCCATTCAGTCTATGGGGAAAACATTTTTTTGGGACCCCCCCTATAACTTTGCCCCCCCTGGACGAATCCTCACCAAACTTTGGAATAAAATTCAGAGGGGCCATATACTTTTTTTGCAAAGTTTGGTGAGGATTCGTCCGGGGGGAGCGAAGTTATAAGCCGCCCAAAAAGTGCTCTTCATATGGAAACACCAATTTAACCATAACTACATGGCCACTAGCGTGGCCATGTAATATTGTTAAGTTGCTGTTTCCATAGGAGGAGCACTTTTGATGATTGGACGGTGTGGAGGGTGAAGCGCGTCAGATTTTCGGTAGCACCCGCCATCTTGGATTCGTGGACGTCCACGGACAGCACAGTGAAACTTGGTTTAAAATTTGTATTTAGTAGAGTGTGTTGGTGTGTAAGAGTGTTTGGGGAGGTTGGGAGAGTATGAGATAGGTTAAATGTTGTTTTTTTTTTATGTGGTGGACGCTCTTGTGTTCGATTTGTCTGCGGACAACACGGCTGTTCTGAAATGTTCTAAATAAACTAAATGGGGGGTGTTCTGAGGATGCAATATGTGTCCGTTTTGTTCGCAAACAAACTGAAACTGTTCGAAATGGTGGTGTCCTGAGGACGCTGTCCGTATTGTTCTCTTGCAATTTGAATGTGTTCTAAGAACACCTGTGGTGTCCTGAAATGTCCATAAATAAACAACATGGGTGTGTTCTGAGGACGCTGTCTGTTTTGTTCGTTGTCAAGTTTGAAGTGTTCTAAGAACACTCACGGTGTCCTGAAATGTTCGTAGGGGGTGTCATGAAGACGCTGTCTGTATTGTTCTCTGGCAAGTTGAATGTGTTCTAAGAACACTCTCTGTGTTCTGAAATGTTTGTGAATAAACAAAATGGGGGTGTCCTAAGGACGCAGTCCGTATTGTTCTCTGGCAAGTTCAATGTGTTCTAAGAACACTCGTGGTGTCCTGAAATGTTTGTAAATAAACAAAATGGGGGTGTCCTGAGGACGCTGTCCGTATTGTTCGATGGCAAGTTGAATGTGTTCTAAGAACACTTGCGGTGTCCTGAAATGTTCGCAAATAAACAAAATGGGGTTGTCCTGTGGATGCTGTCCGTATTGTTCTGTGGCAATTTGAATGTGTTCTAAGAACACTCGTGGTGTCCTGAAATGTTCGTAAATAAACAAAATGGGGGTGTCCTGAGGACTCTTTCCGTTTTGTTCGTTGTCAAGTTGAAAGTGTTCTAAGAACCCTCACGGTTTCCTGAAATGTTCGTAGGGGGTGTCCTGAAGACGCTGTCCGTATTGTTCGCTGGCAAGTTGAATGTGTTCTAAGAACACACCCAGTGTCCTGAAATGTTTGCAAATAAAAAAATGGGTGTGTTCTGAGGACGCTGTCCTTATTGTTCTCTTGCAAGTTGAAAGTGGTGTCCTGAAATGTTTGCAAATAAACAAAATGGGGGTGTTCTGAGGACGCTGTCCGTATTGTTCTTTGTCAAGTTGAAAGTGTTCTAAGAACTGTCGCGGTTTCCTGAAATGTTCGTAGGGGCTGTCCTGAAGACGCTGTCCGTATTGTTCGCTGGCAAGTTGAATGTGTTCTAAGAACACTCGCAGTGTCTTGAAATGTTCGCAAATAAAAAATGGGGGTGTTCTGAGGACGCTGTCTGTATTGTTCGCTGGCAAGTTGAAAGTGTTCTAAGAACACTCATAATGTCTGCGTACATTAAAAGTTTCAATAGGCCATAGTTGAAATGTTTGACTCTATGGGTGTGATATGCTGCGGTGCTTGTGGCCTGGGCATAGAGTCTTGGGTGCATGGCCGTTTGGCCATTTACTTTGAAAGCATCTTGATATGAGTCATAGTTATCTAGTATGTCTTCTTCTTCTTTTCTCCATGGTTTAAAGAGTTGTAGCAGGGACATGTAATATACTTATTTTTGTTGAGGAGTCTTTAATGACAATTTGATATGATTAATTAAATGTGGTTTGCTGAGTTTTACTTAGCTGCCTTCACAGTTTGTCACTCTGTATTTACCTTTTTTTTCATCAGGTTTTATATTATTTTTGTATGTGTAGTTTTGACACATGGTTTCCAAAGTGGTACTCCTGTTTGGGTAGTATGCGTCCAATAAATTGTTTTTTAAAATGTCTTGGTTGTTGGGATCATGTTTGGCTATTGTTTCTATATCTTCGTATGATTTTAGAATTCTTCTTCTAGATTTAGCTGGACCAAGACTTAGCCATACTATATTTTCAGATTTGCCATACAGTGTAGTACCAGTTAAACGATCAGCTGCTTCATAGGATCCACATTCTCTATGGGACAGCATTTGTATGCCCAAGCTGTATAATTTTTGAGACACTGTTTTATCTGATGACAGGTCATTCCAGAGATCTTGCAGCTCTGTCTTTTCTGCTTTGGTTAAGTATGCTGAGACATATTGTGCAACTGCAGTACAATTGTCTGCAATGTACTGCACATCTATGTTTGCATTCCATAAGTGGGCAATGATTGCATTGTAATCATTGATATATTTTTAATCTTCTTTTCTTTTTATGTAATATGTATTTTTAGGTGATTTACCTTTAACACTATGTCTAATTGAAGACATGAGGTTGTTCACTTGACCTGTATTTGTAGCTGGTCTAGAGAAACCAAATCGGCATTTGGTGTAGTATTTCCCTTTGTTTTTGTATTTGCGACGACAATATTTGCCACATTTATGTCTTTGAAATTGTAAAATTTGTGCATGAAGATCACTGTTTTTGGATTCCGATGGAATTTCACAAGTGACATATTTTTCAATAAACTGTAAAACAGTGGCATCACTGTCTAGACCAAATTCAGGAGCATCTTTAATCCATAAAAGCATGTGGATATGTGGTGCTCCTCTGGCTTGGTATTCTTTTTTCCAAAAGAAGTGTTGCACTTCTCCAAAGGGAGGAACAGTTTTATTACAAATAAAATGTAGCATAGCAATGAAGCTATGTTGAAAATATCTTGAAACATTAACAGGATCCAGAGAACAAAGTTCTCCAGGTGTTAGTATATCTATGTTTGTTTTGTTTTTGTTTGATATGCGTAGGAAATCATGTAAATGTTCCCATGCATATTCTGCACAACTTAATGTAACAAACCAAGTGGGTGGGCCAAGGTTTCTGATCATACAACGTACATCTCTGTGACGTTAAAACCAGTACTCTTTAGTACCACGCATATTTGCTAATAGATTTGTAACATTTGATTGTAAAACCTCATCTTTTTGTTGCACTGTTTGTAAGAATTGTGTAGCTAGTTCACTTTCAAAGAGTAGTTGGAATATGTATTCCACATTTTGTCTAAATCTGGGATCTTCAGAATACATCCGTAATGAGCGGAATTCTGATGCTGATATTTGAATAGGTCTATCATCGTACCTTCCCCCTTTGCCAGTAGGAAAGAGTAGAGGAAAAGCACGTGCTTCTATACTTTTTTCCCATATGCTGATTGGTGATCCTTTTGTTTGACACATTTGGTACGTTTCCAGTGCATCTTCTATGGTGTCATTAGAGTACAATGGATGAATTGTATAATGGTCTAAAGTGTTTGAATTGGAGCAGGATCTAGGAGCTCAAATTGACCAGCTTCTTGTGTCTCTTGAATTATTTCAGTTGTATCCTTCAAGTTTTCTTCAATATTAATTTCTTTGTAATATTCATTATTCTATTTAAGATATTGCAAGGCTTCTCTAACTTATGTAAATCTACCAGCTGTTGCCAAATTATTTTGTCTTTTGTAGGTACTCCATTTACCAAGATAATTAAAGATTGTGGCATTGGACGTTGCACTCCTAGAGTGTGCACATTTTCTTTTAGATCTAATGGTAAATACACTACTTTTCCACGAATACCTTTCACTAATTCAGAGGGAGGTAATTTTGCAGTTTTTGGTTGAAGGCGTATTATTGCTTGAAATGGGTGCACTGTTTGAATTATGATGCTCTCATATAAATTAAGTTGTGAAGGGGTTTTGCTAGTGGATATAATTCCAATTATTTGTGATAGCATGTGAAGGAGTTTGGTTGTTGTCAAGTTTTGTAGTGCAGTAATTAATTACGGGTCATTTATTTCGTATTTGTTTTCTGCTATAAGGTAGAGAGCTAATTCAAACCATTTAGAATCTTCATTGTCTTCTATTTTGTATGATAGGTCTACAGTTTTTGTGTTACTTTTATACAAGGTTCTGCGGCAACATACACACACATGGTTTGGTAATTCAGCTGATGTACTTTTAAATTTTAGTATTTCTTTTTTGTATGTGTGTAGTAAAAGGTTGCCATGTGTAGAATTGTTACTAATTTGGTTTACAGCTATTTCATTCTGTAAGTGGGTTTCACTTCCAAAATATTTTTTCTGGATATCGTCGATTTCTTCTAGTAGGTCTTTTGCTGTACCATGTAGAAGAATGTTATTTAAATCGGCTATTGCTAAAGCAGGACTTTTAGCATAGTACAGTTTATAAACTAGATTTCTTATAGTTGAATGATGTGTTTATATCCTTTTGATATCATGGAAGGTGGTTTTGCAAGTAGGTCCTGAAAAATTGTTTGGGAATGTTACACATTGACATGCATGGCCATTTGTACACTAGACATTCTGATTCAGTTGAATGGATGGGTAATTCTAAGTTTTCAGGACATATTGTTGTAAGGAGTACTTCTTGTTCCATTATGGTATTGTTAACTTTTTCATAACCTCGACCACTGCTATGTATGGCAATTGTATTTGTTTGCTTTTGTTTGTACGCTTCTTCATTAAAGTATAGTTCTGTGCTCGTAGTGTGACTCCATTCACCTCCGCAGATACGTAAGAAGTTCTTTCTGTTGACATTTCGTTTATTGAGAAGTCTTTTTTGTAATTTAGTTATTAGTTTTGTTAGTGGTTTCATTTTGTTTAACACTAAAATAAATAACTTTCTTTTAAGTAGAATTGCACTGTCTATCAACGCTTCTAAGATTAATTTCCTACGATAGGTTTTAAGCGTTGAACCTGGTTTCTCTCCTGTTTTTATAAGATTTTGAAGGACTTTGTGACGGAACTTTTTGGCTAAAATACTTTTCTTGGTATGCTTACTTTGAACTATATCAAAATTTAAAAAAGCAGTTTTATCTGTAGTGATAGCTGATTTTCTACTAATTGTTTTTTGGTTTGGTTTACATTTTGATATAGGAGGCAAAGTTTTTGTACTTGAAACTTCTTTTGTTTCACTAAATGACTGCATTAGCTGTTTTGTTTCAACTTTTTTTAAAAAAATTGTGCTAGAGATGGATGCTTATGTTGGACACTTTTATATTCATTTGCTCTACTTCTGTGTTGCTTTCTACGGACTTGATTTTTGGTAGGCATTCTTTAGGGTCTGTTGAAAAAAATAAAGAAGGTATGGGTTGTGGGGTTCTGCAATGTATGTGTGCTGTGTGCATGAGTGTTTGAGTAAGATGATAAAGATGTATGTAATGGTGTGTGATTGTGCATTGGGAACTACAACTAGTAGGGATGGGTATTCTTGAATTAATGTGTTACTAAACTGGGGTTCAGATGACAGAAAAAAGTAAGCTAGTGCTGTGGAGAAGTATAAAGACTATATCTAATGCTATACAATTAAAACAGTTGTTTGTTCTATAACATCGGTTGAGTTGGCTAATTTGTGTCGAAAAATAGGAATTTGTGGGCCATTCTGGTTGTAAATCGCTGTTTAAGACAGGGGGACTTTTGGACAGAATGGTGCAGAATCTCTATTTTTAGGCACAGAAATAGCATGAATTAACCTTACAGTGTATTTGAGTAATAATACAAATGTTATGGTGATATTCTACTTACTTTTTTTCTAAAATGAACAGGTTACTTCTTAGTTGTTCTTTGTACTTCAAATTTGGTTGCTTCCTTTCAGGAGAATGGTCTTAGTAATTTTGTTTGTATATAGCACTGTTTTTAATTTAGACATTGATTTTTTAAATTGAAATCCTCAGCGCATTCCTCGAAACCATTAAAACTATCTTATTTACATAAGATACGTCGCACCAGTTGAATACATATGATATGTTCTTAATGAACAAATTGTATTTTAATGACTAACTGGAGCAAACAAAATATATTTACTATGTCTTGTGAAATTCATAATGTACCACTGAATACCATTATTCCTGTAACTAAGCTCTTCCAAGTAATAGTGTCTGAATGTCATGGGCTGCTTCTCCTATATAAATGTAAGTAATTAAATAAATAAATAAAGAGATTAAAAAAATATATGTAATTGTACAAGTATTATTGTTTGAGATTTGAACATATAGTGTGCATGCAATTTTGTTTCGCTATAAAACTATATATAGACTATATGTAGTCTATATATTTCATTTAAAAAATGTTAGTTTAACATGATTTGAGTGTGTGTGTGTGTATAAAGAAATTAAATAGTATAAAGATTTGTAAGTGACAGTTGATTTTAGGAGATTGAAAAAAAGACAGTAGATTGATTTTACAGATTATACAAGCTAAAAGTCAGTTAGAAAATGTGTTCATGTACTGTACAGAAAATATGCATACCTGTAGTTTGTGTTCATGCATATGGATATGCATGGAGCTGCAAGTAGAAATCTTGGAGACTTGTACAGTATTTCTTGTAGATGGTGCTTGCCAATGATATGACACTTGTACTCAGAGAGATTCAGAGTACATTTGCAGTGCTGATCTATGATGATGCAGTTAGATGTAGATGTCTTGAATGTGATTGGTGGATGGTCATGTGACTTCTTAGCTACATCCAATGAGGCAATGGCACAGAGAGTGAACTGGAAATGGTAGAAGGGCTGTTCATGTTACGATATGTCCCCGGACATGGCGGTAGTTCACAGACATCGGGTGTTACATCCGGGGATTTTTGGGTTCAGAAGTCCTGCAAATGAGAATGAGCACTGAAAGGGATTGGTTAGAAAGTTTAGTGGGTGTGTTGTACCAGGAGAGAGTTTCTCAGATACTCTTTTTGCTGAGAGAAGAACAGATAGCTATGGCTGTGTTTTTCAGAAAACATTGTTTGGATTTTGGGAGACTCGTGGATACATTGGTAGAAGGTGCATTCAGAAACCCGTGGAGTAGCTGTAGATCTTGGATTCCCACATGTGGAAGTACACTGGCATGGAGTACGTGGAATGAAGTGGTTGGACTTGTTACCTCTCTGTGCTACTTTGGAGACAGAGCAACATCCAGATATAATTATAATTCATTGTGGAGGGAACAGTTTAGGACATGTGTCTGGAATTTCTTTGCAATTTGCAATGAAAGAAGGACTTGCGAAGGTCATGGACATGTTTCCAAATGTTCAAGTAATTTTTTCATGGATTGCGCAGAGACAAATGTGGCTTCGTTCTTCTTCATTTGGTCCAAAAAGAGAAAGCAAGGCGCAATGTCAATAAGGCTGTTTGTGCCTTTCTATAAGATTTTGGCATGTCCTCTTTTCACAATGAAAATATTATGTTTTGTAGTACATACATTTTTCGCAGAGATGGAGTACATCTAACTTATGCTGGCAATCAGATTTTTCTAAGAAACATACAAAATGCATTGCAACCTTTTTTAGAATGACAACATCCATTTTGAAGTATGTGTTGAGTATTTATAATTTTTGAAACACAAACACCTCCCAAAGGCTCTTTTCAGAGCCACCACTTCCTCCCAGAGAAAATTGCAATGGTTTTGATAGGGTAGCACCCCAAAATTTTAGATGTCCGCGGACTGTCCGCAGACTTCTAAAAAATACAAAGGGCCCTGCTTCATTAATGTTCACTTCTATTTCTTAACTTTGAAAGGAGGCTCTGAAAAGAGCCTTATTTTTTTTTGATTTTTGTTATTTTATCTTTTTTTTGGTTTTGTATACACGACACACTAGGAGAGGAGGGAAAAGGAGGGTAAAGGGGGGACACCAACCAAAGGGATAAGAAAGGGCAAGCTGAGAGATGAAGATGTAGAGTGGGTTTTATTTGGGTAGTGAGCAGGTCTTCTCGTGCTCTGAGACGATAGTCTCAAAAGCACTACAAAGTCGCTCCCTGTGCAGAGTACTGTGTCGCAGTACATACACACAACTGTAACCCTCGAAAGGTAAGGGTCATCCGCATTAGGTATGGCCTGTGAGGCAGCTTGAGGAAGATGCTGTCCCACAGAGGTGTTCCTTGTGGTGACAGGATCAGAAACAGAGGATGAACAAGAGGAAATCAACCTACTAGCTCCTCGCAAGGTATAACCTTGCGAATGGCCCCAGAGTGAAATGACCTTAGGTGTTGCTTCATGGTAGTGGTCCCAAAGATGTATGAACCATGCCTCCCGTGACTAAGTACCATTTTGCACTCATTGCAGGTGACTCAGTTCGCACGAGCCTTAGGACTATCCCCATGAATGGTAAATAACCGCCACACCCAAGACTCACGCCGAGTGAGGGTAGTTGGGATTTACACTACCTCATTCTCGTCATCCTCTTCTTCCTCCTCTGCATACTCACTCCTGTTCCCCTCTTCAGGCCCTTGGGGAGGTGGTGGTGGTGGAGGGGGTGGGGGTGGTGCTAAAGCAGGTGCAGCACCAGGTGGCAGTAGTGCAGCCATGGATGCCATCTTGATGAAGGTGTAATCTGCAAGTTGCAGGAAAAATAGCTGTGCTCTGAAGAATAGCCAGAAACACATTTTAGTTGATTTGAAATTTGAAGATAGGCTGTTTACAATCGGCTCAGTTTATGGCCCATGTGCAGTGGGGGGTCTCTTTTTTGATACTGTAACTAAACTTCTGGCTGACATGAGGGGAGAAGTAATCATTTCAGGTGGGGATTTCAATTGTGTTATGGACTTCAAATTGGATAGATCTTCGGCGTGCTCCTTTACTGGCCACAGATCTAGTACAGAATTTTGTGATTTTGTGGATACCTTTGATTTGATTGACTCTTGGAGAGTCTTGCATCCGAAGACAGTAGAGTATTCATTTTACTCTCCTGTTCATGATTCCTTTTCAAGGATTGACTATTTACTTATATCAGATCATATGGCTGAGACGATAATCGAAGCTAGAATGTGTGAGCGGCATCTTTCGGATCATTCTCTAGTTTTGGTTAGATTGTGCCTTGGGCCGCACTCTCAGGATTCTGCTAGGTGGAGGCTAAAACCATTTGTTCTGAAAGAGGAAAAAGCATTACAATCGCTTTCTGGTTTTGTGTCAGACTATTTTGCTGTAAATAAGGGTTCGGCTGATAGTTTAATGGTTTGGGATGCGTTTACGCCTCAGCTAGGTGTGAATTGATTACTTGGACATCTAGAGTGAGGAAGGAAGGGGAGGCAAAAATGAGAGATCTTGAGCTGGATCTGGGTAAATCACAATCGGCTTATGCTCGTACTGGATCAGTGAGGGATCATTTAAAGATGGAAAGGTTGTATGAGCAGTTGCATCTGGAGTCTGAGATTCAAGCAGACCGTGGGACTTTTTATTCTAAACAACGCTTCTGGGAGAGAGGGGAATCTGGGGGTAAATTGCTTGCGAATAGTGTTTGTGCGAGAGGTCTTTTGTCCAGAAAATAAAAGATGAGTCTGGTAGGATTATTGTGAAAAGGAAGGATATTGGTGAGTGTTTTCGCGATTATTATGAATTGTTATACTCTGAAAAGCATGTGCTGTTAGAAAGTGATCTGGTGGAGTTCTTTGATAAGTTTGAAGTTCCTTGTCTGTCTGATGAGGCCAGAGAATTTCTGGATGCTCCTATTTTAGTGGAAGAGGTGATAGAGGCCATTATTAAAATGAAGTCTGGTAAGTCACCTGGCCCAGATGGACTGCCGACTGAGTTTTACCAACCTTTTGCTGAGCAGCTAGCTCCAGAATTATGTGAACTCTATAATCGGTTTCTTATGGAGGGTGTTTTATGTCCTTCAATGAGGGAGGCAGTGATTATGGTAATCCCCAAGGAGGGGAAGATGCATCGAATTGTTGTAATTATCGCCCCATTTCACTTTTGAATGTGGATGCAAAATTATTTACGAAAATTTTGACTTCCAGGTTGGATAAATATATGGGTTTGTTAATTGGTAGGTCTCAAGTGGGTTTTATGAAGCAATGTCATGGATATGATAATATTAGGACTTGATGATTTGATTTTCATATTTCTTGACGTGAGAAGGCATTTGATAATGTGGCTTGGGCTTTTTTAAATTTTACTTTGGTTAAGATGGGTTTTGTTCCCCTATTTATAAATGCTGTTGGGGCATTACAGTCGGGTATTAGTGCAAAGGTCTGGGTGAATGGGGTACTTTCATCTTCTTTTAGATGATTTAAAGGCACACGTCAAGGATGTCCACTATCACCTTGCCTTTTTAATTTGGCTCTTGAGCCATTTTTGTCATATATTCGGCAGTCGGATTGCCTATCCGGTTTTATAGTTGGTGAAGTTGAAGTTAAGGTTTTGGCGTATGCTGATGAATAGTTATTGTTCTTAGTAATCCTGTAGAGGGGGAAACATCTTGAAGAATATGATTTCTGAGTTTGGTGGGCTCTCAGGTTATAAAGTTAATTGGGAGAAGACGGTTGTGTTTCCAGCTCGAGACGCTCACGTGTGTAGACGATTATTAGATTGGAATTGTAAATGGGAAAACTGTAGGGTGAAATATTTAGATGTCTTTTTGTCTAGAGATGTGAAAGGTATGGCAGAGTTCAATATAGATAAAGTTCTGGAAAGCATGAGGACTATGCTCCGTAGGTGGAGTAGACTCTCTTTATCCATCTGGGCAAAGGTTAATGCTATTAAAATGGTGCTCCTACCTAAGGTTCTGTACATTATTCAATCGCTACCTTTAAGGTTTACGAAAAAAGTTTTGGGCCGTGTGGATAAGGTCTTTCAGGAGTTTCTATGGGAAGTTTCAAGGAAACCAAGGATACCCAGGTATTTAATGGTTAGGAGTGTACATGAGGGGGGTTTTGCTTATCCTAACATTGAAAATTACTACAAAAGTTTTTTGATTAAAAAATGTGTATCCTATTTCGCGTTGAATGAATCAGACATTCCAGTTTGGGCTCAGATAGAAGAGTTTAAGATGAGACCCTTCCGAATTGAATCACTGTACTCTCTTGGAAAGTTACCTAAATCGGTCAGTACATTGCAGGTTGTCCATGCTTCCAAAGATGCAGTCACATCATTGATTGTAAGTGGAGGGCAGGGACTTCATTTCTATGGGGAGGCCTCCATTTGGCAGAATCCGGGGTTGCAGATCAATAATAAGATGCTATGCTGGAGGAGTTGGATGAACAAGGGTATATTACTTATTAGAGACATATGGGATGATGACGGTATGATATCTTTTGAGTCTCTGAAGCGGAAGTTTATGCTACATAATAGGGAAATGGGGAGATATAGATTGTTGAGCGATTTGATTTCTGAGAGAGTATTAATGCTTACTGACCCTTTGTTATAAAGACCAGAAAGGTGTAGTTTTATTGTAGTTGCACCTCGTGCAGAGTCTAGTTATTTGAGGTTGTTCCCGGTAGAAGAGAAATTTAGATCTTCATGGAATGCTCTTCGACTTATGTGGTGTGCTGAACTGGGTGGAGATATTTCTATGCAGGATTGGGAGGTTCTATGGAAGGTTCCAGTTAGGATGAAAATTTATCTAAATTTACGATATATTCAACAGAGGATTTTGGGGCGTCTGTTTTGGACCCCAGTTAAAATGCACAGATTTGGCTTAAGGGAGGATAGTATGTGTTGGAGTTGTTCTACGGAGGAAGGCACTTTGCTTCACATGTTATGGGATTGTTCGGGGGTTAAAGGTTTTTGGAGTGAGGTTTTGGATAGAGTTGATTTGGTCGGGAACATCTCTTTTCCAAGGACACCATCATCAGTTCTTTTGAAATAACCAGTGGGCACTCGTCACTTTAGCTATGCGACTCTGTGTTGGGCTAATAAGGTGTTTTTGGTGGCGACTCGTCAAATTTTACGCCTCTGGAAGACCAGAAAGAAACCAAGTATTGATGAATGGTTATCGCAGGTGCAGTTGCTCTCAAGGTTTGTGAGGATTAAGTATTATGCTTTACATAAAGAAGAATTTTATAAGGAACAATGGGAGGCTTTTAATGAACTCTATGTGTGAATTAAGTGCTGATGGGCGATGGTTTTTGTTTGAGTGGTTAATTTACTATTGTGTTCTTTTTATTGTGTTTGTCTTGTGTTGTGTGTTTGTGTTTTTTTTTTCTCTTGTTTTCCTCTGATTTTTGGCTAGTTATCATTTCAAATTAGGTTTGTTGCGATTAGTAGAGATAATTGATAGGTTTTTCTTATTTATTCTGTACTATTTGTATCAACTTGTATAATGCTTTTTTCGTTTTATTTGTCGTTTTCTTGTTATCATAATTGTTGTTTTGGAATGATATGTATTTCTTTAGTATGTGGGACTTGTGCTATGGTGAGTTTTTATTGACAAATATTGTGTATTATTTGAAAATGTACTTTTAAATTGTTCGGGGACATGAACAGTGTCCGCATCCAAAACACGCGATCAGCATGGGCGCGGTCACATGATCGCTTTGCGAACATGTTCGCGAAGGAAGCGGCTGTCCGCAAGACACCAAATGCACAGACATTGGTTTGCGCATGCGTGTTGATGTTCTACGGACACTGTTCGGGTCCTGAAGTAATTAAAAGTGCGTCACACGTCAAACGAACAGTTACGGACAACCGTTTGTTCTAAGAACAGTTTAACTTCCTTGCGAACAATACGGACAGACATAGCGTGCTCAGGACACTTCCATTTTCGTTTATTTACGAACATTTCAGAACACTGCATGTGTTCTTAGAACAGTTTTAACTTGCTAGCGAACAGTACGGACAGGTATACTGTACTTCAGGACCCCTCCATTTTTGTTTTCTTATGAACATTTCAGGACACCGCTTGTGTTCTTAGAACAGTTTCAACTTGGTAGCGAACATTATGGACAGGTATAGTGTTCTTCAGGACACCTCCATTTTTGTTTATTTACGAACATTTCAGGACGCCACTTGTGTTCTTAGAACAGTTTCAACTTGCTAGTGAACAATACGGACAGGTATAGTGTTCTTCAGGACACCCCCATTTTATTGATTTACAAACATTTCAGGACATCATGTATGTTCTAGAACAGTTTCAAATTGCTAGCGAACAGTACAGACAGGTATAGTGTTCTTAAGGACACCTCCGTTTTCGTTTATTTACGAACATTTCAGGACACGGCGTGTGTTCTACAACAGCTTCAACTTGCTAACGAACAGTACGAACGGGTATAGTGTTCTTCAGGACACCTCCATTTTTGTTTATTTACAAACATTTCAGGACACCGCATGTGTTCTAGAACAGTTTCAACTTGCTAGCGAACAGTACAGACAGGTATTTTATTCTTCAGGACACCTCAATTTTCATTTATTTACGAACATTTCTGAACAACCGCGCTGTCCGCGGACACCTAAATTCTTTTTTTTTTTTTAAACTGCAACTAATTACAACACAATATAAAAATGTAACTTTATTTAACATATATTAACAATTCATGACAGAAAAGTTGAGGCAGAAAAGGAAACAAAAACAGGAGAATTCGGGGTTTCAACATGATTGGTATCAGGTGAAGAAGGGATGGAAGTCTCATCAAAAAGTTTTGGGTTATGGAGAGGGTTTGGGGATAATTGACTGGGATATGGTGAGGGGGGACAAGTACATGTAGGACAATGGTATGAGGTTTTTGTTTTAAAATGCTCCTCAACAAAAGTTTTCAAATTATTAAAATTGGTCAACAATATATCCATTTTTTCTTTTATGCTGTCAAGAGCGTTATCCGTAACAGTTTCTTCAGAAGTATTTTCTATTTTGGTATGCTCTGTACAAATATATATATATATATATATGTTAAATGTATATAAAATAATAATAATTAAATGGTTTATATTGTAAAGTGTGTACCATTAGTTTCACTATCTTCTGACATTTCCTCATGTGGGAAATGCTCCTCTAGCCATTCCAAAGTAGTAGACATTTATGTGAGATTTTTGTTTATCTAATACAGAAAGTTTATAAATATATGAGTAAAATGAAGTACACTTACTTTAGCACGTAAGATATGTTCTGAGTACTCTGTAGGTCTGGCCTTGCTCTTACTTGTGGAGTGTCTGTGAGGTAATTTTGTTGGAAGCCAATTTATCTTCTTTTGGTATATTCCATTTTAGACCATATTGTATTTAAATGAATGGTTAGTGTGTTACATTTATGGGTTACGTTTCTTATGTATTACCATATATAATATGTATGTCATCAATAACATTTGTGATGTCATCTTTGATGTCGTGGGTGTTAGTCTTAGCAGTGCACGGTGGTGGCGCGAGTTATGGTTGCTTAGATTACCATAACTGGCGAATTTCAAGGGTTTTTCGGTTTTACTTGGAACCATAACGTCCCTTTAACAAAGTTTTTTCACTGAATTTCATAGGTTTTTATTAGTGCAACTTAACCATAACGTCCCTTTAACAAAGTTTTTTACACTGAATATATATATACATATATATTCAGTGAAAATGCTTTCTTAAAGAGACATTATGGTTAAGTTGCACTAATAAAAACCTATGAAATTTAGAGAAAACACTTTGTTAAATGGACTTTAAGGTCACAAGTAAAATCAATAAACCCAAAGGAATGTGCCAGTTATTGTAATCTATGGAACCATAACTCATGCCACTGCCATGCACTGCTACGATTAACACCCAGGACATCAAAGATGACATCACAAATGAAAGGAACAGCCTTTCTCAGAGCACCCAGTCGGAATGGCCAGCTCTGATGGTTTATATATGTAGTACCAAAGGAGTACTGCCCATGTTGTCCACCACTGAGTGTGGCTCCACAAGCCCAGGATGACTTGTGTGTGCTTGTGGTAGGAACCTCCTCTACCTTGTCTTCATCTTTCTCTTCCTCCTCCTCTGCTCCAAAAATACAGTTTAAAAATGTCAGCAGAGCACAGAAAGCGATCGCGGACACACCATTATGATGCATGGGTGCATTCTCATGATGACAATCGCAAAAGTCTGTGACGCCATGAGGTCCTCGGACCTCGGCACAGAAACCCGACAGGCACATGCGCAGCAAAGTCTGTGATCGGGTTCGGTCATTTGTGGATTCATTAAAAGTGCGGCATGCGAGAATGGACATTCTCCTACTAGGCACAATATCCGTGAATGTCGGATACCCGGGTGTCGTCACAGTGACAGATTTATGTGTACACCAGCATGCATGTAGTTCTTACACTATTATTGGTGTTTTAAAAAATGTTTTACAATTATGTACAATAAGTTAATTTAAGAAAGGGATAGGGAATCAGAGCGGGAACATTTTATATTTTCATGAATTGATTCAGTGATTACTGAGGGAGCATGATTTTTAATATATGTGACACGTTCTTTAAAATCATTACTAAGTTCTCCTATTTGTAAAGACAAGTTCATAGTTTGATTTTGGAGATTTTGTAATTGGGATTCTATTTGTAGTTGTTAAGCTTATTTATGATTATTTTTGGGTGTGGTTTCTTCTACATTATGTAAATAAAATGAGAAATGGATATTTAAATATGTTCTGTAAAAGTTGCATTATCTGCTTGCTTTATATCATATATTGTTCACAGTTAGAGAATTGGTCATGACTCATTTCAGCTTTGGGAAAGAACTCCTCTAGCCACCCAAGTGTGCTTACCATTTCTGTCAAAATATAGAATAATCATATGTGCTTATGAATCATTTTTATGTAATTAATAATTACAATACAAATACAAATAAAGTTTACTTACTATTTTGTGCTAGATTATCTTGCACTGAGTGGTTGCTGTGTGCTAGTGTGTGTGAAGAGGTGCAGTAAATTGATAATATGAGGTGTACCATTATGCTTTGTGTTTGGTATACTCTATAATATTAAGTGCAACATTACAAATTAATTTTTAGATTCCTCAATGTTCAATTGCATACATTTGGGTGTACTAAATATTAGTAATGTTGGTTTATGTATATTTTTTTATTAGAAGGGTACACAATATTTTGTTGTCCCCTGTGTTTTTGGATTATGTTGATGCTATCTGGTGTCAGGTAGGTCTGCACACTTTCATACTGTCAGCGGACGGTAGAGCTGCTATATTGGAGACAAGTGTGATTTTTAGGTGTGACCTTTGAAAATAGATACAAGGAACATCTAATGCATTAGGGTGCACTGGTTAAAACCTATGAAATTCAGTGAAAAACCTATGTTAAAGGGACATTATGGTCAAACTGCATAAATACAAACCTATGAATTTCAGTCCAAAAACCTTTTGATGCATTATTGCATCAGAGCAAAGTTTACTCTAGTGCTGATACCATTCCATGCCACCAATAGCACAAACTTTGCAATGGTGCAAACATGCAGTGAAAATGCATCTTTTTTGCACTAGGACACTGTTTGCCCTGGTGCTTATAATACGTCAAACTGCACTTGTCATGGTACAATGGTTTTCAAATGTATCCCAGTGTTTGTTTTTTTTTTTTAAATAGGGCAAACCTTGCCCCAGTGAGAATAGCATGAAACGTTGTGCTTGCATCAGTGCAAAATTTCTGTATTCAGGCTCCAGATAGTGACAACATAGTTAACATAATTAATATACTTCAGCACTCCACACATAACACAATTTTATTCACTCTGTTTTCCAGTAACTGCTCCTACCCCAATAAATAACAAGCTATGCTACTGAAACTATTTAAACATTACCACATATACAAACTAACCTTATTTTACAATTCGAGAAAAATAGAAGATTGACAAAAACAGCTACCTAACAAAGAAAACTCTTCATGTGCTACAAAATAAGTATATTGATATCACATGTTTATGTCTCTAATTGAAATAACGTAATGTCACTATGTATTAGCCCAATCCATTATTTTTTAATCAACACTATTGTATTACACTGTTACTCAATCCATTACAGCAAACACACAATTTCTAATCCTATCTCAGCATTGCTCTTTATTCTCAACAGACCACCAATTCTGTATTGCCTAACAACACAGCTTTCTCTTATAAACAGCTATACCACAACTTAATTTCTTTTTTTCCATACCCAATCCCCATCAACTGCTCAATTGGAACACAAAAACATTAACACTCAATACATTCCAAATTACTAATACAATTACCACACATACACACTCTTTCTCACCCCTTTACAATTACACCAACACAACCCTCATACCTGTACAGTAAACCAAACCATTACAGCAACCACTGTTTTTCTCATCAAAGCATACTATTCTTGTTTATTCAATGACACCAACACTCCTTTACTCATTAACACCAGTACTGTGCAACACATAGTACTATACATACTATATCACCCATTCCACCTCACATAAACACACTTATTTCACACAGCACCAGCCAATTTCAATATCATATTTACCCAAACCCACCACACCTATGAAAACTCTCACATTTACAACCTTCCCAACCACACTGATTATCCCACTACACAACTGCGCAGCACTCTTTTTCAACCCTCTACAATCACACCCACACACCCATCATTTTTATACAATAAAAAATGCATAAACATTCCACAACTTTAAACACACACTTATTTTCAACAGACATGACAGAATGCCTACTAAAACAACAGTGTAGAAAACAAAGAAAATATGGAGCAGATAAAAATAAGGACAAGCCATATATTTACCCGCCACTAAAACAATTTTTAGAAAACATTCTAACAGAACAGCTAGTAACATTGCTCAATGAAACTAAACCTGTCAACACTAAAAAAGTATGCTCCCTCTTTCAAAAAATAAAAGTAAAAAAGATGTACAAAGGAAACTAGACCTAAAGATGAACTTCACATCATATCTACCAATGTTAACGTAGCCACAGTAAAACATTCCAGATATTCAATTTTACAAAACATGTTCCAGCGTAGAGTTCTCAACAATCTCATAAGAAAATCGGAGAAGTCTTCTACACTTAAAAAATAACACAGAAAAAAAATCCTCAAAGCTCTGATTGACAGCACATTTAAACTAAAGAGAAAGTTCTATGTATTGATTTAAACAGAATTAAACCACCCACTAAATTAATCAAGAAACTACAAAGACTACATCTAAACTTGTGCATGTCAATATAGATTCCTTTTCAAACTTCTGTGAAGGTGAATGGTTTCACACCAGCAGCACAGAACCATATTTCAATGAAGAGGCTTATAAACAAGAAGAAAGAAACCCAATTTCCATAGACAAAAAAACAGGCAAGGCTATGAAGTGGGAGCAGGCACCATTATGGCAAAACAAACCCTTATTGAAATATCTACCCAAACAAACTGTCAACCAAATATTCATTTTGTCCAAACAAGTCATCCAGTGTACACATGGACTTTTAGCTCAATATGTAACATTCACCAACAGTCGCTCAAATGTTTACGACAATTCCTAAGTCACTATGCAAAATTAAAAAACAAAACTAGAATTAAAACTTAACACCATAGACTCTTGCCCAGTAAGCATCCACACTGGACTGCGAGAACATTCATTAGCCTGCAATCCAGGAACTGCTTGTAAAGCTCCTTTCACTCACATCAAAATGTTAGCAATACAACATTCTGCTTTGTGAAACCTTGTCCATAGATTGTACTATGCACAAAGTCCTGCTCTAGAACTCCAAAAATTAAATAACATTCTCCTAAATGGAGCAGCCAGACAACTCCTTTAAAAAATAGAACATATCCAAACTAGCAAACTAAATATTTTGGAGCTGAAGTTGACTTTAGAAAACAGCTCACTAGTACCAACCTCCGCAAGCAAAGTTTCAAAACACAGCTTCTGAAATACCAGACAAATGGCCTTATCCTGGCTTGGGTGGTATCCCAGGACTAATTGCACAAGGATACTGCTCAACGCTATTAGCTTTAGCGCAATTTGGTCCGGCGCAATATGCACTGAATCCCAAGTTATGGTGGGGAGTTAATGGTCAATTGGACCCAATGGGGGTTTTCTTGGCACTATAAGCACTGGTGCAATTATCACTGCACTAATAGCTCAGAAAAAAGGCAGAAAGAGGAGATTTTTATGTCCAGAAAAAAGCTGGAGGTAAAACTGCCCATTACGCCCAATTCGAGATAGGGCAGAGCGGTAAATGCATTGGTATTTGCATTACCACTGTGCCAAACTCTTTTTGAGGCCCAAAATATATGTCTGTTGTCATAGAACTGGTTATAAAAAGAGTTGAAGAATAGTAGATATGGCATAACAAATACAAGAAAATGCAGAATCCCCATTAGCTTTAAGTCTAACAGTAGAAATGAAATACAAAATAACAGACCCCTCAACAGTTTGAACATACTACAATACAACGCTTGACAATAAACAAATGTCACCACAGCCTCCCACTTCCAAATGCTATCCAACAAATTAACTTTTTTGAGAGCATCATAATTCAAACAGTACACCCATTTCAAGCTAAATACACCTTCAACCTAAAACTACCAAATTGCCACCATCTGAGTTACTGAAAGGCATTTAAGCAGACTAGCATGTTTGCAATTATATCTTAAAGAAAATGTACACACTCTCAGAGTTTGACAGCCAATAGAACAAGTTGTTCTAGTTAATAGTGTATCAAAAAAAGACAAAATCATTTGGCAACAACTTTTGGACTTAAAGTTAGATAAGCCGTAGAATATCTTAAACAAAACAATGAATTCTGCACAGATATAGACATAGAAGACAATGTAAATAAACCACCGAATGAATTCATGATCTACCACAAAGTGAGCAATTTCAATGGGTGAATCCTGTTACTGCAGCCAACATGTTAGACCAGTATATAATTTGCTCACTACATTCCAAAGTCACCATACAAGATTTATTAGAAACATATAAAATTAATCAAGCCATATGATCCCCAATGAGCATCTGGGAGAAAAGTGTAGAAGAAAGTTATTTTGCTCTGCTCTTTCCTACAGGAGAAGGAGGGAGATATGATGAATGCACAAAGTAAATTAGTTCATCAGAATATCGTGTTTCACAAATGTGTTCTGAAGACCCAATATTCAGACAACATCTACAATACAGTTCCCACCTCTTGTTCAAAACCGAACTACCAACTCTATGTTATAGAGTTGCACACACATAAAAAACAGGCTCTGATTTCATAAACATGTCAGCTATATAACTCCTTCAAAAAATAAACAGACAAAGATTACGTTTTGCAGTCAAGTATCACAATTCTCTTGCCAAACATGTGTTTTCCAAAAGAATATTGGTTCCAACGTCATGCTGATGTACATTGTATGTTAAGGAACTTAGGCCCGCCCACTTCGTTTGTTAATTTAAGTTGTGCAGAATATGCATGGGATGACTTGCATGACTTTATACACACTGCAAATCGAAATAAAGAGGGAATAGGCAATACAAAGTGCAGGATAACTCTGTTCTCTTGATCATGTCAACGTTTTAAGATACTTTCACCATCGCTTCATTGCCATTCTTCACTTCATCTGCAATAAAATCACCCCTCTACTTGGAGAAGTGGAACACTACGTTTGGAGAAAATAATATCAAACCAGAGGAGCACCACACATTCACATGATTTTGGGGATGAAAGATGCTTCCAAATGTGGCCAAAAAGTGAGGCCTTTGTTTTACAATTTATTGAAAAATACAATACGTGTGGCATCCCTTCAGAAACCACAAATAGTGGCCAACATACACAAATGCTATGCTTCCAAAAACATAAGTGTAGCAAATACTGCTGATGACAATATAGAAAGAAAGTGTCATGATCCCTGCTTCCAAGGGGTCAGGACTTGCCTCACATCCTTGGAAGCAGGCCCATAACCTTGCTCCTGGGTACCAGCCAGTCCCTATCGGGACCTTTTGGACCTTGTCCTGGCGCCAGTGGCACCAGGCTCATAAAGATGACGGGTCCCGGCGCTGGAAGCGCCGAGCTCATAATGCTTAAGAGTGCTTGGGTGGACCTACCTGCAGCAGACCATGCTGCTTACTTACCAGCTCGATGGTCTTCTGATCCTTCTCTGCCTGGAACTACTTTTCCTGTCTGGGTGGGGCAGGAGCCACTCCCTGGAATCAGAACACAGGAACTCTTTTCTTACCTGGGCGAGGCTGTGGAAGAAGACGCCTAAGCACTACAGAAGGCTATTTAAACCACACCCGATTGATGAAACGTGCTTCGCGTTATTCTGCATCTGCAGCAGGACGCTCACCGTGTCAGCTCCAGTCTTCCTGAGATTCTTCAGCTCCAGTTCCTGTGAAAACCAATTCCTTACCTGCTAGAGATCCGATCCTCAGCTGCACCTGCCAAGACAAAGCAACAGGTTAGCAGAATTCAATTCGAGAGCAGCGCTCTTACTTACCAAATACGGCGGCATCTTCCAAAGCCTTCCGCCGCTTTCTTCGGCTCCCCATCGACATCTGCAAAGAAAAGGACTTGATTAAGCATTGCATTCTTGAATTGCTTACCTGCGCTCCGCACGTTCTGAACTTCAAGAAGCGCTGCATGCCGGCATCTGCAAAACAAAGGGAGACATTTTAAGGCGCATTTTAAACCAACCATAAACTTTCTACTTACGCGCTCGCACGTTCGCCGGCATCCATCTAGCAACGCTCTCTGCATCCACGATCTGCAAGGACAAAAGAGACATTAAGGCGTGCTTTTGAAACAAACAGCAGTCATTTTACTTACGTGCACCGTGCTTCATCTTCTTCGTACATACGCGCTTGCACGATCCTGGGCACTTATTCATCAGCGTCCATTGCACCTAAACCTGCAGGACAAAGAGAGACATTAGAAAGGGTGACAGCAACCGGTCATCTTTCCTACTCACCTGCTCGCCGCATCATTCCTCTACAATTTCAATCTTGACACCCTGAGACTGAGCAAGGGACTAAATTAAGGGTGCTCCAATAACTATCAAGAAACCGCTCGTGCGGTAAACGGTGGTATCTTCCAACATCAACCTCTGCAATCAAGAGGATTGTCAGTGAACCAGTGAAGTAACTGGTACTTGCGCCCCTGCAAAGACGCAGGATGGAGAGCCCGACCTTAATATATCTAAGGTGAGCAAGCCATGCCCTTGGTTCGAATAAGAGGACTGAGGAAGGAGAAGTTCAGTCAATCCAGTTCCTAAATCCTTGTTCTTCCGTCTGCAGACACCTCACTCTACACGTCCGGTACATCGTGAGAAGGGGACCAGCCCTAGGAGAAGGCCGAGATCTACGAGTCACACTAGAAGACACGGCGACAGCTCAGTCCAGCCCAGCGCCTCCGTGGAAATCAGGTGAGCGTTACAGAAAGGTACACACTACACCAAATGTCGCTTAGGCTTACCTAGTCCAGTTTCCACCAAATGACAAGTAAATAGTTTCATGTCTTCTGTTAGGCACAGTGTACAAGGAAAATCCCCTAAAACACACACAACATCCAAAAACATGAGACATCCAAGTACATCAATGATTACAATGCAATTATTGCCCTCTTGTGGAAAGCAAATATTGACATTCGATATATTGCAGACAATTCCTCTGCAGTTGCAAGATATTTTATAGCCTATCAAACCAAAGCTGAGAAGACTGTACTAAAAGTCCTTTGGGATGACATTTCATCTGACAAAACTCAAAACTCACAAAAACTGTACAGCGTTGGCATCAACATGCTGTCACATAGGGAATGTGGGTCCTACAAAGCTGCAGATTGTTTAACAGGTACAGCCGTATATAGCAAATATGAAAACATTCTCCAACTAAACCTTACTGCAGCTTTATCACGAAAAAGGGTACTAAAATCAGACCATGAGATAGAAACAATAGCTACAAAGGATCCAAACAGGCAGCATATTTTAAAACACAATTTAATTGGCACATACTATCTGAGCAGAAGTACTGCTTTGGAAAACATATGCCTATATGACATAGCCCAAAACCACTCTTAGAAAAATCATGTTATGTCAGATGAGACTGCAACTATTCAAACCTTGGAGTAAAAGAGGGAGAATTGTTAGGTGACTATGACACATCTGAAGCTGCATTCAAGGCAAATGAAAGCAGTATAACAAATGTTAATTTTAAAGCATACAAACAAATTTTAGACAATGAACGCTAACAAGAGGAAGGAATTGAAACTCTACTAGATAAAGACACTTCTCAAGGCAGTCAACATTCTCTTACGAGAAGCCAAGTACCACTTGGAGAAAGACTCATCCAAAATTAAGCAGACATTGTCATGTCTGATCTAGAAAAAAACAGTATCAATCTAAACAATCTGAAGAAGAATTGTCAGTGCTCAAATCACAGCTAAATGATGAACAACTCACCATTTACCTAGAAGTCACTGAAGAAATTGAACATGGAGTAAACCATGAAACTAAAACTTGTAGCTGTAAAAAATGATACACCTATGTTATTGTATGTAAATGGTGAAGCAGGTTCTTGCAAAACCTTCCTAATTAAAATAATCAGGAAACTTGTATATGGGCAACAAATACCAACCTTTCAGCAGCCCCCACAAGTCAAAATTCCTATAACATTTTGGAACTGTAAACCGACTACTTCTTCTCCCAGTAGGACTCCAAAACAAATTAGAATACTACAAATTGTGAGCAGAAGCTGCTACTGAAGTTGACAGAATTCTGCAACAAATGAAAGTTCTGCTAGTTGATGAAGTGAGCATGGTTTCCCACCTCACGCTGGCATTAGTTCATCTAACATTGCAGGACCTCCAAAAAACCGAATACGAAGAACTGTTTGGATAAAAACATGTTATTGTTTTCTGAGATCTCTTACAGTTAGCACCAGTAAAAGACCAACCCATATTTTCAAAACATTAGGACACATAGATTGCTGTAATACACTTGGCAGCATTGGGAATGTAAATCTGTTGGAACATTTTTGCCACAGCGAACTAACTCAAAAGATGTGTCCGTTTGCAGATCTCACTTAAGCTAACATTTATAAAAGCATTAAAACTGGTCTGCTTACAAAAGATGCAAAATCCACTGTAGGAACTAGATTAATGCATGAGCTGTATGGACAAAAGACATCTGCCAACGATGTCATGGAACAATTAACTCAGCAAAATCTAAAATGTATGTGCTTGATGCCAATGTTTGCAAGCTGTACTCAATTCAATGCTACAATGTTCAAAAAAAGAAATGCAACCCATAGTACATATCAGCTCCGCAGATAAACTAGAAGGACATGGCATGACACTCTCTATGTGTCAACAAGCAACAGCACAACTAAATACCTTAGAAAAATCTATCTCTAACTCAGCTGGATTAGAAAAATGAATAACTCTGTGTCTAACCTGCAGGGTAATTCTAAAACGTAACTGTGACATAGAACAAAGTTTATTAAATGGAGCAATTGATACAGTTCTTGACTTCCAAATGGAGCCACACAACAACAACATTCACTTTGCCACCATCCCCATTGACAAAAATGCAGAAGTTAAAAGAATATGCCACACCTCATTTTCAAAGACATGTATGTATGTATGCAGAGAACAATTTTCCCTGTCTCTTGCATATGCTGTCACTATTCACAAGTCGCATGGTCAAACTCCGGACCATGCACTGATCACCATTGGAAGCACAGTCTTCAAAAGATGTCTGAGTTACATAGCACTTTCCCATCTTCCTACACTCAATGGTCTATTCCTAGTTAACTTTGTTTGCATCAAAGTCAACGCTGACCTCCCATTCATGATATGATATGATATGATAGTTTATTTATATAGCGCTTATACACAATGTGTTTCAAAGCGTTTCAAGGCAAGGGAGGGAACAAGGAAAAATACAATGACATTCTTACAGGCCTTGAACAGTAAAGATGTGAAATTAACTATCGTACTCGGCCTGACGACATTTCAGATAGTGCAAGAGCTAAGACATAGATAAGGAAGGGAGGAAGAGAGTGGGAAGGAAATGGAAACAGCAGGCGACTACCGTACTAGGCCTGATGACATTTCTGGTAGAGCTGGAGAAAAACAAAAGGTGAGGGCGAGGGGTGCAGAAAGGGAGGGGAGGAACAAAACAAGCGACTATGATACTAGGCCTGATGACATTTCAGATAGTGCTGGAGGGGGCCTCGGGAGGAAAAAACAGTAATGGGAGGATGGAGGAAACAGACGAGGTTGCTATCATATTATGTCCAGGGACAATTCAGATAGAGTAAGTGCATAGAAGAAAGTAAGGAGAGGAGATAGGAAAAGGGAGAAGGGAAAGGAGGAGAGAACAGAGAGTAAGCAGAGTAAGCAGTCAAAAAGAGTGGAGAAGCAAGAGTGGGGAGCAAATGCAATTGCAGAAGTCAGTAGTAACACATAATGTTGAAAGCCAGGATACAAGATGAAGATGGGAATAGCATGATTCAGGAAGGCACTAGGTGGGCGGGGCTAAGTGGTGAAAAAGAGTGGCAGGCAGGAAGGCACCAGGTGGGCGGGGCTTAGGCCAGGTGACCTAGATCCACTTGCACCTGCTCCCCATCTGCAAAGGAAAAAAGGCTGGAGGGCTGCTTAAATAGGGAAACAGAGTGGCAGGCAGGAAGCCACCAGGTGGGCGAGGCTTGCTAAGTGGTGAAAAAGAGCAGCAAACAGGAAGGCCCCAGGTGGGCGGGGCTTGCTAAGTGGTGAAAAAGAGCTGCATGCAGGAAGGCACCAGGTGGGCTGGGCTTAGGCCAGGTGACCTAGATCCATTTGCACCTGCTCCCCATCTGCAAAGGAAAAGAGGCTGGAGGGCTCCTTAAGTAGGGAACCAGAGCGGCAAGCAGGAAGGCACCAGGTGGGCGGGGCTTGCTTAGTGGTGAAAAAGAGCGGCAGGCAAGAAGGTACCAGGTGGGCGGAGCTTAGGCCAGGTGACCTAGATCCACTTGCACCTGCTCCCATCTGCAAAGGAAAAGAGGCTGGAGGGCTCCTTAAGTAGGGAAACAGAGCGGCAAGCAGGAAGGCACCAGGTGGGCGGGGCTTGCTAAGTGGTGAAAAAGAGCAGCAAACAGGAAGGCCCCAGGTGGGCGGGGCTTGCTAAGTGGTGAAAAAGAGCGGCAAGCAGGAAGGCACCAGGTGGGCGGGGCTTAGGCCAGGTGACCTAGATCCACTTGCACCTGCTCCCCATCTGCAAAGGAAAAGAGTCTGGAGGGCTCCTTAAGTAGGGAAACAGAGCGGCAAGCAGGAAGGCACCAGGTGGCCGGGGCATGCTAAGTGGTGAAAAAGAGCGGCAAACAGGAAGGCACCAGGTGGGCGGGGCTTGCTAGGTGGTGAAAAGAGCGGCAGGCAAGAAGGTACCAGGTGGGCGGAGCTTAAGCCAGGTGACCTAGATCCACTTGCACCTGCTCCCATCTGCAAAGGAAAAGAGGCTGGAGGGCTCCTTAAGTAGGGAAACAGAGCGGCAAGCAGGAAGGCACCAGGTGGGCGGGGCTTGGTAAGTGGTGAAAAAGAGCGGCAGGCAAGAAGGTACCAGGTGGGCGGGGCTTAGGCCAGGTGACCTAGATCCACTTGCACCTGCTCCCCATCTGCAAAGGAAAAGAGGCTGGAGGCCTCCTTAAGTAGGGAAACAGAGCGGCAAGCAGGATTACATAGATTACAACAGGCTCTGTGGACTGTACACCAGCCATCTAGATATGTACACTGTACTTCCAAAAAGAGAACCTTTACAAACACAACAAATAAAAACAGAAGCAATAGCAGATCCTCCACAATCCCACCTATTAAACAAAGAACAACTGCAGGTCCTTCAAATAATACAAACAAAAAACTCTGTGTTCCAAAAACAACTGCAAGTCCCTCAAAGGATAACGATGCAAATTTCTCTGGTCCAAAACAACTGCAGCCCCATCAAAAGATACAGACACAAAATTATGTGGTCCATTTAAATTCTGCAACACAACTGGAGTAAATTCCTATGCAAATGTAGCAATCATTCTTCTATTCCAATTTCCACCAATTGACGAGAACATTTACTAAATGGCTCAGACCGGTTGTGTTTGCAAATTCTCATCCTTCATTGAAATGCCAAAAATAATCCCAACACCACCTACAGTGTACCAGGTACAAGGCAAGAATGGACCACTGGACAGGAATGATTAAATTTACCATAAACACACAGGAAGATCCACACAAATTCCTAATGTACTTTTACAAGTACTAGAAACAAAAATCATCCCTGTGAATGAAATCTTCCAGATTTCATACATGTGGAAACATACATACACTCTCTGCAACCATGTTTCACAAGAGCAAATCCTAATGAATGATTTGTGTATGTGGCAATAATAAATTGTGAATCTGTTCAATTTCTCCAACTTGTGCATTGAGCCTTCACCTCAGGAGGAGCCGGACCACCTCCACACTGCAGGAGCAATAACCTCCCTCAGGAGGAGATCGGGGGCACCACCAGCCTTAAGGTAGGCCCCTGTCCCCCTTCAGCCGAAAATTTAACAACTTCGTCATCTGCAGCGGAGATCGCTGCAAATTGTGATAGTGCACTGCTTAATTTCACCTAAGTGCAACTATCCAGCATCAGCCCGTGTTTGCCCATATTTCTGCCTCAACAACCATCTGAGTGCTAGCCGCCTTTGTTTGCCATGAGGTCTAGTCACTCCAAGTTGGCCGCCCGCAAAAGTTTCATGGCTGCCCTGGCCTAGCATCCACCTGGTGCACTCCACGCAACCTGATTGGCCAACCCTAGGTACTTCCACAGCCTATCCAATGCCAGCAGGCGAATGCCAGCACACCCACAAAGGCTCACACAACAAGGCTCAGTTCCTTTTGTGAGCCGTACGGGCCGAGGGCCCTACCATGCTGCCGGTCTAGCCCTAATGACTCACGTCTGATCTCATTCCACTGGTAAGCATTCTGATCTACCATCCAAACTGTAAGCTTGATACACCCTCTGTAGATCTGACTACAGCTACCACAAGACTAGCCCGAGCAACATACACATGCCTAATGTATGCTTCCTGGATCAGCCTGCCATTCAAGCCCTGCATGCATGCTAATTATATGGACTTACTGCCCAACTTTATACTAGCTAACGGTCTTGCCAGACATACGCAATGAACAGTGACCAACTAACTCACCTCGGCCATTGCCCCATTGCACATAATGCATAGATCGTCCCTGCCTATTGCAACCCTAGCGGTGTCCATGCTTACTTTCACTGAGTTCATTTATTGGCTGTTTGAATTGCCTTGTGCCATTACACATTGTGGCCCTTGCGGTGCCTATGTTTACCTTTGTTGTGAGCATTGCGATCCTAGCGGCGTCCATGCTTACTTTTACTGCGTTCATTTATTGACTGTTTTAATTATTTGCCTTGTGCCATTACACATTGTGGCCCTTGCAGTGCCTATGTTTACCTTTGTTGCGAGCATTGCAACCCTAGCGGCGTCCATGCTTACTTTTACTGCATTAATTTATTGACTGTTTGAATTGCCTTGTGCCATTACACATTGTGGCCCTTGCGGTGCCTATGTTTACATTTGTTGCGAGCATTGCGATCCTAGCGGTGTCCATGCTTACTTTTACTTCGTTCATTTATTGACTGTTTGAATTGCTTTGTGCCACTACTCATTGCACAGTGGCCCGAGCGATGATTTACTTTTACTGCGTGCATCTATTGACTGCTTAAATAGCCCTATACTATCACACTTTGCTGCCCTAGCGGTGCCTATGTTTACCTTTATTGCGACCCTCTATTGATTGCACAAACTGCGCCTCGACACACAAAACCTTTGCTGCCACCCTCTGACATTACCACTTGGAGCCCAACCTCTCATGATGGCCACCCTAAGAGGTGCCAAATTGACCATGGCAACGTTCCTCCCCTTACTCCACAATATCTCACCTCAGAACTGTATCAACACAACTACCCCACTTTACCCAGAATCACTATCCCCAGTGGAATGGATAAACAGATTCGCCTGCCCACCCACACCCCTCATACCTTGCCCTACAATACTCAGAAACACAAGACTAGGCTCTTGCCTCTCTCTACCCACTACCAATCGTGAATGCAGCCACTCCCATTAAGCTTAGAAACACGAGACTCAGCCACCACACTAGCCCGAGCCACACACCCGCTAGAATGATCTCCAATCAGACTAAGAACCTTATGCAGCAGACTCCGCATATCGACCCCACAGCTAGCCAAAACCTCACAACATCCCACACTCCACCACCCACGAAAGTCAACCCTACATCCGTTACCATTAAGGGTGCTCTCAACAATGCCCGCTCCTTGGTGGCCCACGCAACCAATGTTGCAGACATTATCTCCGCTAGCCACCTCGACTTCATCGCTATCAACCAGACATGGCTTCACTTAGCAGCTGGTCCTACTTTAGCCTTAGCCATCCCTGAAAATTACAACATCATCCGTGCTGACAAGAAAAACGGAAAGGAGGTGGGGTAGCAATTATTGTGAAGTCCAATCTAAACATCAGAGAAGCAAATAACACAACCTTACCTTCAGCAGAACTTCTATCTATCAAACTTCTATTATCAAACACCCAAACCATCCTCCTACACATTATATATGGACCTCCAGGCGCCTTATCCACCTTTGAAGAGGATATTGCTCTCCTACTCACCACAAACACTAAAGCTAAATCACAAATCATCATCATGGGTGATTTCAACTTGGGACTCAATGACCCTAACGACAATCACGCCACCTCTCTCAATGACACCATCACTCACTTAGGCCTCACTCAACACATCAACACATCAACACATCAACAAACGTACACATACAAAAGGTAGATTCCTAGATTGGCTAGCAGATGCCAATTGCAACCTCTCACTGACAGGACAGACATCACACCTTGTGCTTGGACCAACCATCACCTCATCACCTTCTCTCTACCAAGAACTGCACCCATAACAACATCGCCCTTCAGGACTCCACAAATAATCTCCAGAAACAATCGCAACATCACCATAGAAAACCTTAGAGCACTCCTCACACCCATTACTAAAGCCAACCTTCCCACTCAGAATGATAACCCGTCCTCCCTTATAGATCTGTACAACACATTGGAACTAGCTCTCAACCAGGTAGCCCCACTTAAACAACGAAAAGCCAAACCTTTTGCCCATACCAACAAATGGTTCTCAGCAGAACTAAAGGCTCTCTGCAACATCAAAAGAACTGCGGAAACCAGCTGGAGAAAAGACCCATCTCTTTCCACAAAAGACAAATTCGTTACAGCTGCCTCCACCTACAAATCTGCTATCCTAAACGCTAAAAAAGAGATCTATAACATAAGAATACACAATGCTAAATCTGGTACTAAATAATTATTCTCTATACTAAGGGAACTTGAATCACCACTACCACCCACTGAGGACTGCACCAAGGACAAGGCATGGTGCAATAATATCCAGCTTGCCCCCTCCAATAAAATTGCCCTCCTACAGGCAAAAATAGAAGCAAAAAAGCCAACCTTGCAGTCAAAGGCAACCTCAACAGCGAAAAAGACCCTACCACTCCCAAATGCCACCTTTTCTACTTCCCCCCACTCACTGAGGAGGAAGTAGTCAATATAATCTCCAGCCTTAAACCATCCAATTGTTAAGGTGATTTATGCCCCGCTTCCGTCATCAAAGACGGAGCCAAAGACCTTGCTCCTCTCATCGCCTCATTGATCAATTCTTCTTTCAAGAATTCAGTGGTCCTCAACAACCTCAAAGAAGCATGGGTCCTCCCCCTTCTCAAAAAACCTAATTTAGACCCTAACATCCCCACAAATTATAGACCCATCACCACGGTCCCTTTTTTCGTCAAAATATTAGACAGAGTAGCCTACCTCCAAATTCAACAACATTTGGAAGACAATAAACTTCTAGGCCTGCGACAATCCGGCTTTAGACCCAGGCATGGGACCGAAACCGCCCTCCTGGACTTAAAAATCCAAATGGATGAAGCCAAAGACAAGGGCAATCTGGTCATTTTGCTCCTATTGGATCTCTCCACTGCCTTCGATCTGGCTGACCACCAGATCCTTACGCACCTCTCCTCGGCTGCCGCATTCTCACAGAATGCCACCAAATGGATTCAGTCATTCCTGTCTGACAGGTCGACTAGGGTCTTCGCCCCCTCAGCTGCTGCTGACCCTATCCCAATACAAAGTGGAGTTCCTCAAGGCTCCTGTATCTCCCCCACACTTTACAACATCTTCACTAAGCTTCTCTTCGACCGTCTTGACGATCTGGGTGTCAGCTACACCAATTACGCAGATGACACTCAGGTCCTCATCACACTCACTGGTTACTATGAAGAAGATGTTGCAAAGCTCAACGAAATCTACCTAGAAATCCAAGTCTGGATGGCCACACACAGTCTCTGCCTCAATGACGAGAAAAACGGAACTGCTCATTGTAGGCTCCCAGGCATGCCTCAATAAACTGGACTCCAGGTACCAATCTTTCACCATCGATGGCAACACCATAAAAGTCTCCAAAGAGTTGAAAACACTAGGTGTGTACCTTGACTCCACCCTATCGCTGAATAAACAAATAAACGCCACCATCTCATCCACCACCTACACCAACAAACTTATCAGTGCCTGCAGACCTTTTCTATCCTCCGCCAGCTGCCTCACATTATCCAGAGCGCTTATACTATCTAAATTAGACTATTGTAACATACTATACCTTGGCTCCACCACAAAAAACCTGAACAGACTCCAAATTCTTCAAAATAATGCCTTAAGATGCACCCTTAACCTCCCACGTAAGGCTCATATATCTACGGCTAGTAAAGAAGTCCACTGGCTCCCTATCCGAGACAGAATGAAGCTAAGAACCCTTGTCATTACACACACGTGCCTGTCACTGACTGCCCCACGTTACTTATCAGACAAATTCTCTAGACACAGCTCTAACAGACCTGCCAGAACTCCCTACCTGCACCAACTAAAGGTTCCCAACTTCAACCTAAAAACAGCAGCAGGCTCCAGCTTCCCAGTTCTTGCAGCTCAATGCTGGAATGCTCTCCCTCTTGCAATCAGATAGGAAGCCTCATTCTAGCCATTCAGAGCCATGGTGAAATCCTGGCTCTCGGCCTAATACTTTGCCACTAGCTTACGCAAACTCCAGGTCTCTCCACTCCACCAATTACCACAGTATGACTTAACTATATCTTGAAACGTACCACATTGTAACCCGGTCCTCACTATCTACTGTACTTATCTCATGCCACATACTGTACCACTATTTTGTACCTTTGAATGTATGTACCCTTTTCTTCTCCTTATGCTTCGCGCAACTATATGTAACTATGTTGTCCACATGATTATGCGCCCAGCTACCTGAGGGTTCGGACGCGCTTTTTGAATAAACAAACTAACCTAAACTAATATGAAAATCGTGGCAATTATGTGCTTTTTGCAACTTGTACAATAGCTCCAGCATACAAATGCATTCACATGGCCAATGTGTGATACTCATGTTTTTAATAAACAATGCAGGTGGTATCAAAACTACCTGCACGCTCACTAGCTTTACACACGGCCAAGTATCTCTTGGCAAGAAAACCTTAGCAACTTCAGGTGTAATATACCACACTGGTGTCACAACCACTTCAGGCCACTAAACTGCATATTTGAGAAAATAATGGTTGGTTTGAATGCAATGACACTTCTGTTACTCAAAAACATAGGTCACAAGCAAATCTAACAAACCCAAATGTACTCATCAAAGTACACACACAAATCTTAATGACTACATTACACAGTTAGAATATGCCAATGGGTATCCAACTGCTTTAAACACACACATATATTCTGTAACAAGTAAACGTTAAAACCATAAACATGCCAGAAACTGTATCTGTATACAATGGGTTGTTCAACCCACCATGGATGTTTTTTTTACCAATGACCCAATGATTACTACATGTTAATACAACACCAGGCTACCACACAGAAATGTTGTGCCAAACATAGTACATCCAAGGTGCTACTTATGAGGCTCAAACAAATGAAACATATCTGTAAACAGGTCAGCGATAACTAAAACATGCATTTTTATTCCAAACACAGACAAATTAATCACACTCTCTATTTTCATCAAATGTGTTTAAATATACCTAGACACAGAACCCTTCCCATTCCCAAAGATGTCCATGAACACATGTTCATGCCCGCAGCTAAGAATGTCACTGCAGAAAGTAAAAGTGGTATTGAACTCGGCAGAACCCACAAAGTCATTTTCAACTATAAAAAATGTCTCCATCTCAACTTGTGTCCACTCCCCCATCCTTCCCAGACACTCTTTCATCCACACAATAATCTCAAGTGTATTTTCTAGAAGTCGTTCACGCCACGCTGTCTGCGGAATAAGTCTGTGGTCCACAGATCCAATATGGTGTCCATTTAAAAAATGTTTGACACAAGTCATGTTTTTTAATAACCAATCAGCACGCGTGTTTGATGTCTGCGGTCATCCCATTGACCCCCCCAATAGGTCCAGAGGCATCCGCGGACTCTGTATCAGGAAATAAGTCTGCAGACCAGACGCAGGTATAACACTTTTTTTTTTTTGCTACACTTTGCACATTTAAAAAAAAAATACCACTGGTCGGATTTACACCAAATTTGAAAAACCATGCTTTCTTGACCAGGCCACCATCCTTCATGCAAATTTGGTGCAATTCTGCCAAGCTGTTTAGACATGAGCAACATTTATTTCAATGTATGTTAATCCAGATTTAAAATGTTTTGGGACTCCCTATATAACTTTGCCCCTCCCCCCCCCGTGATGAAAACACACCAAACTTTGAAAAATCATTCGGAGGAGGCCATATACCTTAGTTTGCAAAGTTTGGTTAGGATTTATCGAACTGCGACAAAGTTAAAAGCTGCCCCAAAATTGCTCCTCCTATGGGTTGAGCAACTTAACCATAACTAATACATAAATAAATTACAGGGCCGCTACGGCAGGCACTATAATATGTATATATGTATAAACAATGCCAAAATATATTAAGCAGATATACATTTCATGAAAGTGTATTATGGGTCCTTTCAGGCAGGTAACATCAGAAACATCAATGTAGTCCTAAAGGAGTGTACAGCAAGCAAGAAGTACCATTGTTTATCACAGGTCCAGACACAGCTGGAAGGGCACAATTCAATCAGCACAGTGGAACAGAACTTAGAGAAAGGAGCTGTCAGTGCCACCTACCAAAGCTAAACATTTGATAGGTCTATAAATGATTAGGTTAAATGAAGCTAGCAACACTATGTAATCATCCTGCAAAGATTATTGGCCAGACTATGCCAGTCCCGTATAGCTCCCTATATGTTACTAGTTCATGGTAGGTGCAACTAATTTTGAACCACTCAGTCCAACACCTCCCACATGACGTCACAAACCTTCCCACAACACCACACAATGCCAAACATTTTGTTACATAATTGCGCTGACCACTGGAACTAGGGCCAGGCACAGTTGGGAGTTGGGAGAGCACAATTCAATTAGCAGAGTGGACCAGAACTGAGAGAAGGGAGCTGCCAGCCGCACCCACCGTGGCTAAACCTTTATAGAGCTAAACATTATGAGCATAAATCAAAAGTTAGCAACATTGTTAGATCATCCTATGAAGCTCATTCGCAGGGCTACATCAGTCCCCTGTAGCCAGACATATGTTACTCAAGCTTGATTGTAGCAAACCCTCTAGACCCCCTCGCCCCATGGCCATATGACATCATGAACTATCCCAAAATGCCCCACAATGACAAACATTTATTACATAATTGTGCTCACCACCTGACCTTCATTCTTCTGCCAGTGGCCAGTTCTCATGAGAAACGCAATCCAACCTAGGTTTGGCAACGAAGAGACATTCACACATAATGTAATCAAACCATGTGCCCTGATGACATCGGCAAGGACACAAAACACTGTTGCACCCTCAGGACACCAAAACTCCACCTTATTGATCCCCTCCAGGCTCACCTTCTCACCGCACAGCCCTTTTGCCAGGCTCATCTGCTAAGGGTCAATTTGAAACAGCTTACCCCACCGTGATGCTCCTTCTATTTACTTGTATTTAGTAATCGAACAAATCCCGTTCCCATTGAGTGTGCAGGAGCCTGGCTCGCTGACATCGAACGTATCGGCTGGCCTCATCTCCCAGTGACTACAGTCTCCTGGGAACAGTTGATTTTAAACATTTCTCCAGCATGATGCTGTGGCTGAGTGCTCGAGAAATTCATGTCTGCCCTGAAATACGGGGTCAGTCAGTGTGAAAGAACCCAAGTGACTTACTTACCTGCGTCCTATATGTCCTTATGGATGTAGTATGATTCACATTATACTGTGCAACCCCTGCTTATCTTTGCCCCTGCCCCAGTGCCTCAATCTCCCCAGCTCCCCCCTGCTGACCCCCGCCCCTACTTTATCCCGCATATTCCTCAAGCGGCACTGGCACACACAGCGCATGTGTTACATCCAGCGCCTTCAGACCATACCAATGGTACATAAGGCGCTATATAAATGCAAAGTAACATAACATAACATGGCACAGCTGTCAATGGGGCAACCCCCTCTAGTGATGCGCCCTCCCGTTACCCATAAATTCCGTAGCTAAGTGCACCCCCATTGGGAGTGCTGGATTTGTACCTTTTATCGCACCCGCTCCCCTTGCCCATCATTCCTGCAACTGATAAGCACACTCCCCCTTGGCAGCGCTGTGTTGTCACCTTTTTCCTGCAAAAGAAAGACATACAATAGTTTACAGCTGTTTTGTGATTCCCTTAAAACCAGAAAAATTCAATGATATGATATGATAGGATATGGCAATTATAACGCGCCTATAACTGTTGAAAAGTGAAACTTGTTGTATCTGTCCTGATTGCTCTTATTTGGTGATGCCCATATTTGCTTCTACGACTTTTAGCACCCCTGAAGAGGAAATATCATCTTTTTCAAAGTAGTTTTCGAAATCTAAATACATTTCCTGCACTTCTGCAAGAATTCGGCTGCATCCAGCAGTGGCCATTACATTTAATGTCAATTTTGTTTCAAGAGCTTAAGCTTTACAAGTATGCTCTCTTTATATGCACTGGTTAGGTTATGATCTGGCTTTGTCAAACTAGGTCAGCGCTTAATAATAATATAACAATAATAATAATAATAATAATAATAATATACACATTTGCACAATTTCAGCTAGTGCAAGCTTAAGGCATGCTTGCTCTTTCGTAAGTTATGTTATTCAGAGCCTTTGAAGAAAAATGTGCCCTTTTAATGATTTATATTCAGCTTTCATAGAATTATGTGGTAGTGAAATCATTAGATTGCATTTTTGGTAATGGCAATTTAATTGTTTTTCATTCTTGGTTTTAGATAGAAACTTTTACCTGTAGGGCGTGTTCTGTTGTGTTTCATGTATTCATATCTTTGATGTAAAAAACTCAAACAAGAGTAATTTGCCAACACGAGTTGCCTGTTACCTGCATACCTTGTGCACAGCATCGACATGTAGAATAATTGGCACAGTCAAAGGAGCTGCTGGAGAACCTAAATGCTGATTCCTATCCATCAATGAAACTGCATTTTCGAAAACAGGCAAGTGTACGCATTTGTTTTGCTTTGGTCTTGTAGGCAATTACATTTCAGAAAACAAAATATATGTCTAGCACTTCAAAGTGCGGAACATTTTTAAGAGGCTGTCAAAGTACTGAATGTGCAGAAAACTGCAGCAGATAATTGCCATGCTCTAGCATGAGGTGTGGCTGCAGAGATATTCCAAAATCATCGTACAGTTTAAGTGCCGACAGAGCTAGAAGCACAGTGTTGCCATTTCTGCCCACTCACCTTCATGCCTGCTATAGTGCACTTGAGATCACTATGATCTGCCCTACCATAAATCGAATGAGAAATTAGCCAAAAAGAGAATTCTGGGATTTATCTAGCTAAATATAAATGCTTGAATGGAATGACATCTTGGAGATGATCTAGTTGGAATGGGGCTTTCTTTATTTGGCATCCATGATATGGGATACAGAGTTAGTGCAGCATTAAACTGATCATGAAAGGGCTAACAAAAAACATAATTCAGTGGTATGATGTCAGAGGAGAAGTTAATGGGTGTTTTCTCTGCCTAAGTAGTCTCCTCTGACACCAGGGATGCAGAGGAGGCAAGCTACCCAAGTCCCGACTTGCTCTAGGCACTAAGTGGGACACACTGTCAGGGCTATGACTGTGGTGCCGCTCCTGCTATGCCAGTGAGCATCACTAGGTGTACCAGTACACATGTCATTGTGACAGGCCTGCTGCCTGCCGAGAGCAGATCGTGCTCTATCAATGTAGTCTACAAATTGAGAGAGATGTGGGGATTAAGGTAAGTGAGGGTTGATTTCAAGTAATACAGTAAGTTATATAATGGTATAAGAGCCCTGCCAGCTCTGGTCTCTCCTCAAGCTCCAACGGACCTTCTTATCCGCATTCCATGTGAAACCGCCCGAGAGTATTTGTAAAGTGGTCTACAGCCCAAGGGCATCGAGGCGCTGTTGCAAGCAAATGTCTTAGTTACAATTATGAGGGTGCTCGAGGGTTACAGAGAGCATAATTTAGGCATAGTGAAAGGAAGCAGGTACATGACAAAGTTATTGAGTCATAATTCATAGCATACAACAGGGTTATACGTGCATGGGTTCTGAGTTAGATAATACGGGAGGAAACAGAAATCTAGGAGGCCTCTTTAAACAAACAACCATGTTTTAATGGCTTTCCTGAAGGCTGTGTGTGATTCAGTGCTCCTTAGGTGAGTTGGTAGGGAGTTCCATTGGGACACAGCGAGGAACGGGAAGCTATAACTTCCTGCACGAGACCTTAGGATTTTAGGAACAGTGACCATGTTGGTGTAGGCCGTCCTTGAAGGTCTGCCTGATTTGGGTTTAGCAAACCTCTGGGATAGATACATGGGTGCAGTGTTGTTGACATATCTGTGTGTGATGGCAAGGGTTTTTAAGGTGATGTGTTCCTTGATGGGGAGCCATTGGATTAGTCTCCTAGACACAGAAATATGTTCCCTTTTTGAGATGCTGGTGGCAGCCCAGAGGGCATTGTTCTGTATGGTCTGATGAGGCAGTTCTGTCTGGACAAGAAGGGACTGGCTGCATTGTCAGTTTTGAATGGCATGCCGCAGCGGATGCAATCGCGTTGACCTGTCTGTTCATGGTCATATTGGTGTCAAGGAAGACCCCCAAGGCTTTGACTGCCTGCAAAACAGGGATACGGGTATTGTCAATGGTAAAGGAGTTGTACTTTTCTTCTAGTTTCTTTAGGGTTGCTGTGGCCCCAATAAGTAGCAGCTCAGTTTTTTCACTGTTTAGGCAGATCCAGTTTTCTGCCATCCAGGTTTGAATTTTGGAGTAAATTAAGTTTTGTTTTTCACTGTCAGAGTCATAGTCCCCGGTGAGGGGGAGGAGCACCTCCTTGTCATCCGCATAGTTGGTATATGATATGCCTAACTCGTCCAAGAAGTTGAATAAGGGCCTCATGAAGAGGTTGTATAGGGTGGGTGAAATGCAGGAGCCCTGCGGGATGTTGCATTTGATAGTGTCTGGATTGGCGCACGCATGGTCTGAGATGACTTTCATAACTCTGACTTGGAGGAATGAGGCAACCCAAGTTGTGACATTAGAGGAGAAGTTGGCAGTGGATGAAAGGACGTGGCAGAGGGTATTGTGATCCACAAGATCAAAAGCTGCCGATAGGTCAAGTAGAAGGAGGAGTGGTGGTTTGCCGGCATCTCTGAGATCATCAATTTGGTTTTTGAGGTCTAGAAGCGCAGTTTCTGTCCCATGGCCTGGATGGAAGCCTGACTGGCATAGACCTGGTAGACAATTGGCTTCCAAAAAGTTTAGGACCTGCAAATAGGCAGCTTTGTCTAGGAGTTTTAACAAGAAAGGGACTGTAGTAATGGGCCTGTAGATCCCCAGGACAGTTGGGTCAAGTGAGGGTTTCTTCAAGAGCGGGCGTACCCAGACTTCTTTGAGGCAAGTATGTACCAGTCCAGATGTGAAGGAGGCGTTAATAAAAGCTGTCAGAAAAGGGGCTAAGGTGGAGGCACACTCTTTAATAAATTATGCAGGACAAGCATCTCCTTTACAGTTGGATGGTTTGATTGATTTCAAGAGGGCAATAACTTCCTGTTCAGTCTTCTATTTGGAGGAGAAGGAGGGGGAGTCATGGGCGGACTTACAGTGGAGATCAGCAATTTGTTGACTTAGGCCCAGTTGGTGGGAGATGATTTTACTTTGCAGGAGGTTGAACTTGTCAAGCATGGCAGGATGAATGTTATTGCACCAATATGCATTTTTGGGGATGGAAGGTGGAGCTCTCTGAAAATAGCAAAGACCTTGGAGCCTGACTTTGCGTTAGCTATTCTTTTGTTGAACGAGTTACTCTTGGCTTTGATAATGACAGCTTTATATTCTTTGGCAATAGTCTTGAATGCTGATTTGGTAGAGTGAAATGTTTTGTCTAGCCAGGCGGAATTTGAGACCCTCTTTCTAGCACGCATCTCGAGAAGTTCAGGTGAGAACTAGGTGTTTGTATGTTTATTACACTTGGCTTTCCTGAGGGTGAGCGGGGCAATGGTGTCCACAGTGTGGGTGATCATGGTGTTGTAAGTGGCGCCAAGGGTAACTGGCTACTTGGAGAATGGTGCCATGAGGGCTGGCGACTGAAGGTAGGGCAGGAACCTTTCCTTAGTGAGCTGCCGGGAACTCCTAAAACAGGCTGAAGGGAGTTGTTTAGCTCTTCGGCAATGTTCAGCTTGAAGTAAATGGAGTGGTGATCCGGCCACGGAATTGGAGAAATGGCTGTGATGGTAGTGCAGCATTTGTGGTGTGCGACCCAGTCTAAGGTGAGACCTTTAGTGTAGGTGGGCAGTTTGACTGCTTGTTGGAATCCTAGGGAGGCTAAGGAGTTGTTGAAGGTAGTGGCTTGTGAGTCTGATGGGTCATAAAGATCAAGATTGAAGTCTCATAGCAGGAGCACTTTGGAAGTTTTCTTTAAATTGTTAGTTAGGGCATGTAAGAGGGCGTCTTGGAAGACCGTAACTGGTCCTGGAGGTTGATACACTATGTTAAGTGTGATCATGCAACTAGGACATGGGTTGATTTAAAGGACCAGGTGATCACTGTTTGAACCCAGGTCTCCTCCTTGCACTTTTCTAATTGTGATGGTCTCTTTCGCTATAAGGGCTACCCCTCCTCCTTTCTGGAGTGGTATAGATAAGGCTGGTCCTGAAGCTTTGTGAAGCCATGTTTCAATGATGGTTCATAGGTCCAGGTCATGGCTAGCAACGAAGTTGTGAATGTCCATGGCGTGGGCTGGGAGCGAACAGCATTGATAAGTGCGCAACCGAGTGGGAGCGAAGAGGAGTTCCTGGTAATAGTAGTAACAATAGGCATGTTGGTAGGGGCAACTGGAAGGGGTGCAACATGAGTCCCGCCGAGTCCTTTTCGTCCTGGGAGCTGGTGCTATTGTGGTTCTGAGCCTGCAGTATCCCCTGGCTCTGAAGGGGTTAACTGCTGCCCTGCCTTCAAAAGGACCCGGAAGCACGGAGCACGCGGAGTCCCGCTGAGTCCTTTTCGTCCTGGGAGCTGGTGCTATTGTGGTTCTGAGCCTGCAGTATCCCCTGGCTCCGAAGGGGTTAACTGCTACCCTGCCTTCAAAAGGACCCGGAAGCGCGGAGCGCGCAGAGTCCCACCGAGTCCTTTTCGTCCTTCACGCTCCGGTGCGCAGAGGGAGCCTGCAGGCACTTTTGTTTGCTTCTGTGCCCCCTATGAGGACCCAGGACTCCTTTGGGCTCTGTTACAGACGTGCTGTATTGGCGGTGTGATGAGGGCTGAAGAGGGGGACCTGTGTTGTTTAAAAGCCCTTCAAGGTACTGTAAAACAGCTGCAGTCCCCCCGTTTCAAATCGTCTTTTATTGCATATAACAGACCAGCGAGAACTGGGGGGGGGTCGGACTCTGGCAGCTCCCTAAGCTGTCGGGCGTTCCCCCGCCCTCCGTGTTACTAAGTCTTTTTTGCCTTATGGCTGTAATTAACCCCGTTGTGGATTCGCTATTGACTTTCTACTGACTTTGATATTGACATTGAACTGTTTCTGCTACGGCACATGGTAATGTCTGGGATCTGTGTGGGCTGCGAAGAAGTCTCCTCTCGCTATTGTCCTGAGTGTGTAGCAAGGGGGGGCTGCGAGACTTTTCTCTCCCTCCCTCCCCACTTGACCTTTCTAGTTCCAGTAAGTTCTTTGCACTATTGCTTATTTTCGGGCTAGTGCAAAGTGCTTAGTGCCCAGTATTAGAAATGCATATAGCGCTCCTATTGGCGTTTTAACTGTTTATGTATTTTAACTGTTTTAACCATTTTAAGTGAGGCCATCAGGCATTTTTTAGGTATGTTTGGGGTGTCCATCTAATACACTGCTATTCTTAATAGGGTGGTAAAACCCTCACCACGTCTATCAAATTACATTAGCTTTTAGCAATCACTTCGCTGCAAATAGCCATCAAAGCTATTTGAATCCTGTAACATGGGGAAAAGAAAAGCAGGGGATGAGGGGAGCTCAGGGGGAGCAGGGTGCCCAGGGAAGGGGGCAAAAAAACCAAAAAATGTCAAAACCTCCAAAACTGGTAAATCCACCCCAAAATTGGTACCCAGCGCCCCCCAAAGATCCCTTGACTCCTACATGGATATTATGGCTAACAAAATAGTACGCTGCATGAATGCAGCCGAATCTGCCTCTAGAGAGGTAGTCCCTCTGATTGAGGGCTCTAGAAAAGGGCCCAATGGTGAAGTTGGTACTGACTCCCTGCCCCCAGAGATGAGGGGTGGGGTTAGGGGTGGGGATGTAGGTATTGAGGGAGTGGGGGTTGATCGGGAGCAGGTACAGGAGCCCCCTACGCCTATTGTGGTGGGTATCTCGAGGGAGAGCAGCATAAGCCAAGTGGACAAAGATAGTCGGATTATGGATTCTTCATTAGCTACTGAGGGGGATAAAGAATGGCTAGAAGCCCTATTGGAGGAGAAGCTAAAACCCCTCCAGTTGATGCTGAAATCCCTGCGGGGGCTGAAAGAGGGGTTTCTTAATACCCTAGCAATCATGGATGATTCAATCAGAGCAATCTCTCTAAAATTGAGTGATTTGGCCAAAAGGGAAGAGGAGGGCGTGACTATTGCAGGGTCTTGCCCCTTATGCATGTCTCTAAAGAGCGGTCACTCTACTAGCTGTTACTGGTTGTGGAAGTACAATGTAGGCAACCCTCTGCTGCCGCTACGGTGGAAGTGGTGGAAGTACCAGTGGATAAAAATGTGGAGAGAGGGCCCATATGGGGAACGGCTATGGAAAACATGGAGGAAAAATCGTCCCTGCAAGGGCAAGGGAACTTGACAACCCTGAATCTACCACCTGAAGCGGTTCCTTATGTGGGCATCATTACGGGTTTGCCGGGGCTATCCAAGGGCATTTTTGAATCAACACTTTCCTTAATTAATAAGGCGTCACATTGGATTAATACTAACCTCATGGGGCCCAAGATTGACCCCACAATTATTCGTATGGCTAGAAGAGTGTGGTGGGTTGGAAACAGGCCTAAAAATCAGGTAGGAGATTGTGTAGTAGTGACATTCTCAGATGCATTGCTAGCTGTCTACCTTTTGAACACCAACCTAGCCCGAGGCCTTAAACCAAATGGAAATAGACTTTCAAGTAATCTTTTACCCCTAGACTACTTCTATGTGAGGGATGGGGGTCAGGTGGTGTGGAGCAAGACACCTGGTAGAAGGGCAGGGGGTGGAGGGTGGAGAAAGGCATTGACCCAGCTAGACCAGCAGCCTCCCGTACCAACTTAGTGGGTGGCTGGAGTAGGATTCCTATAAAGAGTGGGCATAGCAATGCTATAGAAAAGAATCTCTTGGGCTCCCGGCCGCTAGAAAACCAGTTTGATATCCTAACCTCCTGTGAGGACGTGGATTGACAAAAGGTTGTACAAGGGAGTTGTGAACCTCGGGTGATGGGCCTGGGAGAGCGGTGGGTAGGTCCCACTCTATCTAGGAGTAGTACGGTAAAGAAAACACTAGAGTTTTGTTTGCTCTCGTGGAACATTGCAGGGTCAACCAGGAAGATTAACCTCGAGCTGGTGATCAAGCTTCTCCAAGCCAACGCAGTGGTTCTACTCCAGGAAACGTAGTCTGTGGAATCACCTCAACTTGATGGCTATACCTCGTATGGAATTCCGGCAAAGAAAAAATCGAGGGGTAGATGTTATGGGGGTCTATGTGTTTTGATCAAGTCCTCACTTGAATGTAGGAATAAGGTGATCGACACAGGCATGGATTTTCTACAGGTGGTCCTCCTATCCGCAGTCAAGGGAGACTCTATTTGTATCATACATTTCTATAATAGCCCACATATCTCGGAGACAGACAGACTTACAAAAGTTAAGGGATTTATAGAGGACTAATTGTCTAAGGGTAGGAACAAAAATGTCTCTTATATCTGGGGGGGGTGACTTTAACATCAGAATGGGAATGGGAGTATCTGAGGATACATTAAATCCCCTTGAGGATTTGTTAGAGAATATCCCAACACCCCGCATGAGGGATATGCAAGTATGTCCTAAGAGTTTGCAAATGAGTTCCTGGCTGATAGAATGGGGTTTTCGGTCTGTTAACGGTCGCCTAGCCCGGATATACCAGGCAAAGTGACCTTTAACAATCACTTAGTCTCCTCAACAATTGATTACTTTTGTATCTCTGTGAACCTATGGGAATGTACCGTAAGCTTTGAGGTGCTTGCAGATGTACATAGTGATCACCACCCGATTTGTTTGTCGCTTAAGGGCCTCTTGGAAGAAGGGGCCTCTAGGGACAGTGCTCCGTGTCCAATGATGGGTGTGTCCAATGGTTCCAGAAGAATTAAATGGGGGACCATCGTAGAATAGGATATACATTTTAAATCGATCAGAGAGAATGAACCCCTTGTTGTGGCAATATTGGGGAACAACCTGCATCCGGGGGAGGCTGTTGTCAAATTTGTAGAACTGGTGGCCGCCCTGACCCTGAAATTTATTAAAGCTGTTACGGCTAAAGGGAGGTCAACGCAGAGGGGGTGGTTTGATGAGGCGTGTAAAGGGGCGAAGAGAGCCCTGCTGTCAACACTTAAGGACCCATCATCCAGCAGAAGAGCGATTGCCCAAGCTAGAAGTGTTTACAAGTTGGAGCTAACAAGAAGAAAAGAGGACATTGAAGGGGTGGCCTGGGAGAGCTCTGTGAATGCTGCCATTAGAAGGGACCAGAAGGCATTCTGGGAATTTGTAAAGGGTGGTCCGGATGGATGTTGGTCCAATGCAGGGAGTGGGACACATGTAGAGGAAGGGGCCTGGCTAACGCACTTTGGGAACCTGTTCGGGGTGGTGAATGTGGAGGACTTTGTGGAAACTGTTAGGCCCTGCCTAAAATTTGAGGTGAAGGAGGTTGAAAAGGCCATCAAACTCCAAGCCCATATTCGGGCACCTCGGCCGGATATGATCCCTGCAGATCTGTTCCAAGATCCGGTGGACCTGTGGGCACCACTTTTAACGGTTGTGTTCAATGCATGTATGCAATCAGGGAACTATCCCCCGTCGTGGAAAAAGGCGATTATTTTCCCAATCTTTAAAAAAGGGGATATGGCCAGCCCTAGTGGTTATAGACCCATTTCCCTGTTGGACTCTTCCTTTAAGATATTTGGGAGAATCCTGCTAGCCCGTATTGAATCATGGCTGGGGGCACACTCGATCCTTTCGGACATTTGGGTTTCGTCATGGCATTGGCACAATGGAACAGAGCCTCAACCTCTATATTTTAGTGGCCAACTCGTTTTTTTGCAGGGGAGAGGCAGTGTACCTGGCATTTATTGACCTGAGCATGGCCTTTGATAAGGTGGACAGGGCAAAACTCTGGGCCGCGCTCGGGTCCTTGGGGTGCCCAGTAGACATTTTGAGGGTGTTGGTGGATTTACAAACAGATAATGAGACGTGTGTGCGCAGTGGTCCCAGGGGACACTGCACGGCCTGTTTTAAGGTCAGGTGTGGTGTACGACAGGGCTGTGTGTTGGCCCCTATTTGCTTTTGTCTTTATATTAATGGTCTTTCACTGGACTTTTCTAGTATTCCGGCTGACTTTTTTGTTCTGGCGGTACAGGGTTTCCCAGTTTTGGCTTATGCAGATGACAGTTTTGCTAGCCAGAACCCTCATAGCATTACAGGCCTTGATTAATGCCTATACAACCTTTATGTGCAATCTGGGTCTAAAAATCAATACCAAAAAATCAGCAGTGATGGCATGTGTGGGTAACAAACGGTCTGCGCCCATGAAACCGATGCTTTGTGCTGGAGAAACTATACCCCGAGTCAAGGTTTTTGACTATTTGGGAATAAGCTTCTCGGAAGCCCTAACTGGCAGGGCCCATGTGGCCAAACAATCAGTGAAAATGAGCCAGCAAATAGGGGGCATTTATCGCTTTATGTCGAGGTGTAAAGGTCGGCTTTTGGAAGCTATCACTAAGATCTATGGTGCCCAAACCCTGGCCGCTACCCTGTATGGTGCCCCCATCTGGGGTATTCAGAAGGCATCGGACATTCTTACTAAAGAGAACACATTTTTTAAGCAATTGTTGGGGCTCCCGAACTCCGCAGCATCCATTGAATTACACAGAGAATTGGGAATGGAGTTTTGGGAGGACCAGTGGGCGCTGGCCCCAATCTTATTTTGGGTTCGGTTGTGGGCTAATGAACATGCCTCCCTCTGTCATTTTATCATTCGGACTGTATTGGGCAGAGAGGGGTGGCAACAAGTCCCATGGCTTGCTTACATTTCTAATGCCCTTGGGGAGGTCAACCTTAGTGCGCTTTTTCCGCCTGCAGCACTAATAACTAAGGTTGAGGGGGCCCGCCACAAAAATGTGTTGGGAGAGTGTGTAGTGAGAAAAAGAATACTTTTAGAGTATGGTAATAAAACTGGCCAATTCCATACCAGCATTAGTAGGCTCTCCGGGATCCAACCCTATCTAACCTGGAGCCCTTATAAAAAAGACAGGTGGCTAATAACGAGGGCACGGTTTGATTCCCTTCTTCTGAAGGGAACACATCCAACTGGAACTGATTCCCAGATTCCGCCGGCTGCCCGGTCTGTGGTCATTACCGTGAAGACATGGCCCATTTATTGTTCTTTTGTAATGGTTATTCTGGCATCCGTAGAGTAACCCTGATTCCTGCCCTGAAGAAATCTGAGATTCGGCATTACAAACTAGCGCTTATCTTTTTTCTGAGTGCAGACACGGTCTTTACGGCTTGGGCTTTGCTAATTTTTTTAAAAAGAGCTATGTATTTTAGGAAAAGTTTGTTGAGGCTCCAGGGTGATGATAGCCACGAATGAGAAATGTAACTACTCTTTTAACATATTTTGTAATTATTGCTCACACAAACGTTGGATTTTATGGACAAGGGATTATGAAACTTGTATCTTTTTTATCCTGCTCTGCCTCTTTTTAAGAATGTTCTTAATTGCTGTTTGCATTGGACTTAAGGTATCACATATGATTTATGTGTTCCTTTGATTGTGTGTAACGTGTTTTTTTTCTCTGTCGTTTGATGGATTTTTCTATCCTAATAAACTTGTTTCACTTGACTTGATTTGTAGTAACACATGGCATAATCACAGGCACATTGGTGGGGGCCACTGTCAGGGGTGCAACATGATTTGTAGTAGCAGTATGTACAATCACAGGCACATTGGTGGGAGCCACTGGTAGGGGTGCAGCATGATTAGAATTAACACAAGGCACATTCACAGGCACATAGGAGAGGGCCACTGGCAGGGGCACAACATGATTTGTATTAGTAGTAGGTACAATCACAGGCACATTGGTGTAGGTCAATGGCAGGGGTGCAACATGATTTGTATTAACATAAGGCACATTCACAGGCACATTGGGCGGGGGCACTGTTACACTCACCTGGTATCTGCAGCGGCGTTGGGGCCTGGTTGCAGCCCTCACTGAACTTGAATCACCCCCTTCAGGCCTCTCCCTCAGTAGAAAAGCTGTGAGCGGTCGTAAATGGTGCTACTGCTCCTGCGTAGAAATAAGAGTGTGTGTGCGCCAATCTGTGATTGTTGTACCTCTCAAACGCTTCACCACAAAGTACGGTTTCTGTGAGCATAAGCCGGCCCATAAAACTCACCTGTGAATTATGGAAGATAAGGTCTCCGTCCTGCTACTTCTGGCAGGGGCGCGTCAAATGGGATCAAGTTCCTTCACTGATCCCTGAAAAGGATTAGTCCAGTCCAGCTGCGACTATGCTTCCCCTTATGATTGATAAGTCTTTCTTGAGTTCTTGTGATGCTCTTTGTTCTGTTTAATGTCTTTATATGTTGCTCCTATGTATGCCCGCAATAATGTCTCTCTTCTGTTTTCTTCCCTTAAATGGAAATGCAGCATCAATCCAGCTGTGAGACGCGGCCGGATGGAAGATGAATGCTACTGCAATGTTCTACAGCAGGTAAGTGATGGTTTATGGAAAAGCATGAAGTATGGCGAAGCGCAACCTTAAACTGACTGTTTTTTCGATGTCTAACCTTGTCTTCTGTTTTTCCTTGCAGGCGCTGCTGTCGACGATGGAGCGTGTCGTGCTGCAGTGCCAAGATGAAGATTTTGAAGTTCCGGAAAGTGTAAAGATCAATACTTGGTGCACCGAAGAGATGTACAGGTAAGAACAGCTTCCCCCAGTTGGTAGGTATGCTGGCAGGAACCAGGATGTTCAGGAAGCAGGATCTTCAAAGGTAAGTCTGACCTCAAGCGATGGTGAGTGTTATGCTGCTTGCAAGTGCAGAATAACGCGAAGCGTCTGTCTTGAGGATCGGGCAGCTTATATAGCTGAGATCGTGGGCACACCCATTAGGGCCGGTTTACCAGCCACACCCTGCCACTCATAGAGAGTGAGCACGTGCAAACGCAATCCATTAGCAGCCACACCCAAGAATGCACTTGGGGCTGCTTAATGGATGGAATGTTCAAAGTTAATGCATCTTGCTTAATGGATGGAATGTTCAAGGTTAATGCATCTGAAGTGCTATGTCCATAATAAAAGATTTTTGTTTTTAAATGGATGTTCTTGTTTACTTTTGTTCATGAGCCTGGTGCCAAAGGCGCCAGGACAGAGTCCACCCAGGTCTCCTGTGCATGCAACCCCTGCATGCCTGTGCCCCTGACTTCATGACCATGACAGCACTCCCGCTCAAGGCCCCTCTCAAGGGTGGTTCTCATCCTGGTGCTGGGTTGATGGGATTATTACGATGGAACGGTCTGATTAAACGCGGAGCATGGACGTGTTCACTGGGTTCCCAAGTTTCGGTCTTGAGGTTCGTAACCTTTCCAGTCAATTAGGTAATACAATTTTGATCGAACCACCTTGGAGTCCAGGATGAATTTGAGTTCATATTCTGATTCTCCATCTATTACTTCGGGCTCTGGCGGAGAACTAAGCCATGTATTGGGCTTCATTGGTTTGTGGAGAGAGACATGAAATACGGGGTGAATTTTCATGTGCAATGGTAACTCCAATTTCATGGCGACAGGATTGATGATGGACTTTATATGGACTTAATACATTTGGATGTTAACCACACCTTTTCTCCAATCTGGTATGCGGGAGCTTCCTTCCGATGTCGATGAGCAAACAGTTGTTGTCTTTCCTTAGCCTTGGTCAGATGCTCTGTTGCCTCCTTAAGAACCTGAGTGATGGTTTTATGCAAGATTTCTATGGCAGGCATTTCCAGGGTATTGGGTGGATCAAATACTGATGTCCTTGGATGTCTTCCGTGCACAGTTTAAAATGGAGTTTGTCCTGTGCTTGTGTGAACTGAGTTGTATGCATACTCAGCTATCCAGAGTATATTTTTCCAAGAATCCTTCGGACTGTTGCAACGTACACCTGAGATATTGCTCTAAAGTTGGGTTGGTTGGTTCAGTTTGGCCATCAGTTTGAGGCTGATGGCTTGTGCACAACCGGAGATTGATTTTGGCAATCATGCAACACTTTCTCCAAAAGGCAGAAACAAATTGTGTTCCGCGATCAGATACTAATATTGATGGAAATCCATGCAATCAAACCACTTGTTCTAGGTTCACAGAAGCTAGAGTTGACACAGTTGGGAGTCCCTTCAGAGGGATGAAATGGGCCATTTTGAAGAATAAATCCACAACGACTAATATGGTGTTGTATCCATTGCAGGGTGGAAGATCTGTGATGAAGTCCATCGACAGGGTATGCCAAGGTGCTGGCAGTAATGTTAGGGGATGTAGTAAGCCAGCAGGGTTCTGTTTCTGAGACTTGTGTTGTGCACAGACACCACAGGTTTCAATAATTTGGGCGATGTCTTTTCACCAGGTTGGCCACCAGTAGTTTTGTTTAACTTAGCCTGAGTGTTGGCTATTCCTGGGTGTCCTTCCACTAATGAATTGTGGTAATTTGTGATGGTTTGCTTTTGCAGTTCTTGGTCTTGGACATATAATCTTTCTTGGAAATATGGTGGATTGTCTTCTATGGTGTACTGGTGACCTTTTAACAGCCATTCCTGTTGTGTTGATTGATCCATCGGGGATTGCAAACTGGTTCTTTGGTCATCCACACACGTGGTGGCAGCTATTCTGGTTTGAATCCTTTCCTCAGGAATTATGGCCACAGGGTTGGATGCTGTAAAAGCCTCTTTTTCTTCACTCATGCATGATAGAGCGTCTGCTTTCCCATTGTGTACTCCAGCTTTATAAGTGATAATAAAATCATATTCTGCGACAATGAGAGCCCAACGAAGTTGACGTGAGGATTGTGCTTTGGTGGTTTTCAAGTATTGCAAGTTACGGTGGTCTGTGATGATAGTGACCAAATGTCTCGCCCTAAGAAGGTAATGTCTCCAGGCCTTGAATGCTGCTTTAATCACTAGTAAATCCTTATCTGTGATTGCATAGTTCAACTCGGGGGCTGAAAAGTTGCGGGACCAGAATGCTTCACATAAATAATTCAAGCGAAAGGAAGAAGGCTGAGTAAACCAGTGCTTCTTTCAACTAGCACTAACTATCTCACCACCCACCCCCCAGTTCCTGGCCTCCACTGGAACATTCTAATCTAAATAACTGCCATTTCATCCCATAACACACATCTTGAGAATACAATTTAAACTCCTGGCTCTAAATTAATTACAATACCCTGCCAATTTGTAGAAATGTGCCCTCTTTGTTTGGTTATTATCTAAATTACTTTAGCCTTGAGCATTGACTCCCCCCATGTTTTACTGCTGATCAAAACAAATTGTAAAAACCCTCTGTCAAGCTCCCATACATTCAAGAGATTACATATACTTTCTGCAATACTTATAAGACCATAACAACTATGGCTGCTTCTTCAGCTGAGTTGACCATCACTAAGGTTGTGGTTACTTTTTCACCCATCCTTTGGCCTTTGAAACGCTGCAGAACCAGTTTCGGAAAGTCAACCCCTGACTGCAGTGTTTTCATCTGTTTATAAAAAGCACACTTCATGTAGATTCATAATTCCCCTTTATATGTTTTCTCAGTGTGCATGCATGTTTAATAAATACCATATTTCCTTTACAGTGGATTCTTGCAGGACAGGCCCCCTTTCTCATATGTGTATCATACAAATTCCTCATTGCCTGCTTATAGGCACTCCATAGCACATTATTTCTGAATCACATTGCGTTTATATTTAATTTTGCGGTTTTAGCTTTTTTCTTTCTACGCATATGCAAGCTTATATGTATTGGTTTATCCAACAAGTAACGCTAAGTAACATATCCCATTCATATTTAACTATACTGAACACATATGAAATTGCAACATTGTTCCCAATTTGCTACACCCCCAGTCACAAGTATGGCATGCGCAATAAAAACCCTATTGGTTGTGGGGACCTTTCCAGACCACCCTAACAGGGTCCTACAGGTGTTTTTGTACATTGTAAAGTATATTCTTTAATTAGATTTTTTTCATTTGGCCCTAATGCTTATGAACAAATAGGGAAAGGTGTGCATGTGTGTGTAGTTTTTTTTTGTTTAACAGAATATGATGACTTTTTCTGATATCTTTTCTGAGCCAAAGCATCTGTTTTATTTGTACCTATGGGGGTGAAAATGGACAATTTAAACTGGCTCTTATTGGCCACTTTATGATTGTAAGTGTGTATCTTATTTTATTGTTTATGGACAATTATGCCATAATTGCACATGTACATTGGCTCTTCTGCATTTTGGGTTCATCTTGTGTGTTTCACATTGTAATTGTCATGTTGCATTTTTTTTTCCTTTGATTTTGTCCCTTCAACCATGTTGTGGGTGTATTACAGCTCTTCTGCATGGTGGGAGTTAATTTAATTGACTACACTGAATATGTTTAATTTTATGGTATATATTGTATTTTAATTTAATTTTGTATTTTCCTATTGCCATGGCAGTTAACAATGTGCTCAGATGTGTTCCGCCTTTAGCCATGCCCTGGACACATCATGGTAAAACTGCTATGCTAGGTGTTGGACGGAACACATATTGAATATCTCTTAACTGAAATTAAAGTACCTACCTTACTTGATTTCATCCCATTCTGATAGTGTAATTGTACTGTGGTTGAACTGGAAATAGAATACAAAATACACATTTGGAGTAATATATATTATTTAGTATTTTTTATAGGTGATGTTTAAAACAGTATTAAATACAGAATTTACCAGAATACCCTGCACCCAGATTTACCTCTACACTTGAAGGCAAAGGATATGTTGAGGAAGCAGAATAGTTTTGGCTGGAAGGTTCTAAGAATTACCAAACCTACATCAGGTTATGCGCATTAATCTGTTTTCAACATTTCAAGGCCTGATTCATGCAACGTTTAGCACGGTGCAAAGTGACTTTGCACTGCCAAAAAACACCCTGGGCCTCATTACGACATTGGGGGTAGCCATGCCGCTATTTGCGGCATGGCTACCCCCATACCAGGTACCGGGTTTCCTGAATGACGAAATACCAGCCCATTCCGACCTTGGAGGGCTTGGTATTTCCCCATTCGGGGAACCCGGACCCGGTACATCCCCATTCCCATTTGAGCCCCGACAGGGCTCAATGGGAATGGGGAGGATGCAAACAACAGGCCCGTTAATGACGGGCCCGTTGTTTGCATCCTGGTCTGCTCATGGGACCCGCTAAGGACGCCTGGTAAAACCATGTGTCATGCGTCAGCAAGAGGTTGCAGATTTCAATCATAGCAAAAAGACCCATACTTTTATATTTCTGAAGTAGATCAAAGGATTGAGGCAGCAAGACACACCAAAATCAAAGGCAACACACAGAATTTAGTTTTATTACTAGATAGTTAATTTGAATGTATCATGTAAATAGACACATTTCAATAACTAAGAGTGCATTTTAACAGGTTTTTAAAAAAAGACACATTGCTTTCTCTGATAACAGGCATAAGTATATTGACCTTTTGACTCCTAGTGATCCTAGTTTGGTTAAAAGTTAATAAAAAATGATTTTCACAATTTGGCTGGTTTTAATTCCAATATAATTAGACAATACAATATGATTGTCATAAAATGTCATTATTGTTTGTATTTATATATGTACCTTCCTTTTCCCGCTCTTATAATGCTTATTTGATGGACATTAGATGGCTGAATAAGACACCTCTATCCAAGGATAATTTGCAAATGGGGATGTAATTGTTTAGTTGTTATCTCTCATTGCACTAAACGGAAGTTAAATGCCTGGTTTCTAAATTACAATTGGCTAATTTCCTTTAATTTTGAGATATTTGAGAGGAAAAACATTTAAAAAACAAATATCTGTGTCACAATAAAAATGCTGAAAGGCTTTGCCAATACTTTATATGTCATCGCATAATTGATTCAAATCCCTATGTGTTTAGTGGGACTTTGAACTGTGTATAGATTTCATGAATCACAACAATAATATGAAAAGTGCTTATTTTAAAGCCATGATTTCATACAGTAGATAAGCCATTACCAAATATATCGCAATATATCTTCAGCACTTGTGCAGCTTGAGAAAGTGTGTGACATCTGTGTCACATTGTCTGCATTGTGGGCCTGTATCATCTACCTCTAGCCAATATTTTACAGTTTTTCCAGAGTGTATAAGGTACATGCACCACAAACATAATCACATTTTTTAACGTGTGCTAGATGGATCCATTGATACACTCAAGACATACTGTGTCCCCATTCTAACCCATTATCCAAAAGATATAGGGGATAATTCATAGAATTCGGCGCACAAGTGGCGCATGCGGCTGCCGCACAGTGTGCATGTGCGGCAGTCTGCACCAGCCGCGTGCGCCAAAACCAATTTCAGCGCAAAGCGTATTCATGGATAACCAGCCATGGTGCAGAGTGGCGCAGCGACCCTGCAGCAGCGCCAGTTATGCCCCCAACCCCACCCCGTGTGCCATGAACAGCGCACAAATCCAGTACATGTTGCAAAGGCCAGTGGACCGGCATGCATCCCCAACCATGAAATCGTGTGTAAAACTCCCCGCGCACCCCTCGGAATACACGTACCCCGCTCGCGCTAACGAAATCACGTGTAAAACTCCCCACGCACCTCTTGGAATACACGTACCCCGCTCGCGCTAGCGAAATCGGGTGTAAAACTCCCCGCGTACCCCTCGGAATACACATACCCCACTCGAGCTAGCGAAATCGCATGTAAAACTCCCTGCGCACCCCTCGGAATACACGTACCCCGCTCGCACTAGCGAAATCGCATGTAAAATTCCCAGCGCAACCCTTGGATTACACATACCCCGCTTGCGCTAGCCAAATCACGTGTTAAATTCCCTGCGCACCCCTTGGAATACATGTACCCGCTCATGCTAGCGAAATCGCATGTAAAATTCCCTGCGCACCCCTCGGAATACACGTACCCCGCTTGCGCCAGATAAATAGCATGGGAAAAGTCCCCCCTGTGGTGTGGGCTGCCTGTGGGGCATGGCCAGGGTGGATGGGCTGCCTGTGGGGCATGGTGAGGGTGGATGGGCAGCTTGCGCAATTTTCGGGGGTGTGCAGGAACTTTCACATGCGATAGGCCCTGTGTGAGCAGGGTACGTGTATTTGTGGGGTGCGCAGGGAGTTTCTCACGCGTTAGGTCCTGTGCGAGCAGGGCACATATATTTGTGGGGTATGCAGGAGTTTCACATGCGATAGGCCCTGTGCAAGCAGGGTACGTGTATTTGTGGGGTACGCGGGGAGTTTCACACACAATTTGGCATCGTGGGCCCTCCCGGGCATGCGGTTACCCCTCTCCCCATGCCCTGCAGGCAGCTCACACCACAGGGGACTACCCTACAACCCTCACCGTGCCCTGCAGTCAGCCCACATGGCAACATGCACTTGTGAGCACACTTGTGAGCCCCCGACTCATGTCCACCACCCATCCACCCACCCAGCATGGACGGGCACCTGCCAGCAGGCCCCAACTCATGTCCCCCTGCACCCCCAGCCACCCAGCATTGACGGGCACCTGCCAGCAGGCCTCGACTCATGTCCCACTGCACCCCCACCCACCCAGCATTGACGGGCACCTGCTAGCAGGCCCTGAATCATGTCCCCCTGCACCCCCACCTACCCAGCATTGACGGGCACCTGCCAGCAGGCCCCGACTCATGTCCCCCTGCACCCCCAGCCACCCAGCATTGACGGGCACCTGCCAGCAGGCCTCGACTCATGTCCCCCTGAACCCCCACCCACCCAGCACTGACGGGCACCTGCCAGCAGGCCCGACTCATGTCCCCCTGCACCCCCACCCAACCAGTAGTGACGGGCACGACTCATGTCACCCCCCAACACGTCATCACGATACACACTCAAGGCCCTTATGGCCACCCATTCCCACCCCACGCCACTCCAGTCCAAACACCCAACCAGGTATTTCATCCACCCCACGTTGAAATCCCCATCACATGATACATTCCAAATGGCAAGTATGTACATCAATACATGTCCGTCACACACACAATAGGTGCAAATGAATGAGAAAACCCACATCGTGTTATGCATGAAACCAATGAGAGAATAACACACAAATGAAGTATGAAACCAAAATGTATTAAATATAAAAGCAAGGGCATGAAAGAAAATCACACAATAATATAAATAAAAAACAAAAGGCTGCATGTCCAAAATAAATGAAAAAAAATATATGAATGCAGAATCAAAATAAATCCAAATCAAAATGGCTCCAAAGGGTTCGTCCATCAAACCAAATCCAAAGGAAAAAAAAGATGAAAATCTATTGCTCCATGGTAAAAAAAAGAAAATATTGAAGTCGAATCCAGTCTTCAACTATATACAATGTACAAATCTAGGGTCCATGAGCCCAACAATCCAAATGAAACCTACAAAAAACCCTACCTAATAAAGAACTATATACAAAAAGGTGGGGCATAGTCCATGCGCCCCAAATGAAAGAAAAATAGAAAGGAAACCTAACACTAATTAACTATATACAATGGCGGCGGGCAAGTCCTACGGCTCACTTGTTGATTTCCTGGGCTCTACGTCCTGTAGGCGGGCCTGTTCCATGGCCCTGAGGTTTTGCAGGGATAACGTCATGTCAACCTCCAACTCCCTCAGAATTTCCTCGAGGCACTCAGCCCGCCTCAGCGCCCTGCGCATGGAGTTCTCCGCCCTGACCATAGTGAGCCGTGCCTCTTCCGCTCGCAGCCGCTCTGCATCTATCTGCTGGCCCAACTGCTGCCACACGGAAGACACTCCAAATCCAGGGTCGTCCTGCCCTCCGGCCAATGCCTGCCCCGAGCCATCATCGCTCCCACCTTGAGCCTGCTGCTGTCGTGCGTGTGCCCTGCCTGTTGTTGCTTGCACGTCCTCCTCCTGCTGGGGTTCAGTTGTTGGGGTGGCCACCCCTGCTGGACCTCAGACTCCCGACTGTGGCAGGGATGTGTCCTCCACCAGCCTGGCCGCTGGGTCAGGGGCAGCTCCACAGGGTGCCCAGGTGATACTTGGGCAGGAAGATGGCACGGAGGATGACTGGCAGATAGGGAGTTCAGTTGAGGAGGGGGCCGCTATAAGCTCCAGCACACAGAGGAACCCAGCACTGGTGACCCATCCCAGTAGGTTGACGTGGTCTGCGAGGCATCCGGAATGACGTGCATTGTACTCACGAGAACCCTGCACGTCATCCTGAATGCCACGTATACACGATGCCACCCCAGCCAGGACAGGCTCAACACGGTCCCGGATTGCTACATCCGCAGGGAGAAGAAGGCCAGTTGTTGTGTGCGCATCCCCTCCCTGAAAACGGGTCTGGACGAAGGCATCCCTGCTGGTGCCGGATGATGCAGTCACAGGATCGGGGACAAGAGTACACACAGGCACCACCGCGGCCACCTGTGGTGCCTCCCGTCTCTGCCCCTGGACTGCAACACCAGCACCAGTGGAATCCCCCCTCCATGCGTGGATCTTCCATAGCCTCCTCCTCAACCAAAGCCCCCACCAACCTGGATGACTCCATGCCATCTTCCTCCATAGGCCCCTGTGGAGTCTCAGCTGCCCCTTCGGCTGCCGATGAGTCCACCTCCAACCTCCGCCTCTTGGACGTACTGTGACTGTTTATGCTTCTGAACCCACTTGTCCTCCCGTCCCTCCACACTCTCCTCACCTGAACTTCCTGAGTTGTCTGTATCTAGTAGATTCCGCCGACTTAGGTAGTCTCTTCCCTTTTTTGTCAGCACTTGCCTGTTTCGGAGTGAAGCCACAGTGACTGCTGACTGGACAGCCGTCCCGGGACTCCTCTTCCGGGAGCAGGCCAGAAAATAAGGGAAAAGCCCACATGGGGGGAAAAAACCCTTAGCAGAGAGATCGTAGGCAGGCGAATGTCCAAGGCAGAACTTGCCGGTATGAAGAAGTGCCGAAATCCGCCGGAACGATGACGAGGAACACACTCCGGTAGCTGAGGAGATAACTGCAGTCGAGTAGAGAAATCACCACGAGGTAGGCAACCGGCAGCGTAGAGGAAATGGGACTGCCGAACCACCAGGCCCCGAGAACACGACCCAGAGAGAAAGAAGAAGTGAAAAGGGAAAAACTGGAAGACCGCTAACGGAGAGGGTAGCGGTAAAGGAGAAAAACAGGACCCGCCGCCGAAGCAGCAACAGAGAGGGGCAAGGGAGAACACCGGGATCGCCGAAAGATTAGCTAGAGAAAAAGGAAGAGGGAAAAACCACTGCCAGAGGAGAAGGCAGAGAGAGAGAGAAGAAAGGTAGGTAAAGCGATTCGCTAGGAGAGCGGAAAAAAAACAAGCCGGCACCAAGATCCGCAGCAGAGCCGAAGCGGGCAGCGGAAAACAGGAGCCACAAAAACAGAGCGAAGGAACCAGGGGAGCTGGAGCGAGAACCAGCTAGGTTGAAACGCAGCGACTGCCGGGAGGAAGGAGAATTTAACTCCCGGCAGCCCTGCGCCTGGCCAATGGGCCTATACCAGAAACAAAGAAGGGACTGCAATCCCTATCTGCCGACGTGGAAGGAGCCGCCAACCGCGGTGGCGATTGCGGATGACACGTACCCCCGGCAGCTGCAGCCGGGGACGTGGCACCAGACTCCCCACTCCCAGCGAGATGACAACATGGGAGGGGAGCTGGGCCTTGCGTCTCTGGTTGGCGGTTTTATCCCTGCCGCTGGGCTCCACAGCACTGTCTCCGCCCTCTTCATCAGTTGACGCTGCAGACAGGGAGAGATAGAACACAGGCATGATACACACATGACAGCTGCACATGAGTGGCAGTATCAAACTTACCACATGGCATCACACTCCCCAACACACATATCATTTGAACCCACACACATGCGCAAATTAATATGAATGTTATTGCAAGCAACACCATCCATACACATACAACAGCATGAGCATCCAAAGAATAGCCTGACGTCACATACAACAGGGGGAGTGCCGAACACATGCACACACGCCACCAGACATACATGCATCTGTACATCTACCCCACCTGTTGCAGTGAAATCATCAACAACCATGCCACAACTGCTAATCAGCCTCCTACATGTTGCCATCACATGCATCCATGGTGTAACACAGTGGCACACATGTGTAATACACAAAAGCACATGTACATGGTGCACATACATGAAGGTGGAACCAGCATCCATGTGTCACACCACAACCATGCCACAGAACATACACAGAAATTGAAACATGTGTCCACCCACACATGCATTTGTGCCCCAAGCATTTCGAGACATACGCCACTGATGTGCCTCACACATGACTGGACTCAAATGCGGGAGGCTCATGTCCCTGTACATACACATCCATACATGGCCCTTCCAAGACATATGTCCAACCTGCACACTCCTGCCACACCTCAACATGCATAGCATCCAATCAGTAAGCATTGAACACTTACCGCTCGACTCCATACAGGTCTGCCTCTCAAGGATCTAGAGGTGGAGCGCTGGGCGTATGCATTCCAGGACCCTCATCTGGATGTTGGCAAGGCGGACCCGGCACCTCTCTGCATGGGCTGCCTTCAAGAGGCGCCGGGCCTTGCTGAGGGTCCTGGACCTGAAGTCCTCCCAGTGCTTCCGGACATGTTGAATGTCGCGGGTTGCCACCCCCTCCATGTTGATGGCAGACACGATGTCCATCCGGATCCTCTTCCGTCCTTCATTGTTGGCGCGTGAACTTCCACAGAGGGCATCATACTGCCCAAGGACTTGCTCCACCAGGATGCCAACTTCATTGGCAGAGAAGCTGGCAGCCCTCTGCCTCTCTGCTGGGGGGTTGCCACTGGTGCCAGATGGTGTTGGGTCAGACATGGCAACCCCCGAGGCAGGTGTGGGTGGGCAACTGGGTCCTGGGGCTGGGCTGTGGAGCGATGGAATCCCAGTCGGGAGTGTTCTGTTCCAGCAGGGGTGGTCACAGCAACTGGATCCCTGCAGATGGCTGACGTGCAGGCACTAAATAGCAGGGCATGTAGCCAGCAGGCAGACAGGCAGCAGCAGATGGCAGGTGGGAGCGTGCTTGGGGCTCTGGGGGGCAGGAAAAGGCATTCTGGGCAGGAGCGTGGTCTTCCGTGTGTTGTTGCGTGGCCAGCTTGATACGGAGTGAATTGGCACGTGAACAAATTGCACGTCAGCGTGTAATTCGAAGAAAGTCCCTTAGCGCATACGCATACACACACAGGCGTTCCCCACATCACGGGTGCATAGTGATTCAGCACGTGAGAAAACAGCATGTCCACGTGTGAAAGCGCGTAATCCGAGGAAAGGCTCTAAGCGCGTGAGAGAAGTAACGCAAGCGGGCGTTTCCCTCATCATGGGTTAAAGGTTAGCAGGGCCAGCAGTTCGCTGTACATGCCTTTCGTGGAGACCGACGTGTGTGTTGCTACTTTGTGTTGTTTCACGCGCCATCACAACTTCACAGCAGATGAAGGACGTATCTCTTCTTTTGGCGGGGGTACTGGCTACGCGTGTTTTTCATTATCACGCTAGTCTCACGGTGAGTCGCTGTGGAAGTACGAGGCTGGAGACAAGGCGAGTTGCTGAAATAATATTTATTTCTTGTATAACTTAAGACCAAAAGTCAATTAACTGAAAAGTCCAAACGGTTTCCTTCACCATGGGTTCTTGTTCTCCAATGCTTTCCTGATAAAAGGGGACTGTCTCCTAATGCGTGAGATCCGGATAGGCCCACCACTCTGGGCCGACTGCACTCTCCGTCTCGGAGTCCTGTGGAAATGACAGACAGCGTTTGTTAGAATTGGCGGGCTTTTGTTTTCCTCCCAGGTTTCAAAGCCCCACCAATCAGCAGTGTTCATGTCTGACTCGTTTGTCATTGGCGGGGAAGACGTTGGCCGGCCCCCCTTAAGGCTGGGATTCCCCACCGTTACTTCCGCCTGCCCCTGTAGCATAGTGGGAAGCCCTACGGCACTTTTGCCCGTGCCGTTGAACTGTCGCCGGGGCCCGAGCACTTATGGGAGGGTCCAGGCATCTAAGGCTCCTCCTGACCTTGTTCGCGGGCTGTGCCGGCTGCGCGCACTCTCCCGTTCCTGTTCCCCTGCTCCGCCTGACCTCCGCCACGGGTCATGTCAGTCGCGGGCACTTCCCTGCCAGTGCTTCCGCCCCTCTCCCAGTCCGGGCTGGCGATTCTGGGACGTCCAATGCACCGGGTTGGGATTCCAACACGGTAAGTAACTACCCATGCTGCAGCTCTCTGCTGGGGTTCTTCTGCTTCTGCTGTTTTCGCTGGGCTCGTCTTCATATTGCTCCCCATGTCCACCGTTTCCCTGGGAGTTGACGGTTCCACACCCCCTGTCTGTTGCAGGTACCTCCTCGCACATACCCACACCGGGTTCAGGCCGATCGGGCTAGTGAGAACATCTGGACAGGTAGTCTTCTACTAACTGAAACCTGGCTGGTCTATGCAAAGTCAGAAAGTCAAAGGGTTGTAGAGAGAGGAACCAGCGGAGGACCCTCTGGTTAGTATCTTTGTGTCGGGCCAGCCATTGGAGGGGCGCATGGTCGGAAAATAACGTGAACCGGCATCCTACCAGATAGTATTTGAGTGACTCGATGGCCCATTTGATGGCTAGGCATTCTTTCTCGACCGTGGAGTAGGCCGACTCATGTGACAGAAATTTCCGGCTGATGAAGCATACAGGTCGTAGCTCCGCTCCTTGTTCTTGAGATAGTACGGCGCCCAGGCCCTGGTCTGATGCGTCAGTTTGAAGGAAGAAATGTTTCTGAAAGTCTGGACAACACAGTACAAGATCTGATGTGATCCTTTGTTTTAGCAGGGCTATGGCCCTTAGGGCAGCTTCATTGTTTGTCAAGTTTGGATTTCCATTGAGCCTCAATGCATCGGTGAGCGGGGCGGCTACAGAGGAAAAATCGGGAATAAACCTTCTATAAAAACCGATGAGTCCCAGGAAGGATCGTATTTGTTTCCTGTTCACGGGCGTTGGGATTCTATGTATGGGTCCATTTTGGACATCTACGGTTTTAGAACCCCACCCCCCACCAGATGTCTGAGGTACTTAGTTTCGTGAGCCCCCATCGTAGTCTTTCGGGGATTTATGTGTAACCCTGCCCTATGTAGATCGGCTATGACCCTTTTTAAGTGAGTTTGGTGATCTTCCCAAGACTTGCAGTATATTATGATATCGTCCAGGTAGGCCACTGCATACCCCTCATGAGGTCGTAGTACGATGTCCATGAGCTTCTGGAAGGTGACTGGTGCACCATGTAGGCCGAAGGGAAGGAATTTGAAATGGTAGAGTCCTTGTGGAGTGGAGAAGGCAGTTTTTTCCTTATCCTTGGGTTGTAAAGGGATCTGCCAGTATCCCTTCGTTAGATCTAGGGTGCTCAGGTATAGGGTGGCTCCTTTTCCCTCGATTAACTCGTCTATCCATTACATCGGGTATGCCTCGTAGCGGGACACGGCATTCAGTTGTCTATAGTCCATACAGAAGCGTATGGAGCCATCTGGCTTAGGGACAAGTACTATAGGTGAAGACCAGGCGCTGTTTGACGGTTCGATGATGTCTAGTTGCAGCATTTCATCCACTTCGGTATTTATGATGCACCTCCGGGCTTCAGGTATCCTATAGGGTCTGAGACGTACTATCTTCCCTGGTTCTGCCTTTATCTCGTGTTCCATCAATTTGGTACGCCCTGGTAAGGTGGAAAAGGCTTCTCGGTGGGGTAGCAGTTCATCCAACAGTTCTGCTCTCATGGCTGGCGATAGTGCATCTCCACACTGGACGTGGTCCAAAGAATTGGGGTTCGCAGTCTCGATGGTCTCTATGTCGCTGGTTGTTCCCAGGGCCACCACTAGAGGTTCGTTGTACTTTTTCAATAGATTAATGTGATATATTTGATCCGGGTTGCTTCGGTCAGGTTGGTGCACTCTATATGTCACGGGACTGAGAACGTCGGTGATCTTGTATGGTCCTCTCCATCTGGCCAGTAACTTATTGGCGCTGGTAGGTAAAAGTACGAGTACCTGGTCACCTGGGTTGAAACTCCTCATCCTGCTTCCCTTGTTGTAGTTCCTTTCTTGAGTTGTCTGGGCCCGAGGGAGGTTGGCTTCCGCCAGAGTTCTCAGTGCGGTTAAATGTTCCTTCAACTCTTCGGTGTATTCGGTCAAGGACATTTCATCGGTGGCTTCCCATTCCTCCTTAACCAAGTCTAGGATCGTACGGGGTTGTCTTCCAAACAGCAGCTCAAAGGGGGAAAACCCTGTAGAGGACTGGGGTGTGTATATTAGGACCATCAGAACAAGAGGTATCACCCTATCCCGGTTCTTGGCGTCTGGTCCTGACACTCTTCTCAGCATTTGCTTTATTGTTTTGTTATACCTTTTGACCAACCAATCGGTCTGGGGATGGTACACAGAGGTTCTTAACTGTTTGATTTGTAGGCGTTCACACACTTGCCGGAATAGTGCCGACATGAAGTTTGTCCCTTGGTCAGTGATGATTTCTGAGGGTAAGCCGACTCGGGCAAAGAAGGGTATATGCTGATCGCACAAATGCCTGGCTGATGTGCCCTTGAGGGGAAAGGCTTCTGGATAGCGGGTGGCGTAGTCAACGATGACAAGCATATACTTATATCCTCTACTGGCTGGATCTAATGGTCCGACAATATCCATACCGATTCTTTGGAAGGGTACTACGATAAGGGGCATCTTCTGTAGAGGAGCTTTAGCTGGTTTTACCCCGCTTAGTAGCTGACAGGTGGGGCATCTCTTACAGAACTGGGCTACCTCGCCATAGAGTCCTGGCCAGTAGAACCGTTTGAGTATGTTTTGTTGCGTCTTTAGCGATGCCATGTGGCCGCCGCACGGGTGGTTGTGGGCCAACTGCATGACCATGGTACGTTGGGTTTTCAGTAGCACCAACTGTTTCTTAACCGACCCATCGTCACACTTGTATTCGCGGTATAGCAAACCCTGCCGTAATACAAAGCCTGGTCCCTTGGAAACATCTGGATCCCCTTCTTGGCCGGCCCTTTCCCGAGCTATCTTGAGGGTGTTGTCCGTTAGGGTCTCTCCCCTAATGCTTTCTTCGTTATCTTCTATCTTCCAGTCGATGGGTCTAGTCATATAACTAGCCTGACACCACTCTATACAAGTTTGTCTCCTTTTATTGATCGGGGTTCCTGGGGTAGTCATAGCTTCTCCTATGTCTGGCTCGGGTCCTGCTTCCCCTTTTCCCTCCTGGCCAGTTAGGGCATGGTCAAAGTTAAGTAAATAAGTACCTATGACTACCGGGGCAGGCAGAAAAGGTAGGACAGCAGCCCTTAAGGGTGACAGTTCCCTGTTCACTTCAATGGCTACCTTTTTCATTGGATACATTTTTATATCACCATGGATACACTTGATAGGTATAGACACATTAAGTAAGTTGGGTTTGTTACTTACAGTGGGTGATATGGCGGTTTGCCTGCTGCCGCTTTCGAGTAGAGCGCGTGTAGGTCGGCCGTCAACTCGTATATCCACCACACAGGGATCCGGTAGGCTTTCTGCTGGTAGTGGGTTCAGATATCCGATATCCATGGGTTCAGCGGTTCTCCTCCTGGGACAGAATCGGGCTATGTGGCCCCATTCGTTGCATTTGAAGCATTGAGGCTGCCGATACCCTGGACTGGTACCAGCGGGTTTGTCTTCAATCCTGTATTTCTTATCGTCTGGTCTCCGTGTGCCCTCGTCCGGTGGTCGCCATCTCAGCTATTGGGGTCTGACTCCCCATGTCAAGTGGGGGTCAGTTATTGGGACTGCTATGCGTGCTGTTATTCCGGGGGGTGGCACTCTGTGGTAACCGGCCTTTTGATATGCCGAGGCGATGTCCACAGCTTCCGTTAGAGATGGCTGGTGATGCTGCCTCACCCATCTCTGCATCTGCCCGGGAAGAGCGTCCACAAACTGTTTGAGGATGATTTTATCAAGGACCGGCTGCGTAGCTGGTGTTGGGGCCAACAGCCATTTTTCCACCATGTCCTTTATGCAGTAATATAACTGCCGTGGGCTCTCGCCAGCCCACAGCTTGGTGTCCCTTAATTGGATCCGATAGGCCTCCTCATCCAGGCCAAGGTGATCCAATACAGCTGCCTTAATTTCCCCATATGGAGTGTTGCCGGTGGGGTTTACCACCTGATAGGTTCCCTGCATGAGGCCGGATAGAAGGGGGGCGACATATTGCCCCCATCGCTCTGGTGGCCACTTTGCATTTCTCGCTATTCTTTCGAAACTAGTAAAAAAAGAATGTTGGGTCCTCGCCGTCCTTATACTTTTGAAGTAAGGCGGACGGGACCATCGGTTGAGTTCTAGAACTAGCCACCACCTCTGTGAGCCTAGAGATGGTTTCATGATGTTTGTCCTGGGCAGTGGTTTGTACAGTGCTTTGTAGCTGCATAGCCTGCAGGAAGGCTTGCCGATCGCCAGCTGCTTGTTGGGTTTGTAGCTGCACCAACTGTTGCAGCTGTTGCTGCCCTTCCGACAGGGTTTTTATTAATGCCTCCATCGCACCGCCGTATATCCCAACTTCGTCGCCACTTGTGGAAGTACGAGGCTGGAAACAAGGCGAGTTGCTAAAATAATATTTATTTCTTGTATAACTTAAGACCAAAAGTCAATTAACTGAAAAGTCCAAACGGTTCCTTCACCGTGGGTTCTTGTTCCCCAATGCTTTCCTGATAAAAGGCGGACTGTCTCCTAATGCGTGAGATCCGGATAGGCCCACCATGGGCCGACTGCACTCTCCGTCTCGGAGTCCTGTGGAAATGACAGACAGCGTTTGTTAGAATTGGCAGGCTTTTGTTTTCCACCCAGGTTTCAAAGCCCCACCAATCAGCAGTGTTCATGTCTGACTCGTTTGTCATTGGCGGGGAAGCCGTTGGCCCACCCCCCTTAAGGCTGGGATTCCCCACCGTTACTTCCGCCTGCCCCTGTAGCATAGTGGGAAGCTCTACGGCACTTTTGCCCGTGCCGTTGAACTGTCGCCGGGGCCCGAGCACTTATGGGAGGGTCCAGGCATCTAAGGCTCCTCCCGACCTTGTTCGCGGGCTGTGCCGGCTGCGCGCACTCTCCCGTTCCTGTTCCCCTGCTCCGCCTGACCTCCGCCACGGGTCATGTCAGTCGCGGGCACTTCCCTGCCAATGCTTCCGCCCCTCTCCCAGTCCGGGCTGGCGATTCTGGGACGTCCAATGCACCGGGTTGGGATTCCAACACGGTAAGTAACTACCCATGCTGCAGCTCTCTGCTGCGGTTCTTCTGCTTCTGCTGTTTTCGCTGGGCTCGTCTTCATATTGCTCCCAATGTCCACCGTTTCCCTGGGAGTTGACGGTTCCACCCCCCCTGTCTGTTGCAGGTACCTCCTCGCACATACCCACACCGGGTTCAGGCCGATCGGGCCAGTGAGAACATCTGGACAGGTAGTCTGCTACTAACTGAAACCTGGCTGGTCTATGCAAAGTCAGAAAGTCAAAGGGTTGTAGAGAGAGGAACCAGCGGAGGACCCTCTGGTTAGTATCTTTGTGTCGGGCCAGCCATTGGAGGGGCGCATGGTCGGAAAATAACGTGAACCGGCGTCCTACCAGATAGTATTTGAGTGACTCAATGGCCCATTTGATGGCTAGGCATTCTTTCTCGACCGTGGAGTAGGCCGACTCATGTGGCAGCAATTTCCGGCTGATGAAGCATACAGGTCGTAGCTCCGCTCCTTGTTCTTGAGAGAGTACGGCGCCCAGGCCCTGGTCTGATGCGTCAGTTTGAAGGAAGAAATGTTTCTGAAAGTCTGGACAACACAGTACAAGATCTGATGTGATCCTTTGTTTTAGCAGGGCTATGGCTCTTAGGGCAGCTTCGTTGTTTGTCAAGTTTGGATTTCCATTGAGCCTCAATGCATCGGTGAGGTGGGCGGCTACAGAGGAAAAATCGGGAATAAACCTTCTATAAAAACCCATGAGTCCCAGGAAGGATCGTATTTGTTTCCTGTTCACGGGCGTTGGGATTCTATGTATGGCGTCCGTTTTGGACATCTGCGGTTTTAGAACCCCACCCCCCACCAGATGTCTGAGGTACTTAGTATCGTGAGCCCCCATCGTAGACTTTCGGGGATTTATGTGTAACCCTGCCCTATGTAGATCGGCTATGACCCTTTTTAAGTGAGTTAGGTGATCTTCCCAGGACTTGCTGTATATTATGATATCGTCCAGGTAGGCCACTGCATACCCCTCATGAGGTCGTAGTACGATGTCCATGAGCTTCTGGAAGCTCTGGGTGCACCATGTAGGCCGAAGGGAAGGACTTTAAAATGGTAGAGTCCTTGTGGAGTGGAGAAGGCAGTTTTTTCCTTATCCTTGGGTTGTAAAGGGATCTGCCAGTATCCCTCCGTTAGATCTAGGGTGCTCAGGTATAGGGTGGCTCCTTTTCCCTCGATTAACTCGTCTATCCGTTACATCGGGTATGCCTCATAGCGGGACACGGCATTCAGTTGTCTATAGTCCATACAGAAGCGTATGGAGCCATCTGGCTTAGGGACAAGTACTATAGGTGAAGACCAGGTGCTGTTTGACGGTTCGATGATGTCTAGTTGCAGCATTTCATCCACTTCGGTATTTATGATGCGCCTCCAGGCTTCAGGTATCCTAAAGGGTCTGAGACGTACTATCTTCCCTGGTTCTGTCTTTATCTCGTGTTCCATCAATTTGGTACGCCCTGGTAAGGTGGAAAAGGTTTCTCGTGGGGTAGCAGTTCATCCAACAGTTCTGCTCTCATGGCTGACGATAGTGCATCTCCCCACTGGACGTGGTCCAAAGAATTGGGGTTCGCTGTCTCGATGGTCTCTATGTCGCTGGTTGTTCCCAGGGCCACCACTAGAGGTTCGTTCCACTTTTTTAATAGATTAATGTGATATATTTTATCCGGGTTGCTTCGGTCAGGTTGGTGCACTCTATATGTCACGGGACTGAGAACGTCGGTGATCTTGTATGGTCCTCTCCATCTGGCCAGTAACTTATTGGCGCTGGTAGGTAAAAGTACGAGTACCTGGTCACCTGGGTTGAAACTCCTCATCCTGCTTCCCTTGTTGTAGTTCTTTTTTTGAGTTGTCTGGGCCCGAGGGAGGTTGGCTTCCGCCAGAGTTCTCAGTGCGGTTAAATGTTCCTTCAACTCTTCGGTGTATTCGGTCAAGGACATTTCATCGGTGGCTTCCCATTCCTCCTTAACCAAGTCTAGGATCGTACGGGGTTGTCTTCCAAACAGCAGCTCAAAGGGGGAAAACCCTGTAGAGGACTGGAGTGTGTCTATTAGGACCATCAGAACAAGAGGTATCACCCTATCCCGGTTCTTGGCGTCTGGTCCTGTCACTCTTCTCAGCATTTGCTTTATTGTTTTGTTATACCTTTTGACCAACCAATCAGTCTGGGGATGGTACACAGAGGTTCTTAACTGTTTGATTTGTAGGCGTTCACACACTTGCCGGAATAGTGCCGACATGAAGTTTGTCCCTTGGTCAGTGATGATTTCTGAGGGTAAGCCGACGCGGGCAAAGAAGGGTATAAGCTGATCGCACAAATGCCTGGCTGATGTGCCCTTGAGGGGAAAGGCTTCTGGATAGCGGGTGGCGTAGTCAACGATGACGATCATATACTTATATCCTCTACTGGCTGGATCTAATGGTCCGACAATATCCATACCGATTCTTTGGAAGGGTACTGCGATAATGGGCATCTTCTGTAGAGAAGCTTTAGCCGGTTTTACCCTGCTTAGTAGCTGACAGGTGGGGCATCTTTTACAGAACTGGGCTACCTCGCCATAGAGTCCTGGCCAGTAAAACCGTTTGAGTATTTTTTGTTGCGTCTTTAGCGATGCCATGTGGCCGCCGCAGGGGTGGTTGTGGGCCAACTGCATGACCATGGTATGTTGGGTTTTCAGTAGCACCAACTGTTCCTTAACCGACCCATCGTCACCCTTGTATTCGCGGTATAGCAAACCCTGCCGTAATGCAAAGCCTGGTCCCTTGGAAACATCTGGATCCCCTTCTTGGCCGGCCCTTTCCCGAGCTATCTTGAGGGTGTTGTCCGTTAGGGTCTCTCCCCTAATGCTTTCCTCGTTATCTTCTATCTTCCAGTCAATGGGTCTAGTCATATAACTAGCCTGACACCACTCTATACGAGTTTGTCTCCTTTTATTGATCGGGGTTCCTGGGGTAGTCATAGCTTCTCCTATGTCTGGCTCGGGTCCTGCTTCCCCTTTTCCCTCCTGGCCGGTTAGGGCCTGGTCAAAGTTAGGTAAATCAGTACCTATGACTACCGGGGCAGGCAGAAAAGGTAGGACAGCAGCCCTTAAGGGTGACAGTTCCCCGTTCACTTCAATGGCTACCTTTTTCATCGGATACATTTTTATATCACCATGGATACACTTGATAGGTATAGACACATTAAGTAAGTTGGGTTTGTTACTTACAGTGGGTGATATGGCGGTTTGCCTGCTGCCGCTTTCGAGTAGAGCGCGTGTAGGTCGGCCGTCAACTCGTATATCCACCACATCGGGATAGGGTAGGCTTTCTGCTGGTAGTGGGTTCAGATATCCGATATCAATGGGTTCAGCGGTTCTTCTCCTGGGACAGAATCGGGCTATGTGGCCCCATTCGTTGCATTCGAAGCATTGAGGCTGCCGATACCCTGGACTGGTCCCAGCGGGTTTGTCTTCAATCCCGTATTTCTTATCGTCTGGTCTCCGTGTGCCCTCGTCCGGTGGTCGCCATCTCAGCTGTTGGGGTCTGACTCCCCAGGTCAAGTGGGGGTTAGTTATTGGGACTGCTATGCGTGCTGTTATTCCGGGGGGGGTGGCACTATGTGGTACCCGGCCTTTTGATATGCCGAGGCGATGTCCACAGCTTCCGTTAGAGATGGCTGGTGTTGCTGCCTCACCCATCTCTGCATCTGTCCGGGAAGAGCGTCCACAAACTGTTCGAGGATGATTTTATCAAGGACCGGCTGCGTAGCTGGTGTTGGGGTCAACACCCATTTTTCCTCCATGTCCTTTATGCAGTAATATAACTGCCGTGGGCTCTCGCCAGCCCGCAGCTTGGTGTCCCTTAATTGGATCCGATAGGCCTCCTCATCCAGGCCAAGGCGATCCAATACAGCTGCCTTAATTTCCCCATATGGAGTGTTGCCGGTGGGGTTTACCACCTGATAGGTTCCCTGCATGAGGCCGGATAGAAGGGGGGCGATATATTGCCCCCATCGCTCTGGTGGCCACTTTGCGTTTCTCGCTATTCTTTCAAAACTAGTAAAAAAAGAATGTTGGGTCCTCGCCGTCCTTATACTTTTGAAGTAAGGCGGACGGGACCATCGGTTGAGTTCTAGAACTAGCCACCACCTCTGTGAGCCTAGAGATGGTTTCATGATGTTTGTCCTGGGCAGTGGTTTGTACAGTGCTTTGTAGCTGCATAGCCTGCTGGAAGGCTTGCCGATCACCAGCTGCTTGTTGGGTTTGTAGCTGCACCAACTGTTGCAGCTGTTGCTGTCCTTCCGACAGGGTTTTTATTAATGCCTCCATCGCGCCGCCGTATATCCCAACTTCGTCGCCACTTGTGGAAGTACGAGGCTGGAAACTAGGCGAGTTGCTAAAATAATATTTATTTCTTGTATAACTTAAGACCAAAAGTCAATTAACTGCAAAGTCCAAACGGTTTCCTTCACCGTGGGTTCTTGTTCCCCAATGCTTTCCTGATAAAAGGGGACTGTCTACTAATGCGTGAGATCCGGATAGGCCCACCACTCTGGGCCGACTGCACTCTCCGTCTCGCTGTCCTGTGGAAATGACAGACAGCGTTTGTTAGAATTGTCGGGCTTTTGTTTTCCACCTAGGTTTCAAAGCCCCACCAATCAGCAGTGTTCATGTCTGACTCGTTTGTCATTGGCGGGGAAGCCGTTGGCCCACCCCCCTTAAGGCTGGGATTCCCCACTGTTACTTCTGCCTGCCCCTGTAGCATAGTGGGAAGCCCTACGGCGCTTTTTCCCGCGCCAGTGGAGTGTCGCCAGGGCCTGAGCACATATGGGCGGGTCCGGGTGTCTAAGGCTCCTCCTGACCTTGTTCACGGGCTGTGCCGGCCGCCGCACTCTCCCGCTCCTGTTCCCCGGCTCCGCCTGACCTCCGCCACGGGTCATGTCGGTCGCGGGCACTTCCCTGCTACTGGTTCTGCCCCTCTCCCAGTCCGGGCTGGCGATTCCGGGACGTCCGCTGCACCGGGTTGGGATTCCAACACGGTAAGTAACTACCCATGCTGCAGCTCTCTGCTGCGGTTCTTCTGCTTCTGCTGTTTTCGCTGGGCTCGTCTTCGTATTGCTCCCCATGTCCACCGTTTCCCTGGGAGTTGACGGTTCCACCCCCCCTGTCTGTTGCAGGTACCTCCTCACAGTCGCGCACACTATTTTTCCCACTGTGGGTGCCCCTGTGTATCACGTACCCATTTTCGAGGTCATAGTAGCCTGTGTGTCGCACGCGTATGTGTTTTTCGTGTCCCTGGGTGCCACCGCGTACTGCGGGAGGTTAATTCCACACACGTGGGCTACCGGGGGTTGCATGCACGGTTTTACTGCAGTTTTGGGGTGCCTGAGCATTGCGTGACCCATCACTTTATCACTGGGGTTCACATACAGCCTTGCAGGTGCAGGGGTGCTGTTAAAATCTTGTATCCCACCCCCTTCAACCCAATTACCCAGGACAATTGTCGTGTACACCTCCCATTGGCACTACTACATCTGTGCCGGCACTACTCTATCTGTGCCATGTTTGGGAGGCAACGAAAGTTGAGGGGCGCCTCAGCTGGGCGTACTCCCCGTGGCGTGCATGGTCAGTGATGTGGCCAGGGTGACCAGGGAGTAGGGGGACTCCAGGGTGTCCAGTGTGGCTGCAGAGGGGGAAGAGGCAGGGGTGTACCAGCTTTACACAATGTTGTGCCACGTGTTGGTGCAGTTATGCCACCATCCCCTGCAGCTCCGGGAGATGCAGTTCTTGCATCTGGCACTGGCGCCCATGTGACCTGGCAGTCCGTTTCATTGACTACCACGGGCCCAAGGGTAGTGGTAGCTGCAGGTGCAGCTATGGACACCACCACCCAGGCTCAGGGTCTGCCAGCGCAAGCTGCATTGGCACTTGAAGAGTCCATGGAAGATTTCCAGGAGGTCAGGAGGCACACCATAGGTGCACGCAGGGCTGCCCTGACCAAGGCATGTGTCCCTGGGGCAGTAATGTCATCTGCTGTCCCGAGCAGCTGGGTTTTGGCAAGTGCATGGGCAGATGCAGCCGACACCACACCGGTTGTGAGTCTACCAACCAGGACAGTTCTGGCAATGACCCTGGCACAGCGGATGTTGCTGCGCAGGGTCCATTCCAGGGGACCCAGCAGCCACCGACGCAAGTCAGGGCTTCTGTCCATGTTCCACCTGCCACTCCCTTGGCTCAGTCCACCAGCGCCACTGCCCATACTGATCAGGGCGTCATTTGTTAGCCAGGGTCCGGACCAGCGTCCAAGAGGAGGAAGGCTGCAACTGCAGTAGATGCTGGGACCCCAGACACAGCTACGGCCTCCGGCACGTCGAGGAAGAAGCCTTTCTGCATGCAGGAACTGGAAATCATTGTAGACTACGTGCAGGAACACAACCGTGACATGCTAGTGGGGCCGAAATGTCAAACTACAGCTGCCCATCGTAATACCCACTGGAAGCAAGTTGCGTATCATGTGAGTGCATTTGGCCATGAGGTGCGCACAGCTCAAGAGTGCAAAAAGCATTGGGATGACCTGAAAGGAAGCACTAAGGTGAAGCGTGCCTCTAATTACAACATGACTATGGTTACTGGCAGTGGGCCACCACCTGAGGAGGAAGACCTCACTCCGCACGAGTCAGTTGTTGCGGAGTTCATACCGACAGGAATGGTCAAACGAGTGGGAGAGATGCTAGACTTTGATGCCCTGTCCAGTGAGTTTGTCGCGTGATTGTCGAGCCCATGTGTGTTTTGCTTGTGTGATGTGTTGTGCTTGACTGCTACTACATGTCATATGTACATGGTTCTCATGTTCAAATCACATACAATGCTTCACTGATGCGTGCCTGCTGTGCAGGATAGTAGACATGTAGAGCAGATGGGGACTGTCCTCACCACCACACTTGCACCCTACTCACATGCTAGTCACCTGACTGCCCTGCCGGTCCATGTTCCAGCTCACTGGCCCTTCTGCATGTAGCCTGGATGTCTTTCCTCTCAGCACTGAGACTATGTCATTGCATGCGTGTGTCCTCTGCCTGCATGCGGGTACTCCACGTAGGCATGTTCCCTTGCCCCCCTGCACCACAATTTGACCATGGCACTGGTGTGCATCATGTTGGCGTACTGCCCTGGCCTGTTCAAGGCTCCTGTGTACATGCAAACTTCCACCAGCCAACTTGCCCGACACATGCAGTGGGGTACATCCTCTGTCCTTGATGCAGGGTGTCTCACTTGGACTGTGCAGATGGCAGATGCTCCGCAGGAACATGAGTGTCCATTCATGCTCCATGTGCATTCCATGCATGTCCCTATGTGTCCTTGACAGGATGATCATAGTAGTACGTGTCCAGGCTGACCTACATTTCATGGCATTTGATCATCAATTCCATGCCCACTCTGGCTCAGGCCAGCATCACCCACAGGTTTAGGGTGTCACAGTCTGTGTGGGGCACAGGCCTCACCCTGTTTCTGGCCCACTGACTCTGTTCATCTGGTGTAGTGGCTTCTGCACACATGGGTGTACTACTGAGGGTTCATCATGTGTCCTGCTTACTGTCCCATCATCATCTGCTGTGTTTTCAGTTGACTCATATGATGCAATTGACGCTAGTCAACACTGTCTGGCAATACACAGGTCTCTGGTCACCCTTTCGCTGCCATGCCATGCCTCCCTGCATTTTCACTTAGGGAGGTGGCGGGGTTTGCCTGTAGCCATGCAACCAATTGCATGCACCTTCCACGTGATGCCTGAACTTGCCTTTGCACTGCCTACACGTGTATTGGTAGACTTCATAATTTACTTGTTCATGTAGACAGTGGGTCATGTACACATGTTCCGCACTGCATCAACCCACTTCTGAGCCAAGTTACACCCTTCTACATGACTACTCACTGATGCTATGTCAAAGTCACCTGGCATGTTTGGGCTGTTTTTCATCCCTTCTCTGTCATGTATGCGACAGGCACAGGTGCATCCTGTGACACATGTACTCAGTGTTAGGACTACCTAGTGGTTGTTTAGATGAGTTTATTGGTCAATGTGCGGCCTATTCCAACTGGCATAGGGCACTGATTGGATGTAGCCTGCCAATTGGGTTGTGATGACTGTGGAGCATCCTTCACGTGTGTATGTGTGCACTTCCACATACATCAAAGCAAGCAGCGTTATAGCTACTTGCTTTGGTGTATTGGATGTTGGTCATGTTCACAATACAGGTGTATGGGGAAATGGGTGTTTTTGAACGTTTTCACATGCACATATGCAAGCAGCTTCAACGTTGTGTGGTGCAACATTGCGCGTACTCACTTATGTGTTTATGAAAGTGTCCATTTACACATGTGTCTTTCACAGCTTTATTGTTGACAGAGTAATATGTAGTTGATAGACGTTTCTGCTGGTGAGATTTCTGCATTGCGCACGTTATGTGGAACTGGCATGATCCCAAAGGTTCACTGTTGTGCAGTATGTGTATGCCCAGGCCCACTTAGCTACTATGGTGGTTCCTGGGTGTGTAGATTTCCACATTGAATGATGTAAGAGGGCACATTCATAGCCCAATGTGGACAATCAGGACCTGAGGGGTCTTGTGGAGGCCTCATGTCCTGCAGCTCGGACAGTACAGGGCGTTATGGTCCCTCATGCCTGGTTGCAGGCCCTTGCTTTGCTTGTGACATTCACTATTTCTACATGGCCCATGCCACCCGGTACAGGGCGAGCTGCAGATGGATGTAGCTATATTGATGATGATGCTTCGGTGATGCATGGCTACATGCATGTTACCTGTGTCATTGTGTGTTCGATTCACTTGCAGCAGTGGTCAATTTGCAGTTCAGGCATGCTTATGGTGTGTTGCATCTCTTAGTTGCCATCTGTCTTTTCTGCCTGTGACATGTGCCGGACAGAGGTGGTGTCTGATGGAGTTCATATACTACATTTTGTAATAGTGTAGACTTTGCAATTTACACACATCCATTGCTGCTTTTGGGATGTGTTTGCATATCAAGGCCACTGGATGCATGGCAGGTTCTGATTTGTGTGTGACATGTCTGCTTCATTTGTTGGCTGTGTATGTGATGTCTATGTGTGTGTGTTTCATGTGCTTCTGACATGTGTACTAATGTTCTTCTTTTCTCCCCTTTCCAGATGACTACGCAATGGAGCCAGAGGATGGTGCTGTCATGCCAGACACGGGGTTGCTATCACACCAGCAATCCAGCACAAGTGGGGGTCGTAGGGTGGTAGGCCACGAGAACCCACTTGTGTTCCAGACCATCTTGTCTAGGGCTGGCAATGAGTCTAGCTCGGATGATCAATCTGACGACAATGTTGAGTTGGATGTGCATCGGGTCCATTCGTCAGGGGTGAGTGATTGGACGCTCCTCTGTCCGTGACACCTGCAAGGAGGGGCCAGACGGTGGTGGGACCTCCGCCTGTGGTGGATCAGGATGCAGGGTCGCCCTCCACTCAAGTTGCTGATGTGCCTGGGGCATCAGGTCGACGGAGGAATGTAGTCCTGCAGCCGCGGGCGGTGCCAACCCAACAAGGAGGTCGGCTCCTTGGGCCCTGCAGGTGTCAAGCCCAGCAATGCGGTGGCCGCGGGCCACTTGGTTATACTGAGTGGGAGCAAGCCATGGTTGCCAATTCAGAACGCCAGGGGGCAGCAATTGATGACATCGCTGAGAGCATGGAGCGTGTGGCCCAATCTGTGCTACTCCCTGCTAGGCAGGTGGAACTCCAGCAGCGGGCAGCACAGTCCACGGCCCGCTCGCTCAGGTTGGGCATGGTGGCTTCAGACAGGGCATGCCAGGTTGAAATGGTGTCTTTGCATCAAACAATTGCCGCTCACACACAGGCACACATTGATGCCATGAGGGTTGAGTATAATTCCCTCAGATCTACTCTGGGTGTGCTCTTGACGTCCCAGAGGAAGCAGTCAGAGTGGTTGGAGCAGCTAGAGAGTACCATCTCGGCTGAGATACGTGCTTGCTGGGAGGTATACCAGTTGTCCAGCCAGGCCATGCAGGAAGAACTCTGTGTTACACATGCTACCTTGCAAGAGGAAGCATGCATATCACGCAAGGTTCTACATGCTGACCTACGTGTCATATCTTCACAGAACAAGGCTCACCCGTCCTGCAGACTTGCTGCCAACGAGGGGCAGGCTGTGCCTAGGCATGGTCAGGGTACTGTGCCACGTCAACCTTTTCAGCCAGAGGGTGATTCGGACAATGAGATATCTCCCACAAAGGTCGAGCTGTGCAGACGTTGAGCCCATGGAGGATTTTTTTTGTCTCATCATCGCATGTGGGTGTTGAGGTACACCCTGTAGCTCCCCCCTCCTGGGTGCTTCCCCTCGACCCTGGATCGTATGTGGCCATTTATGATTTTTCTTCTTAGTTTAGTTAGTTAATATGGTTTTTGATAGTTAGTTTAATTAGGTAATGTAGGTTTTTTATAGTTTGTTTAATTAGTTAATATAGTTTAAAATTGCTTGTCTATTGTGCATTCATGTGATGGTGTGGTGCTTTGTGGCTTTTGAAAGCATCCACTGTCTTTTCCAGCTGGGCCCTTCAAGCTTGTCTCGTGTATGTGTTTGCAGCTTGGGGTCCTGACTCACATAGGCCACTCCTACTTCCCTTATCCATGGGCTTGCAAGGATGGTTCTGTGTAACAAACATTTACACAAGGGCTTTGGACTGTCATATATGTGGCCTGTCTGCTGCTGTACTACTTGTGTTAACACCCCTAGTGGGGATTGTGGGGGTTTTATCCACGGCATGTCTGTGATCAATTTGGGTGGGTTCATGATTGATGTGTCCATTAATTGATCTAGATTGTGATGTATGTTATTTTCTTTCCTGTATATGTGCTTGATGCAATTCATGCTGTAGACAGTAGCCTGCACCTTTTGCCTGTCAAAGTCACACTGATGGTGAGAGGAGTTATGATGTAGGTCTCTAACATGGCCCAGTGACAACCAGCATGAAGACACACACACAGGGAACTTTCAAGCGTTATTTATATGTTGTCTGCCCTTTCTGCAGGACAATGAGCCTCCAGACCACCTTTGCCAGCAGACACAGGGCGAAGTACTACAGAAACCTGGCTACGTTCGGTGGTGCAGACATGTGCATGTGTGCGCAAGCAGTAGCACAGGGCTGTGCTCAGACGTCCAACTGAAGCAGACGTGTTTCCAGAAGCTCCAAGCAAGGTGAGCAGCACAAGGGGGCCACACTGCAGCCAACCTTCCACCAAGCCACTTGCACATGCATGCTAAGTAGCGCCACTGATGGGGTGCTTGGCCAGATAATGTTGTAGAAGTGCACAGTACAGCTAAGATGCGTTGAGGGACAAATGCCAAGTAGCTTTACAAGTTGTAGACAGTAGCCTGCACCTTTTGCCTGTCAAAGTCACACTGATGGTGAGAGGAGTTATGATGTAGGTCTCTAACATGGCCCAGTGACAACCAGCATGAAGACACACACACAGGGAACTTTCAAGCGTTATTTATATGTTGTCTGCCCTTTCTGCAGGACAAGGAGCCTCCAGACCACCTTTGCCAGCAGACACAGGGCGAAGTGCTACAGAAACCTGGCTACGTTCGGTGGTGCAGACATGTGCATGTGTGCGCAAGCAGTAGCACAGGGCTGTGCTCAGACGTCCAACTGAAGCAGACGTGTTTCCAGAAGCTCCAAGCAAGGTGAGCAGCACAAGGGGGCCACACTGCAGCCAACCTTCCACCAAGCCACTTGCACATGCATGCTAAGTAGCGCCACTGATGGGGTGCTTGGCCAGATAATGTTGTAGAAGTGCACAGTACAGCTAAGATGCGTTGAGGGACAAATGCCAAGTAGCTTTACAAGTTGTGAGGGGCACACGCAGGGGCTGTCGCACATATCCTCCAGTCCCCCCTGCTCCATAGAAGCTGAGTTAATAGCACAGTAGCGTTCCGAGACATAAACTTATATAGCGCACAGGGACACCCAGCGAGGCACAGACTCGTGTGCAGTGCATATCATTTGCATGTGCACATTACCACTCGCACTACCTATTGTAATCCACGGCTGCCAGAACATAACTTTTACTGAAGGCGCACCTCGCTATACGCGTCTAGCAGGTCACCCAGGGACCATTCTATCATGTGTGATTCTTGATGCATTGGTCTTCCATTTACTGCACGCTCACGTGCGCCTGCCTTACTGCATTGACAGGGGCAAGCTAACGTATACGTATATAGCAGCAGACACAGGTGTTTGTTTGTGGAGAAGTCACTTACTTTGGGGCAGGAATGTTGTTGTGTGTGTGTTGTAAACACACACAGATTAGTAACTCACGCTCTCTTTGCAGCATTGAGCTGATCCTGTTACCGGACCTGAGAGTGCACAGGCAGGAGGCCAGCACTCACCCCATAGATAAGTCTCTCTTTGTCTTGCACTTCACTCATTTCGCACTATGTGCATGTAGAACATGGTTTCTCTGATTGAGTATGTGTAATTGTCAATAGTTGTATTTTGTATTTTGCCTACTTTCCCTTGAAAATCCAACTCCCCTCTCCTGCCCCTCTTTCCTGTTATCCTGAATACCAATGCCTGTCCAACCAATGGATCCCTGACCCTCTTTCCCTGCCGCGGTCTCGGAGGCCTGTGTAAGTTTTACCTTGCAGGTGCCCAGACCACTGGTTGGTTCGTGCCACTCCTGCGCCTGGATACCAGAGCTGTGACACTACCCATCAGTTGTTGCATCCTCATTGTATGTTGTTTCCGGAAAAAGGTACCCTTGTTGTTAAACCATTGTTGAACTGTGGTACCTAGAGGCCTTTTACCTGGTTTGGGGGTTTGGCTCCTTGGAGTTCTCTGCGATTTGGTATTTTTACCAGTCAAGGAGGCCTCTGAGGGGGCTGGACCTTATTTACACGCAAGGTGGAACATGAAAACCAAGGGGTAGGGGGATCCTTTAGCCAGGTAGACTAAAAGGGCGAAGGCTACATAGCCCAGACACAGTTGTTCAGAAGGTCATGGTGATGTGTAAATGAGAGAGGAACTTTTGTTGTTGGGCAGTAAGCCTGGGCTACCGTGTTTGGGCACGCGTTTGTTGTGGCTTGACATGCTGGGCTGTACACATGGGCAGTGTTCACATGTGATGTGTATAGGACACTGAGGGTCACTTGATTTGACATGCATATATTGAGTGCATGTCCCTACTGACACACACAGTTGCACAATGCTCCACCACACATACAACCACCCTTCCATGTCCACAGTTGCACACATATTGCCTTCTCGGGCACGCTGTGTCCCTGCAGCACATGATCAATTACCATTTGGGGATCCTGGACATGCGTCAATGGGAAAATGTGTTAATTTGTCCTGTTGATGTGATGCTCAAGGTGTATCCCCAACACAATGGCTGCTCACTGTGCTGAGCAGTATGTAGCAGGAGACACACACAGCACACAGGTTTGGGAGTGGTGATTTTGACTTGCCCAATGTGCATGTGAACAGGCATTCAGTGCTGTGTTGAAGCTACCACTGGTGTACAGCATTTGTGTATGACTTGGTATGTGTGGGAGGTTGTTTTCAGTCATTTCATCTGATTCCATGTCAGGCATAATTGTCTCGTGCCACTTTCCATTCATCACATGTCACTTCGTATATTATTGGTCATGTGTTGGCCTTTTGCTGTTGCATGCCATGTCATGTCATGGTGTGGCGGACAAGGGTGATGTGGTTTGGGAGGGTATGGGTGACATACCAGGGATTGTCATGGCCTGTTTTGCGGGAGGATGTGATACTCACCTTGCATGTGTTCCTTTTGGTCACACGGGATTGGTTATGTTTAAGTGGCTAGGGATGCACACAATGTAGCACTCCCATGGCAACATCCTTGGTTGTGACAGTTGACTGTCTCTTTGTCATCATAGATTGTCACCTGGTATGCGCCAGGCCTGTGTGCACTTCGCAGGGGTGGGAGTTTAGGTGAAAAATGTGGCCCCAAGCAGGGTCCGGGCTTCCTCACCACTTGCCCTTTCCCCTCCCATGGGCAGCACCTGTGCCTGTGGTTGGGGATGTGGGGGCACCACCATGTCCACCGCTACACCCTGCCGTGTTGCAACATTGTGCAGGACACATGCTGCCACAACGATCCTGCACACTACTGGGGGTGCATACACTACTGGGGGTGCATATAGTAGCTGGCCGAGCAGAGCGGTCGAGGGAGCGGAAGCGTGACTAGAGCACTCCGAATGTGCGCTCCACTATGGCCCTGGTTGCAATATGGCAGCATTGTCATGTGCTTGCTCAGAGGGTAGGCACTGTCCCCTGGGGAGGTCATAATGGTTGTGATTAGTTGGGTTTGTGTATTTGTCTGTGTGTGACATGCATGCATGTGCACAGGCATTTGTACTCACCTAGGAGCCATTTGTCGCCATGCTTCCCAGCTTCGAGGGCCTGGCTCAGGGCAGACATTCTGTATATGAAACTGTCATGGGATGATCCAGGGTAGTTTGCATAGACAGAGGTGATGATTCCCTTTGCATCGCATACAACCATACAACCTGCACATTGATGGAATGCCAGTGCTTGCGGTTTCCATAGATGTGCTCAGTGGCCCTAGGTGGATGTAGGGCCACATGGGTGCAATCTATGGCAACGAGCACTTTGTGGAAGTGTGCCACCCTGTAGAAGTCCTGGACCACGGCCTTCCTTTCTGCGGGTGTTCTGGGCATGTATATGTGCCTGCGGACTGAGGGGTGCGCAGTCATGAATGCCAACACCTGGTGTAGGCAGCGTGACTGCATGGCCTGTGAGACCCCCCCACTATGGCAGTTGTCCACTGAAATAACCCATTGGTCAAAAAATGCAGGACATTGAGCACCTTCTCTGAGGGGCTCAATGCTTGGGAACACAGGGTGGGGGATGTAAGGTCATCTTCCCACTACCTGACCAGGTCTAGGATGAAACGAGGTGGAAACCTATACCTGCCATAGACCTGGTCGTCAGGCATCCCAAAAAGGCTTGTCCTGGACAATAAAATGCGGGGCCTGGCTATTCTCCTCCTCCTGCGGTGTCCCACGATCACTGTTGAGACAAATGGGGCATTCATCATAGCTGTATATACGTGTTTGTTGTTGCACGCACTTTTATACTGTGCGCGGGGACGCTTCTGCCTGCCTTCGAGTGGCGGACGTGTTGACGCCTGTGCGCATCTTTTAGCGTGCGCAGGTTTCCCGTATTCGATTCCATGACTACGTGTTGTTCGCGTGCGTGTGGGCGTTCCGTGTATTTCCCTGCAGTACTTCCCCAGTTACGCCTTCTTTTTCACGTGTTGTTCCCCAATGCGCGTATTACGCCCCGTGTCCCGCCCCCTTTTTGGTGTGTGAGCCGACGTTGTGCACTATCGCTGGATTTTGGCGCACATCCCGCAGTAAACACGTGCAGGCACTACCATGAATCGCACGCGTGCGCGTGCGCTTGCTTTTTCACGCTTGTGCCAGCTTGCGCCAAGATTTTCGGCGCACATTTGTTCCATGAATCGGCCCCTGAGTTTCTCAACCCATTTACTAATAACTGGAATTTGAGAAACATCTTCATTCTGAATTATTTAGTACAGTTTGACATTATTAGGCATGAACATAACAACATCAGATCTTGTATGACCTGGGCTTCTTTACTGTGGCCTGGAAGCATGCAAACTTGATGTTTACAAAGTGTTATACTTACAAATAATGTACATGGTATGTTGTTTTTTCACAAGCGTTTGTGAGTCCAGAAATCGTGCCCAACCCCCATTGTACTTCAAGTCCATTGCTGTATTACCTGTTGGTAAAGCATTGTTTCCAGTTTGTTTGCTAATAAAACACCCAAATATTCTGATCTGAATTACAGTGAGTCATCTGAGTGATAGGGAATGTCCATGTATCTGTTAATGCCCATTCAATCTTTTGTGAGGTCTTTCAGGATTTTGAAGTTATTTTTCTTTTAAATTGAAGTGTAGGTGATTTTGCAGATGATTTGATTTCTGTCCACATGATTGAGACATCTGAGTCCCTCGTTGTTGATGATTTCCAAGATGGGGGTCATGCAGGTATTGAAGAGTATTGGGGACAACAGGCTTCTTGGGGTACTTCGCATGGTATGATGTTGTGCTGACGGAGGCCATCTGGGTAGTTTCTGCATGGTCTGAAAGTGGGGATGTAATTCATCATGGTGCAGAGCCCCGATATTTGTGCATGAGAGTGCTCAACAGTAGTTTGTAGCAGTTACTGTTGAACCCCACATGGATGGCTAAAGAGATAGTTGTAATTGGTGTATTTTGTCATAATTCTTTCAGTGTGTACCATCTGAAAGAATGTAGATGCCATTGCCCTCAGAGGTCTGAATCCATGTATGATTCATGTAAAAATCTCTTTCCACATCATATTGGAGTTGTTGATAGATTACGTTTGTAATAATCTGTAAGGTTAAGGGCTTCGTTGGGGAAACAGAGGTAGCTTCCCAGGTCATTATAGCTGATTCTGGTGTTTTTTTACAGAGGTTTAAAATAAGTCATTTTGATGGTGTGTGGTTGTTCGACTTGTTCTACTTGGAAGTAGGTCTACTGATCAAACAAAAAGTAGTCAAACCATTTTTGTTTGAATTTCTTTGCTCGAATTTCCTCCCTAAAATGTAAATGGTTAGTTGGTGTTAGGTATTATTGATGTGGAGGAGTGGAGAGAGAGGAGTGAGTGGCAGTGGGTAGTGGGGATATTCACATCTACTTTCTTTAAAACAAATGATAAAATTAATTAAAGAAAAATGATTCAACAAAAATAAACCTATTAATACACATACAGTGATTCCATTGATGATTTGATGAGTGATTGGAAAATGGGGGTTAGTCTGAGAAGTAGGGTAATTGCTTTTTAAAAGATAGAAGGGTATTGCACTTTGGGCAATCTCACTAGTTTGCTGCCCTTGACCATTCTCCGCAATTCCTGCATCAAAAATGGTCGAAGGCTCCATGTGCCAGTATTGTATTTTTTTTGAGTTTAGGTTCCGCTGCTAGATTGAGAGCTCGACTCCCAGGTATACTTGTAGTCTTGGATCAGTGAAATTCTGTATCTAAAGAGTGACAAGGAGAGAGTTGCATTGTTGTTGTCATGGGGTTAGTGAGGTGTTGAAGGCTAGGGTGGGTTGAATTATTTAATCCATTCAAATATTTTCTTTAGATTATGTTGCAACAATACTAGAATATTACAGACTGTAATGTGGGAATTGTTGGTGTCTATTTTTTTTCTATAGCTCTATAGTGTTGCTATGTAGATTCAAAGTTGATGGCAGTTTGTTATTTTATCTGTTTGCAAATACATTACCTCCAGATCTCTTTCTTGAGATGTTTGTGTTTTTTGGTGAAACACCTAACCACTTGTTTATATTGGAGAATTTGAAAATATTTAAGGTGTGAAAATGTTAAGTGTTTCTGTGATTCATTTATGGAGATATTGGGCCTCATTACGAGTTTGGAGGCAGCCATGCCCTTTATAAAGGGCATGGCTGCCTCCAAACTCCTGTCCGGGTCCGGGTTCCTTATATGAGGAATTACCAGGCCATTCCAACCTTGGAGGACCCGGTAATTCCTCATTCAATTTACCCATCCCCATTCCCATTCAAGCCCCCATAGGGCTCAATGGGAATGGGGAGGGAGCTAACAATGGGCCCGTTGTTAGCTCCCTGGTCCCCTTGCGAGACCCGCAAAGGATGTCTGGTCTGACCAGACGTCCAGATCGGGTCCCGCAAGGGAACCTCATAATAGGGCGGAATGGGTTTAACGGCGCCAGCATCTTTACCGGCGCGTTAAACCCATTCCGTCGGGGCCCTAATGAGGCCCATTGTCATTGGGCCTCATTTGGACGCTGGCGCTCGCGTAATGAACGGTGCCGGTACGGGACCGCCACCGTTCATTATGGGATGCCCTATTACGAGGCATGCTAGCGGGTACCTCTTTTCACATCTGATCTGACCTTAGAAGAATATATGCAGCTAGCGCAGATTGCTGAAGACCAAGACCCAAACACCCAACCTGTGCAAGGTTGCTCTGATCAAAGCTTTATATTACAACCTCAAAAAGAATCTTCAACTATTAAGTGTCCGGACAATGTATTGAACAGGTGCCGCAATTTCCCTAATCACAGATGAAGAAGCAGATGTGCAAAATCCATCAAATAATGTACCTACACATTTCATTTTTTTTAAAACAAAGGAAAAAAGTCTATAGAAACAAAACCTTTAGACCACCTTTAGACCACAGTGAAGGTGGTTCTCAAAGCAGAAAGCAACACAAAAAACAGATAAAAGGAACTTTTTCAAAGCTCTGGATACTGCCATAAAAATAAGTGACAAGAAATTCAAATGCAAAAAGGATGTGCGACCAGAACCACCAGTGAAAGATATCACACAACCGCCGCAATCAGTCACTCCCACTCTTTCAACTCACACCGTACCATCTCCTGTGGCTGAATCAATAAAAACTCACACTGGGTCTCAAACGGATGAATTACCAATGGTTAAATCTTCTCTGATCAAAGTTTTGAAACTAGCTCCAATTTTTTGCAAACAGAGTCAAAACAAGTCCTTGGATGTAAATTCAAAACCAACTATAAACAAAGACCCAACTCCACAATCAACTGCACATATAACTATACATATGGGGGTGTGGCTACAGAGCCATGTTGTAGGACGTTTCTTAAAGGTGCTCCCGTTGATCGTGATATTACAGACAAGCTCTACACAAGGAACCGAGCAACTGGACATCGAAAGGACGGAGGAGGTGTGCAAAGGTCCACTGCACACGTACATGATGGTTTCATGAAGATTGAGGCTGGTGTACAGAAGTTATACACTGAAGAATATCCCACTGCTCGTCGGAACAGAAAACAAAATGGTGGCCCGTCTCGAACAAAGGAACGGCCAGAGGACGAGCGAGTAAGCAACACGATCGTTGCCTTCATAGATGCTGGCGACATCATGCAATGAAGTAGCCGACATTGTGTAGCAGTATGGGACTGGTGGCTGAATAAGAGACCAGCGTCCACAGAACAGGCTTGAGCGGGTCCCAGTGCGGACAAAGAAGCATGCAGCTGGACGGCACCGGGAGTCAGAAAGCGCCCTCGAAACAAACTACTGGCCACCTAAGCGCGTTGTGGTTATAAGTGCTGGGATCGGATGGTGCTTCCTATGGGAGTCGCAAACGAAGCTGCGATCGAACATTAAGAAGACACATTCTTGCAGGCATTCTGTAGGCAGTGCAGGAGCCTCATGTATTGAAGCTGATACAGACCAAGGAACGATGCTCACAGACCTGTTGAGATATACGGTATGGTGACGACTCCCAGATGGGATGCGTAGAACCCTGAAGAGTGCACAACCTGTGCACGAATAAGAGATTCACAAGCAAGGGACACAAAGACCTGAATTTGGGCAGGATGGCCGCATAGGCGAGAGTGTGACAGCGCGAGCAGCCCCAATGACGCACATTCAATGCCGCAATCAGGAGGAGAGCTGCGGATGCCACGCTGAAGCGGTACCGGGAGGCGGCTCTCCACTGCTTTGAAGCGTCTGCCCAGCAACAGTAGTGCGGAGGTGCCGCACAGTGAAGCATGTGCAGACACCGAACATTGAATGTTTTGGAACCCTTTGTGTGACTTGACCTGGCCTGCAGCTGTGATATAGACTGCAGGAGCAAATCATTGACTGCACGACAATACCATAACAAACCTTGCTCCGTGAAGAGGCTGGTTGAGCAACAAGGAATGTATTGACTGCAAATGCAGCACGTAAGAGCCTCATATGCGTATATGGTTGGAAGCACTGGTTTATAGGTGCACCACAGAGTTTCACACCGGTTCCAGGGGTGCAGATCTGAGGTTGGCAGCCTGGGAAATGCCGCACAAGGCGGCCAGCCCACCAGTGGTGATCAGCGGCATTGAGAGAGCAACTGGAGCTAGTCCCAGGATAACTAAGCAGGACATATTGCTAACCCCGGAACGAGCCAGGAAGGCTGACAACGCAGCCCTGTAGACTCACTTGGTCCGACAGACACTTGCAGAACTAGTCTACCTTCCAGACCTGATGGTGAGCTGGGCATCATGGTAGGGAACTGGCCACTGATGAGCGGAGCAATTCTGCAACATGTCACCACCAATAAATGGGGGCGAAGAGACTAACACAAGCTCCAGCACCGGACAACACAAAGATGAGATCCTCCACACAATCTATTGCTGTATTGCAGGCAGATGGGCAGGTCTCCCTCTAGCCCCGGGACGTAATGAATATATGTGTCCAGACAGCAAGATCGCAGATTAAGCGGAAAGACTTTGTGACGGCGTACCGGGGTTGAGGGCTGTGGAAGGTGGCTGTAAAGGAAATAACTAAGGAGACAGTACTCTGTTGACCCACAGTAGCTCTGGCTACATACGGCGAGAAACCAGAGGAAGTGCGGACAGAGCACCAACCCTGTTTCGGAACTGGTGCTGTAAAGAGCAAGGTGCAGCAGATAGCACAATACACGTGTAGGGCACAGGCTACCAGTGACACCTCGGCTGTTGGTCACAAGATTCTCTGGGCAAAAGCGCCACCCAATACACAAGTAGGGATGCATCCAAGATTGGCAGAGGTAAAGGGAAACAACCCACGATGGACATCTTTGCTAAAACAGGCCCAGTCACCGGACGCTTCCACGCATGCAGGGGGGATGCACACGGATTGACCACCCCATCATGTAGTGACCAGCATATCCTGGAGGCCATAGTAGACCCGAAATCCTCAAGGGAGAACATGCTTAGCACAGCTATGGCAGAGTTGAAATCCTCATTGGAATTCAAAATCCATGCGGTTAGTGTGGACGTCAACCTTATGAGACAGGATGTGAGAGCACTGGTGGAGCGTACAAGTGGCCTGGAAAGCAAAGCAAAGAGCAACACCGATATCAGTACGGCCAACGCTAAGGAGGTGCATATATTGCAACAACAGGTGCGCTATCTGGAAAGTCAGACAGAAGAAGCGGAAGGGAGGGCACGACGCAACAACATACGCATGGAAGGGATACCGGAGAGAGAAGAAGGTACGGACCCGACAAATTATGTGGAGAACATGATTATACAAGAGATAGATGCAGGAACACTCACCCAGGGGTTTTCTGTGGAGAGGGCACACAGGGCCCGAGCTAAGAGAGCCCAGCCTGGAGCTCCCCCTCGAGCGATCATCGCCAAGATCCTGAATTACAGGGACAGGGAGAAGATTCGGGAACACTTCCGCAAAAGTGGGATGATAACTAGAGCATCAGCTACTGTCACAGCGTACCCAGACTACACCCTTTGGGTACATAGACAAAGACTACACTACGTGACGGTCAAGAGGCAACTGCAGGAATCTGGCTTCACCTGTACCCAGCAAAGTTGAAAGTCTTACACAAGAATAATGTGGTTTTCCTTTGAGACACCCGAGGATGCAGCGAGCTGGCTGGACATGCAGGGCTGCCCAGAGGGTGTGGAGGGCCAAACCCAGAGCGGACAGGATAAGTGACCCGGATTTACTCTTGTAATGTAGTAGCACGAAATCCTAAGGGGCTCATTGTATCTATACAGGTAATGTAGATATGGCACTACAATTATTCTCATGATATGAGACCTAAGCTAAAATGGATAAAGTAACAATGGACTATGAACAGTTGCAGTTGGGGCTGGCTAACGGCCGCAACACTAATAGAGTCGAGGATATAGTAGGGTTTGGGCATAGTATATTGTGACATTAACGCAGGAGACACAGAAGGAACTCGTGCCTAACCCCAGTTTAGTTTAGTTGGGATACCAGTAGCGTGGTGTCCCCCTGCTGTGCTACAAGTATCGGCGTAGGCCAAGAAAGGACTAGATGCGGGGTTGCCTGAGATACAGAGATGGAGCTGGGCATCAGTTGGGACGGGTGGGGTGAGGGGTGTTAAGGGTGTTGGGGAGTTTGCAGGGGTGTTAAGAAAAGTTGGCAAGCGAGCCTACACCTATAATTGGGGAGGGCGTCATTTGGGGATGGGTAAGGTGGGGGGTGGGAAGGTAGTTGGGGAGTTTGAAGCAGTGTTAAGAAAAGGGGGGAGCGAGCATACCTATAAATCACTGTACATGGAGCGGAAGACAAGGGAAGACAGGGGCGGAACGGGGTATGGGTAAGATGGGGGACCACAAGATAGCGACCTGGAATGTCAGGGGGCTCAATAGTTATTTGAAGAGGGATAAAATAATGATGTATCTGAAGAAACAGAGAATCAATATTACAGGAATCTCACTTGACAAAAGAAAAACTGGAAGTGTTGGGGAGGAAATGGAGAGGCACTACCATAGGAGCAACATATTTGGCGTATGCCAGAGGGGTAATTCCGTGGATAGCACAGCATGTACCCTTTAAGCTGTTACAGTCTACCATAGAGCCAGATGGGAGGACAGTGCTAATAAAAGGACTAGTGGAAAACAGAGAGCTGAGCATTATCAACATGTATGCCCCAAATCAAGATGCTACCAGCTACTTCAGAACCCTATACTGCAAGATCAGTCTGTATATCGAGGGGCAGTTATATCGGGAGGGGACTTTAATTGTATGCTAGATCCCAGGGTTCACAGATCAGATCAGAAGATGGAGAGTCCTCTCAGACCACTCGCCATTGATTGTGACATGGCAGTACTTGCCGCCCAGGGCACAAATCCCGACATGGAGACTTAGGGCTGAAGCTTTGAAAGACACATGGTTTAGAGAGGACCTGAATGAAGAAATAGTGGAATACTTTGAAAACATCGGGAGTGTATGATATGATATGATATGATATTTTATTTGTATCACACTCATAGACATGTGTTTCAGAGCACGACCAAGCAAAGGGAGGGGAACAGGGGAGAACAAAATACGATCTTACTAGGCCCAATGACATTAAGAACATGCAAGTGCATGGAAAAGGGAAGAGGGCGAAAGTACGTGAAGAGGGAGAAGTGGAATGTGCGGACAGAGGAGAGGACAGAATAAATAATAAGTGGAATAAATAAAATAAATTAGTGCAGACAAAAAGTAGTGCAGCCAGACACGTGGCAAGTGCATGATTAGTCAGATTGGGAATATCTGATAAGTGCAGAGGAAGAGTGGGGGACTGTATGGGTACAGCTACAGAACCCAGTGCCAAGGGTGGCCAGAGGCAGTTCAGGAGGGAGGCAGGGTGTGCAGGTACCTGGGCCCGAAGGACAAAGGGTGGCCAGGTGCACGGTGCCGAGAGAAACAGATCAGCAGGGGAGAGGAGGGGCAAAGGCAGAAGCGAAGAGGAAGGTCTTGAGGTGCTTCTGGAACCAGAGATGGTTCTGCTCAAGTTTCAGGGTGGCCGGGAGGCTGTTCCAAAGGGAGGCCCCAACCGAGTACAGAGATGTGCCCCCCGTTTGTTTCTTTGAAAAACGCCCAACCCTGAAGGAATAGGACATAGAGGAGTCAAGGGCTCGAAAAGGAGGTATTTACGGAGGGATAGTTGAAGGTATTTCGGTCCCAGGCCCCAGAAAGCCTTGTGGACAATGCAGAAGGTTTTTAATTTAATCCTTGCATCCCCTGAGAGCCAATGAAGGGATTTCCGAGCTGGAGAGATACGATCCCAGGCTTGAGGCCAAGGACTAGTCTTGCAGTCCTGTTCTGGATTAGTTGTAAAGGGCAGAGAGTGGAGGCAGGTAGACTTAGAAAGAGGCTGTTACAATAGTCCAGCCTGGAGAGAACCAGAGCTTGGGAGACGTGAGCCTCTGGGGGAAGGAGAGGAAAGGCAGAGTACCTCTAAGGAGGTGCAGTACGGAGTTTGACTTTTTAGAGACGTCAGAGATGTGTGCGGAAAAGCAAAGTGTGGAGTCAAATATGACCCCAAGGTTCTTAGCCTCGCAAGTAGGGGTGGGATGAGGGCAAAGTGAGAGCGACCGGAAAGCGGGGGGAAAGGATGGCAAAGGTGTACCGATGAGGAGGATCTCCGTTTTGTTGGCATTTAGAAAAAGATTGTTGACAGCGCACCCATTTTGAATGGCGGAAAGGCAATCAGAAATGAGGGAAGGCAAGGAGGTGGCTGAAGGAAGACTGATAATGAGTTGGGTGTCGTCAGCAAAGCACTGGAAGTTTGAGCAGAAAATGGAAATGCAGTAGGCGAGAGTTGCCAGATATTGGTTGAAAAGCCAGGCCGAGAGGTTAGACCCCTGGGGACACCACAGGTAGAGAGGGAGATAGCGGATAGGAAGGACCCAAGTGCTACCTAGGAGGGTCGATCAGAGGGGAAAGACATCAGCCAGGCCAGAGCCTGATCAGTGATACCCTGGTTGTCATGGAGACGGTTGAGCAGTATGGTATGGTTGACCATGTCGAAAGCAGAGGAGAGATCAAGAAAGATGAGAGAGGGAATGTTAGAGTTAAGGTTAGAAAGCAGGTCTTCACGAATGTTCAGGAGAGCAGTTTCCATGCTTCTGGCAACTTTGAATCCAGATTGGTGGTCGTGGAGAGAGACAACGGAGTCAGAAAGAAATTTAAGTTGGGAGATGGCCAGTTTTTACAGGAGCTTCCCCAAAAAGGGAGTAACGGAAATTGGGCGGTAGTTAGATGGACAAGAGGGATCAGCTGAGGGTTTCTTGAGGAGGGGATGCACAAAGGAGTGCTTGAAGGGGGAAGGGAAAGATCCAGAGGCAAAAGAGTGGTTGCAGAAATCGGCAAGGGCTGGAGCGAGGGTATCAATGTGGTCCTTTATGGTTTTAGAGGAACAGGGGTGGACCTGTTTTGGTGAGGCTTTCATGGATCGGACTTGTCTAGCAAACTCATCTGGAGAAAAAAGAGGAAAGGAGGAAAAAGATGGAGGGGAGAAGCTGAACGAGGGACAGCAAGCTGGGAGGGAGAGGGGGGGTGGAGACTGCAGCAGGGTTGGCCAGCCCCTTGCAGATTTTAAAGAGTTTGGCCGAGTTGTTAGATGCCGCTGAGATGGAAGCTTGAATGTGAGCTCTCTTCTTGGAGCGGACAGAGAGACGGTATTGCCTTTGGAGCAGGCGACAGCCCAGTTTGTCAGAGGATGAGCAGGAGGCCCTCCATTTCCTCTCAGCCACCCTACACTTGTATTTAAGTGTAGATTGGTCAGAATCCTACCAGGAATTACACTTGGCTTTGGACTTCAAACGGATTCTCATGACAGGGGCAAGAACATCAAGATTAGAAGAGATAGAGGAGTAGAGAAGGGACAGGGCTGTGTCAGAGTGTGAGTCAGCCCGGGGAGGGTGAGGAGGGGAGAAGGTGGCAGCAAAAGACTCAATTGACACGCGCTTCATGGGCCGGATGTCAGAGAAGGTGGGTGGCAATCTTGGCGAAGGCTTGGCTTGGGGGGAGGAGATAGAGAGTTGGGAGGAGTGGAGAGGAGGCAATGATCACACCAGGATAGAGGTGTGGTGAGAGGAGTAGAGAGGGGGAGGCCAGATGAGATCAAGACATCAAGTGTGTGACCAGCAGAATGAGTGGGGCCGGAGGGGAGGATAGAGAGGGAAAGTGAGTTGCAGAGGTTGTGAGAGAGTGTAGATGAAGACCAGGGAGAATCCAGATGGATGTTGAGATCCCCAAGAAGTAGGAGTTGAGCGGTAGAGGCCAGGAGGGAGGAGCCGAGGTCTTCCCATTCAGAGAGAAAAGAGGTGATTTGCCCAGGGGCCGGTAGAGAGTTGCAATGGTGAGAGAGTTTCCAGGAGAGATAGAGAGCCTACAGGCAAGGAATTCGAAAAATGAGTATTTCTGAATGGGGATGATAGAGGCAGGAATCCACTCGGGGAAAATTAGGGCTACTCCCCCTCCAGGCCGGATGGAACTGGGGGTGGAGAGGATCTTGTAGCTGTGAGGGCGGAGAGTGTCAAAACGTGTGACAGAGCTGGCCGTGAACCGAGTTTCGGTTAAACCGAGGACATCAAGGTCAAATTCTTCTAGGAGGTGGCAGATGTCAGAGGCATGTTTGACAGCAGAGCGAGAGTTGAGAATGGCAAGATGTGGACTCGGCTGGCATATTATGGGAGGCTTTTAAGCTGGTGGTGAGGGGGCAGCAATATCTTAATCCAAAGGCCTTCACGGTGGAAAAACGCATGAGTTAGACAAAGCAGAATAAAAATTAGAGATAATAATGTGCAAGGGAGTACATTCCCCAGGGGAGGCTGTAACCATACAACAATTGCAACAGGATTGCAGTGAGTACTGGGAGAGATTATGCAACCTGACTATAAAAGAAACATTGAAAGACAGCATGCGGAGGGAGACAAACCGGGCAGGTTGTTAGCCTGATTGTATAAGAATGAGACACCCAGACAAACAATCAGAGCTGTACGGGGGATGGATGGGCAGGTACTAGATACCCAGGAAGGGGTGAATAAAGGCTTCTTAGAGTTATACCAGCAACTGTATATTTATGTTGGCGAGGGGGAATACATTCATGTGATGGAAACATTGAAGGACATCGTCGTTCCCAACCTGGGTGCAGCGGAGAGAGAAAACTTAGAGGTCCCAATTACATTAGAGGAATTGGAAGCAGTGATCAAGATATTACCTACTAGTAAAGCTCTAGGGGTGGTTGGACTCCCTAGCGAGTTTTACAAAATGTACAAGGCGGAATTGCTCCCCCCACTAGTAGCAATGTTAAACAAGGTGTTACATAGGGGTGTGCTGCCGGAGTACCTGAGGAAGGCAATTATCATCCTGCTTCTTAAGCCTAACAAATCATGCACAGAGTGTGGTTCATATAGACCACTATCCATGCTTAACCAAGATAGCAAAATACTTACGGCAGTGTTGGAAAATAGGTTGAGACCGGTTATAAACAAACTCATATATCTTGACCAGACCGGGTATGTTCCGCGCAGAAACATATCCGACAATCTCAGAAGGCTCCATCATGTCATAGAACAAACTGAAACGGATCCCCAGGAGGTTGTAATAATTTCATTAGATGCAGTGAAAGTCTTCTACTCTTTCAAGTGGCCTTGGTTGATGGTGGCCCTGAAGGAATATGGGGTTGGGCCCACATACTTGAGATGGGTCCAATTACTGTACAGCAAACCACTGGCTCGAGTTAGGATGGCAGCGACCATCTCAGACCGATGGCAACTCAGCAGGGGTACCAGACAGGGATGTCCGTGGTATCCGAAGTTGTTTATCTTAGCACTAGAACCCCTAACGATATATTTGAGGCAACAATATGGAGAGGTGGGGATCAGTACAAAGGGGGGCAACATTTGATATCAATGTATGCTGATGACATGCTGCTGTATTTGAGATATCCTGAAGAGAACCTACAATATATTCTGGAAGTAATGGGGCGATACAGGTTGCTGTCTGGCATCACAGTGAACCCCAAGAAATCATGTATATTTCCCCATGGTAGATATAAAGGGCTACCACGAGAAGAACTGCCAGTATTACAAATACAATGGGAGACCAGGACCTTTAGATACTTGGGGATTGATGTACATCACAGTGTAGAGGTAGAACACAAACAAAACACAGAGAAGGCGGTGGCTAACATTGAAAACAGCATGAGGTTCTGGGCCAAGCTCCCTTTGACGATGATGGGAAGAGTGGCATTGTTAAAGATGGTGGTGCTGCCTAGGCTGTTACACTACTTTGTGAATATACCATGTATGATACCCAAGCGATTCTTTGCTAAAATCCAGTGTATATATAGGGGGTTCATATGGCACAACACTAGGACCAGAATAGCATTATGGAAATTGCAAAATATGGATAACCAAGGGGGCATTAAATTGCCCAATTTCAAGATGTACTTTCTGGCCAGCCAACTACAATATGTAGCGAGGTGGTTATCGGAAGACTCCACATTGGAGTCCAGGTTGTTGAGGGCTGAATGTGTCCCGTTTTTCATGAAAGAATGGATATAGTTGCCAAAATCACAGCAAGGTCAAGGGACAAGAATGTTAGACTTGGGATGGAAGACATGGCTACAGGCTTCCGGGCCATGAAGAACCCGTACCTGTGTTCCCCACAGACGCCGCTAGCAGCACTGAATGGAGTGGATGAGCAATTGAGGAAGATAGTCCGGAAGCATTGGGAACCGATTGGCATAGCAACGCTGGGAGATGTGTGGCGGGATGGGAAGGCGATGGAGTTTGACTCACTGGTGGAAGATACTGGACTACACCAGGGACAGTACATCACTTATACTAGGTTGGTGTGGAAGATAAAGGACACTTGGTCAGAAATAGTGCTGGAGAGTCAGCCCGACACGGCCATAGAAACATTTTATGATGTGTCAGACGGAGGCCATGAGGTCTCCCGAATCTATGAACTACTGATGTCAAGCTTGGGAAAGGAGGTGACTCAGCTGAGACGGGATTGGGAAGAGGAAACTGGGGAATCTATGAATGATGGGTTGTGGGTGAGGGTACAAAGATACCACAAAAAAGTGTCAAGGAACGCAAGGCTGCAACAAATCCAGTTATATGTTACCTATAGAGTGTACATGACTCCTCAGAAGATTGCAAGGTTTAAGAATGCAGGAACACGAGCAAGTCCTAAATGTGGGTAGGAGAATGCAGGACAGGTGCACATGTTCTGGGCGTGCTCGGAAATAAGGAGATTCTGGAGGGAGTTGGCCCACCATTTCACCGAAATGGAGATGAGGCTGGAGGTGGAATATTTGTGGGCATGCATGGTGGGGGGTTCCCCAGGTCGCGTAAGTTGAAACATGTGAGTAAACTCAAAGACCTGGCTTACATACTTGAGGAGCGCAGAATCGCCATGAGCTGGAAAGCAAGTAATAGACCAAAAGTAGAGGGCTGGTGGCACGACCTCCAGAAATGGGTGGATGAGGAAACAGTGGTGTGGAGTGAAGCAGTTAATAGAAGGGCAGATGAAGAAGCAGAGACATTGATAGCGTGGAGGCATTTAGTAGCTACACTGTCTGGGCCTGCCCAGATTGGCCTAGAAGATGATGGTCCCTCAGGGGAAGCCGAGGAAGGGGTGACCTCAGATAGAGTGGTGGAAGACAGTGATGTGGGGTAAGCTTTAGATAGGGGAGGGGTAAACGGGGAGGCGGGGGACACATCTGTTACGCTCACCTGGTTCCCATAGGAGTGTGGGGCAGAACTGGACAGCCACGGTCTCCACCAAAGTGATGCGTAGTGCAGAGATGACTGACTGGACTGGCCCACCTAGCTTTGTCTGCTTGACCCGTAGAAGTAGTCTCCTAAAGGCAGAGAAAGGGAATTAGCCACCCGTGGATCTGAGTAATAGCCCCTCACTGCGTCCCCATTTATCACCTCTGAAATTCCCGTTCATAAAGCTCACCTTATAGTTTTGAATGATGAGCTCTCCATCCTGCGAGGAACGCAGGGGCACGTTGATGGCCAGTTACTTCACTGGCTTGAGGATATTGGAAGAGTTCTAGACAAATCTTGGCTCCAAAGCTCTTAGCGAAGGACCATAAGCATATAGTTCTTAAGAGTTAAAACATTTCTGAATAATCACTCTTGTCCAATTCCTTTGTTTATCGTGCAGCTTAGACCCAAAAGAAGATAGTTCTGTGGCAGCTAAAGCTTTCAGGTAAGAGTCTGTGCTGTCCGTTAAATGATGCCAAAGTTTAACTTGCTACTTTCTCCTTCCTTACAGGTGCGGCGTAAGAAGATTTGGCGTGCTGGTGAATAATAATACCTCTGGCGGTTAAATCAGGTAAGTATATGGTGGCAAGAGATTGTCCTTGTTTGTTTCCCCTCGGCTCACCTTGTTGTTTTCTTGTCCACCTTAGGTGCTGGAATGCGGCAACATAATGATGGAGGCAGTGCCGGATCGTAGAGATGCTGCAAGGAGCGGTGAGTATGGCGCGGCGCTGCTGCTGGCGATGCAACGTGTTTAAATAAAGTCTTTTTCTTGTTCAAAGGTGCGATGAATCCAGAATCAGGTAAGAAACCCAATGTTCTTGTTCTAACCTTTCTTCTTCTTTCCCCTTCTTTCTATGCGCTCTGGAGTCGAGGCGGGCGTGGCGCAAGGCTGGATGCTGACTGCAGGCAGGGTGAGCGTTACGCTGCAGGATGCAGAATAACACGAAGCGTGTGCTCCCCTTCGGGCGTGGTTTAAATAGCCTCCAAAGTAGTCCCAGGTAAGTATTCCTCCACAACCACACCGAAGTAACAAAATAGTCCCTGGGTAAAGTAGTTCCTTCCAAGCCTCATATGGGCTGGATCTCTTGCAGGATGGTCTGCATCAGGTAAGTTTTAACATATGAGCCTGGCGTCTATGGCGCCAGGACTGTTCTCCCATATGAGCCTGGCACCATAGACGCCAGGACTATACCCATATAGCCCCTAACAAGGGTTGCTGGGCTTTCTCTGGGTAACATGATGCCTGCTTCCGGGGTTGCTGGACTTGGTCTGGATGCCCAGGGGTAGGCATCATGACAGCACTGCCCCCCAAGGCCCCTCCTAAAGTCGTTCTTCCCCTTGGTCTCGGTTTGTCTGGGAAATTCCGGTGGAATCTTCTCACCAACCGAGGTGCATGAACGCGGTCACTAGGTTCCCATGACCTTTCTTGTGGTCCGTAACCTTTCCAGTCGATTAAATAAAAAAGTTTTGACTTAACTATTTTGGAGTCCAGGATACTTTTAACTTCAAATTCGGGTTCCTAGTCTACAAGGATGGGGTCAGGTGGCTTGGTTAGTCTTGTTCCAGGTTGTATTGGCTTCAGAAGTGACACATGGAAGACGGGGTGAATCCGCATACTAGCAGGTAATTCCAATTTGACGGCCACCGGGTTGATAATGACCTTAATAGAGTAAGGCCCCAAATACCTAGGGTTAAAGGTCCGCGTTCCCTTTAAAGGTGTGTTTTGTGGCCAACCAAACTTGATCCCCAATCTGGTATTGTGGAGCATCACTTCTATGCTGATCAGCATTTTTCTTGTATTTTTCTTTCGCTTGCTTTAAGTTTTAGTTGCTTCCTTAAAGGCTTGTGTAATAGTAGCATGCAGATGGTTCACTGCGGGCATTTCTAAGTGTTGAGGTGAGTCAAGTTCTGAGGTTCGAGGATGGTGCCCGTATATGGTATAAAAGGGGCTTTGTCCAGTTCCAGAATGTATAGAGTTATTGTATGCATATTCGGCAATCCATAGAATGTCCTTCCAATTACCTTCAGTCTGGTGTAACATACAACGCAGGTACTGTTCAAGAGTCTGGTTGGTCCTCTCCGTCTGACCATCGGTCTGGGGGTGGTGACTGGTTGATAACATCATGTCGATTTGCACCAATTGACAACATTTTTTCCAAAAATGTGAAATGAATTGACTACCTCGGTCAGAGACCAATATGGAAGGAAATCTGTGTATTCCAACAATGTTTTCGAGGAACTCTTTGGCCAGAATTGAAGCAGAAGGTAATCCCTTTAAAGTATTAAAGTGGGCCATCTTGGAAAAAAGATCCACAATAACTAGAATAGTGTTAAATCCATTACATGGAGGTAGGTCTGTAATAAAGTCTAACGATAAGGTGTGCCATGGTGTAGGCGGGATATCCAAAGGTTGTAAAAGTCCAGCTGTTTTTTTCTTCTGACTTTTGTTTTGGGCGCAAATGCCACAAGACATTACAAATGACTTTACGTCTTTTCGCCAGGTGGGCCACCAGAATTGTCTCTTAATTTTAGCTTCAGTCTTTGCGATACCTGGGTGCCCTTCCATCAGGGTGTCATGATTATTGGAGATGACTAGTTCTTGTAGATCCTTGTGTGGCAGAAATAGTCGCCCTTGATAATAAGGAAGACCATTGATGAATGAGTAGTCCGGGCCATTCTTTACCCAGTCCTGCAGGGCTGTTGGATCGAAGAGTTGTTGGAACTTTACCTGAATATCCTCCAGTGTCTGTAGAGTAGTTATGCCAAGAATTCTTTGTTCTGAAATTATAGGTACCGGTTCTGGGTTCACATATGCTTCTCCCATCCCTATTCGGGATAAGGCATCTGCCTTGCCATTTTTACAGCCTGGTCGATAAGTGATCACGAAAACTAACTCGGCAAAGAACAATGCCCATCGAAGTTGGCGTGACGATTGGGCCTTGGCTGTTTTTAAATACTGCAAGTTCCGGTGATCGGTGATTACAGTAATGGTATGCCTGGCACCGAGAAGATAGTGCCGCCAAGCCTTGAAGGTGGATTTGATGGCTAATAACTCTTTATCGGTAACCGCATAGTTTAACTCGGGTGCTGAAAACTTTCTAGACCAAAATGCTACTGGGTGGAAGTTGACCAGTTTCAGGATCCTTCTGAGACAGGACAGCTCCCATGGCTAAACTGGATGCATCAGTTTCAACTATGTATGGAAGTTCAGGGCGTGGGTGCTTTAATACAGGTGCAGACGTGAATTTTGCTTTCAACTCTTGGAAGGCGTTTTCAGCTTCTTCGGTCCACAAGAAGCGTTTGTTTTTTCGCAAGAGTGCTGTGATAGGGTGTACAACATGTGAGAAATCCGGAATGAATCTGCAGTAGAAATTAGCAAATCCGAGCATGCTTTGTACTCCTTTAACTGAAATGGGTGATGGCCACTTGAGAATTGCGTCCACCATTCGAGAGTCCATTCGGACTCCTTTTGGAGTCAGGATAAATCAAAGGAATTCAACTTCCGTAGCATGAAAAACGTATTTTTCCAATTTTGCGTATAACTTGTGCTGGCGTAGTTTCTCTAGGACTGCACGAATGTGCTTCATATGGTCTGATTCTGAAGAGGAGCACACTCGAATATTGTCTATGTATACAACAACACAGACGTCAATGAGTTCACGAAGGACATCGTTCATAAAATACTGGAAGGCTGCTGGTGCATTGCACAACCCGAAGGGCATTACCTGGTATTCAAATAACCCATACTTAGTGCGAAAAGCAGTCTTCCATTCATCGCCTTTCTGCACACGTACCAGATGACATGCCCCTCGGAGATCTAATTTAGTGTAGATGCAGTCGTCCTTTACTTGGTCTAGTAATTCAGGGATCAGAGGCAATGGGTATCGGTTCTTAACCGTGATCTGATTCAATGCACGGTAGTCTATGCACGTTCTGAGGTCACCTTCCTTTTTTGGCACGAAGAACAAAGCTGAAGATGCAGGGGACTTGGATGGACGAATGAAGCCATTGGCAAGATATTGGTCCAAGTATTGTCGTAGGTGAAGGTTTTCGGGTTCAGTAAGGGCGTAGATCCTACTACATGGAGGTTGTACACCGGGTATGAGATCGATTTGACAATCGTATGATCTGTGAGGCGGTAAGGTGTTTGCCTGTTCTTTTTAAAAAACATCCTGGAATTCTTGATATTCCTGAGGTAACTGCACGACTGGAGTAGCGACTGCGGCCAGGCCTTCATTCAAGGGTTTTTTTGGGTAACAAGTATTTGCACAATCCTTGAAGGTTGTTCTCTTCTCTCGCCAATCAATACAAGGATTAAGTGTTTCCAACCAAGGTATCCCCAGTATTATTTGAAACTGCGGGGCTTTGATTAAATCAAACACAATAGTCTTGCGATGCCCATCCTGACCCAATAGTGTCATCTCTGCGGTGGAATGAGTTACAGGTCCAGAGGCAATTTCAGTTCCATTGACTGTGGTGATGACATCCGAAGTGGTATTTCTGCAGAGAGGTAGATTCATCCTAGAAGCCAATTCGTGGTCCCCATAGTTTCCTATGGCCCCGAGATCAATGTGTGCCCTTACTGCGTGCATACGTGATGGTTGCCTTGGATCTATAAGGACCATTGGTATGATGAAGTGCAAGGTCTGAATATCCTTCTTCAAGCTTGGCAAGCGGACCTCTATGCTTGTCGGGCGTGGGCGTTTCCCCGAGTCAGTCTCCATATGGCTTTTATCAGCAGCTCCTACCACTTTCTTGGGTGGCTTATCGGGGAATCCCGTAGAAAATGTTCCAAAGTTACACAGTATAGACACAATTACATTTGCCGTCTCCTTTCTCTGTCCTTCTGAGTCAAGGGTCCTTTAACCCATCCTGATTGACTAGTGGAATTGACCAATCCGCTGCACTGCTGCCGAGATATGATAATACAAAGGATACTTTGGCTTGATAGTTTGGAAAGGCTCCAGGTCTGCATAAAAAGTGCAAGTGGCATTGGTTCATAAACACGGCAAACTTTTTTGGGTCCCCAGCAAAAAGTTCCAGCGGGGCTAAAGGAATGCTCCCTGGTAGAACCGCTTGCACAGGATTGCTCGATAAAACGGGAGTTGAATCCCCCCCGAGTCCAGGTAATGGTGTTTGCCCAGCCTGGTTTTGCAATAATTGTCTAGCAAGATCATCAGTGTGTTCCTTAGAAACAATCAGTTCTCTCCTGGAGGTATTAGTTTCTTGGCGAGCTGCATGTACTTAAACCCTAAATTCCCCTAATAATAGGGCCAATTGGTCAGTTTCTGAGGTCTCCATGACACCCGGGTGAGGATTTGTAGAAAGGCTTCGCATTCTCTTACGCTCACCTGGTTCCCACAGGGGTGTCGGGCGGAACTGGACAGCCACGGTCTCCACCAACGTGATGCGTAGTGCAGAGATGACTGACTGGACTGGCCCACCTAGCTTTGTCTGCTTGACCCGTAGAAGTAGTCTCCTAAAGGCGGAGAAAGGGAATTAGCCACCCGTGGATCTGAGTAATAGCCCCTCACTGCGTCCCCATTTATCACCTCTGATATTCCTGTTCACAATGCTCACCTTTTAGTTTTGAATTATGAGCTCTCCATCTTGCGAGGAACGCAGGGGCGTGTTGATGGCCAGTTACTTAACTGGCTTGAGGATATTCGAAGAGTTCTAGACAAATCTTTGCTCCAAAACTCCTAGCGAAGGACCGTAAGCATATAGTTCTTAAGAGTTCAAAAATGTCTGAATAATCACTCTTGTCCAATTCCTTTGTTTATCTTGCAGCTTAGACCCAAAAGAAGATAGTTCTGTGGCAGCTAAAACGTTCAGGTAAGAGTCTGTGCTGTCTGTTAAATGATGCCAAAGTTTAACTTGCTGCTTTCTCCTTCCTTACAGGTGCGGCGTAAGAAAATTTGGCGTGCTGGTGAATAATACCTCAGGCGGTAAAATCAGGTAAGTATATGGTGGCAAGAGATTGTCCTTGTTTGTTTCCCTCGGCTCATCTTGTTGTTTTCTTGTCCCCCTTAGGTGCTGGAATGCGGCAACATAATGATGGAGGCAGCGCCGGATCGTAGAGATGCTGTGAGGAACGGTGAGTATGGCGCGGCGCTGCTGCGGGCGATGCAACGTGTTTAAATAAAGTATTTTTCTTGTTCAAAGGTGTGATGAATCCGGAATTAGGCAAGAAACCCAATGTTCTTGTTCTAACCTTTCTTCTTCTTATCCCCTTCTTTCTAGACGCTCTGGACTCGAGGCGGGCATGGCACGAGGCTGGATGCTGACTGCAGGCACGGTGAGCATTACGCTGCAGGATGCAGAATAACGTGAAGCGTGTGCTTCCCTTCGAGCGTGGTTTAAATAGCCTCCAAAGTAGTCCCAGGTAAGTATTCCTCCACAACCACATCCGAGTAACAAAATAGTCCCTAGGTAAAGTAGTTCCTTCCAAGCATCACATGGGCTTGGATCTCTTACAGCATGGTCTGCATCAGGTAAGTTTTAACATATGAGCCTGGCGTCTATGGCGCCAGGACTGTTCCCCCATATGAGCCTGGTGCCATAGACGCCAGGACTGTACCCATATAGCCCCTAACAAGGGTTGCTGGGCTTTCTCTGGGTAACATGATGCCTGCTTCCGGAGTTGCTGGAATTGGTCTGGATGCCCGGGGGTAGGCATCATGACAACATTGCAAAACTGTATATCATACTTGAAGTGTATAATTGTTGTTCACTGTCTGGTTCATTTTGGTTGTTTGTTGAAATCACTAATAAAAAAAACGTATAACTATATCAGAGATCCTTCCGTCATTTTCTTCTTCCTTAGCTGACGCAGACCCTACGTCGAATATGACCTCACTTAATAAGTTTTTTGTGGCACCAAAAGTATGGTTTCGAGTATCCAATATAAAAAAGGGTCATCAAGCACTGAATTGAAGCAACATTTTGTTTTACATAAAAAGAATACCCACGCTTCATCTTTTTTCATCTAATGATATAGATTGTCTTTCATTTCCTTATGATAAAGTCACACATATTTCTGAACTCCTCCTGAAATCTTCTGAAGGCATTCTGGCTCTGCTTTCATGTGCAAAAACCTTCAGAAATCTTGGGGTTGATATCTTTTCTCAAAAACCATATCCCCCCAATGGGGCAATACTGCAACAGCGACTGGAACGCGCATCCATTCGATCTCAAGGAATCCGCAAAGTGCATGCAAAAAAAGATAATTTCAATTTATTGTTCCTTCTTCCCGATATTGTAAGACAAGTTTTTCAGCGGTTGATGGCATCCAATTACCATCTGTAGATTAATGACATTTTGAACATAGTGAGCTGGAACAGACGTGTTCCATTATTGTTTCAACACAATGCAAATAGTGATATCCTGTTTAAAGAATTTGATGTAGTTCTCCTGCAGGAAACCTGGCTCACATCTTCATTTAGTTTAGATGGTTTCACCATAGTTCATCAAAATTCAACTTGTTTGAAGAGAGGACTCTTGACAATTGTCCGTAACTCGATATTTTGTAATGTGCAATGCATAAGTATTAATGCACAGGGAATTCTTGGGACACAATGTAATTTCACATGGGGTGCGGCGACAAGAGGGTTGTTGTTGTTAAATGCTTACTGGAACCCAGTCATCAGCGACTTATCAGTGTGTCTTGAAGAATTATCTGCCATTCTCATTGATTGCAATGTTCAATAACATGATGATTCCATCTTAATTGGTGGCGATTTTAATACCACATGTTCATCTGAAGCCAGTCATTTCTCCAAATCAATGTTGAGTAACACCAATGGTGAATTACGGGAATATCTATTCTTATGTTGGAATCTTAATGTCTTGAATGGCAATGTTAATTCTGACTATCCTCCAGCAGCGACCTGAACAAATGGCAAAGGTTTGTCTGTTATTGACTTTATTATAGCATCCCTGACTTATTTCAACAATGCCAAGTATTCAAATTTGCCCCATTGACCCAAAGTGATCATAATTCACTTCAGGAATCTTTTTATTTTGTAGAAAAACACAAAGCTGTAATAGATATGATCACAGATCAACTCAAAAGGAAATTACATTATGTGCTTTCCTAGCAGGGGTCTAATGTTAAATAAAAATCATCAACATCTAATCAATCATGGGTCTGACCAAGAGTTTGAAAGGCTTAGTTTCTCTGGCAGTTTCGTAGAATTCATATGGGAGTTAACCCACCCACCCAATCTAAAAGGAATGTGCCTAGAAAGTCTCATATGAACACCTTTGATGAAATAACCCACTTGCATAAAAAAGCATTTGTGAGTTAAAAGCTATGCAACTTGAGAAATGTATTTTAATTCTAGCAAAATCTAAATTGCAAAATACTTATAAACATTAGTCTCGAGGGCATAGACAACGGTGTCAGATCAAAAATGGACAAAACATGCTAGAGAGACTTCTGCCTTCAAAAACAAAACATTTCTGGGCTTTTGTGAACAATCAATACAACTCTCAAACTGGCCGCCAATCAGGTATCTTGTCATGATCACATGGGAAATGTACTTTAACAAACAACAGACTATATCCAGGTCCTCCTATTTCTTTATAGACAACAACATACAATGGACCTTAAAGATTGAGGAAAGCAATGTTTTGAGTTTCATTTTATCAGCCTCCAAATCATGAGCTGCTGGTCCCAATGGCTTAACCAATGAGATGTTTAGATCAGACCATTTGACTTGGACTACAATCTTCACCACTCTATTTCAAAAAATCTTACAGACCAAATTAATACCTGAGTCTTGGAAGAGAACAATAATTATCCCCATTTATAAAAAAAAGGCGATAAACTCGATCCAAAAATGATTGGCCGATCACTCTAATGGATTGTGATTCCCAGATCTTTAGACGCCTAGTCCTACAGCACATAGAAAAATGGGTCAATAGTCATCATATTTCATCAAAATTCCAGATAGGATTTCGCAAAGGGCTTTTGACAATCCTGAATGGCATAACCCCTCACACCCAGCAAGCTCAAAGCCAGAAAAAACCCTCCTTTCCCACGTATATAGATTTGATTGATCTGTCGAAAGCTTTTGACCTGGTCAATAGATCCAAACTATAGAAAAAATTACAATCCTGGAACATCCCTCCTGGTCTTTTGAAAATAATCATCGCTCTACATGAGCAAACTTCCATGCAAGTAAGATTAAATTTTGTAGGCAATCTATCCTCTACCATACCCATGGATACTGGTGTTAGGCAAGGGTGTATCTTTGCGCAATCCTATTTAATTTATACCTTGCTGATTTGGCCCCCCGCCTTCTAAAACACACCTTTGCTTCACCTGTGATCGGCAAATCTAAAATTCACATGTTAGCCTACGCTGACGACATAGCCCTTATAGACAACACCCCTTTAGGGTTAACACACTTTATAACAGTGTTAGAAGCATATGCCAAGACAATGGGCCTCATTACACGGACGGCGGTAAGGGTTAACGGTCACCGTTAATGGCAACGGTGACCGTTAACCCTTACCGCCGTACTACGAGGTCCCTTTGCGGGTTGGAGGATTTAACGCCTGCTTCTTGCAGGTGTTAAAATCCAACCAGCTAAGGGACCTCGGAGCTAATTACGGCACCGCAAAATTGCGGTGCCGTAATTAGCGCCTTCCCCATTTCCATAGAGCCCTATGGGGCAGAAATGGGAATGGGGAAGGGCAATGGCGGAAAGGGGATTTACCGCCCCTCCAACCTTGGAATGGGCGGTAAATCCCCTTTCCACCAAGGCGGTGCCGGTATTTTACCGGCATGAGCCATGGCGCTAATAGCGCCATGGCTCACCGCCTACCGTGTAATGAGGCCCAATGATTCGATAATCAATACCACTAGATCTAACATCATTATCTATGGGTTTTTACTATAAAGAAAAATAAAACCTTTGTGGAAAATTGACAAACAGGAAATTCAAATAGTCAAAAAGGTAAAATATTTGGGATTTACCCTAAGAACTAATACATCTCTACAAGCCTTAACATCGGACTTAGAGTATAAAAAACACCAATATATGTGTCAATTAAAACAACTGCTAGGCTCGTACTGTCGTTTTTCACTGATGCCACTAATTAAATTATACAAGAGTAAAATCATTCCCTCTCTTCTATACGGAATGGAATGCACTCCATGTGCATGTAAGGTCAATTGGGATTGTTTAGAAGCTCGACTGTGGAGGCAAACTCTAACTCTTCCACAGTTGTTACCTGTTTCACGTCTAAGATATGAACTTGGCCTACACTTGCTCTATTTCCATTATTGTTTTAAAGTGTTAGCAGTTTATAGACTGATCCTTGTTCTGCTCAATCAGTCTTTCTATCGAAACATACATGACATCACAAATACAGGCACTAATTCCTTCTTATTTGACCTCCGAGCAGATGCAGAAAATATACTTGCTCAATGTGAGTGCACACAACAGTTTCTTTTAGAGAATCCCAACAAATGTAAGCATTCATTAATGAGGCATGATTGGATTAAATCCAGAACATCTTTTACCAGCTTGAAAAGTGTTGAATCATTTCCCTTGTGTGAAAAGTATTGCTCATACTTCCTCCCATGTATCGGAAGATTTCTCAATCCCTCTTGGCATCAAGAGATACTGCGTCTTTGACTAAATCTGATAAAAACAAATTAGTCGAATCGTATATGGCATAAATTAGATCCTGCTGCCAGCGCCTGTAACCTATGCAGAGAAGGTCTTGCACGCGATATGAAACACATTTTAGTAGTTTGCTCTTGTACATTAGCATTGAGGTAGAAATACTTTGCAAAATTTGTGTATGAAATCTCACACATGGCTACACAAGATTTTTGGCACAGGTTGTCCGTGGAAAAAGAAATTGCATTGTCAATCGCCCTGTTAAAAGTTTTAAATGAACTAAATTTAATCAAAATTACATTATGATTGTATATAAGTTCCCTTTTGTTGTTCATTTTAAGTCTTCAGATTTTGCGATTGTGACTGAACATTGGTATCTATTTTCAGATTAGTTGCAGTTAATTTTACAACTTTATTCTGAGGTAATTTTACTCTTTGATATGATTGACTACTCTATTGTAGTTTTTTAATTCATCTCTGTCGATTAACCATATATGATTTTTCTTTTGTATAATTATTTTATTGTTCTAGATTCTTCATATTTCTTAAACTGTTGAAATGTGTAAAAAGTCACGTCTGTGCCTTCTTTTTCTGTGGCTAAGTACAAAATAAAAAAAGACACAATAAAAAAAAAGATCAGAGCACTCCTGCTTCCTGTAATCCTGTCCCCTTCCCGTTTGCATTAAGCACAAATGCCTTTAGAGATGCAGCACCCTGGTGTGAGGCTCCTTCTTGTAAATGGGCATACTCCTTTGATGCCTGGGCCCAGGACAGCTGCCTGCTTAGTGGCTGACTCTTGCTGAGGGTGTTATCTGCCCTAACAAAGAGATTGAAGAAAAGGCACAGTGCTTCAGGGTCCTGGCCTGCCATTGAGCAGGCCCCAACTGTCTGGCCAGAATACACATCACCTTCCACATCAGAGCTGACTTATAGGAGCTGTATATCAATTAGTACGTGTCGGTCATGATCATAAGTAGCACCATGCACTACATCAAAACTCAGACTCTCACTGCAGCTGTCGAGTGGGCTCTTTTGACCTCTCAACCTGCTCTGTGCCACTGGTAGAGCAGACTCTGCAGATCAAGTTACTGATGTTGCAGTGCACAAGTGTGCTATGCTTTTGTCATGGAGTGTACGAAAGGGGAACCTGATTGGCAGATTACCATTTTGGAGATGTAATTACCCACATCATTTTATTAATGAATAATTATTGGGAAAAACAAGTGGCACAGATATATGATGTCAACATTGATGTCATCAATTACATTTGTGTTGTCATCTTTGATGTTCTCGCTGTTGGTCTTAGCAGTGTACAGTGGTGGCACAAGTTATGGTTGCTTAACTTACCATAACTGGGGAATTTCTGGGATATTTTGATTTTACATGTAAGCATAACGTCCCTTTAGCAAGTTTTTTCGCTGAATTTCACATTTTTGCCAGTGTACCCTAATGTGCTACAAGTTCCCTTCAGAGTAGAAGGTGTGTAGTCTACAGAAAGCAGATAGCCTCAACAAAGCCCAAGAGCACATGGGACAACAGAAAATGTTGTATCCTTCTAATGAAAAAACATATACCTACATCTACATTACTAATATTCATCACACTCAAATATACATCTCTACACAATTCAACATTTAGAAATGTACAAATACATTTTTCATTTAGCACAAAATAACCTCCTACCAAACAATACGTACACATTATTTATCTGTTTGTATTATTCCCATTCATTACATAAACATTTCTCATAAGCAAATACTACCATTTGATATTTTGACAGAAATGGCAACCACACATTAGTGGCTAGTAGAACACTTCCCCAAAGAAGAAATGAGTGATGATGAAATCTTTAATGGGAAATAGATCTTTCAATACAAAAAAATAATATAACTTATACAGACCTTATTGAAATAGCGGCCATGTAGTTATCGTTAAGTTGCTAAACTCATAGGAAGAGCACTTTTTCGGCGGCTTATAACTTCGCTACGAATCCTCACCAAACTTTGCAAAAAAAGTATATGGCCCGCTCTGAATTTGTTTGCCAATTTGAGCGCTGTTTCATGCGGGGGGAAAGTTATACGAGGGGTCCCAATTTTCTTTTCCCATAGACTGAATGGGGAAAAACTTTGCACACGGCTACAGGTTGAATGGCTGGACGGATTTTCAACAAATTTGCACCAGGAGTGGGGGCTTGGGACAGAAAGCATGCTTTTATGTGTGTGGTGGAAATCGGTCCAGCAATTATTTTGCAAAACACTGAAATGTACGTCCCAAAAAATGTGTGATATCTGGGTACGCTCCGGGAACCTATTTTCCTGTTCGCTCCACGCACAGAGGTGTCATTGGATCGCGGTACGGCATGGTTTTGGAGAAGTGTGAACGAGAGTGGTGATTGGCTGGAGGGAAGCGTGCTGTGCATCAACATTATTTGGAAAAGCCGCCATGGTGTATCGGAGGACAGTGCGGTGGCGGAAGGGTCTGGAAAATGTATCATACGCATTGTGTTGGCAGCAATAAGGGAGGGAATGGCTGGGGGAGTGAGAAGTGGTTTATATGTGAGATATGTAGGCCAGTATTTTCTGTGGTGATTGGAGGCAGCTGTCGTAACGGTCCCTTAGCTTCTGCTGCAACCAGTTTGCGGCGAACACTTTTCATGGTGAGTGGTGGCAGGTCATTTGCAGATGGGGAGTGAATTGCACATGACATAGTTTGGGTGGGTGGCGGGGTGCTGCAGATGGAATGCGGTAGTTGGGCACGTGGAGGCACGCATGGGTGAATGAAGGTGCGGTGGCTCTGTGGAATGATTACACTATTGGGTGTATGGCTGAAGCCCGTAGCCTGTAGGCTGAAGGGCATGCACTGAGGAGCATAGGGCTGCTACATACACACCGCAGGAAGGCATGTTTGAGTCTGTAACTGGTACAGGGTGGTGCGTGCATAGTGCAGTGTGTGCAGATTGGTTGCAGTAGTGTTAATGCTGCAAACTGAATGTGGGTAGGTTGGCAGTGACACAGTACTTTGTGAATGGGTGTAGGTATGCCTATAGTATGTGAATGAAAGTGAATAGGGGTATAGGAGAGAGTGTTGTATTTCCACATTGTGTTGACTGTTGCAATTTGTTGCTACATAGATGCATGGTGGTGTGCAGGTTTGCTAGGACTTCTGGTGACAGTGGTGTGTATGTGAATGATCGTAGTTGGGGAAAGTTTCAAATGCATGGTGCTATTACGTTGCTGTAGGTGTGTTCAAGGCCTATGCTGTGTGCAGAATTGTTGTAGTAGGTGGAATGTTGTGAAAATGTTGTGGTTAGTGACACAATACTTTGTCAATGGCTGTGGGTAGAGGTGGTGGAGGTTGTGGTATGTTTATGCATTCTGGTAAGTGTGACCTGCATTTGTGATTGGGTGTTTTATGGTGGTTGGGGTGACGTGCTACTACCTATGTGTGGCATGTTTGTGCAAAATGCTAGCTGCCTATATGGCCATTATGTTAACTCTTGCCATTTGTTGCTTCGTAGCATCATGGTAGTGTACAGATTGGGTAGGAGTGTTGGTGGCAGTGGTGTCTATGTGGATTGTCGCAGTTGCTGATATGGAGACATGCATGGTGGCATTACGTTGCCGTGAGGGTGTTCAAGGCCTAGACTATTGGATGCATGGCCGAAGGCCGTAGGCCGTAAGCCATGCATTCAAGAGCCTAGGCCATGAGGACACGCACAGCTGTGATGCATTTTTCAATATGCATGAGTTAGACAGTGGTGACATGTAGGGTGTGGAGCACATTTAAGCCATTATAGGCCACTGTAGCAAACAGATTGCAGTGGCACAATCCTTTGTGAATGGTAGTGGGTACGCCCATAGTATGTGATTGAAAGTGCACAGGGATGCAGGAGAGAGTGTCCTGCTTGTACATTATGGTAACTGTTGCAATTTGTTACTGCATAGCTCCATTGTGGTGCACTGTGGTTGGAGATGCTGCAGTGAAAAGTCACGCTGTGTGGGAACTGGGTGCAATGCTTGTATACTGTCAGTATGTTACAGGATATGGTTGAAGGGCAGCTTATCTGTGCTTGGATAGTGTGCTGCGTGCACAATGCTTGCAGTATGGGCAATGTTGTAAACATGTTGTGTTTACGTTGCCTGTGAAACAATCCTTTCTGAGAGGAAGTGTGTAAGACAATAGTATGTGAAAGAAAGAGCGTAGGGGTGCCAGTGACAGTGTAATGTTTATACATTATGGTAACAGTTGTAATTATGTGTATGTCAATTGTGGTGTGGAGGTTGGTTATGAGTGCTGGTGCCAGTGGTGCATATGTGCATAGTGGTAGTTGGTGATATGCTGACATGTATTGTTGAATTACAGTGGGGGGAATGTGTGCAAGGAGCAGACCCACAGGAGCAAAGCAGGTTTGGCAGTGTATGAGGTACAGGGTGGTGATCTTTTGAGAATGCGTGTGGAGCACACTGTCGAAATGCTACAGCAGTACAATTGAGTTGCAAAGTGTTTATTGTGCATTCTATGGTTGTGGTGATAGTTGGATCATGCTACAGTATTTGGTGTGTGGCAGGAGATGGTGCAGTGAGAAGTTGGGTAGTGTAGCCACAGGGTACAGTGCATACGTAATGTGACTATGGAAGTGGGTATGGTTAAAGCGCAGCTTATATGTGGTTGGTTACTCTGCTGTGTGCACATTTTTTGAAGTAGGCCTAATGTTGTGAAGGTGGTGTGCATAGGTTGGCACTAACACAATAGCGTGTAAATGGTAGTGCATAGGGGTGGTGCAAGCTGCGCTATGTTTGTGGCTTCTGCTAAGTGTGACATGTTTTGGTGAATGGGTGTTTTATGGTTTGCGGGAGATGGGTAGAATTGCTGCTACATATGTAACGTGTGTGCATAATGTTAGGTGCCCACATGTTCGCTTGCTTGGATGTGTAGTGTTGTGGTGGGTGTGGAAAGGTTTGCAATGTTGTGTGCATAGCTGAAGGTGTGCTGGGGGCATGTGAGGATGTTTGTGGATGCTGCAATAGTGCCTTCTGTAGCATACATTTCTGGTGGAGGGGCTTTGCAATCAAATGGAATGTGTACTTAGAGTGTTTAATGGTAATTAAGGAGTGGTGTCTAGAAATGACAGTGTGCAATGCAGAGGTTTTGTATGTGATTAGTGCATGCGTGTTTTGAAATGTGACAGCACCCATTTTGGGGAATGCTGCAAAAAGTGACCGTGCAAAGGGAAGAAGTATTGTCAGAGCTCCACTGAGCCGTGACCCTCACTGTAGATGGGAAAGCACACGTGCACATCATCCCATTATGAGCAGGGTGGAAATGGAAATAGAATTATGGGAAATAGGCAACTAGGAGTTTAGGGCGTGGTTTATAGGAAGGGGCAGTACCATTTTGTCACAATACTGTGTAATGAGGATGGTCGACATGGAGAGATGCACAGTGCTTATCGGCGGCGATACCTTTGTGCACCATCTGCACAGGTGTTGTGTGCAGAGGCGTTGCTGGTAATTTCGGGTTGGAAGGAGTGGCTGCTTTCTGGGCTTGTCAGGGTGACAAAAAACATGGGTTTATTGGTGCACACTAGTAGTTTCAAGTTAATTTTTCATATGAGGGTATCAACATTCTAGAATTTTAAGGTGCAGGGGAGAAAAAATTGTCTTGGCACAAGACCAATACTGCACAAAATGAGGAGAATAAAATTGGGAACCCTCCCGTCCCCTGGACACTATGTTCTACTGTCAGAAAAGACATTCAAAGGTTCAAACAAGATTCAACATGCAAACACGTTCATTTGTGTTCAATAATAATTTCAGTTTAAGAAATTAAAAAATATATTTAATCAAACAGAAAGATTTTCAATTGTAGGTATATTGACATTAATGCAAAAGAAAACATCCATGAGTTCAATATACTTGGCTGACGCGTTTCGAGGTATGTTCCTCTTCTTCTTGAGCCTAATTGAACTAAGGAACATTTAAAGCAATTGTACAAAATAAAAAAAATGGGAGAAAAAGTGGGGGGGGGGAGAAAGTAGTTCCTATGAGAATGTTTTTCATAATTCTATAGTTCAGTATAACAAAAATATGAAGCAGATGGTAGGATCTAGTGCATAGCGATAAGGGTGAATGCAGAAAATACAGAGTGCTTAAATCATCGTTGTTTATCATACTGTGCATTTAAGAGATCTTTCCATTGTCCAGTATCATACTGGTTAAGACACAAAGTGTCTCAAGGGCACCCGGTGCGCACCAATTAACCAATCATTAGTTTGCTAGGTTGTACATATAGCGCAAAAATAACTTGTTATATGTTGGGGCCGGTAAGTGACTTGTATCATGATATTGATAAGGTCTGGGCGGTGTTACGGCATAAAGTGGCAAAGATTTATTATGAGTAATATTACCAATCAGGTCAAAACAGCAAAATAAATGATAAAAATAATTATTCACATTCAGGAAAAGGGGAGGGAGGTGTCTCTCTCTTGGCGTAGAGTGAATGGGCCTCATTCCGAGTACGGCGCTAACCAATGGCGCTATTAACACCTTGGTTGACGCCGTACCCGGACCGGCAGCGCCTTGGTGGATGGCGGAATTACCGCCCCATTCCAAGGTTGGCGGGGCGGTAATTCCCCATTCACCAAGGCTCTTCCCCATTCCCAAATGAGCCCCCATAGGGCTCAATGGGAATGGGAAGATGCAAATAACGGTGACCGTTCATTACGGTCACCGTTATTGGCTTGGAGGCCCCTTTGCGCCCTCGACTTTAACACCTGCTCAAAGCAGGCGTTAAGGGCGAGGGCTCAAAGGGAACTCGGAGTATGGCGGTAAGGGATCACCGCCACCGGTCTCGTTACTGGTGGCCGCTATCCCTTACCGCCATACTCGGAATGAGGCCCAATGTATCCTTCAATTGCAGGTAATACAATAAAATAGTTTTTAGTGGTTTCCATAAAGTTAGCCTTGTCTGTGGGTTAAAAGAAAGGGGATCTAATGACACCTGAAGGATAGAATAGGGTGAGCTATTAAGTTGGCCAAAACACATTGGGACTCATTACGAGTTTGGAGGCAGCCATGGAGCTCTTAGCTCCATGGCTGCCTCCAAACCGGGCTCCTTTACCGGGTTCCTGCAATGGGGACTTACCGGGTCATTCTGACATAGGAGGACCCGGTAAATCCTCCTTGCAGGAACCATTCCCCATTCCCATTTGAGTCCCCATAGGGCTCAATGGGAATAGGGATGGAGGTAACAATGGGCACATTATAAGTGTCCCGTTGTTGCCTCCCTCTTCCCCTCACGAGACTCGGAAAAGACATCTGGTTTTACCAGATATCTGATCCGGGTACCGCAAAGGGAACCTCGTAATACACGCTCCCGGAATGAAGGGGGCCGGTCTCATACTGGCCACCTTCATTGCGGGAGCGCAAGGGTCGTAATGAGGCTCTTTGTATTTAAACAAGAGTGGGACAACTAGAGAGGTAGAATAATAGTAAAGCTCATTTACTCATGTGGTGCCTGAGAAATCACATAGATGAAGTTAATTCATGGCTAATAATTTGTCGCACAGCGTGCCCAAACACTTCTTTTCTTTTACACCGGCTTGTAGCTCAATGTGTACTCTTAAGTGGAAGAGAGTAGATACATGCTAAGTAAAAATTGCTCCTATAGTTATCACGGAGACATATCATTAGTGGCTTGTATCTATAAATTGAGGTACCTTTCTTAAGCAAGTATGTTCACGGCGTGCGCGTAGGTTGCTATGATGATGGTCACTGGAGAAAACCAGTCACTTGCTGTTGTGCGGTTCACTGCCATTCACATGGGTACATCAAATGATCAATACCGGTCAGCGAGTATAATGTGTCTGATCAGTCGGTAATAATGAGGGGTATACTTGTCTGTACACAGCGTCCGCTGTGTCTCGCGAAGCTGCAATCCAAGATGCGCGGTGGTTGCCACGGTGATGGTAGTCTGCAGGCTTCGAGTAAGTAACCGCCATTTTGGAAAGGTGATATGGATTCATGAGTAGGTCATCAAGACTAAAAAGGGACTATGTGTCAAAAGGTTCTAGCATGGGTTCCATTTTGTAGTGTATACTTTAAAGTAGGTTTCAATACGGACGATTAAACAAGTAATCCTGTGTATGTACAGTGATGGTGGGGATGCAGGGCATAATTGAGTAGTTTATCTAAAACATGCGAATAGTGTTAATCAAATTGAATTCCCAAGCGTGTGTCATCTACATTTATTCACCCCCCAGGGGACAAACAAACCAAGGGACGTTGTACAAGCAATGTTCCAGAAAAAATAAAAAAGTGAAAGAGGCAAAAATGTTTTTCTTATTACTACTCATGTTGATATGACGCTATGGATTGGTGTGGAGCGGGTGCCCTTTTACATGGACTACTATGGGCATATAATATATTGTATACTCAGGTACAATATCCAGCAATAACGCTATGACAGTAAGGGTCCCAATTAATTTATTTTCGATGAAAGTATAACAAGTACAACACAGTTAGTAGTCAGTTAACAACCACATATTAATATGTTTGAAGTATCCAACTGTAGAAGTGCAATCAGCAGAGCGATTTAATTATGGGCTACCTCTAGCAGTTCTTAAGGATTTGACATAGTAACAATCTGATCTTAGTTCAAACCATCGTGCAGACGATGGTTTGTGGTGTTCATTCTGTAAATCACCCGTTTAGGCAATGTCATCATCTGCAGGGGAACACTATAATTTTGCAAGCCTACACGGTTGTATGGAGAGAGATAGTAAGATGTGTATGGGCAAAACGTGTTCATAAAGATTGTTATAGCCATCAGGTCGACATGTAACATCTGTGTGGAAGCAAGTGGGATACAATGTGAGCCAAATGAAGCATCTTAGTAAAAACTCTTCGTTCAAACCTCTTGCATCAAGTGTGTCCAAGAAGTGGATCCAGTACTTTTCTCGTCTCGATAGGATCGATTGATAATCACCTCCTCTGTGGGGGCCTCTCACCACTTCCAAAACTTGAAATTTTAGTTGTGCTATGGAGTGATGGTTTTCCAAGAAATGTCTTGCCAATGGTGATTTAGTGTTTTTACATCTGATGGTCGATTTGTGTTCGGTCCATCTCTCCTTCACAGGTCTTGTTGTTTGGCCTACGTATAACAGTCCACACAGACATTTGATGAAGTAAACTACTCCAGGTGTAAGGCATGTTGCGTAGTCTTTCAGTTTGATCTTTCCCCAGTCTGTGGATGGTTGATGGAGTGGCCTTTCACCATGTTGTTACAGTGTGAACAATTTAGGCACGGGAATGTGCCTTTTTTCTTAGTTGTGAGGTATAGTTGTTTCTCTTTAGGGGGTCTTTCTGCCCTAACCAGTTTGTCCCTCAGATTACAGCCTCTCTTGAATGCCATCATTGGTGCTTTAGGGAATAATTCGTGAAGTGTTGGATCATTTTGAAGTATTCCCCAATGTTTTCTGATTGTCTTACTAATCTGGAAACTCTGGCGAGAAAATGTGGATATGTATAGAAGTGGTGTTTCCTTCTTTTTATCTTTCACAGTCAGTAGCTGTTCCTTAGTCATTTGAACCGATCTTTCCTTGGCTTCACTCAATACCGATTCCGGGTAGCCCCTTGATTCAAATTTGTCGATGAGTTTAGAGCACTCCGTGTCTAATCCTGCTGGGTCTGATATGATCCTTTTGAGTCTTAACATCTGACTGAATGGAAGGCTTTTGAGCATTGCTTTTGGATGAAAACTCGTGAAATGGAGAAGGTTATTGGCATCTGTTGGTTTATGGTAAACTGTTGTTGATAAAGTATTATTCTTGATTTCTATCTTCCCATCCAGTAAATGTAATAATGAATTTGATGCTGTCATGTTCAGAGTTAAGGTATTCCAAAAATGACGAGAGATCTTCCACTGGGCCACACCATATGCCAAATACATCGTCTATAAAGCGCTTCCACATTAATATGTAGGATGACCACCTAGGGTGATCCAATACAAATTGTTTTTCAAAGCGATACATAAATGTGTTCGCGTAAACCGGGGCCATTGATGACCCCATGGACGTTCCTGTTGTTTGTAAGTAGAATGTATTCTGCAATCTAAAGTAGCTATTGGACAGTATTAGATTTAATAGATCAAGGATGAGTTCTGGATTGCCGCTGGGTGATGGTGAATTAAGGAGAAGCCATTCAACTGACTCGATCCCTTCCCTATGGGGGATTGACGTATATAAACTGCATACATCCATACTAAAGAGTATGCGGTCGGAGTTTAGGGCTTTGACCTCGTTGATGCAGTTCAAAAAGTCAGTGGTATCCCTCCGGTATGTAGGGATTCTCTGTATCAAGGGTTGAAGTGAACAGTCAATATAAATAGCCAGGGGATCAAAGATGCTGTCAGTCCCGGTTACTATTGGTCTGAGTGGGGGGCAACTGCGATTTTTGTGGATCCTTGGGAGACCGCAGAAGACAAGTGTTATAGGGTGTTGATTAAAGAGGAACTTGCTAATTTTTTCGCTGATCCATTAATTTTTAAGTGCTTCGTTGATTGTTCTTTCTATTGTTACCTTAATCTTCTGTATAGGGTCACCATCGAGTTTAGTGTAGGTGGATGAGTCATTTAGGAGGCTCATGCATTTCTTGGTTTAGTCATCGGTGTCCATAATCAGGATGGCCCCAACCTTGTCCGCTGGTTTGATTGTAATGTTCTCATCTTTTGCCAAGGCTTCAGTGTGGTCTAATTGGCAATTTTTAATATTGTGGGGTGTTGTCCTTTGATAATTAATTATTTTATGATCTGTAAGTACATTTTTCTCAAACTTTATAAATATGAAAAACATTCTCATGGGAACTACTTTCTCCCCCCCCTCCCTTTTTTCCCCCATTTTCTTTATTTTCTACAATTGCTTTAAATGTTCCTTAGTTCAATTAGGCTCAAGAAGAAGAGGAAAATACCTTGCAACGCGTCAGCCAAGTATATTGAACTCATGGATGTTTTCTTTTGCATTAATGTCAATATATCTACAATTGAAAAACGTTCTGTTTGATTAAATCTATTTTTTAAGTTCTCAAACTGAAATTATTATTGAAACAACTGAACGTGTTTTCATGTTGAATCTTGTTTGAACCATTGAATGTCTTTTTTGACAGTATAACATAGTGTGCAGGGGACGGGTGGGTTCCCAATTTGGATCCTCTTATTCTCCTCATCTTGTCAGGGTGAATGCAATTTCGGTGGGATGATTCGCCTTTGCAGATATGTGGCGTCCATCACGAATGTGGTCTGTGTCGTGGTGCAATATGGAATTGGACATTTGGGTTATATGTCGTGTGGACGATTAATCCGTCTACTGATGAGGTTGCTGACCACAGTGATGCATATTTTTCCTACTGCCAAGGTGGTTTTCTCTTGCATATCACCAAGAGCAGTGTTGGTCCATGACGATGTAATTTGTCCCCAGCCAGCAGTCGGAAGGTGTGTTATAAACAGAATTATGCGTCAGTTTATGCAGATTGCTGGCATGTTCTCCACTCACTATGAGATCATGAGGTCGCAAAACATGCAGTGGTTCCGTAGAAATGGCATTTATTTGAACACCATTGGCAATGCTGTTTTCTTTCACACTGTGCAAGAAGCATTGACCAGAATGTTGTAAAAATGTGAGGACAGGCAAACAGAAACACATACAAAGAGAAAATACTGGTCCCCGGTGCTTTAATTCCAGTTGTCTTCACATGCAGTATAACCATTTTATTCTACGCCATTAGTGTTAGGGGTAGCATTCACGGATACGCATACATTGTGCAATACAAGAATGTTTACAACAACGAGAAACACAGCTTAATTACATGCAGCAGGAAACCATTTATTGTGTGCGATCCATGCAGCTAACGCGCTTTTCTAGCCACCACTAAGGTTCTTTGCACTCTGCATATCCTGCTATTTTCTTATTTTCCTTTATATGCACTAGCATATGCATGAGGAAGGTGTACAAGCTTTGCCATTTTGCAGACTTAGTACAAACTGTCTCACCTGCAGTTACATGTTTTCTTCAACTGCACGACCGGCAGGTGACCTCTTGATACTTTCAGTCACACTGCTGAGTGCACACACAATGTATCTGTTTAACGGGCCATGCAAAGGCAGCCCGCAGATAAATCAAAGTAATGCGACATTTACCACGCCCACGTAACATTGCAGGTTGCTGTTCCTTTTTTAAAAGTGGCCGTTATACAGTTAGGAGTACTTTAGCCTCACATTGGTAGGTTTGCAGAGCCACCCAGGAAGTCGGCAGCAGTACTTTAAATGTGGTAGCCTACTGCATAAATCTGTGCAGCTAGCGACAGGGGTGGTGTTACCAGCATACAGTGGATGACCTATTCAGGGGTCTAGGTGTGGAAAGGAAACACCTGCCCCAACTACTTACCAGTACATTCCAAGAAGTGGACATGCAGCCACTAATCGAGTCCAAAGGACAGCTGCTGTGTGATTGCACATACGACAACTAGGTGCTGTGTCCCTAGGAAACGTCCATATTGCTCATCTGTAGTTATCTCAGCCAATAGTGTGTGGTACAGAGTTATCATGCACTGTTACCTGAAAAAATACCTCCTGAGACACTAAACAACATTTACTATGTACATCTGTAATTGGTAAAATACACAAACTCTAATTGGAAAAGTAAGGGGTAGCGCAAATGGAAAAATACACCACACAATTTGCTCTTTCCACATGTTTTTCATGAGGCTGGCAAGGAATCAGTAACAAACTGTTGTTAATGAGACGTTATGGTTATGTTGCCGTACCAAACACCCATCCTCTTCACAGAAGACGGTATGCTAACACAACCTTCTGCTTACAGTACCCTACTAAAAACCCATGAAATTCACTAACAAAAATCCTTGTTCAAGTGATATTATGGTTAAGTTGCACTAGCAAAAACCTATGAAATTTGTTGGAAAAACGTTCTTACAGTGTTGTTATGCTTACAGGTAAAACCAAAAAACCCACAAAATTTGACAGTTATGGTAAGCTAAGCAACCATAACTCGTGCCACCAGTGTGCAATGCAAGGACTTACACCCATGACATCAAAGATGGCATCACAAATCTCATTCATGACATCACTCATGACCCTCAAACTGTTTTCTGTCCAAAATACTTTTATCTAGCATGCAATAAGGACCCTTCCTAGACACCTTTTGTAACATACGTAGTCCGCAGACAGTATAACAGTCCGCATACCCTTAGTAAATTCTATGGGGGGGGGGGGTTACAATAAATAAATAGTTTTTGGTAAAGAAAGGTGGCTTTTAAAAGAACCTTTGTTTTTAATTTGTTGGGGTTTTTATATACTGAACTAACAAATCGTTGACTGTACTTAATTGTATTTTATAACTTTCACAAAAACTGCTTCTATTCTTTTTCTATTTTTGCTTTTTATTTACTACAGCCACTAAAACATACTTCAATATATATGTGACTTGTTCACATAAACTGTTTCAAAGCATTCTGAACATTTGAAATAAAAATGTAATTCCCAACATCAGTCAAATGAACTCCATCTCTTCAAAAAAGGCCATGGCAACAAACTTGATATTTTCATTGTGGAAAGATGTCATTCCAACATCCTGTAAACAAAACAGATACAACTTACTTTACATTCCGCCTAGCTTTTTTGATTTGTGGACAAAATAAGTTAGAACGTTTCCACATTTGCCATTGAGCTATTCGAGAAAAAATTATCTTCAAACCTAGAAACAGTTTGATTAACTTTGTAAATCTTCAAGGCAAAGTTTAGATGATATTCCAGACACACAGCCCAAACTGTTGTCCCCACAGTGAACTATAATGATGTCTGGATGCTTCAAACTAACCAAACTCTCACAAAATGATAACAATTCCACCCACTTCAATCCTCGCTCCATCCAAAAAACTTCAAATACTTTAAATCTAAGATTCACAGATAATGCACACTGTTCACAGTAAACCTTTAACCAATGGATCCAAGAATCTTCCACCATCCAGACACTCTGCTTCTTCCTAGGCATAGCCATCTTTATTGCACACTTGCTACCCTGTGTTCCTGTACACCACAACCATGAAACATGATTGGCTAATCCCCTGATGTCCAGGGACGTTGTGGTCTCCACAGTCCTATTTCCATGCCGGAATCTTTAAAAGACCTGGATGGCACGTGCGTGTCTATGGTCTATCCTAATGTCCACGGACGCCGTAACATTGGGCAGCCCTTCTACCCTTTTAGGTTTATGTTTGTAACACTCCTTTATTGGCTACTTTCAAACACCCACACATCCATCCAACAATCACAACCAAAAACTCTTCATGTAACCCTGTCAGCTCACTTCAACACTTCAGATGTACATTTCAACTATGAGAGTACATGCAACCTGTTAGTCAGAGCCCACTGTTTCAAAAGCTACTATGAACATCTCCAAGATTTCAATTTGCAGATTCAGCATTATCTACATCTAATATAACATAGTACAGGAATGCTTATATTTTTCAAAGTGTGTTTTAAACACCTCTATAAATATATATACATGGTTGCTGCCACTAACCCTATAATACGCATCTCAATAATCATATTTTCTTTTTACCCACTGCTATCATATGCCATGAATTGCAACATTCTCCAACTGGTCACATCAAGCGCCATTTACTTGCATGTACTGCAAACATATTAAACTTCCACACACCAATTGCCACTTGACAGTTTTCTACAAATATTTTGCAAATGCATTTTTCTTAATTGTAGAAAAAAGTTAAACAATGCTGCTGTAAATGCACATATGCATTATTTAACTTTCAGCAACATGCTCCTAAAAAAACATTTTTAAACAAACAGCATTTTGCATTTTTCCTTATGTGTAAATGTCATACTTTCCAACCTTTCTCATCACATCCCTTATAGTACCACCATTCTCCATCTGCTCACACATATGTGTACATTGCCAAAGTATCTATAGGCAACACTACTCCTTAGATACAAAATACTGTTATTTTCCAACCTCTACTATAAGACACCATACACTACTACAACTACAAACTGCCATTGTAGTACCACAATACCACTTTCCCTATTCTTTAAAAACACTGCAACGCATAACAATACATTGCACCAGAAACAACACTTTTCTTATTAAAAGCGCCACCAGAAAAATTGCCCCACTGCAAAAACATACATTTTTCATGCATATTTACATGAACCCAAACTTTGTTGTAAAGCTGTTACCATTCCATATAAACACTAGTACAAAATTTCCTGAGCTGCAAGAATTCACTAAATATGCATCCTTTTTACACTACGCCAATTTTTACCTTGTTGCTTACAATATACCTAACTGCACGTGTCATTGTAATAACATAGTTAACATAATTTAGCATTCCACACGTAACACAGCTTTCTTCACTGTATCTTAAAATAACTCCTTCCTTAATAAATAAAAACCTTTATTAGTGAAACTACTTAACCATTACCACATATACCAACTAAATTTCTTTTACAATTACAGGAAAGCAGAAGGTTGATAAAGACAGCTACTGAAGAAAGAACACTCTTCACATCCTACAAAGTAGATTAGTATAGCATGTGTATCTCTCTAATTGTAACAATGTACTTTCACTATACATGAGCCCAATGTATTCTTTTCAACTCAATGATATTGTATTTCACACTAAGTCATTCTAATGCAGCATTCACACTTTACCTATTCCTATCTAAACATTGCTCTTTATTAAAAGAAAACACCAATTCCTTACTGCCTAACAACACATCCATCTCTCATCAACTTCTATACCACAATTTTATTTCCTTACTCTTCCATAGCCCTATCCACGTGAGGCCCTTAATTCCAACCCAACAACTTTCCTTCTCATTGCATTGCAAATCACTAACACACATTAGCACACAGGCACACTTCCTCGCCCCTTTTGAATTACACCCACACAATCCTCATACCTATGCACCAAATCACAACATTACATCAATCACTGCTTTCCTCAACGCATCATATAATTCATGCTTATTCAATCACATCATCACTCCTTTACTCACTTACACCAGTAGCGCTCCACACATTCTACTATTGATAGTTGATTACCCATTCCCCATCAAATAAATGATACTTATTATATACATCACCACCCAAATTCAATCTCTTATTTACCTAAACCATCACATCTATATAGCCTCTTACTCTTACAACCGTCCCAACCACACCTATCATCCCGCTAAACAATCGAGCACCACTCTATTCATCTGTACAATAACACCCACAAACCCATGCATAATACATGCATAAACAATCCACAACTTTCAAACACAAAATGTTTTTTTTTCCTGACAGAACAGAATGCCTATGAAAAACCAACTCAGTAGAAAACAAAGAAAATATAGAGCACATACAAATACAAACAAGCTTTATAGTCATCTGCCTCTAAAACAATGTATAGAAAACATTGAAATAGCACAGCTAGTAAGCTCACTCAAAGAGACTAAACCAGCCACCACTAAAAAAAGGAAGGCCCCACTTGCAAAAATGTTAAGTAAAAATAAATTTACAAACAAAAGCAGTCCTACAAATTAATCTAACACTATGGGCCTCATTACAATTGACGTTAACCCCATACCACCTCATTACGAGGTTCCCTCGTGGGACCCACTCTGGACGTCTGGTCAGACCAGATGTCCTTTGCGGGTCCCGTGAGGGGACCAGCATGCTAACAAAGGGCCCGTCATTAACGGGCCCGTTGTTAGCATGCTTCCCAATCCCATTGAGCCCTATGGGGGCTCAAATGGGAATGGGGATGGTCCGGGTAGGGTTCCCTGAATGGGGAAATACCGGGCCCTCCAAAGTCAGAATGGCCCGGTATTTCCCCCTTCAGGGACCATGGACCCGGACCCGAGTTTGGAGGCAGCCATGCCCTTATTAAGGGCATGGCTGCCTCCAAACTCGTAATCAGGCCCTATATCTACCAATGTTAACGTAATCACAGTAAAACATTCGAAAAAATGCAATTTTACAAAATATTTTACGCCATAGAGTTCTTAACAATCTTATAAAAAAAAGCTAAAAAGTCACGATCTGCACTTAAAAACTGCAGCTGAAAATTAATCCCCCAAGCTCTAATTGGCAGCGCATTTCTACTAAAGAAAAAGTTGTTTATATTAATTTTAAACAGAATGAAACCACTAACTAAATTAATCAATACATTACAAAAAGTACTTCTAAACATGTTCAATGTCGATATAGATACCTTTTCAAACTTCTGTGAAGGTGAATGGATTCACAAAAGCAGCACAGAACCATATTTATAGACAATAATGTCCGAGGCTATAAAGTGGTGGGAGACACCATTATGGCAAAATAAAACTTATGGAAAAAGTGTCCCCAACAAACGTTCAATCAAATATTTCTTTTGCCCAAAGAAACTGTGCAGTATACAAATGGACGTGTTGCTCAATATATAATTTACAACAACAATCCTTCAAATATGTATGGCAATTTCTCAATCACTATGTGAAACTAAAAGACAAAAGTAGAATCAAAACCCTACACACCATGGACTCCTGCCCAGTACACATCCATACGAGACTGCAAGGACATTCATTAGCCTGCATTTCAGCAACTGCTTGAAAAATCACCTTCCACCACATCAAAATATTAGCAACACACCATTCCGCTCTTCGAAACCTGTGCATAGACTGTTTTATGAAAAATGTCCTGCTCTAGATCGCCACAATTTAAATAACATTCTCCTAAATGAAACAGCCAATGAACTCCTTCAAGCAATAGAGCACATCTGAAGTAAATATTTTGGAACTGTAGTTGAATTAGACTATAACTTTAGAAAACATTAGCAAAAACCTCACAAACACAAACCTCCTTACAAACACATCCAAAAAGAAATAGAAAGTTTAAAAACACATCTGCTGAAATACCAGACAAAGTATGTGTCTGTTGTCGCAGAACATTTTATTAAAACATTCTAGATATGGCCTAAAAAATTGAGGACAATGAGGAATCCCAATGCTTCCAATTAGCTTTATTTGCAACAGCAGAAAATAAATATAAGATAACTGGCCCCTCTATCCTTTGAACGTACTGCAATACAAAGCTTCACAATAAACAAATGCCATCACATGCTATCACTAATAACTTAGAAATCTTCCCACTTCCAAAAGATCTCCAACACCTCAACTTGTATGAGAACATTATAATTCAAAGAGTACATCCATTTCATGCTATAATATGCCTTCAACCCAAAACTGCTGAATTGCCTCCATCTGACTTACTAAGACATGTGTGGCAAAGAGTATATTTGCCATTAGATCTTAAAGAAAATGTACAAACTCTAGCAGAACAACAGCCAACAGATCATTATTTGATTGTACTAGTTAATTGTGTACCAACAAAAGACAAGGGACATTGGCAAAAACTAGTCAACTTAAATAAAGTTAGACAAGCCAAACAATATCTCAAAGAAAACAATCAATACTACAGAGATATAAACATAGAGGAAAACTTAAGATAAGATTCACCAGAAACTGGCCAATTTGAACTTGTAGATCCTGTTACTGCAGCCAACATTTTAGACCAGTATACAATTCACCCACTGCGTTCCAGAGACACCATAGAAGATGCATTAGAAACATATCAAATGAGTCAAGCCAAAGAATCCGCAAAAAGCATATGGGGAAGAGCATAGAAGCACATTATTTTCCTCTGCTCTTTCCTACAGGAAAAGGAGAAAGATTTGTTAGGGAGATTTTTCATTGTTGAGCTTAATTCCTACCACCTTAGAGAACCCCAGCTCTTATGCTGGAATTTAGGACTTTTTAATTTTAACCCTGGAGAGAGTGAGTCCTTTTTCTCACTCTCTCATGTGTTTTGATCTGATTTGGATCATCAGTTAACTTTGTTTTTGGAGTCTGACAAACTCCATAGGCATCTACTTTTTGTATGGTGACATACAGCACCTTCAGTGCAGTGTCACAGAGAAATTGTTTAGAATTCGCACAAGGTTAAAATACCTTTTCTTGTGAGAACTACTGTTCCCAAGAATAGTAAAGTGAAATTGACTTTACTTACCTTTTCTATTTGGAGGTCCCGCACACCCCATCCAATGTGGAGTGCTGGGGGGGTTGCTTAGTAGCCCCTTTTCATACTTACTCATGTAACAGTTTTTATGTTAACCTCACTACTTTAAATGGCTGGTGGCAGTGGTTTAATTTTCCTACCATTGTGCTTTTCTACCACAGGCTAAATCCTCAGCTGCAGTATTGCACCCATGGGTGACCATTGTGTAAAAATGGCCCCTGTGTTCTTTTTTTACCATTTCTTGTTTGTGAGGTCTTTCTTGTGGTTCACTCTGTGTGCCAAACCAGGTTTGAGCCCTTTGTTCATTTTGCTTTTGGCGGACTTCAGTACTGAATGGGAGAAACCTGCTTAAAAGGCAAGGCTTCTTGGACTGAAGACAGAGCCGACCACTGGGAAAAATAACCTGACGAAGAAACCATTAACAAAGCTTGCTGCATCCTCCTGAATGGCTGAACTGCACGGCAAAGCCCTGCTGCTGTGTTGAAACTCAATTTTCTGATTGAAAAGAGATGCTCCGGAGAGGATGACTTCTTCCATTGGGTTAGTGGGACCAAGTAACCCGGAGACGAACTTGACTGGGAGACCTTCCCCATCTGGCTGTACTTGTTTGCTGCTGCTGGAACCGAGTGCCAGGGGTCGAGGAATCTGTAGTCGAGTGCAACATCTGTAAGCTGGCCAAAATCTCCAGAAGACTCCTGAAGACCCTCCCGAAGCAGGATGACCCAAGCTCGAGTCACCTCACCAGAGTGCTGGACTCAAGAAATGAAGGAATCCCAACCGGTGTCCAAGTTCTGCGCTGGTGCTATTTACTAAGCGCTGAAAATGTGAAGTGACGCTGATCCGAAGAATGCTCGTAGCTGCAGCTGACTTTGAGTTGCTGCCACAGGATTCCTCAGGCATCCTTCCACTTGTCCCCATGACTGAGGCCCAGGAACACAGGATCTGCATCACTGCAACCAGACAGAAGCCACCTGGATCCTCTTCTTCAAACCAAAGGTACTGTTCTGACTTTGGTGTACTTACCTCATCATCTGTAGCTTGCTCTTCTTAGTTGAGACTTGCTGTAGCTGTGTTTTCTAGAGTTGATTGTAGCTCTAAATTTCGGAAGTGTGACAGCTTGTGACCCTACTGTGATTGTTCTTCAACAAACGCTCTAATGTTGTGCAAAACATTTACTAAGAAGTGCCTCAACTCCACAGACTTTGCTCCAAATGGCATTGGCGGCCTCGGCTCCCTGAAGGCTCTTCTTTTCCATTTACTTTGATTCTTACTGTCCCTCATAGGTGATCAATTGGTTAAACTAATATTGCTGGGAACGGTTTTTATCTAGACTTCATTGGAAGTTAAAACATACTCACATGCTCTGAGAACCAGTTTAAACTTGTTTTCCTTCCATTAAACTTTACTTTCTGCTAACCTCAGAATTTACCAAATAAAAATGTGATGTATAATTGCTACTACTGTCCAAGTTAGTGAAGTCACCTCAAGGTGTGGGAAGCATGTATAAAGCATCTCTAAAGAGTATCTACTTGCTTTGCCTTGAATCTAAGAAAGTATTTTGGAAGTGTACTTTTATTGTTGCACATTGCCCTGTTTAAAGAATGCTTATTTAAAACTGACTGTTAAATAAATAAAGTATTGTTTACTAGAAAACCTTGATTGTAAGTGTTATTTGAATACTTGTATTGTTAAATTTCTACACTACAGCTCTACAACTCTACACCTCACATGTATCCCTCTTGAGACAAGTCTGGCTGCTCAGTCACACTACCAACTTGTGTAGTACAGACCTATGCCAATAGGTGGGTTACCAAATACCAAGGGGAAAAGGGTTGTGTAGTCTCCCACAGGGTTAGTACATCAATTCTTGCCTAACAGATATGATGAAAGAGCCACGCAAATTAGTGCATCAGAATATCACTCTTTACAAATGTATTCTGAAGACCCAAGAGTCAGACAAATGTAGAATACTCGAAGGGAAGTTCTGGAGGCCAGCTCTTGGGCTGCCCAAAGCTGTGCCTATACAAGCAATAAGATGCAATAAGATGCGAGTTGGGGATTATTTCCCTCTCCACGTGGTGGAAAATATGATGTTGTAAACTTTATTTTAAAATAATATTGGGGAAAGAGGGGAATGAAAGCCTTCTTGGTCTCATAGGAAAAAACAAGAGCGAAGGCAGGTTTAAGAATTCCTATATGGTTAGTTTACAAAATACAGCACTAGCCTTCCTTGAAATTTTAGGTTTTAATGAGCTCACGGGGAAGGATAATATTGTACGTATCTTGAAAAACCTCAAAGAAAAAGCATGTATTTGGGATTTGTGTGAAAATCAGTCCTATTTATATAATATCCCCCGATATACAATGTATGCTCTTCAAGGTCTTAAACCAGCCACTCCGAAACAATATTTGTTAAACACGGGTAATAGGACTTTGAGGAGATTTATTTTACAGTTACGTATGTAATGAAATAACCGGGGCTTGGGCTAATATACCCCGTGCTGAAAGATTGTGTAGGCACTGTAAATTAGAGGTGGAGACAGCAAGACACATTTTAACTATGTGTATTAAACTAAAGGAATGGTATTATAAAGGGTACTCAAATCTAGTTGGCGACCTTCAAATGATTGAATCGAATCAATTTTGGTCAGTAATTTATGATGGTGAAATTAAGGTTTTTATTGGGGCAGCCTTTTATATTTGGAAGCGAGCAATTTTTAAAAACTATTGGCTAATTATATCCCTCTTTTTGAGAATGTGATATCTTCTTTCAAATGTGATACCCTGTTTGTAAGATCTGTATGATTTGATGTGTGTGTTTTTATTGGAATAATAGGAAACAGACTTAAAGATGCCTCTTATTTAAAATGCAACATCTCTTCTTATGTATGGATAATATGAAATTAATGTATGCTCCCTGTCATTGATGCAATTATTTTTGTTAGTGTATAAGGTTTTAATTAACCAATATGCACTTTAAATAAAATAAAAATAAAAAAAAGAATACATTTTCCACCTCCTCTTCGAAAGCAAAGTTATGGAGTTGCACACACATTAAAAACAGGCTCTATTTTCTTAAACTTGTCAGCTACCCAACTTCAAAAGATAAAAGACAATAATGATTTTTGGTAGTCAAGTATCAAAAATCCCTGGTAAACATGCGTTTTACAAAGGAATACTGTTGTCACGCTGATGTATGTTGTATGCTTAGGAAACTAGGCCCAACAACATGGTTAGTTACTTTAGGTTTTGCAGAATATGCATGGGATGACTTGCATGACTTCTTATGTACTTCAAAGCAAAATAAAGAAGGATTAGGTATAAAAACACCAGGAGAACTCTGATCTCTTGACCCTCTCAATGGATCAAGGTACTTTCACCATTGCTTCATTGCCATGCTGCACTTCATCTGCAATACAAATACCTCTCCACTCAGAGAAGTGCAACACTTCTTTTGGAGATAAGAATACCAATTGAGAGGAGCACCACACATCCACATGATTTTGTGCATAAAAGATGCTCCCAAATTTGGCTATGAAAGTGGTGCCAATGTTTTACAATTTATTGAAAAATACATTATTACATCCCTTCAGACACCACACATAGTGACCTACGTACACAAATCGTATGCTTCCAAAAACATAAGTGCGGCAAATAATGTTGATGTCGATATAAAAACAAAGGTAAGTACTATAACAAATGCTGCTTTGGCTTCCCTAGGCCAGTTTGCACAAAAGGAGCCATAAATAGCTTGATGTCTTCTTTTACACACAGTGTAAAAGGCAAATCCCCTAAAAACACACCCAACATTACAAGGGACAAAGCATCCAAGTGCATCAATGATTACTGTGCAATCATTGCCCTCTTGTGGAATGCAAATATAGCCATACAATACATTGCAGACAATTCCAATGCAGTTTCAAGATATGTCAATACATATCTCACCAAAGCTGAGAAGGCAGAGCTAAAAGACCCCTGCGCTGACAAATCATCTGACAAAACACTGTCACAAAAAGTTGTAGAGTTCAGGCATGTTAATGTTCTACCATAGCAAATGTGGGTTCTATGTAGCTGCAGACTGTTAACAAGTGCACCCTTAAATGGGAAATGAGAAAACATTGTCTGGCTAAACGCTGGTATACAGAATATAGAGGTACATGATTATCTTTTTTTTTAGGGGACTGTGTGGAGGAGGACAGGCAATACAAATGTGTACATGTGGGGTACACAACAGCTTCCCGCCTTCACACGTGCTAGGTGTGCCTGATTGCAAAAAGCGCCAAAAGGAACTATGTCATTGAATATATGTAGACAGAATAATAGAGATTTACATATTTTAATTAATGTATACACAAATGTACAAAAATATTAAAAAGAACATCACATTAAAAACATAGTGAGATCAACCATTTATGACTAGCATCAATGAGCCCCTAGTTAGGCTGACAAAAGTCTCCTTATAACCGGATCGTTGTGTGGTTAGTAAGGACGTGAGGAAAACATTTCAACCATTTCATGCGTCCTCCTATTGTTGACATAAATCCTACAGAGATGGATCAACAGCCTCAACATAGAGCATGCTATGTTGCCCATTAGTTACTGGCTGTACCCTACAAACAATTAGGTATAAGCCTACATTGTGCAATAATCTGGCATTTGCACACAACAATCCAACTGTTATAGGTGAAGCAAATCGAATAAGTGCCCAATTAAGGTCACTACCACCTTTAGGCAATTTGATCTGTAAAATATCTCTTGAGGTGATAGATGATAAGCAGGGAATGGTAGACCATAGCCTCGATAAGGCTGTGTAATTTAAGAAGGGACTGGTGTCCGAGGTATGGACTTTGTCCAATTTCATTGAGAGCCCTACTCGTGGGAGGGCCGTTGAGGACTTTTCTTGGTTCCCCTTTCGAATACTTTGGACAGCCTGGAGGTCATTTTTGGGCTTCCAATCTGCCGTAAATTGCGGGCCCCCATACCACTGCTGGTATTGCTCTGTATTGATAACTGTGGTCTGGACCACCGGGCTAGGTGCCCAGCTCACCTGCCTGGGCGTAGGGAACCCCACCGCCTTTGTTTTGCAGATGTACCTTCCTAAGGTGATACTTAGGTCCCCAGATCTGCCTAATCGATCTGGGAATTGCTCCTTGGGTAACTAGAGGCTCCCCCCTGGCTGAGGCTGATCTGAATACAACTTTGAAGGTTTGAAAAGTTGTGCATGTACCCACTTGTCCAGGGGGCCACGCAAATTCACCTCTCTTCTGGTTCCATCCTTCAGTGTCCGAGTTACTACTGTCATCACCTTGGCAACTTGTACTTGTGAGGTACCCGAGGTGGATTTCAGAGCTCCGGTTTGGAGGCCCTCTTAATTCTCATGTAGCAGTTTCTGTTGCATACCATATGGCTGGCCAGTTGAACAATCTGAAGGCTCTGCCTCCATCAATGAGATCTCAGCACATAAGGCATCAATTGCATCTTCTTCAGACATAGCTGTGATGTTAACAGAGTCTTGGGATCTCCATGAAGCATCAGCTTTATCAGAGACAGTTATTATATCAGGCCTTATCTCTAATGAGTCAGATAGTATCACCAGGTCAATCGGATATCGTGTGGGGTGAATAGGGGGGCTGTGGCACTGCACTTCCAGTTGTCTTGTTGCTCTACACTGTGGCTGAGAAGTACTGAGAGAGCTGGCAACCATTTTTCCCAGTAAGGTTTGACACCAGTGTATATACACTTCGCTGGTCAGCAGCCAAACTCGAACACAGGACAAATAAGATATCCATCTTTGCCACCAAAGCTATCAATATTTAAATGGTGGCCCCCTCAATAGATCTGGAATCATCTAAACAGTTGTCCAGCCCCTTCTTGGGTCGTATATGCTGAGAGAGAACCTTTGGTGAGACCAAGGCTTCCAGGTTTGGGCTCGCAGAGAGGTTACTATATTGTGTAACCTGTCCCATCTGCTGCGACGTTGGCCCCAAAGTGTTCCTTCTAAGGGTGTTGCAAAGGGCCAATAAAGGGCTTTACAAATAGTGGCAAAACTGTGGACCTTTGCTAGAAAAGCCAGGGTGAGGACTGCCCACCCCTTGCCTAGCGTGTTTGCTAGAATATCATTCAGTTAAAGTATAGTTGGGGCCTTTCTGGGATTACTTCATTGCATACGAAAAACACTAAACAATGGTTGAGGGGGAAAAAAACACTCTGTATTTAGATAAAACCATTATGACCACTTTATAGCGGCCTATGCCAATGTTGTACAATGCCAATGAATTTCGGACAAATTGTCCTTCGTCATGGCAAATAATGGTGTTTGCCATATGGGAGACAACAGGGACCCACAACAAGTTGGTGGTATATCAAGCAACAGGATAGAGATCCTTCCAATATCAAACAATCATACTTAGTGTGACAGTGACAGAAATACAGTGTGTGCAAAAATATATGCCAGCGTCAAAACGCCATATTTTAAACAGTTGTCCCCATCATGAAAAGCCATTATAAAAACGGACCTGCCGCAGATTTGTATAGAATATAGTAATGCGTCGTTGCAGATGACTGAATGTGCGTAAAGAGAAAGGGAAAGAAAAAGGAAAAAGGAAAATAACGGGTTCGCCCATTTTGTTTCAACTGAAGTGGTTCAACTATGCGTGTAAGAGATTGAATCGGTGCCATATTCTCTCTCCTGGCGAAGTGGGTGCAAGTGGTGTGTATTAGGACTCCAAGTGCAGACTGTAATGTCTGACTTCAATAAATTACTCTCTCATGAAGGGAGCACACTTCAAATGGATTGCAAATTATGCCAGTGGTCAGCATGTCAAAACCGCTGATGGTCACAGTGCTGTAAAACAACAATGAAAGACAAGCGTCTATAAATACTGTTCCTCCAGGTCGGCAACTTACTTAAATGGATTGTCACAATCCGCTGATATTCTCCTTACCTTCAAGTACTACTCTGGTTCCTCTGGTGTGAAGAGCTCTCAAGGATGAGTAGCGCATCCTCGTTAATTTATTTAGGAGATTCTCAGATCACGTGAGTGCTCACCACATCACCTGGTGACCTATCATACTCCCTGGAGGCCCCAAATGGGCGTATATCTCTGTTCCTGATCACTGCCTATGCTAACAATAAAGTGTGCTTTACAAATCTAAGTGGTCCTTGCTCAGTTTAAGTGCCTAATTCACAGTTTTATAATGGCACACCCTCATTTGACAACGCTCTGTGAATCAATGCCTTTAAGTGTCTATATGTTCCAGTAGCACACCCTTGTGGAGTGCTGTGTCACTGTTCATAAACAAAAAAAAACTCATCGTATTGCAGCCCTCAAGTAGACCTCATTGGGCATGATCCCAAACATAAACATGTCTGGTTGTGAAGCCTACCCAACAAGAGCTAATCATACACATGCATGATTCTCAACTCGCATGGTCGGTTTGTAAATTGCAGAAAGTCCATGTGCTGGCAATTGCAAAAACACTAGGTGCTGCTACATAAGGTGCAGGGGATGCTACCGTGCTGGTCCTGTGATGTTGATATGGTCCTTGAAACATTTACGACCAGACTCAATCACACTTACATAGTATCCAAAGTTTATGCGCGTGTACTTGCAAATGCAGTAGGTGCTACTCATGCTACTGTGCTATGCCTGTGATAATGGTATTGTCCTCGAAACATTCTCGACCACACTCAAACGCACTAATACTCTATGCAATATTACTGACAAAGCATACTTCCTGTATCATAATGCACTATTCAAGTATAGCAAGTCTCTAACATTCTCAGCCAGACTCAACCTCACTAGTACTGTGTACAATAATACTGACAACGCATGTGCAGCACTCAAATACTTCCTGTAGCATAATGCTCTGATCACTTAGCGGTAATCTCCATTACTCATTGTCCTACTCTTCCTCGTCACAGTACTTACCTCATGAGTCCCCAGACTCCAACACAGGACCTTATAATTTGTTTTTTATTTCCTATAACTCCTGCCCTTAAACACTCAGCATCCAGTTTAACATATCCATGATGGAGCATGGGACCTTCCCCGCATGGAGGGAGTACTGTAACGAGGAAGAGTACGACTAGGAGTAATGAAGATTACCAGTAAGTAATCAGAGCATTACCTTCACGTCCACTCTTCCTCGTCCCAAAACAGCAACGGGGAAAGGTCCTAATGAGACACAGAGCCAGAAAGTGCAGAACAAAAACACACCATTAATAACTCAAACTCACATCCCAACAGACAAAACCCCAACTCTGAAGGAACCATCCCCAGAACGGGAGACATTCAGCCAAAAGTGGTTGACGAAAGTGCACTGATCCGCCCAGGAGGCCGCCCCACACATCTCCTGCAGAGAAAACCCCCCCTAGCATCCACCCACAAAGCAACCAAACCCCTAGTAGAGAGACCCTGTACGTGGGCAGGCACAGGCAGGTCAGAAACCACAGAAGCCACGGAGACAACAACACGGATCCACCGGCTAACCGGAACCACAGAGGCCGTCCATCCCACATCAGCGGGGCCAAAAGTAACCAAGAGACCATCAGACTGCCGGAAAGGAGCAATCCGAGCCAAACACTCCAAAACCGCTCGCCGCCCATCAATGGCAGGCCAAGCCACCTCTCCCTGTGACTGTGGATGCCGAAAATTGCATGGACAACCAGATCCTGAGAGGTGCGGAAACCGAGAGACAACCCTAGGCAGGAACCTTGGAGCATGCCGCAATACCACAGAGTCTGGTAGAAACTGCAAGAAAAGGGGGCGACACAACAGAGCCCCAATCTCCCCCATCCTACGGGCAGACATGATAGCGATCAGGAAAGCAGTCATTAGAGTAAGGACTTTGATGACAATATCAGAAAAGGGTGCAAAACGTGACAGTTGAAGGAACTTGAATGCCTGCAGGGAACAAGGCCACCTCAGAATCAACAAAGGAAACCGGTACTGAAGTTCCAACAGGGAGGGGAACCAGCTCCGGAGGGGCCGAACAGAGCAACCAACAACACAGTCGACCTGCTCACCCTGATGCACTGAACCACCCGGGGAAGAAGGGGGAGAGGAGGGAACGCATAAAGGAGACCCCAAGACCATTTCACAGCGTGGGCATCCACTCCCAAATCCCCCTTGGCAGGGGACCAGGGGCAGAAGACAGGCTTCATGCACTTCCTCTCTGTAACCTGAGGCAGTGAAACTAAGCATAAGCACCTAGATACCTCCAGGTTTTGCGCGCGGTACAAATAAACAAACAAACAAACAAACATACACAGAGGCCGGAGAGGCAAAGAGATCCGGCACGGGGAACCCGAACCTGACCCAGATCCCAGCAAATACCCCATCCAACAGAAGCAGAACTGCAGAGTAGGGGAACCGGCGGCTGAGTAGATCCGCCTGAAAATTGCCCACCCCCCCAACATGAGAGGCCACCAGGGACAACAGAAGCGACTTCCTCAGGAACCAATCTGAGCTGCTAGAGCATGCAAGGAGCGGCCGGACCCCCCTTCCCCCGGTGACTGACACATGCCAATGCTGTGGCAGTGTCCATCCGGACCAACACAGCCCAGTCTTCCAGAAACACCCTGAAGTACAACAGGCCCCGTAAAATGGTACACAATCCTCCGCAAGTGGAAGGACGATGGGCTTACTCTGGAGCCCACAACCCCCATGCCGAGAGGACGCCCAACGTGGCCCCCAACCCCTTCTGTTGGCACCTGGAGAAAGAGGGGTCAAAGGAGCACGGACCAGGGACACCCCTGCCCAGGGGCGTAGGAGACACATAAAATCTGGGGGGACAGGGGACATCTTGAGGACTTTGCTTTATTTATTTATTTATTTATTGTGTTTTAGTCAAAGAACTCGACTTTTCACAAAATTAGAATTAAAATAGCAGTACGTATTAAATTACAAATATCACTGTATAAAACAAGAGAAAAGAAGAAAAGAAAACAGAAGAAAATAAAAGGATGCAGCAGCAAAGAACATGTCTTTGTATGTTGAATTTCTGGATTTTTCATCTGAGTATGAGCTCATGGTAAGAATGAGGAAATAACAATTACTTCCAGTGGGTCACAGCTAGGATGCCAGCTCCTTAAGAAGCAGATCACCTGTAAGTGGACTCCTGCCAAATAAAGGAGTTGCAGCCTTTTGTACCAACTGCAAGTTGCTACTTTATTTGTGTGGGGCAAGGAGACGTGTGTGTCTCTTGGAATGGAAGGATGGCAGTTTCAAAGAAAGAGGAAATCTTGTTTGTACCTCTGAGTAAGCCCTGTTATGGGAGTAGAGGGACTAGGTGTGTGATGTTGCTGCTTTGACTGTCCTCCGGAGGGAGTACAGCAAACAAGGAGGATGAGCGATCGCAAGCCCACCCCCTTATAAGCACTCCACAGGTCTGCGGGCAGATGTGTCGGACCCGTGAGATGCCTAGTAGGTGGGGTGTATGTAGACCCAGGGGGGAGGTCAGAGGGGCAGCCCGCTATGTGGACTGCCCCTCTAGCGCCCCTGCGAGGGCCGGGCCAGCCTCTCACGATGAGTCTGGTCCCTCTTATTCCATCTCATGCTGGCTTCAGAGCCTAGCCTTTCTTTGCCTTTGTTATTCTGAATGCAGAGCTGGACTATGTTCCTTTCTCGTTTAACATTTGCTGCAAAGCCTGATCTATTTGATTCTCTCATATGTTACTGGGATGGCAGAGCATGGGTCCTCTGCCCTATTACATTATTCAAAAAGCCCCTCTGGCCTTTCTTTGCCTCTCCCTTGTCTCACTGCTTGCTTGCTTAATACATACCTCCTTGCTTGAACACTCAACATATTCTCCCTAACACAGCAATGGCAATTGCAGTCTGTCTTAACTTCTATTTTTTCTGTTTCTTGAATTGGCCTCTTATTTCCGCTTTTCTGTCTGCAGGGGAAAGGCATTTGCCATGATGGTTCTACCTGGCCATAAGAAGGCAACAGCTAGCCAATATTTGAAGAACATGGGCTTATTATGCCAGAGGCTGGCAACTGCCTTCCTAATGCCTACACAAGAGACACAACTCTTGCCTTTGTTTCTAACCTAACAGTAATTCAGTGGATGAAGAAACGTGAGAACACACATATTGCTTATAAATGAAGGGGATGATGTCACACTTGGTTAAGACATTTTGATCACACCAGGAGCTAATTTCCAGCTGCAATTAAGCAATTACCTTTTAGACTTCTGGCTTTAAATAACGTATGTATCACCTGGTAAGCACAGAGGTTGCTCAACAGGGTTCCTGGAGCACGCGGGGTACCCTACTCGTGGGCATGGATGATTGGAGGGCATTCTTGACCTGGTTTGGAGCCTGGCCCCTACAGCCATGTTGGGGGGGATATTACTTTTGGTTGTACGTACCCTTTGAGGATGGGCAGACATTGCCTCCTGCTTTAGCCCACTAACAGCTCTGCTTTTCAACTTTATCACACATACCTGTCAGGTGGCATGTAACTCAGTGCTACTGTTAACAGCCTCAGAAGTCTGGAATCCTTTGCCACATCAACTAGGGTACAGGCTTGCCACCTGAGACTTACCCATGTTTGAGCCGGCATATGTCGCCCTGTGGAGAAGGAACACAAAGAAAGAGCAGGGCACAGTGCCCTTGTGGGTTTTTCACACTTCTTCCTCGGGGTGGGCACAATTCAGTGGCACATGCTGGACAACATTCTCCTACTTTGATAATGTCAACGAAAGAGCGAAATTGGCCATTTGAAATACCTCTGTCGACTTAGTATTGCGCAATCCACACTGATGGGTTTAAGCACCTGCTTAACACGAGATGGGAATTGAGGGCATTTGCCAATGCACTCAAGAAGCACAGGACACCCTCTTACCAGCGACATGCCGTGCTCACTCATTCTGATCACGAATTGACATTTATCTGGGGTCTGGGATGTTAAATATATTTATTTCCTTATTACATGTGTAGCATCACGCAAAACCCCCAAGCATCAAACCGCAAAGTAAACTGCATGGAGTGGACCACTTCCATTGGCGCACGTTTTTACTTTTCTGCCACAAAATGGAAGATTTTAGCATAAAAGGCAGGTGAAAGCACATTGCTTTTCCACTTTGGAAGAGTGTAAATACCTCACGCAATTAGCGATTTCTGGCAGAATTGACAATGGCTTCCTCTGGACTCCGCCCGCTTTTACCAGTTTTAATTTCCAAGCAGATCCCAGAGGAATCCCTTTCCTTATTTCCAGCATGAGAATCCATGCTGGCAGTAAGGCCACATTTGTCTGGTGGAGCGGGAAATACAGGGGTTCCTGGTGTGTCCACTCGGCTCCCGAACTCCACCCAGAAAATGCACGAAAATCTGGCCAATTAGAAAAAGCGACAGTAATAGTGTTTTCCACCACTTTTTGTGAACCAATTGACCTGGAAAATGCTGTGTTGCATCGGAAGCTGAATGCATTCACTCTGCTTCTTATCCCACCGGAAGATTAAGGCAGGTGCTGAACACAGGTGTTAGATATGTGCACAATCTGCATTTGAAGCATTAACTAACTGAGCTACCTTACAAATGATATCTCCTCTGTAGCTTTAACGTCTTAACCCCTTAACTGCCGTGGGTATTTCCCCCCAGTGCCAAGGCCTTTTTTGGTGATTTCGGTATGTCGCCGTTCAATCCCTTGTAACTTCTTTGTTACATGAGATATCTCATCCAAAACTGGCCCCTTTTTTTCCACATGTAGGCGGTCGTAACGTCATCCAGGAATTCTAGTTTGCTGTAGGGGGGTGAGAGAAAATGACCAAAAAGGAGAACATTTGTTTTTTTTTCAGAAAATGCCAATAAAATGTTGTACAAAGAAGCCTGTGGTGTTTTCCTTGTAAAAGCTAGGAACAAATTGTTTGCTGTGCTGGATTTGCCATTTTCCAGGCTTTGAAGAACAGATTGAGTGGAAACCAAAATAACATATTTTGATATGCTAATCAGCCATTTTGTGAGAGGTAGGCGATTTTGTCCAATAGGACATGCGTGGACAGAATGGAAGAAAAGGGTAGCAAAGCTGAATGGAATGCCAGAAAGGCATACACTTCTGAAAAGTGGACAATATTCCAATTTTCGGAAGGGGTGATATGCGCAGGTCAGGCAACAACTATGTAGGGAAAGATTCCATAGTTTGGGGGAAATCGGGAAAATGACAGAAAAAAACACAATTTCCACACATTTCAATCTGGTCACCCACTGAAACACGCAGCCAACACCACATGGCCTACCTTCCTGCGTTCCCACAGGTTTCCCGACGAAAACGGTACCTCACATTTTGCTCATGTGGACAACATACAGATTTGGGCCTAGGGTGCCGAAGCCACCAAGGAAAACAGGGAACTCCATACATTTCCAAAAAGAGGACACCCGTCGGAATCCACAGAGGTCTGACTTGCGGAAATCGCCCCAGAATGTATTACCCACAAAGCCCGGTAAAGTCTGAAATTTGGTGAAAAAACAACAATTTTCAGACATTTCCCTCTTGCCACCCACCGAAACACGCCGCCAACACCACATGTCCTACCTTCCCGTGTTCCCAAGGGTGTCCCGACGAAAACGGTATCTCACATGTGTGGATGCACCTACCTCGGTGAAAAGGGAAAAGGCTAACCCACTGATAACACCAAGCCTTTCGGCAAAGCAGATTTTGCTCATGTGGACAACCTACAGATTTGGGCCTAGGGTGTCGAAGCCACCAAGGAAAATAAAGAACCCCATGCATTTCCAAAAAGAAGACACCTGTGGGCACCCCCGTTTCCACTAAAAACATCCATGGTGGTTCAGTGCCCCCCCACACTCACCCAAAACAAGTTATAATTGGTTTTATTTTTGTTTTGCCCCCTTCCTAGGGGCAGATGGGCACATGTGTGTGACCATCTGCCCCATGGCGGGCAAAACGTACTGCCCCAGGCTTGGCGGGTAGCTCTGTCAATATTTGCAGTGGCCTCCCACCCACCCCAAATGGATGGGGCATCTCATGTACCCCTTCCTAGGGGCAGAAATCTGCCGCCAGGGAGGGCTACATAAGGTGCCCCCCCATCCACTTAGGGTGGGGGGGAGCCACCGCCCTTTCAAACACAAAAAATCTTGGTGGTCTAGTGGGCCCCCCCACTCCCACCCAAAACAAGTTATAATACATATATTTTTGTTTTGCCCTTCCCTAGGGGCAAATGGGCACATGTGTGTGGCCATCTGCCCCCAGGGGAGTCAAAGCTTACTGCCCTAGGCTTGGGAGGGGAGGTTCTGCCAATATTTGCAGTGGCCTCTCCCACCCACACCAAATGGATGGAGGGCATCTCATGTACCCCTTCCTAGGGGCAGAAATCTGCCCCCAGGGAGGGCTACATGAGGTGCCCCCATCCACTTAGGGTGGGGTGGAAGATGGCCACCCCCCTTGCAAAAATCCCTGGTGGCTAGTGGTCCCACCTGCACCCACCCCACCCAAAACTACATTAAAACATTTTTTTTTGTTTGCCCCCTTCCCTGGGGGCAGATGATCACACATCTGCCCCCAGGGTATTGCCCCCATGCTTTGGGGGACAGGGCATCTTACATAGTAAGCAGCCCCTCCCCCCACTTCAAAAACAGATCCCTGCACAACACACCAAACACATATTCTGGGGGGGATAAATGACATTACATCCCCCCCACTTAAAATTATGGGGGGATTTGTCCCCCCTGCCCCCCATGTCCTACGCCCATGCCCCTGCCCACAGATTCGGAACCCGCAAACACCACAGGAAGAAGGCCCACAGAGCCTGAGACACCGGGATCAAGACTGTGCAAGCCCGAGAACCGGGAGCCAGTGGGAGAGCAGGTAAGACACCAGAGGACACAGATGAAGATGAGCCCAAGTAACCAGAAAGATGCAAGATGCCCCATGCCTCTGAAGCATGAGCAACAGGGGAGCCGTGACAAACCGTCTCCTGAGAACCCGCCCAGAACAGACAGCAGGCTCTGGACCCTTTCTTGGGACAGAAAACCCTCCCCATCCAAGAGCAAATCTAATCCCCGACGAAACCCAGATCCTGAGAGGGCTCCATATGAGGAAAATGCCTGTTCACCAGAAACCCCATGACCCCCAATGCCTAGCAAACCAGCTGGGGACGAGTCTGGGCGGCTTGCCAGAGGGCTGCCTCAACCAACCAGTTGTCCATGTAGGGAAAAATCTGAATGCCCTTCGGGTGAAGATGCCCCACCAGGGGAGCCATCAGCTGGGAGAACACCCTCGGGCTGAGCGCAACCCGGACGGGAGCACTCAGAACTAAAAATTCTGAGATCCCACTGTAAAGCGGAAGAACTACATCTGGCAGGGGTGGAGAGACACGTAGTAATATGCAACCCGGAGATCCAGGGACACCATCCAGACCCCCCTAGCCAACATCGGGAGAATGTTCTCTAAAGTTCCCATCTTGAAGTGTTCCTTCCGGACGAAGCACTACAGAGCCTCAAGGGCCAAGATGAGGCGAAACTTCCCAGAAGGTTGGGGATCAGAAACACCCATGAGTAAAAACCCAGACCCTGCTGCCAAAAAGGAACGTGAATGATAGCCGCCTTTGGTAGTAACTCAGCCAGAGCTGTTGCCATCATCAATTACTCGGTCAAAGAGCGAGGAACAGCTGTACGAACAATGCCACCACAGGACAGGGAGAGACAGGTGGTCAACTTGAGAAGCCCTCCAGACAGTGTTCAGAGCCCAGGAATCTGAACACCACTGGTCCCATATCGGAAAAAACAGCCAGGACTCCTGGCCCAGGCCTGGACTAGACAAGCGTGGAGGACCACGGCCCCCTGGGCCTCCAAAAGGATCAGGAGGAGGAACCAGGGAGATTTCTTGACTGTCGAGGTAGACCTCTGCAACAATTTGTCAGCACACTGTGACCCCCCCCGTTTTCCAATCCCACAGACGCACATGCCTGCGGACTAGCACCCATAGCCAAAGGTCAGTCACGCACTCCATTAAATGCCAGATCGGACAAGAGTTCAACCTGCCTCTGCATGACAGCCAACAGCGAGGCACAGTCAGAGCCACCTTCAACGGCCTTCTTCAAACTCCTGAAAACCACTCAGCACAGTCTCCACCATGTAGGAACTGTAGATATTTGTCCTGAGGGCCAGACGTGCACCAGCATGAACCTTCAACAGGCTGGAATTCATCCTACGGTCCACCGGGTCCCAGAAAGCCGCCTTCTCAGCCGACCCAGTGGCGTGACCCACTAAACTAGCGAGGACATCATTGATAGAAATGGACCAAAAAAGTTGTGGCACTGTGACTCTGGAGGGGAATAGAGTAGGAAGGAAGAGAGCCACGTGCAACACATTATTCCAGGGTTGCAGTCCTGCTGGCCGACATCTAATTGAGTTGAAAACAGATTTCAGTTTAGCAGTAACAGACATCCGGTGGGAAAATGGAGAAGTGTGCTTCACAAAGCACATGTCCGGAATGGTGAAAATGGATGCAAAAAGTAGTGGAACACCGCTCCCGACCGTTCCTGCTCACTTCGACCACTGCACCCCCCTTTCCTTTCAATGTCCTTCGTGTACAAGGAACATCCTGCCAGCATTTTCTTCCTCCTCCTGCGAAGCTCAGGAGGAGGAAGATGAGTAAGAGGAAAAAGGGCAAGGAGCCTGAGCTGAGCCGTGAGCTTTCCCCTGGCGTAAGCAGCACAAACACATCAAAAAACAGGAAAGCCAGAAACACATGTATGCCCATTAAACTCCAGAACCGGGAGAAACCCCCCCCCCACCACAATGAGTGAGAACAATCACCCAATTCCCCCTGCAACGGGCCATCACTGCTGTGATTGAACTCCAGGCCCACCAGAGAAAATCAACAATAAATCCCCCCCGCCCTCCGGAGGAGGGGCCAACCCACCCTCAGAAGGCACAAACACCACCTGTTGGCCACCGGGTCCATCATCGTTCTGGAGACAACAGCACGTCCTGAGGAATGGACAGCCTGGGGCATGCACAGGGCCACAAACCCACAGCAGCCCCTTACCTTAGCCCTGCCCGGCAGGCACCGGGTGGTGATGCCTCACATACTGGTTATGATGACCAGCAAAAACCACGAGAGGCTCCATCCAAGCACACCCGAGCCCAAGCCCAGTAGGGGAACCAGGAGCACGCCACATCTGAAGGAAGCCGAGGTCCCGCCACACAGCCCCACTAGGTGGCCAGCAATCGTCTCTCCCTGGTGCCCCGCACCGGGAACAGTCCAACGTGCCAGAGGCAGGATCAATTAAACTGGCTGCCATTGTTTAAGGGGAGGAGTTATAGGAAATAAAAGAAATAGAATATGGTCCTGTGTCGGAGATGGGGGCCTCATGAGGTAAGTACTGTGACGAGGAAGAGTGGAGGGAATGCACTATTCAAGTGCTGCAAGTCTCTAGTAGTAAATAAGCATTCAACAAGGCAGGCATGAGAAGGACAGTAAAGAATAGAACACATTGTTTTTATTCACAGGGATCAAAGACATGCACAGGCCATTATCAAATTGGCATGGCAACAATACATAATTCACAGAAAACAGAGTAAGTTGAGCTCCTCATTCGTTCGTTTGTAAAACTTTATTCCGACCAAGGTCATAAAAAACATACAAATTCACATTAAATTACAAAATACAGTTAGTTGTTATTGACAACATATAAGTAAAACTGCCGAAGGAGAAAAAGAAAAAAAAACTATAAGAATTACAATGTGTTAAGTATTTAAATCAGGTGATACACCCTGGTCTCAGCCTAGTATGCAGCGCACAGCTGAAATGCTTATTTTATTATGTCTATAGGTTCAATATTCTGAGTGATATACCACTCATATTACAACCCTTCTCAAATACCCCAGGTCACAATGGACCAGGAATCAGGCTGTTTGGTAAAGGTAGTATTTATTTATTTATTTATTTATTTAAAATTCAAATCAAACATATACTTTTAATAGGGTGCAGCAATCACCAATGTGGTGACAATAACAGATAGGAAGGTATGGAATGCACTTAAATTCACTCTTTAGCAACACAAAATATAAAACACCAGAGAAAAGAACACTTTTGGCTTGTTTGGAAAGATAGCACTTAAGTTAGGATTTCCCCCTGCAATATTCCTCAACCCATAACCAAACAATTCTAAATGGATAAAAGGAAGCAGCAGTTAATCAGGAATAAGGAATGACAAACAGAACTTGAATACAACCTTCCCTCCCCAAGCAAGAGAGAAATACGGATTTGAAATCTTACACTTTAAAACAACATTTCGGAAATGGCAGTGTACAACAATGAATGTGTGCAAAAATCCTTAAATCAATATAACGTTCTATGGGAGCAACATTGGAAAGATACTAACAATCATGAGCTATAGTATGAGCAAAAGTAAACACTTTGGATCCGAATGGAAGGTTGAAAATAATTCAGAATAAAATTCACACATGTAAAACTTTGAGAAATTGCAGATTCCCCCCTAAAATTAAGCAAACATTTTTTATGAAACTCCAAAATGGGTGAAATACTGATTTGGAGTGTGGTTGTTGGATTGGGATGTAGCTATAGGTCTTAGGTATAATCCCGAGTTGAAATGAAGTCTCTAGCTATGACATTGAGGAAGATATGCAATGTTGAAAGAGAGGCGTTTTTAGAAAAATCAGGTAGTGAAAACAGAAAAGAAACTCAGTTTGGACAAGAAAATATTTACTATAGTTTTACTCTATGACTAGAACATTCCGGCTAGAATACCAAGGAGTGACAAAGTAAGCTCTGGAGTTGATTCATGACTTCAACACCAAATCCCGAGTGCTCGCCCCGGCAGAACTAGTCGGATCACTCGAAGTAGGATGGATAACTTAAGATTTACACAGGAGAAAATGACTACAGAAATGGCGCTGAGCAAGATAAATCAAAGACAGATGGCAAAAAGGATTCTGACAATGTTACATGTTATTAAGGTAAGGATAGGATGGTTAAGAAATTGGGATGAGACAAGGCAAGGTATGCAATAATTTTCAATGCTTCCTATTAATACTTACAGTCCACTTTAATTTAGAATTTTGGACCGTCAAGGGTCCTGGTCATCACAAGGATCAGATCTAACCAAGGACAACTGGGCAAATCGGGCAGGACAGGATCATCTGGACTGTTCTGGTCAATGGACTGGACTGCGTGGACTGGCCCTTCTGGTTACTGGAGACTGGAGATCAGTGGGATGGCGAGTTTGGAGCAGGCATGCATTTAGTAGTAGCAAGCCAGCAGGATCAGAATGCTTCCCTTAGGTTTTTGTTTTTTTTAGAGTTTGAGACCTAGCTGAAAAAGGGTTCAGCAATGCATAGGCCTTGGCTTTGCAATGAAATCTGGAATCGGGATCAAGTAGGATGAAGAAATCAGGAACAGGACGCCACGCAGGAAATCAGGAAGAAAGTCAGGAATCACTGTCTCCTTGTGTGTTATCAGGTTCCCTTATTTAGCATGCCAAATGACATCACTAAAGTTTATGACAGGGGCAGGCTTACTGTCCACATCCATAATGCTAGGATTGGGAAAGAGCATAGTATTCGCCTTGCTCTTCGCTGATTCGATCACAGAAAATGATGTCATGTTTATGGTGTTACTTTTACAATGTCTAGAAACCTCCCCTAGCTCCTAGAACCAAAATCTAATTTTACCACAATTACATATTTACACAGTGATCACACTATCAGATACATAGTTTACATATTTTGCGGTTCACATTTCAATCGAAACCTCAAGTCTGTGGGACCTGGTTTTGCCTATCTGCTACATTTTGGCAATTTTAACCATGAAAGATTTGGCCTAAAATTTCCGAATTTTGTACATAGACGCGCATTTACCACTGGGATGTGTGTACAAATTGTTATGTTTGCAATATCAATTCTTTCCCCACAATCTGGGATTCTTTAAACTTCTGTTCCTTATTCAGTACTGAGTTCTATGAAGTCTTCACAGAAAAATCATAAAATTCAATTTAAAACTACCAATTTTCGTATTTTCCTTATTCTTGCTGCAAAGTTAAATGTCTTGAAAGTTCAGTTACAAAACAGGCTTTTTAAAACCAACAGGAAGTCTATTGTCACTTATCAGTTGATTTTTTCTTTTCCCCAAGTGTAAGAAAATATAAATTCCTTTGAAGCAGGATGAGGGGCCTCTCCTTTGACTGAAGTTTCCTGCCCCTCCCACTTGAAATGTGAGAGTTTTAGCCAGCTATTGTCTAGACCTGCGGCAAAGACGAATGTCTAATACAACTTGGAAAGCTCCATCGTCCTGGGTATTCAAAGCCTTCAAGCTAGCAATTCGCCTTTCCTGTGCCAGCAGTTTATGAGGTACAACCCTTTCTCAGGGCTTGCACTGACAGAGCAGGTTTTTTCTTATATGTAGTTTACAAACTTATCCTTATTTATTCTCTCATTTTAAATCTTTACTTTCAACCTATGGAATTAAAACAGTTTATAGGAGTACTTTTACCAGCAAGAAATATTTTTACATTTCTAAATGAGCATGCCTTTACACAACAATGCACTTTTAAATAGGTGATTTTGCTCTTCATTCAAGAAAAAGCACATAACTTATTTCTTTAAATTTGGTTTTCATCTGCAGCAAATATACACTTTGTACAGCTCTAGTTCCTTCCTTGAGTTCTGGAGTTGTTTGCAGCATGGATACATGTATCAGGCATCTGTTTAAAGTCTTTCTCTTACAGCTGATTCTTTAGATACACTTGCAAAGTTTTAGCTGCGTTTCCCATGTAAATGAAAAACAAAGTCCCTGGTTGCTTTTCCAAACATACTGTTGACAGGAGCTGTCATTCAAATGAGGCCTGGTTCCTCTGTGCCACAATGGATAATCATGGGCATTGCAGGTCCTTTTTGATCACAGTGGTTCATGAGAAATTATGAATTTAGCATTTTAAGGTTGGGAAAGTATCATTTTAAAGAGGCATTTCGGGTTTTCAGCACAATAACGCTGCCTCTTTCCTTTCACTCCAGGTTTAATGTTGCAGAGCACACTGGCCTACTCCTGCAGTGAGTACTCTGTTCCACCCCACCTGAAATGAGTGTTGGCAGGGCGTGCAGCCATTTTCTGGTCGTTTCAAAAACACTCTTTACAGCTCTTGGCATGCACAGGAGCCAGCACAACCATTTTGTGCCGTTTCTTGCACCAATGCAGTAAAGTGATGTAGCATGGCAAAGCTGAGTGGGTCAACATATCCCACAAATGATACAGCAGTTATACAAGCTGTTCAAGCAGATCCTAGGTCAGTTCAAGGGCGCCAGGTAACTAAAAACAGTGTAGAAAATGAGCACAGCCATTATCCTGTTTAAGATCAGGGGATCAGATTTAAGTGTGGTACCGGAGGTTCATAAAATGGGTTAGAGGAGAGCAAGCTTGCAGCCTCTCACATTGTCTGCAGCCGGCCATCCTCATTCGTTCTGCTGGGTGTCAATGACTCAAGCCTATGTAAACAGAATGAGTCTCTCTGCGCTCTTCTTCTTGCAATGTTTCCTCAATATCCATCAGTGCACAATAATTCTAGGACCTGTAATTTCATCTGTGCAATGGTGTGTGCATGCTCGTTGAAACATTGTGCCACAGCTAAATTCGCATTATGCTTACATTGATTTGGCTTATGTTCATTCCAGCTTAATTTAGCACATATTTTGTTTCCCAAACATAGTAGATCCCGCATGAACATCTAATGCAGTAAATAACATTCTCTGAAGAACAAGTAGCAAAGTCTCTGAGTTTGATCGTTTCACCTGCACGGGGGTGAAAGACTACCAGGCCTTTGATCACAATTACCACCGTTCAAACATGGGTAGGTCCCTTTTCTACCTGTTCTGATCTTGGGTGGTTGCTGGTGCCCGGTGTTAACTAGCATTTCCCTTAAGTTCTCACTTCAATGGTAGGCAACACCGGCAGCTCTGGAAATAAGTGCTTCATTCTTTCGTCACTTCTTAAAATGTTTCAGTGTCTGTTGATGTTCTGTTTTACACTGTGGCTTTGTTGGAAGAATTTGGAGACACATACCAATGGGAGAGCCATTTCTTTCAGCCTGGTTTGTAAGAGTTCCTGGTGAGGTGTATTGCTAGTTTTTACAATGGTTGTCTCAAGATCTGGCGTGGGGTATCCCTCTCTTCGAATGTATGTACTAGTTTGCTAAACTCAATTCAGCATTCTTCAGGATCGCTCACAATCCTTTTTATTTTCTGTAGTTGTCCAAGTTCCTAAGTGTGTTCGGTGGATGGAAATTCATACAGTTCAGTAAATTATCCCTGTCTGTGGCATTGGTATAAAGATCAGTGGAAATTATGTTGTCCTTAACTTTGACATTAATGTCTATGACGTGGACAAGGGGTGTCCCTATCTCAGCAGTGAATTGGATCTGAGGAACTATCTCCTTGGTGTAGACGAGGACGTCTTTCAGAGTCTCATGGGTACCTTGCCAAATAGCAGAAATGTCATCGATATACCTCATCCATCTAACAAGATAATTGCACCATACTAGGTGGTGTAATATGTGTAGGGAATAGAATCTGTGTATGAAACACTTAGCATATACAGGAGCAATGGCGGTGCCCATGATGGGGCCTGATGTTTGAAGGTGGTGGGGGTCTTTATATTTGAAGTAAGTATTTGGGAAAATGATTTAAATTTGGGGAAATTAATTTAAGCAAGATTATAATAATTTCTTTGGCAGCACCAATGTTCTTCTGCAGCACCGGAAATAGTGGGAAATGATTTTGTAGAGACTTGTGACATCAACGGCGAAGAGTATGTCTTCTTCGGTTAGTTTGGTATTCTGAAGTATTTGAAGGAAATGTGTGGTGTCCTTAATGTTCATGGGAGTACTTTGGATGAGTGGTTGGAGAAAGTGGTCTATGTATGTCCCTAGTGGTTGTAGCAGTCAGCCTGTGTCTGCCACAATGGGTCTTCCTGGGGGGTCAACCAATCACTTATGTATTTTAGAAAGTAGGTAAAAGATGGGAAACACAGGGTGTGTCGAAGATAGAAAGGATTTAGGGCCTCATTACGAGTTTGGCGGGGCTCCTTTACCGGGTTCCCAGAATGGGGAATTACTAGGCCATTCCAAGTTCGGAGGGCCCGGTAATTCCTGCCTCTGGGAACCAGGGCCCGGACCTTCCCCATTCCCATCTGAGCCCCCATAGGGCTCAATGGGAACGGGAGAGAGAGCTTATATCGGGCCGATTGTTTTTACCAGGTGTCCTTAACGGGTCCCGCGAGGGGACCTCGTAATTTCGCGGGACGGGTTTAACGGGTCCGCCTCCATTTGTTGAGCCTGTTAACCTGTAACGCGAAAGTTATAATGAGGCCCTTAGTTTTATGTGAAATCCAGTCCAATTCCTCAGCTTTGAGGAGTATGTTGTCTATTTTGTATTTGATGTCAGTAGTAGGATTGTTGTGCATTTGAAATGTGCTCCCTTCACGAGAGAGTGATTTATTGAAGTCAAAAATTACAATGTTCACTTGAAGGCATAATACACACCAGTTGCACCTACTTTGCCAGGTGAGAGAATATGGCACTGATTCTGTCTCTTACACACATAGTTGAACCAGCTTGATTGAAACAAAATGGGCTAACTCATTATTTTCCTTTTTCTTTCCTTTTCTCCTTCAGCACATCAAATCATCTGTGACAGTGCATTACTATATTCTGTACAAATGTGCTGTTGGTCCATTTTGATAATGGCTTTTTGTGATGGGGCAACTGTAAGAAATATGGCGTTTTGATGCAGGAATAGATTTGTGCACACACTCTATTTCTGACACCACAGCTATAGCCACAAATAGCCCACATCTCAAAACAAACTGTGTCATAAAAACAGCATGTGTTGTGGGGGAATGAGAGAATGCAGGGGAGGAGAGGAGGCCATCTGGGAAGTTGGGGGATTTGGCACAAATGCGGGGGGCACTTGATGAGGGCCTGGGAGCAAGGAAGGCTTTTTTTCTGGACGTTTTCCTGACATTCGCAGCTTTATTCGAGGCTATAAAGGACTAAGGAAAACCACGGATAAGAGTAGTTTTGTGCCTGTGGCTATAGATTTTGGGGTGTCTGTTTTATTTATTTGGAAAAGTTATTTTTATAGGTATAGTGATGTTGGGGTTAAAAAATCACTGGCCATGGCCTAAGGCCATGGTCAGTGATGTGGTAGGTATTTGGGAGTCTTATATATTTTAGCTGTGTGTTTTCTGAATTTCTTACACGTGAGACTGTGAAGAAAAACAGAAAAACATTGTTTAAAAAAATCTGTACAAAACGGATCCATCCTCCTCTAGTTTAAGATGCCACATACACTGTATTTTAGGCTGTGTATTTTTAACCATGCTTTTATATCTTGTGGAATTGTCATATTAAATGTATCCCCATATAGTTTACTGTCATGTATTGTACTGTGCTTTCTTTATCTTTATCTCCCTTACATAACTGCAGGACCAGTCTTTTACAGTATTAATCTTTTAACTTCGATTGTATTATAAAACCCGAAGCGCCACCCCCGCCTCTAACCGCGATTAAATTTAAACCAAAAATTGGGGTATTATTGTATTGTATTTGTGTATTTATATGTGATAAGTAGTCCTTAAAAACACTGTTTGGGATACACCGAGTGTAGTATGTTAGCACATTTCGAAGAACTGCTTTGATGTTATGATGGAACATTGTATTTAATTAGTTGGTTAGGTGTACTTCAGCATGTTTATAGAAATTGTGCATGAATGCTGGAACCACTTTATCATCATCCACTTTAAATAACTCCCATGAGCAGTTATTTATTTTATTGACACCTTTTAATAACCATTGTATCACTACTGTCTCTTTTGTGATTTATATTTCTAACAATTTTTTTTAAAAAAAGAATCTTTACAGTCGTGGCTATGATAAAGGGGAGGGTTTGGTGTTTCCCATGTCTTCCAAGTTTACTTAACTTACTCCATGCTTTCTAGTTCTGTATGTTTACTTGACTTACCCAGGTGTTTGATGTTATTTCATTGTATTTGTATATTCAAGTGTGATAAGTAGTCTTTAAAATAACTTTTTTGGAGTACACAGAGTGTACAAATTTTAGAATTTTAGCACATTTGACATGCTCTCTTTATTATCATGTATCTTACATAGCTCTTTTTAACTACCATTGTATCACTTATGTCTCTTTGCCATTCATAGTCCATACTTTGATGTTTTTAATTTTTTTTATTTGAATGTAATACCTGTGGCTATGCAGCACCCACCTGTTGCATGGCGTTGTTGCCCGCAATCCAACGTGGTACCCTGTGCAGCTGCGGCTTTATACAGGCAAATGGCATGTCGAGAGTCGATGGATTTGTGATATCTGCGGCTACGAAAGGGGTTTGCTCTGAGAGGACCACTGCTATAGGAAAAAATTGCATCTAGCCACAGCAACGGGCTGGTGTGTTTAACCACGAATATCCGGCACCCAACCGGTGCATGGTGTTGCCACCTGCGGTTCAATGTGGCACCATGTCAGCCGTGGCTATATACTAGCAAATAACACATCGGGCCTCATTAGGACCCTGGCGGAGAGGGTGTTACGCCAGCGTAGTGCATGGCGTACCTCTCCGCCATACTACGAGTTCCCGTAGCGCCATGGCGGCCTTTTCCGCCTGGTTTTACCAGGCGGAGAAAACCATGGCGCTACGGGACCTCGTTGTTAATTACGCCACCGTATTTTACGGTGGCGTAATTAACTCCTTCCCCACTCCCATTATACCCTATGGGGCAAAAATGGGAATGGGGAAGGGCAGAATGGGGATTGGGGATTTACCGCTCCGCCGAGGTCGGAATGGGGCGGTAAATCCGCCAACCCCCATGGCGCTATCGGCGGCTTTCCGCCATGCTTCGCGGTGCATTTAGCACCGCGAAGTCCGCCTGGGTCGTAATGAGGCCCATCGAGTGTTTGTGGCATGTCCTAGCCTTGGGTAATAACAGCCGAATTGGTGATGCTTCCCTATAATTGTGGATATAAGAAGCAAGTGCGTGGGCGCATCAACGTTTTTTCACCTTTTCGTTGGTTGTTCTGACAGACCTGGCTACTTTTGTAACTGCGTCTATTGGACCATACATTTTCTGTGCATTAATCATATTCTTATGTGGATGAAAGAGGTCAGAATGTTATATGTGTGTATTGTTTTGTGTGCTTAGGTATTCCCTTGTCTTATTTGAAGTTTTGAATGTGGGCTTAGTGTGGTTTTCAGTTTGTAGAGAATGTACATGTAGCCATGTCTAGAAGGAAGATTTGAAGCCGCGTTGAATAGCGGTGGCTACTAGAGATGCTGGGAAGGGTTTGTGTTTCGCTGTTTTTAGTTAGCTGTTGTTAATGTTGTAAATGTGTACTTGTTTGTGATAGGTTGCAGTCAATATGTGTTGGCCATTTTATTACAATATAGTCCTCTTATCCTGCTTTTGATTTTGGAAACTATGAAAACTCTCATTTTGTATGCTTTTTCTCATTTTGACTGCAGAACTCACACTGTGCAGTTCTTGTTATCTGTGAGAAAATATGATTGCCATTAATCAGTTTGTCATTGGCTTCTTGAAAGTTGTATTTTATATTATGTTAATAATGGGGTATTGTGTTTTTTTTTTAATATCTTACTGTATTTGTTAACAATGAAGTGGTTCTGCTGTATATGTAGAAAATGGATGGGAACAACTGTTGGAAGTTGTTTATTAGGAAAGAACATGTATTTCAGTGGGGTGCATGATATCGTATCACTAAGTATACTTCCTGCACTCAAAATAAAAGAATGATTGCAGAGTAGTAGAAATGTGATTTTATTTACAATGCTTTTATAATCAGTTATGGTGTGTATTAAAGGAAGTGTTTTTGAGGTGATCTGAAAATGTGTGTGTCTTATCTGTTTTGTTTATTTTATTTATATTTAGAAATATATCAGCAGGATATGTAGTCAAAGATTTTTAAGCTAGTGATTTAGGTAAAAATCAAACAAAACAGAACAAGTAACACATGTTTATTTTTCACCAAACTAGTGTTTCTTAAATAGGGGATGGACAAGATTATTATTTTTTTTTTTTTGCTGGAATGTTTATCTGTGTGGTTATCTATTAGAGAGCATACACTTTCTTCATGTGTTGTTTGTTTTTCTCAAAACCTGGTGTTTAATTTCAAGAAAAATATGTTTTATTGGTATTATTTTTAAATATACACTCATAAAGAATATAGGAATGGTATTAGTTGTGCAAATTCCTATTATGTAAAAAAAAGAAATGTAATCTTTTTATCTGGTGAAAATTGCCCCAATAAAAGCAGGATCACTATGGGTTCAGCAATAGCATTTTAGCCCACAAATAATATTTGAAGTATGGGTTTGTTGTGCTTACTCTTTTTATGAGTTTTCTTCTATTTTTTTTATTTTTGTAAAATAAGGGGATAAAACATATTGACACAGAATTTTTTTAAAGATATTTATATTGGCAGCAATTGCTTTGGTGTTGTAAAAGAGGTCTTGTGCGACTATCTAGTGTTCAATTTCACACCATGATTCAGTTGTCATATTTTAAACACATTATTTTAAAGTTGTGTAGATTGGGAATAGATAGGATGGGAGGAGGTTAGGTGGAGGTAGCTGGAGGCAAAATAAGTGGAAGAGAGTGGAAGAGAGTGATGCTGATTTGGTTTTGTACAGCAGATACCTCTGTGCAGATTATAGGCCATGGGTGTGTACAATTTAATGGAAATTAGCCTTCTCATAGCGTTCCTCCACATTGTTGTAATGGACTTGGATGATGTGCTGAATCATATTAGAGGTGGCAAAAGTGTGGGATGCTTTATTAGAAGGTTCCATCTGCAACAGTTTACAATATAAACACACTGAACGTCTTTAATGGTCTTTTCATTCAATTGCTACTTGACACAGAAATACTGCCTGCTGTCAGTGACAGATTTCCAGGCACACTGAATCTTCCATGGAGTCCCCTGTAAGGATTGAGCATGTGATTTGGTAATTCCTCAATAAAGTGGCAATGTGCAATGAAACTTAGACTTATATGTTTTTGTTTATTTTATTTATATGTTGAAATATTTCAGCAGGATATGTAGTCAAAGATTTTTAAGCTAGTGCTTTAGATCAAAATCAAACAAAACAGAACAAGTAACAAATGTTTATTTTTCACCGAACTAGTGTTTCTTAAATAGGGGATGTACAAAGTTTGAAAAAATGAATACAAATTTACATTTTGATAGGGTTTTCTTTGATGAATGATTTGCCAAATAATGTACCCTTGGCTGCTGATTGTACTTTTGGTATTATGGAGTAAGTACATGGCTTTTGGGGCCCATTTTGGGAGAATCGTAGGATCTATGCTCCTCCCTTTTCTCTTTTACTCTATCAGCCAGGTGGAGTATCTTTGAAATTGGTCCCAACATATTTGGTAATTTATCTTGGTATGATTTCCATGATGCATCAAGGTTTTTTTTTTAATGTCTTTAGTATAATTGTCCATGCGTGTGAGCATTATTAAATATTTTTTAGGTGTTTTAGCCATTCATTTTGGCAAATGTGGTCTGGGACATTTATTCTGTAGTTTGTTTCTGGCTTTTTTGATCAGTGGGGTTCTCAACCTGCTCCTCAGGTGCGCCAGTATTTCTGTTGGTAGCTTCAATTCTGATGACCACAGATAAATGACAGTGTCTGGGTCAAAGTTGTCTCCATTCTCCTTCTGATTTTACTCGGTTTTTATCCTCCTGTGGTGTACTCGGAAGTATGTGGCCATCATGTGCCCTCTGGGCTTTCTTTCTTCCCCCTTCTCGTCCATGTCCCCTGCACTTCTGATCTTGTCCATGCCTTGGGAGAACGTTATTTAAATCTGCATGAGGGATAGATGCTGTGAACTATGTCTCAAACTAGAAGCACATGCCTCATAGATGGTCTAGCCCATACTGGGCTGCAGGCTTTTTTGGCTTACATGTGTTCTTACCTGTTCATTGTAGGTGTGAGCAGTGGTTGTGCAGAATCAACCTCCACCAATTAAAAGTGCTGCCAGCATCAGCCAGAGTCTTGAAATATCTGTAGCCATGGGGCACTCCATTCGAAGAGTCCTCAGAAATGCCAAAGAGGTTCAGGGAGGAGGCGTCACTTTTTGTGGCATTGTCTTTTTAGAGTTGTCATTTTTGTTATTTTAGATTTTCCTTACCAGTTGGATATTTTAACAGATCAGCAGCAGCAGTGAAGATGATACAATCTGGGTCCCCAATCCATCACCACCCAGAAAGAAAGGCACAGGAATAAAACATCCTGTAGACAGTTGGAGATATTTCAAGGTAAAAGAACAGTGCTCTTAAAGCGAGGCAGAGGCAGAGGATGATCAGTGCAGATTGTGCAAGAAAACACTAGCTTTGAATCACCTTGCTGCTCATGCGCCCTCATACCCTCGGGTCTGGTGCGCAATACAAATGAATAAACTAAACTAAACTAAACTAAGACGTGGCCCTTCTAATGTTCCATCACAAAGCCTGGGAACATCAATCACGATAAATCATCTGGTGCAAGTCTACTGTGATGATGTGGATGATTCATATTGGAAATTGCACGAGCACCACAAAATAAAAATGCATGGGGCTCGTGTATTATGTGCATGGAAATTGGCACTATATCCAGCAACTGATTCCATCAGTGTGACGCTAGCGACACTGAATGAACTCTTGTCTTTGGCAGCAGTATCAACTCCACATGTTCCAGTTTTACCGGCTCCCAATGTCTAAATTATGAGAGTCATCTGTGATCTATGCTACCAATGGGTAGCTGTGGGAGGTAGTGTAACTAAGGATTGGGACAAGTTAATAGCTGAATACTGGAGTGTCATAGTTAGTTCTTTCATTTTTAAGTGGCAATTTTTATCCCATCTTCTTTAGAAAATCAAAAAGATTATGTGTACGTAGATGAAACACATATGGCATTAGACATAATGTTATGTATATGTTTGTTTATAAAAACTTTGAATTTCTTAATAACAATGTATGATATGACAGCAGAATTGACACCGTGCACATGCTTACTCTGTTGCTGATGTAAACATCTATGTATCATTTAGATAAGCAGATAGTATCAGTAAATATTTACAGCTTTATTTGCAGCACCAACTGTGAGAGAGTGCATTTGTTGTACTATTTAGAGCTATGGGGGCTCAATGGGAATGGGGACATAACCGGCTCTGGGTCCCGTAAAAGGGAAATTACTGGGCCCTCCGAGGTCGGAATGGCCCGGTAATTCCCCTTTCTCGGGAAACGGAGTCAGACCCAAGTTTGGGTGTAGCCATGCCCTTATCAAGGGCATGGCTACCTCCAACCTCGTAATGAGGCCCATTGAGTGCATGGTCATACTCAGTCACGGACAGCCTGGCCAGTATTCCTTCGGGACCACCTTCATGTGCCGCCCCACTCACTCCAACCACCTGGGTGCTCTGAGAAAAGCAGTTATGTAGTATAAATATAAAAGGCAGTTCCTTTCTCATGGAGAAGTAGGGTATCTTCCTCTACTCCATCTTCCTCAACCGCTCCTGCCACCACACAGGATACTCCTGCAAGGAAGAGGATCCCACCGGCTGCTTCACAGGCCATACAGGAGGCTTTCACTCCTTAACTTTCGAGGGTCACAGTTGCCTGTATGTACTGCGACACACCGCTCTGCAGGGGGAGCAGTTTTTAAATGCTTTTGAGGCTTCTGTCAATGAGCATGAGAAACACTGCCCCCTACCTTAGATTTAAGGCCACCTAACATCTTCTCCTGTCCACCTGCCCCTGTGTATGGTGCCCCTTCCTTCCGTTCCCTCCCTCCCTCCCCACCTCTTCGCCTCTACTACAGAAAAAACTAAATCAGCCAAAAATATAAAAGCTAGAAAGTAAAAAAGAAAAAGCTTCCTTTCCGAGTCACCTTTCACAGTTAAAAAATAGAAAAAAATATCACAGGACCTTTTGCAGCCTGCATAGTCCATGGACAGTACGATAGTCCGCAGACACCTGGAAAATTCCAGGCATTGGGTGGGGGTTTTAAAATCAATTACCTTGTTTTTCATTCAAAAATGGTGGCTGTTAAAATATCCTTTTTTTAAAATGTTGGGGTTTTATATACTGAACTAACAAGTGTTCACATGATGATGAGGAGTGGGCCAAGGACAGATCCTTGAGGGACCTCTATAGAAAGAAATGAGACCACTGATGTCGCTCCAATCCATGATGTGGAGAATGATTGACCAGTCAGCTATGAGGCAACACAGTTTATAGCCCTACCATGGACAGCAAGGCAAATCAGTTCCGAAAAGAGGGATGACTGGTTGACAGTACAAAGGCTGCACAGAGGTGAAGAAGGATCATCATGGGTGACAGCTTGCAGTGGTGGGCAGTAATACAAAAGTTAAATGCATAAGTGAGAACTCTTTTTGTAAATATCTGGTGCACACTCTAGATTGGATAGAGTCATTGATATAAAGAGCTTCTAAATATTCGGTGAACTGGCTGATGACCATACATTTGCAAGTCTTGGAATAGTGATGGAGAAGGGAAGCTGGGCACGTGTTGGAAGTAGTGTTGTAGTTGGGAAAGATCCCACAAGGCAGGGAGAGATTGAAGAGGGAGGAGAGATTAGGTGTGGACAATGAGGCCATTTCCCCACTTTGCGATTTAATTCACAAATGTTGTGATGGTTAGGCCAGTGTGAGAAACCTAGCTGTGTTCTCGCATTTAAACCCTGAAAGTCCTCTATTCAGGTGGCCAGGGGAAGACCATCACTCTTGAAACCCAACCATGGGGGTGGACGAGCGAGGGAGGATCACCTGGGTATAGGAACCCAGGTTTGTCTGAAAGGGGATACCCTAGGTAAGACACAGTATCCTAACAAGGCAATTGTTGTATAGTGCTTGTCTGTCAGGCTTGCACAGATGGAGCTCCTGTACGGGAAGGAGATATGTTGTATAGTGCTTGTCTGTGAATGCATCAGCTGAGAGAATGTTAGAGTGTTGATGTAGAATGTTGTCCTGTGAGTGTGTGTCTAGGTTCTACTTAATGTCAGTTGAAGCTGAGCTAGCTAGCTAGGTGATGGGACCCAGTGGTGTTCCTCAAGTGATCCTACTGTAAGATCCTGATGTAACTAAGAATAAAGCTTAAGTGTGAACCTACAAAATAGTACAGAGTTACATTTCAACAGCAATAGGGGAGTAAAAAGAAATCCTGTATGCTTTCATCGGCTATGTTGATTCCTGTGCTATTATTTGTGACCAAAAGTCAAGAAAATGGCAAGTCAGTTGCCCAAGAAAGGGGAGGAAGAAGACCCAAGTGACACAAGGGCAGAGTTCCTGTATTGAGATCCCTCCATCCTCTACCTGTCTGAGTCATGAATCTCCTCAAGGCTCCTGTTCCTATAATCACTCCGCAGACAAGATTAAAATATTGTCTTATGAACCAAGACCATGGTGGCGGGAACACACTCTCCCCTACAATCTTATTTTACCAACCCTTTCCCTCAGCTTTCAGGGGGAATTTCCAAACCCATAACATCAACCGTGACCAACCAATACTGGGACAAGAAAGAGGCAACTGGGAGCAGTGAAGATTTCCATAGGAATAACATGGGGAGAGTAAGGGAAAACGGCAGTAGAAATAACTTAAATTGTCCCATTGATAGTGTCAGGCAGAGTCAGACATTCTCTAATTATCACACAGACCGTGACTCCACTTGAGTGCTTTTTCAACTTAAAGTTATGGTTCTGCACAGATGCGTGAGTGAGCTGGGGACGTTGTTTGGACCAGAGAAGCCAAGGAGCAGAGAGTCACAGGGTCGACCGCTGAGAGGAGAACGGCATGCCAAGATGCTGGCTCAGTATTTCTGAAGGGTTGCAATGTGGCTAAGGAACTGTGTCTCCAGAAAGCCGGAGTGAAGCATCTTGCAGGCTACTGTTGGTGGGTAAAATTTTGCTTGTTCCCTTGGGACCTGTACCGGCTCCAAGGATGTCTGGCGGGCAGGTGGTAAGATGCGAACCTCAGACCCGCACAATCAGGAAAGAATGCTTGTCACTGCGTTTCTGCCTGGGTGAGGCTTGTGAAGAGAGAGAAAGAGAGAGAGAGACTCGGGAGCATGCGACTGACTAATGAAGAGCAGCAGGAAGAAAATGCATGAAGCAGCATGGAGCAGAAGAGAGGAAAGAAAAGGAATTTAGCAAAGAAAGCAGATTGAGTACTGAGTAACAAGATTGAGAGAAAATGAGACAAAGTTGGAAAGCAGAGCATGCAAGAAATGGGAAGAAAAAGGACTATATTAAAGAGGGTGCAAGGGACCCAAAAATAGCAAGATGGGTGCAAGTGACCCGTCAGAGTGAAAAAAGTACCAGTGGGCATCAAGAGATAAAGAAAGAGCAAATGTGCACAGGAAAACAAGCAGGAAGGTGCAGTGGGCACAAAGAGGTAAAGAAAGTGCAAGTGTGCACAGGAAGGAAAGAAAGGTGCATGTGGGCATGAAGAGGAGAGTGCAACTGTGCAGGTGAAAGAAAGAAAGGTGCCAGTGGGCACAAGTGGGAAAGCCAAGAAAACAGAGGGGAACAAGAAGGGGTGCAATAGGCCCCTTAAGAAAAAAGTCAAGAGGAGGGAAATCAAAGAGAGGGGTTGAGGCTCAGAGCGGTCACGCATAGGAGAAGACAATACCCTGGCATTTTTAAAGTCTCTGATGCTAACTCTTTGAGAGAACTGTATATGAAAAACAAGGAACATCCTGACAAACTGAACTTGCATTTTTTTGTAAGCCCAAGGGGGCCTAAGATTGGGTAAGGGAACCCTGAGAGGCCTAAGAGCTAAACTTGTGTTTGTAATTTGAAAGAGGTCCGAGTTTGGGGAAGGGAACCCTGTGAGGCCCAAGAAATGTAATTGTGTTTGAACTTGACAGAGGCATGAGCTTGGGGAAGAGAAACCTGAGAGGCCCAAGAAGTGTAATTGTGTTTGAACTTGAAAAAGGCCTAAACTTGTGGAAGGGAACCCTAAGAGGCCTATCAAAGTGGAACCTTGTCTATTTTTTTGTTACTGAAGGATCTGAAGCTTGGGGAAGGGAATCCCAAGGCATTAAAGACATTGACATTGTTTGGACTATGGAAAAGGTCCTATGAACAGTCCCTTTTGAAGCTGTCCAAAATATCATCGGTGAGAAGACCACCTGAAACGAATCCTGGTTTCTATTTGTGTTCAACCACCACCTTTTGCTTTTGAAAGACTTCCTAACACATTTTTGTCAGAGAGTGAGGGCAAGCATAGGTTTAGACAGAGATTTTTATTTTGGACTTATAGAGTTCGACGGCCCATAGAAACATCAGTTAAGGGAACCATCCTGTTAGTGTTAGAGCCAGTTAGGCAGTACACCAACCCAGGAACGTTTAGAAATAAAGGTTTTAAAAACTTATCTTTGAGTCTGTGTCTTTCTTGATACCATGCCTGCCCCACATATGGTGTTAGAGTGGGATACAGTTTAATTAATAAAAGTTGAGTTCCCATGCTGCTTATAGTATTTCCACCTAGTGGGGATAAAATCATTATGCTGGTACAAAATCTGGACAGAGTTTCTGTAAAAACATATTTCACATAATATCGCCTGAAAATGAACTTTGGCCTAAGCACATTCGCATCGCACTGTAAATCGCATTTGAATGAACTTTCAATAAGCTGTCTACACCGGCATCTTAGGTTATCCGCCATTTTGATTAACTTCTGCTTTCTGCCCCATGCTAGAAATTGCGTTTTTGGCTCCAGAAGAGAAAAATGAACTTTGTACTATGTCAACGTAGAAAAGCATGTTGAAGCTGCTAATGTGGAATTGTCTGTCCTGCACTAAGAAGCCTTGGAGCTAAACAAGAGCCGTATTGAAACAGTAATCTAGAGACCATCTGTATCAATAGTGTCTTCTCCGTTCAAACAGCAAAACAGAATGTTGAATAACTGAATATGTGCTTTTGCAGAAATCTGTGTTTTTGCGCCTTGAAACTAACGGGGTAATTCATAGAACATCCCGCAGCGGCAGTTACGCCCCAAGAACGCCCCTTGTGCAAGGAAAAGGCATTGAAATCCCCAATGCAGCGCAAAGGGCCACGCTAACCCTGCACCAGTTCACAGGGCCGGTATAGTATATTTTGGGGGTGCGTGTTAAGTATCACAAGCGATAGGGCTTGTGCGAGCAGGGTATGTGTATTTTGGGGGTATGCTGGAAGTTTTACACGCGATAGGCCTTGTGCGAGCGGGGCACTTGTATTTCGGGGTGCGCGGGAAGTTTAACACGTGATAGGGCTTGTGCGAGTGGGGTACGTGTATTCTGGGGGTGCACAGGAAGTTTCACATGCGATAGGCCTTGTGCGAGAGGGGTATGTGTATTTCGAAGGTGCGTGGGAAGTTTTACACATGATAGGGCTTGTACGAGCGGGGTACATGTATTATGGGGGTGCGTGGGAAGTTTCACCCGCGATAGGCCTTGTGCGAGAGGGGTACATGTATTTCGGGGATGCGCGGGAACTTTTACATGCAATAGGGCTTGTGCGAGCGGGGTACGTGTATGTTGGGGTGCGCGGGAAGTATTACACTCGATAGGGCTTCTGCGAGCGGGGTACGTGTATTTCGGGGCTGCGCGGGAAGTATGACATGCGATAGGCCTTGTGCGAGCGGGGTACTTGTATTTCGGGGGTGCGCAGGAAGTTTTACACACGATAGGGCTTGTGCGAGCGGGGTACATGTATTCTGGGGGTGCGCAGGAAGTTTCACACGCAATAGGCTTTGTGCGAGCGGGGTACGGGTATTTTGGGAGTGGGCGGAAAGTTTTACACGCGATAGGCCTTGTGCGAGCAGGGTACGTGTATTTTGGGGGTGCGCAGGAAGTATTACACGTGATAGGGCTTGTGCGAGCGGGGTACGTGTATTTCGGGGGTGCGTGGGAAGTATCACACGTGGTAGGCCTTGTGCGAGCGGGGTACGTGTATTACGGGGGTGCGCGGGAAGTATCACACGTGATAGGCCTTGTGCGAGCAGGGTACGTGTATTCTGGGGGTACGCAGGAAGTTTCACACGCAATAGGCCTTGTGCGACCGGGGTACATGTATTTCGGGGGTGCGTGGGAAGTTTTACACGTGTTTTCTCTAGCACGAGAGGGGTACATGTATTCTGAGGGGTGGGCAGGGAGTTACACATGCAATTTGGCAGTGTGGTCCCTCCCTGGTGTGTCCCTACCCCCCTCCCCATGCCCTGCAGGTAGCCCATTACCCCTGGGCATGCCCCGCAGGCAGGCTGCATGGCACCATGCACCTGGCAGGCCGCTGCACCCCCACCCACCCAGCAGTGACAGGCACCTGCCAGCAGGCACCAACTCATGTCCCCCTGCGCCCCCACCCACCCAGCAGTGAAAGGCACCTGCCAGCAGGCCCCGATTTATGTCCCCCCACCCACTCACCTACCCAGCAGTGACAGGCACCTGCCAGCAGGCCCCGAATCATGTCCCCCTGCACCCTCACCCACCCAGCAGTGACAGGCACCTGCCAGCAGGCCCCGACTCATGTCCCCCCACCCACTCACCCACCCAGCAGTGACAGGCACCTGCCAGCAGGCCCTGAATCATGTCCCCCTGCACCCCCACCCACCCACCAGTGACAGGCACCTGCCAGCAGGCCCCGACTCATGTCCCCCCACTCACTCGCCCATCCAGCAGTGACAGGCACCTGCCAGCAGGCCCCGAATCATGTCCCCTGCACTCCCACCCACCCAGCAGTGACAGGCACCTGCCAGCAGGCCCCGACTCATGTCAACCCATCACGTCATCACGATCCACAATCATGGCCCTTATGGCCTCCCAAATCCCACCCCACGCCACCCCAGTCCAAACATACAACCAAGTATTACATCCACCCCACATTGAAATCCCCATCACATGATACATCCCAAATGGCAAGTATGCACATCAATACATGTCCGTCACACACACACAATGGGTGCAAGTGAATGAGAAAACCCACATCGTGACATGCATGAAACCAATGAGAGAATACCACACATTGAAGTATGAAATAAAAATGTATTAAACACAAAAACAAGGGAATTAAATGAAATCACACAATAATGGAAATAATAAACAAAATGCTGCATGTCCAGAATAATAGAAAAAAAAATGTGTGAAAGCAGAATCCAAATAAATCCGAATGAACATGGGTCCAAAGTGTCCGTCTCTCAAACCAAATCCAAAGGTAAAAAATAAGACAAATCCATTGATCCATGGTAAAATAAAAAAATAATGAAGTGAAATCCAGTGTTCAACTATATACAAAGTACAAATCCAGGGTCCATGAGCCCAACTATTCAAAGGAAACCTACAAAAAACTCTACCTAATGAACAACTATATACAAAAAGGTGGGGCATTGTCCAAGCGCCCCAAATGAAAGAAAAACAGAAAGGAAACCTAACACTAATTAACTATATACAATGGCGGCGGGCAAGTCATACGGCTCACTTGTTGATTTCCCGGGCCAGTGCATCATCGAACTCCCGTTCTACGTCCTGGAGGTGGGCCTGCTCGATGGCCCCGAGGTTTTGCAGGGATAAAGCCATGTCAACCTCCAACTCCCTGCAAATTGCCTCGAGGCACTCAGCACGCCTCAGCGCCCTGCGCATGGAGTTCTCCGCCCTGACCATATTCAGCCGTGCCTCTTCCACCCGCCGCTGCTCTGCACTTATTTGCTGGCCCAACCGCTGCCACACGGAAGACACTCCCAATCCAGGGTCCTCCTGCCCTCCGGCCGATGCCTGCCCCTCTGATGTTGATGGCCCCGAACCATCATCGCCATCATCGCTCCCACCTTGAGCCTGCTGCTGCCGTGCCCTGCCTCTTGATGCCCGCACTTCCTCCTCCTGCTGGGGTCCAGTTGTTGGGGTGCCCACCCCTGCTGGACTCTCTGACTCCCGACTGTGGCAGGGATGTGTCCTCCACCAGCCTGGCCGCTGGGTCAGAGGCAGCTCCATAGGGTAACCAGGTGATACATGGGCCGAAAGATGGCACGGAGGACGACTGGCGCATAGGGGGTTCAGTTGAGGAGGGGGTCGGTACAAGGTCCAGCACACGGCGGAATCCAGCACTGGTGACCCATCCTAGTAGGTCGATGTGGTCAAAGAGGCATCCCAGATAACGTGCAGAGTCTTCACGAAAACCCAGCAGGTCATCTCGGATGCCCCGTTGACGCAACGCCATCCCAGCCAGGACAGGCTCAACACGGTCCTGGATTGCCACGTCCACAGGGAGAGGAAGGCCAGTTGTTGTGCGCTCATCCCCTCCCTGAAAACGGGTCTGGACAAAAGCATCCCTGCTTGTGTGGGATGATACAGTCAAAGGATCGGGGAGAGGATTTCACACAGGCACCTCTGCGGCGGCATGTGCTGCCTCCTGCCCCTGCCCCTGGACTGCACCACTAGCACCAGTGGAATCCCCCCTCCAGACCCCGTGTGTCTCCCTTCCACGGCCTCCTCCTCAACAAACCCCCCACCAACCTGGATGACTCTGTGCCATCTTCCTCCATCGGACCATGTGGGGCCCCTTCTGCTGCAGAGGAGTCCACCTCCGACCTCCACTTCTTGGACCTACCCTCTGCAGCTGCGGCCACGGATGTGGCACCAGACTCCTCACTCCCTGACGGGATTACAACATGGGAAGGGATCCGGGCCTTGCGTCTCAGGCTGGCGGTGCGATCCGTGCTGCTTTGCTCCACAGTACCGTCTCCGCCCTCTTCATCAGTTGACGCTGCAGACAGGGAGAGATAGAACACAGGCATCAGGGCACTGTACAATGGTCTGATACACACATGACAGTTGCACATGAGTGGCAGTGTCAAACTTCACACATGGCATCACACTCCCCAACACACATATCATTTCAACTCACACACATGAGCAAATCAACAGGAATGTTGCACCAGGCAGCACCATCCATACACAAACAACAGCATGAGCAGCTGAAGGTTAGCCTGATGTCACATGCAACACAGGGAGTGCAGAACACATGCACACACACCACCAGACATACATGCATCTATACATCTCCACCACCTGTCGCAGTGATATCATCGCCATCCATGTCACATATGCCAATCAGCCTCCTACATGTCAGTGTCACATGCATCCATGGTGTATCACAGTTGCACACTTGTCAAATACACACACATGCACATGTACATAGTGCAGATAGATGCAGGTGGCACCAGCATCCATGTGTGACACCACAACCATGCCACAGTACATACACAGAAATGTAAACATGTGTGCACCCACACATGCATTCGGTCTGCGTGCATTCCAGCACATACACCATTGATGTGTCTCACACATGACAGGACTCACATGCGGCAGGCTCATGTCCCTGTACATACACATCCATACATGGGCCTACAAAGACATATGTGCAACCTGCACACTCCTGGCACACCTCAAAATGCACAGCGTCCAATCAGTACGCATGTACACTTACAGCTTGATTCCGGACGGTTCTGCCTCTCAAGGACCTGGAGGTGGAGCGCTGGGTGTATACATTCCAGCACCCTCATCTGGTTGTTGGTTAGGCGGACCCAGCACCCCTCAGCATCCGCTGCCTTCAAGAGGCGCCGGGCCTTGTTGAGGGTCCTGGACCTGAAGTCCTCCCAGCGCTTCTGGATGTGTTGAATGTCGCAGACTGCCACCCCCTCCACGTTGATGGCAGCCACAATATCCATCCAGATCCTCTTCCGCCCGACATTGTCGGCGCGCAAACTTCCAAAGAGGGCATCATACTGCCCCAGGACTCGCTCCACCAGGATAGCAACTTCATTGGCACTGATGCTGGTAGCCCTCTGCCTCTCTGCTGGGGGCTTGCCACTGGTGCCAGATGGTGTTGTGTCCGACATGGCAACCCCCGAGGCAGGTGTGGGTGGGGAACTGGGTCCTGGGTCTGGGCTGTGGAGCAATGGAATCCCAGTCGCGAGTCTTCTGTTCCAGCAGGGGTGGTCACAGCAACTGGACCCCTGCAGATGGCTGATGTGCAGGCACCAAAAAGCAGGGCAAGTGGCCAGCAGGCAGGCAGGCAGCAGCAGATAGCAGGTGGGAGCGTGCTCGGGGCTCTGGGGGTCAGGAAAATGGCCTTCTGGGCTGGAACGTGGTCTTCCGTGTGTTGTTGCGTGGTCAGCTTGATACAGAGTGATTTGGCACGTGAAAAAACTGCACGTCAGCGTGTAATTCGAGGAAAGGCCCTTAGCCCCTACGCACGTAAGTGAAGTTGCACGTGTGGGCTGGGTTAAAAGGTACACGTAGGACGCCATTTTCTCGTATGTGCTTTTTTGTGGAGAGTGAGCGGGCGATTCTTGTACTTCTTGTTGGTTCACACGCGATTACTTCACAACGGTTCCAGTTCTTACTCCCTGTATACTCAGACAGCGTTCAATTCTTCTTTTGGCGGGGGTGTTGCCAACGCGCACATGCGCATCTTTTTCCAGGCAGACGGTTAGTCGCGCACGTATTTTTCAACTGTGGTTGGCCCAGTGTGTCACGTTCCCATTCAGAGGTCATTGTAGCCTGCGTGTACCATGCGTACGCTTATTATTGTGTTTCTGGGTGCCACAGCGTAGTGCCGGTTCTTTATTCCACGCACGTGGTCTACCAGGGGTCGTGTGCACGTTCAATTTTGTTTTCGGCGTGCCTGAGCATTGCGTGACCCGTCATCTACCTCCAGGGGTCACAGACAGCCTTGCTAGAGCACTAGGGTACGTATTCCATCTAGTACCCTACCCTTTCACTGCAATTGCCCAGGACAATTGTTTACTGCACCTCCCATTCGCACAAACAACATCAGTGCCATGGTTTTATTCATTACTGAGAGCAAATTGTCTGTGGCCTGTTTCCATTTGGGACAGTGCACTTTGTGACACTTGTGTCATGTGTTGTGCATTCATTTGGTTGCTTTCAGATTGCATGCCATGCCATGGTGTGTTGGGTAGCTGAGATGGGGAGGGGTTGGGTGACATGCCACTATTTTGATGTGGTATTTTGCTAGGGGGTAGTCCTTCATGCTGCATGAATGTGTGGCTTTTTCTGACACAGCATTGGGTGTCTTTAAGTAGCTAGGGATGCACACAATGTAGCACTTCCAGGTGAACAATATCAGGCCGGTATGGTTGTGACAGTTGACTGTCCCTTTTGTCATCATCATTGATTGTCAGCTGGTATGTGCCAGGCCTGTGTGCACTCTGCAGGGGTGGGATTCAAGGTGAAGTAATTTGCCACAAGCTGGGAATGGGCTGCCTCACCACGTGCCCTTTCACCTCCCATGCGCAGCGGCCGTGCATGTGGTTGGGGATGTGGGGGCACCACCATGTCCACCAGCACACCCCGCCGGGTTGCAACATTGTGCAGGACACATGCTGCCACTATGATCCTGCACACTACTGGGGGTGCATATAGCAGCTGCCCACGAGCTGCTATATGTTGTATCTTACCTCGGGTGGTGTGGTGGGGTTCCGAATTGGCGTCATCATGTAGGTAGGCACTGTCCCCTGGGGAGGTGACAATGGTTGTCATTAGTGGGGTTTTCACATATCTCAGTCTCTGACATGCATGCATGTGCAGAGGCATTTATACTCACCAATTAGCCATGTGTCGCCATGCCGTCCAGCTTCCAGGTCCAGGTTTAGGGGTGACATTATGAATATGAACTATCATGGCTGGACCCTGGATAGTTGGCAAATACTGAGGTGATGATTGCCTTGGCCTCACATACAACCTGCACGTTGATGGAATGCCAGTGCTTGCGGTTTCGATAGATGTGCTCAGTGGCCATGGGAGGATGTAGAGCCATATGGGTGCAATCAATGGCACCTAGCACTTTGGGGAAGTGTGCCACCCCGTAAAAGTCCTGGATGACAGCCTGCCTTTCTGCACGTGTTCTGGGCATGTATATGTGCCTGCGGACTGAGGGGCGTGCTGTCATGATGGCCATCACCTGGTGTAGGCAGCATGACTGCGTGGCCTGTGAGACACCCCCGACTATTTCACTTGTCCACTGAAATGACCCAGTAGCCAAGAAGTGCAGTACATTGAGTACCTTTTCCAAGGAGCTCAGTGCTTGGGAGCACAGGGTGGGTGATGTGAGGTCATCCTCCCACTCCCTGACCAGTTCCAGGATTATGTGTGGTGGAAACCTTTACCTCCCATACATCTGGTCATCAGGCATACCAAAAAGGCTGTTCCTGGGTAAAAAAATGCAGGGCCAGGCTATCCTCCTCCTCCTGTGGTGTCCCAAGACCACTGCTGCGAGGAACGGTATATTCATCGTAGCGTATGAGCTTTTTTGTTGTTTGCGCGCACTTTTATGCTGCGTGGGGCCGCTTACTCCTGCTTCCTGCTTGCGTACGTGTTTCCGGATAAGCGCATCTTTTTTGGCACACGGGTTTCCCCTGTTCGATTCCATGAATACATGTTGTTAGCGCGCGTGTGGGTGTTGCGAGCAATTACCTCCTGTACTTCCCCGTAACGCCCACATTTTCACGCGTTGTTCCCCATTCCGCGTGTTACGCCCCATGTTCCGCCCACTTTTCTTGTGAGCGCTACACGATGTGCGCTTTCCCTGTGCGCGTCGCGCACACCGTTTAGTGCAGCGCTTGCGCTCCCCTTTTCGACGCACATTTATTCCATGAATGACCCCGTAAGTTGCCTTTAAACTTAAGAACAAACGGTAGACAAATATAAGTAAATTAAACAAGGACTGTTACCATTGCGTTTTATGTGCAGAAAAACATGTCTAGTGTTTGAGGAAAACATTGAACAATGTATAGTTGTTTGAATCTGTTTTAGTTATGGGAACTGGCCACAAACCCAAGTGAATGGGTAACTCAAAGATGGGCTGGACGATGTAACCGGGATTGTGGAAAACTGTATATAAACCTGTGTCTTTGTAATGTCCAGCACTCTCTCATCTCACGGTGTCCGCTACCACATATTGCAAGGTGTTGAAAGACCAGACGGCTGTTCTGCAAAATAAAAGTGTTCTTGTACAATTGTACTTGTGTCTGGCGTATTTCTATTAAGTGGTATTAAACCTCGATATTTATTTAATCTTTCAGATGGTGCCCCAATAGGGACCCTCAGGATTGATGTCACATAGCTAAGACAAGTTCCCCCTCCTGCACCTCCACCCTTGCTGACAGTTTCCGTCCCCATAATTCCGTCTGCACCATCAGCTGTATTACCTCTGCTACCTATTGATTCTTTACCAGGTTGTTCTGCTCCACCTGTAGTGGTTGAAGGGGCGGGATCTGATTCAAGAATAGTGACTCGTAGTACAGTATCTAAAGACAGAAAGAGGGAATTGTATACATAGGCTAAAAAATACAGAGAAGAGGGCAATGAATCGTCTGTTTTAGTTGTGGTTTCTGTCCAAGGGAGTATTCCTGAACAGACTATTTTGATAGAACGGATGGGAATGCATTTAGTTGATATATGGAGTGATTTGATGGACATGAATTTCCCACAGGGGTTGAGGGATTTGAATGTCCTTGCCCGCTCAAGGGACACTGCGGCGAAAGTATGTAAGCATGTAGAGAAGGTATTTGAGTTTAAAAGGGAGCTAGCTCGGTTACAAAAAGATGAGATGGATGTAAGTGAATGGCAAGCTTCATATGTGCAGAACCAATTTCTTCCTCCATTGAAACAAATGAGTGAAGAAATCGACATTTGCACAAGAGACACTATTAGATGGATTTCGGATGTTTCAATTTCTCCCATTAAGTGCATGACACGTTTAGTCAGTATGCTCTGGCAATGCAAAGGAAAGTGTTACAGGTGATGGTTGAGTATCTACACAATGAATTTATGAAGAGAAAGTTTTTTTGTCTCACAGATTTGATGGTCATTTATAAGAGAGCATTTTCACCTGATACTGCTTTGACTATTTTGTCATTTGATTTGGCTTTGTTGCTTAATAGACGTTCAGATTTGCCTATTTTACAATTGCCGATGAGGGAGGTTCCTCTGACATTTGTCCCAAAAGTAGAGATTCCAGCTGATGCACCTGCTACTACTATTGAAGAACATTATGTCTCACAGTTTGTTCATGTCCCATTTTTTAGACAGGAAGTGAATACCATTAGGCAATCAATTCCAGATATTAGGAATAATCCAACAGGATTTTATAAAGAAATTGAATCTGTCTTGCATTTGTCAGTTTTCACGATGGGTGATATAGATTTGTTGTTTCCCGTGATCATTCCTGCTGATTTGTGGAAGCATATTAGAACTGTAGATGATCAGGCAGGGATGGGTGATACATCGGAAGTCTTAGTATAAATAGATGGGAAAGAAATGCTGGTGATAAACCTCCAAAGGTGATACTAATGTTGCCAGACAGAATAGTGATTAAATTGAAAACTCTGTTTCCTCAAAAAAGAATCATATGGGATACGTTTACGGCTTGCATACAATTGAAGTCAGAGGGTGCAACAGAATATTTTAACAGATTTGAGCAAGTATGTTCAGATTTTAGAAGTCAAGATTTAAATACAGAGCCATGAAAAAGGTTGTTTGTAGATAAGTTTGTGTTTGGATTATTGCCTGAAATCCAATCACAGTTTATTACTTCTGAGAGAGCTTGGCAAGCAAAATCACAATGTGAAGTGTTACAGATTGCTCAGTACTATGAGAATAGGGTTAATACAGAGAAGGAGAAGGTGGAAAAGAAGAAGTGAGACCTGAAGACTAGAGTATTGTTGCAGAAAATAGCTAGATGAGCCAGAGGTGGGAATACACAGTTTAGAGGCCAATTTACACCACAGGGTGGCGCACAACTGGGTCCTGTACACATGAACCAATGTGCATATTGTAGACAGGAGGGTCATTGGTGAGCACAATGCCGATCCTTCAGCAGAGATCAAACAGCACATATGGCGCCATGAATAGACGATCCAGAGTCTTTCCTCAGATAGGGGGTTCTGGTAGAAGTCAGTTTGCACAAAATCAACAGACACCTTCAATAGATAGTCAGCAACAGAATATTAATATTGGGAACATTTTTGATAATCCTTTGACTGTCTGTTTTTCTGAGGATCTTGCATTTGACGATATACTGTTCCGTTAGGACAGCCCAAAGCAGGGTCTGGAACCAGTACATATTCCTATTGATCAGAAAGGGCCCCACGTTGAAATGAAGGTGGAGAATAGGGATCATATATTTTTTATAGATACAGGAAAACAGAAGTGTTCTATTGACCATTGTACTCATGTCTGGCGTATTTCTGTTAAGTGGTATTAAGCCTCGATATTTCTTTAATCTTTCATCTCAGTATTAAAACAGTATATTCTAGGAAAAACAAATATCCTGCTTCTTCGTCAAGACTTTCAGGGTCAACTTCTCCTTTATACACGTCCTCTGTCTTCCTATCACCTCAAGCAGTGGGACCACTTCATCCTGAAAGTCAGATATCCCCATACCCATATTAGACTTAGTGGATTGGGAGAGCTACAAGTGGGGAAGCTTTGGCAGCCATAGACCACATGGGCCAAATCTCAAATGAGAAGGAGTTCCGAAAGATCCAAGCTAAAGGTATTGTATGCACTACACACCTATATTAATTGAATTGTTCCTTACAGGTTGGGCTGCCCCCGTTTACTGAGCTCACTGGTCCAAGACCACATCAGTAACATATATAACCTGCCAGCCACCATTCTGAAACAATGAAATGTCTACCCCTGTTAATAGTGGTCTTCAGTGCCACTTAAGCGCTCCATAGTGTGAACACTCTGCTTAATATGCAGCCCCATCGACATACCCAGACAGCATACCTTTGCTCCTATTTCTTTACCTCTCTTTGGTTCTTGGGTAGATATAGCGCTAGGAAAAATTGAATTAAATAAATAGCTTGCTCTGTTAACAATCTTGTCTGTTGGTTCCATTCTATGTATTTTATTGTTGTGGTCTAATTTGAGCTCTGCTGCAGATTTTCCATCAACAAAGAGATGTCACTCACTACCCACTCCGACTGAGTCTATATCTGCAGTGCGGCCCAGCCAGGGCAGGCTGTGTGATTCCGGATTAACTCTGAGAACTAGAGGATGAAAACAGGTTTCAGGTGCCATTGGCACTGTGTGTCCATGAGGTGTAAATAGCAGCAGCCGAGAAAACTGCTTCTACAGGAAGGGGGGAAGTACCAAAAACAGGATTTCACTTGAGGTGCCCAATACATTTTGAAATCTGCTGGTGTACTGCAAATAAATAGTCCCTTTATTTTAAGGAGTACACACCAGATAGGCAGTCAGAATCTGGAGAGACCACAAGTGCTCAAGAGCAACCCTATTCAGACAGCGGGAGGCAGACCTTTCTTCTCTAATAGCTGGCCTTTGCGTATCCTGGCCAGTCCCGTGGAGTCATGGCGAGCAGGCCTGTAGTACAGTTCAAGAGATATTTAAATTTACAAGGTCAGTCTGCAATCATTTGGAGATGTAATGCAGCGCTTCCTCAGCAAGGTTCACAGGCCCGAGAGTGAACAGAGTTTTGAGTGGTAGCCAGCGTTGTCTGTGCCTACTATTCCCTTTGGAAGATGCTACTACTGTAGGAACATTTTAGATGACATTCATAAAGTGGTTAATTTACATTAGAATGCCCTCATGGTGCTGAGAAGATGGGGTTGTTTGTTTCAAGAGGACTGTGGTCCGAGATTCTAACACATTGTCCAGCAGTAGATTGGATAACCTAGACAATTGCATTAGCAGAGAAGACTGTGCAGTGGGCATGTTTAACATTACCAATATGTATAATTAGTATGTGCTGGGCTGGAAGAGGCTGTGTTTACAACACATATATTCAAATTATGGTGGTTGAATTCTGGATGAGTCACAAAGAAGCCTAATTTAGCTAATTAAGTGACTGAGGGCCTCATTACGACTCAGGCGGTAAGGGTTTTACGGCGGCGTAAACAGCGCCGACCCTTACCGCCTGAGTACGAGGTCCCTTAGCGCCATGGCGGATTTAACACCTGCTTTTAGCAGGTGTTAAAATCCATGGCGCTAAGGGACCATGGAGTTAATTACGCCACCGTAATTTACGGTGGTGTAATTAACGCCTTCCCCACTCCCATTATGCCCTATGGGGCAAAAATGGGAATGGGGAAGGGTAAATGGGGATTGGGGACTTACCGCCCCGCCAAACTCGGAATGGGGCGGTAAGTCCGCCAACCACCATGGCGTAAACATAGTTTACGCCATGGTGGTAAAGTCACGGCCCAGGCGGTAACTTACCGCCTGGGTCGTAATGAGGCCCTGAGTGTTTACAAGTAACCTGGGGATACCATATTAGGTGAGGTTCCACCAGGTGAGTCTGATGTTTCCCCAGTGACACATCAAAGCCCAGGAGGTGCAGATAGTGGTGGTGGCATTGCATCTATGCTGTTGGTGCCGCAGTCAGTTGGAGACAGGTTTTCTGCGTATGTGGCCCCTCTGTGTTTACAGAAGTGAGGAAAGGTGGTTACCCAGCCAGAGGTCTAGCTTGCCTTTCTGAAAGACACCTACGCACCCTCCCACTGAGCCCCCAGTGGGTGAACTAACGTGCTATGCAGGGGTTCTAGGGTGATCGTAAGATTAGGTCTTTGGCACCCAGCAATCATGCAGTGGAAGGTGGCTTGGCAGCGTGGTTATTGCAATAGTATCCATACTCATGTATACATCTATACTGTCAGCGAGTGGCTCCCCCATGAAATGGGCCATGCCCACCTCTATCATTGAGGTGGCAGGCCAGGCGGTGCTATTGGCCTCTACAGTGCGGTGGTAATTGTCATGCGACCCATATCTCCATTTAAGCAGGTGTTTGATTGACGTTTAGTGTGTCCCCTTGTCCCAGAGATGCACATCTTCGATCCCACCGCCGTCGCACGCCTAATTATGCCGGCTACCCTCATCATCTTATTCCATTGCCTCCTAGCGAAAACAACTTAACAATCCTACTCATCTTCCAACGCCATTGCCTTGGGGAACTTTCGGGATGCAGTGTGCAATGTACGTGTCCAGTGTCCACAGAGGCTGTCATACCACCTATTTAATACATGCGTTCAACCACACCAATGGCAGCAGATGGTATACAAATGCCACATAACATTTGCTGACATCTAGAACTGCCTTTGATTAACAGAGATGCTCAGTGGAACCCATCCATTGCTATAAACTTGTAAGCATATACACATATATTTTTCTCATGCATTTCTACATGTAAAGCAGATATGTAAAGATTTTTAAAAAATCTAAATCTAATACATTTCGTTTTTTTGCACACTGTAAATGCCCTTTTACCAAATGTGCACCTGAGTTGCTTGGGATTTAAGATATAAATGCCTGTGTGCATGTATGCTGCATAGAAGGTGGGAGGTCCAGGTCTTATTGAATGCAGTCTTAATGCATTTCCCTATTTAAGGGGCTTGCTCATATATGCCAGTGATATACCATTGGTGCTGGGTAACCTGATAGCACCGGGGAGAACGCCTCAATACCTCTTACGGTGTCTTGCCAGTTTGTGAGTCAGTATGCTAAAGTTACACAGTGGTCAGTCAATAGGTAATCTGGTTGGGCATGCAGATGACGATGAATGATTGACCATGAATGTTTACCCATGTGAAGCTGCCAGATTACTTGGTCCAGCCCATAGCTTAACAGTTTGCTGTGCCTGATGGCCTACTATTCAGAGCAAGTTTACTTCTTACCAACTGTTATAGTTTAAATACTGTCCCCTTAAGTGATGCTCCTGTATTCAGCGTTCATCCTCTTTGCCAGTGTCCTGCCCTTTTGTGTTACCAAGGTGGTACACTAAGATGGCAACAGAAAGGAAACATATGTGTTATGAGGGCTGCTGCCCATGTGAAAGGTTTACTAATGTCATAGTTCCCCAAGCATGGCATACAATCGCTTACCTTTCTGGGTCTTGTGACGTGAATGGTTTCATTTGGGGGTTTTATTTAGAAAATATCCCCTTTTTTGCATGATTACGTTCCTAAAAACGGAGTGCCAGAATGTTGTTTTCATTTTTAAATAAGGTGCTTGCACTTGCCCCAGTAAGGCACTGTGCTGCAGCTAATAATTGTTAAACTGCCAATAACACTAACCAATTTCAAATCGACCTAGGGATTGGGTAAGTATACCTCCCCTTACCTTTTAAGGTGTCTAAATACTTTTAGAAGGTTCCATGCCTCTCGTCCGTGTTCCGCACATGGCGCCATTTTTAATTACATTGGGCCTCATTACGACCCAGGCGGTAAGTTACCGCCTGGGCCGTGACTTTACCACCATGGCGTAAACTACGTTTACGCCATGGTGGTTGGCGGACTTACCGCCCCATTCCGAGTTTGGCGGGGCGGTAAGTCCCCAATCCCCATTTTCCCTTCCCCATTCCCATTTTTGCCACATAGGGCATAATGGGAGTGGGGAAGGCGTTAATTACGCCACCGTAAATTACGGTGGCGTAATTAACTCCATGGTCCCTTAGCGCCATGGATTTTAACACCTGCTAAAAGCAGGTGTTAAATCCGCCATGGCGCTAAGGGACCTCGTACTCAGGCGGTAAGGGTCGGCGCTGTTTACGGCGCCGTAAACCCCTTACCGCCTGAGTTGTAATGAGGCCCATTGTGTATTAATGCCAATTGTGTGCGTGTGACGTGATGCGTATGAACACGTGACGTCATGATTACTGCAGTTTAGGTCTTGACGGATATGATCTCTTCTAAAGATGCCCCATCGTTTGTTCAGATGGATACATTAATGCGCATATCTACGTGTTGTTCACAGAGTTTATATTAAAGGGTAAAGAAGAAGAAAAATAAACATCTGGGTCACTTTTATGACTTAGAACCCCACACAGTAGAGCGTGTGTCCTCTTGATCAGTTGTAGTATACATAGTCGTGTGATACCGAGATCCCCTCTACCCAACCCAAGATGGTCAGCATGGTCCATAATGATTGGGGACTTGATACCCCTGAAATGCGTAATGGATATGTATTATTATTATTATTTATTTTTATTATTATTATTGTAACCCGAACAACCCACCCCACTCAGTGTGGGAGTGTTCCTGCTGATCAATGTCCTATAAATGAACTGGGAGATCCTGATTCATTTATTCTATGTTACACTGAATGATAGTGTGCATGCTTGGGATAAGTGTGCAAATAAATGGGTGCCTTTAAATTGTAACTTTTGTATAATCATGTAATGTGGGCTGTGAGAACTGGCAGAGCCAAAGAGGCACTTGAAGGCAATTCCCCACAGCTATATAGATCCCAAATACAGTCACATGTTTTCATTTTATAAAAATGCATCCATCTCACGCTCTGAGTTGAGGCCAAACTTCATACATCGCAAGTAGCAAATGCATCTAATTGCATTTGTCTTCATTTAAGTCTCCGATCCCCGTCTCTTGCGCCTTGCTGTGCCCTCATGAAGCCTATAAACCACAGATCTTTTTTTATCTGCCATCTGGTGATTCTCCTGCCAGTGGATTGCGAGTAGTAGTTGCTGGCTTTAGTTCGACAGGTTGGCCATATGTTCCCTAATCCTTATATGCAATTGCCTGATTGTACTGCCAACATATATTCTCTTGCAAACGCAGATGATAGTGTATACCACATAGCTGTTCCTGCACTTTATGAATTCTTTAATCTTGATTGTTCTTCCTCTTGTGCCAGTGTACTCCCTGCACTCCCGGTGTACATGCCTGCACATGCTGCAAGTGCCACATTTAAAAAAAGCCTGTTGCTGGTCTGAGTCAGTCACTTCCACTCTTTCCACCGGTCTCCAAAAATAGTGGGCAGAGCTTGTTCCTGAATGTTTGTGCACCAGTGTACACACATTTTGGTTTCTTGCTCAAGTATGGGCATAGGTCACAGTCCATGAGTAAGATATTCCATTGTCTTTGTATTATTTTATACAGTAAGTGTGCATCTTTGTAGTACTTCGAGATTATGGGCCTCATAACGAGGTTGGAGGTAGCCAAGATGCTATTAAATAGGGATTTACCGGGTCATTCCAACCTTGGAGGACCCGGTAAGTCCCCATTCCGAGAACCATTCTCCATTCCCATTCGAGCCCCCATAGGGCTCAATGGGAATGGGGATGGAGCTAATAACGGGCCCGCTAATAGCGGGCCCGTTATAAGCTCCCTGGTCCCTTAGTGGCTCCCGCTAAGGGCGCCTGGTAAAACCAGGTGCCCATAGCGGGACCGGCTAAGGGACCTCGAAATATGGAGGTAAGGGATTACCGGCACCGACACCCTTACCGGTGCCGGTAATCCCTTACGTCCAACCTGGTAATGAGGCTGTATATCTATGTTGCCCCGTTCCTTAGTGACTTTCACCGTAGGTTGCAACATATCCACTCTTTCCTGTTCTTTGATTTTAGTTTGTGCTTTATTAATCATTCATTCAATATTTATCAATCAATCTCATTGCCTTTCCATCCCCAGATTCAAACTACAGAAATCAGGGGGGGCTAGCTTCCCTGTACTGGCATCAAAACTTTGAAATTCGATGCCCACCTCTCTGAACCTGACTTTAGCATATTCAAAAGCAAAGCTAAAGCATGGCTCTTGGATCAAGATGTTAACAACCTATCCCCCCAGCCTTACTAACCTCTTACATCACATCCTAGAAATGTTATATCTGCCTGTACATATTGTACATTTTTATCCTGTTCGTAATGTCATATTTGTCAATGCTAATCTTATTTGCTAAACCGGTACATAGATCTATCTGCAAATACCTGTTGTCAACCATCTGTGCCTTCATAACTGACCATGTATGCATGACTTAAACTTGCACTATAGATCTACCTGTAAATAACTGTTGTCAACCATTATGTGCCTTTTATAACTGTACATGATTGTATGGCCCCTGTGGAATCCAAGATATGTGCCCTGATGCCTTAGGGCCAGGCGCGCTATATAAATAAAGAAATACAATACAATACAATCATCTCATTCCGGTATCCCCTCTCCTGAAATCTTCAGTACAATAAATCACATTCCTTTCTGAAAGTGTGTTCCTCACTACAGTTGCAACGTGCTCTGTGGAACTCACCCAAAGATATGTTGTTACAGTGGCCCTGCGGTGGCAGCGGCCTACTTGGAGGATTGAGTTTACCTCAGTCTTCTTTTTAAATGTTCTAGTCTGTATTTTCCCTTCCGATATATAAATATGGAGATCAAGAAACTTAATCTGGGAATTGTCACAGTGTCCAGTCAATTTGATACTTAAACTGTTGTTATTCAGATATTGAGAAAATTCAACAAATTTTTCCGTTTCACCCTGCCATATTATTAAAATATCGTCAATATAGTACCTCCATTTTATGATATTCTTTGCAAATTTGTCATTGCTTAATGCACGATTTTATTCGTAGTCAGCCATAAACAAGTTAGCTAGTGACAGAGAATATTTTGCTCCCATTGCTACGCCTTTGACTTGTGCATAGTATGTGCCTGCAAACAAAAACACATTGTTCTCAAGTGAGGGGACTTTCTCCCTTTATCCACGGTTGGACGTTGTCCTTTGAGTGAACCTTCTCTTTCTTTTTCCGCCAGCTTGACCCCTGTTTACTATTGTATGTGCCTGCAAACAAAAACACATTGTTCTCAAGTGTGAATTGTAAAAAGCCCTTAAGCATGCTCACGTGTTGTCTACAAAATGCAGAACAATCTTGGTGTGTGCGGTCAATAGCCCTAATGGGCCAGGCCATGACTTATTGATGTGTAAAGTGCTGTAACATCTATTATAGCTAGTTGGTAGCCATCCTGCACTCTATTTTAAATAGCAACTGGAGGTCTTGTGGGATGTCCCTGACATAAGATGGGAGAATTGAGACATGTTCCTTGATCATGTTGCCGAAGCATTTGCACAGGCTCTCCATGGTCCAGCCTTTTCCACTCATGATCGGTCTTACCTCAGATAATCTTGCAAAATCTTTGTGTATTTTAGGTAGAAAATACATTGTGGGCATAGTCGGGTTGTTGATAAATGATAGGGGAAAAATGAAAACGGGCACGATAAAAGTATGCAATGTAATTGATGCTAATAGGTGTATAATGTGACAAATATGCTAATGGAATTACCCCTTGTCTGTTTCCTTTCCTTACCTCATCTCCAACCCAGCCATTGATCCATCATGGGTATGTAAAACGTTTACAATGATTGTATATCATCTTTTCTTACAGGAATGTACATGTTGCATAATGTGAATTATGTGGTGACACTATTTTTTATCTTTCATTCTTATATTTCTTTGTGAATGTTCTAAATATGTATTGAACAGCCTTGAGGATGACCTAGGGTCGGAACACATCTCGGATGTGTTTGATCACAACAATAAATAGCATTAATGTTATGTGTCACGCTGATATTTGAATGACGCATAAATACACTATCTTGGGGTGTATCGCAACCAGCCTCAGCCTATACGTTATCTGTTTTCTGCCGACAGCAGGCTTTGTGTATTTTTAAGTACATATTTTGCCAATGCATATGCAACTTGCAAATGGGCTGCACTAGCAGGGTCACGTACAGCAGGAGATATGACAGAACTATAATTGTGTAATGATACAAACACATTTTAAGGGCCATTATGAGTAACACGCCAAGTGGAGGCTCCAAAAGTGAAGAGCTCAAAAAAGGTTCAAAGGGCTGTATATGAGACATCTGAAACCTCACAACGCGTTTTGTTTTCATTATAGTGGAAGACATTGGGCCTCATTCCGAGTACGGCGCTAACCAATGGCGCTATTAACGCCTTGGTTGACGCCGTACCCGGACCGGCAGCGCCTTGGTGGATGGCGGAATTACCGCCCCATTCCAAGGTTGGCGGGGCGGTAATTCCCCAATCCCCATTTACCCTTCCCCATTCCCATTCTTGCCCCATAGGGCACAATGGGAGTGGGGAAGGCGTTAATTACGCCACCGTAAATGACGGTGGCGTAATTAACATCAAGGTCCCTTAGCGCCATGGTTTTTAACACCTGCTAAAAGCAGGTGTTAAAACCTCCATGGCGCAAAGGGAACTCGGAGTATGGCGGTAAGGGATTACCGCCACCGCTCTCGTTAGCGGTGGCCGCTATCCCTTACCGCCATACTCGGAATGAGGCCCATTATTTCTTGTCCATTTTCGACAAACATATTTCAACATTTCATTTTCATGTCTGATGCCCGCGGTGTCCGCATTGTTTTGCCATTTTCACGAAATGTGTGCAGAGTCCCAGGCATGTTTTTCCCACTGAGTCCCCATGCAGCTTTATATGACATTCCTGCCTGTACAGTACACCCAAACAGGTTCACCTTTTCAAAAACAGGACATGTGTATTGGAATGTCCCTGAAATTTGAGCTTTTTCAATTTTAAGGGAACTACATACAACACCTCACATATGCCTGCCAGCTTGGCAAGGCATGCTCTTTATCATCATCCCACACCCTACTGATTACTGCCACTATCCTATTATGCAGTATGTGTTCTACTGAAGCAGTGCGGGCTTAGTTTATCAAACACACTGAGTGAGCAGGTCTGTCTTATCAGCCAACGAACCCTTTTTTGGTTATTTCCCAATGCCAATAATAATTCATTTTCAGAAACGTTTGCATGCATTTTCAAATATTGCACACAATGGGGGTCATTCCGAGTTTGGAGGCAGCCATGGTGCTAAAGTCGGGTCCGGGTCCGGGTAGTCGGAATGGGGACTTACCCGGACATTCCGACCTATGCGGACCCAGTAAGTTCTCATTTCGAAAACCATTCCCCATTCCCATTTGAGCCCCCATAGGGCTCAATGGGAATGGGGAAGGAGCTAATAACGGGCCCGCAAATCGCGGGCCCGTTATTAGCTCGATGGTCCCTTAATGGGTCCCACTAAGGGCGGCTGGTAAAACCAGCCGGCTCTAGTGGGACCCGCTAAGGGACCTCAGAATATGGCGGTAGGGCGTTAACAGCACCAGCATCCTTACCGGTGCCGTTAACCCTTTACCGCCGCACTCGGAATGAGGCCCAATTACTTTTTTCCACCACATAAGGTGCATGTTTTTTGTGGCTACCCAATAGCCTCTTGCATTCTAGAAAGAGGGACTAACAGGAACTAGTTCAGGTCACTTACTCCGACCGGGTGTGTGCTCATTTATGTCGTGGAATTGACATTCTAACATTACATGATTTAGTGGTATTTATTTAAAACGCCCACACTGCGTCCCTTCAGTCATTTTAGTCAACAATAATGTCCATGTTTTCCTTATTTCGTTTCAGCCAATAGAAAGCATTTCCTTTATATTCCATACATTTAGTGAACTGAGAATGCAGGAGCTACTGTTGTGGTACTGTTAATATTAATTTATGAGGCAGAATCTATGTTCCAACAGAAGACCAGACTCCCTTCTTGTACCAATCATCATGAAACAAAAGATATTGATAACGTTTTCAGATGAGTTAAAGTATTAGGAGGAGAATAGAACACTGCCATGTCCCTTGAAATAGAGCTTGTGCCACAAATTTGCATTCCTCGCTTGCACAGTGGAACAACAAACACATGCTCTCTGGTGGGCTGCCGGCCGCTACTGCATCACCCATTTGTGCACATGAATGAAAAATTACACGGACAAAACTATTCCTTGTGCACACAACCAAAAAGAAAGAAAATAGAGGGAACATTGATTGAGATCCCTCCATGCTCTACCTGTCCGAGTCATGAACCTCCTCAAGGCTCCTATAACTATAAGCACTCTGCAGAAAAGATTAAAAGGTTGTCTTACGAACCAAGACCACTCCCTGGAGGTATGACAGGAACAAAATCTCCCCTACAATCTCATTTTACCTCAAAACCCTTTCTCTCGTAAGGTGGAGAAAATACCCTGTCGTTTTCGAAAGTCTCTGGTGATAACCTTTTCAGAGAACTGCATATGAAAAACAAGGTACATGCTGACAACCTAAACTGGTGCTTTCTTTTAAGCTCAAGAGGGGCCTGTGCTTGGGGAAGCGAACCCTGAGAGGCCTAAGAGCTGAACTTTTGTTTGTATATGAAAGAGACCAGAGCTTGGGAAAGGGAACCCTGAGAGGCCCAAGAAGTGTAATTGTGTTTGAGCTTGAAAGAGGCCTGAGCTTGGGGAAGTGAACCCTGAGAGGCCCAAGAAGTGTACTTGTGCTTGAACTTGAAAAGGGCCTAAGCTTGGGGAAGGGAACCCTACGAGATCTATCAAAGTGGAATCTTGTGTATGTTCTTGTTACTGAAAGAACTGAAACTTGGGAAAGGGAACTTTGAGAAACCCGAGGGTGCTCTCACTTATAGACCCCAGAGATCCTTTGTTCAGCTGGCCAAGGGATGTCTTTCGTGCTTGGATCCTGAACCTGGGGCAGATAAGCAAGAGAGGATCACCTGGGCAGGGTGTCCTTGGGAAATGCAGGAGGAACACCCTCGGGAGAGACATAGTATCTCCCTCTCTGACACACCCTACCCAACATTTCCTCCACCTTCTTAGGCTGATTTGAGTCCTGTCTCAATGGCCCCTCCCTAATTCCAACAGGTAACACCATAAGGGGGAGTCATAGGAGAACCTGGAAAAGGAAACAATACAATTCCTATAACCCCATTAATTATTTAACTACCTGAGGACTGAAACAAAGAAGATCATGTTCGGAGTCATGAGGATTACCCAGAGGAATCAACGGGCAATGTATTTCTACGGGCAGTCTCCATTTTGTCCCATTAACAAAGTCAGGCAGAATCAGGCAGGGCTGGGCAACCACTCACACCTGACTCTTGTTAATTCTCCCAGCAAGTATAAAAAGGTGGAGCACACAGGCACATTTCGTGGATGCTGGATGGTGCACAGAAGCCAGAAGGAGAGAACAGCAGCTGGAGGAACCCTGGAGAGCTTGGAGTGAGAAGGACGGCCCAAACACTAAGCCTGTGAGTACAGGGGAGGATGCAGTGTGGCAACGGAACCTTGATTTTAGGGAGCGAAACCAGGGACAGCTGGTGTTACCTGGCAGTGCCCAAAGCCAGAGTTCCTCCCCTGGGTAAAATACTGAAGCCCAGGCCCCTAAGGAGCATGTGGAGTGACCTGATATCAGAGACTTTCCATTGAGACAATCTGCTACTGCCAAAACCGCAAGAATGCTATTAAGGGGAGCTGGCTAAGTGAGAGCAAAAGAAGAGTGTGGCATTCTGGAACTTGAATTTCAGAGACTTTTTTGTTGGAAAAGCTGAGCAAGGTGGGGCACGAGAAGGAGCAGATCTGGAGCAGGACGACCAATCGAGGGATGAGAGTAAATGGTAGATAAACCCTGAAGTTCGCTGCAGGAGGTTGTTGCCTGCAGGAAGCCGTGAAGAAGATGCAGAGAAAGCCAAATCCCAGAAAAGAAGGAGCCTGCAATGTGTTTCAAGGATGCTAGAGACCCTACCGGGTGAATGACAGAGTTGGGTAGGTGAGGTGAAGCCTCTGGTATCAACCTTGACTTGTGAATCAAAGTTGCAGAGAAAAGAAAGTAATGCACACAACCAGTGAGTTAGTGAAAGACATGAAAGGCCGGTTTGTGTCAAGGAAAGATTGAAGTCACAACAGTGTATCTCACAATTGAAGGTTGTGCACTTGCTGATGAGACATGAAAGAAAGCAAACCAGTGATGAACTTTTCAGTTGCCGATAACTGTGAACTCAGTGATACAGAGTAACAAAGTGGTCCGGCAAAAGGAAGTAGCCCACTCGAAAGTCTCCTCGAAATGTGTGATGTCTTGTTATAAATTGGCAAAGTGAACAAACTCTGAAATGCGTAATGGTCAAGTTTAACCCTGATTAAAGGGCAAGTGAAAAGGTGTTTGCTTTGACAAGAAGATTTCTTTGAACTTTTCTGATTGTGGTAAGGGACTACCAGTACCAAGAGACATTGGGGAAAATAACATTAAGGAAGAGATGAAGTGAAAGTGGTCCTGTGGAAGTCTATGGTAACATCCTTGAACATTAGATGGTCTTTGACATAAGTAAAAGGTCCCAGCCTGATTGAGGGAGACCTATAATATGAAATAAGCTAGGGGAAGGGAACCCCTAACAAATGTGATTAACGCTTGGGGAAGGGAACCCCTGCAAGTTCTGTGATTACAAAGTCTGTGCCTGGCAGAGGGAGATCTACGTTTAATCAGGTACTTTTTGGTTGGAAGGTCCCAGTCGACTGAGGGAGACTTGCATGAACTATTGATGCTTTAAGAGGTCTGAGCCGAAAGAGGGAGACCTACGTGAACTTTTGTTGAACTGTTAAAGAACATTTTGAAAAGCTGGAATAAGTGAATTTAATGTGGAAGGCCAAGCGGGCCTCAAACCACATTTTGAACTGCCTTTTTTTCATAACCTGAGACAAAGTGTGTCGCCCTGTTTACGGGGGGTGCCTTACTCTGCTGTACAACATGGGGTGGAGTGCTGACTCAGTCACCTTGTTCCTTTATGTTATACCACTGACTTTCCTTTGCATACACATGTGATAGGGCAGGCATTAGGTTTTGTTAGTATAGGCCATTTTGATTTGACAAAGACTGACTACGACTGTGTTTTCTTTATTATTTGATGGTAGAGACTACTCTCATCATTGTTATAGGGCAAAGTAGGAGTTTTTTCTGAACCCCTAGACATTAATAAAGGTTTTTGAACTTGCATCTATTGTCTTGTCATATGCACTGTTGATACCATAAGTACCTTACAGAACCCAAAGGCATTAAAGAGATTGACATTGTTTGGACTATGAAGATCCTTTGAACAGTCCATTTTGATTGAACACATCCTTTTGAAGCTGTCTTATCTACCATTAGTGAGAAGACCACCTGAACCACAACCTTTTACTTTTTGCTTTTGAAAGACTTATTAGTAACAGGGATAAGTTCCACCTTTGCATTGGCAGGGTTGGCAAACCTGGGGATCCCAATCCTTCCATACTCTATAAGTCACAAGTGACTGGAACAGTCCAGTCTAGTGGCTCAAACTGCTCATTTATAAATATGGGGAGTTCCCTGATCTCTGAACCCACCACTTACACATAAAGAGCTCTGGCTACTCAGTTAACAACACCCACACAGGATACATTTCATAGTACACCAAGAAGACCCCCAACTGGAGGGAAGAGTAGGGTTATGATATGATATGATATGATAAGGCATTTGTAACGTGCCTATACACAAGTGTTTCAAGGCGCGACGAGGCAGGGGGGGAACAAGAGGAGACAGACAACGATCTTACTAGGCCAGGTGTCATTCAGATCGCCCAAGTGCAAGGGTAGAGGGGAAGGGAAAAGTGCATGGGGGAAAGGGAGAGGGGAAAGTGCAGTACAGGGTTATTACCATACAGCATACAGGATAAATAACAAGGGCCAGCTGGTGGCAAGTGAGAGGTAAGTGCAGACAAGTGCTGGGAAGGGGGGCTGTATGGATACAGACACAGTCCCGTAGTGCAGGGGTTGCCGTGGAGGCAGTGCAGGGGAGAGTGGCTGGGCCGAGAACGGTGAATGGCCCAGTTGCAGATTCAGTGCAGTTTCAGTAGTATTAGCAGGGGAGAGGGGGAGAGAAAGCGGAGGCAAAGAGGAAGGTTTTGAGGTGCTTCCGGAACCGGAGGTGGTTCTCCTCAAGTTTCAGGGAGGTAGGAAGGCTGTTCCAGAGGGAGGCCCCTGCAGTGGAAAGAGATCTGCCCCCAACTCGTTGTTTGGAGAAGCGGCTGACCCTAAGGGAGTTGGAGGCGGATGAGCGAAGAGCTCGAGAAGGAAGATATTTAGGAAGAGAGAGTTGAAGGTATTTTGGCCCAAGGCCCCAGACGGCCTTGTGGACAATGCAGAGGGTTTTGAACTTGATCCTCGCAGTCACTGGGAGCCAGTGTAGTGATTTCAGTCCTGGAGAGATACGGTCCCTGGGCTTGAGGCCAAGGACAAGTCTTGCAGTCCTGTTCTGGATGAGTTGCAAAGGGCGGAGAGTAGAGGCGGGCAAATTAAGATAGAGGCTGTTACAGTAGTCCAGCTTAGAGAGAACCAGGGCTCTAGAGACAGTGAGCTTCTGGGGGACAGAGAGGAAAGGAAGGATACCTCTGAGGAGGTGTAGCTGGTAGTGTGACTTCTTAGATACGTCGGATATGTGAGGAGAGAAGGAGAGTGTGGAGTCGAAGATGACCCCAAGGTTTTTTGCCTTGCAGGTAGGAGTAGGAAGAGGGCCCAGAAAGGCCGGCCAGAGAGCAGCAGGGGAGGAGGGAGTGGGAGTGCTGATGAGTAGAATCTCAGTCTTACTGGCATTAAGGCAGAGGTCGTTGGCGGCACACCATTCCTGGATAGCAGAAAGACAGTCAGAGATGAGGGAAGGAGAAGAGGAGGCTGAGGGTAGCCTGAAAATGAGTTGAGTATCATCCGCATAGCACTGAAAGTAGGGGCAGAGAGCGGCGATGTGGTGGGCGAGAAGTGCCAGATACTGGTTGAACAGCCAGGGAGAGAGGTTAGATCCCTGGGGGACACCACAGGTAGAGAAGAAGATGTCAGAGAGGAAAGACCCCAGTTGGACCTTGGAGAGTCGATTTGAGAGGAAAGAGGTCAGCCACGTCAGAGCCTGACCAGTGATACCGAGGTTATCACGGAGACGGTTGAGCAGGATGGTATGGTTGACAGTATCAAAGGCAGAAGAGAGATCAAGCAAAATGAGAACACATGGAATGTTAGAGTCAAGGTTCGAGAGCAGGTCCTCACGGATGTTCAGGAGAGCAGTTTCCGTGCTTCTGGCAGCTCTGAAGCCAGATTGATGGTCGTGAAGACTACCAACACATTCAGCATGGAGATGAAGCTGGGAGATGGCCAGTTTCTCCAGGAGCTTGCCCAGGAAGGGAGTGATAGAGATTGGGCGATAGTTAGCTGGGCAGGAAGGGTCGGAAGAGGGTTTCTTAAGAAGGGGGTGCACAAGGGAGTGCTTGAGAGGGGATGGGAAGACTCCAGAGGCGAAGGAGTGATTGCAGAAGTCAGCAAGGGCAGGAGCCAAGGAGTCAATGTGGTCCTTGATAGTTTTGGAGGAAAAGGGGTGGACCTGTTTTGACGAGACTTTCATAGATCGGACTTGTCTTGAAACCTCGTCAGCAGAAAAAAGGGGAAAGAAAGAGAAGGAGAGAGGAGGGGTGGCTGCAGAAGAGCCAGAGGAAGGGCAGGGAATAGAGGGGGGGAGGTTGTAGGAGGAGAGTGAGGACAGGATGTCCTGAGTTTTTGAAATGAATTGAGAGGCCAGTGCCGTGCAGAGGGCCTGGGAGGGGACAGGAGAGGTAGAGACTGCAGCAGGGTTGGCCAGCTCCTTGCAGATTTTAAAGAGTTCGGCCAAATTTTTAGATGCCGCAGAGATGCGGGCTTGGATAAGGGCTCTCTTCTTGGTGAGAACGGAGAGCCGGTATTGCCTTTGGAGCAGGCGACAGGCCAGTTTGTCAGAGGATGAACATGAAGCACGCCATTTCCTCTCTGCCACCCTGCACTTGCGTTTAAGGGTGACGAGATCCGAGTCATACCAGGAGTTACATTTGGCTTTGGGCTTCAGGCGGATTCTCATGACAGGGGCAAGGATATCAAGAGTATCAGATATAGCAGAGTGGAGAGTGGAGAGGCCTGTGTCAGGGTGGGAGTCAGCCGAAGGGGGAGGAGGGGTCAAGAAGGTGGCAGCGAAAGCCTCAACTGACACGCGCTTCATGGGTCGGATGACCGAGAAGGAAGGTGGCAGTGATGGGGGTGGCTTTGCCTGTGGGGTAGGGAGGGTGAGGTGGGAGGAGAGGAGAAAGTGATCACTCCAGGAGAGAGGAGTGGAGAGAGAGACAGAGAGGGGAAGGTCAGAGGAGAACAGGGCATCAAGAGTGTGCCCTGCAGAATGAGTCGGCCCAGACGGGAGAATAGAGAGTGAGAGAGAGTCGCAGAGGTTGCCAAAGAGTCCAGAGGGGGGACAGGAGGCATCCAGGTGGATGTTGAAGTCTCCAAGAAAGAGGAGTTGAGTGGTTGAGGACAGCAGTGAGGAGGAGAGGTCCGCCCACTCGGAGAGGAAGGAGGAAATTTAACCAGGTGGCCGATAGATAGTAGCCACGGTAAGGGAATGGCTAGGAGAGAGAGAGAGTCGGCAGACAAGACATTCAAAAGAGGAGTAGGTCTGCATGGGAGTAACAGTGGCAGGAATCCACTCAGGGAAGATAAGGGCCACACCTCCCCCCGCACGGTTGGGCCTGGGCACAGAGAGGATCTTGTAACCGTCGGGTAGAAGTGTGTCAAAGCTGGTGACAGAGCTGGCCGTGAACCATGTCTCAGTGAGACCGAGTACGTCAAGGTCAAGTTCCTCAAGAAGGCGGCAGATATCAGAGGAATGTTTGACAGCAGAGCGAGAGTTAAGAGTGGCAATGTGGAGAAGTTTGCCATCTTTGAAGGACTTCCGGGGAGGGGTACAGATCAGAGGTACGCCCTGCAGAGGTGAAGAAGGAGCACGAGAGGGGGTGGGGAAGGAGGGAAGAGGCAGGTTAGTCGAGGACAGAGGAGGGGGCACAGCAGGAGAGGAAAGGAAGTTGATGAGGCTTGGGAAGCGTCTATCGAAGAGGTGAAGGTTGGCCTGAGGGCCTTGGACTAAGACGGTCCCATTAGCATAGACATTAATGACAGCCTTAGAGGCGTGGAAGGAAGCCAAGAGGACATCCCAACGGGTGCAACCATTAATGGGAGAAGAGGAGAAAGGAGAGAGCACAGAGACCATATGAAGGGTCCATAGGTCAGGATAAGGCACAAAAAAGAGGATGTCAGTGAGAGTTTCCTTGGAGGAGGCACTAGTGTAGGTGTCAGCGATAGGGAGGCCTGGGTTGGAGACCAGGATGTCCTTTTTAAACTTTTTCCTACCAGATTTAGTGAGGAGAGCAGGATAGTCAATGGAGAAGCAGTTAGAAAAGATTGGTGAGATAGAGAGCACCATAGAATAGGAGGGAGTGGGTGGGGGAAGACAGGACAAGCGCACGCGGGCAGGAGCAGAGTGGCAGGCGTTAGTTTACCACAAATTCAGAACATAGTAAGCGTATCAGGTACACAGTGGAGAGGCCACCTAAGTTTGAAAATCCTGCAGAGGGAGAAAAAACCCTAGTTTACCACAAATTCGGAACACGGTGAACACAGTAAGGTGTATCAGGTACACAGTGGAGAGGCCACCTAAGTTTGAAAATCCTGCAGAGGGAGAAAAACCCTGGTTTACCACAAATTCGGAACACAGTGAACACAGTAAGGGGTATCAGGTACACAGTTAGAGGCCACCTAAGTTTGAAAATCCTGCAGAGGGAGAAAAACCCTAGTTTACCACAAATTCGGAACACGGTGAACACAGTAAGGGGTATCAGGTACACAGTGGAGAGGCCACCTAAGTTTGAAAATCCTGCAGAGGGAGAAAAACCCTAGTTTACCACAAATTCAGAACACAAAGAAGTGTAGCCACACTGCGAGAAAGTAAACAGGTAGGGGTGAGGTGGGCCGAGGGAGCAGGAGGAGCTCACAAGATGAAGCGGTGGAATGGCCCTGGCGTCCCCTGCTGTCACGTCCCGGCTAAATTGGAAACTACCTTGGCGATTATCTGAGCGCTATCCGGCACATAAAACTCCTTGAAACTACAACTCCCACAATGCTTGCTATCATAGCCACGTGACGTACGCGCGTGACGTTGCTGTGTTTTCATTGGTTGGGAACTACATTTAACTCCCATCTATCCGGAGATCGAGTGCTCCTAAACTGCTGTTAGTTACGAGCTCCCGGACCCCCGTTCGAATCCTTGACTACCCGGCGTTTGAATCAAGATATTGTCTTTGCCTTGCCCTTGTCTGCCTCCCGACGTCAGCCTCCCTCGATTGTTCCCCTTGGATATTCTGAACTCGGCTTACCCATTATTGACCTCCTACTTCTAAATCCTTTTGGTGACCCGATAAAATTAGGGACGCTCTGCTGTTTCCCCTTTGGATTGCTTTGAATCTTATTTTGGGACGCTCTGCTGTTTACCCTTTGGATTGCTTTGAATCTTATTTTGGGACGCTCTGCTGTTTACCCTTTGGATTGCTTTGAATCTTATTTTGGGACGCTCTGCTGTTTACCCTTTGGATTGCTTTGAATCTTCCTTTAGGACGCTCTGCTGCTTTCACCGTGGTGTTCCTAGGATACTGGCACACCTTCACTTCACCCTTCATCCTCCTTGTTTTCTTCATATCGATACTAGTAGGTTACTGGTATATTGTTCCTACGGAGCAGGTAAGAGTGGGTAATTATGGGCGGTGTTGGCTGTTAATTATCCGGCACTATTTGGCTGCATTCCCTGAACAACTGTTTTGTTCTTTGTCCCTCTAGCTCTGACGAGTCTGCTCCGGCCTTTTCGCTCAAGCCCCCGGCCTGCCAGGTGTATTGATCCCGGTAGGCTGAGCTCTTGGGAGGGAAGTCCTTGGCGCATCACCATAAAGACCCAGGATTCCTTGAGCAAAAGGAACTTCCCTAGAAAACTGGGGAAGGAATATCTGCAACAACTAGAAAACAACCTCTGAGTTGTGACAGATTTAGGAGCCTTACAATAACGCCTATTGGTTATGGAAGCTGCATCAGACCCGATGGCAGCTCTCATGCAGGCTTTTTCTGCCTTGCGTACCGATATGGCATCTGCCCATGTGACCTTACATCAACGCATGGATTTATTACAGAGCTTCGTGCAGCCATTACCCCATGATGAGGAATTCGGTGATGCCGTTGCAGCAACACCTCCTCCTGTATTCCCCCCAGCTCCAGCTCCGGTTGTCCTTCCTGGGCCCTTTCCTTTGGCCCCACCCGAACGCTTTTTGGGGGATCCCAAGGCGTATCGGACTTTCGTGAATCAATGTCGCCTTCACTTTCTCTGTCGTCCCTTAGCGTTTCCAGACGCCACCACTAAGGCGGCCTTCGTTCTCTCCCATCTAGGCGGCACTGCCGCAGCATGGGCTAATCCTTTGTTGGAAGCTAATGATCCGGCTCTTTATGACTTTGATAGGCTAATTCAATCCATGAACAGCGTGTTTGACATGCGATACAAAGCACAAACCTCGGATTTAGAATTTTTAGCTATTAATCAAGGCAAGACGGATCTCTTGACCTATCTGGCACGTTTCAACCAGTTGGCGGCCGAGACCACTTGGCCAGAACAGAAGAAAGCGGCTGTTTTCTACAAAGGGTTGTCGGATGATCTAAAAGATGCCTTATCAGTGGTGCCCGCCCTTCCACCTGGTTTTCCTGAGTTACTCGACCTGGTTCTTCAGGTTGATGCTCGGATTCGGCGAAGACGGGGCGAACGTCGGTATCCTGATACTCGTACCTCTTCCCGATCAGATGGCACTACTCCTGTTCCTCAAGGCGAAGCCGAACCCATGCAAATTGGGGCCATCAGAGGTCCATTGTCTAAGGCTGAACGAGAGAAACGGGTACTGAATAACCTATGTTTCAATTGTGGCCAGTCAGGACATTATATTCGTTTATGTCCTAAAAGACCCGCTAAACCGGCGGGAAACGCCAGGACTCGTCCGTAAACCGGGCCTTTAGGATGAGTCAAATGTACCAGGGCTCGGATTAATGTTTTCCGTCTTCACATGTGTATCTTACTATGTGCTTCAAGGCCCCTGGCATCAAACCTTTTTCCAAACCGGTAATGATAGACTCGGGGGCTAGTGGGAATTATATGGATTCTAGCTTGGCCGAACATTACGGACTACCCATAATTCCCAAAATACGACCTGAGGACATACATGCTGTGGACGGTTCCCGTTTGGTATCCGGACAGGTTACGGAGCAAACGACTTCACTACAAATGTCCACCTTACAAGGTCATTCAGAATCTATCACCTTTGACCTTATTACGGCCCCCCAGTTCGGTATAATTCTGGGTCTATCATGGTTGCAAACCCATAATCCTGTAATTGATTGGGTTGAACAAACCGTGCGATTCTCTTCCTCTTTTTGCATACAGAAATGCCTTGGCTCTCACGAGGCAGCAGTCTTCTCTCCTTGCCTGGCCCTGGTGACGAGTGTACCTTCCATCAGTGCATTATCCTCTATCCCGGTCACTGTACTTCCATTGGAATACCGAAAGTACTCGGATGTGTTCGATAAAGGCTTGTCAGAAAAACTGCCTCCACACAGAGACTATGACTGCCCCATTGATCTTATACCTGGGGCAGTCATCCCACACGGTCGTATCTATTCACTTACTCAAAAGGAAGAGGAACACCTGCGAGACTATGTGGACAATGCTTTACGCTTGGGACACATACGTCCATCCCGTTCACCAGCGGCCTCCCCGATATTCTTCGTACCTAAAAAGGAAGGGGATTTACGCCCATGTGTTGATTATCGTGCCCTCAATAATGTCACGATCAAAAACCAGTATCCACTGCCGCTCATCACGGAGCTCCTTGATAAAATGACCTCCTCTACCATCTTCACCAAGTTGGATTTACGGGGAGCATACAACTTGGTGAGGATGCGTAAGGGGGATGAATGGAAAACCGCATTCAAGACGAAATTCGGCCTTTACGAATATTGTGTAATGCCCTTCGGGCTTTGTAACGCCCCAGCGACGTTCCAGCACTTTGTTAATGATATTTTCAGGGACATGTTGGATTGTTACGTCGTAATATATCTAGACGACATCCTGATATATTCAGAATCCTTGTCTCAACACATACAACATGTACGTTCTGTCCTACTCCGTCTAAGAGAGCACTCCCTTTTTTCAAAACTGGAGAAGTGTGTGTTCCATGCATCGTCTGTGGAGTTCCTGGGATTTCAAATATCTCAAAAGGGAGTGCTTATGTGCACCTCCAAGGTCCGGGCAGTACTGGATTGGCCTGTCCCGACTTCAGTCAAAGCCCTTCAATCATTCTTGGGTTTTTCTAACTTCTACAGACGTTTCATCGCTTCCTTTTCCGAAATAGTTGCGCCACTGACTCGGTTGACTAGCCCGAACGTCCCTTTTCTTTGGGATGAACAAGCGCAATCTGCATTTCACAAATTGAAGGAGGCTTTTACCACCGCTCCCGTCTTGCAGCACCCTAATCCGACCCTTCCATTTATCGTGGAAGCCGATGCCTCTGCAATTGCTGTGGGGGCCATCCTGTCGCAAATATGTCCAGCTACCCATCGACTACATCCGGTGGCTTTCCATTCTCGGAAACTTACGCCAGCCGAACGTAATTATACGATCATGGAGAGAGAACTACTGGTGATTAAGGTGGCGTTTAATGAGTGGAGACATCATCTCTTAGGTGCTAAACATCCCATTACTGTGTACACGGATCATCGGAACCTCCAAGCATTGTCCCATGTGAAATGCACCAATGCTAGACAAATACGGTGGCATTTGTATTTTACCATGTTTGATTTCACGGTGACATATCGCCCCTGTCCGTTACATGGAAAGGCGGACGCATTATCACGTATTGGTACAGATATGGAAACTACGAAACAGTCAACCCCAGTATTATCCTCAGGGACTGTAGTGTGTGTTTGTGCGGTTTCTCCGTCCATCCTAGATGGGTTAAGGAGGTGGGCTAAGGATCATGTTCCTATTCTTAAAGAGTTGGGCGCCGAACTCATTACCGGTCTTCCATATGTTAAAGGCTTACTATACCTGCCTGATAATCAAACTCGGCGAAAAGCTCTTGAATGGTCCCATGATCTCCCGTTGGCAGCTCACCCTGGTCGGGCTAAGACTTATGATCTTCTTCACCGATGGTGCTGGTGGCCTGGTATGAAGAACGACACCGAACAATTTGTCTCCAGGTGTGCCGTATGTACACAGTGTAAAAGACAACCGGGCAAACCCGTAGGTCTTCTAATGAGCATGCCATTACCCCCGTATCCGTGGCATACGGTCACCCTTGATTTTGTGGAACTCCCTTGTATCGGGGGCATGTCCACCATTCTTGTGGTTGTAGATGTTTTCACCAAGATGGCACGATTTATACCGTGCTCGGGAATACCTACTGCTTCTAGGTTAGCAAGTCTGTTTTTTGACCATGTGGTACGTTTTTTTGGACTTCCTACGGTTCTGATTTCTGACCGGGGGTCTCAATTCACCTCGCGCTTTTGGCGCTCCCTTACTTCCTCTTTGGGTATTGATGCTCGCTTGTCCTCGGCCTACCATCCTCAGACTGATGGCCAGACTGAACGTACCAATGGCACTATGGAACAGTTTCTTCGCTGTCTGTGTCTACAACATCAGTCTAACTGGTTCTCGCTATTAGGTGCAGCGGAATTTGCCTATAACAATTCTATACATTCATCAATTGGTTGCTCTCCATTTTATGCTTTATATGGTCTGCACCCAAGGACTCTGCCGCCTGTCTTGCCTTCTTTAAAGCAGTTTCCCGCAGCTAATCCTGTGAAGGATTACTTGCTTGCCATCCGTAAATCGGTGTTATCCCATCTGCAAACGACGCAACGTCGTACCAAAATACAGGCTGACAAGCGACGCACACCCGCTCCTTCGTATTCTTGTGGTGACCGTGTATGGCTCTCTACAAAACATCTGGCCATTAAGGGGAAAAGGAAACTGTTACCATGTTACCTGGGTCCTTATACGATTCTACGGTGCCTTAACCCTGTCACTGTTTGTCTAGAGATTCCATCTCATTGGCGGGTGCACCCGGTATTCCATGTTTCCTTACTTCGCCCTTTTGTACCTAACACACGGTTACCTGCTGCCCCTACCCCAGTTAACGTCCATGGTGAGGACGAGTATGAGGTGCGTGCAATCTTGGACACTCGCCTATGTCGTGGGGTTCGGTCCTACCTAATTGATTGGAAGGGGTATGGTCCAGAGGACAGGTCCTGAGAACCGGCCTCTAATCTGAACGCACCCCGCTTACTACGTGCCTTTTGGTCCCAACGCTTGCAAAGGCTTAGGAGAGAGCGCTCTTTGTGGAGGGGTACTGTCACGTCCCGGCTAAATTGGAAACTACCTTGGCGATTATCTGAGCGCTATCCGGCACATAAAACTCCTTGAAACTACAACTCCCACAATGCTTGCTATCATAGCCACGTGACGTACGCGCGTGACGTTGCTGTGTTTTCATTGGTTGGGAACTACATTTAACTCCCATCTATCCGGAGATCGAGTGCTCCTAAACTGCTGTTAGTTACGAGCTCCCGGACCCCCGTTCGAATCCTTGACTACCCGGCGTTTGAATCAAGATATTGTCTTTGCCTTGCCCTTGTCTGCCTCCCGACGTCAGCTGAGTTGTGACACCTGCGGACACCTGCAGACACACCGGGAGCCGCAAAGGAGGGAGCAGCCCTTTGCCTAAGGGGGGCCCTTAGCCGCTGGGGTTGCCGGGCAGGGGATGCCCTGGTAGCACCAATAAGAGGAGGAGGAGACACGGGCCGACAGCCAATCAGGGGGGAGCTGGGAGGATTGGAGGCGGGAGGGAAGGAGGGGACCAAGGAGAAACACGGAAGGGGAGAGAGGGGGCTGGGGAGAACACACGAGGGGAAAAACAATGGCAGCAGCCCAAGAATGGGCAGAAAAACAACACACGGCCAACGGAGGGCTCAAATACCTTTGTCTGGGGGCCTGCAGTCACCGGCTCTGCCTGATGGAAGTGGCGAGCGTGGTGGACTGCAGGCAGCCTAGCCTCGAGAACACACGGACCGGCAGCCAATCAGGGGGGAGCTGGGAGGATTGGAGGCGGGAGGGAGGGAGGGGACCAAGGAGAAACACGGAAGGGGAGAGAGGGGGGCTGGGGAGAACACACGAGGGGAAAAACAATGGCAGCAGCCCAAGAATGGGCAGAAAAACAACACACGGCCCACGGAGGGCTCAAATACCTTTGTCTGGGGGCCTGCAGTCACCGGCTCTGGTTTGCTTCATCCCTGTCAAAAATCAGGAGTGTGGAGCTATCTTCCCTCTAATTATTTTTCACTAAGTGTGAAAATGGCTTACTTTCATGCACACATTATTGTCCATGGGGGTCATTCTGAGTATGGCGGTATGGGGTTAACGGCACCGGTAAGGATGCCGGTGCTATTAACCCCTTACCGCTGCATTCCAAGGTCCCTTAGCGGGTCCCACTAGGGCCGGCTGGTTTTACCAGCCGCCCTTAGCGGGACTCGTTAGGGGACAATGGAGCTAATAAAGGGCCGCAATTTGCGTGCCCCTTATTAGCTCCTTCCTCATTCCCATTGAGCCCTCTGGGGGATCAAATGGGAATGGGGAATGGTTTTCGAAATGGGGACTTACTGGGTCCGCATAGGTCGGAATGTCCCAGTAAGTCCCCATTCCGACTACCCGGAACCGAGTTTGGAGGCAGCCATGGTGCTAAAAGCACCATGGCTGCCTCCAAACTCGGAATGACCCCCCATGTGTGCAACTGATTAACAATGTATGCCACATTGTGGGCATGAATATTAAGTGAGCAATCATTTGTTAAGGGAGCGAAGAAGGTATTTCAACCCTCTCTGTCATGTGTAATTTTTAAACATTTTTTTTCCAAATATATTGGTTACAAAAAATGTTTTATATGTGGTTGTAAGAGAGCTCATAAACCAATCCAAGTATTCAGGATCTGCCACATGACCTATTAAAGTAACCCCTCAGCAGAGAAAAGACATGTTTACACCACAAGAAAGCATTGTATGCAATGTGTTTAGTTATTAATTTATTCACAGGCAAACAGGCCTCAGAGGAAATGCAGAATGTGCTTTATGCCACTGGAAAAAAATGATCATATATGTTAAAAATAACAAATACTGCTTTTCATGACGCATGTGGCTGGCATAAAAAATCAGACATGATGTGTGACTTCCATAAGAAGTATGCAGTGTGTTCTTTGTGTTTTAAACGCTGTAAAACTCATTGCATTGACTCTGCCAGGAGGCATTCCTGAGTCTTTCTATGCTTTCCTCTACTTTCCCAGAAAGCCAGATACAAAACCTGCAACACATGCGGAGCGCGCAGTGAGCGCAGTGTGTTCTTCGTGTTCTAAACACTGCAAAACTCATTGCATTGACTCTTCCAGGAGGCATTTCTGAGTCTTTCTACGCTTTCCTCTACTTTCCCATTAAGTAGGATACAAAACATGCAACACACGCGGAACGAGCCGTGTGCACAGTGTGTTCTTCGTGTTCTGAACGCTGCAAAACTCATTGCATTGACTCTGACAGAAGGCATTCCTGAGTCTTTGTACACTTTTCTCTACTTTCCCAAGAAGCCGGATACAAAACCTGCAACACACACGGAGCGTGCGGTGTGCGCAGTGTGTTCTTCGTGTTCCTCGTGGCTCCTGCGGGCTCTGGCGATCCTCTACGGCTCAAGTACATTACTGGCCTCTTCTTAGGCTGAATTGGCTGTGTAAATTAGAGATCATATCTTGGCACATGTGACCCGCATGACGCTTGAGTCTGTATTCTGCGTACCTAACTACTCTGCACATGGGAGCAGGTCTTTTGGCGGTTGACAGAAGGCAAAACTTGTGCCCTTAACCTATGCTTTACGAATCAATGGTGGATCTGTTTCCCTTTTAACTTTATTTCCTGGAGACTTCGGGGCTCGTACTTACTTTTTTTTACAAGCCCTTTGATCCGGGTACAACGGTTATTTTTTTCCTTTTCCATCCCCAAGGCTTACCTGATCGACTGTTTACTTGGTGATCAGTATGAGGGCTGGCAATTGGATGCTATTTTGCCGGATCCCCTGGACAACATCCATATAGATGGGGTGAAGCAGTGGTCTCCCATCCTAGGCCAACCAACAAGCTCTACTTCCCTCTGTGTGCTGCCTCCTTCATTCAACCCTTTGGCAGGGAACACGGGAGTAGACCCAAAAATGGCTTGTCGGTTACTCTTTCTATGGCCCAGCAAATGCCCTCAAGTTACAATGAGCAGTTCCACCCTGCTCCCACCTACAAAGCTCTGGTACATAACATCGATACCTTGGGTGCCTTTACTATACCGGCCATTCCTATTGCAAAATCCTATCCCAATACCCCTAAACACCTAAAACCGATTCAGCCAATATTGGGTCAAACATTTATGGATAATTATATCCTGAAAGCGACCTCCAAAAGCACTGAAATAAAATGTCCTAAAGCATTCAGAGGTGACGCCATGTTGGACCATTCAGCCATGACTACCCAGGATTTTTTTGGGGCATAACAATATTACTGACATTAGTATAATTGAGTGTGCAGATAAAGCAATGGATTTGCCTATCTGTCCGACACTACAGTCCAGTGGTGGTCTCACCCAAGAAACACCAACTGCCCCCACGAACATCATTGATGGGACGTATGCGGCGAAAGCCTCCCTCTCAGATGACGTAGGCAGTCAGGGGGATAACCAGGAGCACGGGGACTCCCCAGGACTGCACCATACCATTAAAGACCTGGATGAGCGCATTCGATTGGCCAACCCGACAGTGTCCACCCTAAATGTGGTCTTCAGCTCATTTGTCGAAATTGTACGACAATATATGGGCAGAACAAAACAATTCTCAAAGGCTAATGGCAGAAATGAACACTAAAATTGACTGTATGGGCACAGAAATAATTGTGGAGATGAGTAATAAACTTGACTGTATTGGAGCCAAACTGAGTCAGAGACCAACAGCACCGGCCCAGTTACCGGGCTTACATGGGGGCCCGATCCCTACAATTATCCTGCAGGTGCTCTTTACACAAACTGAGATAGTTGAGATATTGGACAGCTCTGCCTCCCTTGATGTCCCTCCTAAGGGGCCAATGATGGTTCCATGCAATGAAAAGGGCCTTGTCTGCTCTCGGACTGGTGCTATCCCTTCCTCTCCAACTGTAAATCTACCAATGAAATCTACCAATTTGAATGCTGCTGTTGAACATGCTCCACCTGGGGCTGGTACCTCGGTTCTGGGCGGACATTTTGAGCCCGCTGTCCCTAAACCCCCCCCCAACGCAAATTGAGATTGATTAAGCGAAATTTCGCAATGAAGCGCCCCAGTCCGGTGTCTTCTAAAACATTGGTACATTCCCTATTTAAATCAAAATTAGGGCTCATTCCAAAGGGGGTGTTGAACCCTGCTGCTACTGCATTGAAACCTAAGTTGGTGGACTCAGCTGCTCAAACTGATATGCTCACCTTCAGCAATGCCCAAGTTCCATGTGTTGTGCAAGTGCATAACCTAGAGATGCCCGTGAAGACACCTAAGCCCACTAAATCTGATGATCCTCAGCAGCTATTGGCTCAAGTACCGTTGACACCTTTGACTTCATAATGGGGCTGTGGCTCTGGTAAAACTAAAATGCTTGACCAAGGGGCTATACCAATGGACTCATCTCTGCCACAGGGGCTAGGCCTTTTGCCCTCTAGAGACCATTTACAACCCTCAGTTGGGCAATCTAAACGTGCCATAAATGCCCAAAGTGTCTTTTGTAATGAGAAGTGTGGCCTGCAACTTCCGTCCTCCATACAGGGCCCTTCACAGGGCGCTGCTATCTCTAAGGAGAAACCTATTTACCCTGACATTACTCTACCCTCTCTAGATATTGGGGCTGGGTGGGGGAAGTTTCAGGAGGGAAACATTCCACCAGCTACCCTCTATCCTTCTATTTCTCAGGTATAAGAGATTTGGTTGAACGTCTTCACAAACCGTTGACCAGGACCCCTCAGTTTGATGTGCCCAATACACAAGGAATGGGCCAAAAGGCCCTTCAAAACATAGTTTGACCACCTTATAGGGTCACACACGTAACAATACTCCTACTGGGAAATCCTTGAATCTAATCAGAATAAAGTGCATGTTGGATTTGGAGGTACAAATCTGCTTAAATGGATCTGATGTTCTGACTTTCTTTGCAGAAATACCTGCTCTTACTCTTATTTCCTCTAAGGACATAGCGAGGGTTGCCTTCCCGGACAGAGAATGTCGGGATATAAGTATGCTAATCCTCTCTTCTCCTTTGGTTAAGGAACTTATCCTTACCCGGACTGGCTCCCTGAGGAATTTTGGCTTCGAAGTTGAATCCAGATTATCCTGGGAACCAGAGACGCCAGAGTTACTTACAGATTGGCTAAAGGGTAAATTCTCTGTTGATCCCTTGTGGGGCCCCCAGGGAGTGGCGGAAATAAACAAACCAGTAAAAAAACAGGAATTAGATGTTGATTGGGCCACTATTATCCCAACCCTGTGGCAGAAACGTGTCCCCTAATCAACCTATTCCCTCTTTTGATTCCAGTAGAAGCCCTGATTATGTCTTAAGTCGTGGAATTCGTGAGGTAATTCCCACTTATTCACTGATATGGATTGTTTGTTGCATTTGGGAGAAGCCAACATTGTATGTTTACAAGAGACCTGGATGATTTCTACCCCACATCTAGATGGTTACCAGATCTATGACCAGTTGGCTAAACAGAGTTTGGGGGGCAGACCGGCAGGGGGTCTTTTGATTGCTGTGGATAACTGCTTAGGCCTCAGGGGTACTGCTCTCTTGGGCCTACCTTTTGGGGCTCTGGGGGTGGATCTCTCAACCAGGAATGGTGACCTGAAGCTACTTATTATAAATATCTACTGGCATAGTGGCATGTCTACGGTTGATGCTTTTGTTACATCTCTCTCCCTTGCTATATCGGTCTGGTCCAGCACTGATGACAATGGGCATGTTCTGCTTGCAGGGGATTTAAATTGTGAATGCACATTTGAAATGTCTGCCTGGGAAACTTGTAAGATGAATATTGAGGCTTTGGGCTGTTCCAGGAAAAAAACAAGCAGGTTTTGCCTGATATGTGGGGCTAGGCAATTTAGGGTTACAGCCCTTGGTAGGGCACCCTAAAGCCCAAATCGGAGATACTACTTGACATACTTGGCGACGTGAAGACTCTACCTCCATGCATGAGTATATCTTTGTTGATGACTATCTGTTTAAAGGATGCATATCGTTCAAAATCAATATGAACAATTGGAGTGATCATGGTGTCCTAATGGCTGTTTTTAATTTAAATCTCCTTAACGGCAAACTCAAGACTCAGCTAAAGGTTGTACCTAGCCCATCTGGATATGCTGTCAGATGGATACCAAAAAACATTGAGACCCTAAATAAAAACTTAAGGGCCCTACTTAATCAAACTACTTTTGCGTGGAAAATGGATACCTTTAATACACTGGGTATTATGTCACTTATGAAGGCAGTGGTATGTGAGCTAGGACAACGGCCCGCAAGAGCTGATCCTGCCCACCGGCATTCTCATTGCTACAATCATGATTTGGCGCTTGCTAAAACTACCATGCTAAAAGAGATTAGGAGACTTAGGGCATTGAACCTTAATGGGGAATTATTATTTGGGGCATTAGAAAGATCAAACAATGTCATAAGAATCTGTGTAAAACTTTTAAATATCGTCTTCTGCAACAAGATGCTGAATTGATGCTGCAGATCCTCATCGGGACTAATGTGGGGGCCTTCTGGGCTATTGTGAATGGACAAGACACTCATTCGGCCACCTCCCAATTAAATCCAACCCTGGAACAAGTATGGTTGGACTTCTATGGCAATAGATTTGCCCTTAAGTCAGCTCTAGGGGGAGAGAACCCAAAAGACAATATTCCAACAGGCCCAACTGTCAAATGGGAGCCCTCCCTAGAGATCGATACCATCTTGGATCTAATCTCAAAATGTAAAATATCTCGAGTACCCGGCCCTAATGGTCTAACTAATAATACCTTTAAGTCAGACCCAAACCTATGGGCCAATCTATTGTACTATGAATTTAAGGATATCCTGGAAACTGTGGTCTATCCGCAATCCTGGTCATTAGCACATGTTATACCAATCTTTAAGTGTGGCAGTAGGTCTGACCCAAAGAACTACCGGCCTATTGTTCTGATTGACACAGATTGCAAAGTCTTCTCTGCCTTACTTCTCTCTCACCTTAAGGATTGGGGAAAAAGCTGTCACCCTCTAAGCCCCTTCCAGACAGGCTTCCGGAAATTTCATCCAACTACTAACATCAATGGCATTGTGGTGAGATGCATTCAGGATGCTGCTTGGAGTAGAGACAACGACCTCTCAGCAGCCTTCGACTGTGTCGATCGCCAAAGGCTGTGGCGCAAGCTCACATTATGGGGTTTGCCGAGGGGCCTACTGAGTCTGCTGGAAGGGGTCTACAAAAACTCTGGTATTAGAATTCGCCTGAATCAAAAGGGTGATATGTCATCTATTGTTCAAACACACTGTGGGGTCAGAAAGGGGTGTGTTCTGGCTCCTTGGGTCGTCAATCAATATGTGTCTGATGCAGCTGAACATATGCACCAGGAGGGATTGCTGGCCCCAAGAATGGGCCGCTGTAAGATCGTATGGCTGGCTATGCGGACAAATTTCTGCTGTTCGATTCCACCAAGGTGGGCCACCAATGCCTCTTGGATACTTTTGCTAACTATGCCAAGATCAATGGTTTGATTATTAATCCATGCAAGAATAAAATTCTCGCGCTTGACAAAGGAGCTCTTAAGAACCCAAGTTGTTCTTGGAATTTGGAAGGGTGAAGGGTGCGTACCTCTAGCAGACTAACTTACCTGGGCTATCATGTTGGTGCATACAGGGGCTCGAGAGGGCAGCTTGATGTGCTTCTTAATAAAGCCAAAGCATTGGAAAATCAGATTTTAAAAATGGACCGCAAATATGGACGATTTTCCATAAAACCAGCCCTCCTTTTCTTTATAGGGAAAATAGCTCCCAAACTGACATAGGGCCTCATTACGACCCCGGCTCTAAACCATGGTGCTATTAGCACCATGGTCCATGTCGGGGTCCGCCATGGTGAATTGCGGAATTACCGCCCCATTCCAAGGGTGGCGGGGCGGTAATTCCCCATTCACCATGGGCCCTTCCTCATTCCCATTTTTGCCCCATAGGGCTCAATCGGAATGGGGAAGGCGCTAAGTACGGTGTTGCAAATTGTGGCACCGTACTTAGCACCAAAGTCCCTTTGCGGCACCCTACTTTAACGACTGGTGAAATCAGCCATTAAGGTCGGGTCCCGCAAAGGGACCTCGTAATTAGGCGTTAAGGGTTTAACGGCGCCGACACCTTTTACGGCGCCGTTAAACCCTTAACGCCAGGGTCGTAATGAGGCCCATAGTCTGGAATTATGCACAGAGTTAACTGTGTCCAAACTGAATGCTATTGAAGGTGTAATCTGGAGACAGATCCTCGACCTACCGAATGTAGTTCCCCTCACTGCAATTAGATATGAATTGGGATAGGTCTCCTAAAAGTCTTGTGTGCACTGGAGGATGTTCATATTATATGCCAAAATCAAGGCTCCATTACCCAATACCTTATATGAATTAGTTGGAAGCAATATTGACTGCTCAGGTTTCTTAACCAAATTCTGTAATTCATGTGAAACGATCCTTCAAAGTGTTGATTCTGATTTGGGGCAACTAAACACCAATCCAATGAAAACCAAAAAGAAGTTGCTGGACTATGGCTGGTCTCTTACGGACAGTTTTAATCCATATAAATCAATGAATCACTTATCACACAAACATAAGACAAGAGGTTCACTTTCTAAGATTCTCACTATGTTTCCAAATAGAATACATTGATCTCTTCTGTTAAGATTATGTTAGAATATCCTTCCTACTTTAGATATTATGCTGAGAAGAAATCAAATCAAGGTGGAGAACAGCCTATGTAGATTTTGTCAACAAGTACCTGAAACGGCTTCAAATCAAGGTGGAGGAAAGCCTATGTAGATTTTTTCAACTAGTACTTGATATGTCTAAACATCTTATGCTTCACTGTACTCAAAATAATATCCTAAGAGACTCAACCTTAAGCCTACTGAAGGACTTGTATTCTGGCCAACGTACTGACCTTGTGTGGCAACGCTGTCTATGCGTACAAAATACGGGAACTCTGTAAAAAGGAACTTAAAACCAACCAACAAGGAATTTAATTGCCATTAGGCTGTGAAGGTAATGTGAAATCAAATGGGATGTCAAGTAAACTAAACACATGAAAACAATAAGGTACCGCAGTACTATTGTGGTTTTTGTAGAAACATGTCTGCAAATCTAACTTTGTGTCTTGTACATACATCTCTCCATTGTTATGTTATTTTATAATTTTTTTTCAAATTACCTAACAATCCTCCCGTTTTCCAACCCTTAATCCGGGTGAACCTTTCATTTATGGGCATGAATTTTTATGTTTTGCATTATTTAATGTTTTTATGTGCAAACTATATAATGTATATTTCAATGGACTATCAGTAGCACGAATAGCCCTGATTTGAAAAAGGCTCTCAGAAGCTCTCAGTAGCCGAAACACGTGTCATCACTAGGGGCATGAAATTAAAAAAACTATATGGCACTAAAGTATGGCGCATTCTTCGATTTCTGAGTGTGTATAAACACTGTTTCACTTTCCAGGTGGTTTTGATACTTCCTTCCACCCAACTCAGATCAGATGCGACTGACCAGCAAAACTAGAAACCTTTATAAAAAATACAAAAAAACAAATCTTGAATTACCTAAAGTGTCGCCTAGCAGAGTATTCTCCTAAAGGAGTCTAATTACGCACATACTTTGGATATTATGCTGAGAAGAAATCAAATCAAGGTGGAGGACAGCCTATGTAGATTTTGTCAACTAGTACCTGAAACGGCTAAACATCTTATCCTTCACTGTACTCAAATTAATGTCCTAAGAGGCTCAACCTTAAGCTTACTGAAGGACTTGTATTCTGGCCAACCTACTGACCTTGTGTGGCAACGCTGTCTATGCGTACAAAATACGGGAGAGGGACTTGTGCCTTCTAGTTTTATCCTCAATCTCCATTTAGAACGCCCTAGATAACTGTGGGGTAAAAAAGTATTGCTGCCTACTGTACTGACTTCCTTGTTTGCTTGGTCTGTCTTCTCTGTTTTCTCTTAATAACACAGGCAGAAAATGTCTACTTCTTTTTTAAAGATTTTTTAAGGATTTGACTTTTTGGTTATTTTCTCTTTCTCTTTTCTGAGGAATTGTTTTATGTTTGGAATGTAATGTGGATATTGTCTTGGTCTGCTGATTTTTTGAATTATTACTGTGAATTTATTCTCTTTTACTGTTTGTAAATTGTTTTGTAAAGGTTTAATAAAACTATATACAAAAAATAAAAAATACAAAAATAATGCCAACTGAAATTAGTGTCAAAGAATTATTTGGGTGGGCACTACTATATAATATAAAGGTGTTAAATAAAATGATACCTGCTTCACACCAATTATCTCAATGACCCAGCTTGTATTGAAGATACATGCAGATCTGACAAAGCCTTTTCAGGAACCAGGTGAACCCCTGTTGTAACTCCACTAAACAAAAGTTATGTTTAAGTGGTATGCAGGGTACATATCTAAAATGAAGTATAATTCAATTGAAAACAAAAATGCCACAGTTTCATAAGTTGTAAACTTATACAAAATAATGTTGTGATCAGTGAAAGGAGCAAAGCCTTGTTAACATATTGTGAAGCATCCCTGAAATGTAAGTTGAAATGTTGTGTTGTCAAGTTGGATCAGAAAGAGAACTGAAGTGGAACTTTTTGTTACGACAAAGGATTTCCTTATCATTTTTGAACATTTAAAGAACAACCTGCTTGGATCTGTGGAAGGGGGATTTGCCCAGGTTATCAGAAGAAGCAGCTATTGTGGTGTGATTTATACTGTGTATTTGGTGTTGTTAAGCTGCCATATATTTCCTTATTGATTTGGTCTGTGTATAGAAGTGTGAGGGACATTAACCTTTTGTTAGAGTGTTTTCCTTTAGTTTACTGTGGGCACGGAAATCCTCATCAGGGTGGGGTTAGTACGGCGTTTGTCCAACCTTTTGAGAAAATAAAATGGCATCTGTTGAAAAACCTTCACAAAGTTGTCTGCCTCACATTTCTGACCCCTCTCATATGTTAGGGCACACTGGCAATGGTAGATCTGCAACACGCCAGCTAAACCTCTGGTATTGTGGGTAAAATGGGCATACAATGAGATCATGTCTAAGATGTCCTTCTAGACCTACGGGATACAGCCCTGCTGGTCAATAGATATGATATGATATGGCATTTGTAACACGCCTATACACAAGTGTTTCAAGGCAGGGAGCGATTGGCAAGTCCATGCAGAAACTCCCCAGGTCCCATATGCAATATCACGCTTAGCAAAGCTAAGCATCTTCACATTGAAGTTTCCCTACAGAAAGGAACCCCGTTATGGAATAAGATTATCGCTTTCACTAATAGCATAGCTACTGGGAACAAAATTGACCAGGAATGTGATTCCCATTTCCATGCTCCCATTATGGATAAACTGCAACCAGAACTGATTCTGTCAGTGGATGTTTCCTGGCTGTCATCTGGATGCCTTTCTCAACATACTAAGCCTTTGAGAATGGTGTGTTCCACCTAGCATCAGGAAACCATTTCATTTGATTTAATATCAGTTCCTCATTTCTAGAATGTATTGGGTAGTCCTTAGTTGGAATACCAAAATCCAGCTGTTGATGGGGAAAAAAAAATAACATTCATGAGTGATCATTACCCACACTGGTCTCACTGTGAATGCCAAGTTTTATTCATTTAATATCATTCAATGCAAGGAAAGGAGCACAAATGTGGTCTCCTGTCACGTGGGACAGATGGAAATAGAAAATGGGCAAGCTACATCAAGACTGAAGATAAGAATGTGCTCACACTCCCTTCTATTCTCAGGCACATTGATACTCTGCAAGGTCAAGTTAAAAGACAATTTGAGTGGCATACGGCATGAATGGTGATGGCCGATGGGCTAATTGGGTGGGGAAGAATGGTCAAGTCCACCCACAGGCACCTAGTGTACCAACTTGTGTGCTGGTAGCGAGTCAAATATTCCAGAAGGGTACAAGCAAGCCAACCAATTATAGAGAGCCATGTATTAAAGAGCCCTATAGTTTAAGAGCCAATGATGTGTTCTGTATCTAACAAATATTGAGGATGACTTGCACAAGGGTTGGGCATAAGTTGTCCACCTGACAGAGAGACCCAATCACAATCCTATCCCATATAGAAAGTATACTTAAATGTTCCCCATTGACCTACAACACTCCTAAGCAAGTTTTCTTAGTTTGCCACATAGTGTGATGTCACTTATGACAAGTTTTTGCTATAAAAAAGATGTTTTTTCATGTGATGCGTCATAATGATGCTGTGAGACATCTGTTGATGTCTGTTGTCCTCCCTGTTTTTCGACAATTGAAAATAAAACATTTATTGTTTGCAAACTTCCAGAACAGTCTGGTTATTTGTGTGAGAGCTATTCTGCACCCCCATCCATGTATTGATGCGCTTACTCCTTTAAAAAAGGACCTAATGGTTAACTTGGTAGCATGTCGGATGGTTCAGACCCATTGATTAAGTTAAACTCCAGATCTTCAGCTGATCGAGCACCCTTCATCATCTAGCCAAAAGATCGCAGGGTTTCCTGTGGAGAGTGGCCAATATGGAATTCTTGCAATCTTTGCCAAATCCCTCCTGGTTTCCACAGGCGCTTTGCGGACGGAAGGCAAAAGTGGTCGATTGGAGAGGGGAGTCGATACTGGAGGCTTCGAGTAGAATGAGCGAATGGTGAGCAGACTGAGGGAAATGGCAAATTTTGGGGATGGATTGTGGTAGTTTAAAGAAGCGACGTGATAGTTAGCAAAGTATGAGGGGCGTATTATAAAAGAACAAATGAAGAGCGTTTTGAGAGATAAAGCCCGGGATTGCTAACTCAAGGAGATTTAGAAGAACTCATCTCACACCCCTGTAGAGGTGGAGCCAAGTGCCCCCGCCCAAAACTCCTCCACCATGCTGCCTATATGTTGGGAACCAGAGTGTGAGACACGTGCAGTGCCAGCGAAAATACCTATGCCGAAAAGAATCTTGGAAGCAAGGTTCCCATTGATGAAGCCATACATGCATTTATGACAATATGATGTCCATTTGAAGGAAATCCATGAGGAAGTGGGAAAAGCAAGCAAGGAAGAAGCATGATGATGTCATGAAAAGAAGAGCTGATGTACTCATAAGAAGAGGTTGAAGAGTATAGACATGCCATAGAAACAAAGGAGGAGGTGTGTCACACCCTCCCTCTTTCTCACCTGTGTGTCCTTGACTGCGGTCTTCTTGGAAACTCCTTCCTTCTTCCTGACTGATTGGACTTGTACAGGAAAGGATGTGAGTCTTTGGGTTCCAGTGTGAGGAGTGCAGACTGCCTAAGCAGAGCTGCGTTCAGTATCCAGGAAGGTTACGGTGGCAGAATCCAGGAAGGAAAGGGAACAGGTAGTCCAACACTCAGTGGGTGCCGGGGAGCCTGCGGCATCGGAGCACAAGACAAAGTCCGGGATGGAATGGGGAATGGTCTGGCAGGAGCAAGGGCAGGTAAAAAAAAGGGGTTTCCAGGAAGGAGAGGTTGGTGAAATTTGGAGAATAGCACTAATAGAAGGATACAGGACACTTGCCGCACAATTCGGAACAGAAGCGTTGAGACGCGCAGAGCCGCGGGCGTGCCTATTTTCTAGGAGGCAGCACGCTGCGCGTAAACACTAGAAAGCAGCGTTTCCGTGCTGTCTGCCATGTTGGGAGAATCACCAACATGATGTTGCAGTGCTTGAGATGAAGATACTCATGCTACAGAAATAATGAAGAAGATATCAAGTCATTTTACAAGTGTATAGATGCAGTAACGCAAGTAGACAACGTATTCTTAAAGGCTAGCCTTGTAGTGAATAGATTGCGGTGATGCACTAACTTATATGCATAGAAATGTATGTACTATGGATGATTGCACAACCAAATTTTAGCACAGCTAGATCCAGTGAAAAGAAATGCTTTCAGTGTGTCGCAGTTGGAAAAGCAAACAACATTCAGAGGTGAATCGAAGAAAGGCTTGGTTGGCTGCGCACAAGGAGGTCAAGACCACCTTGAATCTGAATGTTTTTTCAGTAGATACAGAATGTGTGAAAAGGACAAACTCCTGTTTGAGATGAGGAGTGAGAACATCGAAGACGTCTGAGGTTCATAATTTAAAAGTGTTTTAAATACAGAAAGACTCTGAAACATGGTCTGCATTCAGGTGGATGGATGAAAATAGATACTGGGATGAGCTGTATTGAAACCACGAAACAGAGTATTCCTGTACTCCCTCTTATTCTAAAGCGCAAAGAACGTTTTCAAGGCCAAGTTCAATGCCTTGACTGGCAAAAGGCAAGAGTGATGATAGATGACAGGCTAATTGGTGGGGAGCTATGGTTATGACCAGCTTACCAGCACCTGGATGTTAGCCTGTGTCCTGCTTGGGTAGGTGGAATATTACAGATTGGTACAAGGGTGCCAACCATTTATGAAGGGCCACATACTTAAGAGCCCTATAGTTTGTATAACCAATGGGATTTTGTGTATTTGATGACCTTCGTATTGACCTGCACTAGAAGAGGGCTTAGTTGCCCCACCTGATGATAGTGACCCCATCACATTCCCTGAGAAGTATGGAAGGTATAACTACAGCTTCCCTGTAAGCCTATCACTTTCTCATGTAGGTTTTTGTAGTTTGCAACATAGATTGGTGGGTCCCATGTAATAATGACCGTTTTTTTGTGGCGACATTATTGCATGGAAAATGCAGGGCACACCCCCGCAACCCCCAAACTTTTCTTTTTCTTTTATTTTTTTTTATTTTTATTTTTTTGCCCCTGTCCCCATATATATGGTCACCCATATAATATTGCCGCAACCTTTTCCCGGCGATATTATTTACGGCAACCATATATATGGGAATAATATTACCTGATACCGATTGGTGTCAATTATGACAGGTTTTACTATAAATGTTGTGTTTTTTATGAAATACATTGAGTGAGAAGATTGAGCATGTTCGTTAATGTTCATTATACTCCCTGTTTTAGATAATTGATATTAAAACAGACGCACTTTGCCAACTTCCTGAATCAGTTTGATTGTTGATGTTTGAATACCTTCTGCATCCCATCTATCTCAAAATATTGTTACCTCATTTTAAAGGGTTTGTGTTGGGCCACAAGTTCACGTGGTAGCAGAGAGAGGGTGGTTAAAAATCCATCGACCTATTAAGCTTTCGGGTCCCGGAAATATCGGAACTCCTCCCCCATTTAGAACGTGAAGCTTCCTGTGGATAGCGACCATTAGTTCAAAAACCTTGCAAGTAGAGGTGTGATGGGTCCTTCATTTTCAAGCGGAATCCCCTCCCGACTTCTACAGGAACCTGAGCGGACCGAATGCTGAAGAGGCTGGTTGAGGAGGAGGCAATCCCGAGGGTTGGAAGTCGAAAAGGCGAATGGTGAGGAGGTCCGAGTGAGGTGGCAAACTGAGTGAGCACTAAGTGTGGAAGAGTGATAACGGGTAAAGACTAACAAAGGGTTGAATGGGGTATTTTATTTTTGGTTTAGGACGAAGAGCGTCATGGTTTAAGACAAAGAGCATCATTGTTTAAGGTATATAGATGAGGAACAATCAATATAAATAGCCCGGAATCCTACGTCAAGGACATTTAGAAGGAACTTGTCTTAAAATCCAAGTGGTCATACCTAGGCTACAAATGATCAAGGATAATTAAAGAGGACAGTTCATACTCTGATCGGAGTCATTATTAGGGGCATCAACAGTCACGAGGAGCGTTGACAGAGTTTTATGTGGGCCGGCCAGTCTATTAGTTGTCTGTCTGTATATTATATATGATGAATCTGGTAAAGGAAATGAAGTATTGAAAAAATAAGGAAGAAATAGACTAAGATACATAATGTTGAGAGTTGAAAAGTAATTATTTATTTATTAGTTGACCGATGATGTTCATTGAATAAGTAGATTTAAGTAAAGTGACATAGAGGTTTGGAGCTGCGACAATTGGTGCACGCTCATATTGTATTATTTTTATGGAAAGCATTTATCTGTGTAAAATAATGGCAATTAGTGACAGTCAATTGTGACTAAGTCATGATGGAAGATATTACTCTGCTTATACACTTGTGTAGACAATTGCCAAAACATTCACCCAAGCTGAAACAGTACAGTGCAGAATGGGTTAAGGGCACAGCAGATAAAATGCTCATGCCATAGCCACAATGAGGATCACTGTCTAAAGCAGTTTTGCAACACATGAAAATATACTTGCACGCAGCATGTACGTGAAAGAGGCTAGAAAAGAGGTTAAATAGCTTAGAGCTTTGGAAGATGTACCAGGAGGAAAGGGAAGACCTGCCTCCTGAACACTGGATGCTTAACCAGTGTAAAGAGGGGGATGCTAAGCCTTCTGCTCCCCCTACCGCACCTGAAGCAAATGGGGATAATCCAAAGGATGAAGGATTATATGCTTTACGAGAGTTTAAGGCAGCGACATGGTATAGCAACCCGACATATATGTCGCCTGCACATAGCAGTGGTGAGGGGCGAGAAATGACTCTAGAACGACATATGATACCTAAAGTCCCACGGGACAAGGAGAGAAGTGATCAACCAGGTTTGTCTCTAGATATATAGAGAGAGATAAAAAGATGGAATTGAGAAAAAGACAAAACTGACAAGGTAGCGCTCATACAGAATGGGTGGGTGGTCAGATACTGCTCAAACTTGATGGAAATTGCATTGAGGAAGTAAGACAAAAGAAAGATCAGGAGAAGCAAGATAAGAAAGACAAAGAACGAGAAAAATGATCAAATGAAGATAAAGCTGAAAGAAAGAGTAGACAAAGAAGAGAACAACTGTATCAAGATGAACAGTTGAAAAAGCAGAAGAGAGCAGAAGAGCAGAGAAACTATGATAACAGGCAAAGAGCAATCGAGGAACGTGATAAGCAAGAAAAGAAAAGAGAAGAAGAGGAGGAACAGAAATGAAGAGATAAAAGAATGCAGTGACGTAGAGATGAAGAAGTGCGTAGGGCAAACGTGAGAAAAGAGGTGAAAAGATAGGAAGAGGAAAGGGTCCGGGAGGAAGCAAAGAAACAAAGAGAGTTTGAAGAGGGAAGGGAGGACAAAGAAGAATTCTTCCTGACACAAGAGCCAATGCCAGGACTGTCTAGGGCAGATTTAGAGGATAATTTTGATAAAAGAAGCATTGGACAAAAAATCGATAAAGTTTATCATGAAATGAGGACCAAGAGTGAATGTAAAAATAAAGGAAAAAAAAACTATCGATTTGAAGGTGCTCATTCACGAGGCAAAGAGAGAGGTTTGTTTAGCCTCGAGCACAGAGCGTTGTGTTTGGATAAACTAACGTTAAACAGAGATGAGAAAGAGGGAAGCCTCACTGTTGGGGACAAGATATGCCAGAAGTAGACAGAAACCTTCCATTAGGAGGAGGGTGCTAATGCATGTTGTCCTGAAGGATGTTCTACGACAGACAGGGAAGTAAGATGGTCAGATATGGACCTACCTAAACTGAGGACGAAAGAGCAGTGGTCTTCGGAAACGCGCAAACCATGGGGAAAATCTATACCTATTTTCTATGATCTATTATGTCAAGGGCTACCAGACAAGGTGCAGAGACAGCTCAAGAAACTGGTGGGTTTGGAAGCAAAACCATGGCCAGAAGTACAGCTGACCATAGCACATTATTGCAGATTGTTGCAGGAGAAACATCAAAAGTAAGACTATGCTAGGAAGATTGAGGAGGCTAAGTTAGAACAGAAAGAGCTATCGAAGTATGCTATAGAAGGGGCAATGTTAACTATTGGAGAAGGGCCAGGATCACAGCAAGCAGCAGGTATGGCGCAGGTCAATAACCAAGGGTAGTTCGATCAAGGAGGGAATGGATTTATACCACGAGGTGGGGAAAACTTCAACAGAAGAGGAGGCTTTCAGAATAATCAAGGGCATTTTCAGAGTAACCAAGGTGGGTTTCAGCCTATGCAGAATGATAACCAGGGCATGCAGGGAGGACAAGTCAGAAGACTCCCTCCTGTATGTTGGACATGTGGAAAGACAGGTCACATAGAACAAACATGTGGGTGCCAAGGGTATGTACAGAATGGGGATTTTTCAAAAGGGGGTACCACTTGTCGGCGTGCATATGGCTCACAAAGTAGGGACGGGTTTGCGCAAGATCAAACAGTGTATCAAACACAAGTGCCAAGAATGCAAAAGGCGGCTTTGCAACCACAGCAAGCACCATTGAACCTGCCACACATTATGTGTGTCACAGCACACACCCATGCAGATACAGCAGGGTGAAAACACAGGACAGCTATCAACTCCTAGAGTAGGGGGTGTCACTATCGAAGGTCGGAATCCTTTCACAGGCACAGGAATAAGTATGTACCACAATAGGACAGCTAACTGGGTGACTTCATGTGTTCAGTACTAAAACTAATGCCAAATCCTCAAGAAGAACCAAGAGTTGACGTCACGATAGGAGAAAAATCTTTTTCTTTTTTGGTAGACACAGGTGCAACTCGCTCATGTATATGAGAGGGAACATTTTTATTGTCAGGAAATGCCATGAATGCTCATGGTTTCACAGGAGCTACAAGCAGAGTTCCTTTTACTAAAAATTGCTAATCTATATAGGAGAATATGATATATCTGTCCCATTGTTATATTCAAAAGAGACACCAGTTAATATATTGGGTCGATATTTAATGACAAAGCGAAATATGACAATTTCTTTTACTGATGACGGTATAGTGTGTTCAACACCGGGAATACATTATTTAAATGTGAATGAATTCATTATGGCATTTACTGGGCAAATGGCCATGCAAGCAGTACCGTTAGAACCATGCATTCTGTGAACAAGGCTGACTGGTTTAGCGAGTAAGACTATGAGAATACCTGATGAATTTCTCTTTAGGCCAGAAATTCCCATGGACGAAGTGTGGGGACACATTTTTCCCTTGGAGTTACATACAGTTGTAGTACGAGGGGTCTTGACCATGCTCATAGGATTTGATGACAATGGCAGATCATGGAGTACAGTAATTGCTATTGGAGAGGGTTACAGATTAACTGTCATCACTTATGAGGATATATTTAAAGATGACCCATCCGATGACAAAGTAGAGCTCGAAATGGCCATTACATATTGGGTTAGGACAGAAAGACGCGAGGTTCCACAGAAAATGATGATAGTGCAACATTGCCCCACATTTTTTGATGAAGACATGGTGAAAGTGCCAATTTCACTATGGACTATGGGCCCTTATGATGTAGGCCTATCAAAAGGGGTTGGAGAGGTAAAATTAAACTGATAGCAGGAACAATTTCAACTCGAGCACGGCAGTATCCCATTTCTCGAGAGGCAGACAAATGTATTATTAAGATGACATCCACCATGATGGATCAAGGCATTTTAGTGATGTCAGAGTCACCATGCAATAGCAGTGTACCCTATCAAGAAATCTAAGGGAGGGATGTGGTGTTTAATTCAAGACATGCGCCCAATTAATCAGATTGTGGAGGCTAAGTTTCTCAGGATCTTACGTCATTTACGCACCGTCAGGCTAAACTGAAAAGTACAAGATTACCCCAGGGGTACTGTGAGTCAACATTGATTTTCAATGGACTCAAGCGATATTGAGTTGCATTGTGTTGTTTTGTAATACGTAGCTGATATTTTGGTCTGTAGTATATCAGAGGAAAAGTGCAGATGTGACTCCATTCAGCTGATGATTATATTAGCCGAGAAAGGATACAAAGTGGACAAGGAGAAATTGCAGTATTGCCAAGAAGAGGTGTTATACATTGGTCAGTTAATTTCACATGAAGGAAAGAAAGTCACACATGAAAGGGCTGAGGCAATTTTGAAAATGGCGAAACCACACATGATAAAGCACATGCATCAATTTTTAGGACTGAGCAATTATGTAAGAGCATGGCTATTTGATTATAGTTCATACATAAGGCCATCATTTCAGGCCCTGAAAAAGGCACAACAAAGGCAGGAAAAGATTGTATGGAATGAGGAAATGGAGGAAAGGTTTGATGAGTTAAAAATGTTTTTGCACAGCTCCAGTTTTATTAATTTCTAATTTCTCTGAGGAATTATTTTTATTCTTACACATGAATGGAACAGTTATGACGGCAGTACTCACACAGAGAACTACATTTGGGGTACAAGCCTCTAGCATATTATAGTGGGATCCTGGACCCAGTAATGAGGGGTCACTTCGCTTGCGAGCAATCTTTGGCAGCCACTGTGTTTGTTTGCTATTGCTAAATCTGCCAGCATAGCAATGGTGTGTTCCATGACGTTGTTTGTTGAACATTAATTATTTGCAGTTCTAGAGAAACCTAAAGGTACATTGACATCTCAAAGAGCTTCTGCTTATGAGGTAGTTATATTGAATCCAGCGATTAAAATAGTAAGATGTAAAACAATGAACCCTGTCACGTTTGTAGCTGAACCAATGGCAGAAGACGAGCATGTACAGGTTTGTTCAAAATAAAGGAATTCTATGATGAGATCATGAGGGTAAAAGAAAATGCTTTGGCAGTTGGGGAGATTCTCTTCATTGATGGTTCTTCAAGGATCGATTAAACTGATGGGCAAAGATATCAAGATACCGCTGTGGTAAGGCACAAGGCTAATGGGGAATTTGAAGTAATGACGAGTTCAAGACTGCTGTCTCACTTTTCAGCACAGGCTGCAGAATTAGTGGCACTGATTGTCACACTCAAGAAAAATGCAGACCAGGAGGTAACCATATACAGTGTCTCTGCCTATGTTATGTCAACAGTGCATGCATGATTAGCACATTGGAAAAGGAGGGGCTACCTCCAAGCAGATGGCACTCGAGTGCAACATGCTGCTTTATAGGACAGACTTATTAGAGCACTACAACTCCCAGTACCCATCGCAATAGTCAAGTGTGCAACGCACACTAAGAGAGCAGACTTTATTTTACGTGGAAACCAAGGCGCATACGAAGAAGCAAAAATAGTTGCGTATTTACCTTATATAATAAGTTTTGATACGCCTTATGTGAAAGAAAGAATGGTGGTGATGATGTTTGTAAATGAAAGCTTTAATAATTTGTTGAAGACACAATTAATGAAAGTTCAAGGTGAAGCCCCACAAGACGAGAAAGAACTGTGGACACAGAGGCAGTGGTCTTTATCCCCTTTTGAGGCACTGTGGCGGCAGGAAAGCACTGGTAAACCGGTGATGCCTGTAGCCTTGTTAAGGGTGGTGTTGGAACAGCTACAGTACCCTGCGCATGTCACTAGGGAAAGCCTCGCAGCAACTATTGCAGAGGTCTGATTTGCACCAAATTTGTTAGAACACGTTCCTTTTTATGTAGTAAATTGCATCGTATGTCAAAAGTTTACTGCTGGGCACACTCTGCGAACAGTCTGAGGAGTTATACCTTGACCAAATGGTCCTTTTCAGCATTTACATATTAATTATGTTGACATTCTGCAAGTTTGCAATGGTTATAGATATCTGATAGTGGTGGTGTGCACCTTTTCTATGTGGCTCGAGGATGGTCCATGCACACACCCAGACGCCACTTGTGCTGCAAACCTTTTAGTTTGAGAAGAATTTCCTAGATAGGGAATATGTGAGGTGTTGAGATCAGAAAATGGGCCACATTTTGTGAATGAAATGTTCGAGCAAATTAGCTCATTGCTCAGCATAAAACATACGTTTTCTTCTGCTATCACCCGCAAGCGAATGGAATTTATGAGAGACTCAATGGTCTGCTCAAGGAAAGGATAGCCAAGCTAAACCTAACGTTGAAAAAAGGATGGCTTTCTTGCCTGTCTCTTGCCTTATATGCACTGAGGAATCAACCAGCCTCTGACCATCACCTCACGCCACATGAACTAGTAGCGGGGAGGTGAATGAGAACGCCCCTCCTTCATCGAGGACTAGAAGTGATGCCCAGATGACAGAAGAATTGTTGTGAAATGATTTACGTGCCTACTTAACATGTTTGACTACAAGTATTTCTGTCATTTCTGACCAAGTCAACCGGACGGGGTGTCAGGCTTAGAACACAGAAAGACCATACAGCAACCGAAACTAAGGAACTATTAGTGCAAAATTGTTTCTCAGAGATCAAGTTTTGATCACGATCTTGACCAGCAAATGGCACCAGCCCAGATGTAATGGTCTATAGGTCTATAGAGACACGCTTGGTAGCACCTGGGAGATGTGAAAGTCTACGCTGGAGAGACCCCCACATCCCCACCCTATTCAGAAGCAGCCACCAAGAAGAAGTTGAGCATGTGCAGACTATATAGAGACTGTCCAGTAGACAGATAAAGAGTACATTGGACTGTGGTTCTTTCGAGAAAATCTTTGTAGCTGCTAAGCAATGGGTGAAAAAGCAATTTTTCTTGAGCCACACAAATGTGCGAAAAGATTGGACTATGAAGCATTGAGATCCAGAAGAAGCAGCATGCCAAATCTTGAGTTCATCTTCGACGACTGGAAAAGGGAGCGGTTCCTCGATTCCTTTCTCACTGAGTTTCTCTTTGTAGACACCCATTGTAGTGCCTAATGGCAACATTCACTGGATCATTCTTGCTGTTTTCCCCTTCATACTTTGTGCATATCCTGCCCTGGTTGGGAGAACTGTTGACATTCACGTGTTCCTGCAAGATCCTAAGAATTGTCTAATCGTGAGGCGACTGCTCACAGTCATAATTGAGCAAATCCTCCAGTTACCTGAGTATAGTACAGAAAGTACAGATGGTCTGAGAGATCCCAGGAATCGACCTGAATCGACCTGTGATAAATTGGCTGATAAGTGAAATTTGTGAGCAGATTCGCTTACTAGCTGAACATCTTGTTGAAAGTATGGATGGTGTTGTCGAGTGATGACATTCACAATCTACAGGCTTTGCTCTATTACTATTTTCTTGAAGCTCATCCTCATCTTGTTTGGCACAAGGATAACACTTTTTTATTCATCCAGAATTCTGTCAATCATCCTGCAATCAGCCAACTGCTTGTGGAGTTGTGGAGCAGATTCAACAGTTGCCAGAATATTTTATGAGATTGATGAAATTGATTTTTCCTTCCTTAAAAGTAATCATAGACAATATGGGCAACATTGATTGTGACAGCAAGAAGCTATTTCTGTATGAAATGGACATATTGGTACATAATATATACATGTGTCAGGTTCATTGTTATTATTCTGTCCCTCATGATACCAACTGTTTATTATGTCGATACAAATAGAGCGGTAGTTCCTGTATATCTTCCTATGCAGCAGGAAGGTACAGCCATGGCAATTGTGAGACTGCCAAGACCATATATGCTTGTCATTACACCAGTAGCTCATGCAGGGACATCAAGTTCACTGACAAATATCCCTAGGAATCCTTATGCAGGAAAGACTCTTATAGATATTCTTACTGAGCGTCAGATACAGATTCTGAGAGAGAAACAAAGAAAGAGACCTAAGAGAAGTGCTAGAAAGGATAATCATGATTTAAATGACTACAACATACTTGGGTAACAATATGTGGTATCAGCATATGAAAGAAGTTGGCAAACAGATCTCAAAGGAGGAATTCTATGTATTTGCACTCCTGCCTTATAATATGGAGAAGTCTAAGATGTTCATAGCCATTGAAATAGATGTTCAGAGAGCACACAGCCTATCTCATATTTCACCCTGCCGGACAAGAGGTCTGTTCATGGGCCAAACAGCCTCTTTCTGGGCAACAGAATGGAAAGATCCAGATGAAGATGATTGTGTTCAAGACATGAAGACAAGAGCCAGAGTCCACACCAGAATTCATGTGATAAGATATGAACAGCCTGGAATGAAAGGGGCTGGAATCAGATGGGAAGTAAACAGAATACTTGAGAGTCCAGTAAAAACTGCATAAGAAATTTGGAGCTGGAAGAAAAGAGGTCAAATACAGATCTGGGGATCAGTACTTTCTCCAGATGGCTGGGAGGAAGGTGTGGTTATCTTCAGAGCGTGGTAGTAATTGATTGCTGCAAGCCAACCATTGACATTGTGGAAAATGGATGCAAACCTTTATGGCCTAGACTTGCTAAACTACTGACATGGCTCGAAGATAAAGGAGGGCCTTTACAGATAGTGTCTCTAAGTAATGCAAAGCTGTGTTTCAGAAACAATGGCACGAGAAACCTTGGAGAAAACCAGAATTGTGGTTGAATCTTCGATGTGCCAGGAATGAGCATTGGAACAGCAGTGATAATGGATCACTACTGGGCTTGTGGATCCAGAGCTTACATGAAGCTGCCCAGGGATTGGGGAGGACTATGTTTTATAGTGAATGTCCATGTTTCAGCGTTGGTATTTCGTAAAAGTGATGTGAACATTGGTGAATTTCCGAAAGCAGATGCTCACCTGAGAAAAATTGATCTGCTGAACTACTAAATTGAATGAAGAGAGACAACAATGTCTTAGCCAAATCAATAGAAGCTTTTGATTCCATCCCATATAAACACAGATTGTTCAGCCAGACTTCACTGATATTCACGATAATCTTCATGCCAAGGATCCAGACAATAGCCAATAACAAGTGGTTACAGATAACCAGATGGGAACTATTACAGATGATTAACACTACCATAAAGGGATTCCATACTATCAAGGAGGAGCTGAGAGCCATACGACTGATGACTCTTCAGAATAGATATGTCCTGTATATGAGACAACATATCTTCTGTATATGATTACAGCTATGGATGGAGGTGTTTGTGCCAAGATTGGAGAATCATGGGGCACATGTATACCTTCTCATGATGATGAGAATGGCACCTTCACAGAAGCCAAAATGATGCTGATGAAGTTACGCGTCCAGATTATAGACGAAGTGGAAGACATTGCTGATGACAGTTGGTTTGGATCAATCTTCTCGTGGGTCCCACAATGGATGGCAGATATGTTCCAATTTCTTGGAGCCCTGATAGTGAAATTATTGCTTGGATTTTGTGTAATCAAGATAATTATCACACCGTAGAATAAGACTGCAAAAAAGACAATATGAATGAAGATTATGATTGATGTTGAATCAGGATGAAAAACTAAAGAGCTGATGGGTGAAGAAATCAGTGACGACGTGAAGGCCAGCATTCATGCACCTGAGGGAATGAAGTTCCTGTATCCAAACGACCACAAGAAGTATGTGGGGAAATGGATCTACAGCCATCCAAGTGGACAGTGCATGCCTATGTCCTGGAGTAAGGATGAGCATGTGAAATCAGCAGGATGCCTGAAAGGAATCATAAAAATATGGGTCCCAAAGAAGCATTTCTTCAGACAAGGATGTCTAAATGTGAAGGATGTTGAGAGAGTGGGTGATGAATTTCCTATGTGGGGGGGTATAGAGGTGGAGCCAAGTACCCGCACCCAAAGCTCCTTTCCCATGCTACTTATATGTTGGGAACCAGAGTGTGAGACACGTGCATTGCCAGTGAAAATACCTATACCAAAAAGAATCTTGGAAGTAAGGTTCCCATTGAGGAAGCCATACATTAATTTGCAACAATATGATTTCAATGCTATCAAGGAGGAGCTGAGAGCCATATGACGGATGACTATTCAGAATAGATATGTTCTGGATATGATTACAGCTATGGATGGAGGTGTTTGTTCCAAGATTGAAGAATCATGTTGCACATGTATACCTTCTCTTGATGATGAGAATGTCACCTTGACAGAGGCCATTACGATGCTGATGAAGTTACACGTGCAGATGATAGATTAAGTGGAAGACATTGCTGATGACAGTTGTTTTGGATCAATCTTCTCATGGGTCCCACAATGGATGGCAGATATGTTCAAATTCCTTGGAGCTCTGATAGTGATGTTATTGCTTGGATTTTGTGTAATCAGGATAATTGTCGCACAGTGGAAGAAGACTGCAAAAAAGACAATAGGAATGAAGATTATGATTGATGCTGATTCAGGATGGAAAACTAAAGAGTTGACGGATGAAGAAATCAGAGACTACGTGAAGGCCAACCTTCATGCACCTGAGGGAACAAAGTTCCTGTATCCAAAAGACCTCAAGAAGTAGGTGGGGAAATGGATCAATTGCCAATCCAAGTGGACAATACATGCTTATGTCCTGTAGTAAGGATGAGCATTTGAAATCAGCAGGATGCCTGAAAGATGTCATGAAAATATGGGTGCCAAAGAAGCATTTCTTCAGACGAAGATGTCTAGATGTTAAGGATGTTGAGAGAGTGGTCAATGAATCACCAAAGAAGTGGGTGTGTAGAGGTGGAGCCAAGTATCCCCACCCAAAGCTCCTTCCCCATGCTAACTATATGTTGGGAACCAGAGTGTGAGACATGTGCAGTGCCAGTGAAAATACCTATACCAAAAAGAATCTTCGAAGTAAGGTTCCCATTGAGCCATACATGCATTCGTGACAATATGATGGCCCGTTGAATGAAATCCTGGAGGAAGTTGGAAAAACAAGCAAGGAAGAAGCCTGGTGACGTCATGAAAAGCAGAGCTGATGTACTCAGAAGAAGACGTTGAAGAGTAAAGACATTCCATATAAACAAAGGAGGAGGTGTTAATGATGACCAACATTTCGGGCTCGAGATGAATATGCTCATGCTACAGAAATAATAAAGACGATATCAAATCATTTTATAAGTGTACAGAAGCAGTAACGCAAGTAGACAAAGTATTCTTAAAGGCTAGCTATGTAGTGAATAGATTGCAGCAATGTGCCAACATATATGCATGGGAATGTGTGGACTATCGATGATTCCACAACACATTTTAGCAGAGCTAGATCCAATGAAAAGAAAGGATTTCAGTGTTTCGCAGTTGGAAAAGCAATCGACATTCAGAGGTGAATCGAAGAAAGGCTTGGTTAGCCAGGCACCAGGAAGTCAAGGCCTCCATGAATCTGAATGTTCATGCAGTAGTTAACAAATATGTTAAAAGAACAAACTCCTGTTTGAGATGAGGAGTGAGAACATCGAAGATGTCAGAGGTTCATCATTTAATAGTGTTTTAAACGCAGAAAGGCTCTGAAACATGGTCTGCAGTCATGTGGATGGATGAAAATAGATTCTGGAACGAGCTGTATCGAAACCAAGAGACAGAGTATGCCTATATTCCCTTTTATTCTCAAGCACAGAGAACATATTCCAAGGCCAAGTTCAGAGCCTTAATTGACTGGCAGAAGGCAAGAGTGATGATGGATGACAGGCTAAATAGTGGGAAGCTATGGTTATGACCAGCCCACCAGCACTTGGATGTTAGCCTGCGTGCTGCTTGCGTAGGTGAATATTACAGAGCGGTACAAGGGTGCCAACCAATTATAAAGGGCCACTTACTGACCAGGTCTGACCTGCCGGGCGGACCGACACCCACGAGCAGACCATGTCGGATGCACTGTCACCATTCATGAATGGTGCCAGTGCATCCGGCCTCCCCATTCCCATTGAGTCCAATGGGACTCAATGGGAATGGGGAGTATTTATTACTGGCACCCGGCAATGGGGATTTACTGGGACCACCAGGACTGGAATGCCCCGGTAAGTCCCCATTGCCGGGTGCCGGTAAATTCATGACTCCGGTATTTAATGGCATGGCTACCGCCAGAGTCATAATGAGGACGATTATCTATTTTAGGTCATTGTCAGCGCTGACCAAGAAGTAGGTTGAGGTTATTGGAAAACAGAGGTCTTGAGCGGCAAGTGTTGGAGGGCGCTCATATTTGTTGTTTTTTTAAACACATCTGTGTAAACGATGGTAAGTATTAGCAGTCATTTGAGACTTGTCAAAATGGGAGACATTACTCCACTGATGCACTTTTGTAAAACACTGCCAAAACACATGCCTAAGTTCAACAGTATAGTGCGGAGTGGGTAAAGGGCACAGCAGATAAAATGTTCATGCCATGGCCACAAGGGGAATCGCTGTCAAAGACAGTATTGCAACACATGACCACATACTTGCACGCTGCGTACACAGGGATGAAATTGTAAAAGAGGTGAACTATTTTAGAGCTCTGGAAAATGTACCAAGATGAGTGAGAAAATCCACTGCTTGAGGAGTGGATGCTTACTCAGTGCAGGGAAGAAGGTATTGAGCCCTCTGCATCCCTAACCTCGCCTGAAGTGAATGGTGATAGTACAGAAGATGTAGGATTGTATCCGTTAAAGGAACTAAAGGCAGCGAGAGGATTTGTTAATCCGATATATGAACCGCCTGCTTATAGCAGTGACGATAGTCCAGAAGAGACTAGAAGGAAAGAGGAGATCTTTAAGATCATACAGAATAAAGACGAGAAAAGTGAGCGACCAAATATGACAACAGATATAGATCGAGGGATTAAGAGAGGGAAAGGAGAGAAGGATAAAGCTGATGAGGTAATGCTTGTACAGAATGAATGGATGGGAGGACAAATATTGCTCAAGCTTGATGGGAAAAGCATCAAGGAAGTCAGGCAAAGAGAAGATCAAGACGAACACGACAGAAAAGACAGGGAATGAGAAAAGAGACTGAAAGAGGATAAGCATAAGAGAAAGAGCAGGCAGAGGCAAGAACAGATATATCAAGAGGAGCAGCAAAAGAAAGAAGAAAGGGCAAAGGAGCAAAGGAAGGATGACAACAGGCAGAGAGCAATCGAAGAACGAGATAGGCAAGAAAGGAAGCGAGAAGAGGAAGAAGCACAGAAATTAAGGGATAAAAGGATACAGAGATGAAGGGAAGAAGCGGAGCGTAAAGCAAATGAAAGAAGAGAAGAGAAAAGACAAGTAGATGAAACAGTTAGATGGGACGTGAGAAAGAAAAGAGAATTAGACACAAAATTTAAATGAAAAAGGAGGCAGTGGGAGTGCGACATTGATTGCATTCAAAAGGAGTTGATGGAACCAAGTCCAGTCATATCATGGTGGAACATACAGGGGTTTCTTCTGCTAAAGGAGGCAATGGCAGGGTCATCACAAGCAGCCCTAGTAGAGAATTTTCATATAGGGAGTATTGGAGATAGGATTGATAAAGCCGACCAAGACTTGAGACAAGGTAGCAAATCAGGAAGCAGAGGGAAGGGTAATCGGGCTATGGTCTTCCAATCACAGTGAAGAAAGAGACCTGTTTAGTTTCGAGCATAGAGCCTTCTACTTAGACAGGCTGACTTTAGATAAGGGTGAAGGAGATGAGAGCCATACAAGCTGGGGGCTAGATATGCCGGACGAAGACAGAGAAAAAGTCCATGGGGAAGAGGGAGGAGGTATGTGCAGTTCTAGGGATGTCTGCAGATAGACAAGGAAGTGGGATGGTTTGTATTAGAGCAACCTAAGGATAGGATGCCAGATGCTGTAGCATTTCCGCAGCATCCTAGAGATCAATTGTACAGTGAAAAAGGAGAGTTACCGACATATGTGACCAGGATGAGGTAATTTCCAGGTAGAAAGTGATCATGAACCATTGTCCCCATTATGGATAGGCAGACAGTGGGAGACGATTGCGGTTTGGGATTCACACAGTTCCCTTTATTGGAGACGGGAGGGGCCAGTCCACAGTATATTCTTTGGCCATAAATGGATAAGGATAATTTAAGGTGTAAACTTCCTAGTGTGATGGCGGGTGCAGGAAAATTGATTTTTGAATTAGAGAAAATGACAGGTGGAACTTCATTGGCAATAGGGGACATTAAGGGTCTCCAATCAGCCATTCTGGGAGAAAGAGCTGATGACATTTAGACGAGAGCAGGCTATTCAAGTGTCACGGCACAGAATACAGCGCATGATGGAGCATCATTTAATAATTGCAGAGCAGATGTCTGGAGAGCCCTCAGGGTGCAGAATTCTGATACATCAGATATGGATGCAATTTTGACACATAAGATTAGAGAAGATGAAGATCCACTTGATTACATTCAAGGCATCCAGGAACGGTGGACTCTTGAAACTCGAGAGCTGTGGGGGAAAACAGTGGCAGTATTTTACCACATTTTATCTCAGGGGTTGCCTGCTCCAGTACAAAGGCAACTCAAAAAATTAGTGGGAATGGAAGAAAAGTAATTGGAAGAGATACAGTTGACCATAGTGCACCACTGCCGGCTGTTACAGAAGAAAAACAGGAAGAAGGAAGATGCTAGAAAACTTGAGGAAGCCAAGTTAGTTCAGAGGAAATTGTCAAAGTATGCCATAGAAGGGGCAGTATTGAGAGGCAGAAAGGGACTGGGAATACAGCATACAGTGGGCACATTGCAGGAGAATAATCAGCATCAAATGGATCAAGGAGGGAATGGGTTTGTGCCACGAGGCAGAGGAATGAGCTACAAGCGAAGTGGAGGTTTTCAAAATAACCAAGGTGGTTTTCAGAATATGCAGAATGATAATTTGAATGCACAAGGAGGATTTAACCAAGGGGGACTAGTCAGAAGGCTCCTCCTGTATGTTGGACTTGTGGGATGACAGGGCATACTGAACTTGTATGTGGAAGCCAAGGGTATGTACAGAATGGGCAATTCTCAAGAAGGGGACAGCTTATCCTCCAGCATACACCTCACAAGCTAGGGATGGGTTTGCCCAATATCAGAGAGTTTATCAGGCACAAGTGCCGCAACTGCATCAGACATTGCAGCCACATCAAGCACCATTGAATCCACCGCAAGGGCAGTCACAGCATTCAACCATGCAGATACAGCAGAACGCAAACACGGGACAACTATTGACACCTAGAATAGGGGGTCTCACTGTGGTGGGGGGAAGTCCTTTCACTGAAGCCGGGGTACGCATGTATCCACAATAGGATAGCTCACAGTGTGACTTGATGGGGTCAGTACTATCAGTGACACCCCACCCCCAAGAGTAACCAAGGGTTGATGTGACGATAGGAGGCAAATCCTTTTCATTTCTAGTAGACACTGGGGCTACTCGTTTGTGTAACCGATAGGGAAAATACCTAATGTCGAGGATTGCAATGACTGCTCGAGGATTCTCTGGAGCCACAAGTCGAGTTCCTTTTACTAATGAATTGCCAGTCTGCATAGGAGAGTGTGACATGTCTGTTCCATTTTTATATTCAAGACAGACACCAGTTAATATTCTAGGATGAGATTTAATGACAAAGCTTAACATGACAATTTCTTTTACTGATGAAGGCATAGTGTGCTCAACTCCAGGGATACATTATATGAATGTGGATGACTTTATATTGGCATTTACAGGGCAATTGGCTCTGCGACAAATGCCACTGGAACCAAAAGTCTTTCTTCATGGGGTATGCATTTTGTTGACGTGGCTACCAGGCTTAGTGGGAAAGATTATGAGAATACCTGATGAATTCTTGTTCCGGCCACAGATACCCATGGACAAAGATGGAACACAGACTATTCCACTGGAGGTAAAGGCAGCCATATTGCGAGGAGAAATGGCAATGCTCGAAGGAACAGATGATGATGGCAGGCCATGGAGAACAGTGATTGCTATTGGGGTAGGGTGTTGACTGACTGATGTCACTGAGGATGATATGTTTAAGGATGATCCAATGGATGATGATGTAATATTTGAGATGAGTATTACATATTGGATTAGAATATAAAAAAGAGAGGTCCCACAGCAAATGGTGATAGTACGACAGCATCCATCATTTTTTGATGAGGACTTAGAAAAGGTGCCAAGCCCTTTATGGACTAAAGGCCCCTATGAGGCGGGTCTATTGAAAGAGATAGGGGAGGTCAAAATAAAAGTGAAGCCAGGAGCAATTTTACCTTGAGCAAAACAGTATCCGATGTTTCGAGAGGCAGATGAAGGGATTTTTAAGATTATTTCAGCACTGATAGAACAAAAGATTCTGGTACTGTCAGAATCATTGTGCAATACCGTGGTGTATCCTATCAAGAAATCAAAGGGGGTTCATGGAGATTCATACAAGAAATGAGACCGATTAACCAGATTGTAGAGGCAGAATTTCCTTTAGTTCCTAATCCAACGACAACACTATGCAGTATCACAGTAGAGGTGTAATATTTCACTGTGATTGACTTGGAAAATGCATTTTTCTCAATCCTGTTACATAAGGACCTACAAGACTTGACTTCCTTTTCGTTCCACCAGACCTGTCTGAAACATACAAGAATGCGCCAAGGGTACTGTGAGTCCCCATCGATCTTTAATAGGGTGCTTCAGATGGACCTAGGCAATATTGATTTGATAATACATGGCATTCTTATTTATAGCACCACAGAAGATGAATGTAGACAAGATTTGATTCAGTTAATGACTGTCCTAGCCAAAAAGGGATATAAGGTAGACAAGTTACAGTATTGCCAAGAAGAGGTATTGTACATTGGCCAGTTGATTTCACATGAGGGAAAAAGGCTCACACCTGAGAGAACTAAGGCAATCATGAAAACAGCAAAACCACACACAGTGAAGCAAATGCAGGCATTTTTGCCACTATATAATTATGTCAGTGCATGGGTGTTTGATTATAGTTTGTCCATAAGGCCCCTTTTAGAGGCTCTAAAGGAAGAACAGGTAAACAATGAAAAAATAAAATTGTCTGAAGAAATGGCGGGACGGTTTGAAGAATTGAAGAAAGCAATTTGTACTGCTCCAGTTTTAGAAATTCCCAATTTTGATGAGGTGTTCTTTACATTTTCCCACACAAATGGGACAGTTATGACAGCAGTGCTCACGCAGAAGATTACACTAGGCTATAAGCCTCTGGCATATTATAGTGGGTTCCTAGATTCGGTTATGAGAGGGCACTTTCCTTGCGAGCAGTCACTGGCAGCAGCCACGCTCGCAATTGAGAAGTCTACCAGTATTGTGATGGGGTGTTCTATGACACTCTTTGTGGAGCATGTTTTGTTTGCGATTTTGGAGAAGCTTAAGGGTACATTGACACCTCAGAGAGCTTCTGCGTATGAGGTGATTATATTGAATCCACTGTAAGAACATGTGTTGCATTTTACCAAATGTAATGGCATTTTTTAATTGCAAAATGTAGTTGCATTTTTGTTGTCAGCAGTAATATGGCATTTTGTTTAGCTAGTATAATATAGCCTTATTGGTAGTATGCAAAGCACAGGATTTACAACACAGCCAAGCCAAACTTGAAACTGCAGATAATAAAATGCACACATAGAAAAGTTTAGTGCTGGCAGGTCAAATGATGAAGTGAACCATTTTTTTGGATGCCTCATACATGGAGACTACATTAAATTATATAACTGACTAACATAATTAACACTGCTAAAATACTAATTCTAACTTCTCTAACATTATAATGCTGTCTCATATGCAAAATGAGGTGAAGATCCATCTTTTAGTGGCACTGCTGTGATTAATTTTTAAATACACACTGGTGTTTTTTTTCAGAATGTGGAGAATAGAAAAATGCAGGCAGCAGGAAACAGAATGAAACATTAATAAAGGGAGGCCTAAAGCTCTAATTGTTCTGAACATGAGGGTTGATGCAGAACACATTCGTGTTAACCTGATTGGGGGAAATTATAGGCAGACAAGCCACATCAAAAGGGGAAGGATATGAGCTTTCTTGGTGACAAGAAATGCGGAGAGCAGTTCATTCAGGCTGGGCTGAGAAGACTGACAGAGTTCCAAGTGGTCAGAGCGCTGGCTGTGACAGATATCTCGCTAGTGCTCCCCACACAAGATTACAGAAGCATTTTGCGCTGACACTGGGCTTGCATTTGCGAATATAGCAAGGTTGTGCTGGGAACTTCAAAAAAATACTAATCTTGGTAAGATATATGCCAAGTGAGGACCATGTGAATTGCCGTTTGAGTGGCTGAGGTTTATTACAGTGCAGGAAGCCATTGCATGTTTATCTTTTGTCATGTTCAGAATGTGGGAACATTAACCCATGTTTCAAAAGACCTGCTTGTTCTGTTTTGTTTTCTTTTTTGTATTCCAGTGACGGGGTAATTTACCCATGGTAAGACTTAATGACTTGTGAATAAGACATGATATAATGAGTGTATATGAAAACAAATGGAATTGTGGTGTCATTTTTGCATCTGTGAATTCATTTATATAAGTGACGTATACAGGGGAGGTTCATATCTGTTCAGTAGTGCATTTTCCAATTTATCAAAGCAAGTAAAATAACAAACACGAGAAGGTTTGTGTGCGGTATGATGAATGTTTCTTTCCTTGCATGCTGATGGGAAAGCATCTGATACATAGATTACTGGATGTAAATAAGCCAGTGATACCAGCCACAAACTATAGGTGGCGTTCTTAATAAAATCATTGGGTTCTTATAAAGTGCATAGGTCTGGAGCTCTCTACAGACAATTAGGGGGTATTCTAATAGAAAGGAAAGGTTTGTTTTATGATGGGGTTATAGTATAAAAAGAAAACCATGCTCACCGCTCTACCACAGGTATAAATACTGCAAAACAAGATACCACTAAAATTACCAACAATATAAGCTAACAAAGTATGATCACTGAAATAGTGTGATACCAAACCCAATATAAATGCCAGACTAATTTATCACCAAATTACTGCCAATATTTTTACGGTAAGAAAATACTGGCAAACCTCGGATTTACCCCCAATAGAACAAAATATCTTACAAATAATAGTGCGTTGGCCGGGAAAGTGACTGTAGAGCACCTACTGGACGTGGCAAGTGTGTCTAACACTACCATTTGTGCATTAAAGGAAACCCATTTTATGAGAGCAGTGTGACACTAGAAGTGAATTTCAGAATGTCTCAAATGGAGGCCACTTTCCGAGAGTTAGTGCAATATCTGGAGGCAAAGTTATATGCACACGGAACATGGTCATCAAATAACGCCACAGAGTAGCATGGCCGTATCTATGGGGAAGTGCAGAAAGAACCGTTGGACAACATTTTTGCAGAAGGTAGCATAATCCAGGTCTGTCTTTTGAGATTATTAAATGCTGCTGATCAACATACAGAGAAAGATTGTCTGATACGGCTATGTGCTAAGACATGGTTATTTTTAAATAGGTCTCAGCGAATGCAAGAAAATGATGCCAAGCTGATTAGCAGATTAAAGGTTGAACTGGATGGAGCTAGTGAACTAGAAGAAAGGTTAATAGCAGAACTGGAGGTATGTCAAAAGGACATGCAGTCAAAATGTAAATACCTCGACACTCAATTGTCCCAAAGAAAGAAACAGTTTGAGGATAGTGAGCAAGAATTAAAACACTTGAAAAGGATGGGTAGATCATATTAGACAAGATTAAGACAAGGTTATTTTGGAAATGCAGATTTTACAAAAAGAACATTTTGAGAAATAAAGTGATCTTCAAAATGCTGAACAAGAGCTAGTTAAAATGGTTCAAGAAAGAGACAAGAGAGGCACAGAATTCAATGAATGCCAAATGCAGATGAGCGATATGCAAAATGTGATTAATAAGATGGGTGATGAAAACAATTACTTGCATAAGGAGGCAGATCGACTCCTTAAAAAGTGCAAGGATTTGGAATAGCAAATATGCATTTCCATTCCCAGGACAAATGACAGGGCACCACATTCAATGGAATTGAGATGAATTCTATTTCTACATGGAGAGATAGTGCCCAAGTGGCTGTGCCGGTGTCTGAACTTGGTTGTAGTGCTCTTGGGGGATTTGACACACCCATTGGGGCCGCCACCAATCCCATACGCCTGAAACAAGGGTCATTACAGGAGGCAAAGAAAGTTGCATACACGATTACGGCTGGGCCAAGTACGTCCCCTCACCAGTTTTTGCAAGACCTAAAAAGAGCTTTTTCTCGCTTTGATGTATCTTTTGACCCCCAATTCCAATAAGTTTAAAACTGCTTCCTTCTAATGGTTGCAGAAAGACATTATATCACATTTAGTCTGCGAATTTGATCGTGACAAGTCCCTTGAGTGGATTGTGCACCAAAGTACAAAAGTATATGAAGTGCTATACTGTCAGGGTAGAGAGAGTGATAAAATGAAAGATACTAGACCAAAATCTAAAGAATCCTCAGCAACAGTGATGGAGATCAGGTCAGCTAAAATGTCACTTGAATCCACCAGGCAAAAATAATGTGACACCCGAACAGAGGGGTAATACATAGAAGTTGCCTCTCTCTGCACCGATGTTTCAGTCACATGATCCTAGTAAGGGAGAGCTACATTAGCCATAGGTACTTAGGTGACAGGCCTCAACAGGATATCAGCATGATATGTCAGGTATGAATAATAATCAGAGACAAGGGCAGGATTCAAGAAATAATGGTCCCTACCAGACATTGGGGACAGAGAGCAGATTTGACCCGAACACCATGATATATGGTAATCAGGAAAGACCCCGGTATGTGGATCAATTTTCTGAAAATTGGAATCAGCGTAGGTGACAATATTCACCAAATGAGAGACAGGACATGAGGCAGAGTATGAATTATGCCTCATCTCAATACAATCAATCACCGCCACCAGGGGACTACAACCAAAGGATAGGTACAACCCGCTCCCTGCCCAACATGAATCAAGAGTTCAGAAACAACCCCAATTGGAATCATTCTCCTCAGAGATATCAGAACAGATTCAACAAGGTGGAAAACAACCAATATCGGCATGGCTGCAGAGAGAAGATTCTAGAGAAATGGAAAGATTTCAGTGTCTTGAGGCCCAAGTGAAAATGTTGGCTGAACAAATAGGAAAGCTCTGTACGGCCCAAAAACAGTCATCAAAAAAGGGGGCAGAAGGCCATAGTAATGACCGGGTGGCTTCCGATAATAAGTGACTAAGGGGCTGATTCGTGGAATTAAGTGTGCCGAAAAATGGGTATTTGTTCACCATTCTGCCCGCTGTTAGGGAGAATTCTCATTTCATGGCTAATTTCCCTTACCTAGTGAGTCCCTTAGCAGCTTTACTGGATCTCTGGAGTTATTTTCTTCCACTTGGTAGGAGTGTGAGCTTTTCACCACTCTTACTTGTGTTTTGCTATGTGTTTTTACCTGTTTTTGGGATGGTGGACTCTGGAGTACACCACTTCAGTAGCCCCCTTCTTTTATGTGTCACACAGCACCGTCTATGCAGTGACACAGGGTTGTCGTTCAGAATTCCCACCGACTTCATTTCTGAGGCTGACTACTGTCCCCCAGAAAAGGGTAAAGTTACCATTAAGTTTACTTAGTCAAATGAACCACAGATCCAGTACACCCCATCTTACATGGAGTACTGGAAGGGTTAAGTCTTAGCCCTTTTTATCTGTATCTCTTAGAGCATTGTTTCGCTCTTTTAACATTTAGACATGGCTGGTGGTAGTGGTATCGACCCTCATTTTTTACCACGGTTGTTTTATATAACCGTGGTATTATTGTAGGCTATTGTGTTAGCTTCGAACTTAAACCCGCTTGACCAAATACTTTTTCTTTTGGCTCCGGTGCGGTTTATTCACCATTTCTTTTTGTTAAAATCCTTCTTGAGTTTTACTTTGCATGGCAAACCAGGTTTGCCATCTTTGTTCAGGGTCTTTTGGCGGGCTTCTGCCAAGAAGCCCTCCTCAAGGCACCTGGGTGTCTAGGTGGGCTGAATGTGAGGGAGGGGTGTAGTCACCCCCTGCATAGGGTATCCTAGGAAACCCAAGTCACACTTTGTCATGATTGGGCAAGGTGGTTGTCCGGGCTGGACCACCCCCTGCTGGGTGATTGACAGCCAGGCTGTGTGAATAGGGGATTTTCGCATAAAAGGCAGGTATCTTGGGCTGGAAGTCAGAGAGTCGCCACTGGAACCACAAGGAACCAAAGAGAAGCAGAAGGGAGGTCGACTGCTGCAACTATCCCATACCAGTGAAGCTCTGCTGAAGTCCTGAGCTGTCTACCCTTCAACGACTAAGTGGAGATCCAGTCCGGAGTCTTCTTCCCTTGAGCCTGGTGGGGATAACCAGCTCGTCTTCTTCAGCCAGAGGTCACCTTCGTGGTCGAAATCACTGCACACTGCTGTAGTGGTCCAGATAACTACCTGAAGAGCCTCTCCTGTTTTTAAGGACCGCACCTTTTATTCATTGTCGCTGCTGCCGGCATCATCCCTGTGTGTTGTAGACCCCCTTCATCGTCCTTCTTCGTGCCGAAGCCAGGAATCGTGGGTCAACGGGAAACTACCAGGCACAACTGCCGTGGCACCAGCTTCTTCTTTGAAAAGATACTGTGTCCTGCTTGAGGAATTTTGGGTGAAATCCCTGTTTCTCGCTTATAAGGCTTGCCCTTATTTTTCCCTCTTTCTTATAACATTTGCTTCCGAACATTTGACAATATCTAAAGTACTCTTGCCAACTTTGAATCCCGAACGATCCGACATGTGATCCTCGACACAGGAACCCGGTTCCAATTGATACTGGCTCTGGCCTCTTGACTCTTGCATTTCTGTCTATGAGTGTTCTTCGATTCTATCTGCCTATCTAACATATTGCTTTTGATTTTTGCCTCCAACTCTCTCTGGATATCTCAGGTGCTAAGTGTGTTTTTCCCCGGTAGCATTTCTTGCCGTGGATACGTGTTTATTTAGTAGACCGAACTGTCAAAAAGTGATCGCAATCGTATTCACGGTAATGTGTATTGTTTCGTAATACCGGTTCTCTCAAACACTGGTTACTTACCTTGATTTATACCGTACAAAGTGAATTGGTCAGTTGTAGTGTATTTAACGTGTGGTTTTTAATTTAATAGAAGTGTTGTGTTAATAACAAATGGTTTAAAAATAAATATACTTATATCTTTTACCTGAAACCTTAATTCAGTGTTTGCTTTAGCCACAGTAATTGTGTCCCTTTGTGTAATATCTGCTACTGCACATATACTCTTGAGATAAGCCTGGCTGCTCCGCTACTGCTACCACTTTAACATAGTAGTACAGGCTTGTACCAAAGGTAAAACTTGTATTGCCACCTGTAGTCTTAATCGTGTATAGTGGTCCCTAAGGGCACTGCACGGGATTCTGCCTAACACTGGTGTACAGCGGTGAGGATTTGGAAGTAGAGTGATTACACTTAGAGTGCTGCTATTGCTTTGGTTCAACTAACCACAAGGTTAACACCACTAATTCTATTTTACTGAGAAATCATGTCAAATATGGAAAGCTACACTGAAGAGAGTCTCTTGAACTACACTGCTGAGGTTTTGAGAAGCATGTGTAGAGAGAGGAGCCTCTCTGGTAAAGGAAAGAAATCTGAATTGATTGCAAAGGTAATGGGAAAGCAAAGTCTGGAGAGTGGGTCAGAAGGGCCTACCCCTCCAGCAAATGTGGATACTGATGTTTCTGATTCTGAGAGTATTGATTTGGAAGAAGTAGATGAGTCATTGTTAGGTAACTCTACAACTCCTTTGACTGCTCAGAAAGCTCAACCTCTGTCCACTGGGACCCCCACAGGTCCTACACTTACTCCTGAATTTATTGCACTTGAAAAAATGAGACTTGAATTAGAAGTGAAACGTTTTGATGCACAAACTGACATGAAACATCAAGAGTTAAGGCTCAGAGAAATGGAGCTGAATCATGAACTAGAGATGAAAACGTTGTCTGTAGAAAATGCTTCTCTCCCCGAGTCTTCTAGGTCTGCCAGCCCTAAGAGACCCTGTATGCCAAAGGAGATGATTGGTATGTATTAGACTAAACTTCATGTTTTGGATTGGTTAGCAATGTTTGAGTACAATCATGGGATTCAAGGTATCTCAGGGAATCAGTTGATTCCCTGGCTTTTTTCTAGGCTTCCCCCTGTTGCAAGTGATGCTGTAATGGAGTTGGGGGAGGAGGAAAAACAGGATTATGAGTGTGTGAAGCTAGCAGTAATAGCTAGATTTGGGAAGACCGCTTGCCAGTATCTTAGGTTTAGATCCCTAAAAAAGCATGATGGTACCCCTTGGGATACCTGGGTGTGTGAATGTTTGAAAAACTTAGATGGTTGGGTTAAGGGTTACAAATTGAACACTTATGAATGTTTGAGCAATCTTGTTATGCTGGAGTCTATTTTTGATGTCTGTTCCCCTGAGCTTAGACAGCGCTTGGCTGATTCAAAGGAGATAGATCCTAAGAAACTAGCTAAGGCTGCTGACTTATGGGTTGCCAACAGGGCCACTCACAAGGATTCTGGGGCAACTCAGAAACAGGATGTGGGAAAACAGCCAAAGAAAGACAACACAGAGAATTCCAATAATTCCAATCCAAAAGAGGGCCCCAAACATAACCACGGTAAGCCACAAGGAAAACCGAATCAGGCTAGTGTACCCTCTGGTCCCAAACTAGATGGAGGTCAGAGTAAACCACCATTCCAGAGAGCATTTGGAAAATGCTTTGTTTGTGGGCTACCTGACCATGTGAAAGGAGATCCCAGATGTAAGGGTAAACCTTCCGGGATCAACACTGTCTCCTTAGCCTTCATCCAGGTGGATGAAGTACCTATGACCAGTGGAAACTTTCAGTTACTAGCTGATGAGCCCATGAGAGTCTCAGCAAGTGTTTCTTTAGTGTACTTGGGTCTTTGGGAACAACATAACTTAGATGTCTATAACTCAATCCCAGATGATACTAAAGAGTATTACAAAGATAGTGTTCTTGTGAATGGTCAGGAGACCCCTGCAATCAGAGACACTGGAGCCAGCATTACTGTGGTTGATGAATGTTTTTTCAAGGTGGAGGATGTTGCTAAAACACCCAAACACTTAAACAAGTTAGCTGGAGGCCCTGTGCAAATGGTTCCCCAGTTACCAGCTCTCATCCAGTGTAATGACATGACTGTCAGGATACCTGTAAGTGTGCAAAATAACGTACCTGGGAGGGTCCTGCTGGGTAATGACCTTAAAACCCTTGGAGTTGTGCCTATTACCCCCAGGCCTCCCAGCAGAATGAAGCAGGAGCTCACAAGGTCTGCAAGGGAGAGAACCTTGAGATTCTCTCCTGGGGACATGATAGAGGAAGCTATGACCCCCAAGTCCACAGGACTTACTTACTGCCATTGCAGGGCAAGAAAAGACAAAGGGGAGACCCAAGTCTCCCAGCAAGAAACCAGCAAGCACTCCTGTGCCCAGAAGGACATCTCCAAGACTGTCCAAAGTCACATATGTGACTCCCACACCAGCTGAGGCTGAGTGTGAGGTTCAACCCTGTAAGGTCAAACTAGATACTGAGGAATCAGATCTAGAAGAGGATCTTACCTTGGTAGGAGATCTGGACCCTGTTGACCATCCTGAGCTGCAGTCTTTTCTGGCAGAAGGTGGACCCAACAGGGAAGATTTCAGGAAGGGACAAAGAGAATGTCCTACCTTGGAAGGTCTTCGCCAACAGGCAACTTCTCAGCTCAATGGGACTGAGCCTGGGAAGTATAGGTTGCACTGGGAAGATGGCCTCTTCTACAGTGAACCAACTGAGTCAACCCCTGGAGACTACAAAAGACTTGTAGTACCTCTAGTGAACATGCTCCAGTTTCTGCAGTTAGCCCACGAGATACCTTTGGCTGGTCACTTAAATTTTAAGAAGACCAAGGATAGGCTCTATCTTTACTTCTATTGGCCTAAATGGGTTCAGAGGTAGACAAATTCAGCAGAAGCTGTCACACTTGCCAAACCTCTGGCAAGAGTGGATCCAAGAATGTGGCACCCTTAGTGCCCCTCCCAGTAGTGGGAGTTCCTTTGAGAGGGTCAGGATTGACATTGTTGGTCCTCTTGATCCTCCCACATCTTCAGGCAACAGGTTTATCCTGTTTGTAGTGGATCATGCCACTAGATTTCCTGAAGCCATACCTATGAGGACTGTTACGGCTCTGACTGTGGCTAAGGCCCTACTTGGTATTTTTGCCAGAGTAGGTTTTCCTACGCAGGTGATATTGGACAGGGGATCACATTTTATGTCCAACTACATGCAAGCCAAGTGGAAACCCTGTGGAGTAATCTACAAGTTCTCAACTGCCTAGCATGCCCAAACCAATGGATTGGTAGAGAGGTTTAACCGAACTATGAAGAGCATGATAGGTGCTTTAGAGGAACCCCTTAAAAGAAAGTGGGGCCTTCTACTGCCATGCCTTCTCTTTGCATATATAGAAGTCCCTCAGGAGGGAGTAGGATTTAGTTCCTTCGAACTTCTTTATGGCCATCCAGTCAGAGGCCCATTGACCCTGATTAAGAAGGGGTTGGAAAGTGCTCCTTACCCCAAGCCAGTCAGAGTGACTGACTATGTGATAGGTCTCCAGAGGAGAATGTCACACATGATGGCAGAGGCAACTGATAACTTGAAGGCTGGTCAAGCTCTGGTCAAACATTGGCATGGCAAAAACAAAGAGGTGATGGCTGGAAGGTTTAGAATGAATCTTAACCACTGGCATTGCTCTGGGCACCCTCCAGACCATCGTTCTTCGCCTGCCAAGCCATTACAGAAGGGCAAAGACCATATGCAAATCCGGCTTGGTCCCACCCCAAAAGGGGCAGTCCAGCCCGAACTGCTAGGTCACATCCCTTCTGCATGAGACCACAAGCATCCCCAAACATGTTTCGGCCTTGTTGGGCCTCATCAGTGAGGAATAGCTTGGGTCTCCCTTCGGTGGCAGTACCTGACTGATTTGCATATGGCTGGACCCCTTTTGCAATGGCGCAGACAGGCTAAAAAACAGTGGTGTGGAAGGTTGCCCAGAGCAACGCCAGTGTTCAGATTAATTCAAAACCTTCCACCCATCACTTTTTTGGTTTCAGTTTGTCTCCCTATGGTAGAGAGGGTATGCCCAGACGTGGGTCCATTGCTCGCTGCGCCTAGGGAACCAAGCCGCACCTCACTGAGGAGGCCCAACAAGGCCGAAACATGTCTGGGGTTGCTTGTGTTTCTGTGCGGAGGGGACCTGGCCTAGCAGTTCGGGCAGGGCTGCTCCCATTGGTGGCAGTACCTGATTGATTTGCATATGGCTGGACCCCTTTTGAAATGGCGCAGACGGGCTAAAAAACAGTGGTGTGGAAGGTTGCCCAGAGCAACGCCAGTGGTTCAGATTAATTCAAAACCTTCCACCCATCACTTTTTTGGTTTCAGTTTGTCTCCGTATGTGAGAGAGGGTATGCCCAGACATGGGTCCCTTGCTCGCTGCACTATGGGGAACCAAGCCGCACCTCACTGAGGAGGCCCAACAAGGCTGAAACATGTCTGGGGTTGCTTGTGTTTCTGTGCAGAGGGGACCTGCCTAGCAGTTCGGGCAGGGCTGCTCCCATTGGTGGCAGTACCTGACTGATTTGCATATGGCTGGACCCCTTTTGCAATGGCACAGACGGGCTAAAAAACTGTGGTGTGGAAGGTTGCCCAGAGCAACGCCAGTGGTTCAGATTAATTCAAAACTTTCCACCCATCACTTTTTGGTTTCAGTTTGTCTCCCTATGTGAGAGAGGGTATGCCCAGACGTGGGTCCCTTGCTCGCTTCGCCATAGGGAACCAAGCCGCACCTCACTGAGGAGGCCCAACAAGGCCGTAACATGTCTGGGGTTGCTTGTGTTTCCGTGCAGAGGGGACCTGGCCTAGCAGTTCGGGCAGGGCTGCTACGATTGGTGGTAGTACCTGACTGATTTGCATATGGCTGGACTCCTTTTGCAATGGTGCAGACGGGCTAAAAAATGGTGGTGTGGAAGGTTGCCCAGAGCAACGCCAGTGGTTCAGATTAATTCAAAACCTTCCACCCATCACTTTTTTGGTTTCAGTTTGTCTCCCTCTGTGAGAGAGGGTATGCCCAGACATGGGTCCCTTGCTCGCTGCGCCATAGGGAACCAAGCCAAACCTCACTGAGGAGGCACAACAAGGCCGAAACATGTCTGGAGTTGCTTGTGTTTCCGTGCAGAGGCGACCTGGCCTAGCAGTTCGGGCAGGGCTGCTCCCATTGGTGGCAATACCTGACTGATTTGCATATGGCTGAACCCCTTCAGCAATGTTTTAGACGGGCTAAAAAACGGTGGTGTGGAAGGTTGCCCAGAGCAACGCCAGGGGTTCAGATTAATTCAAAACCTTCCACCCATCACTTTTTTGGTTTCAAACATTGGCATGACCAGAAGGCTAACATGGTTGAGTTTACTCAAGACCAGCTTGTTCTTGTTATGGTCACCACAAGGCAGAGGGCCTTGCAGGACAAATGGATAGGACCCTTCAAGGTTGTGGGTAAACTTGGAGAGGTGAACTATCTGGTGGACTTAGACAAACCTAAGGAGGCTCCCAGAGTCTTTCACACCAACCGTTTGAAGGCACATGTCCCTCTACCTGACATAGGAGCTTTTGCTTCTAGCTTCAGCTCAAGAGGAGGAGGAGAGTGAACCTCTGCCTGACCTCCTCGGAGGCTTACCTTTAGATGAGCAAGTGGAAGGAGTTAATCTCTCTTCCAGTCTCACATCTGACTAACAGGATGAGTGCAAGTTACTGTTAAATCAGTTTGCCTCCCTCTTCTCACTTTCACCAGGCTTAACCCCTTGTGGCCAGCATGATATACTCACCGGTGACTGTTTGCCTGTCAAAAGCAGGGGTGACCGAATGTCTGACAATATAAGAACCCATATAAGGAATGAGGTCAACAAGATGCTTGATCTCGGCGTTATAGAACCCTCTACTAGCCCATGGTCTAACCCAGCTGTGCTTGTACCAAAGGCAGGATCCAAAGAGTTGAGATTCTGTGCGGACTATAGAGCTCTAAATGCAGTCACAACGACTGATTCCCATCCTTTACCTAGGACAGATGAGCTGGTGGACAAACTTGGTACAGCCAAGTACCTCAACACATTTGACCTTACGTCAGGCAATTGGCAAATAGCCCTGACAGACCATGCCAAGGAGAAAACTGCATTTTCTACCCCAGGAGGCCTCTACCAATTCAAGGTAATGCCTTTTGGATTAAAGAATGCACCTGCTACATTTCAGAGGATGGTCAATCAAGTTCTGAATGGGATGGAGGACTTCTGCATGGCATACTTGGATGACATTGCTGTGTTCAGCCCTACATGGAAAGAACATATTGAACACCTAGGCTATGTATTGCAGGCTCTGCAATAGGCCCATCCGACCACACAGGCAAGCAAATGTCAAATTGGTCAGAGTTCAGTGGTCTACCTTGGACATGAGGGAGGAGGAGGTGAAATAAGGACATTGCCTAGCAAAGTACAAGCTGCACAAAACTGGTCAAGCCCTACTACTCAAACGCAAGTGAGAGCCTTCCTAGGTCTCACTGGGTATTATAGGAACTTCATAGAGAACTATGGGACCATAGCTTATCCCTTGAATGTCATCTCCTCTCCCAAATTTCCTAAAAAGGTCAAATGGAATGAGGAGTGCAATCAAGCATTTGAAGGTCTGAAGAAAGCCCTTTGTCAAGCTACAGTCCTAAGAGCTCCTGACTATCACCAACCCTTCATTGAACAAACTGATGCTTCTAATGTAGGTATAGGTGCAGTCCTTAGACAACTGGATGGGAAAGGTAGGGAACACCCCATTTGTTTCATCAGCAGGAAGTTAAAGGATCCTGAGACAAGGTGGGCAACAATACAACGATAATGTTTTGCTGTTGTGTGGTCACTGAAGAGGTTTAGACCATACTTGTATGGATCAACATTCATCATTCAGACTGACCACCAACCCTTGGGATGGCTGATGCAAATGTAAGGGGAAAACCCAAAGTTACTCAGATGGTCAATCTGCCTGCAAGGATTTGATTTTTTCCATTGAGCACAGAGCAGGAAGTCACCACCAAAATGCTGATGGTCTCTCTAGGATGTTTGTAACCGACTAGAAGTATGAGAACCATCCAGGAGTGGATTAAATCCTCCTTTCCCTTACTCTGGGGGAGGTGTTAGGGAGAGTTCTCATTTCAAGGCTAATTTCCCTTACCTAGTGAGTCCCTCAGCAACTTTACTGGATCTCTGGAGTTATTTCTTTCCACTTGGTAAGGGTGTGAGCTTTTCATAACTCTTACTTGTGTTTTGCTATGTGTTTTTACTGTTTTTGTGATTGTGGACTCTGGAGTACCCCACTTCAGTAGCCCCCTTCTTTTGTGTGTCACACAGCACCGTCTGTGCAGTGACACAGGGTTGTCGTTCAGAATTCCCACCGACTCCATTTCTGAGGCTGACTACTGTCCCCCAGAAAAGGGTAAAGTTACCATTAAGTTTACTTAGTCAAATGAACCACAGATCCGGTACACCCCACCTTACATGGAGTACTGGAAGGGTTAAGTCTTAGCCCTTTTTATCTGTACCTCGTAGAGCATTGTTTCACTCTTTTAACATTTAGACATGGCTGGTGGCAGTGGTATCTACCCTCATTTTCTACCACGGTTATCTTATATAACCGTGGTAATATTGTAGACTATTTTGTTATCCTCGAACTTAAACCCGCTTGACTAAATACTTTTTCTTTTGGCTCTGGTGTGGTTTATTCACCATCGGTTTTTAGTTAAAATCCTTCTTGAGTTTTACTTTGCGTGGAAAACCAGGTTTGCCTTCTTTGTTCACTGTCTTTTGGTGGGCTTCTGCCAAGAAGCCCTCCTCAAGGCGCCTGGGTGTCTAGGTGGGCTGAATGTGAGGGAGGGGTGTAGTCACCCCCTGAACAGGGTATCCTAGGAAACCCAAGTCGCCCTTTGTCATGATTGAGCAAGGTGGTTGTCTGGGCTGGACAACCCACCTACTGGGTGATTGACAGCCAGGCTGTCTGAATGGGGAATTTCGCATAAAAGGCAGGTCTCTTGGGCTGGAAGTCAGAGAGTCTCCACTGGAACTACAAGGAACCGAAGAGAAGCGGAGGGGAGGTCAACTGCTGCAACTATCCCGTACCGGTAAAGCCCTGCAGCAGTCTTGAGCTGTCTACCCTTCAACGACTAAGAGGAGATCCAGTCCGGAGTCTTCTTCCCTTGAGCCTGGTGGGGATAACCAGCTCATCTTCTTCACCAGAAGTCGCCTTCGTGGTCGAAATCGCTGCACACTGCTGTAGTGGTCCGGATAGCAACCTGAGGAGCCTCTCCTGTTTTTAGGGAGCACACCTTTGATTCATTGTCGCTGCTGCCGGCCTCATCCCTGTATGGTGTAGACCCCCTTCATCGTCCTTCTTCGTGCTGATGCCAGGAATCGTGGGTCTAGGGGAAACTACCCGGAACAACTGCCGTGGCACCAGCTTCTTCTTTGAAAAGGTACTGTGTCCTGCTTGAGGAATTTTGGGTGAAATCCCTATTTCTCGCTTATAAGGCTTGCCCTTATTTTTCCCTCCTTCTTATAGCTTTTGCTTCTGAACATTTGCCAATATCCAAAGTACTTTTGGTAACTTTGAATCCCGAACTATCCGACGTGTGATCCTCGACACAGGAACCGGTTCCAATTGACACTGGCTCCGGCCTCTTGACTCTTGTATTTCTGTCTATGAGTGTTCTTCAATTTTGTCTGCCTATCTAACACATTGCCTATGATTTTTGCCCCCAACTCTCTCTGGGTATCTCAGGTGCTAAGTGTGTTTTTGCCCCGGTAGCATTTCTTGCAGTGGATATGCGTTTATTTAGTAGACCGAACTGTCAAAAAGTGATCGAAATCATATTCATGGTAACGTTTATTGTTTCGTAATACCAGTTCTCTCAAACACAGGGTACTTACCTTGATTTATACCGTGCAAAGTGAATTGGTCAGTTGTAGTGTATTTAATGTGTGGTTTTTAATTTAATAGAAGTGTCGTGTTAATAACAAATGGTTTAAAAATAAATATACTTATATTTTTTGCCTGAAACTTTGAGTCAGCGTTTGCTTGATCCACAGTAATTGTGTCCCTTTGTGTAATCTCTGCTACTGCTCATATACGCTTGAGATACACCTGGCTGCTCGGCTACTGCTACCACTTTAACATAGTAGTACAGGCTTGTACCAAAGGTAAAACTTGTTTTGCCACATGTAGTCTTAATAGTGTGTAGTGGTCCCTAAGGGCACTGCACAGGATTCTGCCTAACACCCGCAAATCCCCATTTGTTAAACAGGGGTTTGCGGGTAGAATGGCGCACAAATCCCCATTTTTCGGCGCACATAATTCCATGAATCAACCCCAAAATCTTCATGATACCTGCAATGCTAAAAAGACAGATTGCCCTGATCTGGTTTTGCATAATGATCTGCTTTCCCATTTGGGGCTTTAGGGCTCCCCTCGGGGAGCCCTAGAGCCCCAAATGGGAGAGCAGATTTAGGAAGAAACACTGCAGCATTTAGCATTTCCCATTTGGGGCTCTCGGGCCCCCTGTGGGGAGCCCGAGAGCCCCAAATGGGAAATCAGCTGTAGGCAGAAACACTGCGGCATGTTAACACAACTGTGTTGTGTTTCTGCCTGCCCTGGCTTTCACTTTGGGTCTCCGATGCACTCTCCGGTGCTCTCCTGGGGCTCCGAGCCTGAGAAACTTAGAAAGAAAAACCGCTGCGTTTTGAAACACAATAACGTTGTATTTATGTTTGCCATCGCTTCAAAAGCAACCGCAAACATAAATACAATGTTTTTAAAGCTGCGGTTTTATTTCTAAGTTTTCCGGCTCCTCCAGCCCGGAAAACTTAGAAAAAAAAACGCAGCTAGTGTTTATTTTTATAAAAAAAATAGCACTTACCGAGATGCAGCTGCAGCTTTTCTGCCTGTAGTCTCCGGTCCCCGTCCTACGCGTACAGCACCAATGAAGGAAAAGCCACCCAGTGGTAGCTTTTGTTTACTACAGCTTTTCCTTCATTAGTGCCGCAAAGGCCAAAGCGAGCACAGCGGCGGGCATCGATTTCACAAAATGGATGCCCCCATGTGCTATCTTTGAGCTTGAATTGCTCAAAATTTTACATAGGGACTTTGAAAAAAAAATGCCAATCTTTTTTTTAATATTGCCTATCTATTTTAGAAATAAAAAATTTTGGGCGAACCATTTCTTTAACATTGGACACAAACCCATCCACCACAATGTGTGGATGGTGATTGGGACACAAAATGATATGGGAATATGGTCCCGGCTAGGTGGGCCTGTGCCCTAATTTGAAGACAAGAGAAAGGCTTATTATTGTGCACAACTGGTCCCATATGCAATTGAGTTACAGGTGAAGAGGATATTACTATTCCTGCATTCACCAAGCAGGTTGCTATAACACTAAAGTGCAAGAATGGACAGCAAATGAAAGATTCTGATGCATTTGTGTTCTTGAATGAATCCATGAAACAGCAAGGCCTGGATCATGAATACACCCAGATGTTGGAGAAGGGTCTGTCAAAATTATGGTGAACAATAAAGGATGTCAGGATATTCATTTAGAAGAGAATTCTTTATTAGGAATGGCCATACAAAAATCACATTATACTGCAGATTTCAATAACATGGTGTTTGGAAATATCCCTGAGAGATATGTAGATGCACAGGGTGTGTTGCCAGAATATCTGGATTCTCAACCCATAAGGGATGTTTAAAATTCAATCTGCGTACCCTTATGATTCCAATGAGACAGTGTGCTGTCATCAAGAGAATTGTATAATGTTTGAATTAAATGAAAATGGAACAGAAAATCAGCACATCGAAGTGGAGGCTGATATGCCAAAATATTTGAAAGTAGCTGTTTTACAGAGAGATACAGCCACACAGTTGGAAGAAGGCACAGAGGTTCCTCCACTGGAGGATTTCCCCGAATTTTCAAAAATGGTAAAGGAACAGATTCTGTTAGCATATGCATGTGATAGTGAAGAGGATAAGAATGAATTGAGAAAAATATTTATGGAATGTAAAGATGTCTTTGCCAAAGATGCATATGATTGCAGCCTAACTAATGTACATGTTGCCACATTAACAGAGGGGTGTGGTAGAAATCCAGCATTTGTGTGACAATATCGATTGCCACTTGCATGCTGAGAGTCATTGGCAGAGATAAATAAAAACTTGGAGTCTAGGCGAATTATTAGGCCCATTCATAGTACCTCTAACACTCCTATTTTGGGCGTGTTAAAGCCAAATGGTCAATTGCGTCTGTGTGCAGACCTGAGGGAGTTAAATAAAAGAGTGCCATTGTCTAGATGGCCGCTGCCATTTATTGATCAAGGCCTTGCTCAAGTGCATGGGTCAACGGTGTTTACCACATCTGGATATTGGTGTGTGCCACTGGCAGAGGATATTCAGAATTTATTTTCATTTTCATTTGATAAAATGCAGTATGCATGGGCTAGAACACCATTTGGGTATGTCAATAGTGGGAGCGAATTTGGCATATTTTTGTGAAAGGCTATGCCTGATACTGCGGAAAGTGGAACTATAGTTCATGTGGGTGATGTCCTGATAAAAAATGAAAACTTGAAAAGCAATTTTGAGAAAATTAGACATGTACTTATCCAACTGCAAAAGGTGGGAACCAAAGTATCTTTACAGAAAGCCCAATGGTGCAAGAAAAAGGTGAATTTCCTAGGCCATGAGGTAACTGAACATGGGCTAAATCCACAAAAGAAAAAGGTGGAGGCCATACAGAAATTGAAAGATCCTAGAAATGTGAAAGGTTTAAAAAGTTTATTAGGAATGACGGGATAAAATAGGAAATGTATTGAAAAATATGCTGAAATTACTCAACCATTGACTAGACTATTGAAACGAAATACACCATGGAAATGGGAAAAGGAGCAATCTGAGGCAGTTGCTAAATTGAAGGAATGTCTCATAAATGCACTGTGTTTAACATGTCCCATACAAAACAGAGATTTCTTTATAGAAATAGGTTTCACTGAACATTGTATGTCCACAGTGTTAGCACAAAAACATGATTTGAACCACAAAACTATTTCTTATGCAAATAAGGCATTTTCCCAGGTTGAGATTAAATTCAGTGAATGTGAAAAGGCTCTTCTGACTACTGTATGGGTGCTGTAACATTTTCACTACATTGTACAAGGGGAAAAGCTAATCATTGAGACAAATCATCAACCATTGCAGTTTTTAAAGAGTAAAAGGATTAGGTCAGGCAATCTAGCACAATACAGAATTACTTCATGGACTTTGGCATTGCAAGGCTTTCCTGTAGAAGTAAGATGTGGCCAGAATAAAAAGAGCGGATTTACATGACCATGCAGCTGAATGTGTATCAGATGAAGTAGAGGTAGAATCTAGTTTGCAAGAGTTTGAACAATCACCACACAAAGCTTTTGATGAAAAGACATGCAAGAATTTACCAACTGTATATGTTAATGGATGCGCGTTTCACATTAAAAATGACAGCAGTAAACAGTTGGTATCAGGGATAGGAAATGTCTGGTTGAAATGTGAAGACATTCCTAGTATAGGGATGAGAATTGGGGCTAGGAGTAGCCAGGTAGAAGAGTTGGCAGCTATTTATAAAGCAATTACTACTGCAGTTGATAACACATTCAGTGAAATTGTTCTGGTGACTGATTCTGATTATGCACGAAATAGCTTTGTAGAATATTTGCCTGGCTGGAAAGCAAGAGGCTTGATCACATATAATAAAAAGCCCCTCAAGCATGGAAAAATAATACTGGCTATAGACAAATTAGTGTCAGAGAATGATTTAACAATATATTGGAGAAACATTTGTGGACATTTAAAAACTCCAGGAGAAGATAAGGAGGGAAATGATAAAGCAGACCACTTAGCCAAGATTGGGGCTGTTATGGGAGAGTTGTTACCCATTGAACACTTAATTGGTGAAATACAAATAGATGCAGTTACACGCTCTAAGGCTCCAAAAGAGGTAGAACAACCAGTTGTGCAATGGAGTTATGATACACCAGATCAAGATCTGATTAAAGTGCAAAAAGATGTTCCAATATTGGGGATCTATTATATTCATTTGACGGACCCCGAACAAAATCCTTTAGCTGAAAATGATTGTACAAGAAAAGAAGATTGAGGGTATTATAAAGAATAAAAAACAAATTAGACTACAGGATGGATTCATGATCAGGGAATCCATAACAGGACATCTACAGTATGTGGTACCCATTTCATTCAGAGGGCTAATGCTACACCATGCACATGATGCAATAACTGCAGGACACCGAGGTTCACAAAAAACTTTAGAAATACTGAAAGATTATGCTTACTGGCCACATATGTCCCAAGATGTGGAATTATACACTAGGGGTTGCCTGGTATGTGCTCAATTTAAACCCGCTTCACCAATGCATAGAGCTCAATTGATGAAAACAGGATTAACCCTTCCATGGTCAGATTTGCAAATTGACTATGTAGGGCCTGTAAAAAGGTTGAGCAGGGGGAACCGTTATCTTTTGACTGGTTTGTTTGATGTCGAAATGGGTAGAGTGTATCCCTGCACCAGATTGCAGTGCGCAAACCGCAGCTACATTTCTAGTAAATCATATATTTTCAAGATTTGGATTACCACAAAGAATAGAGTCAGACAAAGGAAGTAATTTTACAAGCACCTTGATGAGTAAGATGTGGCAGATATTGGGGGTGAAAAGGAAACTGCATATTGCGTACCGTCCCCGCCTCGTCTGGGAATGTAGAATGTTGCAACAGGTCTGTTGTAGAGATATTAAAGAAGTTTGTAGGGGAGGCAAATTCCAGTTGGGATTTACGATTACCTCTGGTATTGATGGCAATCAGATCGACTCCTGCCAAAGCGACATGTATCAGTCCTCATGAGGTGTTAACAGGAAGGAAGACGCTACTGCCACAACATGTATTATACAGGACACATGAGCAAACATTGGTGAGTGCATCTACAGTTCACAAATATGTGGAATAACTGAGGAAGCATTTACAACATGCATTTGGAAAGAGCTGCTGACAGTGCAAAATCATATTATGATAAAAAGACGTCTGTGAAAGAGTATAATGTAGGGGATCAGGTTTATAAATTTAATTTTGGGAAAAGTAAACATAAAAATTCAAAATTTCTTGCAGCCTGGCAAGGGCCATTTGAAATTGTGTATAAGGTGGCCCCAGTAGTTCACAAGATATTAAAGACAGAGGGTGAAATGGTGACAGAGCAATTTGTTCATGTTAACCAAATTAAGCCCTATCATCCCAAACATGAAATCAGGAGACTTTGAGCAAGTAGAGACAGCTTAACAGGGTAATTCATAGAATTTCGCAGAAAAGTGTCGCAAGCGGCTGGCGCAGAGTGTCCGCGTGCGATTGTCTGCGCCAGGCACGTGCGCTAAAACCGATTTCCGCGCACAGCGTATTCATGGATTTTAGGCTCCCAAACCAGCCGTGGCGCAGAGTATCGCAGCGACCCTGCAGCAGCGCCAGTAACGCCCCCAAGAACGCCCTTGCGCAAGGAAAAGCCATCAAAATCGCAAAATCATCGCAAAGGGCTGTGCTAACCCTGGACCAGTTTACAGGGCTGCCAAACAAGGAACGCAAAGCGGGTAACGTGCATATCAGGGGTACGCGTGAAGTTATACACGCGATTAGCCAGGGTACGTGTATTACAGGGGTACGCGGGAAGTGTAACACGCGATTGGCCAGGGTACGTGTATTACAGGGGTAGGCGGGAAGTTATACACGCGATTAGCCAGGGTACGTGTATTACAGGGGTACGCGGGAAGTTTAACACACGATTGGCCAGGGTACGTGTATTACACGGGTATGCAGGAAGTTTTACATGCGATTAGCCAGGGTACGTGTATTACAGGGGTACGCGGGAAGTTTAACACGCGATTGGCCAGGGTACGTGTATTACAGGGGTAGGCGGGAAGTTTTACACGCGATTAGCCAGGGCACGTGTATCACAGGGGTACGTGGGAATTATCACATGCGATTTGGCTGTGTACGTGTATTACAGGGGTACACGGGAAGTTTTACACGTGATTCGGCTGGGTACGTGTATTACAGGGATGCGATTTGGCCAGGTACGTGTATTACAGGGGTGCGCAGGAATTATCACACGCGATTTGGCTGGGTACGTGTATTACAGGGGTGCGTGGGAATCATCACACGCGATTTGGCTGGGTACGTGTATTACAGGGGTGCGTGGGAAGTCACACGCGATTAGGCTGGGTGGGTCCTCACAGGTGTTCCCTGTACACCCTCCACGGCCCCTGCAGGCAGCCTACAAAACAGGGGACTACCCTGCACACCTGCTCATGTCCCCCTGCACCCCCACCCCCCAGCAGTGCAGGGGCACCCTCCACCAGGCCCCCACCCATGTCTCCCACCACCCCCACCCCCCCGCCACCAGGGGCAGCCTCCACCAGGCCCCCACCCATGCCTCCCACCACCCCCAACCCCCAGCAGTGCAGGGGTAGCCTCCAACAGGCCCCCACCCATGCCTCCCACCACCCCCAACCCCCAGCAGTGCAGGGGCAGCCTCCACCAGGCCCCCACCCATGCCTCCCACCACCCCCAACCCCCATCAGTGCAGGGGCAGCCCCCACCAGGCCCCCACCCATGTCTCCCACCACCCCCACCCTCCCGCCACCAGGGGCAGCCTCCACCAGGCCCCCACCCATGTCTCCCACCACCCCCACCCCCCAGCAGTGCAGGGGCAGCCTCCACCAGGCCCCCACTCATGTCCCCTATCACCCCCACCCCCCCAGTCACCAGGGGCAGCCTCCACCAGGCCCCCACCCATGTCTCCCACCACCCCCACCCCCCCGCCACCAGGGGCAGCCTCCACCAGGCCCCCACTCATGTCCCCTATCACCCCCACCCCCCCAGCAGTGCAGGGGCAGCCTCCACCAGGCCCCCACCCATGTCTCCCACCACCCCCACCCCCCCGCCACCAGGGGCAGCCTCACCAGGCCCCCACTCATGTCCCCTATCACCCCCACCCCCCCAGTCACCAGGGGCAGCGTCCACCAGGCCCCCACTCATGTCTCCCACCACCCCCACCCTCCCGCCACCAGGGGCAGCCTCCACCAGGCCCCCACTCATGTCCCCTATCACCCCCACCCCCCCAGTCACCAGGGGCACCCTCCACCAGGCCCACACCCATGTCTCCCACCACCCCCACCCCCCCGCCACCAGGAGCAGCCTCCACCAGGCCCCCACCCATGTCTCCCACCACCCCCACCCCCCCGCCACCAGGGGGAGCCTCCACCAGGCCCCCACTCATGTCCCCTATCACCCCCACCCCCCCAGTCACCAGGGGCACCCTCCACCAGGCCCACACCCATGTCTCCCACCAAAGTCCCACACACCCCGCAATCCAGGGGCAGCCTCCACCAGGCCCCCACCCATGTCTCCCACCACCCCCATCCCCCCGCCACCAGGGGCAGCCTCCACCAGGCCCCCACTCATGTCCCCTATCACCCCCACCCCCCCAGTCACCAGGGCAGCCTCCACCAGGCCCCCACTCATGTCTCCCACCACCCCCACCCTCCCACCACCAGGGGCAGCCTCCACCAGGCCCCCACCCATGCCTCCCACCACCCCCACCCCCCCGCCACCAGGGGCAGCCTCCACCAGGCCCCCACTCATGTCTCCCACCACCCGCACCCCCCAGCAGTGCAGGGGCAGCCTCCACCAGGCCCCCACCCATGTCTCCCACCACCCCCACCCCCCGCCACCAGGGGCAGCCTCCACCAGGCCCCCACTCATGTCCCCTATCACCCCCACCCCCCAGCAGTGCAGGGGCAGCCTCCACCAGGCCCCCACCCATGTCTCCCACCACCCCCACCCCCACGCCACCAGGGGCAGCCTCCACCAGGCCCCCACTCATGCCCCCTATCACCCCCACCCCCCAGCAGTGCACCACCGGGGGTGGTGGGAGACATGAGTGGGGGCCTGGTGGAGGCTGCCCCTGGTGGCGGGCGGTGTGGGGGTGGTGGGAGGCATGGGTGGGGGCCTGGTGGAGGCTGCCCCTGGTGGCGGGAGGGTGGGGGTGGTGGGAGGCATGGGTGGGGGCCTGGTGGAGGGTGCCCCTGGATGGTGGGGGGTGGGGGTGGTGGGAGACATGAGTGGGGGCCTGGTGGAGGCTGCCCCTGCACTGCTGGGGGGTGGGGGTGGTGGGAGACATGAGTGGGGGCCTGGTGGAGGGTGCCCCTGGATGGTGGGGGGTGGGGGTGGTGGGAGGCATGGGTGGGGGCCTGGTGGAGGGTGCCCCTGGATGGTGGGGGGTGGGGGTGGTGGGAGACATGAGTGGGGGCCTGGTGGAGGCTGCCCCTGCACTGCTGGGGGGTGGGGGTGGTGGGAGACATGAGTGGGGGCCTGGTGGAGGGTGCCCCTGGATGGTGGGGGGTGGGGGTGGTGGGAGACATGAGTGGGGGCCTGGTGGAGGCTGCCCCTGGTGACTGGGGGGGTGGGGGTGGTGGGAGACATGAGCAGGTGTGCAGGGTAGTCCCCTGTTTTGTGGGCTGCCTGCAGGGGCCGTCGAGGGTGACGGGACCCACCCAGCCTAATCGCGTGTGTAACTTCGCACGCACCCCTGTAATACACGTACCAAGCCAAATCGCGTGTGATAATTCCCGCGCACCCCTGAAATACACGCGGCCAGGCTATTCGCGTGTGGAAATTCCCGCGCACCCCTGAAATACACGTACCCTGCTGTAATCGCGTGTGGGACTTCCCGCGCACCCCTGTAATACACGCGCCCAGCCTATTCGCGTGTGGAAATTCCCGCGCACCCCTGAAATACACGCGCCCAGGCTATTTGCGTGTGGAACTTCCCGCGCACCCCTGAAATACACGCGGCCAGGCTATTCGTGTGTGGAACTTCCCGCGCACCCCTGAAATACACGTACCCTGCTGTAATCGCGTGTGGGACTTCCCGCGCACCCCTGAAATACACGCGGCCAGGCTATTCGCGTGTGGAAATTCCCGCGCACCCCTGAAATACACGTACCCTGCTGTAATCGCGTGTGGGACTTCCCGCGCACCCCTGTAATACACGCGCCCAGCCTATTCGCGTGTGGAAATTCCTGCGCACCCCTGAAATACACGCGCCCAGGCTATTCACGTGTGGAACTTCCCGCGCACCCCTGAAATACACGTGGCCAGGCTATTCGCGTGTGGAACTTCCCGTGCACCCCTGAAATACACGTACCCTGCTGTAATCGCGTGTGGGACTTCCCGCGCACCCCTGAAATACACGCGGCCAGGCTATTCGCGTGTGGAAATTCCCACGCACCCCTGAAATACACGCGCCCAGGCTATTCGCGTGTGGAACTTCCCGCGCACCCCTGAAATACACGCGGCCAGGCTATTCGTGTGTGGAACTTCCCGTGCACCCCTGAAATACACGTACCCTGCTGTAATTACGTGTGGGACTTCCCGCGCACCCCTGAAATACACGCGGCCAGGCTATTCGCATGTGGAAATTCCCGCGCACCCCTGAAATACACGTACCCTGCTGTAATCGCGTGTGGAACTTCCCGCGCACCCCTGAAATACACGCGGCCAGGCTATTCGCGTGTGGAAATTCCCGCGCACCCCTGAAATACACGTACCCTGCTGTAATCGCATGTGGACCTTCCCGCGCACCCCTGAAATCCACGTACCCGGCCAAATCGCGTGTGAGACTTCCCGCGCACACGTATTTTTTGTCAGCGTGTCCGTGTTTGTGGGTACCCCTTTGCACCTCATTTGTCCTGGAGGGCCACAGTATAAGACATTCATCATGGCAGTATATGGGTGCTATTTGTTGGCGCACCTTTTGGCGCACATTTCTTACAGCCGCTGAGACGCTACCGCCTGCTTTCTTGTGGCGGTCGTGTTTGTGCCTGTGCGCTGGTTTGAGCGTGCGCTTTTTTGACCTATTCTATTCCATGAATACGTGTTGTAGGCGAGCGTGTGGGCGTTCTGCGCACTTTTACCCTGTGCTTCCCCCGTGACGCCCACATTTTGGCAAGTTGTTCCCCATTCCGAGTGTTACGCCCCGTGTTCCGCCTACTTTTGTTGCGTGCGCCGCGCTATGTGCGATTTTCGCTGTGGACTGTGCGATTTTCGCTGTGACCTGGCGCACGCTGTTAGATGGCCTGTGCGCCAACGTGCGCTGCGCACTTTCTTATCGCACGTCCGATGGTTTTCTCGCGCACGGCCTTCCATGAATCGATGTGCGCTGCTTTTCGTGCGATTTTCGCTATTCCACTGCGATTTTCGCTATTCCACTGCGATTCGCACGTTTTTGGCCACTTGCGCCGCGCTAATTATTCCATGAATCGGCCTGTAAGTGTCCTGAGTACATGGAAAGGAAGATGTAGTGGCTGTCCTCATAGTGTCCTACGACATAAAAATAAAAATAAATGCAATGTTGATTGTAGAGATAAATGTAGATGAAAATGCCATAGGTGATAAACATATAAGGTACTGAATCAGGTTGAATTACTATGGTACAATGCTGAAATATTCTACATAAAAAATGTTTTTGATGTATAATGTTGTTTTATGTAAATTGTTGTTTTCTCTCTAACATGTGTTCGGATATCAGAAGACTCAAGCGGAATGTTTTGTACTACATTTTGTTTTTTTTGTTTTTGTGTGGTAGAAAGGGTAAAATTGGTATTGTGCTATGTACTTAATCTGTCTCTTTTCTATTTAATTTAAAAAAATTAATTGATCTTTGATTGGGGTCAGAGGTCGCAGGACCGGAGGACATGAGAGATGATGGAGTCCTGCAGTCCACGGGATGAAGGTCAAGTAAAGCCTCCGGATCGAAGTATGAAGGTGAAGACAAAATAACAGGGACGCCCAAAGAGATGACTTCTACGGAAAAGCATCCAAGGGTGCCAGGAAGAAAGAATGTCACCGAATGAAACAGATGACAAAAAATTGATGATCAGGACATCTGAGAGGTGCAATCATAGAAATGATAAACGTTTTTAAAGGAACAGTAGTGAATTGAACTTAATTCTACAGCGTTCCTGATGAAGCATAGTATTATTCTCTGGGACTGAAAAGAAGTGTGGTGGAGAATCACATGTTTGTTATTTTAATTATTTGTTTTAGTTCGTTATATTAGTCATTTATTTTCTTTATTTATTTTATTTTAATGTGTTTGTTATCATATATGGAATGTTGATGGCGGACACTTCAGTTAAAGAAAGTTATACATGCACATGGACCCATTTGAGATATGTTTTACTTTATTACAATTAAGCAGTAGTTTATTATGAAATATTTCAATGTTCATTTTATGGAATTGCTATTATTTCAATTGTGATTTATGTGATGGAAAAAGGAAGAAGAATAATTTGGGTTTCCTCCAATTGTGGATTTGGGTAGCCAGAATTGTTGGAAAAGGAGGGTATATGTAAGGACATGTATAGCATTTTACCAAATGTAATGGCATTTTTTACTGCAAAATATAGTGGCATTTTTGTTGCCAGCAGTCTTATAGCATTTTTATTAGACAGTATAATATAGCCTTATTGGTAGTATGCAAAGTACAGGGTTTACAACACAGCCAAGCCAAACTTGAAACTGCAGATAATGAAATGCACGCATAGAAAAGTTTAGTGGTACCAGGTCAAATAATGAAGTGCACTATTTTTTTGGGATGCCTCATACATGGAGACTACATTAAATTATGTAACTGACTAACATAATTAACACTGCTAAAATACTAATTCTAACTTCTCTAACATTATAACGCAGTCTCATATACAAAATGAGGTGAAAATCCATGTTTTAGTGGCACTCATGTAATTCATTTTTAAATGCACACTGGCATTTTTCTCAGAATGTGGAGAACAGAAACATGCAGGCAGCAGGAAACAGAATGAAACATTAAAGGGATGCCTAAAGCTCTCATTGTTCTGAACACAAGGGTTGATACAGCACACATTCTTGTTAACCTGATTGGGGGAAATTATAGGTAGACAAGCCAAGTCAAAAGGGGAAGAATAGGAGCTTCCTTGGTGACAAGAAATGCGGAGAGCAGTTAGTTCAGGCTGGACTGAGAAGACTGACGGAGTTCCAAGGGGTCAGAGCGCTGGCTGTGAGAGATATCTCACTAGTGCTCCCCACACAAGATTACAGAAGCATTTCGCGCTGACACTGGGCTTGCATTTGCGAATATAGCAAGGTCGGGCTGGGAACTTCAAAGAAATACTAATCTTGGTAAAATATGTGCCAAGTGAGCACCATGTGAATTGCTGTTTGAGTGGCTGAGGTTTATTACAGTGCAGGAAGTCATTGCATGTTTATTTTTCGTCATGACCAGAATTTGGGAACATGTACCCATGTTTCAAAAGACCTTCTTGTGTCTGTTTTGTTTTATTTGTTGTATTCCAGATGACAATGTAATTTACCCATGGTAAGACTTAATGACTTCTGAATAAGACATAATATAATGAATTTATATGAAAACAAATGGGATTGTGATGTAATTTTTGCATCTGTGAATTCATTTATATAAGTGAAGTATACAGGGGAGATTCATATTGGTTCAGTAGTGCATTTGCCAATTTATCAATGCAAGTAAAATAACAAACAAGAGATGGTTTATGTGAGGTATGGTGAATGTTTCTTTCCTTGCATGCTGATGGGAAAGGATCTGATACATAGATTACTGGATGTAAATAAGCCAGTAATGTCTTATGGCACATAGATCACTGGATGTATATAAGCCAGTGATACCAGCCACAAACTATAGGTGGCGCTCTAATTAAAATCATTGGGTTCTTATAAAGTGCATAGGTCTGGAGCTTTCTACAGACAACTAGGGGGTATTTTAATATAAAGGAAAGGTTTGTTTTATGATGGGGTTATAGTATAAAAAGAAAACCGTGCTCACTACTATACCACAGGTATAAATACTGCAAAACAAGATACCACTAAAATTACCACCAATATGAGCTAACAAAGTATGGTCACTGAAATAGTGTGATACCAAACCTAATATAAATGCCAGACTAATTTATCATCAAATTACCGCCAATATTTTTATGGTAAGCAAATACCGCCAAACCCTGAATTTACCCCAATAGAACAAAATCTCTTACACCACCAATTAAAATGTTCACATGTAAAATAGTGAACCCTGGCACATTTGTAGCTGAGCCTATGGCAGTAGGTGAGCATGTACATGATTGCACAAACTACAAAGTGTTCCAAGATGACATCCCGTGAGTAAAGGAAAATGCGTTAGCAGGGGGTAGATTTTCTTTATTGATGGCTCTTCAAAAATCGATCAAACTAGTGGAGAAAGACATTCTGGCACAGCTATGGTGAGACATAGAGCAAATGGTGAATTTGAGGTTGTAGCAAGTGCAAGACTACCGTCACACTTTTCAGCACAAGCAGCAGAATTTGTGGCCCTTATTGTCTCGCTTGAGAAGCACAAAAGGGCAGGAAGTGACAGATTACAGTGACTCTGCCTATGTGACGTCAACCGTGCACACAGGATTAGCATGTTGGAAAAGGGTGGGCTACCTCCGATCAGATGGCACTCCAGTGCAGCATGCAGCATTATTGTACAGTCTTATTAAGGCACTACAACTACCAGTAGCCATAGCGATATTTAAATCCGCAGCACATACTAAGCGAATTGACTTTATTTCTCGCGGAATTAAGCCGCAGATGTAGAGACCAAAAGGGTTGCATATTCACCAGATATTTCAAGTTTTGATACTCCAGATATAAAGGAAAAAGTAGTCTACTAGTCTTCTAGTAAAAGAATGGTTTAATCATTTACAGAGAACACAAATGATGGAAATTCAGGGCAGTGCACCGCAAGAAGAGCAAGAGCTATGGAACCGAAATGGGTGTTCTTTATCCCCCTCCGAAGCATTATGGTGACAAAATAGCACTGGAAAGCTGGTGATGCCAGTAGCATTGTTAAAGGTAATACTAAAACAGCTGCACTACCCTGTGAATGTAACTATGGAAAGCCTCACAGCAAGTATTGCGGAGGACTGGTTGTACTAAACCTGTTAGAACACGTTGATTTTAATGTAGTAAATTGCATTGTATGTCAAATGTTTACTGCTGGGCATAATGTGGGCTGCATTGACCCACTGAACAGAATCTCTCCAAAACCAAGCTGCGCTTCAACAGAAACAGCAAAATGGTTGTGCTAGTTCCAGTGAGCAACATGGCCTTAAAACTGCATTTTGCAGCAACAAAAAGATGCCTGCACCATCTTGCCAAGCACGTATTGGGCAGAATGAAAAAAGGGGACACACTAAGGGAGCTTGCCAGTGTGTTCTTATATATACATAAGAAACAAAATGAAAAAGCAGCACTGTTTTGCTGCCAGACCAAAGTCCCCATTAAAAAGGAAACTTTCTTTTTCACCTTTAAAAAATGCTGCTCATATGATATTTCCATCTGTTCTTCCTTAAACAACGGTGAATAATAAGGCCAATACCATGCCCATTAATATCCCCATTGTGCTTCAGCAAAACCAAGCATGACCCCTGAATGACATGCTCTGTAAAGCTTAATCTGAAAAAAAGGCCCAAGAAACTTCACTTTCTGCCATTCACAGGAAATGCTTAATTTTGTGCTACAAAGTGTCAAAGGAATGAACCCTGTAAAAGAAATCATAGCTCTGTGCACATGTCAACTCCAGGAGACCTTTGCCTGGTACAGACTGTTGTGTACAAGGAAATATCTATGGCTGCAGAACAGTGTGGGAATCTAGATAGAAAAACCGGATTTGCAAGAAAAATGCAACTTTTAGTCACCACATGGGAAATGCAGTTTTGCAAAATAAAGGAAACTATCTGTTTTAAAATGGCATGTTGGATAAGGCCCTGCCCTTATCTAGCAAGGTGAAGAGGATTGTAATGTGAAAATACAATGAAGGAAATGTTTCTATTTAGTACATTTTCTTACAATTCAGAGTCAAAATAAATACAATTCATTCAAACTTCAGTGGCTGCTGGGGGAATGTCAGCTAAAAAATAAATAATAGGTTACTTCTGAGAGGATGACAGAAACAAGAGGGCCTCTCAGTAGATATTAACACCTCAGTGATTATTACTCGGTTGCAAAGAATCTAGTCTAGGCTGAACCCACTGACAATGGGATTTCCAAGACAAGGAAGTGTGAAATGACGAAGGGGCAATAATCCTTTAATCAGGCTGAAAAAACCCCACGTTGCTCTGTAGGAAATTACAGTTGGTGGCAGCTGAAGAAAGAAAAAAATGGTCCAGTGACAGACAAAGGACTGCCATTTGCTTCTAAAGACTATTTATGAATAAAAATGTAAAGACTTTTATCTCTGCAGCAAGACTTTGTAAAAATGTACAAATGTTGCAGTTTAAAAGTGATTTTATGCAGGTTAATTTAAGACATGGTAGAATTCACTGACTCCTTGAGAATAAAAATGGCAAAGAATCAGGGATAACAAGGAAAGTATCCATGATGCCATTGCAAATTTTCATATTTACATACCTTATGATGATCCACACATATGTATAAAGTTATGGAATTTCCGGCCGAACATTTCACACTGAAAAGAGTGAAAAACTGGTAAAAGGGCGAACCAATGTCTCACAAACTTGAGGATTTGACTGCTATGTGCTGCATAAAATATGTAACCTGTTCATGTAATTTGTTTAGATGTTTCCACTGTATAAGTGCACCATGTAGTGCAGAATAACTGGATTTTAGTAAAAGTAATTGTGGGAGGTTTTGGACATTGTAAAACTCACATCATACATCCGACATCATTCTCTTGAAATCAAACCAGCTTAGAGCGAGGCGGGTATTAGCACCTCAGGCCAATCCAGTAGTTTAGTGGCGTGCTTAGCTAAACCTGTCCAGCCATATACTTTGATGATGTCACTATGCATTATATATAAGAGTCCCTGACAAGACTCCACACAGACACTTTTCCTGAAGTTCCTGTGCAGCGTTCCTGAACTGCTCCATCCAGATTCCAGACCCCACTACAAGGCCAAAGCATTGCTGACCCTACTCCAGAGCCCACTGCAAAAACCAGGCATTGCTGATCCTATTCCCTGAAAGGCCTTAATTCTGAAAACCCACTAATCTCCGATTAAAAAAGGGAAAGCTGTGGAACCTTTTGCATCCTGAAATCAGACTGGCTTGCTGCCCACTAACTGCATGCCCGCTGCAATCCTGCCATTCAGCTGACCTTTAGTATCCAGTGACCAAAATTGCCATTCGGCTGTTCTTGCCATCCGGTGACCAGAATGGCCTAGCTGTTTCCTTTTGCCAGGCGCGCAGCCATTTCGTGACCATAACCTGTTGACGGTCCAAAAATCCCCAAACTAAAAGTGGACTATGAGTATAATCCCTACCCCATAGAAACCAATAACCTATCTTGTCTTGCCTCTGTCCATCTCACTTTCTAAGCCATCCTATCCTTATCATGATAACTTGTTAAAACTGTTAGAATTATCTGTCCACCCTGACCGTGACTTCTTAAAGTGCTAGCAGCATCTCTTTTCAATTTTGTCTTGTGTAATCCTAAACCATTATTCCTATTTCGAGTGATCGGACTGGTTTCCACCAGGGTTGGGCACTGGGGTGACAGGGTTGAATTCGCAAATCTACCTTGGATCTTACTGTGTCTATATTTGGTGGTCTAGCCTGAATACTCTAGTTTAAAGTAAAACTGTTCTTGTCACACCTGATTTCCCTTTCCTAGTTCACGGCTTTATTTTTGCTCAAAGCCCACCTTTTGTACATCTTGCCTACCACATTCAGTTTCCTAGCTAGAGACCTATTTTCAATTCTAGAGTGTCCCTGTGATATATATCTATCGCCCCAACTGCCCTCCAAATCAGAATATTTCACCCGTTTTTATTAAAAACCGTTTGGGTAATTTAAAACGGGAATTAAGAAAATTCTACTTTTACACGTGTCATTTTGCTGCAACATGTTTTTAAACTTTCCACTCACTTTTCAATTGTATGCTCTTGGTAATCCATTGCTTGTGATTGTTAGTGTCTTTATATTATTGCTTTAGTGAGGAATTGTATTTTCTTCAAGGTTTTTAACACACAAGGTATTTATTTGTCCATTTACGAGTGTCATTTCATAACATTGCAAGGGGTTTAAAATCTGTTTTCCACTCCTATTTGGTGAGGGAAGGTTGGATGTCATCTTTGATGTCCTGGATGTTAGTTTTAGCAGTGCATGGTGGTTGCGCGAGTTATGGTAGTTTAGCTTACCATAACTGGCGAATTTCTGTTTTTTTTTTATTTTAGTTGAAACCATAACGTCCCTTTAACAAAGTTTTTTTCATAGGTTTTTATTAGTCCAACATAACCATAACGTCCCTTTAACAAAGTTTTTTCAGTGAATTTCAAAGGTTTTTATTAGTGCAACTTAACCATAATGTCCATTTAACAAAGTGTTTTCATTGCATTTCATAGGTTTTTATTAGTCCACTTTAACCATAACGCCCTTTTAACACAGTTTTTTCAGTGAATTTCATAGCTTTTTACCAGTTCATGCTATTTTCCTACAACTTACTAATATCATACTTACCCAATATAGCAATGTTTGTGTCCAATTTACAAAGTGTCACCTTAAAACTCTGCCATTTCCCACCTTCTGGAATCATTTTTAACACTTCCATACACTTTTTGCAACTATTTCAACTAGTTTTGCATCTGTAGACGTCTACGAACATCTGACTTCATAGCGGACCTTCCGGACAGTGCCACATGACCATACGCCGGGTCGCGGCATGATGGCGTGTCCGAGAACCCGTCCGCACTTGACGATAAGATCTCTGCTTCACGGATAGTTCAAAACTGCATTTTCTACTGATCTAGAACTTTCAACTTCAAAATTTCCTTTGCACAGCTCCAACACCTATTCCTACTCAATATCCATTAAAAATCTAGTACACAATACATAGTTTTAGCAAAACTGCTATTTATCTTAAAATGGCATCAGCTAATGCCATCCCTTCTCTCCAAGAGCCACCACCACTGCTGTAATCAAGGAGCAGGAAAAACACTGCCCCCTACCTTAGAAATAACACACGCGCAACATCTGCCCTTGTCCACCTACCCCTCCATATTAGTGTTTGGTTCCTCTTCCCTCATTTCCCTCCCCACCTTTCGTTCTCAGCTCTCCTACCCAAAGAAATACATCCAAAAACAACAAAAGACATATTCCTTTAGGAGCCACCTTTCACAGTTAAAAAATAGAACTAAAAAAACATGTATAGACTCTATCTACTCTATATTTCTCAGTAAAGTACATAGACTCAATAAGATTTTCCAACATTTCCATTTGCATTTTATTTTATGCTAATGGGCATATTGTGGCGTTCATCCTCCGTTCCAGGGACTGGAACAGTGGATACTGGCCCAGCAGCCCAAGTTATCAGCCCAAGCGAAGTGAGGTTGGATAACAAGATCTCTGGACCATTATGCCCCCATTCCAGCCCCTGAAATGGGGGATCAAGGCCATTAGTACCCTAGGTTCCCAAAGCAGGAACCCGTGGTGCTAAAAAAGAGGATTTTTCTTCCTACACCGCGATGTCTACGGCACCGCAGTGTAGGAAGGAAAATCCTTTTCCAATATGGCCACCATGGAATGGGAAGGTGAGGGTTCCATACAGGGCCCCTCTTCGCTTTCTATGGCAGCCTGCAGAAGGCAAAAAGAGAACCCTATGACCATATTACCACGAGCATATTTTTCTTCCCTTTCAGATCTATCCTAATTTTGAATAACTTTACCACAAAGCCAGTCCCAGGTGGACATGGCCACTTTAATCCTATGTTTTGTCCCTTGTGGTCATGGCCAGTAGCCGATTTTTACGGATCATGACCTTATTCCATGACCCGGACAATCTGGCCACTGCCCATGGCCACAGGCTACTCCTCAGTCACTAAAGGTATACCACTATTTTTTGTAGCTACATTATGACACTTGTCAAATCATAAAACACTGGCACAGTTGCATAACCATGCTTGTAGGTCCTTGCCAATGCTCCTTACGCAAGTTTTCTGGAAATCCACCCATGTTTTATTTTTTCAAAAGTGTCAAATGTATGCACATACAATCATCATATAACCTAGCCCCCACTTGACAAAATCCATTCAGACTTTACGAAAACATCTATATATAGATCTATAATCTTTTTGCAAACCTTTGTGTAGGTTTGTCAAATGGCACCACATTTATAAGCCTTTACATTATTTTGGGACCCTCCCCTCTAATTTTGCCCCTCTTCACAAAATCCCACCAAACTTTGCAAACACATTCATATCTAAAGGTATTATCGGTTTCCCAAATTAAGTATAGATTTGTTAAATGGCACCTCATTTATAAGCCTTTACATTATTTTTGGACCCCCTCTAATTTTGCCCCCTCATGACAGAATCCCACCAAACTTTGCATACCCACTCAGAATCAGGCCAGAAATATGCAGTTCCATTAAGTGATGCCAAAGTTATAAGCCATCCAAGAACTGCATTTCACCAACCCTGTAATGCTGAGGTGTCCGCAAACCTTTCAGGACTGTTCGCGAACATCCGAACTGTTCGTGGACTTTCGTGGCAAAAAACACCATTTTTTTTGCTTCTTGCAGCCACATCCCATCCCATTCTCCTCACCCCTCACCTCCCCAGAGATTATTTGATACGTAAGTGCAATGTTGTGTTTTTTAATATGTTTTTACCGCAATGTCCAAGATGGCGGGCATTTCCAAAAATCTGCTGCACTACATGCTCTTCACCATCCAATCAGAGAACACGTTGCATGTCCGCGGACATGACGCAAGCCTATTAACCAATCGGTGTGCTGTCCACGGAGCGAACAGGGAAGTGTGTCCGTGGAGCGGACATAGATATCACTCATTTTTTGTACCTAATTTTTGGTCATTTTGAAAAAAAACTACTGGACAGATTTTCACCAAATTTACAAAGCACACTTCCGGTACCAAGCCGCTGATTCTGCGGCAAATCTGGTGAAAATCCCTCCAGCGGTTTAGGCTATAGGTGTGAGCAAAGTTTTTTCGCCATTCAGTCTATGGGAAAAAAAATAATTTTGGGACCCCCGTATAACTTTGCCCCCCCGGACCAAACCTCACCAAACTTTGCAAAACATTCAGAGTGGGCGATATACCTTTTCTTGTAAAGTTTGGTGTGGATTCGTACAGGGGGAGCGAAGTTATAAGCCACCCAAAAAGTGCTCTTCCTATGGGTTTAGCAACTTAACCATAACTAAACGGCCACTACCGTGGCCGTGTAATTTGCATGCTCAGCATTCATTCTGGTTTTTCTGATTCTTTTAATCCATACTGTTACTTTATTTGTCCAAGCAAGGTAGAAATCCCTTTGATTCTTCCCACTCCAGTGACTCACGCAGAATTGTCCATTACTGAAAGACCAAGAGCATTTGTGATTTTCCCCACACCATCGCTCATGTGAGATTGCCTATTGCTAAAACAAAATTAAATGATGATCTCCCCTGTAGGGAGAACCATTTTAGAGAGGGAGACACAAGAGAAGCACAAGGAAAGATTATGAATTAAATAATTATCTAGACAGCACATCACACTTGGGTAATAACCTGTGGTATCAGCACATGAAAAAGGTGGAAGAGAGAACGTGCAAGTTGAGTTGCTATGTTTGTGCTTTCATACCCTATGCTATGGGGACTTCTAAATATTCATAGCTGTAGAAGTAGCAGTCCAAAAAAGTTCATTGCCTGATGCACTTTGCACTCTGCCAGACGAGAGGTCAGTTCCAGGGTCGAACAGCATCATGGTATGGGTGACTGAGAAGACAGCTCTAAGAGAAGATGACTATGTGCAAGACTTAAAGACGAGGGAAATCAGAGACAAAAAATCAAGTGATAAGGTATGAACAACCTGGAATAAATGGAGCCGGAATCAGAAGAGAAGAAAACAAAATAAATGGTCAATTGTCAAGGAAAGAAGCACGGGTAAATATGAAGATGCAAGGAGAGAGGTCAGCTGCAAATCAAGGGAACGGTGCTGACTCCAGAAGTATGGGTGGAAGGCCTGATTGTATGTAACGTATTAGTGCTAACAGGATACTATGAACCGGTCATAGATAATGTAGAAAATCAATGCAAGTATCATTGGTCAGATATTGTGAACTTTCTGACGTGGGTGGATGATAAAGGTTGACCTTTACACATAGTACCTCAAGCTAGAGCATCCTTGTGTTTCAGAAACAATGGCACAAGAAATGTTGGAATGAATGAGCAGTGTGAAGACATTTTTAATGTACCAGGAATGACAGATGGAACAGTGGTGTTAATGGACCACTTCTGGGCCTGCAGATCCAGGGCTAATATGATGTTGCCCAAAGATTGGGGAGGGCTGTGTTCCATAGTACTCATTCACGTTGCAGCATTGGAGATTCCAATGAGTGACCTGAACATGGGAGAGTTTCTTAAAGCAGTTACTCACATGAGGAAGTGGAGATCAGGAGATCAGTTGGATTTCTCAATCGAACCAAAAGGTTGAATTACTTTTCAGCTAAATCCATAGAAGCCTTTGATTCTAATCCATATGAACATAGGTTGGACAGTCAGACTGCTGCAGTATTCACAACTATCTTTATGCCAGGTATCCAGATGATGGCGAATGCGAAGTGGTTGCAAATCACTCACTGGGAGTTACTGCAGATGAACAACCCTACTATAAAGGAATTCAACGCTATCAAGGAAAAATTGAGAGCCATAAGACTGATGACCCTCCAGAAAAGATATGTCCTGGACATGATTACAGCAATGGATGGAGGTTTGTGAGCCAAAATCGGGGAATCATGTTGCACATTCATACCTTCTCACGATGACGAGAATGGGACCTTGACAGAGGCCATAAAGTTTGTAACGAACTTGCACATCAAGATGGAAGATGAGACAGAAGATATTGCAGATGACAGCTGGTTCGCATCAATCTACTCATGGGTTCCACAATGGATGGCGAATATTTTCAAGTTTCTTGGAGCAGTTTTGGTGATGATCGGATTCGGATTCTGTGTGATAAGGATAATAATCATGCGGTGCAAGAAAACAGCAAAGAAAGCAGCATGATTGAAGATCATGATCGATGTTGAGTCTGGGTTTGGACCCAAAGATCTGACAGATGAAGAAATCAGAAAATATATAGAAGCAAGTATTCTAGCACCTGAGGGAACAGAGTTCCTGTATCCGAGGAACCAAGATGGAAGATGAGACAGAAGATATTGCAGATGACAGCTGGTTTGCATCAATCTTCTCATGGGTTCCACAATGGATGGCGAACATTTTTAAGTTTCTTGGAGCACTTATGGTGATGATCATGTTCAGATTCTGTGTGATAAGGATAATAATCATGCAGTGCAAGAAGACAGCGAAGAAAGTAGCATGATTTAAGATCATGATCCATGTTGAGTCTGGGTTTGGACCCAAAGATCTGACAGATGAAGAAATCAGAAAATATATAGAAGCAAGTATTCTAGCACCTGAGGGAACAAAGTTCCTGTATCCGAGGAACCAAGATGGAAGATGAGACAGAAGATATTGCAGATGACAGCTGGTTTGCATCAATCTTCTCATGGGTTCCACAATGGATGGCGAACATTTTTAAGTTTCTTGGAGCACTTATGGTGATGATCATGTTCAGATTCTGTGTGATAAGGATAATAATCATGCAGTGCAAGAAGACAGCGAAGAAAGTAGCATGATTGAAGATCATGATCCATGTTGAGTCTGGGTTTGGACCCAAAGAGCTGACAGAAGAAGAAATCAGAAAAAATATAGAAGCAAGTATTCTAGCACCTGAGGAACCAATTTCCTGTATCAGAGGAACCACAAGAAGTATATGAGACGATGGATCTACTGCAGCCCAAATGAACAATGTAGCCACATGATCGGGAGTGTTGATGACTATATACAATCATCAGGGTCTCAGAAGGGAGTAATGAAAATATGGACTCCAAAGAAGCACTTTTTCAGAGGAGGAGTCAAATGCCTCTACCAGAGATTCCATCCCTATTTTGCCTATATGTTGGAAGCTGGAAATTGCGATATGCACAATGCCAGTAATGTTACCTATCCCACGAAGATTTCTCGAAACAAGGTATCCATTGAGAAAGCCCTACATGATGTACCCGAGCAGAGATGACAGTCTCTTAAGGGAGGTCCTTGAAAAAGTGTGAAGCAATGAATACAAGAGGTTGGTAACGTCACAAGAAATGAGAGTGAAAAGCTAAGAATGATGACCATAGAAGAGAATGCATAGACCTTATGAAAACTGCTGACGAAATAAATAATTGAGTAATCATTTCATGTGCAAAATGAAGATTGCACATGCGAAGAACACTGAAGAAAATATAAGTCGTTTCATAACTGTACAGATGCCGTAATGCAAGTAGACTAAGTAATCATGCATGCTGGCTATACGTAGTGAATAGACTGCAGATGTTGCCGCCAATATGTTTATATGCATAGAGTCTGGGTGGTCGACATCACAACTTTAGTATGCCAGGACCTGTGAAAGAGAAGGGCTGAAAGTGTGGTGCAGCAGAAAAGCAGATGAAAATCGAGGAAGGATCGAGAAGGCCCAGTGTCAAGGGTTAGGGCAGCCAAGAACTGGTGATCTATTACAGGAGATACAATGAACGTGAGAAGCAAGGTGAGCTCCTGTTAAGGGGCAATGGAAACACTGTGAATGCCAAGTTTTATTCATTTAATATCATTAAATGCGAGGAAAGGAGCTCAAATGTGATCTCCTGTCATGTGGGATGGATGGAAATGGAAAATAGGCAAGCTTCATCAAGACTGAAGATAAGAACGTGCTCACACTCCCTTCTACTCTCAGACGCAGTGATACTCTGGAAGGTCAAGTTCGAAGATATTTCGAATGGCAGACGGCATGAGTGATGATGGACGGTGGGCTAATTGGGTGGCGAGGCATGGACAAGTCCACCCACAGACACCTGGGTTACCAGCTTGCGTGCTGCTAGCGAGTCGAATGTTCCAGAAGGGTACAAGCATGCCAACCAATTATAGAGGGCCATGTATTGAAGAGCCCCATCGTTTAAGAGCCAATGATGTGTCGTGTATGTAAAAAATATTGAGGATGACTTGCAACCGGGTTGGGCATAAGTTGTCGACCTGACATAGAGACCCAATCACAATCCTATCCCATATAGAGAGTATACTTAGATGTTCCCCATTGACCTATCACAATCCCAAGTAAGTTTTCTTAGTTTGCCACATAGTGTGATGTCACTTATGATGAGTTTTTGCTATAAAATTATGTTTTTTCATGTGATGTGTCGAGATAATGCTGTGAGATGTCCGTTATGTCTGTTGTACTCCCTCTATTAAACAATTGAAAATAAAACAGTTATTGTTTGCCAACTTCCTTAGTCGGTCTCGTTATTGGTGTAAGAGCTATTCTGCATCCCCATCCATGTAATGAGGCACGTCCTCCTTTTAATAAAGGACCTAATGGTTCACGCTACATACCTAATAACTATAGAATCCATCAGGTCTTTCATGTATCTCTCCTGAAACCGGTCATATGCTACACTCGGTATTCTGGCCGCCACCTTGTGAAACCCTCTGTTGTGGGGCCTTAGGAAGAGTACAAAATCAATAGAATTATGGATTCACTAAGATGATAAGGAACAATTCAGTGGGCCTCATTATGATTCCGGAAGTAGCCGTGCAGGTAAAAATGGCACGGCTCCCAATGGAGTCATTTTTTTCTGGTGCCTGGCAATGGGGAATTACCGGGGCATTACAGCCCTGGCGGTCCCTGGGACTCCCCATTGCCAGGAGCCAGAAAAAATTACTCCCCATTCCCATTCAAGTCCCATAGGACTCAATGGGAATGTTGAGGATGGTAGCACCGGCACCATTCATGATGGTGCCGGTGCTACCATCAAAGTCAGACCTGGCAGGTGGAAAGGCACCTGTCGCAGACCTCTGAGTATGCCGGTCCATTAACAATGGTGCCGGTAGGCTACCGGCACCATTGTTATGGTACTGGCATACTCATAAGGAGGCCCAGTATCTGATTTATTGGTTGGGGTACGGTCTGGAAAACGGGTCTATGGTATCTGCCAAAAATGTGCCAGCCGTCAAGAAATGCAGGGAATTCCATATTAAGTATCTAGGTTAGCCGGGTGGGCTATGGTCCCTCTACTCACATGTTGGTTGAAACCGTGGAGGGGTGGTACTGTCAGGGTTCATTCCCTTGCCACATGCAATCATTTCAGATTATTGCCATGTCACATCTCGCAACCCAGATATACTCAGCATTGCCAAGTGGTCCATATTAGGCTTCCCCTACTAAGATAGCATGGACACAACATCACCACCTCACACAAGATGGCAGACATACGTTCCTATTCGCTGCCATGAAGTCAGGCCCTCAGTTACCTAATTCAACGTCTTAGAAGGATTTGGTGTGTCACAGCGGATTACTTTGGCTAAAACACCCACCTTGGATCTAGGTCTTCTATCCAGTTATGTATGCAGCCAGGTTTTGTTATGTTGCCCTCCAGGGCACAAATACCTTCTTGGAACTCTTTTTTTAATCTAATCTTTTTGAACCTATGCCATGCAAGTGTATGGTTAATTGTTTGGTTGCGTTACAAATCTGGGGGAAGGAGACAAAGTCCAGTACCATTTTGCAGCAACTTTCATCTTCTTGATTTCTGGACATTCTTTGGTATATCTATTCACAAAGTATTCTTAAAAGGTACGGATAGTGAGGTATACTTATTGTACTCATTATACTGTTTTTATCATCCCTTCATAAACGTTCTATTTCATCTCCCGACCAAGGGTGCTGGAGAAGATGCCTTAGCCAGGAGAGAGGGAGGTGGATAACCCGGGAACACATTAACAGAGCACTTCCCTTTCTCAAGGTTAAAGGTGTACTAACAACAGGATTCTTAAGAGCCACCACGATGGTCCAGGCCTGGCAGACAGTCCAGCGGGAGGCCTGGAGTGGGTTGCATAAGGCACAAGGTAGTTCTGTGGGTGTGACAAATATGGGTGGCTATTATGAAAGCAGTGGGAATGACATCCACTGGGAGGGTAAGAATGTCCACCAACAAATTGACATTTGTGCTTTTACTAAATGCATGGTTACTGAGGCACCTCTCCTGTACATTCATGAGCAAGTCCAGGAGAGCAACCACCTTATGTCATTCAATAGCAGGTTTGACCAGATTTAAAAGCAGGTCCCACGGGTGATTTGAATTCTCTACAGGAGCTCACTCTCTGTATTTACAGATTAGATCTGTAGCAGATGACCATGGGCCTAATGTTGTAATTCCCTTGAGGTTAGGCAAATTGTGCATGTGCCCTGTTTTGACCATGCACTCCACTTCATTACCCAGTATTGGCTCTATTTTAGATGGTGATTGTGGCCCAGAGGATCTTCCACCATTTCAGCCACTATTTCACTGCCCGAATATTGTAGGAAAGCTGCAGTCTTGCCTCCACACATTTACAATTGTGCATGTCAATCTAAGTGGATTTCAAACCTCTTTATGAGGGATCATGTGTGTGAACAGTGGAATGTAGTGAGAAAAACACATTGCTGCTTTTCCATCTGAATCCATGTATGTTTGAAAAAGAAAACACAGATGATCATTTCTCCCATTACAGCATACCAATTTATTATCATCCATGATCCATGTTACAGGCCCCTAGAAAAGCAAATTGAAGGTGGTGTGACATAGAAAGGTTTTTCAACACCTTTGTTGTAGGGGGTGGGGTGGCTATGCGCCATGAGGAATGGCCGCATAATTGCCTGCACTCCTGCTTTGGCATAAATATATCATTACTTCTTCTATAAATATTGGAAAAAAAACAATGTAATCCTCCTCACTTCATCCCTAGTGGGCTGTGGTGATACTTGGGGAGACTTTCAGCCACTTCCTCATTCTTCCCGTGGTGTTCATTGGAAGGCCTCAGACTCTGTAATACCTTAAGGAGATAAGCTGACGTTTCCAGTCAGATCAATGGACACGCTGCGTCGTGAGGTGTGGTTATTCTGAGGAAGCAGCATTTCTTCACAATACGGCCCCAAACTCATAACAAAATAAGAAAACGACTCTTATTTAAAAATGTCCTGTTTCTATTTCATACTGCTGGAATTCCCCTTCATTAACACTATTCACCACTTTGGAAGGATTTTAACCATTGTTTTGATTTAAAACTCTACTTTTACCTCTTACCAAGGAATATTATTAACAATAACTTAATGGCAGTTGCTTTCAATGCAGGATTTTAATCTGCCTAATCGCACTATACTAAACACAAATACTAGTGTCTTCTGCAGTGCATACTAGCATTTGAGGTGCACACCCATGACTCATTTGGTATTATGTGGTACAATTTCAGCCATAATACAGCATTTTCACCAGTACAATCATTATAAAGCCTAATGCTTATGAATAAGGACTATCGCATGATGCTCTCCTGAATACTGTTGAATGAGCTATTAAGACACAAGTTCATATTTTCTAGCCTTTACCATGCTCACAGTGCTGAAGTCTTGGATATCACATAAGTGAATAATTATGGCAGCAAAAAAAGGTTAAGCAAAGGAAGTATCACCCTCATCGTCTAATACTCTTAAAAGATAAAAGAACGACTCACCAACACCAAAAGATGATACTTTCAATAAAGCAATTCAGACTATGCATGCAGAAATTAGGGCCTTGAGGCCCTTTATGGAAGTAGCTAATGACAAACTACAACAGCTAGATGACAAATGGTCTTCCTTTGAGTCAAGGACGATAGAGTTGGAAAGACGAGTTTGTGATGCTGAGGATGTTACCAGCAGAGTGGTGACATTGGAGACCACAGTCAAACATCTACAAAAATATTCACAAAATCTTGAAAATAGAAACAGAAGGAACTATTTATGTATTGTAGGCCTTCCAGAAGGAATTGAAGAAGATAATCCACTTCTATTACTCAATAACTTGCTCCCAAAGCTCCTGCATCGTCCAGCATTTATACAATTAAATATCCAGAGGGCCGATCGGGTTGGCCCAATTGATTCAAGACGTAACTTTAATGTTTCTTCTAGAACTTTTGTCTTTGTTCTGCTAGACTGCACTCATGTCCTGCTTATAATGAATAAGACAAACCAAATGAATTCATTTGCTTGGGAAGAGAAGAAAATATACATATCCCAGGAAGTATCTAACGCAACAGCTGAGAGGAGAAAAGAACTTCTCACTTTCAGACCTGTGTTGAGGCAATTAAAAACAAGATAAGGCATTATAAATCCTGCTACCATCAAGGACACATTGAAAGGTCAAACTTCGACCTTTGAAAATCCAGCAGAATTAAGACGGTTTATTCAAATTCATAAAATGGAGGATATGGACACAACAAGACCAAACACTTAAATAAGTCTGTTTGGATGAAATGCTTTAACATTACTAAGACTGCTGGCCGGAGTGGGGTGTGGTATGCGTCTTTATTCAATCGGGTCTCCACTCCTGTTTCAATACCGTAAAACTGTATTGGAGTGGCTGTTTCCTCTTAGCCACAATCTTTTCCGTTATTCCTCTTTATTATTGCTTATCGAAGATAATCATATTGACTTGGTTTGTCCTACCCTCCACCTTATGTGTCTTTCCTTCTATGTTATTATTCTGCAGGGAAATCTGTATTTCTATGATTAGACAATATTTAAATTGTTCCCAATTTGTATACATATATTTAAAGTTTGCATTACCTGTAAATGTTAAAGGGTTACATAACCCTATCAAAAGACAAACAGTGTTATCTCACCTAATATGACTAAACCTTTGATCACATGTATTCAAGAAACTCACCTTTCAAGCTGCTAAACCTAAGCATCTTTGGGTAGGCCAAGTCTTATGTAGTGCAGCGTATGGAAAAAGAAGATGAGGTAATTACACTTATTAACAACGCTCTCAAGTTCAAAGTTCTGGACACTGACTCAGATAACATGGGGAAGTGGGTGCTGGTTAAGATTCTGATTGAATTCATTGAATATTCCATTCTCAATGTTTATGCTCTACCTCTCCAGATCCCTCATTTTGGACACAATTGAGAAACTATATCAATCACTCCAATCCACAGAATGTAATTGTATGTGGGGACTGCAATGAGATTATATATCCCTTCCTTGATAGGAAATCCTGTGTATGGTTCCAAAGCACTAAATCCCATTAGCAATGGAACTAAGGCCCTCATTACGACCTTGGCAGAGGACCATGGTGCAATTTTCACCATGGTCCATGGCGCTAAGCTGCCAACTCCGCCAAGGTGGTTGGCGGACTTACCGCCCCATGCCGACCTTGGCGGGGCGGTAAGTCCCCAATCCCCATTTTACCCTTCCCCATTCCCATTCTTGCCCCATAGGGTATAATGGGAGTGGGGAAGGTGTTAATTACGCCACCGTAAATTACGGTGGCATAATTAACATCAAGGTCCCGTAGCGCCATGGATTTCTCCGCCTGCAAAAAGCAGGCGTAAAAATCATCCATGGCGCTACGGGAACTCGTAGTCTGGCGGAGAGGTACGCCATGCACTACGCCGGCGTAAAACCCTCTCCGCCAGGGTCCTAATGAGGGCCTAAGTGTCATTGATGAATGGCGTATCACGCACCCCTCTGATTTAGAATACATCTTTCATTCTAGTCTGCACAACAACCTTTCTAGAATAGAATTTAGTACCCGGCGAGAGTCAAGTAGAATGCAACACGCATTCTGATTGGCTCTCGCCGGGTCCTTACCCGGCCGAGAATCCTTCGATTCTCGTCCGGGACTCCAGCTGCCCTGTCCTCGGCGTGGGGGAGTGGCAGCCCCTCGGCCAATGAGGAGGCTTGAAGCGGGGCCATGCCCGCTCCGAGCCTCCCCACGGCTGAGAGGCTGCTTCCGCCCCACGCTGGGGACTCGGGTAAGCTTTTTCTTTTTTTTTTTCGTTCCCTCCCTCCTCCCTACCCCACCCCACTTACCTTCTTGCTCCTGCGTCCCTGGTGGTGGTTGATGGCAGCCTCCAGCAGTGTGGAGACTACGCGCCTCCATCCAGCTGGAGGCTTCCATCGTCCCCTGGCAGGGACGAAGGTAGGTTTTTGTTTTTGTGTTTTTTTTCTCCGCCCTTCCCCTCCCAACCCCACTTACCTTCTGCTTCTTTTTTTTTCGGGAGTGGACGCGCTGGAATCACTTGTGCTCCCAGCGCGTCCGCTCTCGAAGGCCACCATGAAAAGAGAAAACAGACTCCCGTTTTCCCTTTCCCGGTGGCCATTTGCTTGGTTGTTTTTTTTTTTTCTGTCCCGAAACGCAGCGGCTTTTTGGGACAGAAAAAAATGCTTTTAGTGCCCCGGTCACGCATATAATGCGGGCCAGGGTACTAAAAGCAATATGACCCTCGCAGTGGGGGCATTACCGACTCAGGTAATGCCCCGGGGCCTTCGTTAAACTATGGGCCCCAGGGCATTACCTGAGTCGGTAATGCCCCCGCCGCTCGGGTCATATTGCTTAAATATATTCCTTTATATATTCTTTTCCAAAATCCATGTCGAATGTACTTCTTAACTCACAGATTGTGTAAATAGCAATATCAGATCACGCTCCTGTCCATGTACAACTTGCAACTACAGAAAATAATAAAAGGTCAAGTAGGTGGTGATTTAACACACCCCTTTTAAAAGATGAATCCTTTTTGCCCTTTATCACTAAACAACACAGTCACTTTTTCTCTGAAAATAAGGCTCAATATACCTCTATTATTAATAATTGGGACTGCTACAAGGCAGTACTTATAGGGCATATCATCTCTTGTGTGGCCAACAAAAAGAAAAAATTAAAACAAGAATCTCAGAATATTCTTAAACAATTACAATTTCTTGAATCCCAATATGCACACGCTAATGATCCTTCTACTACCCACAATCATATTATTAAACTAAGATTTCAATATAATAAAATTACTTCTCAATGTTCCTGTGCTAATATTTTAAAAAATAAGGCTACAATTTACCAATGCTCTAATAAAACTAGCAAATTACTTGAATCATACCTTAAACTTAAAAAGGAAAAAGCTAGGGTTGCTGTTATTAGACATATATAAGACAGGGAATAGGACATTCTCTGATAAAAATATCCTTCAAGTTTTTGCTAAATTTTATCCAAAACTATATAATTCGGAATCCCAACCCAATAGTTCCCAAGCAAGTCCGTCCCTCTGCATATCCAAATATAAATCTTGATTCTCTGAATATCCCTATTACACTTAATGAAATTCATAAAGCCATAAAACACCTAAAAAAAGGCAAGGCCCCTGGCCAAGATGGGTTCCCCATTGATTTCTATGCGCATTTCAATAACTGACTAGTTCCTAGACTTAATGAACTTTTTTCCCATTTTATTTAAATGGATAAAGCATAGGGAACCTTTTTCGGAAGCTTTATTAATTGTTTTCTCTAAGCCTGATAAAGATCCTGTACTTCCTCAAAACTATAGACCAATATCCCTTATTAACACTAACTACAAGATCTTTGCTAAAATCTTGGCTAACAGATTCCTTGCTTTTTGCCCAATTTAATCAAAAAACGATCAGGTACGATATGTTAACGGTAGACTTTCCTCCTCAAACATACGGTTATTTCTAAACATAATCGTTATTATTGACAAAACCAAGGATCCCTGTGCAGCGGTTGCCCTGGATGCTAAGAAAGCATTTGATGGAATGGAATGAAATGGAATGGAGGCCCTTAAATGGCATGACATAGGAACTCATGTTCTCTCCATGGTTAAAGCGTTATACTCAAACAGCTATTTTTATCAATGGGCATATGTATTAGTATTTCCCCTTATATAGAGGGACTCATCAAGGCTGGCCATTTTCCCCACTTCTTTTTTATCCTGGCGGTGGACCCTTTCTTGAGGCAATTAGACAAGATGACATTATACAAGGTATTAATGCGGGCGAAGTACAAGTTAAAATAGCAGCATACGCTGATGATGTATTATTAGTCATAACGAACCCTGATACTAGTGTGCAACACCTGCGAGACATCATTACATATGTTTTCCTAGCTTCTGGTTATAAATTATATCCAGACAAATCTGAAATGTTACCCCTACAGATACATGGTACCAGACATCATACCGAAACTTTTGGTATGAGATGTGTCCAAAGGGTATAAACTATTTAGGTATCCATATATCCTCATCTATTAAAAACATTATCAAACATAATACTACTGGCCTGCTATCAAAAGTAAAGGAGCTTACAAATTCATGGTCCCCTCTTTATTTATCCTGGTGGGGTCGCATAGAATCTACTACAATGATGATCCCACCAATAATTCGACATCGTCTCTACATGTTACCAATTTCCCTACCTGCTTCTTTTTATAAAGCCATAGACACATGTTTGGCCAAATTCCTATGCGGGAAAAAAGCAGCATAGGCTACCTCTAGGCAAACTCAAAAAGCCCTGTGCTTATGGTGGAGTTGGATTTCCAGATTTAAAAAATATATAATTTGGCCTTTGTCTTGAGACAGACACAGATGTGGTTTGCCCCAGAGAATTATAATTGTATTCCTATGTGGTTGCTCATTGAGAAAGCTATGGTTTCACCTATAACCTTTGCTGATTGCCATGCCATCAGGGGGGAAAATGGATTCATCAAAAACACAAGCATTACCTTATCTTCCGGTATCTTACAACTTATTTATTCCTATCCATTGTAAAACCATCCCAATTGATCTCACAATAACTCTGGTTCAATACACTAATACAAGTGAATGGAAGATCTATTTTTTGGTTTTCTAAGGGCATTAAATATGTTAACCAATTATTTTTACAAGGAGTTGCAGTGACCTCTAATCAATTTGCTTGAACATGTGATATCCCGACTTCCTTTATGCATCAATATATCACTATGATCAATGTGGTAATGGAGATCTATGATTCATTAATCCACACGTCTAACTATCCTAATATGGAGAGACTGAAACATATGCATAATTTCAATGGTGAAAATCGCAGATTGTATGAATGTTCTTTATTGGATAATGAATTAGTTTGGCCTCAAGCATGGAACAATATCTCCAATGTTATTATGTCTGCCAGCTTATTTTAAACCATTTTCTTTCCATCACAGAGTTTTTATCAATCCCATAAAACTCTTTAAATATAATGCTGCACAAAATGATAGATGCTGGAGTTGTCTACAAGAACAAGGGTAATTCAGGCATATGTTTATAGACTGTGAACATGTTAAACTTTATTGGGAAAGTGTGTGGAATACTACAACAAGACTTTGGTTTTAAATTTCTTTTATTAGGCACTGCACTGCTGCACAATGTATTGGAAAATAATGAATGCTATTTATTTGATTGTCTTATCCTGGTAGCCATTCAAACCACGACATCCACTTGGAAGAATATCAATTACATTCATTATAAACAATGGTGGTACTCCATATGTAATATTCACAGGTCGGAAAGATGAAATTCATCCTCTCGTTAAATGTTGCTTAAACATGAAACGAAATGGCCTCTGTTTTATTACATTTGTATCTAATACAACCTCTAATTTATTGTTATGTACATACAAATTTAACTATATTTCTCCTGCTCATCCCACCCTTCCACACATGCTGTCGTTGTTCGTTTATCCCTCTCTATATGTTTGTCATTGGCCGTCTAGTTATGTCTTATCCCTAAACATTGTTCACGTTTTTACTAGATCACATCCATTAGTATACGAGGCCTTAATGAAACCGAATTATACTTTTTAGATTGTAAAAATGTTACTATCACAATAAGGTTTAAAACAGTCGTATATATAACGTATGCCTTGTATTTGTCTTTGTTCTAATAAACATTTTCAAACAAAACAAAAAACACCTTTGTTGTGAATTAAATAGGATAGTATGGTGCTTGGAGGAATGCCTACAGTTCTTGGAATATGTACACCTCTACACAGTTAGCACGGTGTTTCATTTGTACAAAGTGCACACACTGATATTACAGAAGGGGCCAAAAGGCTTTTGTAATATTGCGCACCCATCTGCTACCTTCTGAAATTGACATTCACAGATACTAGACTATAGTTCACAATGCTTCAACTAAAGACCAGAGTTTTAAAAACAGTCAAGAGTGTAATGCCTCATTATGCTGAATTCGACACCCTACCCCCATCAAGCAGTATTTCATGCTAACAGATGTAATGTAGCACTCAGTCTCGTGTATGTTTTGGCAATTATACTCAGTTTCCAATACAAAGAAGTCAGACATCATTTGCGTATCCCTAAAAATCTGCCAGATCACTGGGTTTAGCAGTATAAAATGACTTTTTTGCAAAGTATCATTAAGTGTTAAAATCATTGCGGTCAGTTGGCATTTCACCTTAATAACATGCAAGAGTGAATTGAAAATGTTAATTTTGATGAAATTGCTTTACGCAATGCAATTGTACATGTGTAATGAGTACACTAAACACATGCTTTTTCTGCTTTTAATACCCACCACTTAAAAGACATTTCAGAACATAAATATCCATACTTTCAAATTCAGTACGCCCTCCTTTTAAAAAAGCACTCCTCACATAGTTTGAGACAGCTCTCACATATGTTGAGACACAATAGGCTGGATTGCTTTCCCTCAGTGGTCGCAAGATCCTTTTAAACAGTGCAATTTGTTAGATGTGCAGCTGTTAGAGAAGACATCACAGCCCTGCATTACATTTTAATGTCAGCATGTTCAACTCTGTTAGACTCAGAAGGCCCGTTTCTTATCTTGGCACAGTGAGCGTGTTAAAGAGCACAAATCACTGAGAATAGTGGTGGAGCCTGGGCGTCCTCGTAGTGCATGACAGTGCAAGGGGTCACTACGCCTGATTTTGGGCAGAACAGGCGCAATGCAGAAATCTTTGCAGCACTTTTGTAAAATAACATTATCGTTATTATACAAATGTGCTGCCGAGAACATAGGTGTTCATGAACAATTTTTTAAGTGTTTGTTTACAGTCCCAATCAACTCTGCCCTCAGAATCATTTGAGCCCTCATTTGCAGTATCATTCCGATAAGTAATATTCGTGTCAATGATTTACAAGTGCACTTGGTAATTTTCTTACTAGAAATATCACACTATTGCTGTAAGTCTGGTATCTAATTGTGGCACAGTAGCCCCTTAATTAACCATTGCAATTGAATGCAGTACCATGGAATAAACGATGCCTTTTACTGGAGAATAGTTCATGCAATGGAAAACAAATTAAGCATTCTCAATAACAAGGTGGCACCCAGGACAAGGCAAAAGTAAGCAATTTAATTGCCAAAGGTAAGAAGTAAGCAGTTTCAATGTTGCAGGATACAACGTTGAAGCTACTTAGTTTACCCCACCCACCTGCACTGCAACAAGGCTTCTTGTGGCACTAATCCACAATACTGGCACCAAAATGGTACTGTATGTGTACGCCACTTTAGCGCACATTTAAAAGTGGAGGAGTGCTACAAAATACCTGTCTTAAGTGGCAGGAAACTAATGTGGTGGTTGCTAGGTTGGTTTCCCACCCATCTTAGCTACTGCCACATATATTCCGAGAGTGTTCATACCGACTTCGGAAGAAAGCACCACCTTCAGAATAGGTCTTAAGTACTGAAAAGGTTGTTAATGCTTTTAACAACCTTTTCGGTACTAAAGACCCAGTTGAGAATCAGGCCCAGAATGTTTTTTCTCCCTTTCTTTTTTGGGGAGAATTTGGTGACAAAGGTCGTTTGTACTTTGTAAGCTTATGCATTTTTCCATCACAGCATCTTTCCACTAGTTGACTCAGTGTTAATAGTTAATTCCTGAAAATGTTTCTTTTGTGGCCTTCACATTCGAAAATTAGTCTGATTACATGGAGCACTCTTTCCAAGTCTAGTAAGACACAGACGACCCGGTTCTTAACACACAGGTTAGATTTTGTCTTGTAAATGCATTGGGCCTCATTTACAAAGCATTTACCAATGATATTTTCCCACTGGAAAATGCTTTTGTAAATCAGGCCCATTGTATCGTTTTGGAAAAGAAGGTAGCTAATTGTTCACGATAGTGCTTACAATTAATTGCATGTGGCTTACATAATTGAGTGACGATCTTATTTCCTTTTGTGAATTGTTTTCAATTTGGATGCATTCATTAAAGTAACAGCATTTTGCATCGCTAATGCCTTTATTGTATATAGAGACATGCACTTTTAGTGTGATTTTATCCAATAGATTGTATGATGTGTACCATTTTCTTTCTAGTTACAGCGTGACCAGTTGGAGCTCGTAAATGTCAATTAAAAACAACACTGCACATCAGATTGCTTTACATCTTTTAAATGACTTAGTGCAAGTTAGTGTCTTAAATGCATCCTCTAGCCACTTATTTAATTTTTCTAAATCATCTGGCAATGGAGGAGGGTTGTGATCCAAGTCATGTGATACTGAGTTTAAGGAAACATGTTTCCAGGTTTGCAGCAGTAGAGCTTCTAATTCCACTGAATGTGTTGTTCTACATGTAAGGGTGAGTGGATACGCAGGAGAATGTAAATATTGTTCGTGGATAAACATAAGGTCCTTTAAAGAGGGTGGCAGCTGAAAAAATGGACAGATGAGCGGAGGAAGATAAGTACAAGGGATTTTAGGAGCCAGACTTAAACTCTGAATCAACTTCAATAGTGGAGACGTAAGACTGAAACCATGATCTCACAGCTGTTTCAGATACAAAGATGAGTAGCACCATTTTAGGTCCAGATTTAGATGCATTCAGCCTGGTGTAATTAGCCTGGTAAAGTCTGGGCACATGGACTTGCCTCTGGTACACCTGTTGTTATTATTATTATTATTATTATTATTATTATTATTATTATTACTAGTATTAAGTGTATAGGCGCTATATAAATGACCAATAAATAAAATAAATAGTATTATTGAGTGTGGACCTATCTTAGAGAAGCAATGGAGCAATTTACGGAGGTATACTACAGTAGTGATACACAAAAGAGTGCTTTAAGGAGGTATGCAACAGTACAGATGTATAACAGAGCGCCCTTCACAGGTGACAACAGAACAGATATACAGCGGTGGTAGGATATAGAGAAGCTCAAATGAGGGGTACAGCTGTACAGGGTGACAGAGAGGAGAGGGGAGGACGGTGTCTAGTGAGTCATGTGGCGCGGGACCAATGTAATGGCCTAGGTGTTGAGGCGGAAAGACTCCTTGAACAGGTGGGTCTTGAATTCTTTTCTAAATTGTAGGTGCGTGGTAGTGCGTCTGATGCTGATGGGGAGGAGGTTCCATCATCTTGTGGCATAGGCATAGCATAGACAACCTGTTTTCTGGCCGTTTCCATTTGGCAGCGGCAGTGCCACTACTCCGGTCTCCAGGTGCAGGAGTGGCACGAATCAACCACCACCTCTGCGGTCTAGGTGCCTGCAAGTCACAGCTTACACAGACCTCCAAGACCCCGGCGGGGAAAGAGGGTTAGGGAATCGTTGGTTGGAAAGGAACTGATTTTCAGGGTAACCGGAAAGAGGGCCAGGAGAGGGGAGGTGGACAGGCAGGGGGAACATAGGATAAATACAGTACTAACAAGTAAACACGCTCACTCTACAAAATACACATACTACAACCCAACTCAAAAGTGAGTCAAAGAGAGTCTTATCTCTGGGGTGAGTGCTGACCTCCTGCCTGCACACACTCAGGTCCGGTATCCGGAGCAGTTCAATGCTGCAAAGAGAGTTTGAGTTATTTACCTTGTGGGTGTTTCCTCACATGCACAACACGGTACATTCAGTGGATTAGTGACACCTCCCCGTGCAGACCCACTCGTCTCAGGCTTGGTTTGTGTTAGTTTGCATGCCCCCTGTGATGGGTTAAACACTGTTATGCGGACAAATTGCTGCACGTGGATCTGCAGTAACTGCTGATTCACATGTTAAAAAGCATGCATAGAATTGGGTTTGTGATGTGCTGCTAGCCGCACATGGCGAGATGTACTTCAGTACAAGTTGCGCCACTTTGCTGGTTGCGGCTTCCTTAGATAGCGCAAATGGCTAATTATGCATGTTAATGATATGCACTGCTCGCAGGGTTGCTGCACCCCAGGAACCCCCCTTGCCCTGTAGTTAGTTAAGGTTAGGAACGCTACTGCATACTGGACTTATCTCTCTAGAGCAGGGGGGACTTGAGAGTATGGGCGACGCCCCCTGCATGTGCCCCTGTTCGCGTGGTAGGCTCCCTGCTGGTTTTCTCCTCAAAGCGGTTTCGTTGCAGCGTGCATTCTTAGCGCTTCTCTAGGCTCCCCTGCACTTGCAGTACTTATCTTAGGTGTACAAGAGGCCTGGAAGAAGGTTGTCAGGGGCGTGGCCGCTCGTGAGTTTCTCCTTGCTCAGTGCTCCGGTAGACACGTCCGCTTCAGTCGGATGTTCGAGCACAAGCCCCATGCTCTTGCTCGCGTGCGCATGCGTGCGCGTGCCCCACCCAACGTGGGTGGGTATTTGTAGTTCCTGGTCCAGTTTCCTCTGGCTAATGTAGTTTGGAGTCTCTTTGTCCTGCAGAGAGGACACAAAAGCCTTCTATAAGGCTGGATTTGTTTTTGTGTGTGTTTTTTTTGGTGTTTGTTGTTGGGCTATATCTGTAGCCCATACCTGGCCCCTTACCACACAACCCCAAGGTATGTACCCTGACAGGTGGATTTCAAGTTTGCATGATTCCTGGCTTCTGGTGGTGCGTTGTCTGCCGTAGATGCTGAGTTTCTCTGTGAGGTAGCAGGATGACTTAAGGGTGACTGCCTTACATATAATGCAGCAAGACTAGAAGGTAATTTGTGTGTGCAGTGGGAGCCAGTATGGGTCAATGAGGGCCAGGATGATGTGGTCATATCTGCACGGATGCTTGGTGGGGCATTCAGACGTGGGTAGGACACTTCTCAGGGGCATAAGGGAGGACAATGAGAGGCCTTCGTGGAGGGCATTGCCCCATCCAGGTGGGATAGGACCAGTTCTTGAATGGTGGATCTAAAGCTGTCCAGGGGGAGGAAGAGCTTCACTTTCTGCAGTAGGCAGGGCTGATGACAAGCGGTCTGAGTTTTCTTAGCTATGTGCTTCTTGAAGGAGAGGTGTTTGTCAGAGTGCATCCCTAGGGACTTGGTGCAGGATGTGAGCTTGGGTGTGCAGCCCTCAGGGTTCATGGTCGATGGCCAGGTCTGTATGTCTCGGAGTTTGATGTTGTTGGTGAGGAGTAGGAATTTGGTACTTGAGAGGTTGAGCTTCAAGTATATAATGGACAACCAAGACTGGACCGGCGATAGGAGATTTTGGGTCTGTGGATGCCCTAGATGGAGTCTATCTTGAGGCATAGTGGTCTGTCATTGGTGTATTGGTGGGTGTGGATGTTGTGTGTATAGATTAAAGATCACTGGGGAGAGGTTTGAACCCTGCAGGACTTCACGGGTGACAGGTAGCATTGGCGATCTAGAGGAGTCCACCTGAACAAACTGCTGATGGTTTTGAGGTAGGACGTGAACCAGCGTAGGACATGGTTGCTGATTCCCGTTGCATGCATCTGTGGTCTGGCCACCTGAGTTTCTGTATAAATGACTTTGATTTGCTTTGCTAGACATAGTTAACCTACTATCACTGCCACTCGTGAACAGTGAACATGACATCAAAGTGCAGCGAGTAAACTGCAGGCTATTCAGTCAATCTGAGACCTTTTAGCCCCATTGTTCCCAAAGGTTTGAAGAGTAAGTGGGAACAAACAGTTCAACAAAACAAATGAAAAAATACAATTGATGTACTGTTTTTGCGAGATAGCCAATCAACAAATATGCATCCCGTTCCTCAGATGCATTTCTCAATAGATAACCTTCTTGAACTCAGCATAGTCCATCACAAGATTTAAAAATATCTCCCCACAAAGGCTAGTCCCTCAATCATGCAGCTGCAAGAAACGTCTGAACAGAACAAAGCCAGCGCTAGGGACTCCTTAGTAGAGACAGAATACTTGGCAGAAATCACAGACCTCCCAAATCCAGAGTGTGCAGAACTGGAAATCGTAGCCTTGTTGGACAATACAGTGACAAGCAGGAGCATTTAGTGCTGATCTGATTGCTGGAGGCCTATGGAATTAAGAATAGCCAGTTCCTGCACATCTTTCCATGGATGAATATGTTCCTGACAAACTCCAGGAAAGGTACACTCCAAGTTACCCACTTTGACAAATGTCAAACCAGTGGGACAATAAATACATTAAGAGATCTCAATTGTTTAGGATGTACTAAAGGACTGTGACCATCCTCACCTTTTTACACAATATTTCGGGATTTAACTTCAGAAGCGGCTCCCAATAACCACCCTTAATCTAAATATTGCTGCACCACGTACTGCGTTCAGCTCCTGCAGGTGAAACTTGATAGCATTTTTCCACTGATGGAACAGCACCTATAGAAAGACCTGTTTTACTATGGTTGGATGGTGCAGTTAACAACCCACACCAATCAAACTTAAGGTAGATTTGAACACAGTGAGCGCATTGGAGAGGGCTAAGGGTCATGTCCACCCCCAAACAAGGTAGTGATAGCTATTGGCACCATGGGCCTGTGCCCCCTTTGCGTACATGGCCATTTTCCATTAAAAAAAATACAAATGTTGAATTGACAGCAGGGTGTTAATAAGGAACATTGTCAATCTTCTATTTCCAATACCAGAGATGGAGACATCAGGAGGGTGGTACTTGGACTAGGGGTGGGGTCGGGTAGGGGGGTGGGCTTAACGCACATTACATGGCAATTGGAGCAGTGAGCTCAGATGGGAAAGCGAGGTGTAGGGTTTGGGCGTCAGTGACAGAAAGGTGACAGACAGAGTCAGGTGACGTCTGGCCATGGAGGAACTTTGGTGGTTAATTCACACCCACGTTCCAGGCCCTCAAATGGGCCCCGCCTCTCGGCAGGCTGCTAATACAAACAACACGTTTATCCAGGATTCAAGTTCCGAGACAAGCAGAGTAAGGTCTGCTAAGCCGTTATTCATGTGTTTGGATGTATAAACAGAAACTGCTCAAAATAACGTATCTACACCAAAGGGAAAGGCACAAAATGTCGCGTTTGGGGCATAGAAGACTCTTATATAGGGAGATGAGGTTTGAATTTTGGGAAAAACAACAGAGGGACTGATTCCAAGTAAATTCAGCATTTCCTCTTTTAATTTTAAATTCCAGAAAGAATGACCCGAAAGTAAGCCCCCTGAAACTCCCCTTCTCAATTACTTAAGGATCCTGGCGAGGACGACTAATTTCAAGATAAAGAGCAAAGATGTTACTCGCTTTCCGATGCACCCATTAAGAAAGAATTACTTGTCCAAAATGTCCATTCTGAGGCCCAATAAGGAATGTTATATTCCCCTATTAGGCTGACACAGCTTTTCACCCTGTTCGAACCAAAATGTAGGTGCTGTTTGTGACTAACGATTCAATAATTGATGCTATAATGCAGACTTTGCCGCAAATGGAACTTTGTTGCCATTGTAACATCAATGGATGCCACGATGACGTGAGCTGAGATTGGATTTTTCAGAAAGGAGGACAACAATATTGACTTGATTGATGTATATAAGTGTTGTTAATGCACAGGTAATCTCTGTGAATAGCAGGGAGAAAGACAAGTTGCTATTGGAATAGCGCGCAGGCGTATTGCGAATGTCTCTCTTTAATTTTCTACGTCTATGATCGCCTTCACTGAAAAACAATCTTCTGTAAAACACCATTTCTAGGATTTATTTTAAATAGTTTCTTTTCTGCGCGCACTCGGGATGTTATCTCCTTTAGCAAGGATTGCAGCCTGCCAAATTAGTTGTTTCCATTTATCAAAATGGGAATCGTCTCCTTAGCTGCTTGCTCTTTAGAGCTTGAAGCAAAAGCAATGCAGCACTGAGCGAGTAGAAACATGTTTAAATCATATCTATCGGTTTAATAGTAAGTGAGCACGTTGAAAGCACGACATTTTTTTTTTTGTTAATGCATTAAACATGATGCCGCAGAGTGGTGCAGTCCTGTCTGGGTAGAAATGGGATTGTAATGCAGAGACGCGTTTGAGCGATATCGAGTACCCGATACGCTGCTCTTCAGTGAACACAAGGGCGATGTGAAAGGCTCCCTTCTTCATCTTGAACTCTTCATGTCACTTTGGGAGCTTAACAGATAAACAAACTTATTAGCAAGTGACAAGCTCTCTACTGCGGTAGAAGGAACGTTTTAAATAGAGTTTTACTAGAAGTTGACAGCACTTGTTTTGGAGCATTGTATCAGTGCAAAGTACGACCATGTATATCTAAAGCTTTGCTACACAGAAGATATAGAAAGATGAGCGTGATGGACGGTTAATTATCGGTTGGCAACCATTTGGCAACAACACTGGTGCATAACATGGAAAAAATACAATGTGTTCATTTTAAGTGACCTTCCATGATATATACCAATGTGCAGAGGTTTACATCAAGTCAGCCAATCTCAAGTTGAATTTCAAATCGTGCGTTTTAGATTCTCTTCTGTGGTGAAGTGGTCCCTTGTTCCTGCTCGACCCTGGTGGGAATCCAGCTACTCTATTCGCAGCACAACACAGTTGTCTGCTGCTCTGTGACGTCAGCCTCACTACCTTTTTGACTTGGTCTCCTCCCCTCTTCTGCACCTCCATGCTTTGTTCATAAACGTACTACCCCTCTTCCCAAGAGTGTCTTGCCAACACCATGATTGACTCTCCCCACCGTCTCCTTATCTCCTGCCACGGGTGAAGCTTATCTAAACATTGCAACACCATATCCCCCATTCCAACCCCTGGGGGAAAGGCCCATATCAGAGCTCAGCCTGAAGAAACCAATGGATCATCATGACCTGAGTCCCAACAACAACCCAGTCCCAAACCCTCACTCTAGCAATGCTACTATGTGGTCTGGGCCAGTCAGAGGCACATGCCCCGCTCTGATTTTTCTTTTTTGTTCTTCTGTGTCAGCTATCTCTCTTCAGCCCATGCAACACCACCAAACCACCACATAACACAACCTTCATACACAACCACTACATTAACACCCCACATGGCTCCACACTACACCATACCACTATCAGACCACTTAACCCACCCACACATACCCACCACCTACTACCTCCACTCTACACAACCACTCCATACCAACACCACATACCCCTACTCCTCCACACCCCTCCACCGTAACACCCTTAACCCACACCAATTGGCACCTCCACAACACCACAATACTTCACACCACCTTTACAACACTACTGTACAACAACACTCCAAAAAAAGAAACCACCACACCCCTACTCCACAACCACACATCCACATCCCTGCACCAAACACATTACCATTTCCCCCATCTCCACACCACCAACACAACTCTACACAACTTCATACCACACCAGTCCACACCAGCACTCTGCATCTCCACAAAACCATAATACTCCACACCACCTTTACACCACTACTGTACAGCACCAGTCCAAAACACTCAAACCACCACACCCCTACTCCACAACCACACATCCACATCCCTAGACCTCCACACACCTACACCTCTGCACCAAACACATCACCATTTCCCCCAACTCCACACCACCAACACTACTCTACACAACTTCATGCCACACCAGTCCACACCAGCACTCTGAACTACCACCTCACCATATTATACTACAACCTTGCCACTCTACACAACTACACACCAACTCCACAGCCATATACCTCCACACCCCCAACCAATGTACCACATTCCACACCGCAACTAATAGCACTAGCACACTACTAGCCACCACCACCACACACTCCAAACTACTTTGCACCTCCATACCAATCAACAATACCCCTTCACACTACCACAACACAACACTCCACACCACCCTACCACTCTAAACCACCCCCTCACTGCACCGCTACTATGCATCACTCCACACCACCACTCTACTCCACAGCAGAACTTAAAATCACCACTCACCCTATCTTTGCACACTGCACCACTAAGCCACACCATCACTGTACAACACTTATCTAAACTCAGTCAGGCGGTGGACCATGGTGCTATTAGCACCATGGTGGATGGCGGAATTACCGCCCCATTCCTAGGTGAGTGGGGCGGTAATTCCCCATTCACCATTTGCCCTTCCCCATTCCCATTTTTGCCCCATAGGGCATAATGGGGATGGGGAAGGCGCTAATTACGGCACCGTAAATTACGGTGCCGTAATTAGCGCCAAAGTCCCTTTGCGGGTTGGATTTTTAACGCCTGCTGAAAGCAGGCATTAAACACCAACCCGCAAAGGGACACTTGGAATCAGGCGTTAAGGGTTAACGGCGCCGATGGTGCCGTTAAACCCTTAACGCCTGGGTTGGAATGATGGCCAAACTCTTTCCACCACTCCATAACACCACTCTACACAGCCATCAACACCTCCACATCAACACATACCTCTCAAATTTCACAACACCCCATCAATCAACTCCATGCCAACACCTCACCACTGCACACCACACCATCACTCCACATCTGAAAACACAACTCTACACCATTAAACCACACTGCTACACCACCACTCCATACACCAATCTGCACATCCGCACCCTCACTCGACACCACCACACCTCATCTCATCACCACCACATACCAGCCCTCAATGACACCACATCACTCCACACTACCACACCATCACTACACACCACACATCCACCAATACACCCCCACATCCCTAAACCCCAATCTACAACTCTTCACCACCAGTCCACTCCAACAATACTCCACACCAAACCACACCTCCACAAAACTCCATGTCATCACTTCAATCTGTGCCACCATACCACCACTCCATGCCAAAACTATCACATATACAGAACCCCACACCCCCAAACACTCCACTTTTCCACACCACCATGTCCCACCACCAACACCATCCCACATCACCACCAATCCATACCTTCAATATGCACATGATCATGCCACCACCTCTACCACCACCACGCTGATGCACTTCGTCAAAACATTTCATACCATCACACCACTGCTCCATCTGATTCCAACAGACCATTCCACCCCTCCAACGGAACTTCACTTCCCCACTTCAATCCAACACACCACTTAACCACACCACTTCACTTCATCAAATGACCAAACCATACCACCACATCACACCACTCTACCACTCCACAAAACACTCACACCCAATCTAACCCTCACTCTAACCAGCCCCACCATAACCACTTCACCAGCCCTATAACTCTCACTCTACCCCACCCCTTCTTTTCCTCTACCCCCCAACCTCTGTGCACTGATACAACCCACCTATACCACCTACCCTTCCCCAACCATATCAACTGTCACAGATCCTTATCCACCCTTCTCTATCACAACCCACCATTCCTCACCTCTACATACCTTCAACCTATCTACCCATTATTCCCAGAACAATATCCCACCACTCTAAACTTTCCAACATGTCCTACTACCCTCTGCCTACCCACCTTCGATCACTCATCTACACCATACCTCTTACTACTCCCAACCACCCCGCCTCACTCCACCCTAAACCCACCAACTCAACATCTTTTCTCACTCTATCCCACTCCACTCCCAGCTTCCCTACGTCATCCTTGCTCTCCCACCCTACACCCAACAACCCTACCTCAAATCTTCCTTACACCCTAGCCCACCCACCCTGGTTCACCTCTCTCTACCTCACTCATCCATATATACCAAACTAACCATTGGCTGCCACCACCCACCTTATCTCTCCCTGTCTCACTTCCACCTCTGCTCATCCCTAACCCAGCCACCCTAGCTCACCCTTATAATCACCATGCGTCCCTTAAAAATTCTGAACATGTACGCAAGTTACTGTTTGCTGACACATACAATTACTAAGACACATAGGGCCTCATCATGAGTTGGGCGGCAACCCTTAAAATCGCCGGTAAGGCTATCATCGCTGAATTTAAAGGTCTGTCGGATCACGACGAAATGACAAATACCGCCGGCGCCAATACAGCCGGCGCAAGTACAGCCGGCCGTACAAGCGTCGGCTGTAAAAGCGCCAGTATCCATTCGCACTAAAACATAGCAATCACACGTCTGGCATAGGTGCAATTAGCGCCAGAAAAGCGGCGGATAATCCGCCAAAAATACCCCCAGCAAAATGCTGGAGGTAAAAGAACACAGGGCACAGCAATAAGGGCCCAGGTGAAACCAATGCAAATCAGAGGCCTACAAAGGACCCACCCATGCACAACACACCCTCCCCAACACCATTACACCAGCAGGAGCAGGGAGGAGACAGCAATAAGGGCCCAGGTGAAACGAATGCAAATCAGAGGCCTACAAAGGACCCACCCATGCACAACACACCCTCCCCAACACCATTACACCAGCAGGAGCAGGGAGGAGACAGCAATAATGGTCCAGGTGAAACCAATGGAAATCAGAGGCCTACAAAGGACCCACCCATGCACAACACACCCTCCCCAACACCATTACACCAGCAGGAGTAGGGAGGAGACAGCAATAAGGGCCCAGGTGAAACCAATGCAAATCAGAGGCCTACAAAGGACCCACCCATGCACAACACACCCTCCCCAACACCATTACACCAGCAGGAGCAGGGAGGAGACAGCAATAAGGGCCCAGGTGAAACTGATGCAAATCAGAGGCCTAAAAAGGAGCCACCCATGCACAACACACACTTACAAACACCATGCTGCCATTTGGAGCCGGGAGCCATGATGTGGACATTTACCTGCTGTGCCTGGAGCTACAGAGGCCAGCCAACCAGGCCAGGGCCCTGGGAGCGCAGGGCGTGTAGGGGATGAGGAGAAGGAGGAGGAGAGCATCACCAGCAAGGCGGCTAGCCATCCCCAGGGTCAGGCCAACACCCTGGGCCCTGACTGATGGCCAGTTGGTGACTGAATATCGGCTGGACAGGGCAACCATCACCCAGTTGCTAGACACAATCGAGGCTGACATCGGAAGCCGTATAGCCATCAGCACAGCAGTACCCCACTTGTGAAGCTTGTATCCGTGCTACAATTCCTCGGGACTGGCAGCTACCAACACACCGTTGCCATGATGCATGGCATGGCCCAGTCCACCTTCAGTGCCATGCTGGGACAGGTGCTGGATGCACTGTTGATTCATCTGAATGAGCACATTGCATTGCCAGCCACACAGGCACAGGTGAACCAGCTGAAGGGTCAATTCCATGCCATTGCCCAAGTTGTGAATGTAATAGCAGGCCTGGACTGCACACATGTAGCACTCGTACCATCCCAGGCACATGAGGAAGCCTACAGAAACCGGAAAAATTACCATTCCCTGAATGTGCAGATGACATGTAGCCCTGACCTCACCTTCAGCCACTGCTGTGCCCGTTACCCAGGATCCACCCACGACTCCATGGTTCTGCACAACAGTAGCCTGCCAGTGTACCTAGAAAGGCGCTGAGGCCAAAACACATGGATCCTGGGTGAGTACAAATGTAGCCCGTAATGCATGTTGAATCACATCTGCTGGGGCTGGTCACACACAGTGAAATTAATAGGCAGCACCATCACTGCAGCATTTCCATGCAAGCACCTTGCACGAGAAACCTTGGACATGTCCAACACAGCAGAACACACCCATTCAGAATGTAAAAAACATGTGGCAGCACAGTGACATATGGAAGGCCTACTACCACAAAGCCTCCTGTGTGAGTTGCACTATGAATTCCCACCCTGACACAGTACAGACATACCACCCTGCCCACCCAACAGTCATGCCAATGTAACACAAAAGTTGGCACATCCACAGAAGCACTACACATAAGTAGTCTGATAAATGACAATTTACATCCCATAAACACTGTCCCTTGATTGGCCAATGAAATGCCTGGAGAACCGTGCATAATAGTGGCAACCAGCAAATACAACAGCAGCCAAAGGGAATGGCAATGACACATGAGCTAACCACTTGTCACATGCACAAGCAGATGGAAGGGTCGCCCTTGAAAGGGACATAGCACTGTTACATTTTGAAACAGAGGCGTACCAAGTTGTGAGCACTCCATTGATTCAATGCTGCTCCTAGCACAGCACACTCTACAATGTTAGTGACCAAATGATAAGTAGGCCACATGTGATATATGAGTGTGATGCACATGACAACTCACAAATACATAGATGAACAGCTGTATGGCAACCTCACACCATGCATGACCTGGAAGTAAAAGGTTGGATGCCAACATTGCAATGAGATGGCATGACCTACTCAACAGAAACTTGATCCTTCTGAATATGTCACTGATGAATGAGCCTTGTACACCCACTGAACTTACCTTGTCCCCAAACCTGCTTTCTCTCCCCTGCAGGTGATTCTGGATATCCCCAGTACACATGGCTCATGACCCCTGTGCGTCATCCACACACTGCAGCTGAGCGGGCATAAAACATTGCCCATGGTTGTACACGGATCTGCGTGGAGAGGGCATTTGGACTGCTGAAGGCACACTTCCGGTGCCTAGACCGTACGGGAGGGGCATTGATGTATGCACCTGAAAAAGTTGGAAAAATTGTACTGACATGTGCCATGCTGCACAAAATTTGCTGTCGCAGGAATGTGCCAATGCCCCCGCCCCCCCATGCTCATATGCAGCCACCTGAGGATGGGAGTGAAGGTGATGACATGCCAGAAGGTGTTGCACGTGCACAAAGGGTTGGGCTGAGGGAGGGGAGGTTGGCCAGACAGGGCTTGATTGATGATTTATTTTTTATACGGGTGACAGCTACATTTTGAACATGTCACTTGAACATTAAACATCACTTCATCACAATCACAACTATCCATGCTTTTTATGAACTGTAAACGTGATTTATTCAAAGATTTTCTATCCCCTCTCCCCCCAGTGAACACCCAGCACACAATCCCCGCTCCCCCAGTGAACACCCAGCACACAATCCCCTCTCCCCCCAGTGAACACCCAGCACACAATCCCCCTCCCCCAGTGAACACCCAGCACACAATCCCCCTCCCCCAAGTGAACACCCAGCATACAATCCCCCCTCCCCCCAGTGAACTCCCCACAACATTGCAGGTAGGTGCATGTTCTCAGGGCACCCACAACAATGCCATGTCCAACTACGATGGTCGTGGGCGCTTTCCATGTTCTGGTCCCTTTGGTGTGCGGGATCTCAGGTGGTGCAATGAACAGCACCTAGGAGAAGGCTCAAGGGATCCCTCCGTGGGTGTAGTGGAGGTTGATGGGACTGACCCGGTTGCTTGCAGATGCTGACGGAGAAGGTTGTTCCCTTCCCTTGTCTGCTCAGCGAGTGCAGATACTGCCTCGCACAACTCCAGTACCCTTTGGCCAAAACCTGTCAGGGCTGAGGTGCATTGCTCCACCACTCTGTGTGTGCGCACGTTGTCTTGGGCAATGTACTTGCAGCCATGCCGTATGGATGCGCTGATGGCCTTGATGTGCCGGCTGTGCACTTTGGCCATGGATTCTACTTTTGCTGGTTTGGCCTCAATTATGTCCAGGTGTCCCATCACTGCTGATCCCGTGATGAAAGGTACCCCTGGTGTGGCAGGTACCGGCCTGCCACTTGTGCGCTGTTTGGGGGGCTGCATGGAGACATGTTGCTGGCTTGGGTGGGGCTGCCGGGCTGTGAGTGCCAGTCTTCAGGGCTGCCATATGATGGTGTGTCTACATCCAGCTGTGGTGTGCGGACACGATGAACATGCACACATGGGGTTTGTGCTCCCTGTGTGCCTGGCCCTGGGGTCCCCTGATGTGTGCCCATCCCATCGGCGTCACTGCTTGTGGGGGAATGCAAATGTCCTGCCTGATGTGCACCTGGAGGTGTCACTCCCACGTCGGGCTCTAACCTACAGGTGTCCCTCTGCATCGGAAATCTGCATGGTGGCTTTGGGCGAGCTGGACGTAGACACCCTGCGGACATGTGGGTGCTGCTGCGGTCTGGTTGGGCTGCGTTGTGGTGATGTGGGATGGGTCCGGCGTCAGTTCCCTTCCGTGCGACCCCTTTGTGGGGTGGTGGTGCTGGTCGAGGCACGCTGCCTCGGGCGCTGTGATGGAGTGGCCTCCTCCCCGTCATCTTCATCCTGTGAGGTTCGCTGTGTGCCTGTGGGGTACATAGGGTGTGGATTGAGTTCAAGGCAACCTACATAAGTATCAAGCAGTTAATGCCATCAAGTGGGATTGCAGGCAGTATCAATTATGCATGCCACTTGCATTTTGTTCAGTCTCCATGTGGTGATTGGTGTAATGTTTGAGTGTGGAGGAACCCTGCATGGAAATGTTTGTGTGACAAGGTCACATGCGCGATTGGGGTGCACCATGCTCAGGGTCCCTGGGGGTGTATTCATGCACACTCACACTCTACGTAGCTGTCCCATGGCTATGGATGTCTGTCCCCTGCCCCTTGTATTGATGCACTGCACGTGCAGGGGAGTCTAGGCGGCACTACGGTTCAATGGTTCAAGGCCTCACTTATGGGTGTCTTCAGTGCCTCACACACATTTCATCACATTCATTCACTCAGGGTCTGCATGTGTGGTATTTTCAGTTGCATGCATTCGGGGTAGGACTCACCTGCAGTCGGATTAATACCAGTGCCTGCCTCCGCTTCACCAATTCCTTCTATGGTGCCCATGTCGATTAGGGCAGACATCTTCTCCTCCCAGGGTGTGAGTTCGGGTGGTGGTGATGGTTGCCCTCCTCCAGTGCCCCTGCTTGCACTCCTGTGCTGTGATAGGATGCCGCGGGCTCTCACACGCAAGTCATTGAGGTGCTTGCGACAGTCCTCGCCATCCCGGGGCACGCGCCCCACTGCAGACACCCTTTGGCTGATGTTCCGCCAGATCTGTGCACGGCGCTGCCCACTGGTCCTGCGCTACTGGAGTTCTTCATGTTGGATCTCTGCCTCCTCCACCAGTACGGCCAGCTCCTGGTCACTAAATGTTGGCTTCCTCACCCTGTCCAGGGCTGACTTGCCCCTGGTGCGCTCCTGTGACATGATTCACTCTTCCCAGGGGTGGATAGCTTGCAGGGGCTGCGATATCCGACGGATTGTGATTTACAAGATGGCCACTGCTTTGTTTCCAGTTCCGGCGGTGATGCGTTTTTCGCACGCTATTAGCGCAGTATGGCGGTGGTGCATGGTGCGCTGGATTTACGGGTTCTTGGGCCGTTTTCCCGTTGAGCGCTATTTGTGCTACCGCCATGTCCCTATGTGCGTGCATGCAAACTCGTGATCTGGCTGACTATCCTCCAGGGGGCTTGGCGTTAGCGCTAATTACGCTCGACGGGAAAACCGCTGCATTACCGCCCAACTCGTGATGAGGCCCATAGTAAAAATACTTCCATACACCACTCTGAAGAGAAGTCTTGTTACTGTGGTCATTACTGATGTAATTTGCTCGCAAAACTCTTTCCAAAGATGTTGGGAATTCCTGTGCAAAAGTATTTACTGAATTCTTACCTATAAAAGTAAAATGCAATAAACTACAATCACCCAAACTTTTAGCTTTGCAAATGCGTGTTAATTAATGCATGTAATTTCTTTTCAAACTTGCATTAGGTTCCACCAGGTTACCAGAAGAAGTTACAATTCTGCCTTTCTTCAAAAATCCCCATCGCCCACACCTGTGACCATGGCAAACAGTTTGAACTGTTAGTGGGGGCTGTGTCGCCCCACATCCAAATGAAGCCTGTTTTGACAATTGCAACTGATTTGTAATATTACATGTCTGGGAGGAGAGGCCACCACTGGCTCAGGCTTTTGCTGGTGTTTCTCGGTGGGCATATTAGGTCACGAACTGGGGCAATGTGAGGTCCCACACGGATGCTACATGCTTGATTTTGCATAAGCACCCGAAGAGCGACAACCTTCGACTTGCTGGGCAAAGCATGCTGGGCCATAGGCCTTCTGCAATTTATTACTGTGTCTGTCATTCCTTTCTTACTTCCACAGCCTGTGTGGCCGCTTAGTCCAACATAAACTGTGGCAGAACCGGCTGTTTTTTCTTTACTATCAGGGGCAGGCATGCACCTAAAGACTGGATACTGAAGGAAAGTCTGAATTCTTCATACTGCAATCTCTTGGGTCAATGAGGCACAGTACACCGTGCTCAAGGTGATGGTGTTGTTGAATTTGAATAGAAATCTGAGGACTAAATTCTACATTAGAATGGAGTATATTCGAAATGAAGGATAGATGTATTACTCTTATTAGTTACAATCATTCTACAATTTGGTTAACTTCATGACAAATCATTGAAGTTTGATAATCAAGTTCGCGTTTAATGAAGCTGTCGAGTGATGCATTTCTTAGAAAGGCCTATTATTTAAAATGTCTCTGAGATTACTAGGCTGAACACAGAAGTGCAATTACTCAACTGCTGCGGTTTAGCGAAAGTCACTGCCCTCCGAAACGACGACAGAGGCATCTTGTGAGCTTGCAACAGGTGAACAGGAGCCATGGGTGTTCGGTGTGCATAGTTCAGATGGTGTCAACACGAACATTTAGGCAGCATCGGCTTCAGGTGTTAACAAAGGGCTTGAAACCCATCACAAAAAAAAACAAAAACTGCCGGCACCTGCTCGCTTTAATCATGTGAGATGTTGACTTTGCCCATTTACTCAAGCTGGAGGGTGGGGTCTGCTTGGGAAAATATACCAAGTCAGCAAATTTTCATTTCTATACGTCATCTACCAACAGCTGCCCCCATACTTTGGTATCCATAGAATGCCATGCAAGCTACACATGTAGCGCAAATATCAAAAGGTGAAAAGGGACAGGTTCTGTAGGTCTGTCAAGTGTCATTTTTTTGAGACTATGATACTTATCAAAGGTAATGCATGTAGAGTCAAGGGAGGCTAGCTCTGGCCAACTCAGATTAGTTGACTGGCTCTATCTTGACTAGAGATTGGAACCAATGCCTGAAAAAAATATAGACTGAACCCCACCCCTTGGCACTTGTCTCTTGGAATAAAAATGAATGCATAAAAATGTTGCCAGTTGACACCCTGCCAGAGACATGCTTAGAGGTCTTTCTCCTTCAGAAGCTCCTAATCTGCTGTGCCATGGTCACATGTAGCTGCTAAGAGCCCTACTTATGTGGATGATTATGTCATGGCAGCGTTTCACTGCTCAAGGCTTCTGCAGGACCCCACCTCTTTATGCAGCCGGTCCTGCTGAGGTCCTGCTGAGGTCCTCTCCAATATCCAAAACATATAAGCCGAAAAGACAGGTGGTCAAAACGCACCTTTGCCTTACTCCAACACTCATCTAGATTTTCCAACAGAGGATGACTTCACAATCCAGTCTAACCTGGATGTGTGAGTGCACATACAGACTCATTATTAAGTGCAGCAACCCTTCGGGCAGCCCCCCAACATATCACCTTACTCCACAGGACCCCGTATTCACCATATTAAGGGCTGTGGAGAGGTCAACAGCGGCCATAAAGACAGTCTCATAAAGACAGACCAACCTCTCTCTCCTAACGCTCTAGATGCCTAAGAACCAATGATGAAAACATGTTGCTGCTGGTGCCTAGTATGGAGATGGGTTGGTAGTTTTGAGGATCAGAGCGTGATAGGCACGACATATGCCCTTCTCCAACTGGTTGGAAAGTCTAAGGATTCTGCTACCTGCTGCAATTGATTGGTCAAAATATTTGCAGAATAGATAGAACAGATCGTTCAACAATTGGTTTGGACCCCAGGCACATGACTACTGATGCTACCCAGGATATCTTCAATGGAATCATAATCTACAACGAGTTTGAAATTGTCACATACTGCCACCGATATAACTAATGGCACAGGTGTAGCCCACACTGCATACAATTGTTCAAAGTATCTACACCATTCTTGTTCTGAAACTGCAATCTTTTGGTTCTTGCCCTGGGAAGGGTCAAGTCCATTCAATAATTTCCAAAAGACAGAGGAGTTTTTATTATTTAAAATCCTCAGCATGTCCTCTGCATCATTTTGCAAATGATTACTCCTCACCCAATTTGTTATCGCCTGCTTTGCGTTTTGATCTTTCTCAAAACTGCCTTTCTTCAAAAATCCCCATCGCCCACACCTGTGACCATGGCAAACAGTTTGAATTGTTAGTGGGGGCTGTGTCGCCCCACATCCAAATGAAGCCTGTTTTGACAATTGCAATTGATTTGTAATATTACATGTCTGGGAGGAGAGGCCACCACTGGCTCAGGCTTTTGCTGGTGTTTCTCGGTGGGCATATTAGGTCACGAACTGGGGCAATGTGAGGTCCCACACGGATGCTACATGCTTGATTTTGCATAAGCTCCCGAAGTGCGACGACCTTCGACTTGCTGGGCAAAGCATGCTGGGCCATAGGCCTTCTGCAATTTATTACTGTGTCTTTCATTCCTTTCTTACTTCCACAGCCTGTGTAGCCGCTTAGTCCAACATAAACTGTGGCAGAACCGGCTGGTTTTTCTTTACTATCAGGGGCAGGTATGCACCAAAAGACTGGATACTGAAGGAAAGTCTGAATTCTTCATACTGCAATCTCTTGGGTCAATGAGGCACAGTACACCGTGCTCAAGGTGATGGTGTTGTTGAATTTGAATAGAAAGCTGAGGACTAAATTCTACATTAGAATGGAGTATATTCGAAATGAAGGATAGATGTATTACTCTTATTAGTTACAATCATTCTACAATTTGGTTAACTTCATGACAAATCATTGAAGTTTGATAATCAATTTCGCGTTTAATGAAGCTGTCGAGTGATGCATTTCTTAGACAGGCATATTATTTAAAATGTCTCCGAGATCACTAGGCTGAACACAGAAGTGCAATTACTCAACTGCTGCGGTTTAGCGAAAGTCACTGCCCTCCGAAACGACGACAGAGGCATCTTGTGAGCTTGCAACAGGTGAACAGGAGCCATGGGTGTTCGGTGTGCATAGTTCAGATGGTGTCAACACGAACATTTAGGCAGCATCGGCTTGAGGTGTTAACAAAGGGCTTGAAACCCATCACACACAAAAAAAAAACTGCCTGCACCTGCTCGCTTTAATCATGTGAGATGTTGACTTTGCCCATTTACTCAAGCTGGAGGGTGGGGTCTGCTTGGGAAAATATACCAAGTCAGCAGATTTTCATTTCTATACGTCATCTACCAACAGCTGCCCCCATACTTTGGTATCCATAGAATGCCATGCAAGCTACACATGTAGCGCAAATATCAAAGGGTGAAAAGGGACAGGTTCTGTAGGTCTGTCAAGTGTCATTTTTTTGAGACTATGATACTTATCAAAGGTAATGCATGTAGAGTCAAGGGAGGCTAGCTCTGGCAAACTCAGATTAGTTGACTGGCTCTATCTTGACTAGAGATTGGAACCAATGCCTGAAAAAAATATAGACTGAACCCCACCCCTTGGCACTTGTCTCTTGGAATAAAAATGAATGCATAAAAATGTTGCCAGTTGACACCCTGCCAGAGACATGCTTAGAGGTCTTTCTCCTTCAGAAGCTCCTAATCCGCTGTGCCATGGTCACATGTAGCTGCTAAGAGCCCTACTTATGTGGATGATTATGTCACGGCAGCGTTTCACTGCTCAAGGCTTCTGCAGGACCCCACCTCTTTATGCAGCCGGTCCTGCTGAGGTCACCCATACCCCTCCCTCTATTGTCACTCTACTGCACGGGTGAAAAGCTCACCCCAGGCTTCGTAGTTAAGTGAATTGGGACTTTTTGACAAGTTGGTTACTCAATGTGAGCTGTGGGTCTACTTAAAAAAGGGATAGGTGGTGCAAAGTGGTCCATGCGCAGGACCCCACCATAGGGTGAACATACATTTTCATTCATGCTTTCTCTGTTTTACAAAATTAATTTTCCATTAGTAATTTAGGTAACTTTTTGTAAAGGTGTAGAGTGTTTGAATGACACACTTTCTCTGAAAAACAGCAGATCATGTGAAATGTAATTTGAATAATTAATGAGATATCAGTATTTCAAAATGCTCAGCCAGTGCCCCCAGTCCTTCTCAATTCCCAATTAAATTAAGTACCAAATTTGGTTTTAAAAAAAAGAAAAAATGGAAAAGCAACTTGTTTTGTACAAAAATACATGGTCATATTTCTCTAAATTCTATCATGTCTCATGTTATTCTGCAGAGATGAAAATCCAGATTCAGTCCCTTTCTTACCCTTCATTTCAGGATTTGCAGTCCAGAATTTATTATGGAAAAAGCAAAACTACAAAGCACATAGAAAATGTAAAAAGCAGACTAAATAACAATCATCTCATACAAGAGGACATGTCGGCATGTCTATCTATTTAAATCAATCAAGATCCACAGAGGCCTCTCAGATGTATTAAGTTCGTTCTCTTCCTCATAATAAACCTCGCCCATTCATTTGCAATAATTCTGTAGCAAATGTCTTCAAATGTTAACTACAAAAAACACATTTTGCTATAACATTACACATCTAAAGTGTATTCCTCAAATAAAAATTAGCTACGTTCCACAAGGTAAACTAAAACCAAGTTGTCAAATAATGTAAACAGTTATTACTGTAAAATTGAAAACAATAAGTGTTAAGAGTAAACCCCGAAAAACAATCTTATATTTTCACTGTGCATTTATAGAAAATGCCTGTGTTGTGTCGCAAAATTCGTTGATAATAACTGATGTATTCTTGGTGCCTCTGCATGTTTCGAAATACAATATTTCTTCTTCATAATCTGGACCTCACCAACTTCCATTAATTTGTATTCTGTAATCATGTAACAAACTCTATTGGTACTTTATTCACACTTCCTAATTTCTATCACTTAATATGCCTGAAGACAATATTACACTCACCTGAATCTATGATGTAGATCTGACCTATTAGCCTTACAAATCTGGAATCTTCTTAAAATATAAATAGAATTCTTTCACTCTCTCTATAAATTAAATAGAGGTAACATCACATTATTATTGTGAACTCTTTATTAATTCTGTATGATCTCTTAATTCATTCAATTTTTCTTTGTTTTCTTTTTTTTATTTGAAAGAAACTACAGTTTAAACACAAGGCAACAACTTTTGTTTCAAAAAGAAAGACAGAAAGAAAAAAATCCTTACATCCTCTAATAATAATGATAACATCCAAAATATACAAGAGGCAAGTGCATGGACAATACAGAAAAGAGACAAAGAGAAAGAAAAAAAAAGAGAAAGCAAGGTTCTCAGCATTTGCTTTCAAGTATCACAACATAATGTTACACATCCCCCTCTATTCTAACCTGTCGCAATCTTTCAATCGAGCACAAATTAGAAGTTGATTAGACATCTACTTTTAAGATCATGTCCATATAGTTTACAGTTGCATATACAAGTTTTATATTTTTCCCTGAGATGCATCTGGCCCACCAACCATTCATATCGCCATCTAATGGAGCAAACTTTCCAAGATGTAGTGGTCATTGGATTACAGTCTGTTCACACTCGATTAGCAAGTGTTTTGAAGTTTCAATAGCCATTCCACAAAACCAACAGAGATTATCTTTTATTGACTTGTCCTTTCTTTTCCAGAGCATTTCCTTTGCTTTCAAGTCGTTTGTCCTGAGCCTCAGAAATTGATCTCGGTGGTGACGAGAAGGACATTGGATCAAATATCGTGGGTATATATTTAGTTTTTTGTAGTCATATCCCAAGAATTTAATTGAATCCATCTTGTTTCGAGATTCTTGATTTATGATCCATGCCCAATTTTCAAATCTCTTCTTGGCATGTTGTGGGCGATTTAGTAGCTCTTGATTATTAATATCAGCTACCTTCAAGAATGACCTTAATCGTTGGAACCAAAGACTGAGTAGGTTTTTGCTGTTTGGATCGTACTCGTTTCCAAATATTTGATATGCTGGCGACAGAAACTCTAGAGACATCTTTCACATTGCCGCAATAGAGTTCCATATTACTCTTGTATGTAGCGAGTTTATTGACAGTTCATGTCTCAGTACCGTCATAGATTTCTATTGTGGCAGTCTCAACACATATCGCCAGAATCGCCCTTCCAACGAATGCCAGATTTGCTCATTGACATTCCACCCCGCCTCAGCACCAAAGCTTATGATTGGCATAACTTTTTGTAGGTAAAATTTGAGGACGGGTTCCAATGAAAACTTTCCGTATCTTCTATTGATTTTTTCTCCTTGCAAGGCAAGCATCTGCATTTTATTTTTCAATTCTTTCACCCAATGGTATTCGCAAACCGAGTTGTTAAATTGGATTCCCAAATATCTGATGGAGTCTACAGAGGTGATAAATTCTCCAGCAACCGTCCACCTAAACGATTTATCTTTCTTATTTTTTACATTCCCAATTGACATCATTTTTGTTTTGCTGTATTAATCGTTAGCTCATTGCTAACCATGTATTCGTGTAGGGATGCAAGTAATCGCTGTAGTCCTATTTGAGTTCTGTCCAACAATACAAGATCATCTGCATATATAATGCATCTGATTGGGATCCGATTAACCATTGGTGGAAAACAATGGACTTGTGCAAGGTGGTTTGGCAGGTTGGCCAGGAAGAGCTTGAAGAGCTCAGCAGCAAGAGGACACCCTTGTTTGACTCCCTTTTGTATTGCAATCATATCTGATAGATCCCCACCAATATTTAGTCTTACTTTCATAGAGGTTTGAGTATGAAGTGCTATAATTGGTTCAAGGAGTTTTGCCGGACATTGTCATTTTGCCAATTTTGCCCAAAGTAAACTGTGATTTACACTGTCAAAAGCCTGTTTCATATCTAGAAAGGCAAGATGAATTTTGCCATTTGCCTTCAGCGTTTCCAATTCATTCTAATTGTGTTTTTTAGTTACATGTCAACATAAACGCTTGCATACTCTCTTCAAGTGTAAAATGTGTATGCATTTGTATGTAATTTGTGAGAATGCATGGGGAAAAGTGTATCTCGAGGAATAGAGCAAGAAGGTCTCCGGGGGAGCTATATTGTGTTATATACTGGAATATAGAGTATGTTCCTTTCTTTATTCCAGCACCCATACAAGATAGTAATTGCAACATCATGTCTAAGAAGAATATTAATAAGGATAGTGAAGCCCTTAACTTTCATATTGTTTGATCTGTTGTTTGCACTTTTTAGGTTGCACACCATATTAAAACTGATGTATTTTATCTAAAACAACTAACAGATAAAAGTGCTGAAACTCTGCGCTACTCGTCTGAAGAACCCTCGAGAATACTTAAATTGATGCAAATGAAACAACAAGAAGTAACAGCAAAAAACTCCACAACAAATTCTCAACATATTATCAAACAATTAGAAATTCCACTCAATCGGAAATTAGATCTCCCCTAGTGGTAACTACATTGGTCATGGGAGGCACAGGTGGCACAGCTTTAAGAAGTGGGGAGGCCCCCATGGAAAAAAGTCTCCTTTATCTGAAGGTCTAATGACCTAGACTGAGGAGTGAGGCCGTGGCAGGGATAGCCACTTGATGGTGAACTGCCTGGTTGCTCTGGTTTTCTGTTTGGTGTGGATGCTAAAAAAGCAAATCATCAAGTCCATAGTGTTTTGAAAGGCTCTGAGGGTCTGGATTATGTGGATGCATTCCAACTGAACTGAGCCAATAAGGGTCTTAACTATAGCTCCTGGACATCCAAATTGAGGCCTAACACCCATGTGGGCTCTAGACGTACATATAGGGTTTTGGTGGAGAGTCTTCTCCCGGAGAATTGACAAGTGACTATGAATTGATTGAACATCTTGAAATTCATGGTTGAAGTTACAAACTTAAGAGCCATATTCAACAGGGACATAGAAAGCGTCGACTGTATTGACCTGCACCGGATGGATCGTGCAGTTATCGATCTTGGAACAAAAATGGGTGTGGAAATGATAATGAAGGAGCAGCAATATTTAAGACAGCTCGGGTTTGATTTAACACCATTCATCTTGGGGAGAGACCGCAAAGAACTGCAACCTAATTGATCATGTGAGCTGTGGTCCCAGAAAGACATAGGGCCTCATCACGACTTTGGCGGTAACCCTTAAATCCAGCAGTAGCGCTACTACCACCGGATTTAAGGGTCCTCCAAATCAGGACTTTGGCGGATTTCGCCCAAGCTCTGAGCTGGGAGGAAATCCGCCGAAAATTCACGCTATTACCGCCGGCGGGAAATCCGCCGGCGGTAAGAGCACAAATTTTCCCCATTGAGCCCAATGGGGAATGGGGCATTCCCGAATGGGCTCAATGGGGAATGGGGATTTACTTTACCGCCGAACTCGTGATCTGGCGCTATTGGCACCGGGGAGTTTGGTGGTAGGGCCAATACCGCCGACGGTAATACCGCCGGCGTTACCGCCCAAGTCGTGATTAGGCCCATAGAGCCTCATCACGAGTTGGGCTGTAGCCCTTAAATGCGGTGGTAACGGTATTACAGCCACATTTAAGGGCTGGCCCTATCACGAGTTGGGCGCTAAATCAGCTGTTTTACCTCCAGCTTTTTTCTGGAGGTGAAAATCCCTGTTTTCAGCGGTATTACAGCCGGCTGTATTAGCCCGCAGTATTAGCACTGAAAATTCCCCATTGGATCCAATGGACCCAATCAGGAATGGGGATTTACCGTTAAGGCTCAACCCGTGATCTAGTGGTAATACCACCGGGTTGGTCAGTGCTAGGGCTATTACAGTCAGCAGTATTGCAGCCGGGAATACAGCCCAACTCGTGATGTGGCCCATAGTGATCTCTGTAGATGTGGGTGACCTCAGGTCAAGGGAGTTGCAATTTAGTTCAAGGTAGCCAACTCCGGCGACTGAGGTGAGGGGTGAAGTGGCAGATTGGTCCCGGACAGAGGGAACACACCAACATCCTGTACAGCCGATTTTCCTCGGGGATAAGCACCATCTATTGGCAAGATATCTATGTATCAACTATCTCCTGGAACTCCAGAGGGAGCTCAAAGCTCTCTTCAAATCCTGACCTTCGCTCGCTTTTGAAGCAATATGACTTGATCTTCTGGCAAATCCTCTTGGAAACTGTCTCTCTTTGGATGGTAATGTTTCAGACTTTCAATCTGCTATTAAGGGATCTTGGCTAGGCATCAATAGGGATTGTGACCTTGGTTAAATTGTGTGACAACATACAGGCCATCCACTCAGTGAACGTGTGTATAGGAATTTTGGCTACTCAGTTATCAATGGGTTTACATAGTAAAATAATTCATGTCTTTAAAACTTAAAATATGTTGGCATTTAGGAATTTTGAACTTGGAGCATTTCCTCAACACACTTATCACTTATGTGGGTGACTGATTTAGGAGAGTGCACAATGGGCATATCCTTGTGGCTGAGGATTTGAATGTCTCGTGTATCGATTTGGATATTTCATGTGATGTTGTCCTTGTGCTGCAATCTAAACGTTTGAACGCAAGGTCTGGTTGGGCTTGGCTGAGTTGTTTGATGGGAATGGGCCTGGTAAAGCTGAATGGGGCAGTGACAGGTGACATTCCTATAAGTGCAACTTGCCACAGATATAACTCAGCCTCAACACTAGATTATGTTTTTTTAGATGTCTGGTTGTTTAGCAGATTCACTAGTTTAACAGTTATGAAGGCAGACCTGACTGACCACAGTTTCTTGTGTATAATATTCCTCATTGAGGTTACTAGAGGTGAAAGGTGTGGTTTCAAATATTTAAATGTAAAGCTTTTCAAGAATATAATTTCTTGGAACTAGAAGAAAGCCCTACTGTCATATTGGACCAATTCAATCTTGTCTAAATTACAACACTTTACACTGGACATTTCATACATTTACACAGATAATTCTACCAGTTTCCTGGACAACATGTTGAAGGCAATCTTAACTATAGCAGAAAGAGAGCCCCTGGAATGGGTGAGAAACATCTTAATGCATACAATCCTTTGCTAGCTGAGCAGAAGAGAATGTTGAGAGCTGAGATTTGTAGGCTAAGGGAAAGGGTTTAGTGAGACCTTGGTGTAGTTTTGAGAAAGATCAAAATGCAAAGAAGGCGATAACAAATTGGGTGAGGAGTAATCATTTGCAAAATGATGCAGAGGACATGCTGAGGATTTTAAATAATAAAAACTCCTCTGTCTTTTGGAAATTATTGAATGGACTTGACCCTTCCCAGGGCAAGAACCAAAAGATTGCAGTTTCAGAACAAGAATGGTGTAGATACTTTGAACAATTGTATGCAGTGTGGGCTACACCTGTGCCACTAGTTATATCGGTGGCAGTATGTGACAATTTCAAACTCGTTGTAGATTATGATTCCATTGAAGATATCCTGGGTAGCATCAGTAGTCATGTGCCTGGGGTCCAAACCAATTGTTGAACGATCTGTTCTATCTATTCTGCAAATATGTTGACCAATCAATTGCAGCAGGTAGCAGAATCCTTAGACTTTCCAACCAGTTGGAGAATGGCATATGTCGTGCCTATTTTCAAGAAAGGATCACGCTCTGATCCTAAAAACTACCAACCCATCTCCATACTAGGCACCAGCAGCAACATGTTTTCATCATTGGTTCTTAGGCATCTAGAGCGTTAGGAGAGAGAGGTTGGTCTGTCTTTATGAGTCTGTCTTTATGGCCGCTGTTGACCTCTCCACAGCCTTTAATGTGGTGAATAGGGGGTCCTGTGGAGTAAGGTGATGTGTTGGGGGGCTGCCAGAAGGGTTGCTGCACTTAATAATGAGTCTGTATGTGCACTCACACATCCAGGTTAGACTGGATTGTGAAATCATCCTCTGTTGGAAAATCTAGATGAGTGTTGGAGTAAGGCAAAGGTGCGTTTTGACCCCCTGTCTTTTCGGTTTATATGTTTTGGATATTGGAGAGGCTTTGGATCCTGCTGCATTTGCATTCAAAAAGTTGGTACATTCGAGATTTGCATGGTTGGCTTATGCAGATGACTTCCCATTCTTTGATTTTACCCTAATGGGGCTACAGAATTTAATGAATGCTTTTTATTTGTTATGTGTCATTTGATTCTCTAAAAAATGACCCCCATAAAACTGTAGTGATGCAATGCACCCATAAAAGGAAATTAACAAATTACAAATGGTTAGTGCTGTCAGAGTCCTTACAAAGGTTAGATAGTTTTGTCTATCTGGGATTTCCAATTTTATCTAAGCCGCACCGTCTGAAGCTTAATGAATGATTTGTGAGTAGGCTTGGTGTATTAACAAACCAACTACGCAGGATTTACGCTAAACAGGTAACATTTTCAGTAATCCTCTGAATTGGATTCTATGAGCATACAATTGTGCCAGAAATCCTGAATGGGCAAGCATCAGAGGTCTTGGACTTTCTTCTAAAATTTTAGGGTTTTTAATGGTGGAAAATCCTGAAGTTTGGCAGTAATTTGCCATTAGCAGTGATCAAGTATGAACTGGGAATTAAGCCCCTTGTGTGTACGGCCAAGTGAACAATTCTGTGTTTTCACAGGAAGTTGATTTCTCCCCAAACGGATTCATTATGTACTGTCAATAATCCTATGTATCTTTCACTGAAACCCTGCCTAAAGTCTCATCCCAGGTGCTGGGGTGAAGGCAGATGCTTCCTGATTCTGACTTTAGAGGTGGTGTACTGCGGAAGGATCACATGAGAGGAGACAAGGCACAGGGTGGTGAGGAGATCCTGTGGGATGAGTATCAGTATTTGTCTTTTCACAAGGAAAACATTTACATGTAACCAAAACAGCTAATGGCTTGTTGTGATTAGGATGTCCCTGACCGACACATACAATCTGGGACTCTGGACACAAGTATTAGAAAATCTAAGAAAACCTTAGCAATAGAAAGATCCTTTAAACTATTTTATGATAAATATAGGTATAAGAAAAGGAATCTAGAAATGTTGCCTTGAATAAAACATCTTTCCCTTTAACAATGAATTCTAAAGGTTTCATCTTAAATTACCTTAAAGAAGAAAATCTACCCTTAAAGTCAAACAAAAACCTACAAGAATTAACTTTGTTGTTTGGGGGCTACATATCACAGAATCCCATAAGTACTGGGACGCAGAAGAGGGCTAAAGAGGCAAGTAAATAAGCCCAACGGCCCACACCTGAAGGAACCTGGTAGGCATAAAAGGCCCCCTCAGATGCAGGCAATAGGAAGTAGAGGAAGGATCTGGAACTGTGACTGGAGTGCACGCAGTAGTAGCAGTAGAAGGAGAAAGAAGAAAGCATAGAGCTGGCAAACCAAGCAGCAGTGGGAGAACCAAAGGTATGCTGGAACGTGGATGCAGCAGACTTCACCTGCTTTTTCTAACGAGGTCCAGTTCCCCCAAACTCTGAAATGCAGAGGCTGCTCAGCTGAAGGCATGCATAGAGGCTGTCTTTCCCAATGTGAGTCTGATTGTCGTGGTTGCTGGGACGGAAATGTGTCAGAGACCGAAGCGAGCAGCTGTGGGCTAGTCACAGGTCGCAGGAGCAAGAGGGGCTCATTAATCGAGGGACTTGACTGGAGACACCTGAGCAGAGGAAGGTTGTGGGTCCCTGTGAAGCCAGAAGTAGTGGAAGTTTTACACAAAGTCATGGAACTCGAGCAACCCGCAGAACAAGAATACCAGGAGCCGGTGTGTCAAACCTGGCATTCTGATTCCTTGGGGAGCACTAGCAGCAAAAGTATCCAGTCTTTCCTTCGCTTGCATAAGAAGCAGAAGCGAGCATGATTTTCGATTCATTTACTAACAAGGCAACGATGGAAATAACACTGCGTGTGCATGGGAAGGCTTCTCTTACTCGCGTATAAACTTCATGTAGGAGTAGTTGTGTGTACCTATGTGTGTACCTATTTTTGTTTCCTAAACAAAGCGTGTACATTAGAGGTCATGGGTCTCTCATTAAGCAGAAAGATTGTTGTGAAACACCATTGTTAAACACTTAAAGCTGTAAAACTTCATGTAGAAGTGGTCACGTATAGTATAAGTATGTAGCGATAATTTGGGTCTGTGAGGTACATGGGTTCATGCATATGTAGTGGTAGGGAGTTTACGTAGAAATACAAACATCATAAATTGCTGGTGCTCATCATGAATGGAAATGCACATATTCTTGCAGTGAGCATATGTTTTAAAAATGTTATAGTTCAGGGTTACATTTCATCGGTCTGGCTTGCACTATATCTAAACACTAATATGAACAAAAAATACCTTCCCTGTAACCTATAACATGTCATTAACAAAATAGTGCAAATGGGTCCAGATGAAATAACCTGAAAATGATTTTGGGAACATGCTCTTCTGCAATGGAGTTTTCAATGTGCAGGCAGTTATCTGCTGTGTGGTTCCATTCTTAAACGTGCAGCATGGCATGAGCTGCGAAGATGGAATGTGCCCTTTTGAAAAAGCAACAAAGAAAGACAAATATTTCTTATTGCTGTTAAACAGTAATACTACATGGGGCACTGGGATGATCTAAGCAAGGTGAAGGATTCTTTTTGAGTGACAGTGCGAAGTTTTAAAAAGAAGCTGGGAGAGGGTGTGAGTTCAGACATGCAGGCAGACATGCTTGAGTCACTTGGGAGAGAGACATTCAGGTTGTGTCTGAGAGCTGGGCTGAGGCAGTGCTGTCAGCTGCTAGGATCGTGAACTGGCTTAGTAGGGGCGAGCCAAGACAGAGGGGTTTTCCACGATCAGCGGTGCAAGGAATCTCACCAGTTTCTAGGTAATTATGGTTCTTATGGTTCTTAAGTGAGGATTTGCCACATGAATGGAAGGTAGCCAGGCAGAGATAGCAGACTATTTTTATGCATAATGGTTATTTATGTTTAAAACAATATCTCTTCAAATGTTCATAAGAAAAAAGTTGCTTTGCTGCTGTGATTTTTTTCTCTTTCTCGAACTGCTTTTCCTATCAATTTCACCGCATACAAGGACTTTGGGTAAGATAATGTTCGCGGGAGCCTTTGATGGGTGCAACTTTTTAATGTGAAATATAACCATTTATGTTTTCCTTTTGTATAAATGGCTTATACCGCATGCCACATGAATGGAAGGTAGCCAGGCAGAGATAGCAGACTATTTTTATGCATAATGGTTATTTATGTTTAAATCAATATCTCTTCAAATGTTCATAAGAAAAAAGTTGCTTTGCTGCTGTGATTTTTTCTCTTTCTCCAACTGCTTTTCCTACCAATTTCACCGCATACAAGGACTTTGGGTAAGATAATTTTCGCGGGAGCCTTTGATGGGTGCAACTTTTTAATGTGAAATATAACCATTTATGTTTTCCTTTTGTATAAATGGCTTATACCGCATGATGTATTTCATCTGAATAACTCTGAACATCATTAGCATATAAAACCAGAAACTGAAAACATATTGAGTCGTGTTTCATTGCACGACTGCACTCATTTCCACAGATACTGAGAGTTCACAGGGACTAGCACTATTTTATTTTAGGTGTTAATTCATTTTGCCACAGGTGGTAAAATCTGAAGTGAGTTTTTGGTTTTCCTAGTAAGTGAGTTTAGAAGTGTATGATTTGTGTGTATCCAATCACCTGTTCATGATGTAATATGTTTTGTACTTTGGATGCTAGAGCATAACTCATCATCGTAGATAAGTTGCTGAGAAGAAGTGATACAGTTACATACTAAGTGTAATAAGTCCAGTATCTGATATTGCAAAAGATTGGGATGAAAGAAGACATTTGTTAGAATATATTCTGAGAAGAGTGCCAACCTTATAAAAGGGGATAATCACAAGAGGTGTTATGCTACAATAAATACCACTATTCACCACCATAATAAGTTACCACAGAAATAGGTATAACTCCTTCAGAAAATATATGGAGCATGTTTTTCTTATATTTTTTTTGCTGAAAATTGATGATGAAAGCAGTTTGAATCCTAGGGAAGGGAGTTCTCCCAGGTCACTAAAAGGTCATCAATATATTGTGGCTGCCATTTTTGATGATTATTGAATTGCCATATTTTTTCTTTTTATATAAAAGCGATTGCAGACAATAGTCAACCAATTTGGAAAATCCAAATGAGATATCTGAATATTTATGTAGTTGTCAATAAGGAATGTCTCAATATTGTGGCTGCCCAATATTAATTCAAAAGTATGTCACTTAGAAGGGTCAGCCAATATGTGCCAGCTTGCTATTGAGTGAAAAAAGACACTTTTAATCTTAACAGTGATATCACATCAATTTAATTCTCAAAAGTCGCGAGGTCCCAATTTTGGATTTCTTACTCTTAGCAAGTATCAACTGCTGTTTGTGTCTTCTGTCAACATCTTATTGTCACCACTTAGAAAGTATCAACAGTTTGTTGGTGACCTTTGTCAACATCTATTTAAAACCTCTACACGTATTTCTCCACTGTGGTTCCAGTTGATCAACATGAGGTTTTTCTACAGTTGTCAGGTCATCTAAAGAAAAATTAAAAAAGAAAAGAAAAAGCCATAAATCAAAAAAAGGTATAGAGGGTTTTAGGTACAAATCAAACGAGCACCTAGTTATAGCTCTCAAAGTTAATCATCAAATATTATTCCAAAATAAGAGATGACTCAACCTTCGTAGATTCCTCTGTGTTGTTAGTGTTTTTTCCATGAAGGATGACTGTTTTAATGGTGGCCCTGTAAATGTTACCAAATTGTATCAATTTTGATTTTCTATACAAAGGGGGGATGCAATACATTTTACTTTGGAATTCTCTGTAGGTTTCTAACAAGACGGAATGCTTCTTACCTTATTTGAGCTAATAATGGGATTGAATTGTCCCGTGGAAGTTGGAACGCCGATCCACGCTACGGATCATCACAGCTGCCACATTTATGGATGCCCTGGATTGACTTTAGATTCAACATTGTCTGTAATGTTTTGGGTACTTGTATAGGTGTAAAATAGCTGGGGCTAATTATGTTTTAATTATTGGTGCCCTTCTAAATTTCTCTGCTGGCTCCTTGTCCAAGTATTAGCTTATATCTTGATCTAGTCTGAGTATATACCAGTAACTGTTAAGAATTGTCCGTATGTTCTGTACATCTGAGCTATAAGTTGTTATTAGTCTTACTTTACAATTCAGATCTTGCAGTGTGTCTTTAATTTTGTTAGTAAGTAGATCCCTTCCTTTCTTTATGTTGGCTTTAGTAAGGGATTTCTTCAAATGCTGTTCATCATATCCTCTTTGCCTGAATTTTTCGATCATGCTTTCTGCTTTTTTTAAGAATTCCTCATTATCAGTGCAATTTCTTTTGATTCTGAGCAGCTCTCCAAATGGGATATTCCTAATAATCTGGTGCGGATGGTTATTATTAGCATGTAGGATGCTATTTCCAGTTTTGGGTTTTATTTATAGAGTAGTGTGGAGAGTGTTATTCTCCACATAGAGTTCTAAATCCAAAAAGCTTATTCTTTCTATACATTCATTCATAGGTAGTTGAATATTGTATTTGTTAGTGTTCAGAAATGTAATATACTCAAGGAGGGATGTTTTGTCTCCATCCCAGATGATAAGGATATTGAAAATATAGCATCACCAAAAGCTATATTCTTGTTTTAAGTGAACGCTGGCTGTTGCCACGCATATTCAGTATCGACGTGTCCCACAAAAAGGTTAGCATATGATGGTCAAATTTAGCACCCATGGCTGTTCCTTGGCGCTGTTGATAAATTTGATCATTGAAATAAAAGATGTTATTGTGTAGTGTAAAATCAGCATCGTTGTGAGCATCTTATGTTGTGATTAAAACAAAATTGATCTGGATTTAAGAAAATTTAATTTTTTTCTGGATTCCCCTTGGATATTGGATGCTGGTATAGACAGATGTTACATCAAGTGTGACCAGTCAGTAGTTTGGTTCCCAGGAGATGGATTCCAGCTGCTGAATTACATGCTTTGTATCGTTGATGTACGAAGCCAGGCTCGAGGCAAGGGGTTGTAAATGCAAGTGAATATATTGTGATATCCTTTGCGTTAGTGAACCGATTCCATTGATTATTGGCCTGAACGATGATAAATGGTGGAATTTCTTTTGGATCTTTGGAACAAAATATATTGTTGCCAGTATTAGAAATTGTATATTCATGTATTGATATTCATCCTCTGTTAGGAAGCCTTCTGCACACCAACTTTTGCTCATTGCTTGCCATTTAGAGGCAAATTCTGGAAGTGGATTTTTCAATGATTTTGTATAGCACTTGGTATCATGTAGCAGTGTTCTGCTTCTTCTATATAGTTTTGTGAGCTCATGATGACTATTTTGCCTCCGTTATCTGCCATTTTGGTGATCATTTCTTTGTTTCTTTGTTGTTTTTTAGTTCTATTAAGGCTGTCTTCTCTCTTATGATGAGGTTATGGTTGATCCTGTTTATTGTTGTTATATGAGTAGTTGCGTCTTTAGTCTTTTGAGACAACTTTTTTAAAAAGGTCTATCACGTTTTCATTTGGTAAAATTGGAGTAAATATCGAACCTGGTTTTAAAGTGGTTTCCTCTGAGAGGTTCATTGCTATATCTTGTTCTTCCGTCAATCTCTGGATAGTATATTCATCACCTGTTTTTTGTAGGTTGAGTAACGTGATGGTATCTTCTGTATGTGTCACTGAAAGGTCTGATGGTATTTGTGGTGTTTCTGGTCTGGTGTTTTTATCAAATATGTTTACAAAGTATTTTTTCAATTTCAGACACCTGCACAATTTGAAAATGTCCAAGTTAGTTTGGAAATATTCTGAAATGTTTGAGGGGGCTAAAAGATAGTCCATTCTTTAGAGCCAAAGAGATGTTAATAGGCATGCTAGATAGGTTAATAACCAAATCTATATGTTGTGTCCTTGCTTATTTGATCTTGTTTGCATTCCTATCATGTTGCCTATTTGATTTTTTAATGCCTCCCTTCTTTTCCCTCCTGTGCGGTTTCTGGATGTCAACATATTTTCTTGCATGACATCTCTCTTGATTGTATATTAACTGCCTATTTGATGATAGCTCATTTGGGTGCTCTTCCTGTGTCTTTTGAGCTCTTCTAAAAAAGGGCATTCAATTGTGGTCGAAGTTTGATTAGGTGTTACTTCTTGTTCTATCTCACTTCCACTGGTAGATTCAACATCAGATGATGTTGGAGATTAAACTAGCGTTATAGTTGTCTTTTGTTTTCCTTTGTCTGTACAATCAAATGTTTTAAAGTTGTTTTGTATGTAAAGTGAAGATTTTCTTGTTTTTGTAATGTTGTTAATCTCTTATAAACATTTTCTGTTTCATTTGTTTTAATTCCTTTCTATAGTTAGCTAGATAGTCATGTAAAATGTGATAATTCTTAAATGTTATTTCTGGGAAGTTGAGCGCGTCTATTTTCTCTTTGGTAGTACTCATTTCTTTTATGGTTTGCTCATGAATGTTGGTAGATTGATGGATGACTCTCATCATCATCATCTCTTTGGAGGTATTAATCAATAATTGTTCCCAGTCATTGAGTGCTTCTATATCTTCAAATGATGGAAAGATACATATTCTGAGTCCTCTCGGTATTCGCCCTACCTTTAAGTACATTTTCAATGTCTTTATCTCCCACCACTTAGATAGTTCCTTATTACATAGTGCTTCTAGGAGGAGGAAGATGGGGGCACAGTATTTATCAATCAACTGTATCCCAAAAAAAGTTGTTCAGCCTCTTCATCCCTGGATGGGTAATCTTCTGACATTTTAAGTAAGAAGCTGGTTCCTGGATACCTCACACTTGGTATGTAGAAAAGGATGAAATCTGCACAGTTGTTTGAGTGGGTTCAGCTGTATTTATTCAGAAGAAGACATTTAGGGTCTCATTACAACTTTGCTGGTCCAGAAACAACGGTGCTGGTAAGCTTAACAGAACAGTTGTTTCCAGACCGGCAAGTACAAGTCTGCGGGTGGGCAGAATGGCACTTGCCCGCAGACTTTCATGGAAGCACCAGCACCGTTATTAATGGTGCCGGTGATTCTATAGTCCCCATTCCCATTTGAGTCCAATAGGACTCAAATGGGAATGGGGAATAACAATTACTGCTGCCTGACTTGCCGGACCACTCGGGCTGTAATGCCGTAATTATTTCAGCAAGTTAGGTGGCGGAAAATCATTTCAAGTCCGGCGGCAGCCTGCCAGTTTTGCCTGACTCGTAATGTGGCTCATAGTCTTTTTTGTGGTCAGCCGACATGGGCTTCAAGCTCTGGGGTTCTTATCAAGGCTGGTATTTATCATATACATATCAAACATGATAGTTGTGACCAGTGTCAATTAGTGACATGTGATAATGAACAATTAGGTGGTTGTGAATCATACATCCATTTTATATATACATTATTTTACATATGTGACATATATGCATACCTTCATGTTTGATTTTATTCAAAATTACAATAGTTGTCATGGGGAAAAAGAGGAAAGAAGAGAAGGGAGGGAGAGGAGGGAAAGGGATGAAATAGATTACTTAGGACACTGTTGTGTGTATGGGGCTATTCACATTGGTTGTCCTGTAATTATGGCATGGCTTACCTATAATGTAGGTAAGTGGGCCTGGATGTCCATGGGTGGTGGGTTCTGTGTAGGTTGTGGTCGCTAGGTCTGGTCTGTTTCAGTCCTGGATTAATTGGTTTGGCCTATTAGGCAGGGGGAGCAAGGACTATGTTTGAGAGCACAGAAAAAACATAATGTGGATGTATGCACAGAGGTCTGGATTGGGCCATGTGCAGTGCTCATTGTGCTTGGTGAATGGATCTGGCAGAATGAGTGTTTGAGTTTTACCTGTATGGCTGTTGGTGATTCAGCGGGTGGCGTTGGATGGGCGATAGTGCTCCCTTAGGTTGCCAGTTTGGGACTTTAGTCCCCATGGAACATATTTGGGCTAATGTCACGCTCACCTGGTCTCCACAGGGGCATGCTCGTGTGCGTAGGGTGTTGTCTGTCCTGATGCTGCTCTGCTTGGCTGGTGATGCTAGCTTGCGTCTCCCCTTAGTTATTGCTTCAGGAGATGTTAGCCTGCAAGTCAAAACAAGATATTAGCTACCGAAGGGAGCTGGTCAGTGGTTTCACCTCCTTCCGGTCTATCCTTCACTTCTTCTGGCTCACCTCTGTTTTTTAATGGGTGAGCTCTCTGTCATGCACACTCTGGTGGGGGCGCGGTTCACAGTCTTTCCTGGATCGAGTTACGTCACTAATCTGAAGGATGTTGCTGAAGTAGAGGGCCCGGGAGTAAGCAGGTAAGTCTCTATTCCAATAACGGCTTGGAATGACTGTCTTTAAGTCTTTCTGTTCAAGATAAATAATGTCCGTTATTGTCTTACAGGTTCAGCGTTAAGCGACTTTCGGATGATTGATGACCCTTATGACAATGATGGTCAGGATTTCTGCCGGTAATTATAGCGCTGTTCTGGGCGCGCGAATGTTTGCCTCTGTAGCTTTCCTTTGCTACGTGCAACTAACCTGTTTGTCCTTTTCTGTTTAGCAGGTACGGCGTGAGGCCAGGAAGATGAATAGAAGATCCATGTGGTGGTGTCGAGCTGCGGCGCACTGCTGAGTGAAGAACTGTCCGATGAAGTTCCTGGAGCGGGTCGATCAGGTGAGTAGCTACCCGAGAGGGTGCTTTTCGTTCTGTTCTGCAGATGCGGCGGTCCGTGGGAAAGCAGGAGATGAGATCTGGATGTACTGCAGGTAAGGCCTTCGATGTTTAAATAACTCCTGTTATTCTCTGTTCACAGGTGCCGATGGATGGAAGACTCTGGACGGGCCTGGCAGAAGGAAGCAAGAACTAATCTGACAAGGTGAGCGGTACGCTGCAGGAGTACAGAATAACGCGAAGCGTGTTCAGATTGTTGAGTGCGGTTTAAATAGCCTTGCGAGTAGTTCCAAGGAAATACTCCTCTTCTCGTATCCCTTCTCTCAGGTAAAGTAGTGCCAGGCCACACCCTGAACTGAATGGCTCAGCCTCTCAGAGCCAAGTTAATGGACCATGTAACTAACACCTCCATGAACCTGGCGCCATCGGCACCAGGACTAAGTCCAAGTGAGCCTGGCTGGGGCCTGATAAGCCCCCAAGGGGGCCAGAGTCTGGGATGGCCCCACCACTTTCAGGGTTTTGTGTGCCTGCACCATGACAGCTAAATAGGTTAGCAGCAAGTGCCTGTGTTGTCAACTGTGTTCTAAGTGGGAGCACGTTGCTTTGGGGATGCCCAGTGCCTGCCCTGACAGGGAGAAAAAGGAGAGAAGTGAGCTAAGTGTTTGTGACATGGCATATTTGTTGCCATGGTTCTCTGGCCAATGGCCACCCGTCTTTGCAGCTTGTCTGCTTCATTATGCAGTAGAGGGATGGCTAGTGTGTGCTGGTGCACACCCTGTTGGATTTCCAGACATTGAGGGATAAGGGCATGGATGTGCATAGGGGTCTATGAGGGTGAGGGATTGCGGCAGCACGCCATTGGTGGCAGTGATTGGGACTGAATTTTATTCCTTACCTATGGGATCCATGTCCATCCGTGCGTGATTCCCTAGTTTGAGCTGGATAAGTGATCCATGGTGTTTCTGTCCCCATATGCGTAAGTGCGTGTCGTGAGCCTGTCAGCCGCGCATGCGTGTTATTGTCTCATTCATATTTTGAGTGTCTAAAGTGGTGCGCATGCACTGTGTGTAGGCCAGGCATGAATGGGACAATTTGGACTGCCGCATGCACATCTGGCTGTTTTTGCCAGTCATGAACTTAAGCAATTGGATTGTTGATTTATAATGTGGCCGGGCAGGGGCAGAGTAGTGGGGTTTTAATATTTACATGAGGGTGGGGATTCCTAGTCAGCCAAAAGGTTGTTTGGGATGGCAGGGGCCAAGGTGTCAGTCACTGTATCATGTGGTACATTGTACCTACTTATGAAAATACATTGTAGTCATGATCTGTATTGAATACATGTTTTATGCATCTGAATTTGCATATCATCTTGGCTTCTTGTTGTCTCAGCTTGAGTTCTCTGTTACAACCCTGGTACCGCATTTTGCAGTTTGCAGTCCTATGAAGCTGATATTTCGTTTGTCTTCCTTTTGGTGGTTCAGTTGCCAGTAGTGTGCCAGCGGCAGCTTGGGGTCTTGGGAGTGTATGCTGTTCAGGTTTTCTCTTATTCTGGTGCAGAGTTCCCTGATAGTACTTCTTATATATACTTTCTCACATACACAGATGATGACATATATCAGATATTTTGTTTTACAATTGATGTGCTCATTGATTTTCAAGTCTTTGCAGTGTTTGAATCGGGAAGTTGTGTTTTTTGTGCGTATATACACATAGAGCATGTTCCACATTTAGTACATCCTGTGGCTGTGCTTGTGCTGAGCCAGTCTGTAGCTTGGATATTTTTCTGTGCCATGAATGATGGGCTTAAGATATTTTGCAGTTTCAATGCTCTACTGAATGAGAGACTTGGGTATGGTGGGAGATCCGGTCTGATGTCTTTGTCCATCAAAAGTAGGGACCCATGTCTTTTCAAAATGTTCTGTAATTCGTAACTATTAACATTGTATCTGGTTACAAATCTGATATTTGTGTCTTTGGTATGTTTCTTTTCTTTAGGTATTAGTAGTGACTGTCTTGGCATTATTAGGGTTTTCTCTTTTGCAAGTTGTAAGTTGGTTAGGGTGTATCCTCTCGCCCTGAATCTTTGATCCAGGAGTGTGCATTCTTGTTGAAATGCTTTGTTTGTGTTGCAGTTTTGTTTTGCTCTGTTATGTTCTCCTTCTGGTATATTGGTGATCACCAACCATCTCTGGCAGCTGCTGGTGTGTAACACAGAGCTTCCCTCTGTTGGTTTCCGATATGTTTTTGTCATCAGTTTTCTGTTGGTGACCATTATTGTTAGGTCTAAGAATTCAATCTCTGCCTCACTCGTGTGGCTTGTTAATTCAATTCCAAATTGATTGTCATTGAGGTATTGTACATATTGATCTTGGTGGTCTTGTGTTCCTTTCCAAGTTAGTATTATGTCGTCTATGTACTGGTACCATTCGACAATCTGCTGTGAAAAGTCTGGGTTACTCATAGCATGTTTCTGTTCATTGGCATGCATAAAGCAGTTCCCTAGTGCCGGAGCATAGCTCGCTCCCATTTGTATGCCTTTGGTTTGCCTATAAAAACCTCCATTGAACAAGAACATGTTCTTGTTTAAGGAGAATTTCAAGAATTCTTTGGTCATTTCCAATTGGGCATGGTATGATGCTGATATATAACAAAAGAGGTATTCCAGGCTCTGTATCACTAGTTCGTGTTCAATCAAGGTATAGAGGGCTTTGACATCTAGAGTTGTAAGCAGAAATCCTGACTTCTATTCTACTTCTGAAAGTATCTTTAAGGTGTACATTGAGTCTCTTAGATATGACGGTATAGTTGTCACTACGGGTTGGATTATGTTGTTGATGTAATGCGCTAGGGCTTTGTAGTCCCCCAATCCCACTCATTATTGGTCTGCCTTCTGGAACATGTTCAAATCACGTGTGGATCTTCAGCAGGAAGTATAGTGTAGGCATAACGGGGTGGGTGACCGTAAAGTATTTATGATATGATATAATATGATATGATATGATATGATATGATATGGCATTTATAACATGCCTATACACAAGTGTATATTGTGTATTGTCTATACACAATTTGTATTCATCATCTGACATCAGACCCTGCTTCTGATATTCTTTGAGCAGAATTGAATGTTCCTTGAGTATAACAGGATTTGGGTTGTTACCTAGCTTGATGTAGTTGCCCGGGATGTTTAGGTGGTTGTCCACCATTAAAATATAGTCTTTTTTATTCATGACCACAATGTTGCCCCCCCTTCTCTGCTTCTTTTATCATGAGGTTGTCGTAATTTTGGTAATTTTCTAGTACTTTTGATTCTTCGTTGCTGAGGTTGACCCTTAGGTCCTTATTTGTTGCTCATCTATCCTCGAGTTTGTGCAGGTCCATAGTGACTGCTTGCTGGAATGTATTGATGTAGTTCTCTGTGAATAGTTTAGTGTAAATGTGGATTTTATCTTGAGTTCTGGAATGTTCATTGATACATCTTCTATTTCCAGGTGTGCCATCACGTCCTTCTTGCTAGTTGTACCTTCTTTGTCCAATGTGGTCAGTAGGTATATATCATTGAGATCTCCAAGGGTTGTTTTGCTTAGCTGTTGCTTTTGCTGCCATTCTTGGTTTATAGTGGGTTTTGTTGCAAAGAATTGTTTCTGCTTTAGTCTTCTTGTAAATTTGAAAAGGTCAATTTGTATGTCTACAAAATTGTTGTAGCTGGTCGGTGAGAAAGAAAGTCCTTTATTGAGTACTTGTGTCTCTAATGGTGTTAGTTCTTTGGTGGATAGGTTGATGACTAAGTCTGAGTGCTCCCCTGTCCCCCTTGATTTTGTGAGTGAGATCTTGTTCTCCTTTTGTCGATTTCTTTTTCTAATTTGTTTTTGTTGTTTATGTGCTCTCCTGCCTCTTCTTCGTTTGTTGGTGTTCCAATATTTGTTAGCAGATCTGCAAAATGTAAGTGTTGTGTAGCCCTGGCTTTTGAACGGTTTGCTTTCTGGTGAACTGTTGGGGGTGCTTCCTCTATATGTCAGTGTGCTCTGATCATACTTAGCTTGATAGGTAAGGCTCTGTTCTTGCTGTAGTCTGACATTTTAAATAGCTAATATTGTTGCTTGGGGAAATGATTATTTCTACCTTGTGAGTTTGTTACTTGGAGTTGGATTCTGCCTTGCTTGTGTGTTCAACAGGTTATATAAAAGAGATTGCATACAATGGTCAACCAATTTGGCAAATACAAATTAGACATCTGTATATTTTTGCAGTTGTCAGCAAAGGAATGTCCCAATATTGTGGTTGCCCAATATTAATTCAAAAGTATGTTGCTTAGAAGGGTCATCCAATATGCACCAGTTTGCAACTGATTTGAAATCACCCTTAAGATTGAAAGTGTCTTTTTTCACTTAATTGCATACTGGTGCATATTGGATGACCCTATTAAGCGATATATGTTTTCTTTTGTATTTTACCTGTGTTAGAATGTTCCCCCTAAGTTTTGTTAAGCAGGGCAACCCACCGTACAGTAGGGCAAGTGAGGCATTTTGATATTATCTTTGTTCTAATAAAATGGCATATTTTTAACAAATAATAAAATTGAATGATATATAGGTGCACTACTGAAGTGTAGATAGAAAACAATATGGTATGTTTAGGGCTGCAGAACAGTGCAGGGGAGAAGTATTCAGCCCTGACACTGGGCTGCAAATTCACAAGACAGACGAAACCGGTGTCCACAGGCTGTGGAACACTCGCGACCCCTGCACACAAAATGTGTTTGCAAAGACAAACAATAGTTAGGATACATTTTGAATGTGTTTAAAGCATACAATTTAAAGCATAGACTTTTGAAATCCAAGGTAATGTTATAAAAAGGCTCAACATAACATAAACTGTATTTTAAGTTTTCTTTCAAACATCACACAATTGATTCATCACTTTCATCAAAGAATGTGTAATATTTGTATACAGTGTATAACTGGTACAAGTACCAGCTCAAAACGTTTCAAGGATATGGGTCCCTTCATCAGGAGCACAAATTCCACTGGGTTTTCTTAAGTCAAACTTCAATCTGATCTGTATTGTAAGTTAAAGAGAGGGATATTAGATAAACTGTTCTGTTTAATACATATCATATTTAAAATGACTACATTAACTTTCATGTACACATTTAGGCCATTCACCTGTCCAAGAACTGGTAGTAGATAAACAGGGTTGCGTGTCTGGAGTGAGTAAATGGGTCACTTGCGATGAGGGTATTTCTTATTTAACCCAACCTAAAAAAATGACAGAAACATAGGTGGAGCTGCTAAGTATTTATGGATATAGAAATTAGACTGGGTACAGACAGATCTATACCTAACTGGAAATCTTATTGGATTGGTTGAGGCTGTCAAGTGTAACAACCGTGTATCACGAGGTGAAAACTGGTCCTCTGGGAAAAAAAGGAAAGAGCTCTAATGATTATCTATTTGTTTAGAAGTGGGCAAGAGGAAATCCTCTGAAGATAAGGTTTACCTTAATTGCACTGTATTGCCTGAAAGCATGGCTGATTTTCCTATAGTTCAAGTAGGCAATTGCTGGGCGATTACAGCGTCCTCTGGAAATGAGGACACAAGTCTTAAATATAGTAGTTGGGTGCCAGAGTGCTGAATATAAACATGAAGAATCTTGTGGTAATCTAAGCGCTTACCCAAAATTATGCATGGGAATGTCTAAATGGGTCCTGACATGCACAGATCGAGCGTCCTCCATGTGTGGATGGAATGGCACCGGCTCCTGGCCCAATAGATTCTGATGCGATGCGTATCCGTGCAGTGATGTCACATGTAAACAAATAATGCCATTGCGCGGGGATGTAAGGAGATGGAGTGTGGCAGATGGAAAGCACTGTGATTCTTTCCAAGAACTCACAAATGAAACTAATGCCACTCAGATATGCCTGGTGGATATTGGGATCTTTATTAAGCCCCTATTACACTATTGTGGGTGCTTCTCTTACTCATACAAATAGGACTGTATTGCTAATGACACATACATTTTATTGATCAAACCTCCTTCTAAACTGTTTCTTATCATAACATGCATGCACAACATACAGTATATCAATATACAGTATTTCAAATACATTCCCCACACATAGTGCATATGATAAAATGCTTCATTACTTGATTCTCAATAATAAACACTCAATGAATGCTCTTACGCACTTATGCATACTGTAATTCTTTTGATTATGAGAAATAAGTAATAAAGAAGCATTGCCACTAGTATTTTAACTCCACATTCAATATACAAAAGGTTGTAAATGTGTATGCAGCTATCATTGTCATTGCCTTTATGTCTACTGCAAGACCATTTAACCATCTCAGAAGCATAATAGCCACTTTAAAAGGAACTGACTACACCATTTTCTCTTGCTAGGCAACATCATGACATGAAATGCCTTCTCAATACATCTCCTCTTTCCCAATATGCTATTAAAAGTGAGTAAAACAGGCTCTCACACTCACTAGTGTCCTCAGAGTGCAGGGAGATGAGGGCTGAAGTCTGGACGCTATAATGAATGAGGGTGTGCGATCTGCACAACCCAGGAATAATCTGAAACATATGAAGTTCAATTGGACAAATAACCAATCAAGATCACCATGGTCTCGTTTGATAAAGCACCAAAAGGGTGAAAAATGCCATGAAAAAGCTGGTGTCTTTTGGAATTAACCATGCTGTAAACAACAGCCAATTATGAATAAAATATGTCCATAGACAGTGAGCTGATTGCCAAAGGTAGGAATGCTTCTCTATGCAGCTCATTCAAATATAGTAGCTCTCCTGAAAAGGCAAAAGAAAAAGTATTTTTGAGACTCTGGGGTCCAAAAATGCAATTTCAGATGCCTCAAAATCCAACCAGAAACCTATCCATAGGCTTACATGGAGAACATGTGTCCAGTCTGCTCCTTGGTCTTCCAGCATCTGCCTCCAGCCTTCAGTCTTGTCTCTTCCAGATATGTACGAATGGCTCTCTTTGACTGCCTCCACCAGAGGACTGTTTCTTGTATCATCGGAGTGTTGTTTATCTAAGCAATCACCTCCCCTCTGTAGCCAGAATCTAAGCCTTCATTGTGGTCATTCGCAACAGTGGGAAAGAAGTTAAGGTGGCTGTGCCTGAATTGTCTACTGAATTTCAGGGGTTTTCTTGCATACAATTTTCACCTTAAAGTCCCTGCAACACATTTTTTTCCCTGAATATGTTAATTTGTGCAGTTGTTTTTACTAATGCTTACACTCCAAGGCAACTGACGTTCAGACTGCACTGGTTAATATTTGGATGCGCTTGGAGAAGCAAGCTTGTCTACAGCTTGCTGGATCGCACTCACAGTGAGGAAACGATACTGAAAAGAGGCAGGAGACGCACGGAAGAGAGAGGGACGCCGCAAGCCATAGACAATGAATGCCCCATCATTGATCTAAGGGTGAACCGGGCTTCTGACGCACCAGTAAGTGGTGTTCCCTTTATCCACGTTTGTTTAGCCTTGCTGCCCTAGCTGTAAACATAGGGCGCATACTGTTGATTTGCAGAAGCGCCACGAGGAGCCCTTTTTGCCTGCATCCCCTCCTTTTGAAACAAAATTAATCTGCTAGCCAACAACTGCCAGTGCCATTTTTTCCGGATCAATGGTGTCACAGTGCAAATAAGAAAGTGTACAGAAAGAACAAGCTCAGTCTCTTTTCTCTGAAACACAAAACACTGTTCAAAACAGCAAGAAAACAGCTGCTGGGCAGATGCCAATAGGCAACAATGAGACTGTTTTATTGAAGGAATTGGAGAAACTACAAAAGAAAGAAACAGGCAAATGGTGGGAAAGAACAGTCCTTGCAGAATTATATAGATGTGGGCAGGGTTCCATGTGGTTTAAGGATCCTCATTTCTCCTTCCGTCGACGACCAAGACCCAGAAATGCTACGGGAATGGGGTGACTCTAGTAATACATGTTCAGTGAATGTTCTCAATATTCTAATCAAATATGCACATATCGACAGACAAAAGACATTGAAAAGAATTGAAGAAGTAACTGAATTGCTGTCCCATAACGCATCTTGCAAAGAAGGACGCAAATTGAAAATCAGCATAGACGAAAGTCTAAAGAGTTTCAAGGACAATGTAAAACTCAGAAAACAACGAAATTTCCTCAGAGAAAAGGAAGACTATGAAAGAGGCTGTGTCTATACTTTCGCTCGCCGCTTCGACTCACAAAAAAAATCACAATGGGCCTCATTACACGGAAGGTGGTGATCCAGGGTGCTATTAGCACCCTGGACCATGCCGGTAAATTACCGGCACCGCCTTGGCGGAAAGGGGATTTACCGCCCCATTCCAAGGTTGGTGGGGCGGTAAATCCCCCTTCCGCCATTGCCCTTCCCCATTCCCATTTCTGCCCCATAGGGCTCTATGGGAATGGGGAAGGCGCTAATTACGGCACCGCAATTTTGCGGTGCCGTAATTAGCTCCGAGGTCCCTTAGCGGGTTGGTTTTTAATGCCTGCAAAAAGCAGGCGTTAAAGTACCAACCCGCTAAGGGACCTCGTAGTAAGGCGGTAATGGTTAACGGTCACCGTTACCATTAACGGTGGCCGTTAACCATTACCGCCTTCCGTGTAATGAGGCCCACTGTCTGAAATAGTTACTAGCAATAATAACACCAAGTTCAGATGCTACCAATAGCAAAATTGAACCATTACCAAGACAAATGAATTTTTTCACAGAAATTAGGCTATTAGGAATGGATGGCAGAAAAAGCAACACAAAGAGCAGAGGCAGAGGAAGAGGCTGAGGCAGAGCGGTGGGAAAAGGAAAACAAGGCAGGGACAGTGAAACAAGCGTGTACGATCTGGACAAGACTGCCAAGCTGATTTGCTCTGGAAACAAGACGGCAAAATGAGTATGGATAATGAAAATAAATGTTTTTGAATCTTTCCAACCACGTATTCACTGAAGACCAAAAGTAAATTCTCTAATATGACTTCAATTTGTGCCCAACAGCTCTTGCAGAAACCAGAATCGACTGACCAATACATGCACAAGATCAGGCTAAAAAAGCTTTTCTGCATAAATCCACCCAAACAAAAAGCCACCATGCATCTGTAAGGGAAAACTTGTGTAACAATAGAAGACCTTAAAACCCTGCTAGATTTGGCTCATCTGGAATCTGTAGCTTCTATTAATGATTCGGCTCCTACTGCTGATCTGGAATCGCTATGTATAAGTACCTACTGGTCCACCAAAAGCAAACTAAAGAACTAATCCAAGTTCATCCTAAAAGCTTCTGATAAAGGAACCAACATAGTCCTTCAAAATAAAGCTGACCATGTGAAAGAAGCATTGACTGACTGTAGCTGCTACCGAAAACTAGAACATGACCCTACACCGAGGAATTGATCTTAGACGTATGACTCTCCTCCACAATTGGGTAGAGAAAGGTATTCTCGATCAAGACAACTATGATTATCTTTCCATTAAATTCCTGAAAATGTTGACCAAGCATTATTAGAAACTGTATCAAAGTACGATGATGAAACATTACTTCCTTTAGTACTTACCCTCTCATCATACATCCGCGATACAAAGGAATTCCTGTGATGATGGTAACGTATGGAGGGACAGGGCCTCCATGTCCTTGTCTTGTTACCCTTATCATGTGTGTACTGTTTTGTTTTCTGTACAGGAGTCCATGTGAGACTGCTAGCAGTGCAGCTCTTCCTCTTTTTGGTTGTGGTGAGCAATGACCCTTGTGATACCCTTATGGTACCCATGAGTGGGGGTACAACCCTGTACCCCTAGTGTATGTTTTTGGGCACCTGTGTGTGGCCCACACAGCATGGTATGGGTTGGTTGCAGCTCCATGCTGAAATTGACAGGTGGTCTGAGTGTCCTCCATTTTGGGATACCCAAGCCCTGCCATAGGAATCAGTGGATTCCTGATAGAAGTCAATATGGCCCCTGTGGCCTCTTGGTTTTTATTACCTGTTACCCGGTTTTCCCAAAGTCCTGGGAAACCCTGACTCTGTCCCGTCCCCTGACTGGCTGTTGGGTGGAAGACCCTATATGGTATTGTGGGGAAGTCCATGCCAGACTGGCTGGAGCCTTCTCAGTGACTGTATGTTATGGGTACACCTTTGAGGTGCGACCTGTGTGAATAGAGTGTGTGAGCAATATGCATTCTATCCTATGGGTATCTGGTATCTGTGTGTGTGTCACAAAGAATGAGACAGAACTGCCTGAAACTTACATACATGCAGTGTGGCGTGCTGAAAGGCTGAGTGCTTGCCCTAATCCACATTCCTTGTTATGGGTGTCTGGGTGGAAGTGAAAGGCCTGAATGCACTCTGAGTCTGACTAGCTGCCTGCCTGCATGAATGCCCTTCTTTTTGATTGGCTGACTGAGCTTGGCCCAGCAGTGTGAATGAGGGACAGATGTGTATATCTGGGAACCTCTCACTTCCCAATTTATTCAGAAATTGAAGTTGGAATTTGAAGCTGCTTATGCTTCATGCCCAGCTGGAAGAAAACGGTTTGCTACTGCTTTCCGTTGACAAAATCTAAAAGCTGTCGAGTATGTCATGGACTGATCCAAGAGAGGACCTGACTAGGAGACCTGCCCCCGAGCTACAAGGGAACATCGTGCAGAAGTTGATCTTCATCGAGGCACCCTGAAACCCAGTCCCAAAAGGCTGTCAACCGGAGACGTGGTACGCCAAGAACTCTTGAAGTAAAGCACCAGGACATCAAGGCTGTCGAAGTCCATCATCTTCGACCAGGGTTTGGTGGATTTCCGTTACCGCTGGAAACCAGTCGAGTCGTGTTGCCCAGAAGTGGGGACAGGTTGACAGCCATGCTGCTCGATGACCCAAGCTGAAATGCTCCACTTTGCTTAAGAACATTTAAACAAAGGGTTCCCTTGCCATCAACATCGACCGCTTTGTCCCACTGGAGAAAGTCAAGGTCATCGACGACCGAGGAGAATCCAGCAGTGAGTTTCTGACCACGTGAAACCACAAAGACGCTGACGAGTGAAGATCCGAAATCTAGCAGTGATCGAGTTCCGTTTTTCGACGCTGACGCCGACACTCAACGCCCTATGTTCTTAAAAGAGTCTTCTTTGCAGCACCAAACTCTTTACATCGAGGTGCACTGCATGCCTCGTCCTCGCAGGACATCCACGATCGATGGTCGACAAGCTCTGCGAATGTTGAAGCTGCTGTCTCCTTAACAGTGTTCACATTTCTTCGAAGGAATCCTGACGCCTGTGGCTCCTGCTTTAAAGGAAGTTCACTTACGAGGGATCCATCGACGAACTGTCAAAGAAGATCTTCTAATTCAGGTACATTGGGGTAGTTGAACATTTTGACCAGGAAACAAGACTATTTAAAGATATATGGAATGGGCTTGTCAATTTTCTTGATAACAGGTTGTCCAGGTGGGGGGATCCTCACTCAGAATTGTGTCTTAGTAGCTAGAGAGCCATTCTGCCATTGATTTATCCAACTTGCCTTCCTTCCTATACCCTTTGCTGATGCACAGTATTGTTTGATTGGTGTGGCGTTAGAACTGTCAGCATTAAGGTGTCAATAGCTAAGTGTGGTACTACATAGACATTGTATATATTTGCAATATTGGAATTGCAGGGTTCAAAGTGTGTTATTAATTGATGTATATATCTTGAACCTTATTTATTTAAATAACTGTGTTAGCACATAACATAGTGTGTGGACATTCCTCTGTGGGGGGCTTGGTGACTACACTGTACTTAAGAACCAGCCTGCATCACCTCCTGAGAGCTTAAGCCTTGGTTGCTCATCCATTGATACCCTATAGAGAACCTTGGCTGGGGTGTTCTGTGCTTCTACTCTGCCATATAGAGGGCAGGAGTACAGATAGCCCCCTCCAGTCCTTAGACTTCCCCAGCAAAATCAATGGGTGGGCATGGGAACCAGACTTTATGTTGGCCACCCTGGATGTTGCCTCGCTGTATACATTGTTCCAACACGCAGATGACAAATGTGCTTGTAATCACTTCCTTGATACCAGGTCTCTTAATAATTTACTACATAGTGAAATGATCACAGACATGGTTGATATCTGTCTGACGAATAATATTTTTCTATTCAACAAGGACTATTACATCCAGCTACAGGGCACAGCAATGGGCACAACCTTTGCTCCAACCTTTGCTCCACCTGGATGTAGTAGTGAGACATGACCACAGTGAAATGATAACAGAGCTGCATCACAAGCCAACCAGCTCTAACATGCCGTTGTTCGCCAGCAGCAATCACCCTTCCTCCCTCAAATGTAGCATACCATATGTCAAATTTGTTAGAATATGCTGTAACTGTACCAAAATAGAAACATTTGACAGAGTGTGCCAAGTTACCGGGCAAAACTTTTTGAAACACTGATACCCCAAAGCAATTTTGGAAAGAGCGTATATCAGAGCACGAAATCTAGATTGTAATCTACTTTGGACCACACACAAAAGACAAGACAATAAACAAGAACTCGATCCGACTCATCTTATTCTGACTATTGTGGCCCATTCCAGTCTAATTCTATGAATAATACATCGCCATTGGCATTGGGTTAAAACTAGATACCAAACTGTCACCCACTTTAGGAGACAGAGCAAACATCACATTTAGAAAGTCTGCCTCCTTAAAATTTTCTCTGGACCCATCTTATCCTACGTACACTTCCATGAGATAAACGATGGCAAATAAGAAGTTTTAATGTTTTTGCCATGCTCACCATAGAGACAAACTGTAGAGGGGGAAACAGCGAGCTTGAGCGTTGTCAAATGGAGACGATATACATCCTATATCTCGAAATGAGGAAACCAAGAGGACACAACCGCGATGACGAACTATATACATTTCTGGGCACATGACATTAGGATGGAGCTATCAGAAATGGAAGGACTAATGCTCTTAATGTCTCTAGCATTTTTGACCCCACTATTTGTCTTGCCAAAATTGTTTTTCTTGTTTGTAAATATCTCTCTCTTAGTTTTCCTTTTTTGCCATAGTCTGTTTTAAATATTTGAGTGTTGTCCAATTGATTGTTTCAATAATAACTTTTTGTGATGTTGAATGTTAGAGGGACCATTAAGAAAGTCCATCAGGAACAGTTAGCTTCATGCATTTCTTCCTTACAAGTATGTACTAATTGGGAGTATGGTTGGATAACACTCTGACAGCTTTGGTTCAATGCATCCCATCAAGGTATAATGCACTTCAGATTTTGGACTGTCTTTTTATTGTGGTTTATGTTTTTAGTTGCATTTATCCCATTTTGGTTGCAGACATTGAATATTGCCCACTTATCACCTGGCACTTTTTCCAAATGCACTAAGCCACAAAGGCAAATCTGGATCAAATCGTTAGCATATAAACAACGCACTTTCTCCAAATAATAATGAGTGGTGCAGGCATGCTATTCTGTAGCTCGTTTATTCTCGGCCCCTTTTTTGGTTGCATGTCTAAAAACAAACGCACTAGCAACCAAACCAGGGGTTTTAACTGTAAGCACCATGTACTTTATTTGCAAATTTGCACACAATTGGTCTTGCTGGATTTATATTTACATTCATTCAGTCCTTGATGCAATTCTTTGCAACTTTCGGGCATTACGTGACTAATTTAATACACTTTTCACTTTTCACCCTTTATGTACTCCAAGGCACAGTGCACTTTAATTGCAAACAAAAACTAGCCTAATCATGTCAGTAAACAAAAACAAGTGTTCCAGACATGTGATGTCATCAATGACATTTGTGATGTAATCTTTCATGTCATGATGTAATGGTTGTTAGTTTTACTAGTGCGCGGTGGTTGCTTAGCTTACCATAACTGTCAAATGTATAGGGGTTTTCGGTTTTACTTGCAACCATAACATCCCTTTAACAACGTTTTTTCAGTGAATTTCATGGGTTTTACCAGTGCACGCTAATTTCCTACAACTTACAAATATCACACTTACCCCAATATAGCAACATTTTTGTCAAATTTACAAAGTTTCACCTTGAATCTTTGCCATTCCCCACCTTCTAGCATCAATTTTAACACTTCAATACACTTTATGCAATATTTTTTGCACTGTTTTTGTGTTTGTTGACGCCGCAAACATCTGACGTCATTGCAGACTTTCCAGGCAATGTCACATGACCACGTGCGTGCAGTATTATGACATGTCCGCGAATGCGTCTGCACTTTGTGAACGGGTATGTGCTTTGCGAAAGTTTGGAACTGCATTTTCTGCTCATCTAGGCGCTTTCAAGCTCAAAATGTACCATTGCACTGCTCCTACACCTATTCTTACTCATAATCTATTAACAATCTGGCACAGAGCATACACTTTGAAGAATATTAACACAACAGGTATTTATCTTAAAAATGGCCTGAGCTATTCCCATCCCTCCTCCCCAAGAGCCACCACCAGCTGGAGGACATACACAACAAAAAAGTGTAGTACTTCAAAAGACAATGAAGAGGACCAAGAAGATGAGGTAGAGGAAGTGCCTACCTCTAGTACCCAGAGAGAATCATTGGTGGGGCAGTTATTTACCACTGTTGGGAATGTACCAAATGCTAAAGCTACCAAAGTAAAATGCACTAAGTGCAACATTGTACTCAGTCGCAGACTTCCTGGACAGTACTCCTACAGGACAACGTTCATTCACCACCACACCAAATCCAACCACTGCAATGCTCTCAAAAAGGCTGTTCCCGCTGTAGGAAGAAAAATCTATTTTTTAGCACCCTGGGTTCCCGCTTTGGGAACCAGAGGTGCTAATGGCCTTTATCCACCATCACAGGGCCTGGAATGGAGGATAATGGTCTGGAGCCCTCATTATATATTTATTTATTCGTGTTTCTCATGCTCCTTGATTACAGTTTCAAAAGCACTTTGAAATTGCTTCACCCTGCAGAGTGGTGTGTTGCAGTATATACAGAGGACTGTTGTCTTCAAAAGATATGGATCAACAGCCTCTTTATATAGCTTGCAAGGTAGCTGGTGGGATTTTGTCTCCCAGAGAACTAGTCTGTGTGGTTACAGTATTGGTTGAGGAAGATGATGGGGAGGAAGACAACCTACTACTTGCCAAGAATTGAACAATCCTTCTGAGAGCCGTGCAGTGGTTGGATTTGGTGTGGCGGCGCATGGAGGTGGTCCTGTAGGAGTAATGTCCAGTTAGTCCACGACTGAGTATAAAGCTGCACTCAGTGCATTTCACTGAGTGGTGTTGGCTCTTGGGGGGGAGGGATGGCAATAGCTGATGCCATTTTTAAGATAAATAGCAGGTTCACTACTATTCTTCCAAGTATGTCCTGCACTAGATTGTTAATGGATAATGAGTAAGAATAGGTGTAGGAGATGTGCAAGGGCACATTTTGAGCTTGAAAGTTCCTAGATCAGTAGAAAATGCAGTTCCGTAGTGTCCTCGAAGCAAGCACCTGAACGCTAAGTACAAACGCATTCTTGGACACGTCATCATGCTGCACGTGAGCGCATGGTCACGTGGCACTGTCTGGAAGGTCTGCAATGATGTCAGTCATTCGCTGACGTTGATGGAAGCAAAAACAGTGTAAAAAGTATAGAAGTGTTAAAAATTATGCTAGAAGGTGGGAAATGGCAGAGTTGTAAGGTGACATTTTGAAAATTGGACAGACATTTTGCTATATTGGGTAAGTATATTATCATGCACTGGTAAAAACCCATGAAATTCTCTGACAAAAGCTTTGTTAAAGAGACGTTATGGTTAAGTTGCACCAATAAAAACCTATAAAATTCACTGACACACTTTGTTAAAGGAAGTTAGGTTGCACTAAAAAAAACCTATGAAATTCAATGAAAAACTTTGTTAAAGGGACGTTATGGTTAAGTTGCACTAATAAAAACCTATCAAATGCAATAAAAAAACTTTGTTAAAGGGCTGTTATAGTTAAGTTGCACTAATGTTAACCCATGAAATTCAATGAAAAACTTTGTTAAAGGGGCGTTATGGTTACAAGTAAAACCAAAAAAACTCAGAAATTTGCCAGTTATGGTAAGCTAAGCAGCCATAACTCAAGCTACCATCATGCACTGCTAAGACTAACACCCAGGACATCACAAATCTCATTGATGACATCACTGATGACATCACTTGTAACATTAATTTATGATGAAAGGTCCCTATAAGGGGTTGTGTTTATAATGTTGGTAACACAATTTCAGGTGTGATTGTGCAATGTTAAACATGTAATCACTAGCTAACAATTCAAGACTTACTATACACTTGTGCTACTACAAACAATACATATGATGACACAAAATGCATACACATCAGAGTTAGATACGGAGAAACTAAAGTAAGGAAGAAAGAAACAGCATCATCAGAAAATGTTAATATTATTAAAATTTATCTTCATGTATTCAAATGAATTCTGTGTTTGAGGCCTGCCTATTGCCCATGTATGTGCACCATGAGCTGAGACCAAACCCTAAGGAAAGTACTTTAAGAACATATGACAAGTTTAATGTCTAGATATAAAGCACCTTTTGAATGTTAATATTCTGACTGTCAGTGAACAAAACCACCTGGCCTAGATATGTCAGTGAACAAAAACAAGTGGGCCAGATATTTTATGTCACCAGCAATGTCATCAATGACATTTGTGATGTCGTCTTTGATGTCCTGGGTGTTAGTCTTAGCAGTGCAGGGTGGTGGCGTGAGTTATGATTGAATGTCTGGCAAATTTCTGAGGTATTTTGGTTTTACTTGTAACCATAACGTCCGTTTACCAACGTTTTTCAATTTAATATATATATATATATTTATATTCAGTGAGAAACGTTGTTAAAGGGACGTTATGGTTCAGTTGCCCTAATAAAAATCTATCAAATTCAGTGCAGAAACTTTGTTAAAGGGACGTTATAGTTAGTTTACACTAATAACAACCTATCCAAATTATGGTTTAGTTTAGTTTAGTTTAGTTTCTTTATTTATACTGTGCGCTGAACCCTGGGGTAAATGGGCACCGGAGACATAGAGGAAGTTACAGCAGAGTATAGACATACAAGATAAAAACAGTAAGTGCAGTTGACCACGTTACATGGTGGTCGGCAAAGGAAACAAGTACAATAAGTAGTGTGTCGGACAGCGGTGGAATTCTTGTTGGCAAGCTATGACCGGGAAGCTGGAGCCGCCTGCTTTTTTTAGGGAGAATTTGGGGTTGGAAAGACAGTGAGTGTACAACATTCTAGTTGGTCTGGTAGAAGTGTGTTTGATGAACTTGTCTGTCAGGTATTTGGGGGTGTCGTTGGAGAGGCATTTGTGGACGATGACGAGGGATCTGAGGGTGATTCTGTCTTGTACAGGGAGCCAATTGGCATCTTGTCTGAAGCTTGAGATGAGTGAGTGCTGCAGGATACTCAGAGCAGCTCTGAGGGCATTATTCTGTAGCACCTGCTGTTTGTTCAGATTGCTTTCTGAGTAGCCAAGAAAGAGAGTATTGCTGTAGTCAATTTTGGAAAGCACTAGCGCTCTGGCTAGTGTAATGAAGCTGGAGGGCGAGAAGAACGGTTTACAGGCATTGATGAGCTTATTTGTGTAAGCTGTGGAAGAGGCTGTGGCGTTGACCTGTTTTTTGAACAATAGTGTGGAATCTAGATAGACCCCTAGAGTTTTAATTTCTTTGCCCACAGTGATTAGGTTACCGTCTATGTTGATAGAAGCGTAACAGGGGTCCAGTTTGTTTAGCCGTGGTTGGAAGCCGACAAGAAGGGGCTCAGTTTTCTCATCATTGAGGCATAAGCCGTGTTCTGCCATCCAAGCTTGGATCTCCAGGTAAAGGTTGTTGATCCGTGTGGAATCCTTTTCATAGCAGCCTGATAGGTATCGTCAGCATAATTTGTGTTTGTGACACCCAGGTTATCAAGGAGGTCGAACAATAGCTTAGTGAAGATATTGTATAAGTTCGGCGAGATGCACGAGCCTTGTGGGATGCCACAGAGGATGGTGATGGGTTGGGCTGAAGCCCCCGGAGAGAAGACACGGGTGGTTCGGTCGGCTAGGAAGGATTAGACCCATGCAGTCACCTGGTTAGAGAAAGCAGCTGAGGCCGTCAGATGTTCCAAGAGGTCAAGCAGCAGGAGAATGGCTAAGTTGCCCTTATCCTTTGCCTCATCCATCTGGATTTTTAAGTCCAGGAGGGCTATCTCTGTTCCGTGCCTTGATCTGAAGCCAGATTGTCTAACGCCCAGGAGGTTGTTCTCTTCCAGGTGCTTCTGGATTTGGTTACAAGTAAAACCCAAAAACCCCTGAAATTCGCCAGTTAGGGTAAGATAAGCAACCATAACTCATGCCACCACAGTGCAATGTTAAGGCTAACATCCATGACATCAAAGATGTCTGTAGGACACCTAGGCGCATGCGCACAACGGATCCCGTGCAATTGGAGTCCTGCGTACAGCCGTCTCATTCGCAAACGTCCGCAACATTACCATGTGACCGCACCCACGCTGAGTTTTGGCCCTTATCCACAAAGAGGGTCTGAGCCCCCGGACAGCAAGAAAACGTACTTTTCTCAGCAATCCAAGGGGTTTTGCTGTGAAACTTCACACTTGCAGAGGTTCCAGACCATGGCACTCATCATCTGGACACTTCTTGGAACTGTTTGAGTCCGGGTTGGGGTTTGATGTGTATGCTGACCGTGCAAATATCCGTGAAGTGCTTCCTTCCCAGCACCCCTATAAAAGGCCTCACCCTAGTGCTGCTCCTCATTCAGTTTTGGCTGACCAGGACAGAGCACTGCTCCAGATTTGTGTTTTTCCTTCTTTCCAAAATTACTTTTGGCTCCTGGCTCAATTGCTTTCGGCTACTAGCAGGAATTGCTTTTGGCTCCTTTGTGCTGACCAGGACTATTCAGCACTGCAGCAGCTTGCTATTGGTTGTTTCCTGTTTTGCAGATTGCTGTCTTCCTGGTTCCTGATACCTTTGGTGATGGCATCCAAGGCTGCTCCTGCTGCTACTGCCTCTGTCTCAGCACCCGCACCCCCCTCACCACCACCACAAACTCCCCAAGGGCATAGAGAGGGGAAAAGGTGTGACGATGCAGAAGTGGAACAAGAGGATGACATAGTGGAAGTCCTCATTTCCAGCTTGCAGCATGAGTCTTGGGTGTGGAGGCTTTTTACCACCATTGGAAATATTCCCAAGGGTAGTGCAGCCAAGGTTCGCTCCACTGAGTGTGGCTTCATACTCAATCGCAGCAGTTCAGAGGGGCGTCCCCTTCGAACAGGGTAGTAGGTTGAGTTCCTCTGCAGAATGCTCAACATCTGTTCCTGTCACCACAAGAGACACTCCTGTGGGAGAGAGGAATCCCGAAGCAGCCTCACAGGCCATACGCATTGCAGTGGACCCTTACCTTTCCAAGGTCACTGTTTTGTGTATGGACTGCGACGCAGTTCTCTGCCGGGGTGGGCAGTTCCGGAGTGGTTTTGAGGCTGCGGTCCAGAACCACAAAAGAAATTGTTCCCTACCTCCATGAGGTGCTCCCAACATCTTCCTCTCTCCATCTACCCTTTCATATCCCTGTTGTTGGTGCCCCTTCCCTACCCTCCCTACCCTTTCCTACGTTGTGTGTTGTGTTTAAAAAAATACACAAAACAAAGTAATCAACAAAAAAGGCTGTTTTCAGAGCCACCTTTCACAATTTAAAAACAGAAGTGCCAATAAAATGGTGCAGGGCACTGGCCGGTCCGCAAAGTCAGCGGACAGCACTGTATTCCATGAACTTCTAAAAATTAAGGGGGTGGCACTATCAAAAACATTGCATTCTTTTCCGGGACAAAGTGGTGGCTCTGAAAAGAGTTTTTTTTTGTTCTTGGAACTTTTGAACTGGCCAGCACCTTACTGCACACATGCTTGCTATGCTTGCAAGAACGGCTGCAAAGCATTTTGGATATTTTGGAAAAAAACTAATTTCCAGCATCAGTAAGATTGGCTCCATCTCTGCAAAAAATGTTGATGCTATGAAATGTAATATTTTGATTGTGGAAAGAGGACATGATAACATCTCGCAAAAAGGCACAAACAGCCTTGTTCACATTGCGCCTTGCTTTCTCCATTTATGGACCAAATGAAGAAGAACGCAGCCACATCTGTCTCTGGGAAATGCGAGAGAAAATTATTCAGGAGTTTGAAAACATATCCACGACTTTCCCAAGTGACTCTTTCATCACAAACTGCAATGAGATTCCAGTAACATGTCTTAAACTGTTCGCTTCACAATGGACAATATTAATGGCTGGATGAAGCTGTGTCAACAGAGTGGCACACAGAGAAAACAAATCCAGCCACCTCATTCCACTCATTCCATACCAGTGCACATCCCCATGAGAGAATCCAAGATGTGCAGCCACTCCACAGTGCTCTGCATGCACTTCAAACCAATGTATCCAGGAGTCCCCCAAAATCAACACACTCTGCCTCCTGACAGTCACAGTCATAGCCATAGCCATCTGCACTCCTCTCAGCAAACATCTCTTCTACCACATTCTCTCCTTGCCCACCATACCCAAGAAACCTTATTAACCAATCCCTGGCCTCCACAGTCCCATTTCCATACCTGCCATTCTCAAAAGCTCCGGAGGTGGCACGTGCAATCTGCGAACTACTGCGGTGTCCGTGGACATATCGTGCAAAGCACAGGGGTGGGGGAACACATTTCAACCATTTAGGGGATTTCCTCTTTAGTGATGGCTCTGAAAAGAGCCTTTATTATTTTTTTAAAGGTTCTTCAACAAAAAAAAACATTAATTTTCTATTTTTTTAAATCTTCCTTTCCTCCTTATATCAGCCTCTCAACAGCATCCCTCATATTTGGAAAAATACGAGTATTCCCCAGAATGGACAACGAAACTCCATCGGCATTACAAAAACTGCACATTAGAGCAGTCAATGTTGTCATTGGAAAGAAAAAACATTCACACGCCATGTAACTACACCCATGCCTATTGATATGCAACTTTCCATGATTGTGCTGGGGATTCAACACATTTGGCTGATTCCATAGTGCTCTTGGTAATATTTCCAAAAACACCACCTTTGCACATGGACAAATGTGCATTACTCTCCCCAAGAAGGACTTCAAATCAGGACTCAAACTTGGGGCACTGATGTACCCCAAATATTCTCCTCCACAGTGCACCAACAAGATGTCTGGACTACCAAAAGTAGACATGTTTCTACAAAGAGAAACCAGTTCCTCCAAATTGCATCCAGGCACACTCCACCACAAAACCTCCATGCCTGGAAACCCCAAATCTGCAGAAACACCTCTTGATTTTGAATACCTCTCCAGATCAGCAAGAGAGCTTTCACCAAGTACCCAGACACAATATCCTGCCATTTTCACCATACAACCAACACAGCATTTGAAAACATTTTTACCCTCCTTTCCTGTAAAGCACACTCTCAACACCTGATTGGATAATCCCCATAGTACACTCCCATTTCCATGCCAAGCATGCTGACAAGCCCCGGATGCAGGACGTGTGATCCGCGGACTACCACGGTGTCTGCAGATCTTGTAAGACAGGGGCAACCCTTCTTCCCTTTCCACTTCACTCTTTACAGCACTCCCTTATTGGGTACTGTTCAGCAGTCACACATCCATCCACCAATCACATCCAAGACCTCTACATCTAACTCTGTCACCTCAGTTCAACACTGCAGATGTACTGTTGAACACTCAGAATACAGGTCTACTGTGATTCCCAAACATTTGCATCTAAAAGTATTGTAAAACTCTCCAAGATTTCTATTTCCAGATTCCTCCACATCTACATCCATCAACACAAAGTACAGGTATGCATATATTTTGTAATGCACACAGAAAATGAAAAGTGCATGCATGTTACCAAAGCATAGCAAGCACATGCATGTGAATAGGGTACTTGCCAATTACTATGCATAACCTAATCAATAATCATACTCTCATTTGCCCCATGTCTTAACATTAAGTGGCAGTTACTTACAATGCTGTGTGCTTTCTTTTTATGCCCACTTGCACAACAGCTGCAAACCACATATTAAAATGTTAGCAGCACTCTCTGATTTTCTTTGTAAAAACACACATTGGGAACATTTGTAAAGCAAGTGCAAGTGCCAGATCCTATGTGCAACTTCAATATATTACCACGGCATGCATGCAAGTGGAGAGAGAGATAGAATTAAAGAAACAAAGTCAAGATCTAAAGACTTCTAACCAACGGTAATGGAGATAAGATCTGCTAAAATGTCACTTGAATCAGCCCAAACTCCGGTCAGAAATAATATGACATCAGATCAGAGAGGCGCACCACAGAGACTGCCATCCCAAATGCTGATGTTTCAGTCACATGATCCGAGCAATAGAGAGAGTTACATTAGTCCAAGATCAAGATACATGGGAGACAGACCTAGGGTGGTATACCGGCCTGATATGTCAGGCATGAATAACAATCAGCGACAACATCAAGAACAAAGAAACAATGGTCCCTATCAGACATTGGTAGTGCAGAGCAGGGGTGACCCAAATACCATGGTATATGGTAGTCAAGACAGACCACAATATGTGGATCGGTTCTTTGAAACTGGAAATCAGCATAGGGGACAGTTCCCACAAAATTAAAGACAAAACATGAACTATGTCCTGCACCACTATAATCAATCACCACCACCAGTGGATCACAACCAAAGAATGATCACCCCACCTTCTCCACCCTCCATGAATCAAGAGTTTAGAAACACCTCAAATAGAAATCAATCACCTGAGAGATAGCAGAACAGATTTAACCAGGGTGAAAGTAACCAATACTGGCCGAGGCTGCAAAGAGAAGATTCTAGAGAAATTGACAGATTTTCAATGTCTTGAGGCCCAAGTAAAAATGTTGTCTGAACAAATAGGGGAACTCTGTGCAGTTCAAAAACAGCCAACAAATGAGGGGGCAGAAGGTTGCAGAATGGCATCTGCAATGATAAAGATGCAGTACCTCATAAACCAGTTTTGTGTAACGGCCCTGAATTGCTTGCTGATTTAAACATAACAGTGACTGATGATGAGAATGAGGCAGGGTAAATACGACTGCACCTAAAAGGAAGTGTGGTTTAATTTAGCTTTAAATAAAACTATCGAAGTGTGTGCAAATGAAAAGTAGAAAGGAGAACATAAACAAGAACTTTCAGAAGAGCAGAAAGACAGATTCAAAGAAGATATCATATGCAATGATAAAACAATTGATGAAGAAGTAGGTTTGACTGTGAAAACATCCTCCCCAGATACTCAAAACACCTATAAAATGCAAACAGGAAAAATTAGTACTGAAAAGGAGGGTACAGGCCAGTCACCTGAAGAGTACTTTGAACCACATATATTTCAAGAGGCTAAAAAGACTTATACCGTGCCAGATGCAAATAGGTGCTCAGAGTTCGAAAATGACAAGTTACCATGTCATGTTTATGAGCATGTTCAGTTGGAGGACTGCAGTGTGAACGCTGATGGTCCCCGAACAGAGGGGCGAACAGTGGCTACACGCCAGAAGACTTCTGAACGTGACAAGACAGACCAAGATTCCCGAGATGAGATGGGCCAAAGGGAGGGAAAGATATCCTTTCACTTACCCCTGTGCTTGGCAAAAAGAGAGAAGGGCCTGAGAAAAGTGAATCCTGAAATCTGCAGAAATACACACTTTCTGTGTGTGTTGGAAGAAGTTGAGGACAGGTATTATGCTCCCATTACTGTCGAAGAGAAGTGCAATACATTTGCAGTGATTGGCACAGGTGCACAGGCCATGATCATGTCCAAAGAGTTGGTAAAAAGTATTAATGAAGGGAGATCCCCACAAAATCAGATCAGAGTGAGAAACAGTGAAGGCCCAGTACATCATTTAAATGGTGAGGGGGTACCTATTGAGGGTATCACTGAGGTTGACATAAAGATAGGAAAACACAGAATGAGACAGGAAGTACTAATCACATCTATTGGTGAAATTCCGTGTTTGATGGGAACAGATTGCCTGAAAAGGTTGTTGCCCCTCATTGATGGAGTAAATGGTGTTCTGCAGTTTCTAACAAAAAATCATTAAGGCCTAAGAAAATAAAGTCACAAAACAACAGAGTAAGCAAATGCCATACTGTTGCTAAATCAAATGATGCAGTGGAGGTGTATCTTCAAATGGTTGTGTGCCTAGTGTCACTGTCATCCTCATGTGTCAGGGTGAAATGCAAAGTGAAAAAGAGAAACAATCCATGGAGATACAATTGGATCCTAAAACAAAATGGCAGACTGAAATAGATGAACATACATTGCGCGTTTGTTTTACAAAGGTAGCGGGCGCCCCTCTCTCGCAAGAACAGACATGATAACCTGTTCAGTGGTTATTAACCACTTGAGAGTTCGCAGCCACTGCTTTTACTCACTGTGCCTTTCACAGATGGGAAATATCCATTTGCATATCAGTCTTTGTCCTGCCCAGGGGCAGTCCAGCACCGAAATACAATGGCAATTCCAATCTGAACGAGAGTACCACCAGCAACCCCATACACGTGTTTCACCCTTGTTGGGGATCATCAGTGAGGTGAAGCTGATGCCTCTCTAAGCACAGTGAGAGGGAGACCACGTCTGGTTGCCCCCAGGAGACCTAGGGTTACCAATCCCAGGTTCCTTAACAAATAGTTTTACAAAGGTAGCGGGCGCCCCTCTCTCGCAAGAACAGACATGATAACCTGTTCAGTGGTTATTAACCACTTGAGAGTTCGCAGCCACTGCTTTTACTCACTGTGCCTTTCACAGAGGGGAAATATCCATTTGCATATCAGTCTTTGTCCTGCCCAGGGGCAGTCCAGCACCGAAATACAATGGCAATTCCAATCTGAACGAGAGTACCACCAGCAACCCCATACACGTGTTTCACCCTTGTTGGGGATCATCAGTGAGGTGAAGCTGATGCCTCTCTAAGCACAGTGCGCGTTTACTTAGTACTATCCCTGAGGTAACCAAAGAAAAACATATCACAACCCTTTCTGAAATACACATGGGAGATGAGCAGCCATGGATCCATATTCGTATAAATTGCCATTCTGAAATGATAAAAGCCATGTTAGCAATTGAACAGGAGAGGAGTTTTAATAATGCGAAACTACTTCGGAGAATAATGGAAAAGGAGGAGATCCCAAAATTCAGAATTAAAAATCAACACATTTCTGGGTTGGACAATCCAGACTTTGAGAATAGAATGCAGGAAGGTGTATGCTAAAATGTACCTTTGGCCCAGAAAACATCTGTCACAATGTGTGGATAGTGAGTGGGACACAAAATTATTTTTATTTGGGAAATGATATTATGCACAGAATGTGTATGGTGTTAAATTTTCTTAACCAAAAAGCGCAGACCTACACCCGAATTTGAAGACAAACGACAGGCTTATCATTGTGTGCAGTTGGTGCTATATGCAATTGAGTTACAGATTAAAATGGATGTTACCATTCCTGCATTCACCAGACAAGTCACTATAAAACTAAAGCATAGCAATGGGGAGCAGATGAAGGATTCTGATGCAGTTGTGTGCTTAAATGAATACATAAAGCAGCAAGGGTTGCAATGTGAATATGCACCGTTGGTGGAGATTGGGGATGGGCCCATCAAAATCATGGTGGATACCAAAGGGTGTCAAGACATTTATTTGGAGGAGAGTTCCGTGTTAGGAATGGCAATTCAAAAATCACATTGCACTACAGAATTCAACAATTCAGTGATTGGGAACATCCCTGAGAGGCATGTGAATGCACAGGGTGAATTGCCAGAGTCTCTGGATTCTCAACCTAAAGGGATGTTTAAATTCAGTCTGTGTATCCTTATGATTCCAATGAGACAGTGTGTTGCCAGCAGGAGAATTGCATATTATTTGATTTAAGTGAAAATGAAACACGAAATCAGAAAATTGAAATGGAGGTTGATATTCCAAAATATTTAAAAGTGGCCACTCTGCAAAGAGATACAGCCACACGACTAGAGGAAAGCACAGAGGTTCCTCCATTGGAGCATTTTCCAGAATTTTTAAAAACGGTAGCGGAGCAGATGCATGTGATAGTGAAGAGGACAGGAATGAATTGAGAAAAATATTTATGGAATTTAAGGAGGTTTTTGTCAAGGATGCATGTGATTGCGGCCTGACTTGCACGTTGCCACATTACCAGAGGGATATGGTAGAAGTCTGGTATTTGTGCGTCAATATCGGTTGCCACTGGCATGCTTGGAGTCACTGGCAGAGATAATAAAAATTGTTGAATACAGCAGAATTAACAGACCCATCCATAGTACCTCAAACACTCCTATTTTGGGCATATTAAAACCAAATGGTCAATGGTGTCTGTGTGCAGACTTGAGGGAATTAAACATAACAGTACCAGTATCTAGAAGGCCACTGCCAATTTTTGATCAAGGCTTTGCACAGGTTCATGGATCAAAAGTGTTGTTACACATTAGACCTTACATCTGGGTACTGTTGTGTGCAATTGGCTGAAGAAATTCAAAACTTATTCACATTTTCATTTGATAAAATGCAATACGCTTGGTCCAGACCACCATTTGGGTATGTTAATAGTGGGAGAGAATTTGGCATATTTTTGAGAAAATCACTTACAGATGCGGCGGAAAGGGGAACCATACTCTATGTGGATGATGTTCTGATTAAAAATGAAAGCCTGAAAAGTAATTTTGAAGAGATTAGACATGTGCTTGGTCAATTACAGAAAGCGGGAGCCAAAGTATCCTTGCAGAAGGCCAAATGGTGTAAAAAGAAAGTAAACTTTTTAGGCCATGAAGTGACTGAGCATGGATTGAATCCACAGAAGAAAAAGGTGGAAGCAATACAGAAATTGAAAAATCCTACTAATATGAAAGATCTAAAAAGTCTACTAGGGATGACAGGATATAACAGGAGGTTTATTGAGCATTACGCCAAAATCACTCAATCCTTGACTAAATAATTGAAGCAGAATATACCTTGGAAATGGGAAAAAGAGCAGTCTGAGGCAGTGGAGAAATTGAAAGAATGTCTCATGAAGGAGCAATGCTTAGCTTATCCCATAAAGAATCAAGATTTCTTTGAAGAAATAGGATTCACGGAACAGTGTATGTCAGCTGTGTTATCTCAGAAGAATGATTTGAATCATAAAACTATTGCCTATGTGAGCAAGGCGTTACCTCAGGTGGAAACTAAATTCAGTGAATGTGAAAAGACTCTCCTGACCACTGTCTGGGCATTGCAACATGTTTGTCCCATTATTCAGGGCGAGAAAGTAATTATTGAAACAAATCACCAACAGTTGCAATTTTCACTTTCTGGACATTTGCATTGCAGGGATTCCCTGTGGAGGTAAGCTATGGACAGAATAAAAAGAGCCCAATTGCTCAAGGGACAGCAGACCTGCATGATTGTGCAGCTGTATATACCTCTGATGAGATAGAAATAGAGCCCAGTTTGAATGAATTTGAACAATCACCACACAAAGCTTTTAATGGAAGTTTGTAAGATTTGCCAACCGTGTATGTAGATGGATGTGTGTACCATATAGAAAATGATACTGAAAAACAGCTGGTGGCAGGAATAGGAAATGTCTGGATAAACTGTGACGGCATTCCGTGTATAGGGATGAGAAGTGGAGTAAGGAGTAGCCAAGTAGCAGAATTACCTGCCATTTATAAGCCAGTTGCTACCACAGTTGAAAATAAATTTGAATACATTTTCCTAGTTCTGATTCTGATTATGCACGAAACAGTTTTGTAGAGTATTTACCTGGCTGGAAAGCAAAGGGTATGCTCACATAAAACAAAAAGCCCCTCAAATATGGGATGGGAAAATGGTCCATGCTATAGATAAATTAGTGTCAGAGAATCGTTTAATAATACACTGGAGGAAAATTGGTGGACATTTAAAGACACCAAAAGAGGATAAGGAAGGAAATGTCAAAGCAGATTAAGTAGTCAAAATTGGGTCTGTCACAGGAGAATTATTGCCCATTGAACACCAAATTTGTGAAATACAGGCGGATGCAGTTACATGCTCCAAATCTCCAAAAGAAAATGAACAACCTGTGGCGCAATGGAGTTATGATACGCCAGATCAGGATCTGATTAAGGCACAAAAAGAGGACCTAGTGTTATGTGTTTTTTTTATAATCATTTGATAGACCCCGAACAAAATCCCCTAGCTGAAAACGATTGCAAAGGAAAGGAAGAGCTGAGGGTGTTGTTGAAGAAAAAAAAGAGAATTAAATTACAAGATGCACTGATGATTAGAGAATCTGTGACAGGTCAGATACAGTGGGTGGTGCCTCTTTCATTCAGAGGGCTATTGTTACACCATTCGCATGATGCAATAACTGCAGGACACAGGTGTTCACAAAAAACTTTAGAAATATTGGAGGAATATGCTTACTGGCCGCACATGTCCCAGGATGTAGAATTATACACCAGGGTGTGTCTGGTATGTGTACAATTTAAACCTGCTTCACCAATGCATAGAACTCCATTAATGAAAAGAGGTTTAACCCTTCCATGGTCAGATTTGCAAATTGACTATGTTGGGCCTGTGAAAACATCATCCACAGGAAATAGATATTTGTTAACGGTGGTATGTCTAATGTCGAAGTGGGTGGAGTGCATCCCTGCACCAGACTGTAGTGCAGAACAGCAGCCACATTGTTGGTAAATCACATATTTTCAAGGTCCTGTTTAACCCAAAGGATAGAATCAGTCAGGGGAAGTCATTTAACGAGTGCCTTGATGAGCAAGGTGTGCCAGATATTGGGGGGAAAAAGGAAATAGCATATATCTTATAGGCAGGCTTCTTCTGGAAATGAAAAGAGAAGTAACAGATCTATAGTAGAGTGTTAGGAGAATTCTCAAGAATGTGCTTATTTCCCTTACTTTATGAGACCCCCATCAACTTTGCTGGATTTCTAGGATTTTAATTTTTACCTGGAAAGAGTGTGAGACTTTTTTCCCACTCTTTCATGTCTTTTGATGTGTGTTTTACTTTTGTGGTCCTTGGATATGGAGTTTTAAAACAACTCCATAGGCATCATCTTTTTCTTGTGTGTCCCACAGCACCTTCAGTGCAGTGGCATCGGGATGCCTTTCAGACTTCCGAAGGTTTAAATACCTTATCTGGGACTGACTACTGTCTCCCAGAGCATGTAAAGTTAAATTGACTTTACTAGTCTTTTTTAAATTTACAGATCCAGCACACACTATCTTCCTATAGAGTGCTAGAGGGGTTGCCTAGCTTCCCCTGAGTCTAAACACTCATGTAACAGTCAAATGTTACCCTTTTCTACTTGAAATGGCTGGTGGCAGTGGTTTTAAACAAACTACCATGATTTATTCTGACCGCGAACACCGGTAGCTAAAAAACAGGTCAGCCATGTTTTTCAAAATGGCGCCCAAGACCTATCTGTAAAAAAAGACTCTGGTCGACTTTATTTGCCATTTCTTTTAGAAAAGATCCTTCTTGTGTTTAACTCGGCATGCCAAACCATGTTTGGTCCCTTTGTTCATTGGCCTTTTGCGGGCTTCAGTGCTGAAGCCCTCTGGTGCCTGAGTGTCTGGGGTGGACAGTATGTGAGGGAGGTGCCCAAAACTCACTGTGCTTAGTCTCCTAGGAGACCTGAATGCACTCTGGCGTTATTGGCCGGCTGGCTGTCTGGCAAGGACAGCCACCCTGCTGTGTGAGTGACAGCCAGGCTGGAATGAATGGGGAAAAACTGTTTAAAAGCAGTCCTGTGGTACTTGGAAAGCAGGTTTGACCACTGGAACAAAAGAACCGAAGACGAGCTTAAGGAAGATGACTGCTGCAACTCCTGGTCCACCAGTGAAGCCCTGCTGCAGGTCCGATATGCCTGAAACTCCATCAACAGTGAAGCCCTTCAAGGTTAAATTCTCCCCTTGAGTTTGGTGGGAACAACCAACAATTGCTTTTGAAAACCGGATAACCAGTGGGAAAGATACCAGTTTGTAGACTTTAAGGCACTCACACCTTAAACCGACATTTTGCCAAGATTTTGGCCCGTTCCTAGGGCAGTGCAGGAACCTCCCAACGGCCTCCTTCTTGTCCCCATGACTGAAGCTCAGGAACAGCAAGATCTGCATGAACTGCCAGGAACAACTGCTTCAGCTACATCTCTACTTCATTTTAAAAGTACTGTGCAAGTGCGGTTCATATCTCTGTTCAGCTGCAGTGAAAGTTTGTGAAACTTTCCCGACTTTGAAGGCTTGTCCTTCCCTAAACCAACATCTAAGTTTTCGTCTGACCAACTACTTCTAAAAACCATGGCAAAGACTTAACGGTTTACTACCAGAACTGTGATATCCTATCCAAGACTCTGAACCATTGACTTTGGCCCAGGCCTATTGAATTGTAATGCTGGTTGTAGTGAACTGAAACTATTTGCCCTATATCTGAAAGTATTTGTGCTTTTGATTCTTATAACCCTGTCTTTCTACCCATTTTTAAAGTATCTGAAGTGCCATTTTGCTCCAACTTCAGGGGAGCTGAACTTGTTCCGAAACTGATTGGTTGTGTATTGTAGTATATTAGATTGTGATATTGAGCTGCTCTTGCTAGTGGAATGTTTTCCAACTGACTGTGTAAATAAATGTATATTCTTTTACCAAGAAACCTTGAGTAAGTGTTTACTTGAATCACTGTGATTGCTAGTCCTTTGTGTAATTCCTTGTACTGCTCACTTTACTTTTGAGATAAATCTGGCTGCTCAGCCACTGATACCTAATTATTGTGTAGTACAGGCTTGCTTGTACCAAAGGTGAAATTGTGTGTAGTGTTCCCAAAGGGTACGGCATTTGATTCTGCCTAACGTAGAGATACTGAAGAAGTTTGTAGCTGAGGCAGGTTCCAGTTGGGATCTATGATTACCTTTAGTATTAATGGCAATTAGGTCGACTCCTGCAAAAGCAACAGGCATCATCCCTCATGAAGTATTGACAGGAAGAAAAATGGTACTTCCACAACCTTTGTTGTACAGGACACATGAGCAAACACTTGTGAGTGCATCCACAGTTAACAAATATGTGGAAGAATTGAGGAAACCCTTGCAACATGCATTTGCATTTGCACAGCGGAATCTGGAAAGAGCTGCTGAAAGTGCAAAGACCTATTATGATAAAAAAGACATCTGTAAAAGAATATAAAATAGGTAATAAGGTGTACAAATACCATTTTGAGTAGAACAGGCACACAAATTCTAAATTTCTCACGGCATGGCAAGGGCCGTTTGAGATAGTAGATAAGATATCCCCTGTTGTATATAAAAAAGTGAGGACGGAGGGTGGGATGTTCACAGAGCAATTTGTTCATATCAACCAAATTAAGCCCTGCTACCCAAAGCATGAGATCAAGAGACTTGAGCTGGTGGAGACCAGCTAAATGTACTGATTGCAATAAAAATAATGCTGACAGTGTAATTAAGGGAATAATGATAAAAGCACAGTAAGTTTACCTGTTGGCGGATAGATTGAGTAGTGACTGTTTCATAATTCATTCATCCTGATAACATGAGAGCATGTGCAAGGCAGTATATTTCACTCCATGAGCGATCAGAAAAATGTTCTAGTGAGTAAGCAAAAACAAACAGAAGTGCCACATATAATCCTAGGAAGTGGTGCATTATTTCATGAAGAGGTGCTGACTCAGACTGAGTTATTCTAATATTTGGTGGTACGTTTTATCTGCATGGCCATCACATAATCAAAGAAACATGGTGAAAAGGAATGGAGATGTAAAATATTGTAGAGGGGTGTGTAGGGTGTGTATTTAGTTGGGAATTACTGCGATGCATAATGAGGCAAAGTTTAAAATGTTTTTTTTGTTTTTTTAAATAATGTGTGTTTAATTGCAGGTATCCAAAGTGGCAAATCCAGGGAGCTATGGTGTTTTGGCCATTTTTCTGTTCCAGCCTTGTAGTGAAAGATGGATAGACAATTGTTCTATACTATGTACTTAACCTGTCTCTTTTCTATTCACTTTAGAAATTACTAATCGATTATCCTGGCAGGGCCGGTTCCTGAAGACGATGGACAATTGGAGGCCACGGGATTGGAGTCCATTCGAGGAGATCCCTTGAAGCCCCCGGACCGAAGAATGGGGGTAAAGATAAAGAGCCTGAGGTGCCAAAAGAGATGACCATAAGAGATGACTTCTATGAAGGGGACTCCATGGAGTGTCACACCGGAGAAACCAGATAAATCTAACTGAGGATGCTGTTATGTGGAAAATTGGTGCAAAGACTGATGTATAGGACACCCAGAGGCATGATCATGAGGATTCTGGGTATCAAAAAGTGAACATGATTTGTCCTAATTTTGCCAGGTTCATATTCAGTGCGTTTTGTTCTTCATTTATTGCTGATAGAGCATATTACTGTGCTGTGTTCCACCAGTTTGTACTTGAATTGGGAACAATGGAAGTAGTTTATTTTTATTTTTATCTTATTGTATTGTTAAATTTTTTGTGCATACCGGCTAATATTGCATAAAAGAAAGAAAATGCTTACCCCATAAAATACATACATGCTGAGACTATGATTCAAAGATTGTGGTATTATGGGATTTGAACAATCCATGGACATGTAAACTATATCAAATGGGTGTAAATGCAGATGACACTGCTTTCAATAGAAGCAGCCAGCAAAGTGGGTGCAGATGACAGTCATTTTAAAAGCAAATGGATGCAACTGGGAGCAGCAGATTAGTGATACAGGTTAGCATTTTAGTGGGATGAGTCTAAATGCAGAAAAGAGATGGGCAATGATATGAAGAGGGTGAAATGCCAAATTGGTTTATTATAACAGTGAATTATGCCTTGCATGACAAAGCAGAATGAAAGGAATAACCCATATAACAAACTAACTTCCCTATTAACAACACCCCAGTAACTGATTCGTCCTCCTGATTAACATTGCAATGCAATGTCAATGAACACGGATGGAAATTCTGTCTTAGTGTTTTTCCATGGAAGAGAAAGTTGCACTAGAAAAAAATAAAAAAAAAATACAATCAGGAATGAATAGCAGTCTTTGGTGCATTTTGAAGCCTCTTTGTGTGGGAAACAAATTGATATATATATGCTCTTGTGAGAGGATTGGTCAGTCGAATCAGGAGCATAGGAGGTGTTCAGATACGTCAGAAGGGAGGCAGTTTTGTGGTGATTGACAGGCAAATTAAATTAATAGAGGCTGAACCATATGGCTGGGTTCTTCTTTACTGTGCTTCTGCTGGGTACTCCTGCTTTTGCTGCCGGCTGTCGTGGGAATTGAAAGACCGCAGTCCTAGTCTGCTTGGGAGTCCAAGGCCACTTCTCAGGAGTGCCAGTGATTGTGTGGGGAAGACTTCCCCGCAGACGGACAGAAGTAAAAAGGGGTCGCGCAGGTAAGACACAGCTACTTCAAGTCATTATGTAAGTGCGGGTGGAATTGGTTTTGCAATGCTCGTTGGTAAGCGCTGATAACTGTGTTATCATAAGATGTAATGTTTTGTTTCTTGTTTCATAAACAGATGTACTATAGAAATAATAGCTTCAATAACAGAAAAAAAGTTGCTGTCTATTTTTTTTCCTCTCATATGTCTGATGATCACTGTTTCAGTGGCGAAAAGTAACTGGGAATTATCTTGGAGGTTACATCACAGTGGTAAAATTGTTTACAGCCAAATGTAAAAAGTAGGAAACAAAAGAGACAATACAAAGACAGCTAGAAAGTTGTGTTGTGTGAATGCATTCAGCCATGCATGTATGGGCTGAATGCAGCCCTCCAAGGGCATAGGCTGGTGATGTAGATAATTAATTGGCACAAGTTATATGTGATTTATGACCATCTGTGTTCCCTCTAAATGTGCTAAACCTGGGTGGGTGCCTACAGTCAACCCAAGTACAGGACATAGCTATAAATTGGGGAAGGATTGTCTCATCATATAGGGCAGTGTTATGAAAGGTATGCTCACCACTAAATTGCCACCAGAATGAAAAAATACCAATTTACTGCCAATATACCACAATACTAAAATACTGCCAAGTTAGGTAATAGCCCAAAGACAAAACCTCTTACAAGCCTCATGCACACACTGTAAGAATGTCATGGTACACATCTGTAAAGCGGACAGGTGTATGAGGGGGCACTGGAAACTTTGGGTTACAAAGAATAAGAATAATTGTGTGCCTGCAATGTCAGATGCTGAAAGCAAGGCCTCAGGCATAGAGACAACCGAGATTGAGATTTTGAGGCCATGTAAAGCACATTATGCACACCTGCTCTATGGGTTGCTCAATTAGGGAATGAAGGTTGCATCATGGCCACTCAGCAGGTGAGACTGACACATGTGTTTGGATGTCTGGTCTTGGCAATGTTATGCCTTTGACAATCTGGTCCAACATCAGGACCAGACATGCCACTGAATGGGGGGGCCTAAATGGTATGTCAACATACTATTTTTTCAGGTTGGGACCAACAGCATTGCTGCTTGATCCTTAGCAATGGGTACATGTATGTGTTGCATACTTTTATATTTGGCTATCAGGGTTGCATGTAGCAAGATGTGGTTGGATAGAGATATGACTATGATGCTTTTGACACATGTGGTCAGATGCCCTTTCCTTGGCCCTGCCTGCAGGATATACTTGGGTCACTGCCTCACTGCTACTGTTATATGAAATGAGTTTCTGTTATGTGTATGTGGACACATGTCAATGTGCTATGTTCACATGCGCATGTCTCATCATTGCAACTTGCCATTTTGCTGTCACTTGCGAGACAGGATTAATTCAGATTTCTAAGCATGGGCCTGTGTGTGAGGCAGTTGCTTGTTGACTTATGATGAGCGCATGCCATTAGTACAATGGAGGGGAGTACACATGAATTGGCACTGTTGATTGATTCCCATGTTTTATCTTCCCTTTTCCACAGTTGCGACTGCTGAAGAAGAGGGGAATACCTGTGCTGTGGAGCTGCATTCCAGGCCAAGGCTTCTAGGTGCCACTGCAAACCCCAAGTACACCCAATTACATCCACTTCCCCGGAGGGTGATGTGCCTGAGTGAGAATTAACCTCTGATGGTACTACTGCTGAGAAGGAGCCGTGGATCCCTATTTCATAGTGGGCACCTCATCAACAGACGACAGGGTAGTAGTTATTTAACCACGCAGAGGCCCCAAGGCCATGAGACCTAATTGGCAGTGTCAGGGTTAATGGAGTAGGAGGAGGAAGAGGAGGAGGAGGCCATTGCAGGACTGCCCATGGTGTTACGTGGGGTACTGAGGGGATAGTGCAGGCTGCACACCAAACTATAAGACGTGAAGCTGAGCAGTCCACTGTGGAGGTGTCAGCACATCTTCCTGCCCAGGGCCATCTGCTGTAGCACTACCCACCTTCAATGATGCCTCTGCCCAGAGAGAGACACCACTTCCGGCTGATGAGGCCATCCGTGGTGGAGTGATGCCACTGCTGGTGGCTTGAGGTGGCATTCATTTCTCCATGATGCTGTTCATGCAATTTATGTGCTGCTGGAACAGCATCAAGGTTAGATGGGCCACCCACCTCTTGTCACAACTAGCAACATCATTGCTTGACGGTGGCCTCTCTGGACAGGACACTACAATGACCCCTTCCTCCTCCTCCTCATCTGTGACCATGTCAACCTCAACTGATGACTCCATGTCAGCCAATACAATGGCCTCCTGTGTCCTTGTCCTGCCATTAAAGGGTCTGGATGTGGCTGTGTCCCTGGTGGAGGTGCAAGTTGGTACAGTGGCCGATAAGGTGGTCACAGAGCCTGCCCATGAACAAACAAAGGAACAGGCTGTGGTGGAATCCTGGGTAAGTGTTGTCAGCACAGGTGCAGTGCTCCCCAGACAACGACTTAGAGGAAGTACCAGCACCAGAGACACATTTTCAGGCAGCAGGAGATGTACGTGCTGAGGAGGCAAATCCTTGATAGGATAGCTGCCAGCAAGAAGAGAAGAAGACACATTATGCAAGTAAGGCAGGAGGCAAGATTCCCTGTTGCAATTCCTGAGTGATCCGGATGAGGAGAGGCAGCGGGCACATGAAGAGGCAATTTCAATGATCAGGGACGAGTCTGCAGAGAGGTTAGTATGGGTGCGGTCTGCCATTCTGGTGGAGTCTTGTAGAGCAGTGGAGGAGATAGTCAAGAATGAGGGAGGCACTGCAAGCCCTGCAGAAAACAAAGGAGGGTTCCCGCTGGTGTTGTATATAGTGGGGGAATTTGCCTTGACATAGGGATTGTCTGAAATTTCATGGACTAGCCCACTGACTCCTATACATAGTTCTGTAGTTGTTGGTGGCCTCTTATTCTATTTCTTCCGTTGCATATGACTTTGTTATTGTCCATAGTTGTACATAGTTTAGCCTTCAATGCAACAGGTTGCCGACTCTTTGTGCCATGTGAAGCAGGTCTTGTCTTGCTGTTTGTTGTATGTATGTGTTTGTGGTTCTTTGGCCATGTGTGCTTTTCATTATCTCATGATCTCCAACTGAGTTTGTCCTATGGCTGTCAGGTGGTTTTATAACACACTATGTGTCTCATAGTGCAGTGGCCTATCTGCTGGGGGACATGGGTGCATGTTTCTGGCGTGTGTGGAGTTTAGTAAAATGCCTTTGTGGCCAATGTACGTATGTGGACTATGGTTGCCTTAGGAAGGTGACATGTTTAGAGTTGCATGTGTTTCATCATTTAGGCAACACATCTGTTGCTTTGCAACTTCTGTACTTTGGCATAGAGTCATGATGTTCATTGATGTACATGGTGTGTGTGGGTGTTTCAACCATGTATGCTGTGGTTGCCATGGCACTAAATCGGTTAAGTTTTTCATGGGTGTTGATTCATAGTGGGGGTTATTGGAGGTAGGCATTTCAGCATTTTCTTTTAATGACTTGCCCATATGGGTATGTGGACAGGTGTTTCACCAGTAGGGAAGGGAGCCTTGCAAGGGTGTGTGTAGCAAGCTATGGTCTTTGTGGTCTCAAGGGGCGCTCGGCACAAATAGTGGGGGCTCTATGGTCCTTTGCATTGTCGGGTGGAGGCTACTCATTGGAGATACTGTTCAAGTTGTTTGCTGCAAAGGTTGTGCCTATTCTTTGTTTTGCATAGGAGGTCTGGGGCCTGAGCATTGTGGATGCAATAACAATGATTGCGATTAGGCTGCTGATATGTCTGATAAGATTACCACTTTGTGTTTGGCAGAGATGATTGCTCTGGAATTTGATATTATCATGATCCATGAGTGCATTTTGCTTAGCAGCATGATGCTGCACTGGTTACTAGCACATGCACAAGCTAACACTTTGATGGGGATACTGTTCAAGGATCTTGTTACAAAGGCTGTTTTCATGAGGAATTCAATATTGGGCAAAATGTTGAGTATGGTCGACCAGAGGGTTGGGAGCAACCAGGAGGGTATGCTGATGTTGAATCCATTGCAATATAAAACAGTGGTGAGAAGGAAATTGGTCTCTTTTAAATGTGAGCAAATGATGGTCTACCTGGCAACCAAATCCACCTCAGCCACCTTCTTCCCCTATATACTTGAAAGACAACTGGTGCCTAACTATATCAGCAACTTTTTGGGAAATTCCTTTGTGTGGAACTATCTCTTCCTTAAATTCAATACAGTAGCCACTCTTGAAATTGTGGGTCTATGGTCTAATACTCCTAGTGGGGTGGCAGTAGATGCTGTCGGCTTTGTGGCAATGATGAGGTTGAGACGGTTAGTCATCTCCTGACAAACTGTGAAGCACTGGTTGTGTTACGTGGCAGAGCCCTTAGGGCATTAGGTCTGGATTCCCGAATTACTCCAATGGCTCTATGTGGCCTTTTCATGTCTGGCTCCCATGAGGGACTGATTGGACCTCATTACGAGTCCGGTGGTAACCGAGGCGGTAAACCCGCTTCGGTTACCGCTGGATTCATATTCCGGAATTAACAGTGGTGGTGGGTTTACCGCCACTGTTATTTCCGAACCGCCCGACCTGTAATGACCATTGGGCCTCATTACGAGGCCGGCGGTAACTGAGGTGGTAAAACTGCCTGGTTACCGCCGGACTCATATTACCATTCCGCCTCCGTGATTCCCAGAATTACCGGGGCATTAGAACCCCGGTGACCCGGGAATTCCGGAGGAGGAATGGTGTAAATCCCATGGGGATCATGGAAACACAGGCACCATCTCGTGATGGTGCCAGTGTTTCCTCGTCCGCCTGCAGGCGGGCGGTGGTAAACCCACCAGGTCAGACCTGGCGGGAACGCCACCTCCCGCCTGCAGGACTCGGGATCGGGCAGTCCGGAATTAACAGTGGTGGCGAGTTTACCGCCACTGTTATTTCCGGACTGCCCGACCTGTAATGAGACCCATTGGGCCTCATTACACGGACGGCGGTAAGGGTTAACGGTCACCGTTAATGGCAACGGTGACCGTTAACCCTTACCGCCGTACTACGAGGTCCCTTTGCGGGTTGGAGGATTTAACGCCTGCTTCTTGCAGGCGTTAAAATCCAACCCGCTAAGGGACCTCGGAGCTAATTACGGCACCGCAAAATTGCAGTGCCGTAATTAGCGCCTTCCCCATTTCCATAGAGCCCTATGGGGCAGAAATGGGAATGGGGAAGGGCAATGGCGGAAAGGGGATTTACCGCCCCTCCAACCTTGGAATGGGGCGGTAAATCCCCTTTCCGCCAAGGCGGTGCCGGTATTTTACCGGCATGAGCCATGGCGCTAATAGCGGCATGGCTCACCGCCTACCGTGTAATGAGGCCCATTGTCTTTCTAACTAAGATGTGGCGAGAGATATATGGGATATTCAAAATGTTAGCAACCTGAATGTATCTATTTTATATGTTTTCTTTGGAGGATGATCTGATTTTGTTTCTTCTTTTCTTTTTGTCTCCTCTTCTCTCTTATTTTCTTTTCTTTTTCTCTTCTTTGATGTTATGTGTCAAAAGTTATTTGTTTAACTGTATGAAACTTAAATAAAAAACAAACAAAAAAAAACTCTCAGCTATGGTTGACTAATGCCATTTATGATGCAAAAGTATTGCTTGGTTACTTTCGGTGTATCAGTGGTGATTGAGTATGATTTGAATTGTGTGTCTACTTTTGGCGATGTGGGTGGATATTTGGTGAATTGAGGTATTATTATGAGGATGTTTTGGGTCTCTTATTGAGGATGGTTACACATGTGTTTAGGTGTCTGGCCAGATATTCTCCAGTACTGGGATATTTGATGAATGGAGAGACAGCTCATTTACCTCTCCCTATTCCCTTCTGCAGATTGTTCATTCTTCTACGTAGTGTTCCTCTATGCTGCCACAGCAGTTTGGGTGGCCTTTTGCTACTTGATTACCCATGTGGATGTGCTCACACTTCCACAACAGATATAGCTATTTAGCATTGTGGATGATAACAAAGATATTTGTATTCCTTAGATTCAATGGCCTCCTCACCTCACATCAGGATTATATCTCCTAAATGGCAATTGAGCAAGTGGTTGCAGCACAAACCGTGTGTTTGGCTGTTGTTGTACAGCTAGTGTCATCCAAAGGGAAGCTATGGAGGAGGTGACTATCCTGGTATTACCAATACTGCTTCAAAGTGATCATGTTGGAGTAGGATATCTGCAAGGTGTAGTTCATGGAAGACACAGACCTGATGAGTTGAGGGAGGAAAGTGGTCACAACTGGACTGGACCATGGGGGTTCAAGGTGCATAGCTGGCAAGTGTCTTTGCTTTTACACCACCATGGCACTGAACAAGGCTCATATGCCTGCTCAGCACCTTCTAGGGTCAGTGAGTTGGTGTGGAGGACCATTACTGTTGGGTATGTGTCTATACCCTTTTAACAGCAGACTGTGAGTGTGGGCCATCATACTGTCTTGTGTGTTCACCAGCCATCAAGATTGGTATATATGTGGTAGTTGATGTGATGTGTTTATAAGTTCCAGGGGTACAGAGGGGACATCCAGTGAGCTGTTGTCTAGAGGGTGTTATAGCCAAATTACATGGGAGTGGAGGAGTCTTACTAAGGTGGACTCCTTCATCATGGACCTCTGCAACAAGAAGATTCAGAAGGATTTCACTCAGACAATTGATATTTCATCCAACACCTGGGGTCAGTACTGTGCAATAGAAGAGAGCCTGTTGTGGTGATGTGTACTTGGGGGGATGGATGTCAGTTTTCACCTTGTTGCTGCAAGTACTGTGAGGATGGGGGCGGGCATGGTGTGGTGCAGATATAGGGAAGACGATTAATGGAGGTACTGGTACACTGACTTGAGGGTGCCACTTTTATGCAAGATTGGGCGACGCAGATTAGTGGAGTTACTCGGATGAAGACTTGTGGGTGAGGCCTTTATGCAGGATTCGGGGGCACAGATTAGTTGAGGTACTGGAATGAAGACTTCTAGGTTTAGCCTTTATGCAGGATTATGGGGCGCATATTAGTGGAGGTACTGGGAAAAGGACTTATGGGTGCTCCCTGTATGTAGGATTGTGGCGTGCAGATTAGTGGAGGTACTGGGATGAGAATTTGTGAGTGGGCCCTTTGTGTAGGATTGTGGAGCACATATTAGTGGGGGAACTGGGACAAGGACTTGTGGGTGTGGCCTTGATGTAGGATTGGGTTGTACATATTAGTGGAGGTGCTGGGATGAGGACTTGTGGGTTCAGCCTTTATGTAGGATTGTGGAGCACAGATTAGTGGAGGTACTGGGAAAAGGACTTGTGGGCGTGCCCTTTAAGTAGGATTGTGGGTTGCAGATTAGCGGAACTGCTGGAACGAGGACTTGTTGGTGCACTCTTTATGTAGGATTGTGGGGTGCATATTAGTGGAGGTATTGGGACAAGGACATGTGGGTGCTTCCTTTATGTAGGATTGTGGGGCAGATATTAGTGGAGGAACTGGGACAAGGGCTTGCGGATGCAGCCATTATGCAGGATTGGGGTGTAAATATTGGAGGTACTGGGATGAGGACTTGTCGGTCGCAGTAGATGAGTGGAAGCTATGGTGATTGCTGGTAAAGTAAGCCTTGATTACTTCTCTACCATTGGTCCGGCTAATGTCACACTTCCCATTGTGGCACAGAGTACTTCGACATCAGTTCATTATGTCCTAGGGGCATGTTGTGAGTGAGGCAGGCACTACAAACATTTATTTGCGCTGCAGTATTCTGTGTGCTTTTCATTCTGTGAATCTGCTTCTGGTGCAGTACTTTTAGGCTGTGCAATGTTTGCTCTTGCAAACATTAGTTTGCATGGATTTAGCACTTTTGTGTAAATTAGGTTCCAAAGACTCAAAAAATACAAAATACCCTACAAAAACGATCTGAGGAAACTATTTAAATCAAGCTAAATCTGAGGAAATGTATAGGATCTTCTATTTGAAGAAAGATTACATGGTCATTCTGATTTCCGTAAAAAATTAAAAAGACTATCCGGACCCGAAACACCATTCTGCCTCCGTGATTGCCGGAATTAATGGGGCATTACAACCCTGGTGACCCGGTAATTCCGGATACAGAATTCTGTAAATCGCCATTCCCATGGAGTCCTTTAGTACTCCAAGGGGATGGGGACAATGGAAACACTGGTTCTGTCTTTGACGGAGCCAGTGTTTCCATTTCTGCCTACAGGCGGGTGGCGTTACTCCCGCCAGGTCAGACCTGGCGGGAGTGACACCTCCCGCCTGCAGAACTCGTAATCAGCCGGTCCGGAAAGAACAGTGGCAGCGTTTTTACCGCCACTCTTGTTTCCAGACCGGCTGACTCGTAATGAGGCCGTATGTTATTAATTTTCGGAAAATTATACTTTTAATACTTTTCTTTGCTTCTTTCATCTTTGTTTTTAATGTCTTTGCATTTTGAAGAGCATATTTGCATATTAAAATGCACAAGTTAAACTTACAAATGAGATGTGCTTTGCAATGCACAGATATCCCATATACGCTGGGCGCCTGATGGCAATACATGCAATGGGAAGTGCTAAGCATGAATATCTTTTTAGGCTCATCAGAATCCATTTGAAATGCTGTTCTTACGATTCTTTTGCTATATTTAACCAGAGATTGCAGCACTGGAATTCACTTTTTTATATTTTGATTGTTCTATTTTATCATTTGAAAACATTGAAATTGCTACTTTGAAGTCTAAATAATTACATCTCAGCAGTAACTTGGACTGTTTAAAAGGTATCTTGCCAAACAATACATGAAAAAAATGAAAATGGTATCTAATGATGTATTTTGGGAAGCACTGATGTTCTCTTCCATTTAGAAAGAACAAATACTTTTGTGCTTTGTCAAATATATGATGCACTCCATAATTTACAGCAACAAAACAACAATACACAGAAAGATACCCAAAAGAAGTAAGAAGTGACATGACCGTTAAAATGCACTGTAAAAAAAGACGCCAAACAATACACTATAAAAATGATTTCAGGAATCAAGATACGTTAAGTTAAGGTGCAAATTGCAGAAATTCTTATTTTTGAAGAAAGATTACATGCTTATTCTGATTCATGAAACATGTAAGAAGACAATTGGGCCTGCTTTACCATGCAAAAATGCACCGCCGAACTATGGGTTTGAAGGTAAGATGGAGGAAAAAGTTCCAGCAAAATGTTGGAGGTAAATCTGCCTCCTTACTGCCAAAATAAAGCTGTTTCAATGGAATTACAACTAACGGGGACTAACACAACATACGCCACATTTAATCCGATGGTAATTCCGCCAGACCAAGTGGCAATAACAGCAAATCCATTTAGTGGTATCACGACAGATTAACAGGCCGATTCATGGAATTAATGTGCGCTGAAATTTTCAGCGCAAGCGTGCGAAAGCGTGCGAAAGCGTGCAATTCGCAGTGCCAGTGCGAAAATCGCAGCGAAAACCGCGCACAGCGATTCATGGAAGTCCGTGCGCATGTAAATCTCAGGATGTGCGCCAAAATTGCTGGCGCACACGTCTCCAAACAGCGTGTGCTAGCGCACAGCGAAATCGCACATAGCGCGGCGCACACAACAAAAGTAGGAGGAACAGAGGGCATGACACGCGGAATGGGGAACAACGCATGAAAATGTGTGCGTCACAGGGGAAGTACAGGAGGCAAATGCGCAGAACGCCCACACGCACGTTCAAAACACGTATTCATGGATTCGAACGGGGCTAACGTGTGCGCCAAAAAAGACGCGCTAATCCTGAAACACGTACGCCAGCAGGAAGCAGGCGTATGTGGACCCGCGCAGCATAAAAGTGCGCACAAACAACAAACAAGCTCAGAAGCCAGGATGAATATACCGCTCCTAGCAGCAGTGGTCGTGGGATACCGCAGGAGGAGGAGGAGGATAGACAGGCCCAGAATTTTCACACCCAGAACCAGCCTTTTTGGGATGCCTGATGACCAGGTGTATGGGAGGTACAGGTTTCCACCTCACATAATACTCGATCTGGTCAGTGAGTGGGAGGATGACCTGACATCTCCCACCCTGTGCTCCCAAGCACTCAGCCCCCTGGAGAAGGTCCTCAATGTACTGCACTTCTTGGCCACTGGATGATTTCAGCGGACAAGTGCTATAGTGGGGGGGGATGTCACAGGCCACACAGTCACGCTGCCTACACCAGGTCTTGGCCATCATGACTGCACGCCCATCAGTCTGCAGACACATATACCTGCCCAGAACACCTGCAGAAAGGCAGGCTGCCATCCAGGATTTCTACGGGGTGGCACAATTCCCCAAAGTCCTAGGTGCCATTGATTGCACCCATGTGGCTCTGCGTCCCCCCAGGGCATCAGAGCACATCTATAGAAAACGCAAGCACTGGTATTCCATCAACGTCCAGGTAGTATGTGATGCCAAGGGAATCATCACCTCAGTATATGCCAACTATCCAGGGTCCACCCACGACAGTTTTATTTACAGAATGTCAACCCTAAATCGGGACCTACAAGCTGGGTGGCATGCGATACATGGCTGCTCGGTGAGTATAAATGCCACTGCACACGCGTGCATGTCAGATATTGAGTAATGTCACAACCCCACTAATGATACCCATCACCACCTCCCCAGGGGACAGTGCTTACCCTCTGAGCACCCACATGATGACGTCAATTTGGAACCCCACCACGCCACCCGAGGTAAGATACAACACAGCCCACATTGCAACCGGGGGCATAGTGGAGTGCACATTCGGAGTGCTCAAGTCATGCTTTCGCTCCCTTGACCGTTCTGGCGGGCAGCTGCTATACGCTCCCCCAGTAGTGTGCAGGATCAAAGTGGCAGCATGTCTCCTGCACAACGTAGCAACACGCCGGGGCCTGCCCGTGGACATGGTGGTGCCCCACATCCCCAACCACAGGCACGCCCGCTGCGCATGGGAGGGGAAAGGGCACGGGGTGAGGCAGCCCGTACGCAGCTGGTGGCTAATTACTTCACCTAAAATCACACCCCTGTGGAGTGCACACAGCCCTGGCACATACCATCTGACAATCAATGATGATGACATAAGGGACAGTCAACTGTCACAACCATACCAGACTGAGATTGGTCACCTGGAAGTGTTACATTGTGTGCATCCCTACCTACACAAACACCACCAATGCTGTGTCATCAAAAGGCACACGTCTATGCTGCTAAATTCATTACCCCCTTGCAAAATACAACATGACAACAGTGCCATGTCACCCAACCCCTCCCCAGCACCGCCACCCAACACACCATGGCATGTCATGCTATGTGAGAGCAAACAAAGCAATCCCCAAAACATGACACAAGTGTCACAAAGTACATTGTCCCTAATGGAAACTGGCCACACACAATATACTCCCAGTAATGTAGAACTAACAACACACATGACCAAATACTTACCAACAATACAATGCAGCTACACAACCTCAAACATAGCATAAACATGACAGTACTAAGTTAAAGTAGTCGTAGTCTTAGAACCTGATAATGCCAGCACATCGACCACTTCCAACTGTACAGTGCTGCTGCCACACAAATGTGTAAGTGTACTGCTTACAACATAAACTCCATCTCGAAAGTAGACGGCCTTGTGAAGACATGAGGAATGAACCTGCAAATAAGGAGGAGGACATGAATGCACAAGCACATATCAATACACCATGCAGTGTACAATACAACAACAATATCCACTAGGAATGTATACACAGTATTGACTACAGACTGCCCACACAGCTCATGGGAGTCCAACGTCACTGTGTAAGTCACTGTCACTTGGGCACACCCTTTGCAAGCCCATGGAAACGGGAAGCAGGAGGGGTGTGTGTCTCACAAACACAAGCATCTAACCCAAACTCAGGACAAGCCTGCATGTGCCCAGCCGGAATACAGTGGATGCCCACGGGAGCCACACAAGGCAACACACTGTAAAAAAAAATCAAAAATCAAAAATCAAAAATCAAAAATCAAAAATCAAAAATCAAAAATCAAAAATCAAAAATCAAAAATGGCCATGTGGGGGCCAGGGGGTGGGGGGAGGCCACCCAGGAGGACTGAGGACAGCCACCTGTGTGGATGTTGGGGAAAAAAAACACCTCCATGGGTTCATGGCCTGCACGGCTATGCCATTGTGGGAGAACTGCTGCTGTCGCTCTCATCACCCTCTGCTGCTGCCACAGGAGGTGGTGGTGCTATGCGAGACAGCCCACGCAAAGCCCTGATATGGTCCTCCATGGCAGCAAGCATGCGGGTGTGGAAGGTCTCGTTCTGGAGGATTATAGTGCGGAGATCCCCATGCACCACCTGACGTTGTGCCCGGATCTCCTCCCGAGTTGCCTGCATCTCAGCTGAGAGCGAACGTGTGAGCCGCTCCAGCTGCTGTTCTGTCCTGAAGTTAATGGAAGCCTCAAGGTCAACAAGAGTCTCCCTGAGGTGATGGAGTTCTACCCTCAGGGCTTCCCTGTGGCCCTGGGACTCTATTGATATCGTTTGGCGTACAATCTCCAGTGCCGCCCGTCTGTCCCTGTTGGACGCCAACATGTCCTCCCTGTGTGATTGGCAAATGGAGTCTGTTGCCTGCTGTAATTGCTCCATCTGCCTTTCAGGGGGGACAATGGAAGTGGCCACCCTCTCCATTGCTTGAGCCATCATCTCAACTGATGCTGCCTGTTGGGTTGCCATACCGTACATGGATTGTTCCCATGCGGTATTGCCTGGTGGCGTACGGCCACCGCGTCGGCGGGCACAACACCTGTTTGGGGCAAGGCGATCTGCACCTTGCTGTGCCGGCACTGCCTGAGGCTGCAGGACTGCATTCCCCCTCTGATCTGATGGCCCAGGAACAGGATCAGATGCTGTGGAGTGTGACCCTGCATCCGTAACCGCCAAAGGCGGACTTACCAACACTGACATCCCCATAGAGGGTTCTACCCCTGGTGCAGGTGGGTTGGACAGAACAGAATCCCTGCCAGAAACACTTACCTGCGACGCCACATAGGTCTCATCATCCGAATCAGCACCTGAATAGAGGTCTGGGGAGGTGCACCCAGAGAAACCCCTGGACAGAATGGTCTGCAGCAAGATTGGGTTCTCACCCACCACCACACCACGTACCCCACTGGTGCCCGGTTGTGTCTTAGATCCCTCCTGGATCTGCACCATCTCCTCAACCTCAACAGCATCAAGTGCGTCATCCCCTGCAAAAACATGAAAGACAAAAAATGGAAACAGGCATTAGCACTATAGCACACAAATAGGCCTGACAAGCTACAGAACCAGTACATGATTTACACATGTCCCACATGACTATAAGCCTCCCATGCATGCACTGTCACTGAGTTGGAAGGGGAGGCAAAAGGCAGACACTGATGACACCAAGATGGAAGAGCAACACATTTGCTGCATGCTGGGTAGCACTGCCATCACACATTGGCCTGTGAGTCCAATACACATACATGACACATGCCATCACACAGATGGCATGTACCATAGCCATGGTACAGTCCACAAGTACATCCATATGTCAGTGAATGAATACTGTCAGCCATCCATGTGAGATGGACATGATGAGATGAAAAATGCTACATAGTGTGTCAAAATAGGCATGTGCCACACACTGCAACACATCCAGTGTACAAAAATACAGTGATTGCAGGCCGATGTACACATCAATGGTTGTGCACTTCAACATGACAGGAAACAACTATCATGTTCCACATTCAAACAGGCCCCAAAAATGTATGTGATCAGGCCAATACTCAATCAGCCTGAATGGTCAAATCATTCACCTAACAAGGTAACACATGTGGGCCAATGTGGGGTTCATCAATGACAGAAGCATGTCACAAATGTGACAATAGGGCTGAGGAATGCGTAGCAAAAGTGGGAGGATTGAAACAATCATCTGTACGAAAACTGAAAAATACAATCAATGTTGTTGCAAGATGCCACTTCAAGGGCAACTGCCTTAATGTTGCGTTAAATTACTACTGTGGGCAGAAGGGATACTGTCACACCCAAATACAAGGCCGCTGAATGTTTTGGATGAAGCACATGGGTGACCCACACCACTCAAGCACACACACCCTCACCTGGCACTCAATCAGAACCCGTCACCCAAACAACATACACATGCATTACACACACATGCATGGGCACTCACCGGACAATGTGTCATAATCAGGTAGTTCTCCCACACCTTGGATCTGTTCCTCTGTGACGAAGGCCCCAGCAATAGACTCATGTTCAGTGAGTTTGTTGTCCTCTTGTGGAGACCCACCGCCAGTCACCAGAGTAGCGGCTTGATTTGAGGCCAGCTTGTTCTTTGCTCTGCGTTTCAGGTCATTCCACCGCTTGTAGCAATCATCAGCTGAGCGCCTCACAAATCCAAGGGCACTTATGCGGTCCATGATGGTCTGCCAGTGTGCCCTACATTGACCAGGTGTGGTCTTGCACCCTGCAGTCACCACCATTTCGTGGCTATGTGCTGACACATAGGCCACAAGTGCATCAAGTTCCGGATCATTAAAGCAAGGCTTCCTTGAGGTTCCGGAATGTGTAGCCGGGTCTGGGGTCTCAGCCTCTCGTGCCAGAGCACCCTTCTTCCTCTTCTTTAAAGGTGGAGCAGAGCCAGAGTGATTTACGCCGCTCTGGTCAGTAGGGGCAGATTCACCCGTGGACTGGGTAATAGGAGTGGGGGAATGCACAATGACCATAGGTCTTGATGCAGGCATTGGTTGCAGGGTAATGTTGGCAGGGGGAATGTGAGTTTGATGCACCTGGACTGACACTGTCCTGGCTCGGGGAGTCAGAGCTGGGGTGGATGGAGCTGCAGCTGCCCCTGCTGCCTCCCCACCCTGCATACTTGGGGCAGCAGATGACATAGGTGCCCCAGATCCACGTGGCTTGGTGACAACAACTTGCACTGCCACACGTGGCCTAGACTTGCTGACCTGGAAGTCAGCCAGGGAGTCATCCTGTGCCAGGTCAGGTGCCACAATGGACTGGTCCAACAGGGGCTGAGCTGGGATGGTGTCAGCCACGTTTCCCTCAACCATGGGGGGGGCATGGGTGTCCCTGATTGTTCCTCCACACATGGGGGTATAGGGGCCCCCTGCAAATCCCGGCCATGCCCCCTACCATGCCCACCACGCCCACCTTTTGAAGGTCGGCCACCTTTGCCTCCGTTACAGCTTGGTCGCCTCCCAACCATGGCACTGATGTTGTTGTGCGTATGGGAGTTGCAGTAAACTATTTTCCTGGGCAATTGGGGGGTCAAAGGTGTAGGATACCAGATGGAATTTGTACCCTAGTGCTCTAACAAGGCTGTCTGTGACACCTGGGGGCAGATGACGGGTCACGCAACGCACAGGCAGCCCAAAATCAAAAATTAACGTGCACGCAACCCCTCGTAGACCACGTGAGTGAAAAAATGAACCCGCACTACACTGTGGCACCCAGAAACACAAAACTAAGCGTACGCGTAATACACGCAGCCTACAATGACCTCTGAAGGGGAACGCGACACACGGGGCAAGCACAGTTGCTAAGTACGTGCGGAACTCACCCTCTGCCTGGAAAAAGAACGTGAAAAATACGCACGCGTGCGCATTGGCAACACCCCCGCCAAAAGAAGAATTGTACGCTGTCTGAGGAGACAGGACAAGAGGAGAAGTGAACTCTGTTTGAGGAAACAGGCCTAACAAAAATTCGGAAAAGAGCTGTCAGAGGTAACAGGGAGTACGAACTAGAAACGCTGTCAAGTAATCGCGTGTGAACCGACAAGAAGTACAGATTTCACCCACTCGCTCTCCACGAAAAGCATGTACAAGGAAATAGCGTCCTACACGTAGCTTTTAAACTGGCACACACGTACACGTCAGATACGCGTGTATGCGGGCGCTTTCCTCCAATTACACGCAATGACACTCGGGCGTGCAGTTTTTCCACGTGTGCTCTGTTATCAAGTGCTATGAGGGAAACGCCCGCACGCGTAATGTAACTTACGTGCTTACGCGCTAAGGGCCTTTGGTCCAATGAAATCGCATGCGTGTGCTGACGCACTTACGCGCTAAGGCCCTTTCCTCGAATTACATGCTGACGTGCAATTTTTTCACGTGCCAAATCACTCCGTATCAAGCTGGCCACGCCAAAACACACGCAAGCCCACGCTCCTGCCCAGAAGGCTGAATTACTGCCCCCAGAGCCCCGAGCACACTCCCACCTGCCATCTGCTGCTGCCTCACTGCCTGCTGCCCACGTGCCCTGCCATTTGCTGCCTGCACGTCAGCCAGGGGTGTAGTTGCTGTGACCACCCCTGCTGGAACCGAAGACTCCCGTCTGGGATTCCATCGCTCCACAGCCCAGCCCCAGGACCCAGTTGCCCACCCACTCCTGCCTCTGGGGTTGCCATGTCCAGCACAACACCATCTGGCAGCACTGGCAACCCCCAGCCAGTGAGGCAGAGGGCCACCAGCTTCACTGCCACCGAAGTTGATGTCCTGGTGGAGCAAGTCCTGGGGCAGTATGATGCCCTATTTGGAACTTTGCGCGCCGACAATGAAGGACGGACCAGGATCTGGATGGACATTGTGACTGCCATCAACGCGGAGGGGGTGGCAGTCTGCGACTTACATCATGTCAAGAAGCGCTGGGAGGACTTCAGGTCCAGGACCCTCAACAAGGCCCGGCGCCTCGCTAAGGCAGCGGATGCCAAGGGGCGCCGGGGCCAGTTGTTGAATGATCAAATGAGGGTCCTGGAACACATATGCCCAGCGCTCTATGTCCAGATCCTTGATAGGCAAACCCGTCTGGAGTCGAGCGGTAAGTGTACATGCATGTTGATAGTACGCTGTGCGTGTCGTGGTGTGCCAGTAGTGTGCAGGTTGCACATGTGTTTATATAGGGCCATGTGGGGATGTGTATGAACATGGGCGTGAGGCTGCCACATGTGAGTCCTCTCAGTTGTGAAACACATTGATGGTGTATGTGTTGGTAAGCATGCTGGGCAAATGTAGGTGTGGGAGCACACATGTTTGAATTTCTGTGTATGTACATTGGCATGGTTGTGGCATGGATGGTGGTTCATAATGCATGTATCTTCACTGTGTACATGTGCATGTATGTGCATCTGACAAGTTTCCAACTTTGAGGCAACATGGATGCACGTGACACTGATATGTAGAATGATGAATGGCAGATGTGACATGTATGGCAATCTCATCACTGCAACAGTTGGAGGAGATGACATGCATGTAAGTGTGGTGGAATGTGTGCATGTCTAGTGCACTCCTTGTGTTTCATGTGATGTCAGGCTCACCTTTGGCTGTTCATGCTGTTGTATGTGTATGGATGGTGCTGTCTGGTGCTATATTGCTGTCGAAATGTTCATGTCTGTGAGTTAAAATGACATGTGTGTCGTGGAGTGTGATGCCGTGTCTGCAGTTAAACAATGCCACTCATGTGCAACTGTCATGTGTGTATCAGTCCATTGTACAGTGCCCTGACGCCTGTGTTTTATCTCTCCCTGTCTGCAGCGTCAACTGAAGAAGTGGGCGGAGAGGGTGCTCTGGAGCACAGCGGCAGGGATCATCCTGCCAGCTGGAGACGCAAGGCCCGGCTCCCCTCCCAGGTTGTCATTTTGTCGGGGAGTGAGGAGTCTGGTGCCGCGTCCCAGGCCGCAGCTGCCGAGGGAAGGTCCAAGAGGCGGAGGACGGAGTTGGACTCCTTGGCAGCAGAAGGGCCAGCTGAGACCCCACAAGGTGTGACAGAGGAAGATGGCACAGAGTCATCCAGGTTGGTGGGGGATTTGGTGGAGGAGGAGGCCGTGCAAGGGACAGACACGGGGTCTGGAGGTGGGGATTCCACTGGTGCTAGTGGTGCAGTGAAGGGGCAGGGACAGGAGGCAGCACAGGCCACCGCGGAGGTGCCTGTGTGTAATCCTGTCCCTGATCCTGTGACTGCATCATCCCGCTCCAGCAGGGATGCCTACGTCCAGACCCGTTTTCAGGGAGGGGATCCGCTTACAACAACTGGCCTTCCTCTCCCTGTGGACGTGGCTATCCGGGACTGGGTTGAGCCTGTCCTGGGTGGGGTGGCGTTGCATCAACAGGCCATGCGAGGTGACCTGCAGTCTTTTTATGAGGAGACTGCACGTCTTCTCGAATGGCTCGTTGGCCGCGTTGACCTACTGGGACAGCTCACCAGGGCCGGAATCCTCTGTTTTCTGGACCTTGTTCCGACCCCCTCCTCAACTGAACCCCATATGCCCCAGTCGTCCTCCATGCCATCTTCCCACCCATGTATCACCTGGGTACCCTGTGGAGCTGCCTCTGACCCTGCGGCCAGGCTGGTGGAGGACACATCCCTGCCACAGTCGGGAGTCAGACGTCCAGAAGGGGTGGGCACCTCAACAACTGCACCCCAGCCAGAGGAGGATGTGCTGGCAGCAAGAGCCAGGGCACAGGCAGAGGCACAGCAGGCGCAGCAACAAGGTGGGAGCCATCATGGCTCGGGGCCTTCGACATCGGAGGGGCAGGCATCGGCCAGAGGGCAGGAGGACCCAGGACTGGAAGTGTCTTCCATATGGCAGGGGTTAGGCCATCCTATAGATGCGGAGCGGCAGTGGGCAGAAGAGGCACGGCTCACAATGGTCAGGGCAGAGAACTCTATACGGAGGGCCCTGAGGCGGGCCGAGTGCCTCGAGGCAATTCGCAGGGAGTTGGAGGAGAACATGTCGTCGTCCCTGCGAACCCTCGGGGCCATGGAAGAGGACCGCCTCCTGGACATTGAGCAGGAGTTCGATGATGCCCTGGCCCGGGACATCCAAAAGTGAGCCGTCGGATTAGCCCGCTGCCCTTGTAAATAGTTTTTAGAGTTAGGTTTCCTTTTCGTTTTCCTTTTATTTGTGGTCAATGGACAATGCCACAATGGATTGTATATAGTTTCATCATGTATTAATTTTTTTTTTTTTTGCATTATGGACATGGAGCAATGGATTTATTTTTTACAGACAATGGATTGTAAATAGTTGGACTATGGATTGATTTCTCTTTTTTTTATTATGAACATGAAGCAATGGAGATTTTTTTTTACATTTCCTTTGGATTTGCGCTGTTGGAGGGTGACTTTGGACTGTTTTTCTTTCAAATTTTTTTGGATTGGTTATCATTTTCATTCAATCATCTTTTTCACATGCTTTTCATTTCATGTTTCATATTTTGGTATGCTTTCATTTCATTTTTATTTCATGTACATAATACATTTTCATTTTTTAGTTCCATGTGTGGGATTCGCTCATTGGGTTGATGCATGTGAAAATGTGGGTTTACACAAGCAATGCCAACCAGTGTATGTGTGTGACTGACATTTGTTGATGTACATAGTTGACTTTTGGTTTGAGTCATGAGATCGGCATTTCACTGTTGGGGGGTGGGGGTGCAGGGGGACATGAGTGGGGGCCTGCTGGCAGGTGCCCCACAGTGCTGGGGAGTGGGGGTGCATGGGGACATGAATGGGACATGAGAGTGGGCCTGCTGGCAATTGCCCCACTGTGCTGGGGGATGGGGGTGCAAGGGGACATGAGTGGGGGCCTGCTGGCAGGTGCCCCTCAGTGCTGGGGGGTGGGGGTGCAAGGGGACATGAGTGGGGGCCTGCTGGCAGGTACCCTGCACTTCTGGGGGGTGGGGTGCAGGGGGACATGAGTGGGGGCCAGCTGGCAGGTGCCCTGCACTGCTGGGGGGTGGGGGTGCAAGGGGACATGAGTGACACATGAGTGGGGGCCTGCTGGCAGGTGCCCTGCTCTGCTGGGTGGTGGGGGTGCAGGAGGTCATGCGTTGGTGATCAGTAGTGCAAGCTGACATGTGGCTTGGCTGGGTGCATGCCCATGGTGGATGGGCTGCTTGCGAGACATGAGCAGGGATGCAGGGTAGTCCCCTGTGGTGTGGGCTGCCTGCAGGGGCCGTGGAGGGTGTAGAGGGAACACCTGGGAGGACCCACACTGCCAATTCATGTGTAGGACTCCCCGCGCACCCCCGAAATTCACGAAAGGAAACCTAACACTATCTAACTATACAATGGCGGCGGGCAAGTCCAGCGGCTCACTCTGTGGTGTGCCGGGCCAGGGCATCATCGAACTACATGTCTATTTGCTGGAGGCAGGCCTCCGTCCTGGCCCCGAGGTCTCGCAGGGAGGCACTCATGGCCTGTTCCAACTCCCTGCGAGTTGCCTCGAGGCACTTTGCCCGCCTCAAAGACCGCCGCATGGAGAACTCCGCCTTGACCATGGTGAGCCGCGCCTCTTCCTGCTGGCCCAACCGGTGCCACACGGAAGACACTCCCATTCCTGGGTCCTCCTGCCCTCTGGCCGATGCCTGCCCCTCCGATGTTGATAGCCCCGAGCCATCATTGCTCCCACCTAGAGCCTGATCCTGCTGCTGCTGTCCATGTGCCGTGTCTGATGGTGCCTGCACGTCCTCCATCAGCTGGTCTCCAGTTGTGGTGTCCACCCCTGCTGGGCCGCCGACTCCCGACTGTGGCAGGGATGTGAGCTCCACCAAGCTGGCTGTGTTGGTCGGGCCAGGTCCACAGGGGGCCCTCGTGGAATCTGGGCCGGAAGACGGTGTGGAGAATGACTGGCGCATAGTCTCCACAGAGGAGGAGAGGTCCGCCAGAGTTCACGACACATGTAGGAACCCACCAAACAGAGCCCCTCCCAGCAGTGCCACGTTACGATGCTGCTCTCCGTGATGGCGTGCATTCTCCGCCCAGGAAGAACGCAAGTCATCACGAATGACACGCATACACAACGCAACACCAGCAGGACGGAGCCCATATGTTCGTGGGACCCCTCGTCCACAGGTAGTGGAGAGGCAGATGACATGGCACTCTCCCCTACCTGCGGACGGGCCTGGGACGGGGCCTCCCTGCTGGTGCATGGTGGTGCAGTCACAGGGTCAGGGACAGCGACATGCACAGGCCCCTCCACGGTGACCTCTGCTGCCTCTTGACTATGGCCCGGGACTGTACCACTTGCACCAGTGGTACTACCCCCACCAGGCCCCATGTGCGGCTCAGTAGCGGGCTCCTCCTCCTCTGTGGAGACCACCGACCTGGATGTCTCCACACCGTCTTCCGCCATTGGAATCCTCTGTGGGGGCTCACCCGGCCTTTCCGCCACAGCCGTTGTGGCAGACGCAGCACCAGCCCACTCGCTCCCGGGTGATGGTAATTCCTGGGAGGGTGGCTGGGCCTTGCGTCGCCGCCCAGTGGAGGCATCCCCGCCGCTTGGCTCCACAGCGCCTTCTCCGCCCTCTTATTCACTTGACGCTGCGTAGAGGGAGACATAGAACACAAGAATCAGGGTACAGTACAAAATATCCTAGACAGGAAGCAATAACACATGAGTGGCACTGTCAAATGTCACTTCCATCCTGTCATTCCACAACACATGGGTGAATGCACACAACACGCATGCAGAAACAGTCCTGGCACCTGCAATCAACATCAACATTCATGTAGAAGGGCCCCTGTAAACCTAGATGTTGCCTTCAATGTCACATGCATCCATGGCGTTTCAAAGTCACACACACACTTCTCAGGCACACACACACACATGTGCACCATACATGTACATGACATCAGCACCCATTCCTCACCCCCCCTCCATGTCCAGGAACAGAGACAGCCATGCTTTCATGTGTGCATTCTGCATAGAGCTCCCCATGTTGCATTGAAACACATGCACCAACCATGTGGTTCATGCATAACTGGTCTCACATGCATGACCATGATGTCCCTGCACACACACATCCATACATGGCCTATGTCACACATAAAGGCAAGCATCAGACTACCAGCACACTGCAACATGCCCTGTCTCACACAGCAATGCTTGGCCACTTACCGCTCAACTCCAGACAGGTCTGCCTCCGAAGGATCTGGGCGTGGAGCGCTGGGCCTACGCATTCCAGGACCCTCATCTGGATGTTACTCATGCGTACCCAGCGCCCCTTCGTGAGGCGCCTGGCCTTGTGGAGGGTCCTGGACCTGAAGTCCTCCCAGCGCTTCTTGACGTGCTTGATGTCATGGGTTGCCACCCCCTCCATGTTGATGGCAACCACTACGTCATCCCAGATACTCTCCCGTCCTTCCTTGTTGGCGCATGATGTTCCGAAGAGGGCATCATAATGCCCCAGGACATGCTCCACCAGGACACCAACTTCGGTGGCAGTAAAGATGGTGGCCCTCTGCCTCTCTGGCTGGGGGTTGCCAGTGGTGCCAGATGGAGATGTGCCCGACATGGCAACCCCAGAGGCAGGAGTGGGTGGGCAACTGGGTCCTGGGGCTGGGCTGTTGAGCGATGGTATCCCAGTCGGGAGTCTTCTGTTCCAGCAGGGGTGGACACAGCAACTGGACCCCTGCAGACGGCTGATGTGCAGGCACCAAATAGCAGGGCACGTGGGCAGCAGACAGTCAGGCAGCAGCAGATGGCAGGTGGGAGTGTGCTCGGGGCTCTGGGGGGGCAGGAAAATGGCCTTCAGGGCAGGAGCATGGTCTTCCCTGTGTGTATGCGTGGTCAGCTTGATACGGAGTGATTTGGCACGTGAATAAATTGCACGTCAGCGTGTAATTCGAGGAAAGGCCCTTAGCGCTAAGCGGGTCAGCACAGGTACGCGATTTCATTGGACCAAAGGCCCTTAGTGCGTAAGCGCGTCTGTGACGTATCGTGCACGGGCGTTGCCCTTGCATGTGTAAAACTTCACGCGAACCCCAGGAATACACCTACCCCACTCGCACAGGGCCCTTTCGCGTGTAAAACTTCATGCGAACCCCAGGAATACACGTACCCCACTCGCACAGGCCTTTTCACGTGTGAAACTTCCCGCACACCCCCTTAATACACGTACCCTGCTGAAATCGCGAGTGAGACTTCCCGCGAACCCCAGTTATACACGTACCCCACTCGCAAAGGGCCTTTCGCATGTGAAACTTCCCGCAAACCCCGTAATACACGTACCTTGCTCCAATTGCATGTGAAACTTCCGACGAACCCCAGTTATACACGTACCCCACTCGCATAGGCCCTTTCACGTGTGAAACTTCCCGCAAACCCCGTAATACACGTACCCTGCTCCAATCGCGTGTCAAACTTCCCGCGAACCCCAGTAATACACGTACCCCGCTCGCACAGGGCCTATCGCATGTGAAACTTCCCGCGAACCCCAGTTATACACATACCCCACTCCCACAGGCCCTTTCGCGTGTGAAACTTCCCGCGAACCCCCGCAATACACATACCCTGCTCCAAACGCGTGTGAAACTTCACGCGAACCCCAGTTATACACGTACCCCACTCGCACAGGCCCTTTCGCGTGTGAAACTTCACACGAGCCCCAGTAATCCACGTTCCCCACTTGGCGTTTGCTGTTTGGCAGCCCTGTAAACTGGTCCAGGGTTAGCGCAGCCATTTGCACTGGATTGGGGATTTTGATGGCTTTTCCTTGCGCAAGGGCGTTCTTGGGGTGTAACTGGCACTGCTGCAGGGTCGCTGCGCCTCTCTGCGCCACGGCTGGTTTTGGAGGCTAAAATCCATGAATACGCTGTGTGCGGAAATCGATTTTAGCGCACGCGGCTGGCGCAGACAATTTCTATGAATTACCCCGTAAATGCTGAGGTACCACCAAACTCATAATGAGGCCAAATATATTATTAGTTTTCTGAAAACGATACTTTAATACTTTTGTTTGCTTCTCTTAACTCTGTGAATTTATATGCTTGAATTTTAGGAGGCATTTTTGCATATCAATATTCACAAGTTAAAGATAAAAATTAGACACACTTTTCAATTTACAGAAATAACAAACTCTGCACGTGATGACAAAAGAAGCAATGGGAAATGCTAAGCGTGACTTTCTTTTACTGTGCAAATTTCATTTTAAGCGTGACAGTGAAATATTTTAAATGCTATTCATACAATACTTTTGCTATATTCAGTCTGAGATTGTACAACTGGAATGTGCTTTTTTATGTTTGGATTGTTCTATTTTATACGTTGAAAATATTGAAATACTAAATAATTAAATAATGACTTGTATAGTCTAGAGATAAATAATATATTTTCCAATGGGCAATGTTTTCAAAATGAAAATTATGTCCATATAATGCTTCAAAAGAAGGTTTTATAATTAGCATAACATTCAATATTCCTGGGCAAAACTTACATTCATGTTGTAAAGTTTATAGTCTTAATTGTTCTAGTTGTAAATGGTGTTATTGGTGCAAATGTCATGTGTAATAGCACATTTCAGCACTTCCACTCAGAAGAGAGGTCCATACTGCAGGAATGCATAGGATACATGTATAAGGATACACAAAGTCACCAAAGAGTACTGTGATCAAATAAGTGCATCCTTTTGTTTTTCTTGTGGTAGGCATACTCTATTCCTTATAACATATGCCCATACACTATCATACCCTTTAATATCTGACCTCTTGCTAACTGTAATGAATGGGATCTTCTATTTGCTGACACATATAATCAATGTAGACTCTGTTTGAAATACAAAAAGAAATACTTAACTCCTAACATGTTGCGCACATATAAATTAAGCAGTTAAATAAAATGCATCAAAACATGTTTCATTGTGTGCTTCAAAACAAGTAATAACATGTAGATTATTCCTCTTATATGTTCAACTCCATGCACATAATAAACATTCAAACATAAATATTTCCTTATCAGTTAATGAATGCAAAGTGTCACAGAAAGCTATTTTACAAAAATAAATTATGTACAAATCTTGTCACAACTGTAATTAAGTGTTGTTGTTACAGCTGCAATTATTTTCTGTGGTGGCTCAAGCAGTAGCCATTGCGACATCACAACTGAAGCTTAATACATAATTACAGAGCAGCAGTGATATCATTTTAGCATTAAAGATCAGTACTGTTGTACATTATTTTACGTGTTGCACTTGCAAAGAATGCCCACAACAATTCCTCCTATTATTAACAGAGATATACATGATCAACGGTTTGATGGCATATCCATCCCATTTTCCTCTAATCATGAATATGTGATATTTTTCGGAACTTCTCTTTTTGCAACCCATGCCGGTTCTTCTTCCTCATCTTAGTTATAAATAATTTGGAAACGATTATTTAACATAACCATACTGATGCATTCTATTTATGATATTCTGGACACATAGATCTTAGCAACTGGCATAACATGATTGCAGACATCATAATGCAATCATATCCATCCAACCTGACTACAGATTCCACAATCAGCATGCACACTCCCTAAATGCATACAAAAGTAATTTTCCTCACTACCTACCAGCTTCAAAGTACAATGTGTTACTAGTTGTAGGTGGTACAAACATTTCAAAGAGTGTGCTGTACTTTGTTTAATGTCCATGCCTTTTTTTTCAGACTCCACCACTCCAAACAACACACACCAAGGTGACCCACCTATGTATTCTATTCATTTCCACAGATCTACTCCACCTTCATCTTTATCCACCACCTCTACCTTCTGCAGGACACAGTGCACAGGTAACCATGGCACAACCGGAAATGAAACACAGGAGAAAGAGAAGGATCATGAGGATGATGATGTTCAAAAGTGCCTACATGTCAGCCAGCTGTAAAAAGTCATGGGTGTGTCAGTTTTCACCACCATATGAATCATGCCAAAAGATGAGGCTGTAAAATGCAATTTTCGTTTTATAAACAGAGTAGTTGGTGCATGTGCTTTCTGTAAATATCGAAAAGACAGTATGTTATTCATTTTGTGGAATGTATAACACATAAATGATAAATGGGTGTCTTTGTATACATTATTAACTATGCTTTTATTCCCTTATAGTTTAAGTGTAATTTCTGCATTTTAAACTTCACATGCTAAATCTCTAATAAGATGCGCTCTGCAATGTATAGAAATGACATACATGCAGTGCTTTTGATGATAATAGATACAGTGGCACAGCCTAAGCATACATTTCTTTTATTGTGCTAATTCTTTCAAGGTATGGCAATAGCAGGTTTGAAAAGTCATTGTTACTATTCCATTTCTGTATTCAAACAGATATTAAAGGCTATAATGTATTTTTTGCATGTTCACATTGTTTTGTTTTATCATTTTATATATTGACATTCTCACTGTATGGCTTAAATTATCTTAAGCAAAACAAAATAGGTGATGGCTGGAAGGTTTAGAATGAATCTTAACCTTTGGCATTGCTCTGGGCAACCCTCCAGACCGTCTTTCTTCACCTGCCAAGCAGTTACAAAAGGGGAAAGAGAATATGCACATCAGGCTTGGTCCCACCCCAAGCAGGGCAGTCCAGTCTGAACAGCTTGGCTATATCCCTTCTGCATGAGATCACATGCATCCCCAGACATGTTTCAGCCTTGTTGGGCCTCATCAGTGAGGAGTAGCTTGTGTCTCTAGGCCCAGCAGGCACGGGACCCACGTCAGATTCATTCAAAACCTTCCACCCATTACTTTTGTGGTAATTGTTTGTCTCACTATGTGAGAGAGGTTATGTTCAAGTGGCACCTCACTGAGGAGGCCCAACAAGGCTGAAACATGTCTGGGGTTGTGTCAGAGCCAACCTCCGAGTTAACCTCTTCCTCTTCTAACTCCAAACCTCCGACCTCCTCCTCACCTGTGGCATTGGTTACCTCGGGCTGTTCAAGTCTCTTCTTCCACCAAGCCGTTTTTTTTGTCGGAGGATAGGGTCTACCCCGGGAGGAAGCCACCCTGACCTGGTACAAAGAGGTCTAGTGGGGGCCTCTCTGCCGGAGCAAACCAATTGGGGGAAAAAGCCTGATGGCATAAAAAAACCCCTATCCACAGTGGTTTATGTAGGTCCAATCAGTAGGGATGTGGCAAGTATGAAGGTCCAGTGCTTAGGTATGTGCCAAGTAATAAAGAAGGCACGGAGGGGAACGGAAACCGTGAAAAAAACTAAGTAGGGAAAAGAAAACAACAGGTACTGGAAAACTAAACAGAGAAAGGGACTGGAAGAGAGAGTAAGCAGGGAGTCCAAAGGAGGGTAAAACAGCAGAAAAAAACAAAAAGAACAAGGGATAAACGGGTAAGGAAGGCAGGCGGAGGAAAACGAAGAAAACACGGGACAGAGAAAACTGCAAGCGTCTCACTCGGATCCTGATGCGCAAGGGTTGCAACGTGCAGACTTCCGGGTGGGACAGAAAGAAAAAGGCGTACCGCGGCAGACGCCGCAGAAACAACTAGACTGCTGCTAAAGGTTAGCGGTGGGACGTGATGGGCGGCTAATGGCAGCCCAGTCTCCACCGCGACCAAATACCCCAACGTTGGCGGCGCATGACAGTATGCCCCCTTCTATACCTGGACCACCCAGGCTTACCTGGGTGAAAACGATGGAACCTCTGGGTGAGAAGGGGGGCATGAACAAAGGACCCCGGTTCCCAGGAATCCTCAGAACGGGGATATCCCTTCCAGGCCACTAGATATTCCAGTCTTCCCTTTCTAAATCTGCAATCCCTAATGTGGGAAACTTCGTATTCTTCCGGAATAGGGTCGGGAACCGAAGGGAGGTGTAGATTTCTGTTCTTGGGGATATTGGGATCAGCAGAGCGTAGGAGAGAAGAATGGAAAACTGGGTGTATGCGTCGCATGTCCTTGGGAAGCCTGAGTTGAAAGGTTACAGGATTTATCCTTTGTGTGATCTTGAACGGGCCCACGAAACGGGGGGACAATTTTGTAGGATGTAGCCAACGAGGCAGGTACTTAGTGGATAGCCATACGCGGTCACCTTCATTCCACAGGGGACAGGGCTGACGGTGACGGTCGGCTTGCGTCTTATACCTTTCCCTAGCCGAGGCCAAACTGATCAGGGCACTCTTATGGGAGGTGGAGATGTCTTCTAATGTGGACTCAATTGAGGGTATGTTGGTCGGGGAACCGAATAAGGGAAGAATTCACTGGGGATAAACCCCGCAAGTGCAGAAAAAGGGGCTAAGGTTAGTAGCCGTGTGTACAGAATTGTTATAGGCAAATTCTGCGGTGGGCAGAAGGGATACCCAATTGTCTTGGTGACGATTGATGTAACACCTCAGATATTGCTCTAAAGTGGCATTAAGCCGTTCAGTTTGGCCATTGGTGTGGGGATGGAACCCCGAAGACAGTGCTCTGTTAATCTCTAAGCGATGACACAAGGCTGTCCAGAATCGAGAAGTGAACTGACTCCCCCTACCAGAAATGATCCTATCAGGGAGTCCATGTAATCTGAATATATCCCTGAGGAATACCTCAGCTAACATCGGAGCAGTAGGGATTCCAACCAAAGGGGAGAAATAGGCGAACTTAGTGAAAGAGTCAACTGTGACCATGAGACACGTATAGCCCTGGGAAACGGGCAAATCCACTATAAAATCCATTGAGATAAGGGACCATGGTCGTGATGGTGTTTCAGGTTGTTCTAGTAATCCCAATGGTTTACTTACAGAGACCTTGCTTTGCACGCAGACTGGGCAGGCCTTACAATACTTCCTGACATCCTTAGACATAGAGGGCCAAAAGAAAGTACGAGACACTAACTCCAATGTGCCCTTCTGTCCTCAGTGACCAGCTGTCACATGGTCGTGACACCAACCCAGAACCTTCAATCGCAAGGCTGGTGTGGGAACAAACAACTTCTGGTTGTACCATAAGAGCCCTCCTGTCCTTCTTAGCTCTTGTCTCTTATTTGGAGGTAACAGGTCTTCCATACCCCCCGTGGTCGCAGATTTCACCTCTTGCAGGAATGTCGATATGATACCCACTATCCTATTGCGGGGGATAAGGACTTCTGCTGAAGGAGTGGCACACGCCCCTGGGGAATTCCGCCGGGAGAGTGCGTCGGCGAGGCCATTTTGGGAGCCAGGGATGTAAGTTATGACAAAGTCATATTGACTAAAGAAGTGCGCCCATCGTGCTTGTCTAGAATTGATGCAATCCATCCCCCGGAGTACCTTCAAATTCTTATGATCGGTACGCAGAATGAAGGGTGATGCGCTACCCTGTAGCAAGTGTCTCCACTCCTCACAGGCCGTCTTGAGCGCCAACAGTTCCTTCTCAATAACTGAATAATTCTTCTGACTCATCGACAAGGTCTTAGAGGGATAGGCCACTGGGTACTCAATTCCCTGATGTTCCTGCAGTAACACGGCCCCCAATGCTTCGGCGGATGCGTCGGCCTCCACTATAAACGGTTTAGCCTGATCAAGTTGACAAAGCACTGGAGCAGAGCAAAACAACTTCTTTAATTGCTCAAAAGCGTTGTTTGCCTGGTCAGTCCAAAAAAAGGAACCAGCTTCTTTCTTGACTAAAGCCGTTATTGGTAACACTATCCAAGAAAAATGACTGATGAATTTCCTGTAGAAATTTGTCAAACCAAGGAACCGTTGAACTTCCTTCAAAGAGGTGGGTGTGGGCCATTGTAGTATGGCAGATACCTTCCTAGGATCCATAGAAATTCCTTCCTTGGATAGTATGTATCCCAGATAGGAAATTGAGTTGGTCTTGAAAGCACACTTCTCGGGGTTCACAATAAGGCGGTTGGTCCGAAGGCGATCTAATATGGTTCAAAGATGCTGGTCGTGTTCTTGTAAGGATCGAGAAAAAATCAGGATGTCATCTAAGTAAACTACCGCATAGATGAAAGGGACATCTGAGAACAATCGATCCATGAACCGCTGAAATATAGCTGGGGCATTCACTAAGCCAAAGGGCATGACCCGATACTCGAAGAGCCCAAAAGGTGTTCAGAATGCCGTCTTCCATTCATCTCCCTCGCGTATTCAGAGAAGATGGTAAGCACTACGCATGTCTAGTTTGGAAAAGATGGTAGCTCCTTGCACTGCCTCCAGGATGTCAGCAATGAGAGGCATAGGATATCTGTCTCTTATCGTGACATTGTTGAGACCCCGATAATCGATGCAAGGTCTCAATTCAGCGGAATCGCGCTTGGGGATGAAAAACAACGGGGCCCCTGCGGGAGATCTTGAAGGTCGGATCAATCCGTTGGCCATGTGGGCGTCCAAGTACTTTCGTAGAGCTTCCTTCTCTGTGAGAGACAGCGGAAACATCCACCCGAAAGGGACTAATGCATCTTGGGAGAGTTCTATGGCACAGTCCTCTGGATGAAGCGGGGGCAACTCCAATATGGTTCTATTAACGAAGACTTCGTGGAACTCCTCTAATTCAGATGGAATGCAACAGATGTCACAAGTGGCGGTTGACTCGGGCGAGAGGACCTTCACTACTTCCTGCGACCGGTGAGGCATACAATACTCCTTACAGAAGCCAGACTCAAAGGTAATGGTATTCCTGTACCAATCTATGGAGGGGTTGTGCCTTCTCAGCCATGGGATACCCAGTATGACGGGGAAGTGGGCTGCTCGGATGAGATCAAATTTCAAATGTTCAGTATGATGTTGGATAACCACGGTGAGTGGTTCTATAGTGTGAGTTATAGGACCAGAGGAAAGTGGGGTCCCATCAACACCTCCTACCTTCTGGGCATCCTCGCGCTGAACTAAAGGGAGTCCTTGTCGATCAGCCTATACGGTGTCCATAAAAACTCCAGCAGCACCTCAATCAATAAGGGCTAGGGTTGTTAGCTTTCTGGTAGGAGTTTGTAGCTGTAGAGATACTACCATCAAACGAGAGTCCATTGTATCTAATTGAGGAGTGACTGCTAAGGTTACATAGGGACAAGGAGATGTACCTCGGAAACCTGTCCCCTTCAGTTCCGAGGTCTGTCATTTCCCGTCCTACGAGGAGGGACCTCTGGACAATTGCGAAGGAGATGAGCATTTGACCCGCAGTACATACAGAGTCCCGTGTCTCGCCGTCTTCTTCGTTCTTCAGGGGTTAACGGGGCTCTTGCGGCTCCTATCTGCATAGGTTCTTCCTTGCATGACGCCGAGGGCTGTTGATGAGGAGGGGTTCCAGAGGAGGGTGAGTTGACTGGGGTGCGAAGCTTTCGTCTTTCAGCCCGCCGCTCGCTGAGGCGAAATTCTATCTGAAGTGCTATAGACATCAAATCTGATAGAGAGGTAGGTAGCGCTATGCGAGCCAGTTCGTCCTTCAATTCTTCTTTGAGGCCGCGGCGGAAGATTGCAAATTGTGCGTGTTCCGGCCACCCGGCCTCAGTCGCTAGGCGTTTAAAGGACGAGATATAGGTCCTGAGATCACTACTGCCCTGCTGTACGTCTAGCAGCTCTTCTGCGGCAACATGAGTTATCTCAGCCTGTTCAAAAGTCTGTTTCAACAAGGTGACAAAGGCGCCATGGTCATGGAGTACTGGATTGTTGCTGGTCACCAGTGGGGAGGCCCAGGCCAGGGCATTACCTGTTAAATTCGAGATCATAAACCCCACCTTGGTGTGAGCGCTGGCAAAAGTATGTGGGCGAAAGGCAAAATAAATAGCGCAGGATTCGAGAAACTCCTTCAGGCGTTTCGGCGATCCGTCATATTTACCAGAAGATAAAGACATGGGGGGGAGATCGGTCTCCCTTGATTCTCGAGCCGTAATCATCTGTCTTAGTGCGGCATTTTCAGCTTTGACATTCTGCAGTTCAACATTCATTCCCTGAACTGCTTGAATCAGCTCTTGAAGCTGTTCTGGGGAAGCCATGGTTCTTTTTTGGCGTTGCAAACTGTCAGAGCCAACCTCCGAGTTAACCTCTTCCTCTTCTAACTCCAAACCTCCGACCTCCTCCTCACCTGTGGCATTGGTTACCTCGGGCTGTTCAAGTCTCTTCTTCCACCAAGCCGTTTTTTTGTCAGAGGATAGGGTCTACCCCGGGAGGAAGCCACCCTGACCTGGTACAAAGAGGTCTAGTGGGGGCCTCTCTGCTGGAGCAAACCAATTGGGGGAAAAAGCCTGATGGCATAAAAAAAACCCTATCCACGGTGGTTTATGTAGGTCCAATCAGTAGGGATGTGGCAAGTATGATGGTCCAGTGCGTAGGTATGTGCCAAGTAATAAAGAAGGCACGGAGGGGAACGGAAACCGTGAAAAAACTAAGTAGGGAAAAGAAAACAACAGGTACTGGAAAACTAAACAGAGAAAGGGGCAGGAAGAGAGAGTAAGCAGGGAGTCCAAAGGAGGGTAAAACAGCAGAAAAAAACAAAAAGAACAAGGGATAAACGGGTAAGGAAGGCAGGCGGAGGAAAACGAAGAAAACACGGGACGGAGAAAACTGCAAGTGTCTCACCCGAAGCCTGACGTGAAAGGGTTGCAACGCGCAGACTTCCGGGTGGGACAGAAAGAAAAAGGCGTACGGCGGCGGACGCCGCGGAAACAACTAGACTGCTGCTAAAGGTGCGCGGGGGACGTGATGGGCGGCTAATGGCAGCCCAGTCTCCACCGCGACCAAATACCCCAACGTTGGCGGCGCATGACAGGTTGCTTGTGTTTCCATGCAGAGTTCGGGCCTAGCAGTTCGGGTTGGGCTGCTACCATTGGTGGTAGTACCTGACTGATTTATGGCTGAACCCCTTTTGAAATGACAAAGACAAGCTAGAATCAGTGTTGTGAAAGGTTGCCCAGAGCAATGCCAGAGGTTCAGATTCATTCATACCCTTCCACCTATCACTTTTGCGGTTTTAAATTATCTTAATGCATGCAAATTATTTCTTCTTTTATATCAAAGAAATAAATATGTTGCTAGAATGTTAAAGTGCATAAGGTTTTTAAAATAATTTGGTATATACTATTGCTCCCCTGAAATAGTTTTACTTACCTGCGGCTTCAGATGCTCTGTGCAAAACATACAATTATTTCTAACACTGTAGTGTTAAATGGGCTATCTGTAAATGATGTTCATAGAGAACTACCATATGTGGTACCACATTACAACACTTGCACTCAGTACCCTGGTCTATTTCTGCTGTGCATCTAACCATTTTTTTCCATTATTTATGATCCATTATGTTTGAAATGTACACATTCTGAAACACAGAAATGTAATGTCCCGTCGATATACTTGTATAGCACCTGTTACCGTGATGAGCTAATAGTAACTCCTGGCACCTCTTTTATTAAACCAACCAGGCTCTCCTAGGTTCAAGCAGGAGCAAAACAGAACCCATCTCCAAACAATTCCAAACTGTGTTACACATTCTGATGCATATAATCAATTACAATCTGTTTTCAATGCAGAAGAAAGCCAATGTGCATCTGCTAATGTATTTCAGATGTTTTAACTAGTTTATTATAATGCATCTAAAACATTTTCATTTTGGGATCTAAAATGCACAATTACATGTAGATCCTTCCTCTAATATGTTAAACTCCATGCACAAAATAAACAAATGACCATAAACAGTTCCTTATCAGTTAATGGCCGCAAAATGTTACAGAAAGTGTTTTACAAGAAATGAATGTAAAGTGATTTTCATACCTTTAATTGTGTATTCTAATTTGAGATGGAATTCTGTTCTGTGTTTACTCAAGCAGCAGCCATTGTGGCACCACAACTTAAGCATAATAATGATACACAGCAGAAGTGATGCCATTTTCTTATTACAAGTCAGAGGAGAGGTCACAACTATACTTTAATAAGATAATCATTTGCAGGCTTTTTTTCAGGTGTTGTTGGATTGCATTGCTAGCAGAAGAATTATAAAATGCAGTACAAGATAATACTTATTAGCACTGAGGCGGGAGAGGTAACCAATCAGGTCGGTTGGATTGCGGGCTGAATCCCACAATCTCAGTTTTTCGAGCAGCCTCTTAGCTGCTCCCCCTGCCACATTATCTCCCCCCACCCCTTCCCCTTGTGTCTCTTAGTACCTTCCCACCGCCCAGCACCACTTACCTGATTTGTTAGGCAGTGATGGCGCCCCCACTGGTGCTGCTCCATGTAACTGCTGGCCACCATGGAAATGGAAGAGGGGTTCCGTATGGAGCCCAGGCTTCCAGATTCATGGCAGCCATCTTAGGTAAGTATTTTCTTTGAATGAATGGGACGCCATGATTCAAAACCTAGTTTGCTATTAGCAATAATACACTGGATCGGGTGGTAATGGTGCTGAGATCCATGTCTGTCCTTGGGCCTATAACTTGGGACCAGGACGTTACCATCCGATCCAGCCTGCCAGATTGGGTATTATTTCTATATTATTATCTATTCCCTAAAAAAGGTTTATTACAATTTTAAAGAGATGGTTGTATAGCATTTCAAAATGTATTATTTGGAAGAGATTACTTTTGCATACAGTAATAATGTATAGTGTTGGAATATTATATAATTTTACATGTATCTGCTATCTACTTTATTGTTTTAACATACTTGAACATTTTTCAAAATAGTTTATTAAAACATAAGTGCACAATGTTGTCTTTGATACGATGCCTGTACTTCCTGGAATAGTAAAGCTGTTGAAGTTTGAAATGGCAGATTAGGAATAAACTGACTATTATTCACAGCACTGCCACTGTATACACTCCCAGAGCTGAAGGATACATCTCACTGTTGCGCTCAAGTAGAAGGCTATATTGAGAGTCTATGGATCTGATTGATTGACATTTCTCTATCTGCTTAACTGCAGCCAATCAGATTGGAGATATGTCAATTGAAAGAGAATAAGGATCCCACCGGCCCCTCGCTAGATATCCATGGACACATTCAGTGGTTCGCAGACGGATGGCACATGCCATCTAATCACTCTGTCATGCCTTGTTCAGACTCGTAGACACTTACACCTGTCTGCAGACAACAGAGGCCAAACATGATTTATGTTTCTGAAGGGAGAGTTGAATTTGAAATGAAAACAATAACAAGATGTTAAATTCACTCTGCACTTTGCTAAAAGTTCGGATCAGAACTAGAAGACTGTTTATGTGATAGGACAGACATTGGCTAATAGGTTGAAGATATATATAAGACGTTTCATAGCTTATGTACCTGTGGTATGTAGTGTACAGTAGAAAGTGGAAGCAAGTGTAACATCGTGCCAGTACATAGTGAATTGCAAACAACACCCACAAATAATGCTAATTCATTGTGAAATCAATAGCTTTTTAAATGCGTGACAAGGTCCAGGACTGAACTCTGTCAGGAGAGAGCAGGGACTTCTGCAAACCTGCAGCAGGGAGTCATAACCAGGCAAAAGCTGAACTAGGCCTGTCCTAGAGGTGAGGAGGTTAGTTGGTGTCATCCCAGGCCATGAAACCCTGTTGTGCATCTTGGCTGTGAATGTGGGTACCACCCTCTGTCACACAATGCCTCCCAGTACCCGTTCTGGCCAGAGTTCTCTTTTTTCTTTTTCAGGACAGCAACTCAAAGAATGCACCTAGGAGTAAACAAGAAAACCCAGACTGGAACCAATTACAGCAGTTCTCTATACACACAATCCCATATCTATGCCTTTGTGCCCTAATCTTATCACACTCACTCCACCTTACTCTTCCAAATATGTCTCTCCTCCTCCCACTTTACTCTGCCATCATCACTACTTCTACTACTGCCTTGCACTGTCTCACACCCATCTTACAATACAGTCTCTTATTCCCTAATCTCCCTACTTGCACAATCTCCATGCATGCCACCTGGCCTAGTAGGATTGATGTCTCTGTCTTTCCTCTGTTTCCCCTCACTTGCCTCATCGCGCTTTGAAACACATATGTATAGGCGCGTTATAAATGCCAAATCATATCATATCATATCACATCATATCATATCATATCATATCATATCGTATCATATCATATCATACTCTTCATTCTCTCTTTCAATATGTCTTTCTCTTTTAGATTCTTGTTCTCATGGTGGTTTTCCCAGCCTTTATCTTGTTAAGCAGCGGCAGGGGCTCTATAGCAGTCACCCCAATTACCAGCAGAGAGACACACTCAGGCCCATCTAAAACTCCCCGCCTCAAGAATGGAAGACTTAGTCATGGGGCAAAGTTACTCTCTTTATTACCTAATAAAGTGACTGGGATCACACTAGAAAAACATGAATTCTCCGGGATTCTCGTCTTCTAAGTGTGTGTCACCCAGTTTTATCAAGGTGTGATGCCACAAAACCAAGCTCCATCCCCGAAACCTATTGGGCATTCACATTGGTCAGTTTAGATGAACTATGCATGCGTCTTATAGGGGTTAATTCTCTTATTGGATAGCCATATCTGGCGGCTCCTTCCTGGACCACCTCTAAATGTTTCCATCTACAATATTGCAGGGCCTCAGGGAGACCATTGACTAAGGCAACATATTATATCTTCACATGAAAGGTGAATCTGGATTGGGCAGAGTGGATCCTTCCGACGCTGGGACCCTGGAAGATTACCAGGCTGAGTGTACATGGAGTGTACATGGAGGGGCTGTGTGTTCCCCAATGTTGCCATCTCTGATCATCTAAGCCTAGGAGAGTGCATTCAGTTGGTAGTTTGCAAGCAACACTTCTATCTTTCCACCTCTGATTTGGTGGCAATAGCTTCTCTGTCTACCTTGAGTGAATGGGTTTTGTCTCGCTCTTCTGGGGCCCCTGTGTTGAGACCACGTAATGGAGCTTTCGTGCCTGTAATTATGAGGATTTTAGCCTGAATTTCTGGCAGGTGGCTTATTGTCTTGGTAACCAGGAAATTTCCGTCTCCACTCATCCTTGGCTGGGTGCATCTTTTCTGCGTGCCGCTGGCTGCAGCGATCATGCCAGCCTGTCTATGTACTTGAAGCCTGTCTCTCTTTCCTCATTGATTTCAGTGGGCCTGTGGCCTCCAAGTTTGTCCTTATGGCTTTCCATGTTAGAGGCAGTCAAGCATGTGCAAGATTGGTATGTGTATACTTTGGTGTCTTGCGTTCAGCTTTAGCGAGGATGTGCCTATATTTAGAGATATGCATGTGTGTCTGTCTACCTCTGTGAGTCATAAGCACGTGTTTCATGTCTAGATGCAATAAACTAGGGCATGTTCATTTAACTTTGTGACGGATGACTATGTACTTCATGTCTAAATCGACTTGTTTGATTTATGGCATCTCCATCTCCTTCAGATCATCGACTGGGTATGGCCTGAATGGCTGTCGGAGAGAGTAATGTTTATCATATCTGCGATACATTGATGATGGTGGTGAAGGGCCTAAGAGTGAGGTGCATCTTTTGTGTTTCAGTCTTCGGGCTGAGAGTTATGTGGGGGTCATGAAGGACATACTTGGACCTCCATCTCCAATTTGTAGTATTTGTGTCTCTTCCTGATTCATAAAGAGAATTACAGTCTTAGGTCAGCCGGTGGCGAGTCCTGATAGTTTGGTTAGGTTAGTAAGGTTCAGTTGTCTCCAAATAGGATGTCCAAATATTGTGACTGCCCAATATTAAATGTAAGGTATATATTCAAAATTAAAATTTGGATAAACCAATTTTCGGCAACAACAAATGCTTGCAAATTATTTAATTTTGTTAAGAGCATTGTGTTTTATTAAATTGTTTTTCAATTCAAAAGTGTATCTCTGTTCTTTTTGGTGCCAAGAATTGTAACCAATTCTTATGTTGATATTATTTTGTTTATTACAGGCTTGCTTCATCATTTTTAGATAGAGTCACTTGTTTTGACATAAACAACTATCCACATATAGTTGGAAAGAACCTTGACAGGTGTTTCCCCACTTGAATCTCAGTGGTTCATCATGATGATCAATCATGGGTTTCCAATATTTGTATCTAAATAAACGTGAATAAAGGTTGTCTCTTCTGCTCTGTTTTTACTTGAGTCACATGCCCATTACACTCTTTTAGACTTTCATTCTTGTTAAAATGGAGTTCTACAATCTGGCCTGGTGAACAGATTATAGATGGCCTCCTAGTTCTGGAGAAGAGGGATACTCTGAGAGGTTAGCCGAACACAATCAAGATAAGCATGGAGCGTGGTCAAGGCTTAGTCTCAGAAGAAAGTGAGTGGGGTCAAGGGTCAACAATGAGTCAACACAGTGAAGTAACCAATACCTCAATTTAGACAGATAAATACAAAAACACTATTTAATATAGGCCCGAAAACACACACTACGAAAATAAATAGGCTTATAGCAATGTCACACAACACTCACTTATGTAACATATATACAGCCATCTTTAGATTAGTAGGAATGCATACAATAACTTAGTCAACACAAAAGTAGGGAAGTACTGATACAGTAGAATGAAACTAGTTCATACGAATAATACATTTGGGGCCACCAATCAAGTGGTCACCTGCCCCACTGTATCTGTGTATGTAGGGAGGCTTTGGGTATCCACTCTCATGCTTGGGATAGTTAGTCCTACTAACCTTTCCGTGCTCCTGTGAATTATTCCCCTTATGAAACTTTTTGTGGCCCTTATGGGGGGGAAGGTAATACAGTAGACCCACCCTCTTTCTCGTTTTGCTTGTCCCTCCCTCCTGCTTAGTAGAAGCAGATGTCTCTATATGGGACACACTATGGGAAACCTCTATGGCATGACCACTCATGCTATGAAACCCAAAGATCATCATCAAAGGCCGGTTTCTTAGAATCAGTGGAACAAGAGGCAAAAATAAGTTCAGTATGAGCAGGTTGATTTTTCCTTCAAAAGTGGTTACTTTATGGCCTTCTACCCTGCCACTCAGGTTTTTCGCTCTTCTACCAGGGGATAGTTGGCTCCAATGCTGATGTGCTGAAATGGCTGCAGGAGTCCTCTTCATATCTCAATGGTAAGGATCTGTACTATTCAAACAGCCAGCAGTGGTCCAATCCGGACCTCTATGGGTTTCCCTCATCTAGACTCTCTGGTGCCATGGATAGGGATTGGAAGTGGCCAGTCCCACCCACTTCCTGGGTACACATACAAAGGCATGCAGTAGCTTGCAAAAGGTAACAAGTAAAAAGACAAAAGGGAAACATGGTTTCCCATACTGATAGTCCGAAGGACTGAACAGTTTCCCCATGACATAATAAACACATGGCCATGGGAGTGAAGCTGAAGACTTCACAACCCTGTAAAAAATGCTGTTGGCAGCTTCTCCAGCCATGATATGCATTACTCATGTCTCTTAACTCCGTTTTACCTGGGTTTTGTGCTCATTCCATTTTCCAAGCTTCTTGTACCATGAACAGCTTTGTGACCCTAAAGTGTAAAGCCCTCTATGGCATCAATGCTTTGGGAGCGTTTGCTTCCCTTTTCATGCTCGTCTCACTTTGTCTGTACTGGCACTCGGCTCGGTTAAGCTCAGGGACATGGCATCCTTTCTTTCTCCTGGTCTCGGCATCAGTTGCTGGGTGCCAGGCCCATCCCTGTCCTCGAGTTGTCACACTCGCAGGGAAGACAGTGTGCTCCCCGTCTTTGCTCCTCACCTGACTGGAGCCTCTTACTCAGTCAGCGCACCCACCTCATAGACTCCACTTAGCAGGCTCTACTTCCCCTATGTCACTGCTGGGTCCACTTCTTTGGATAGCTATGCCACTCCAGTACATGTCCACAGAGGCACGTCTCTGCGTTTCGAGGATTCTCTTCCCTCCATCGTAGTCAGAGGAGATCCTGCATAGGAGGTCTCTCCCGATTCACAGTTCTTACTGTTTTTAAATCCTTTAAATACTTCTTCACAATAAAAAAATGTAGTGTCTTTCTTCCTTGATGACGGCGTTTAGATGAAAGTCAGGATTACTTGAAGCCAAATGGGTGGAAGGAGGATCACTGCTATTGCTAGTCAAAACAGGTCCAATGTAGGCGGACTGTCAAGAATTGTGGGGCGGTGGTGACACACGGGGGACTCTGTGCTTGTGCGACCAGAAGCACTAAAGATGCATATTTATGGAGCACTGGACTGCATTGGACTAAATTTCCCATGATTCCCGGTGGAAGTGTGCCTTGGATGAATCTTTGAGAAGTGTGCTAAACCCAGACAAAGACCTAACCTGTTATGGTCGAAACACGTGTTGGCAATACCAAGCACATTATGAGAATACTATAATGTATTAAATATAAAGTTTGGAAAAACTATGGACTCACATTTAATGTTTGTAATATAAATGTAGTGATGGGCGCATTGGATAAGACCCTCATGTCTCTATATTTCTTCTCTAAACGGCTCATACGGGGGTATTGGGTTTTCTGGTCCATGCTGATATACCAACACGTTCGAAGGAGGAGTAAGTAGCTTGTATGATTTAGTACCTAATTTATCAATTAGTGTTTTTGCGCAGAAGAGTAAGATTCTCACGGCATCTTTCTATTATCCAATTTGTAATCTATACGTATAAACGTGAACATGTGTTTGTTTGTTGTGGGATGTGTGCCAAAATGTTGTTCCTTATACAATTCCACACTGTTTCACCAAACTGCCCTGAATTGTGCATAGGTTTCTGTTGGGACCCTCCAGACATTACTGGTTACATGACATTTGGACAACACACCCCATCCCTGGATTTCAGCGCAAGTCAAAATTTGTTTGTGGGTTTGTGGCATGGCAAAGCGGTGTTCCTTATACAATTCCACATCATCTCACCAATCTGCACCACATTTTGCATAGTTACCTGTTAGGACCCTCCGGCCATTACTGTCTACATGACATTTGGACACCCCACACCTTTCCCCATATTTCAGCACAAGTCAAAATGTGTTTGTGGATTTGTCTCCTGGCAAAGCATTGTTCCTTCCACACTGTTTCACTAATCTGCAACAAATTGTGCATAGTTAACTGTTAGGACCCTCCGAACATTACTGGCTACATGACATTTGGACACTCCGCCCCGGCCCCCAGATTTCAGCACATGTCAAAATGTGTTTGTGGGTTTGTGTTGCCAAAGCATTGTTCATTATACAATTCCAAACCGTTTCATCAATCTGCACCATATTTTGCATAGTTACCTGTTTGGACCCTCCGCACATTACTAGCTACATGCCATTTGGACACCCCACCCTTTTCCCCGGATCTCAGCACCTTCACACACTAGACAGTTGCTTGAAATCAGCAAAACATCAATGTGGTAGTAGATGGACCGGTCCCGACAGGAGGAACAAAACTCAAGGTCCCATCCCTAGGATGCATGGTTTCCAAAATATTTGCACTGCTATGCACTGCAACTAACTGCACTACGCGAAATTGAGACGACATGTGGGGAGAGAGCAAAGAATGTCCCAGTATGCAGCAGCACACCAACTCTGGGATCCCCTCAACGTCTGCTCTGGGGTATGTCAGCCAGACAAACGCACCCATTCTCAGTGCAGTTTACTCCAGGGTGCAAAGCACATCAAGCGGTAAGCGAATCAGGACAGTGACCTACAGGATCGGTGTTATCATGAACCCATTCGGAGAACCGGTACTTCTGCTAGTAGTTAATAGATGTGCTTGTTGCAGCTTTTTATGATTGAAAACAGTGGCACAAACTGTCAAGCCTGCACTTGGTTTTCAATATGTTGCTCTTTAGAGCATGTATTTAATGCTGCATTTGATTTGCTCGCCTTGCTTGTTTGCCAAAAGCTGTTAGCATGGAGATGTTATGCTGTATTAATATTGCATTTCAGTGTAGCTTGTGGGTCTTTATATTAACGTAATTTCATTGTCACAATGACATTGTGTCACTATTTACTGTCCTATCGAGAAAAAAAACAATGATAGGTTCCTGTTGTGTTGTTTTTTATTGCATGAATTACAATTAACATCACTTTATCAATTATGCATCCCCAGTTTCAAATGTATGTCAGATCTAATGGCCAGGATGGGAGCAGGCTCTCACTCACTCCTCAAGGTGCTGCTCTGTCTGCAGGTATGGTACAACTCCATCACCTACTTTCTTTCATCTCAATGAATATAACGCATATTTATTTTTATGGGATTGGAATTAACATTTGTGAGTTCTGGATTACATTCTGATTCTGTTCTGCTCGTTTTTGGCTCTTCCTGAACTCCCGCTTACTACTAGCGTTGTTCAGTTTTAAAATTCGCTGCTCTGCCCAAGGTCAGAACACATGATTTAGTTGAGCAGTGATCCAGTCCCAGATAGGCCCACATATTCAATGAAAGGGATGCAAGAACATTTGTTTTGGAAACCTGAAATGCAGTGTTGAATAAAGTACACATTTCTCTATATTTACCTTGTACACAAACCTAGCTGTCAACATTCACTCTGCCATCTGGCTGAGGTTGCATCAATAGTTCTCATTTTAATGGGAATTTGTCAGACTTGCACCGAAGGGGTGAAAACAATGTCATATGGGAAAATGCGAGATGTAAAATGGCTGAACAATATGAGCATACTTGACTGGGTAAAAAATTGATTTTTATAATCCAATCCCAGCCATTCTGCGTTAGGAATCAATGCTGGGACGATTAGATAAGCTGAGTAATTTCGTGAGCTTTTACCAGCCACTATTGAAGAAATGTTTTCCATTATATCTATAGCTACAGAACCGCTGCAGAGGGGGGATTAAGTTAGTAAATAATGCATACAAAAATGCTGTATTGCCAAAGACTTTCTGAAACCAGTCGTCCCCCCCCCCCCGTAAAACGAACTAGGACAAGTAATTGCACTTGCCAAAAGATTCTGTAGGCAGCCATATTTCCACTAAACCTGACTCGTAGAAGTACTATGCCCCAGCCACGGACTTCAGAATTTGCTGGATACCACGTCATTTAAAAGCAAGTAACATCTAAATGTGCACGAGTAAGGATATTCCAAACTGACTTGGCAAAACAAAAACGAAAACATTCGAGCAGGATTGCACACATTGAAATCTCTCTATTTCTTAAGTGTGTTTAGTTTATATTTGTCTGGGTCTAAATCATGCCGAGTTATGTTTTAAGCCGGCTGTCAAACTGTATTATGAAGTCGATTTAACAAAAGTGAAATAGCTACAAAAGAAATGGATGCTTCATATGTCAACACCAAATTCCCTGAAATAATGTGTATGTTTTGTTAGCCAATTGTATAAGCTTTTCTAGAACTATATATGGACTTTATGTTGCTGCCACCATCTTATTGTCTTTGACACAGTGAACTAATGCATACACTACAGGGCATTGTGCTTGAACTCAAGGTTACAGACTCGAACTCCATTCAGACCGTTATGTATATGTGTGTATAGCTCCAAGATATCACTGTAGGCTTGACGGTGCACCATACGAATGCAGAGTATGTTGCTGTATCTCTAATTGCCCACTGAAATATCAGTGTACATGTGATTCGCCTTTTACCATAATTTGAGACCCCTTGTCACATCGAGAAACCTGTGCAAGATGTATTCACATTCCCCATTGCCAACGCCTGAAGAGAAAGGAACTGTACCACTCCACCTTCTGCACGTGGTGCTGCTAAGCGGAAATCACTCTACCCATACACACGTTTTTGATCGAGCTGAATGCATTGTGATGTCAAATAACCAGACTGGTGTCATAGGCAATGCAGTACACAGCTAATTGTACAGCACAGATGGCCAAGGGTAAGATCGAGTGAGGGTGAATACTTCACCTTCCTTGTTCTGCAGTATTTTCAACCCCTTCGTTAATCCGGAAATAGTAGAAATGGCACAGACTTCTGCTACACCTCTTGATCTTAAAGAGAAAGTCAGGAGAAGAATTGACGGGCATCATCCCATCCCCATATATATGTCACAATCCGCTCTGCAATATCTACACTGATGTGAGCCTCACTCGCATGCGATTGCATTGGAAAAGTGGAACTGCTAAAGACTCAGAATGGGCCCTCTTGAGAGCAGGATTGATTCCTTCTTCCTCAGCAAAACATGACTTAGCCCATTCTGCCCCCATGTTTCTGATGTCCTCCTACCACCAGGCTATTGCATCCAACATGCTGACAGGCAAGGAAGGGTAGGGGGCAGAGTGGTAATCATCCACAGGAGCTATTGTCCATGCACCGTCGTCACCTCTCCCAGAACAACCTTGTTTGAGTAACTCGCCAGTTGTTTTTTCTTTATCTCACAAGGAATCCATTACGTTCCACCTAAACTACTGACCACCTCAAAGTAGTGAATATTTAATTGCCAACATATTCGACTCACTCGCCTCTGCCAAATTAGCACATACTAATAATTTCTTTCTTGGAGATTTTAATGTCCCTGAGTCTCACTCCAGCATCCACACTCACAGCACGCTTTTTGCACTGACCGTATATATGGACCTTAAATAAATTGTGCTCTCCCCCACACACAACAAAGGCAATACCCTAGATTTTGTGCCTCATCATGAGTTGGGACTTAGCCCTTAAATGTGGTGGCAACGCTATTACAGCTGCATTTAAGGGTTGGCCCAATCATGCGTCGGGAGGTAATTGGGAGATTTACCTCCAGCTTTTTGCTGGAGATAAAAATGTCCCCTTACCAGCCATTATTACTGCATGCGCAATTACCGCCGGTGGGAATAGCGCACCCAGCCCCATTGGGTCAGATGGACACAATGGATAATGAAAACATACAGATGTACCGCTACTCGTGAGTCAGCATTAATAGCGCTAGACCGAATAGCGGTAACACTATTTGCGCTGGGTTTATCCTAGCGGTATTACTGTCGGGATATCACCAGACTCCTGGTTAGATCCTTAGTATGTGCATCATATGTGCATCCTCATCACCTGCACACACCCTATCCCACATCACTGGTCTGACCATGCCACAGTCCAACTGTGGAACACTCACTGGACTATGGTGACAAAGGACATGCTAAACCCCTACTCACTCAGCACTGCTCATTGAAAACCTTCACAGTCTGACCCTGATGCAAACTTTGAAGAATTCAAACCACAACAAATGCCTTGGTTCTCCTAGAATTATTCAACAACTCAGCTATGAATCTAGTAGACAAACATGCTCCCCAAAAAATCACCCAAGCTAATGCCAAACAATCCAGCTCTCGGTACACCCCTGAGCTTGCCTCCAACAACCACTCAATCAGAGCCCTATAGAACAAGTGGCACAAAAACCATATCCCTTAATATCTCACCAGCCTTAACTCTCTTTGAGTCTGCTGTAGGTTTCTGATCACCAAGGCCAAATCTGTTTACTATTGCACCACCATTGTGGCAGCCTCTAACAAGAGCAAAGCCCTCTTTGACATAAAGTAAATGATCTCCTTTCTCTCCTCCATACCTCCTAAAACAACATTGATGATATCACCACAGCATCCATCATTAAACAATTTATAGGCCCTGTGCTAAATACACTCCTCAGCATGTTTAATAATTCCCTTACAGAAGGGGCTTTCCAAGACACCTTCAAGACTGGTATAATAGGACTTCTTATGAAAACACTGACCCGAGACCAAGACCTGTCTAACTACCGGCCCATTAAAAACTTGTAATTTATTTGCAAATTCTTGGAAAAAATGCACAACTATTTGCCAGATTCGAACCAATAAAACTTCTAAATGACTATCAGTTGTGGTTCCGCCTCAAGTGTAGCATCGAGGCAACTACCAACCAGGTGATGGATGATGCCCTCTAAAACATGGATATGGGCACCTTGTACCTCCTCGTCCGACTTGATCCCTAAACTGCATTTGGCACCGCTGACCACTGTATCTTCATCACCCTACTCGCCGACAGGATGGAATTCTCTGGCCGTGTCCTGTAATTGGTTTACCATTTATATCTTGGACAGACACTGGGCCATCCAGATGAGCACTCCCAGCCTCCTACATAGTCCCACCTGGGGTCCACCCTCTCAAAGATCCTTTTTAAGCTATACATGAAGCCTCTGGACACACATCTTATAGAAGCCGATGTATCAGTTGACCGATATGTGGACAATACTCTTTGTACATGAGAGTAAAATGCCCACAGGAGATCAGTCATATCCATCATTACCTAACGATCACCAGTCCCTGCCCTAAACAATGTGTCCAACAATGGCTCAATGATATGTGCCTAGATACATTTGAGACATAACTCTCACATTCAGAAAAATCCTTAGGCTTCACAAATGATAGCTGCCTGTCCTTACATAAACATAGCCAACAAGGTCAAAGAGGCCTGGCTTCAAATCTCCACCGTTCGGGAAGTCAAAACCTTCATCCCACCGCAGGACTTCTGGATTATATTGAAGGCCATAGTGTTCGGGCACATCGATGGGGGGAATGCCCTCCTGAAAGGCACCAAGCAGCTCACTTGGCTCAACTCTGCAGCATTTCTATGGGTTCATGCAAATTTGACTGCATTAACTTGTACTAAACAAACCACATTGGCTTCCTCTTGAGGGCAGGATACTAGTCAAGATTGCATGTGTCATCGAAAAAGCAGTCACAAATAGCACACCAGCACACATGGTGGTAAGCTCCACATATCTGGTGGCACACACTCCTTTGCAGCAAATTGAACAACCGGCTCGAATCATATCTTGTCCCCAAAGGGAGGAACCACAAACAGTCCTTCTCTTGTCATGCAACCACCCTCTGGAAATCGATCCGGTTGCCAGCTCGGAGTGCTCCCACAATTATCCAATTTCACAAATCTCTCAAGACATGTTTTTTTCAACAACATATAACTATGGACTAATCCAATGAATGCACAGACTGCAACTCCCAACACTGTACTACTGTGAAAAGATGACAGCCCACATGCTGTCTAGCAACACCCTTTACAATGCTCAGATACTCTTTAGGTCGGTCCACGCTTGAAACAATAAAATGAAAATAAAAATATCACATCTGCCAATGCCTTTTTGGACTTCTCCTTTTTTTTTTGTTTGTTGTTGGTAGCAACCCAGAGCATTACAAATAGAGACAATAAAGAGAAGTCATTATTAAAATCTGTAACTGATCTTGCAACTTGGGTGGGTGAGAGGAAAAGTTGAGCAAGGACTAGCAGTTGTCTTTTACTGCCATTTGTTATGTTTTGAACATCAGTGCCACCACACACAGTTTTATTTGAGATTTGTTTCGTTGTATTTGCTTTTTTATGCCAAATCATAATCTGAAAACAGTAGAATGGAGAAAAAAAAACATGTTCACAACTTCTGTGCATCACTGCTGGTTAGAATTAGCAGACATCTTCACTGAAAAAACATAGTGTACATCTGTGCCCGGCTGAAACAGTGGCCTGTTCTGCAGCCCTTACTCCCCCATGGCAAATGCCAGATTCAGGTCACAGGTGCCCTCTTGACAGCTACAGTGAAAGACAAGCAACTACTGCGCAAGGGCGGCATTTAAGATATGCACCTCTTTTCTAAAAGCCCAGAATTATTAGCATTACTGTCCTGGTAGCATGTTAAACTTTAAATATAAGCCATGCCTGAGATAGGGTATGTTGGATAGCATGTCTCATAATTATCAAAGCCACCTCAATTTGATATCACACATGTATTAGCCCAGTGATCCCAGCTCAGCTGTGAGAGGTCATTGAACCAGACATGATGACCCTCATGATCCGCACTGCCTTGAACATGCCATCAAACCAATCACCTAGAAGAGTGCATTTAGTCACCAGCATCTTCACAGTCTAAACGACCATCGAATCAACCCTCGGCCCTCACAATCCCCCCTTCTTCAAAGCATTGGATTGAACTGCAAAGATGTTCAGCTCTACCACTGCTTGACATAGCTTCATGTCTAGAACAATGTGCCTGCCACACTGAAGCCGGAAAGAAAGGCACTATTGACTGGTAACCTCCATGTTTGTCCATTTCTAGTCCCTAGAGACTGGTCACCATTCATCCCTTTTCTCTCCAGTACATATCTTTTCTTAAATCATTGTGGTTAAATGTCTCTAAATCTTAATTTCCCAAAGTGATGCATATTGTATTCTTGCATATTCCCTGTTCTTTCCACTGGGCTGGGTTTTATACAGTGTTTTTCTATTTCATTTTCTTGCAGATGGTGTGTTTAATTAAAGTATAGATATAGATATTTATAGTATAGATATACAAAAAAGTATAGATATTTTTATAGAATTACACATGATCCAGTCTCACTGCGCCAATGGAAAGAGTAACAAAGACTGCTTAAATTGCAGAATTGTTTAATATAATATGTAGCCTGACACCTGTTTTGAGCAATCCTTGCTCTTCCTCTGAGGCTAATGGACATTGAATGTATAATTTCGTTCCGCACAAATCAAGGTAAATTATACCAAACAATACATAATGTAGGTACAATTGAAACAAGTAACATAGTAAAGGCAAACAGATCAAGGGAAATTGGGGGAGGCACCAAAACATCACCACAATTTAGTCGCCCATGCAATGGCACAGGCATAATTTGTTTGTCATTATAAAGAAAAACACAAGTGTATGCATAGAAATTCAAGAATAACGTGAGCAAACAAAATGAGAAGGTGAAAAATTAGAAAAGTGATAAATACAGTCAAAGTGGTGTATGCCAATTGGAGAAGGAGCCATGGTTGTAGAGGACAAATGAAACAGAGCAAAAAGGAGGGGGGGAAGAAAAACACAACCAACAATGTGTCCACTAGAGACAATAGCATATGCTAATGCAGTCGTATTTCCATTCATTAAGGCACGTAAATAAATCGCTGTGAAATAAGATTGGTACCTTGTTATTTGAAAAAGATCTCGTATGGTTGATCATATAGTTGTGATTAGATGTTGTCACTGGATGGTCCAAGAAAGTAAATGAAAATCGGAGTTCACGTAAGCTTGACTGTGTGTGCAGTATTGGATTTGCAATTTTGCAAGTTAAGATGCGCGAAATGAAGAAACAAACAGACATACCTTCAATTCTTGCAAGTGCGGAATGCACATTACTGTTGTACGACCTGAAAAAGGTGAAAGTGTGCAGTGAAGCATGGCGGTGGAGACGATTCCATAAATTTGAAAACATCTATCTGAATATCCGCATATTTGTTGAGGCCAGAAGGTGCAAAAGATAATGCTTTATTCAGACGGGCTTTTTCAGATAAGGAGAGATGATAATTGCTCAAATTATAGACAAGATTCAACGATTCAGGTTCATTAATTGCTGTTGATGTTAAGCTCTGGTGAACCTGCGTCGTGCAATTATGTGGATATTCAGATAGATGTTTTCAAATTTATTCGGAAACTCAAACTTAAACAATTGTTGCTACACAGATTAAGACATACAAACTTAAAGATGTCATACCAGAACCCTCAGAAATTACTTTGCAAACAATGCTCAATACCCATATATTAATGACATTAGAAGATTAGAACATACAATCTGAATCCAGCATTTCGAGTGTGTTAAGTGATCTCGATATTGAGCAACAAAATCTGTCTATCAAAGAATTATGCACTAAAACCAAATTCACGCCTGTATTCGCCCAAGACAACATCATTGATACCTTTTAACAGGCAGTGATAAAAGACATTCATAAAGTGATTGATAAACCTAGATTTTCCTAATACAGGAGGCAGTTCAATCTGAACGCATCTGAACGCTCGGCACTTATAGCTCAAAATTGCAATCTTATTATCAAAGAAGCTGACAAAGGCAGCAATGTGGTTGTGATGAATAAATGCGACTACATTGCAATGGGCCTCCGTCATTTAAACCAGACTGGGTGCTATCAGATCATATCCTGTAACTCTACTAATCTGATCAAAACAGCTATTAACAACATGATTCTAGATTGGCATAAGAAAGGTGTTTTATCTGATACTGAAAGGCAATTCTTATTAGTTGATGGCCCCACTATGCCGACAATCTATTTTTTGCCTAAGATGCTGTGAAGATATGCCTCGGCTAGAGCCGTGGCGTGAATCAAGCACACCCGATTCCAAAAACACTGGGATCCTTAGTGACGTGACCTCCCAGCGAGCCACGTCCATTAATTTGCTTACAAGAGCAGGAAGGGGAACCGCTGCTAACAGCCACGGCGGCGCCGCAAATCACTCACCTGTTTTTCGAGCTGTCCCGGATGAGGGTGAGCGGTGCTCACCAGAGCTCCAAGATGCGGGGGGAAACCGACCGACCCGTCACCACCGTATTTCTCATGGCGGTCCCGGGGCTACCCGGCGCGGGAGGAGAACACCCCGCGTCCAGGTACGCCCATACTCAGCGCAGCCACAGACACGTGACCGACGCAAACGTCCACCTTTGCAACAGGGACGGAAATGGCAACATGCCAGGACGGTGACCTTTAAGGGAGGGGGGATAAAGCCTGAAGAGCCAATGGGAAGGGGGCTAGGCTGGGCACTCTATGATTGGCAGGAGCCTGAAACCATCTGTTGTGATAAAAGCGCGCCAAACCAAACTGATGGGTTGATCTCTTTCCGCAGGATACGGAGAAGAGAGAGGAGGGAGAACCGGAGTGGTGGGCCTATCCGGACAGCAAGAGATAGGACCCAGTTGGGATTAACGCCAACATACTCTGGGAAGCCAAGACACCGGTGAAGCAAACCGGAAGGACTTGATTATTATTTCCGTAAAAAAAACACTGCCTTTCACTACTGAAAATTAAATATTGTTTCAGCATTCGCATGTCTCCCGACAGTAATTCCACAGATGCATAAAAAGTTTATTGATATACCCGAAGGAAGACCTACTGTAAGTGGAAGAGGTGGTTTGTTGGAACCTGTTTCTAAATATATCAATGAATGTCTACTACCCATGATGCTCACCACAGCCACATATATACGAGACACGATGCATGTATTACACATCCTTGATTGTTTACCCTTCAAACAAAACCTACTCATGGTTACTTTGGATGTCAAATCGTTATATACCTCGATCAAACATGACATGGCTATCCAAAGTGCTGATTATATCTTCCAAACATCTATCCAAACATCTGCCTCATTTTATGATCATATAGAGATGCTTAAACAATTTTTGTGGTTTACATTGCAAAATAAAGTTTTTCTCTTCAATGATGTTTACTACAAACAGCTCATTGGCATCGCCATGGGCGCTAGTTTCGCTCCTGCATTGGCTAACATTTTATTCATTACTTTGCTACATTGGCTAACATTTTATTCATTACTTTGAACAGGAATTTGTTTTCTCCAACCATGTATTCAAGTCATCCATTTACCTATGGAAATGCTATATAGATGGCATGTTTAAGTTATGGATGGGTAGTATCGAGCAACCTTCTTTATTTGTCACTTTTCTTAACTCTAATACATAGGGTAGTCAATTCACCAGTACTTCCAGTTACAATACCATTGACTTTCTAGATCTCTCTATTTCAACCACATATTGTGGGTTCACAAACAGAACCTTTCGCAGGGGTACATCTTTTAATTCGGTATTACATGTGGCAAGCTGTCACAAGAAACAAGTCATCTCCAATATACTCAAGGGAGAATTCATTAGAGCTCGACGGAATTGTTCATCACCTAGTGACTTTAACATTGAAAGTAAACTTATTCAAGCAAGATTTACCCAAGGGGGATACAATGGTAAATACTGTGAACACACATACAAAATAGTCAGCAAACTCAGGAGAGATCTGCTCCAACCAAAAAGTGGTGCCACCAGACAATGCCTTAACAAAATCCGACTTATTACCCGATACAACATGGATAGTGACTTACTTTATACTATCATGAAAGGCACTGGCACTTATTACACCTGGATGTTGATATTTCCAAATGGGTAGATCCACACCCGAATTTTACCTTCAGCAATGGGATCACCCTCAAGAATATACTTTATCCCTCCTTCATGCAGAATACGGAAAGCCAACCAATATGGTGAAATCAAGATCAATTAAAAGGTTTTCACAAATGCAACAATTGTTTGATGTCTCCTTATGCTCTCGAAACTAAAAGTTTTCAATTCAACGTAGCTCAGGAACACACAATTGACTCATTTATCAACTGCAACACTAAATTCACTGTGTACTGGATCATTTGTGTGTGCAACAAGAAATACATCAGCAGTACTATTAGACCTCTTAAGATTCAAATCAGAGAACATCTATCAACTATAGCAAGTCAGGACGCTAAATATCCATTAGCCAGCCATTGGCAGAAATGTCACCAATTGGATCATAAACAGGACATCAAATTTGTCGTTCTAGCCAGAGCCATTCTGCCCCCCCTGGAGGGGGGGGGCAATTTGTATTACTTCGTAGGCTTGAAGCCAGACTTATTTGCCAGTACAGGACTGTACAGTGTGGTCTTAATTCAGACCATGAATTAGCTGTTTTCTTATAATACAAGGTCTCTGATTTGATCTGTTCCCGAACACTAACTAGTGCCTTATTTAATTGCAATTAGAACACAGGTTAGTTTGTGCCGTGGATCATGTGTATTATCATGTACATCTACCCAATTTAAACTATCATTTCTTTTAATTACCAACAGGTACCCTGTTATGCACTATGCCCTACCCATTGTAGACCAATGCCATAGGAGCCAGGTTGCTTTCTAGGCCATTAGAGACTATGGGGTTATTTTGTTTCACTTAATATGAGTGGACGTCTCATACCTTTTCTCATCCACTAATTAGTTTGTTTTCTGATATGAAATAGCTTGAGAGCTTTTTACTATACATGCCTTTCACAATTGGTGAACGCAACGTCTCCTTGCAACTGTTGTGATTCGATCATGAAATGTTAAACGCATGGCTTCAATTGCATCCATTCACTAATTATAAACGTATTCAGCATTCGCATATTGATCCAACTTGTTAAATGTCCTGGCATACATAATTTACGTACATGATTCACATATCCCAGAGAGGGTATTAGGAGATCATTTAGTTTGTTCACAAAGACTCCTCACCCAACATGGCGGCACACTTTGGCCGACCTTGGAAACGCCCCCACGAGCTAGCATCCACTGGGAAATAAAACCAGGTTTTATGGCTTGGCGCCCCGTGTGGGGATTAGCTCTGTTCGAAGCAGACCACCGGGTATGGATTTGCTGACGGTCCCTAAGACCCGGTGCAGATACTAGCTGCGCTTTGAACTGTCAACCTCATGATGAAATAAACGCACGAGAGGCCTATCATTTCTCACACATGCACTGTTTATCTTATCTTTCTTTTCCTTGCTCAAATGGGACTATTTATATCATGGAATCATCTCCACTGCCATGCTTAACTGCACACTTTCACCTTTTTCAGGTCGCACAACAGTAATGTGCATTCTGCACTTGTGAAGAATTGAAGGTTTGTGTGTTTGTTTATTCATTTCGAGCATCTTAACTTGCAAAATTGCAAATCCAATACTGCGCACACAGTCAAGCTTTCTAATATGGTAATTCAACTTACCTCAATTCCGATTTTCATTTACATTCTGGGACCATCCAGTGACAACAGCTAATCACAACTATATGATCAACCATACGCGATCTATTTCAAATAACAAGGTACCAATCTTATTTCACAGCAATTTATGTATGTGCCTTAATGATAGGAAATACGACTGCATTAGTATATGCTATTGTCTCTAATGGACACATTGTTGGTTGTGTTTTTCTTCCCCCCTTCCTTTTTGCTCTGTTTCATTTGTCCTCTACAACCATGGCTCCTTCTCCAATTGGCATACACCACATTGACAGTATTTATCTCGTTTCTAATTCTTCACCTTCTCACTTTGTTTGCTCATGTTGTTTTTCTTTATAATGACAACCAAACTATGCCTCTGCCATTGCATGGGTGACTAATTTGTGGTGATGTTTTGGTGCCTCCCCCAATTTCCCTTGATATGTTTGCCTTTTCTATGTTACTTTTTTCAATTGCACCTACATTATGTATTATTTGGTATAACTTACCTTGATTTGTGTGGAATGAAATTTTACATTCAATGTCCTTCGGCCTCAGAGGAAGAGCAAGGATTGTTCGAAACACGTGTCAGGCTGCAAATGTTTATATTAAACAATTCTGCAATTTAAGCAGTCTCTGATACTCTTTCTATTGGCGCAGTGAGACTGGATCACGTGTTAATTCTGTTATTCCCGTGGTTTACTTGGGCAACGTATCCACAATCTCCGGCCACCTGCTGCCTTTACCGAGTTAGCACATTTTGCATGTGCAGTGTCCCACCGGGCTTTTCTGCCCCCCTTTTCTGCTTAGATATTTTTATAGAATCTTGATTGGACATTCCCTTTATTTTGTACTGTTATACTTTGCTATTTGGGTTGCTACTGAATAACGTTCACATCCGTCTTGAGAGGATAGCCTTCCCTCTGCCCATGTGTGGTGACAAGGAATGAAGAGACTGACCAAGTTGTGCCATGATGATTGCTATAAATGTTTATACAAAAGAAAGATAGACCTACCTGCACGTAACTCTAATGTGGTTTCCCTACATAAACTAAAGATATTCGGGTGCTCATTAGGAAGTATGTGAAAGTCCAACTCAAATGGCACCACCCCAGTCAAAAAGCTCCTATGATACCCCTGCCAGTACATTAAACAAGAATAACGTGGTTCTGCTTGTAACCCAGGAGAATTACTCACTTCTCCTGGATGTAAAGTGTGCCAATCATACCAAGTTTCCACAATGTAAAGGTTCCATAAAAATTCTGGGGCTTTTTGTAACCCATAAACAGTTCTACTGGATCCTTGTGGGGCTATGAGTATAAATCCTATTTCCTTGCTAATTCCCCATTGTTCCTGGCAGAGACAAAGCAAAAGGGAGAAAAGTGCACAAGAGACAGGAGTTTAAGGAGTCCTGCAGACAAGAAAGGATGGGCAATAACTGCATACATGCACCAAAGGCAGTGAACAAAATCAAGCAGAGAGTAAAAGTAAGACAAACATGTTAGGTTTGCACTTGGGGTGTATGCAGAATGGGGGAAGATGCTTAGTGGAGTAAAGATACCCCAGATGCAGATTTGATCACTGCACAGAAAGAGGAACTTCTTTTTGGAAAATTCTATCAACATATTGAAGACCCCATGAGTTTTCCTCTAACAGAATTGGATTATGCCGGTAAAGAGGATCTCAGGTTGTATATGAATTTTTCCAAGATGTTATGGATCCAAAACTATTGTGTGTGCAAAGCAAGGGAAAGACACTGATTTAAAAGGGTCTTGCATGTAATTGATAAGGCCAAGAAAAAGTAAAGAAAATAATTCTACATGAAAAGCAGGGTTTTTCTAACACTGAAACTGCAATGTCCAAAGGTGTGTGCATTTCGCAAAAAGGAAAACTGTTGTTAAGAATGAATCAATTATGATGATAAAATGAACAGTGGTCTGCAAACATGTTATGAATAATAGGAAGGCCTCATGTTTAAAGAAAGATTTTGCAAGATGTGAGGTATAGAATTTCGGACAGTGGGGCTGACTTCAACACAGAGATTCACAGACACCTTCCCACATGACATGCTATGCTCTGCTGTCCAGCTGAAAGATCATTGCCTTGAAGCTCAAAGGAAAGGCTTGGCTCATGCATATCAGGAATTTATGGCGCCATATCAACAATAGAGCAGGATAGGTGCATGGCTTAAAAATACAAACTTTAGACGTGAACCCTGGTGCATTCAAGATTGAAAGGACACATGACAGCACTGCCTCATGATGTCAAAAGGGAAAGGTGAGCCATGTGGAATGAAGGATAATAATCTCTTCAGCATACATTAGCCATAAGAGAACAAAGGATTTACCCCAGGCTTAAGTTCACATTAAGCAGAGAGAACAAATGCCTCTACCTCCCTGCAACTTAAATTGAGAAATTTAGCAGAGAAAATCTATGTATCAATATATGGCCATAGGCTTACATTAAAAGTGTATTTTTACGCAGTAACTTTTGAACCATGATACTCATAAAAATGTCACATGTCATTTTAAAGCTGATTTCAAGGCGATGGTCTTGCCATAACTTTCAAATCAGCGTTTCAGAAATTAAGTTATAATTGAACATGTGTTTCTAGCTTTGCTGACGATGTTCTGAATCTGAAGGTTGGGGAGCTGGTGGCTTATTACATTAGATATCTGGGTAGCAAATATCAAGTTCATAACTATCATAATTTTTTAAAACTTTTTTGCATTTATACAGCGCACTGGCAGCCCAGAGGCATTGAGGCGCTTTTACAAGAGAGTGGCTTATTTACAGGGTACATAGTTTGCTTACAAGTTACATACAGTGCTGCAAATTTAAAGTTTCATGGATAGCAACATAAGATACTTACAGATGATTAGTTGCATGAGGTGTAGCAGAGATACAGGCAGGACATTGCTATACATTAGGTGTCCAGTAGAGTGGACACTGGCAGGTTCAGATAAATAGCAGATGCAATGTTTGTGTAAAGGGTGAAAAACCACAGTTCGCATGTGCAATGCCCTGCCGAAACTGAAATTATTTTCACAGATCCATCATTTTTAGTGTAACATTAATATCTAGGTATTATGATGTTTATTTGTACATTTCTAATTTTTGCCATTTAGTGACTTTTTGGCTGTAAACTCTGAACAGGTGTTTTTGTTTTTTTAATAAGTATGCAGGATTTATTGCTATGAAATATTTTGCTCTTCTGTCTGTAAACGGTTTGCATAAAGCTCTAAAACAGTAAATAAATATATAAATAATTACAATGGTAATTCTAGTAGGTGTGTACCTCTGTCCCATTAATTCAACTTCAGAACTCCCTTCAAAACTCAAAGAGCCTATCGGCAGGAGAGACGTTGGATCTTGGGGGAGGAAAGAGGAAAATCCGCCAATGAAAAGTCAGAACCCATAAACTTACACCTCTAAATTTTTATATTTGTAGGTGTGGCTTATAGGGTAAAAAAAGAACTTGCTCTGTGAGGAAAAGGAGAGCTGCTTAAACATCTTGAAGGAGACTTGTCTATAATCTACTTTGGTGAATCCTAACACAGCTCCCTGACATTACCTGGGTGAAGAGGCCTCACAATTGATGGAGCCTTAACCTTGCATGGGAGACAGAAACTGGAAAGACCAATAGCTGACTGGGGCCTAGGATTAAGGAGACCCAAATGAGGCATGGATGCTGATGGATCCATGACTGAAGTGTTTGACCAGACCCCTGTGATGTCCAAAGAGGAGTTACCCTGTCTTTCCAGAGTGCCACAAACAGAGGTTTCCAATGTAAGTAGTTTATTCAAATGAAACCAAGTGTGTGGGGGATCTGCCTGCCTTACCATTTTCCCTTAACAGTGGATGGGGGAGACACTGGGTAGCCCCTTAGCATATTTGTATGAATATGAATGTAATTAACTCCCAAATCGATTGATGCAGGGGGGAGCTCGGAGCAGTTCAAAACATCCTGACTCTTTCCTAGCAGTAGGAGAAGCTATAATCATGTGTAGTTAATGGGTACATCTATTTTTCCTATCAATCCCAGACTTGTCTAAAGAAAAGGGGTGTCCTTGTCTGGTAAATGAAATTCTTAAACTGTCCCAAACCACCCAGACCTTGCCTTTAAACAGTGGGGTGCTGAATAAAACGGAAGCCAGTTTGTTTTGTGCTCGGGAGAGAAGTGCTTTGCCAAGTGAAACCAAGTGTAATTATCCACTGCACAATGCACACTCTTTTCTGAGAGTGAGTAAGTGACCCTGATAGCAGAAAGATTTTGTATTGTTTTTGGGTGATGGGATAAGGGTTCTATCGATCAAAAGTATTCTCAAAAGTCAGTGTGATTTTAAAACTGCTAGCATTCCAAGCATGCAGGGATGTGACAAGTACAAAGTGTTGCATTTGAACTTACTTTGAAAACCAAAACTGTGCAGTTATTTCAGATCTAAATCTTTTCGAGTAATATTTATGCTCTAGTAATGAGCCAAGGTGAATTCATTTTGTCATCAGGGGGATTTGTGTGATAAGGTGATTGGCCTGTTTATTTGTCTGTGTTCCCTGCATCTAAGACAACAAGGAAAAAGTGTGTTTTGAAGTTTTGTTTTGTGCCACAAAGATGGTGTGTGTGTAACCATTTAAGGCAACTCTTAATTGAACTTATCATTTAAATACATATACATTATTTCTATACCTCCGCCTGGTTCTTGGCTCATTGTTGGCACACGGGGAGGGATATTTGTGGCTCTCTATAAGTCATAGACAAGGAGAGCTGAACAAAAATATGTAATTTATTGTGTGGCACTTTGATGGGGGGAGTCTCCAGATTAAGGGTGGTCTCTCAATATATCGTTACATTCCTAATCAGGATGGTTCTAATGGGCTGACAATATCCATCCCTATTCTTGAAAATGTGATTTCTATAATCGGAAGCGGGTGTAATGGGGCCGGAGGAACATTAGCCTGAACAGTTTTCTGGCAGACTGTGCATGTGGCAACAACGTTTTTAACATCCGCATGCACACCTGGCCAGTGATACCTGGGTATTATTTGGTTCTGTGTCTTGGTGATGCCTAAACGACCAGATGCCAGGTGGGCATGCACCATTTCTCAAACAATGCAGCAGTGAATCCCAGGAACCACCAATTGGGTCCTTGATATTCCCTCAGGTGTTGTCATGATCTCTGCTTCCAAAAGGTCAGGGTTTTCCCAACTCCCTTGGAAGCAGATCCATAACCCAGGTTCCGAGTGCCAACCAGTCCCAATTGGGACCTTTTGGACCCAGTCCTGGCGCCAGTGGCACCAGGCTCATAAATATGCCCAGTCCCAGCGCTGGAAGCGCCGGGCTCATAATGCTTGGGTGGACTTACCTGCAGCAGACCATGCTGCTTACTTGCCTGCCAGTTGAGCCTCTGATCCTCTTCTGTTTGGAACTACTTTTCCTGTTGGGTGGGGCAGGAGCCACTCCCTAGATTCAGAACACTGGAACTCTTCTGGAAAGCAGGAACTCTTTTCTTACCTAGGCGTGGCTGTGGAAGGAGACACCTAAGCACTACAGGAGGCTATTTAAACCACACCCGATGGATGAATCTTGCTTTGCGTTATTCTGCATCCTCTGCAGCAGAACGCTCATCGTGTCTTCTGCATCTGATCCTGGGCCTAAGGAAAAAGGCTTACCATCCTGAATCCAGTCTTCAGCAACACCTATAAAGACAAGAAAGAACAGGTTAGCATTACGGTCTTCAGTGACAGCTCTTCACTTACCTGGTCCATCGGCTGTCACCAACGCCTCGCGCTGCATTCCGGCATCTGAAAGACAAAGGCTTACCTACTCTTCGTGCGCTCCGGAGGTCTTCACGCTGCATTCCGGCATCTGAAAGACAAAAGCTTACCAACTCTTCGCACGCTCCGGAGGCCTTCGGCGCTGCATCCCGCATCTGAAAGACAAAACAAGGTGCGTTTAAAGACATTGGGGAACTTTAATACTCACGTGCCATTACTCCTTTCCACATCTAACCCAGTGGGTATTCCGGCACCCTGCAGCCGCTCCAAACTTGTACCTGCAAAATAAAAAGACAGAGCGCATCGTGAAGCAGGCAACAAGCGCTTACTTACGTGCTTCCAGGCGCTTCTATTCATCACACGGGCTCCATCTTCAACTCACTTCAGCCCGTCATCCGCCATCGCCGGAACCCTGCAAAACAAGAGACATCATTACTAAAGACTTTAAAGACATTAGAATTACTCGAAACTTACCGTTCGTGCAGTAAACGACGGACAGCAGTCCTCTGAAGTCAAGAGGCCTGCTCCCCTTATCCAGTGAAGAAACTGGTTACAGCACCCTGCCCCAAGGCAGATGGAGAGCACAGCGTTCACTTACCTAAGGTGAGAGCGTTAACCTTTGGGGTTCTACAGGAGAAGAGAAAGGGAAGAAGAGAGAGACATTCAATAACCCAGTTCCTTAATCCCATATTTTCTATCTGCAGACATCTTACCCTTCGAGTCAGACATACAGTGCACAGAGGTCCAGCCCAAAGAGCCAGCCGTGTGTTACACATCACCTTTGAAGATACGGTATACGCCCAGTCAAGACCGGCGCCTCTACGGGAATCAGGTGAGCGTTACAGGTGTAACATCTCCTCAATAAAGGAGACCTTTGTCTTCTTCCTTTGGAATGGCCCAATGAAAGACCTCAGTCAAAATCGGATCATTCCATTGTACGAACGCTAGATCAGGGACCAATTCTGTGTCTTCATCAACCAAATCCAGCACTTCAGCATTAACAGGAGCATCTATGCTTGTCATTGGGGAAACCTCTTTAGGGAGAGGCTCATCAGCTTCACCAAAACCCTTGGTTTCATGTTCCATAATTCCTTGCTCTGGGACTTCTAAAGGTTTGAAAAAAAAAGGCTGCCTCTAGGGTATATGGGCTATTTTATTATTTTATCTCCAATTTGTATGTGGTAGGATTTCATCCCATGATTATGGAGCAAAATATGTACATCCCCCTGGTAATCTGGGTCAATCACTCCTGCTACCACATCTAGTCCATGCCTTCATGCATGCCGGACTTTGACACAACCCTGATGTACTTGCCTTTTGGTGGGGACAAGATTAAGCCTGCGTTCACCTATCTCAACCACCATGTCCTGACTACTACTTAGATCAAAAGTGATGGACTTGGGGGTGCCCATTTACCGCCAACCTTTAGGTGGAGGCACCTTCACTGTGTTTTTAGTGGAATTACTGACCATTTTCATCAGTATTTCAGTGGTATTTCAACTTTTAATACAGAGGAAATCCCATTTTGGATCTGAGCAGTAATTTCTCCAGTGGAATTAGTGCCAGTGCTAATTATGCCAGATGCTGGCAGTAATTCCACTGACGCTAATTCTGCTGGGGCTTACTCCTCTGGCAGAATTAGCACTGACTGCTAATTCATCGGTATGGTAAAACTGGCGGCAATTCCATTACCTCCCATTTTAATGTACACCATCAATCTCACATGCAGCAACAATCTGTCGTGTTCATCTTCTTCACCTGCACACATTAACATATCATCTTAAAAGCAAGGTATGCCTTTCTTTCCTCTAGATATATTCTCCCTTAGCCTGTGAAAGACAGCATTCACAGACGATAATCCAAATTGTGAATTTTTATACTGATGCACCTGCAGGGTTAATATAAGTGATAAATGTATTGTGAGTCAGTGTGCAGGTCTATTCGATGGTATGCAGAATATATATTGATGGTTTTAAACCACTTCAATCTTCCCATTGTAGACAACATACTGTTAATATTTGGAAGGGGATGTCTGTCTACCCATGATGCCTTATTGACATTGAACAAATCTACACATACTCTTATTTTGTCATCTGTCTTCTGGGTAACTGCAATGGCTGCCAACCATTCACACACCTTTATAGGATCTATTATTCCCTCTTTATGCAGTTTCATTAGTTAGCTGTCTAAGTGTTCTGTTACATCGCCCCTTGCCAATTTCTGCAACTACTCCTTTGCCTCTGGATCCTTCCCCTCCCCTCTGAAGCACTCCCTTGTGCATTCTCTTCTCAAGAAACGCATAGCTGATCTTGTCCGGTTAACTATCACCCAATTTCCATGATTCCTTTTCTGGGCAAACTCTTAGAAAATCTGTCCATCTCTCAGGTTAACCATCACTCTAATTCTGTTGGCTGTCTCCATGACCACCAGTTTGGCTTCAGAGCTGACAGAAGCACGGAAACTGCTCTCCTGATCCTCCATGAAGATATGCTCTTCAACATTGACTCTAACATTTCCTCTGTCCTCATCCTACTCAATCTCTCTTCTGACTTCGCATGGTCAACCATACCATCCTGCTTAACTGTATCTGTGATAACCTGGGTATCACTGATCAATCTGTGGCCTGGCTGACCTCTTTCCTCTCTGATCGACCCTCCCAGGTCCAACTTGGGTCTTTCCTATCATCTATCTCCCTCCCCACCCGTGGTGTTCCTCACGGTTCTAACTTCTCACCCTGGCTTTTTAACCAATACCTGGCAACTCATGCCCACTGCATTGTCATGTTATGCTCCAATTCCCAGTGCTATGCTGACAACACTCAACTCATTTTCTGGCTGCCCTCGGCAACCTCCTCTTGTTCTCTTATCTCTGAATGCTTAACTGCCTTTCAAGATTGGTGTGCTGCCAGCGATCTTTGTCTGAATTGCAAAAAGACGGAGATCCTCCTCATCGGCACACTTTCAACCTCCTTTCCCCTCACTCTCTGACCAGCCTCCATTGGCCCTCCTCCTACCCCCACTTGTGAGGCTAAGAACCTCTGGGTCCTCTACGACTCCACACTTTCTGTCTCTAGCCACATCTCTGACGTCCCTAAAAAGTCAAACTTCCTACTGCACCTCCTCAGAGGTACTCTGCCTTTCCTCTCCTTCACCCAGAAGATCCCTGTCTCTCAAGCTCTGGTTCTCTATAGGTTGGACTATTGTAACAGCCTCTTTATACATCTACCTTCCTCCACTCTCTGCCCTTTGCAACTAACCCAGAACAGGACTGCAAAACGTGTCCTTGGTCTCAAGCCTTAGGATCGTATCTTTCCAGCTCTGAAATGTCTCCATTGGCTCCCAGTGGATGCAAGTATTAAATTCAAAACCCTCTGCATTGGTCATAAGGATTTCTGGGGCTGGGGTCCAAAATACCTTCAGCTATCCCTACGCAAATACCTCCCCTCTCAAGCTCTTTGCTCCTCTACCTCTAACTCCCTCAGGGTCAGTCGTTTTTTAAAAAAATGAGCTGGAGGTAGATCTCTGTCTTCGGCTGGGGCCTCCCTCTGGAACAGCCTCCCTGCCAGTCTGAAACTTGAGGAGAACCATCTCTGGCATCCCTGGTTCCGGAAGCACCTCAAGACCTTCCTCTTTTCTTCTGCCTTCTCCCCCCCTCTCCCCTGCTGATCTGTTCTCTCTCTGTGCAACTGGCATACCCTCTGTATTCCGGGCCGAGGTACCTTCTCACCCTGCCACCTATCCGCACTCCCTCCGGGCCACCCCAGGCACTGGGGTCTGTATCTGTACCCTTTCAGTCCCCCCCTTTCTTCCTGCGCTTAACAGACATACCCTGTCTGCCCCCTTAAACGCAGCACTTGCCGCTTGCTGGCTGCACTACCACTGCTTGTTGTCTTTTATTTATTTTATTTATTATTAATCAGTTTTCTCCTTTGCTCAGCAGTTTCCACAGCTCCCCCCCCTTGTCTGGTCTCACACTGAAACACTTGTGTACGAGTGCGATATAAATAAAATATCAATATCAATATCAATATACAATGGAACTTGTCTTACTTTGTGCACTGTAGGTACTGAGCCCCATTTCAATTACATAAAGTGACTAAACACATCTAATTAACCAATCTAATTTTTTAACACTTCTAGAAATCTCTTTACTACTTCTTCTCTATAATTACCTTATTTATTTTTTGGAATTTTTATGGCGCCTATCCACAAGTGTTTCCAGGTGCCACAAGAGAAGATGAGGGGGAAGCATGGGAATCACAAAAGTAGAACAAAAATGGTTATATTGGCCTTGTGACAATCCTACAACGCAAGTACATGACAAGGTGATAAGTGAAAGGGGACCAAGGAGGTGAAAGTGCAGGAGTGCGGTGACCCAGGGTCAGGTGGGCAAGTGCTGGTTGGGCCAATGGTGGCAAGTGCCAGGGAAAGAGAGGGGGAATGGAGGATGAGTGCAGTGGACAGGGAGGACCAAGGTGGGCTATTCCGGCAAAGGGCCTCAAAGGCAAGTGTTGGCAAATGATGTTGGGGTGACTGGTATGGAGTGGTCTGGCCCCTGTATGGCCCTGAAGTGACCAGACCCCAGTCACAGAGACAGAGGGAGGAATTATCACGGGAGGGGGAGAGGGAAGGAAGAGGAGAAAAGAAGAGTCTTGAAAAGTTTCTGGAACTTAAGAAGATCTGGCTCAAGTCTAGGGGGGCATTCCAGAGTGAGGAGCCAGCTGAGGAAAGGGATCTACCTCCAACACTCTACTTTAAGAAACTTTGACCTATAGAGAATTGGAGCCAGAGGATCAAATTACTTTGTCTTGGAGGTATTTAGGGAAGGAAAGCTGGATTTAAAGAGGTCCCAGGCCCCGAACAGCCTTATGGATGATGTAAAGGTTCTTGCATTTATTCCTTGCAGTCTTCTGGAGGCATTGGACAGATTTTAGGGCTGGAGAGATGCAGTCCCGGTCTTGAGGCCAAAGATAAATTGTGCAGTCCTAATCTGGATTATTTGAAGGGAGCAAAGGGAGGAAAGAGGTAGATTGAGGAAGAGGCTATTGCAGTACTCTAGCCTAAAGAGAACCAGGGCTCTGGAGATATTGATCTTCCGGGGCAAGGTGAGGAAAGCTCAAATGACCGTGAGGAGATGCAACTGAAAGTTGCACTTCTTGGCAAGGTCAGTGATGTGTGGAGGGAAAGAGAGAGAAGAGTCTAAGAAGAACTCAAGGTTTTTTGCCTCACTGATTGGTGAGGGGAGGGGACCTAAAGAGTCAAGCCATAGAGTGGGAGGGAAGCAAGGAACAGGCGTCCCAATGAGAAGGATCTCTGTCTTACTGGCATTTAGGCAGAGATCATTTGCAGAGCACCATTCTTGAATAACAGTCATAATCACTTCCCTCAGTCATCATCTGTATTTGGATCTCTTGTCTGGTGTTGAGTTCCACCTATAAGTCTCCTTGATGCCTCTATCCTAACATATGATGCCCCTTCTCTGCAACATACACCTTACCCCTACTCACTTAGTTTCCTACATCTATGTCACACCCCACACATCAGAAAATGCAGATTGGTACTCCACCACATGCAGAAGGTTCAATGTCACTTGCTCTTAAGCCTCTTCTGAATACCAGACTCATACACTGTTTGTCATACCAAAGTGTATGGTGATCCAGACTCCACCAACATTTGCACTTGTGTGTCATTGACCATGAACTGGGTGTCACATATACCAATTGCGCAGATGACACCCAGGTCCTCATCACACTCTCTGGGAGCTATAAGAAAGATGCTACAAAACGTAATGAAATCTACCTTGAAATTCAAGCATGGATGGCCACCCACAGCCTCTGCTTGAACGACAACAAGATGGAATTGCTCATCGTAGGTTCACAGGCCCGTCTTAACAAACTCAACCTGAGGTACCAATCATTTACCATTGATGGCAATATCATAAAAGTCTCAAAAGAAGTCAACACTGGGCGTGTATCTTAATTCCACACTATCGCTCAAAAAACAAATAAATGCCACTATCTCATCCATGGCCTATACTAATAAACACATTAATGCCTGTAGGCCATTTCTTTCAACCACCAGCTGCCTCACACTGTCTAGAGCATTGATACTGTCCAGATTAGACTACTGCAATACCCTCTTCCTGGGCTCCACTAATCACAACCTGAACAGACTTCAGGTCTTACAAAACAATGCCCTTAGATGTGCCCTTAACCTTCCTCACAAGGCCCACATTTCTAACTTCAGTAATGAAGTTCACTGGCTCCCTATCCGGGACAGAATCAAACTAAAATTGCTCATCATCACACACAAATGCCTCTCACTGACTGCCCCACGTTACCTATCAGACAAATTCTCCAGACACAGCTCATCCAGACCCACCAGAACCCCTTACATGCACCCACTGAACATTCCCAAATTCAATTTGAAAACAGCAGGGGGATCTAGTTTCCCTGTGCCAGCAGTGAAATGCTGGAACGCACTTCCCATGATAATCAGGGCCGACAAATCCTTCAGGTCATTCAGAGCTAAGGTGAAAACATGGCTCACATCTCAGTAAGAATACGATACTTACATGCATGTACTGCAATCTGTAACCATGTTGCGGACTACAATTGTAACCCGGTCATCATGCTGCCTACTATATTATCCTCTTATGTATTTGATATGTGCACCCTTCTGTACCTATGTTGCTCCTCAAGTCTAATGCACCCAGTTACCCCAGTGTTTGGCTGAGCTATATAAATAAACAAACTAAACTAAACTAAACCAAACTACAACCCCCTTCAATGGTGGACTATATTGTCCTTCTTCCTCCTTGTTGTCTGCTGCTGTGGGTGTGCAAATGTGTTCAACAACTTTCGAGTATTCTCTCTTGTCATCTGCATTCACCACATTTACTAGTTACATTTTTCCTGAGTCATGTGATCGATTTAACTTTGCAACATGTCCTTTCCTGTTGCATTTTTTTCATACTCTCTTTATCGCTGGACAATCCAGGCCATGTGGCCCATTATCCTACACTGGAAAGAAGCACCTCTGAAAGCTGTCCCGCTTATTGAACTTCCTCAAGTGTTCAAAATTCTCTTCTTTATCACCTCTGTTATTATCCCATCTCCCTCGGATTGCAGTGTTCTGACTTCTTTCATGCTGTGTTCATTGTGTGATTCTTATTTACCACATACAGAGCACATTGCTTACTCAGCACTATACTTCTTGCAATTTCCAATATCGCACTTAATGTAGGATTCTTTACTTGCCACAATTTCTCCTGTATACTAGGATCTGATATTTGTAGCACTAACCAATCCCTACTATATTCATCCTCTGCACAAGTGAAAGGACATGAAGCTATCAATATTCTCAAGCATGTTATATAAGTATACAAACTTTCTGTTTGCATATACTTGTGGGAGATAAATATGTATCCTTCCAGCGCTATGTTCGTTCTCTGAAAATACTGTTTGTATGTTTTCCGTAATGCTTGGTTGTACACAGTCCCTCTCAAGGGGCCATCACCTTTACCTTCTACTGATGAAAGTGGATGCGTAACATGCTTAATGACTCTTGTTGCTTTCATCCCAAAGCAGATCATTAGCATGGTGTGTTTTTGTGTGATTGAAAATGTATTGCCACCCATGGCTAACACAACCTAAACAAGTCTTTCCAATGTTCCCATGCTATGACTGGTTCTTTGTGATTCTCTAAGAACTTGGCTGGAAGTGTTACACTCGCCATACTCTGTCTCTTACTCCTTCTGTCTCTACTCTGTCACTCTGTCCAGCTATGTACTTGAATTCACCATTTAAACTTTGTTGAATTTGTTGAGCCTTCTGCTATGCCCCCTAACCTTTTGAATCCACTTGGACCTTCACAAAACTGGTTGCATCTTTGTCTCTCCCAATCTGTCTGAAAGCCTCTGCAGAACTGTCTGTGTTACTCTTCCACGCATCACATGCCTCAATCTGCATAGGAGCATCTTGGGAATTGGTGGTGCGACTCTCTTCCATTTCACAAGTTCGGATCCTGCTGGGACTTCTTGGGAACTAGATTCACCTCTCTCTCCTGCACATCATGCACACTGCACTCACAACATGCTCATTCCCTGCCCCAATTTGCTCCTCTCACAAAATGAATCGGCCCAAATGACAATGAGCAGACTTGCTCCGCCGACCTTGTTATGCACAATGTTTGTGGCTTCCCACAATGGTGTGCTCCTGTCAAAACAGCCCAATGTCTGGCCCTGGCACTGCGCATACACTCTCCCCCTTGTTGCCAATGAAATTACTGGGTTCACAGAGCCAGGCAACAGCGCCCCAAACCAACATTCCTCAAAACTCCCTCCTTCCAAATTGTCAACTTCCCTCCCTGACAGAACCTCCCTTTATCATAGACGTAACAAGCTTCACAGGGTCCAAATATAAACCAATTTTCAACCATGCTGTGGGCTCTCAGAGTCAAGGCCATCTCCCCAAGATTCGACATTCGTACAAAAGCCACAGATGGAATACACTACCAGTGTCCAAATATAAACCTATTTTCACCATGCAGTGGGCTCTGCCTGTCAAGGCCATCTCCCCATCTCTGCTATGATTTGACACTCAGCCTATAGACAGGGCTCCAAATAAGGATTTGTTGACCATGAGCAAAAAGCAGCTCCTGGTTATCTGGCATCACCTGTTAGGCAGAGAACCAGAAGCTAATACATAGTGTGCTTCATATCTAACTTGTGCCCAGGATGCAAACCCTAACATTGCGTCCATTACATATTATCCAATATCCTATAAATGGCCCTTATGTGTGTCCTTCATTTTCTTTTATACACATTCCTAAACCTACATAGTTCATATCACACAGCTATGTTTGAAAGGAATCACTTGCCTGGGGAGCCAAAAGTAGCTCCAGGTAGCTGTTGACTTACTACACAGGCTCTCCTTGTCTAGATTCAGGAGCTAAATAGCTCCCAGCTCCTAGCAATTTCGAATCCTGCTATAGCCGTATCCAAAAATAAATCTATTTTCAACCATTCAGTGTGCTCTGCCCGCTAAAGACCATCTCCCCCAAAACTCACCTGATAGCCATAGATAAAACACGCTTCTCAGTGTCCGAATATAAACCAATTTTCAACCATGCGGTGGGCTCGGTGAGGTCCAGGCAATATCCCCATGATTTGACACTCATCCTGCAGCCATAGGAGGAACACATAACTCTCATATCCAAATATAAACCTATTTTCAACCATTCAGTGGGCTCTGCAGAGGCCATCTCACCCAAACACTAATCCACAAGTCATAAATGGAACATACTTCTCAGTGTCCAAATATAAACCAATTTTCAACCAAGTAGTGGGATCTGCATTGTCAAGGCCATCTCCCCCGGCACTCATCGGAAAGCCATAGATGGAACACGTTTCTCAGTGTCCAAATATAACACACGTTTCAACCATGCAGCGGGCTCTGCGGGTAAAGGCAATTTCCTCATCCCCCCAAGATTCGACACTCACCTGAAAGCTGTAGATAGAACACACTTCTCAGTGTCCAAATATAAACCAATTTTCAACCATGCAGTGGGTTATATAGGGCAAAGTCCTATCACCCTACCCCCGAATTCGACAGTTATTTGAAAACAATAGATAATACACTCTTCTCAGTGTCCACATATAAACCAGTTTTCAACAATGCAGTGATCTCTGTGTGTCAAGGCCATATCCAAAACCCGTAGATGAAACACAATGCTTAGTGTCCAAAATATAAACCGATTTCCAACCATGCAGTGGGCTCTGCGGGTCAGGGTCATCTCCCCATTCACCCGAAAGCCATAGATGGAACACGCTTCTCAGTGTCCACATATGAACCAATTTTCAACCATGCGGTGGACACTGTGGTCAAGGCCATCTCCCCATCTCCTCTAGATGAACACGCTTCTCAAGGTCAAAATATAAACCAATTTTCAACCATGCAGTGGGCTCTGCATGTAAATGCCATAGCCCCATCTCACCAATGACCCAACAATCATCTGATAGCCATAGATGGAACATGCTTCTCTCATATCCATATATAACCCTATTTTCAACCATCAGTGGGCTCTGAGGTTTACAGGCCATTTTCCTCAACATTCATTTGAAATCCATAGATGGAACATGCTTCTAAGTGTCCAAACATGAAGTAATTTTCAACCATACATTGGGCTGTACGTGTGAAGGCCATTTCCCCTCTCCACTTGATTTGACAGTCATCTGAAAGCCATAGATGGAACACTCAAAGCATGCAGTGGATTCTGTGGGGTCAAGGCCATCTCCCCTGACACTCATCTGAAAGCCATATATGGAACAGATGGAACACTTTTCTAAGTGTCCAAATATGACAAACATTTCAACCATGCAATGGGCACTAAGGGTCTGTGAAAACAAAATCAAAATATCGAGGCTGAGTACCCCAAAAGGAAATACACTGGACACGGGTTACAAAACAACATACAAAGTACTTTAATTTATACTGAATTCAGTTACAAAGAACAGAACAAAATCAGATCGCTATCGGCCCTCAGTGCAACACAGCGAACTCCAGCATGGTTCAGTGTGTTCAGTGAGAGACGCTGTACATTAGAATGTATTGTTCTTTTATACTATTTGCGAACACAATGTCCAACCCTACTTCGGGTTAATATTCCTCTAATACATTACTGATCGAGGGTTCATGCTGAGGTCGTATATCCACATGTAACTGGTTTGCTTTTAATACATATATCAACAGGCCTACACGGCAACTATGTATTCTGGGATTTCCCATGCAGGTCTTCTCAAACATTAATACAATGTAGTTAAACATGTGTTCTGCGTTTAGTATTTGAATACATTGTTCTCAACATATGCTCGCGGATTAGTTTCATTGCACGAGTAATCCTTTACACACAGGTCAACGAAGGACAAGGTCTCAGTTCACGAGGCCTGTAGGCAAGTTACTTATTAGCTACATGCAGAGGTCAAGACGGCCATGTTGTATTCTAGAATGACATCGTCCACCATTTTAACTCACAGGGTGACTTTACAACACAAACCTAAAATGGCAGATTGACCAAAAATGGCGGCTTACATTGATTTTAAGGTCAGGACCTTGCAACACAGACTTTTCGCAAGTGACTTATAAGCAGCTTGGTGTAGGCCAATATACCTATATTCATTGCAATAGGAGGCACGATATACTTTCTCATTTGACAAACCCTCCTTTTGGCCTATGCCAAGTGCTAAACTACTTTGGATCTCTTTGCAAATAACTCTATTCATCATCGTCCATGCATCCTGAATCGCTGTCAGAAATATCTATTGCCATTAGGTCATTCGCTAGAATTTCTTTCAACAGATATTCCTTGGAAGTTTTATCTGGGGCATACACTTTATGTCCTATCGTACCTATCGCTTGTGCGCAACATCCCCCTAGCATCGAACATATACTAGGTAGACACTGAATACAACAACAAAGGAACAACAGAATTCCCAAACGATATACTTTCTCATTTGACAGGTCAATGCCATATTCCCATCTCACCAGTCATTCACCACTCATCAAAAAGCTGTAGATGGAACATGATTCTCACTGTCCAAATATAAACCAATTTTCAACCATACAGTGTGCTGTACGAGTGAAGGCCATTGCCCCTCTCCTCCTGATTCGACAGTCATCAGAAAGCCATAGATGGAACACTCTTCTCACTGTTGTGGGAAACCTGAAGGAGTCTCACCCATTGGTCCCCGGGGATCTGTCATCCAGGTGGCCTGGACACGGCCATCGCTATAGCATCCAGCTATGCTGAGATGGCTGTTTAAACCGAGGAGAAAGGCAGTGAGATTTGAGAGGAAGACAAGGAGGGAAATACGCTTGCCCTTTCCACGCAGAACCGTGACTTTCAAGAATTCTGAAGGGAAAGAAACACAAGACTGGGAATTGCAGCTGACAAATGGTGTAGCATGTGTCGAAGCTACACAGGGCCATCCCACACTGATAGCTAAGGCAGGGAGAAGTGACTGCCACCATGGTACCGTCCTTGACTCTGATAGCAGAGCGAAGCCAATTAGTTCAGCACAGCGGGTGAGTTGGAGAAATTGATAGCAGAACAGACTTTGGTATGCTCAAGTTTGCAAGCTGCAACATTGTATGAAGAATGAGAACTTGAACATTATTGAACTTTGTGAAAATCAGATTGGTACCAGATACAGAGTGGTCCAGCACTGTGTGGGTGCTAACTCGAAGGTCTCTGTTTGCTGCCACCCCTTCTGAACGGAAAAATCAAAGTGGTCCTGCAGCAGGCTGTGTTGAGTCCTGTGTACAATTGAAAGTCTCTGATTGTAAACGGAAGTTGGTCTGAGCCCGGCTGCAGGGGACTAATTATAGAAAAGGGGTCTGAGCCCAGAAGAGGGGGATCTTGGGTGAAGTATAACACACCCGAGAAAATGGTTGGGGCAAATGTGAACCAGAATGAGGGATGCCTACAAATTAAAGTTGGTCTGAACACAACTGAGGGTGGCTGACAGTGAAAGAAGGATAGGAGCCCAGCTGAGGGGGATCCTGGGCAAAGAGTAAATCACCCTACATGAAAATTGAGAAAGGAACTTATCTTTATAGTTTATGGGACATCAGGTCTTCTATGTCAAGAGACTTTGCACTAAAGAGACTTGGGCACAGAAGGCCCTGATTTTGGTGAAATGAAATGTGACCTCATGCCAGAGGAGCCCTGGAGTATTCTGTGCTCAATTGACCCATCTTGTCAGTGCTAAAAACATGTAGATGGGAGGCCTCTGGCTACACACCGTGACTTATCATTTTGTGAACACTTCTTTCTTTTTGTGAACATTATCCCACACTATTTTGTAGCATAGCAGTGAGGATTGGCAATAGATTTTTTTTGTAGTATACATCCTTTTATTTGACTAAACTCCACAAGGTCAGTATTATTATTATTTGATGGTTGTAGATTGCTCCCATCTTAGATTTATGTTCAGATTAGGTTGAATAAACACCCTTGATCTATGATCACTTGTGTCTGTCTTACTTTGATACCATGCCTTCCTTACATATGGTGTCAGAAGTGTGATGTGACTCAATTGAAACAAATTTGGGAACTATACAATTTCAGAAGTTTAGTCATAGAGCTTTCAGCACTCTGTTGCCACAAAAGAATAAATAGGCTTTGATATCTGCAGTAATAGAGAACCTATTATCCCCCATGGGAAAATAGGAATGATTCCTACAGATTTGGTTTTAATACTCCCTCCAGGCGATTACATAAGATTGGCCCCAAAATATGGCCTGGCTTGGAAGTTCGGTATAGATGTTCTAGCAGGCATCATCAATCCCGACTTACAGGGAGAGGTGAAGGTTTTCTTATAGAATCATGGCGAAATCCCATTTGAACATTTTAAAGAAAGTGAACCAGACAAAACAGAAAGCGGTACATTATGCTTCGGGGAAGCTGATAAGCCTTCTGACATCAAAGAAAGGAAGAGAGAAGAGCCTATCCCGACCTAACCTTTGCCCAGTAAATAACGCAGCCCTGGCTGAAGCTTTCTTACAAGCTATTCCAGAAGGAGAAGGTATAGAACATGGGAGCCCTTTTTTTCTTCTTAAAGCAGGGGTTGCTATATAGAAAAGAAATATCTAATGAAGGCTTAGAAAAAACACACCAAAAGGTTGTACTAGAGATTATGCTTACTCATCTAACTGGGCGATACTTAGGAAGATATGAAACCCAGACATATAATGAGAACTCTGAAGCTAACTTGTTCTTTCCTTTTGTGGCTTTATAAAAGGTTAAAATTCATAAAAATGAACAAACAGGTGCACTATACTGTGCTACATTTTACAGAAATGATTATTTGAACATGGATAAATGTGTTTCATTAGAGAGCTCACACACAGTAAATAGCGTATCTAGTAATAAGCTTCAACTACACATTTGGTGCTGGCTGGCTAACACACAGTTTTCTGTAACCATAAATGTTTCTTTAACAATTCTTGGCAGCTATGAGCCTCTTGTCATAACAAAAGCTCACTTCATAAATGGGTAACCCACATTAAATATAAATTGTGAATTACTTTAAGAAAACAAACATATTTCTATCTCACAACAGCCTGTAACAGCCTGTAAAATATTTCTTTCATACATTACATGCCACTCAATTACTGCATAAATACCTATGCATAAATACCTACAGCTGTTGGGATCAGTGGATTCTCGGGCCACAAGGTCAGGATTTACAGGACAGGAGAATTCTAATATGGTCCACTCCCCATCTAAGCCTAGAAGTGACCCACAAAGTCCTTCCCCAGCCTTTCTGCTTGTCTTGCCACCCAGGGTTAACTACATATAAGGGTGCTTGAGACTCCAAATTATTCTCATTACTGCCAACCTAGGACATAGAGAGAGAGAGAGAGAGAGAGAGAGAGAGAGAGAGAAAGAGAGAGAGAGAGAGAGAGAGAGAGAGAGAAGAGAGAGAGAGAGAGAGAGAGAGAGAGAGAGAGAGAGAGAGAGAGAGAGAGAGAGAGAGAGAGAGAGCACAAGACAGTTAGCCTGCAGCACATTCAGCAAGACACAGGAGAGTCAGTCTGCCCAGGAACTAAAATCCAGCCCTCACGACAGTCACTTTTATCATCCCCCTGTCCCTCCTACTTCATGTTTATTTAATCCTGTATAAATGTATGAAACATCTGCTAGTCAAATCACCTCCCCTTGACAAACCAGCCCATTAGATAGCCTGTGATTTCCTTGGTGTCTTTCACCAAGATTCAAGCTGCAGAGCTGAAAGAAAATGTTATATTCATCCCGTGCTATTTTCTTCTTCTGTACAAATGAATCATGGAGCAAGATTAAATAAATCAACTCACATCTAAATCCTGTCACGTATTCACTGTAAAACAAATCTAATGCCAAATTTTCCATATAAATGTTAACCTTGCACAGCTCAAATGCCTTTACATTTTATGAAGCGGGGCACTTTAACTCAGTGCACCAATGCTTTGCCCTCATAAGCAATTGACTAAATTGCATTGAACATTAGTAAGGGAATGGGTTATTGGGTCCTGCGATGTTAGTAGGATTAATATGTTCATTTTATATTTCACTGCATTTAGTGAATAACTGTGGTGTGGTGCGAATGATAAAAACCTGTTGTGCGGGTCATATTCAAATTAGCTGGCATGTGCTTTATGCGTTATATTACTGACATTTGCTAGGCACAGATTGAGCCTCACAAATGAGTCTCACACCCTTGGCCCTAGTTAAAATTCAAACCTTTTCTAAAATGTGGATGATGAAATGTGGAGCTACCCTTGTTGAAACTCAGAATAGGGAAACGTATTTCCCTATACACCCTCCTTTTTTTCTGCAAGGAAACAATCAAAATCATTGAAGGAAAAACACTTCTATGTTCTAAAATACATGTGCTTCTCCCAATTGGACCTTCGCTTTTCCCATTGTCATTAACACAAACATCATCATCTTCATCTTAATTGTAAGTACAATCAACCATATCAAAATAATCACCATTGTAATTGCCAAAATCACTCAATCTCTTTCCATCCAGGTCCCCCAAGTGAACCTATCTGTCTCTGTCAGGCCTAAACTACTTCTACTAATGTTATCTTTGTTCAGATTAATTTTATCTAGTTGTGTGTATGCTGTTATGTTTTGGTAAGAATTGAATATCTGGATCAATGCGAAATGTATTTTTCTGAAAGAAATCAATGTTCTTCACTTTCCCTTTCCACAAATCGACCATCAGCATGAAACGGGGTCAGTCCGCCGACCAATACCACTGGAACTTTAGGGTAGATATGTAGCACACACTATGCTGCAATTGTTTGACAATAAAAGAATCTTGATTAAGGTGAGTAATTGTGTAAATTGTCATTGAAGTGCTCACTAACCATCTATGCTTAATCAATCTAGCATGGGCCTACCCCTCAACCTTTGTATTACTTATAACCACCTCACAACCCTCAGACACCCTATGGTCTGCCCTTAACCCGCAACTAGCACCTGCTGCATCAGGTATACATGGCTTGCTTGGACATATATAATTCTAAACCTTGCATTTTACACAGATATCTCATTTTTGTATCAGATACAAATCAGGTTCCATGACGTGAAATGCTACCATCTCCGTAGTCACAATCTTAAGTTATTTGTCATCTTGCCAAAAACCTACATTATGTACTATCTTAGTTTGATAAATCACTACTTGGGTGATAAATGGAATGCAAATTAGAAAACTGATTTTCATTCTTTCCTTACTAATATATAATGGTATTGCACTTCCCATCTCAAATGTAATTCTTGCTTGGATTATCTCCACCTCCCTTTGTGCAGTCTGTGCCATCATTTGACGGTTGAGATCAGCTGACACAAAATACAGAGGAATATGGCCTTGAATAAACAGAGACACTGTGCTTTGAATTTCTCGTAAATACTTTGTCATAATGCTTTCAAACGGAGTTACACATTTAGAATGTCATGCTGCAATTGATCATGTTTAACAATGATACTGGTACTATACTCTAATATTTTGGCTTGCTCAATAAGAGCCAGAATTGTTTCATTCACATAACGGATTCCTTCACTCTGTCTGACCCTGAGTCCATCTAAAGCGTGTTGCAATTCTTTCAAATCATAACTCAATTCATGTGCCTTGTCACTCAATGGGCCTCATTATGACCCGGGTGGTACAGGGTAAACGGCGCCGTAAAAGGTGCCAGTGTCGTTTACCCCGTACCGTCTCATTACGAGGTCCCCTCACGGGACCCAGGAAGCAACGTCTGGTCAAACCAGGCGTGCTTACCGGGTCCCGCGAGGGGAAGAGGGAGCAAACAACGGGCCAACTCGTAATGGCCCATTGTTTGCTCCCTCTCCCATTCCCGTTCAGCCTATGGGGGCTGAAATGGGAATGGGGAAGGACCAGGTCCGGGTCCTTGGAGGGAGGAATTACCGGGCCTTCCGAACTCGGAATGGCCTGGTAATTCCTCATTCTGAGGACCTCGACCCGGATGCGATTTCGGCGGCAGCCATGCCGCCAATAGCGGCATGGCTACCGCCGAGGTCGTAATGAGGCCCAATGTGTTTGCAGATAAAGCATTGGCTTTAGATACTGTGGCAATTACAGCCATCACAGTTGTTGCCACCAAAAGACCAGTCACTCTTTTTTCCCTCCTTTTCTTAATACTAGATGAACTCATAAAAGTCTTTTCTAACTGCAACATTATTTCCTTGGTTGGCTAACAGCTCCTTCTTTACGTGGTCACACCCATTCCTCCACTTGCTCTGATTTTATTTCTGATCCATTAAGAAACCTTTCAATCACCAGATCAGGATTTAGGCTGATATAAATATTCTGGTACAATAACCTTATATTCCCTAATATAAAAACTGCTGTTTCTTCTACTGCAATTCCTGAGGCCGGTCCCGGTTCTATCAGAATGTGTCCTTTCTCAAATATGACGCATGGAGTGTTCATAACTACTGACAACAAAAGCAACCAAAAGGTTTCCTTTTTTTCTGCCACACAGGAAACATAGCCAGTCACCCTTCTCACTGTAGTCAGGATTTCCATTTGGGGTCATAATCTTCACCCCCTTTTTTGGTCCAGGTTTTTTCCCAGGGGACTCCAGTCCAGTGGTATCCTCCAGAGATCCTGCGCACTCTATCTCCGAGAGCGCTAACGGGAGAAATCATTATTTTTCTAGATCAAGAGAAAAAGACAACGTAAGAATCAAGTGCATCAATCCATTTACTTTTCCCTTTTCATTTGGAAATCTGAAATCAAAATTAATTATGCACACAAATGCACATTATACACAAAATACCATATAATGCAGTGAGGACATCTCTTTAAGTCCATTTGAAAATAACATGACTTAAGCACACTAATACAACACAGCACTATTTCAGACAACTGTTTCAAACACAACCAATCTTAAGACAACGTCTAAAACAATATTATGCAAATTAACTAAACATTTACCTATTTACAATACCCCTTTCTCTTAGTTACCTATTTATACTTGTATTCACTAATTTGACTTATCTTTCCCCATGTATGGTAAGTCTATTTAATATGTAAGCGCTTTACTTTCATGCCATCACATGGTTCACTCCCAGCTAGTCTCATTTCTCTATAGCCTTTTTAGCACATGTTTCGGGTGGAAGGGCTTAATCTAATGAACATGGATAAACTGTTCTACTGTTAATTCTCCCAACATTCTAGCAATTCTGTAGACCACAAGTGAAACCATATCTACAATTTGAATGGATTGTGTCCTCCAACGTATTCCTCATCTTAGATGTATTCCATCCAGCTTTAGCTGCTTCGGAAATGATTTCCTCGGCACAGGGCACTGTGCGTTGATGTTGTCGAGAAGAGGTCCCTCAGAGGCCTCCGTCGAGGGTGACGTCATTTGGTATACAAGTAGCACATGCGGTGCCCGATGGCCTCAGTTCTGTTTTTCTGCAGTACCCTGCATTCGGCGTTCAAAACGTGTAATCCTGCAGTTCGAAAATGTCCATCACGGACCCGTACCGAGAATGTCTTTGGTGCCTCGTTGAAGACCATGACATGGAGGCCTGTATGAAGTGTCAGGCAATGACGGGGAAGGCCTTGCGAGAGAGGAAGCGAAAACTGCAGGTTGGTCAAAAACCCGACCGAAAAGCCTCTAGCTTCGAGTCGAGGTCCCGTGAGGAGAAATCTCCTCGACGTGAAAGGCAAAAGCATCAGTCTAGGTCTCAAAGTGGTTCACACCACTCTCCGATGAAAAAGTCCAAGAAAAGACACCACCGGTCCCCCTCCACCTCATCCTCAGATGAATCCCCCAAAAGAATGAAATGCCCCACAAAATACTCTTCCTCCGAAGAATGGAAAGCATTTAGAATAAAAATGATGGAGGTGTTTGAAAAGACTAAGCCTTGGTCCACGCCTTCTTCGGAAGGTAGCTGGGAGCGTTACCATTCCCACACTCACACACCCTCGAGCCCGGGTGATCGAAGGAGAAAGGATCGGGAACCCTCCAGGATGCAGAGTGAAAAAGTCAGCTCAAGTCGATTCGACCGTTCGAGGTCACCTATGCCGTCCGGAACCCAACACACCTCGAAGTTTGAGCATTCGAAGAGCACCTCAACGCCCTCGAAGCCAGCTCCGTCGACTATTTTGTTGGCGCCATCGACGCCTTTGTCGACGTCGACCCCGAAGCACTCTGCGCCAAATGTTCCAAAGGCTCCAATTCAGCCAATAGCTGTCAAAATAACAGCAAAAGAAAAGGCTGCAAAGGCTGTAAAGCCTTCAGGCTCCACCGATACACCTCTCCCACTTCTCCCAGAAAAGGTTTTTAAACCTCTTCCAAGGAAGAATATTTAAATCTTTAACTTCAATTTTTGAAGAACAGGAGAGGTCTGATGAGGAGAATGTCCCTTTTGGACTGGAATATGGCACCCCATATGTCCCAGAATGCCTGATTTCTGAGGAAAGCAGGATGAGGGATCTGGTGGAAACCTTGCATAATGCAAGTGGAATTGATACTTCACCTGAACCAGGGGAACATGCCAGTCCCTGATACAGGCAGCTAATGACAAAGGTGGTTGAATATTTAGGATGGACTAAACCACCAACTCAGTTCATGCAGGATGATCTGACCGATATATTGGATCATGGTCCCACCGAAGATCCGGTTTTACCCTTCCATGTAGCCTTACAAAATATGGTGGCCAAAAATTGAGAGACCCCGGACTCTATTCCTCCGGTGAATAAGTCCCTCAATTACTCCACATGTGCCTTGGCAACATTTTCATACACTTTGTGGGCGTGCGTTGCAATGGCGGCGGAGCACATACCAGAAGGGGATGAAAGGGAAGGATTCCTAATTGTAAAAGGTGGAAAGGAGGCCATGTCGGAATCCCTTCAGTCTGGATTGGACACTGCAGATAATGTGAGCAGGTCCATGGGCACCAGCATGGTAATGCACAGATTTGCGTGGTTGCGAAAGTCGAGTTTCGCACTAGACGTGCAAAACCGTCTTTTGAACATGCACTTTAACGGGTCTCACCTTTTTGGCAACAAGGCTGACGAGAGCCTTGAGAGGTTGTAGACCTCAAAAGCGGCTGCCAAGTCTTTAGGAGCTGCTATTAGGCAACCTCAGCCTTTTTCTGCATCAGGACAATCTTGGAGGGGACGATCCTATCGTTACTACTCCTCATATGAAAAGGCAAAAGGTATTGCCAGTCAAAGAGGCCCGAAAAAGGCCACTCATGGTGCAAAGCCAGCCCCAGCTGCAGCCTCTTTACCATCAGCGGCCACAGCAACTGCCACAAAACCACTTTGAGGACTTGCATCACAAGAGACCTGTGGGAGGCAGGCTGTCACAGCACCTGCAAGAATGGCGAGCCATTACTTCAGATGTTTGTGCTCTAGAAATAATGGCCCAAGGTTACTGCCTCCCTTTTCTAATGCAACCTCAAAGCAAACCACCAGCGCGACACTCTTTGAAGTTTCCAGACGCGCTCCCACAGCAGGAAGTCTTAACCCTGCTGCAGAAAGGTGCCATAGAACCAATACCTGTAGCGGAGAGGAACAAGGGATGGTACTCCCCATATTTTCTGATTCCCAAAAAGGACGGAGGACTGAGACCCATCTTGGACTTAAGAGGCTTGAACAAGCTCCTCAGGAAGGACAAGTTCATGATGGTCACTCTTTCTCAGATCCTTCAGGCCCTTCAGATTCAGGATTGGTTGGTGTCATTGGACCTCCAGGATGCTTATTTTCATGTGCAAATCCATCTCAAGCACAGAAAATACCGGAGGTTTGTAGTTGGCGACTCACACTATCAGTTTCGAGTCCTGCCATTTGGGTTGACCTCCGCCCTTTGGGTATTCACCAAGTTAATGGTATTGGTGGCAGCACACCTCAGGAGAGGGGGGATTCACATGTACCCCTACCTGCACAATTGGTTGATCAGAGCACGTTCTGCTGAACAAGCCTTAGATCATCTGAAAGTCATCTGGCACTTCCTCCACAGACTGGGCTTCTCCCTCAATTTCAAGAAGTCACAAATTACACCTTCCCAACAGCTCCAGTACATGGGGCTGTATTATACACATCCTTGGGAAAGAGCTTGCCTCCCAAGGCGAGGGCTCAAGACATTCTTCAGATGGTTTCCAAATTCCATAATGCCCAAAATCTCCAGGCCTACAACTTCTTAAGTTTGCTCAGCCTCACTTTTCCTACTGCCAGAGGCATGCCTGAGGATGAGATCCCTTCAATGGGCTCTAAAGACTCAATGGTCCCAGTTCTTAGGTCAAATAACGGATCTCCTTCAGATTCCGAACAAGGTTCTGCAGGATATTCTGTGGTGGACTTGCACAGAGAACATCCTAAAGGGAGAACATTTTTGGCAACCGTGGCCGGAGATTACAGTAGTGACGGAGGCTTCACTCATGGGGTGGGGAGCTCATGCCAACGATCTGACAATTAGCGGTCATTGGTCTCCATAGGAGTCCAAAATACACCTCAACCTTTTAGAGCTGAGACCAATCAGACTAGTGATGAAGGCTTTTTTGCCATCTACCAGAGGAAAAAATGTCCTGATAATGACGAACAACACAGAGGCCATGCATTATCTAAACAAAAGAGGAGGTGTAGGGTCCCTACCTCTGTGCAGAGAGGCAATGCGGCTCTGGTATTGGGCAATTCAAGAAGGAATCTCCTTAACGGCAGTTCATCTAACCGAGGAGGAGAATATGACGGCAGACACTCTGAGCAGGCAAAGCACGGTGTCCCACGAGTGGGAACTGTCTCAGGAAGTCTTTCAGGAGATTTTCACCCTTTGGGAGACCCCTCAGGTAGACTTGTTTGCGACCAAAATCAACCGAAAGTGTGAAAAGTATTGCTCAAGGGAATTTCCCCCGAGAGGAGCCTTAGGGGACGCATTTGTGGTGGAGTGGAACTTCCCACTGCTACATGTGTTCCCTCCGATTCCCGTCATTCCTCAAGTCATCAGGAGATTGAGACAGTTTGGAAGCAGCATGATCCTAATTGCCCCGGATTGGGCCAGGAGAACGTGGTACCCGGACCTTCTAGACATGTCCATCTGCCCTCCATTATGTCTTCCTCAGTGAGAGGACCTTCTCTCACAAATGGAGATCCAGGTTCTCCATACAGAGGTCAAGACTCTCAACCTTCATGCTTGGTGGGACCTTCCAGATGACGTCATGGAGGTGTTGCTTTCGACAAGAAGGCCAGCAACAAAATATCTATACCGTTGACGTTGGAAAAAGATTTGCAAATAGTGCAGAGAAAAGAATGTTGATCCTTTTCTATGTTCTATCCCGGAAGTGTTGTCTTTCGTCTTGTCGCTGGCACAAAGAGGCCTTAATATTGGGACCATTAAAGGTTATCTTGCAGCGCTTTCCATTTTCAAGCGCTCTTCGGAAGAATGTTCCTACTCTAAAATTCTTTTGATAATACAATTCTTAAAGGGACTTACCAATGTGTTCCCTCCTTAACCTTTCCAAGTCCCAGTTTTGGACCTTAATCTGGTTCTAAAGTTTTTAATGTGTGCCCCTTTTTAACCCTTGCACACTTGTCCTTTGAGATTATTAACATTGAAAACCGCTTTCCTGGTTGCTTTAACATTTGCAAGAAGAGTGACCGAATTGCAGGCACTGTCTTCTGGGCCACCCTATACTGTGTTCCACAGGGACAGAGTGGTATTGAGGGTTAAACCCTAATTTTTGCCTAAAGTTGTGTCTGATTTCCATTTAAATCATAAAATGATTCTGCCCACGTTCTACTCTCCACCTCATCCCTGTAAGGAGGAGGAAAGATTGCACAGGCTGGATCCATTTCTAGGCTTTCCAAGCTTAGAGTGGATAATCAACTTTTCATTGGCTACACTGGAAGGAAATTGGGCCAATCGGTGTCAAAACAAACCATATCACGTTGGATTATGCTTTGCATTTCAGAATGCTACAGGTTGGTGGGAAAAGACTCACCAGAAGTCTTAAGGGCCCATTCCACCAGAGGCATAGCCTCTTCAACAGCCCTTCAAAGATGTGGTCCCATAAAATCTATTTGTGAGGCAGCAACGTGGTCATCGCTGCATACCTTTTCTAAATTCTATAGTCTGGATGCTTCCCAGTCTAAAGAGCCTGCTTCTCCTAAAGCAGTACTATATTCGGCCATATAATAGCATTACAAATCTACTCCCTCCTCCAGAGAGCTTTCTGCACTGCTTTGGGAGTCTATCTAAGATGAGGAATACGTTGGAGGACACAATCCATTCGAACAACAAGTTATTTACCAACTGGTAACGTTCTTTCGACTGGATGTTCCTCCAACCTATTCCTCATCGCCCTCCCATCCTACCCCTCTGTAGATTTTCCGGGTTATTGCCACTTCAACTCTGGCAAGGCTGAAACCTGGCTACCTACACAATAAAGTAAGTGGAGGAAAAACAGAACTGAGGCCAACGGGCGCTGCGCGTGCTACTTGTATACCCAAAGACGTCACCCTCTACGGAGACCTCCGAGGGACCTCGACTCGACGATATCGACGCACGGCACCCTCTGCCGAGGAAAACATGTATTCCATAAAGCTGGATGGAATACATCTGAGATGAGGAATACGTTGGAGGAACATCCACTCGAATGAATGTTACCAGTTGGTAAGTAACTTGTTCTTCTATATAGGCTGTGCCATGCTGCCAGAAATTTAGAATTTGTATGCTTATCTTTCCCAAAGTTGAATTTATAGATCTGGTCTCCTATTTCATATTCTCTCACAGATGTCTTCCTATCATAATGACTTAGCACTGTCAGCAGCATTTTCCAAATTTCGCTTTGCAAATGCAAAAGCATATTGCAAGTGCTTCATCAGTTCTTCCACAGATTCATGGATTATGGACACATTTAACAGAACCTGTTCATTTGTTCCGTAGAGCAAGTGTTGCAGCACAAACATTTTCCCACCTGTCAACATTTTGTGGGGACCGATATTTGTTAATTTTGTGTGTGTCAACCTAAGAGCCATTAGTACCAATTAAAGCTGCAGATTCCAGCTCGATCCTGCCTCAGCTACACACATTTTCAACATGTCAACTATTGATCTGTCACACCTTTCACTGCCCCTGAAGAGGAGGTCTGGTAAGAAATGTGTAGCGTCCTCTTCACACCCAAGATTTCCCAAATTTGGTCATTACTGCACTAGAGAAATTAATTCCACGGTCTGATTCTATTCTTTGAAGTCAGCCAAATCTTGAAAAAATATGATTCATCAGTAAAGTGGCTGCCGTTTGTTATTGTTATTGTTATTTTGCATTTATATAGCGCCTTATATACCATTGGTATGGTCTGAAGGCGCTGGTAGGTTAAACGCCCTTGGGAACCGAAGTTCAAATCAGTAGAGAGAGTAGAGAGAGCCAAAGGTGCGTGTGAGCACCGGATATGTGTGCAGCTGGTACGGTATTCGTGTAATAGCTGCTTCTTAGTGGTAGATGTGGTGGTTGAGAGATCAGGAGTATGTGTTTGTTCTGGCAGGATTTATCCAGACCGAAAGTGGCTGCGTTAGGCCTGAGGAAAACGCCTGGCTGGGGGGTCAGTAACCAGCAGTGTTTATTTAGAATGATGTGGAGTGTGCGGCAGATGTTGGTATGAGAACAGTTATACTGAATAGTGTCATAGTATCTCTGTGTTCTAGTTGAGTGGTGGTGTAAAGAAGAGGGTAAGCGTATGGTGGGTTATATGCTCTTTCAAACGTTCACTTCAATTCAAACCATACTATATAAGTCGCGCAAATAGGCCTTTCTCAATTCAACTTTATACAGGGAGGGTATTAGGCATAAATCTAAAACAACTTTGCACAGAGAGGTTATTAGGGAGATCGGTCGGTTCGGCCGGGCACGCTATTAGACTATTAGGATATTGGACACACTTCTAAATTCATCCTTTACAACGAGGCTATTGGGCACACTTCTAGATTCAACTTTTCACAGCGAGGCCATTGGGCACACTTCTAGATTCAACATTTCACAGCGAGGCTATTGGGCACACTTCTAGATTCAACATTTCACAGCGAGGCTATTGGGCACACTTCTAAATTCAACTTTCCACATAGAGTATATTGGGCACATTTCTAAATTCAACTTTCACTGCGAGGCTATTGGGCACACTTCTAAATACAACTTCTAAATGCATTTCTAAATTCAACTTTCACATATAAGCTATTTGCCGCGCTTCCAAATTCAGCTTTCCACATAGAGTATATTGGGCACATTTCTAAATTCAACTTTGATAGCGAGGCTATTGGGCACACTTCTAAATTCAACTTCTAAATGCACTTCTAAATTCAGCTTTCACATGGAAGCTATTGGGCACACTTCTAAATTCAACTTTTCACAGCAAGGCTATTGGGCACACTTCTAAATTCAACTTTCCACTGCGAGGCTATTGGGTACACTTCTAAATACAACTTCTAAATGCACTCCTAAATTCAGCTTTCACATGGAAGCTATTGGGCACACTTCTTGATTCATCTTTCCGCAGCGAGGCTATTGGGCACACTTCTAGATTCAACTTTCCACAGCGAGGCTATTGGGAACACTTCTAAATTCAACTTTCCACAGCGAGTCTATTGGGCACACTTCTAAATTCAACTTCTAAATGCACTTCTAAATTCGGCTTTCACATGGAAGCTATTGGGCACACTTCTAAATTCAGCTTTCACATCGAGGCTATTGGGCACACTTCTAAATTCAACTTCTAAATGCACTTCTAAATTCGGCTTTCACATGGAAGCTATTGGGCACACTTCTAAATTCAGCTTTCACATCGAGGCTATTGGTCACACTTCTAAATTCAACTTCTAAATGCACTTCTAAATTCGGCTTTCACATGGAAGCTATTGGACACACTTCTAGATTCAACTTTCTACATAGAGTATATTGGGCACACTCCTAAATTCAACTTTCACAGAGAGTATATTGGCGAGGGTTCAGAATCCTGAGTGTGGTGCATGCTAAGAATCACATATGCTAACAATCACATTTCTGTCTGGATTTGGTGCAGGCTAATCTTTGTGGTTCTCTCGGGGTATGGTACTAGTTAACACTATACTGCAGGCAGTGTATGCTGTCCAGCCATGAATAGGTTTCGGCTCGTGGTCACATATCTCTCTAATAATGCATGGTGTAGGTCTCTAGCAGTCTAGGCCATTGAAAGGTAAGTTAGAGTGACAGGAGCTTTCTGCAGTAGAGTAATTGCTCTACCCCCCACCCATGCCAGCACTTACAGTTTTGTCGGTGTCTGGTGGCTTCATTGGCTTCCCCTGCTGACACCTGCAGACACATCTTGGAGCCGCCAATGTCGGAGCCACCCTTTGCCTTGGGGCCCTTAGCCACAGGGGCTGCCGGCCAGGGGGCTGCCCTGGGAGGGATTATGATATGTGGCTAGGAGACCAATCAAGGTGCTGGGGGCGGGGTGGAAGGTGGGAGGAGGGAGGGAGAGAAGGAGCTGGGGAGATGCAGCGGCACGGGCCGTGGGCTCCAACGGATGGTCTGGGCTACCAGACCAGGCCCAGAGAGCTCACTGGCCTGGGGGCACTCACCTGCAATGCACCAGATGGCAAAAGAGCGTGCAGGGGGCCACTGGTGGGATACCCAGTAAGAAGGGCTGCAAAGCCCAATCAGGCTCTGGGGGCGGGGTGGGAGGCGGGAGGAGGGAGGGAGAGAAAGAGTTGGGGAGATGCAGCGGCACGGACCGCAGGCTCCAACAGATGGTCTGGGCTACCAGACCAGGCCCAGAGGGCTCACTGGCCTGGGGGCACTCACCTGCAACGCTCCGGATGGCAAAAGAGCGTGCAGGGGGCCGCTGGTGGGATACCCAGGAAGAAGGACTGCAAAGCCCAATCAGGCTCCGGGGGTGGGGTGGGAGGCAGGAGGAGGGAGGGAGAGAAGGAGCTGGGGAGATGCAGCAGCGCGGGCCGCGGGCTCCAATGGATGGTCTGGGCTACCAGACCAGACCCAGAGGGTTCAATGGCCTGGGGGCACTGACCTGCAATGCTCCGGATGGCAAAAGAGTGTGGAGGGGGCCGCTGCTGGGATACCCAGGAAGGAGGGTTGCAAAGCCCAAACAGGCTCCGGGAGTGGGGTGGGAGGCGGGAGGAGGGAGAGAGAGAAGGAGCTTGGGAGATGCAGCGGCGCGGGCCGCGGGCTCCAATGGATGGTCTGAGCTACCAGACCAGGCCCAGAGGGCTCACTGGCCTGGGGTTACTCACCTGCAACGCTCCGGATTGCAAAAAAGCTATGTACCATAAGGTAACTTATCCTTCGGTAGGATGTGAGGTTTATAGCGATTGCACAGTCATGTTTTGAGACCAGACTGGTCTCGATAAGTGCTCACAAAAGTGTCTGCTCAACTGAGAATTTGCTTCTTGTGTTTTACAAAATGGAGTTGTTTGCACTAAGAAGGCAATGCCAATTGATTGTCTATTGTTGTTTATAGTTCTAGATTTGCCAATACTAAGATCCTGTTTCTTTAAGGAGCTTTATGTTGGGTCCCTCCCACGTGCAAGCACTGCAACAGGAATTCAGTTAATGGTGCTCAATTTAATGACGTTGGATGAAAGAAAGACCAAGTCTGCCTGAACCTAGGTTGCACAAAGCTGCTCGATGCCAGCGCTTCACTCGCTGATGTTGCTTATATTGTGAGCTACCATGACTCCTGTATTGGACGTCAATGTTTCATAATTAATATTTCAAATCATGAAATGTGAAACATGTATATCAACAACAGCACCCATACACAACTATCCTGCACTGTTTGTACCCACAGGAACCCCAAAAACTCACTTTGGTGTTGTAAGGGCTGGTCTTTTACCTCTACATGAAGCAGCTGCAGCTCTGGCACTCCAAGATATAGTATTCCAACATCATGTGGGGGAATCACAGGATGTGGCTCAGGAAAACCATACGTGGGAAATCGACCATATCGCAATGCCGAAGGCCATAGCATGGAAACCAATAAATTCTACAACTGCGTCAAAAAGAGTACCATTATTAAAACAAAACCCAGCAGTTGTGAATTATAACTAATCATTTTGACTTGTATATAATACTTTAGGCACTTTACTGGGTTGTATTGCCCAACTAAAAGATACCAATTTTACAAACCTTTGAATGACCTACAGGTTATTAAACAAAACGTGTCCACAGCCTGCTGAGCAATCATGCCTTCGCCAATTCTAGTCCTCTGAGCCAATCCATAGTGGCATTATGAAATAACGCGATACATGCCCCTGAAATAAACTTGTTAAATCCACTTCCACTGTGGCGACAAGGAATGAAGAGACTGACCTAATGGTACAATAATGGTTGCTATAGACTTGCACTGCAATCTGGAGCTGGAATACACTCCATCCATTTATACATTAAACAAACGGCCGTTAACATGTACCTGTTTCCCCTTGCTGATCTCCTAACAGGCCCTACACAATCTACTTGCAAATCATTCCATGGCAGTGCCAAACCCCTTTTCATTAATGGTGCTCTATGATCTGGTGATGCAGGCTAAAACTGTGCACACACTAAACATTCTCTGATGTAGAGCTCAACATCTTGAGACATGTGTGGCCAATAAGCTAAATATTTTAAAGTTTTCTGTGAACATTTGTGGCCTGCAGTTATGGCATAATGGGCATGATGTAAGATCAATCCCGGAAATGACAAAGGCACTACCCATTTGGCCTGTCACAGATTCTCTAATCATCAGTCCATCTTGTAACCTAATTCTCTTTTTGTGTTTTAATAACACCCTCAATTCCTCTTACCCTTTGCAGTCCTCCACATTCAGAGGATGTTGTTCTAAATCGAGAAAATGGGTGTAAAAATAGCCCTAGAATAAGATCCTCTTTTTGTGCCTTAATCACATCTTGATCTGGAGTATCAAAACTCCTTTGTGTCACAGGCTGTTAACTGCTTTCAAAGTTTTGGAGTGTGTTATCACATCCACCTGTATTTCACCAAGCAGATGTTCAACAGAAAATAACTCCCCCATTACAGCTCCAATTTTGACAAATGTATCTGCCTTTTCATTTCCTTCCTTATACTCACCTGGTGTTTTCAAATAACCACATATTTTCCTCCAGTGGATTATCAGGTCATTTTCAGACACATGTTTGTCTATAGCTTTAATCATCTTGCCATGTTTAAGTGGCTTCTTGTATATGTGAGCATGCCTTTCATCTTCCAGCCAGGTAAATACTTCACAAAACGATTTCGCACATAATTAGAATCAGTGACTAAAACTATTTCTTTAACTATGTTTTCTACTGCTGTACATATTGCCTTATACATGGTGGCCAATTCTGCAACTTGACTGCTTTTGGGGCATATCCTCATGCTTACTCTTAGAATTCTGTCATATTTAAACCACATATTTCTTATTCCTGCACAAATTCTTTTTCAGCATCATTTGCTATGTGGTATGCACATCCATCTACATGCACAAGTGGTTAATCCTTACATGTTTCTTTGTTGAAAATCTTGTATGAGTATTGCTCAAATTCATGTAAACTTGACTCTAGATCTATGTCATCAGGCACACAGACTGCTGCACAATCATGTAACTTTGCTAGCCCTTGAGCAACTGGGCTCTTGTTATTTTGTCCATATCACACTTCTACTGGAAATCCCTGAAGTGCTAATGTCCATGAAGTGATTCTTGACTGGGCCAAATTCGCTGATCTGATCATCTTACTTTGCAAAAGATGCAGAGGCTGGTGATTTGTTTCAACATTCACGTCCTGCTCTTGGATTATGGGACGGAAATGTTGTAATGCCCAGACAGTGGTCAGAAGCGCTTTTTCACAATCACTAAATTTGATCTCTACCGGTGACAATACTTTGCTAGCATATGCAATTGTTGTGTCTTGACTGTCGTGCATTTAGAAGAGTCCTCTGTCCACAAGTGCCGCACAGAGAGAGTCCAAATCACTCTCTGTACAACCTTTGAGGCCACAGGTGGGAGATGATCTTCCGGAACCACGGACCTCTGGGAACCTCGAACCACTGTAAAGAAAGCACTGGTTAAGTATGAAGCCCAGAGAGCAATAACAAACCAGACAACAAACAAGTGGAACGGTCTTACCAAGTAGTGACAATGGTGATTCTTCTGAACCTATAGGGGTTCCGGGACCCACCAGGGCTTCTTTCCCAGCACGGGGCAGTAAGCCCAGTAGATCAGGTGGTGGTGAGTGTGCCAGACCACCTGATGCCAAAGTCTGGACAAGGAAACCAAGAAAACGTAGTATCAAAGGGATTAAGCAAGTAGTAGTCTAGAAAGAAGTCTGTGATTGGTAACAAGAAATCCAATAAACCAGAAGCCAGAAGCCAGGGGAATCCAATAGCAGTCCTTAATCCAATCCTGGGTCAGTTTCCAAGCAATCCAAATGTGAGTAATCGAAGCGCCGAACAGTGTCCATGTAAACAGCTGTGAAGCATCGAGTGTTCCGATGCGGCTGTTTAAATACCGGCGGTGCATATTACTTTCCGGTCACGTGACCTGCGACTGCATCACGTGAACATGCCTTAGTAACATGTGAGCGGGACGCATTGGTCATGTGACCCGGAAGTGGGGCATGAAGCCGGTCTCGCAATCGTCAAGGAACACGCCAATGGAGCGGGCGTCCCCGCGAGTGGGAAGCAAGTTGAAACACACGCATTAGCACATGGGGATTCGGGGAGAGCACACGTGAGTCCTGGAACCGGGCAAGAGGACGGGGCAGAGTGGAGGTACGGGGATGGGCATTGGGGACACAGGGAACACTGAGGGGTGAGTGCATGACAGCAATGGTTTTGTTATTTGCATCATGTTTTTGATATAACACTGTGGACATACATGGATCTGTGAATCTTATTTCTACAAAGAAATCCTGGGTTTTTATTGGATATGCCAAACATGGCACTTTCATTAGCCACCCTTTTAGCAAGGACCCTGCCTCACTTTGTGTGTTTTCCCATTTCCAAGGTACACCCTGCTTCAGTAATCTTGTCAAAGTTTGAGTAATCCCTGCTTAATTTTCAATTAATTTTCTGTTGTAACTTGTCATTTGCTAACAAACTCTTTAGACTTTTCAAATTAGTGGGATCTTTCAGCTTCTGAATTGCTTCCACCTTTTTCTTTTATGGATTTAATCCAATGCTATGTTACTTCATGGCCTAGGAAGTTTACCCTTTTTCTGCACCACTGTGCTTTCTGTAAATATATGTTTGCCCCAGTCTTCTGTAGTTAACTGAGTATATGTCTAATCTCATCAAAATGTCTTTTCAAATTGTCATTTTCGATTAGCACATCGTCCATAAAAACTAATGTTCTTCTTTCAGCTGCATCTAGGAGGTCCTTGCTCAGGAATATCCCAAACTCACTCCCACTACTGATATTCCCAAAAGGGGTCTTGGACCATGCATATTGTGATTTGTCAAATGAAAATGCAAATACATTTTGAATGTCTTCAGCTAGTGGCACACACCAGTATCCAGCTGCAAGATCTACGGTGGTAAATGTCTTTGACACGTAAACCTGTACACGGCCCTGCTCAATAAATGGAAGGGGCCACCTTGAAACAGCTACCTTTTTGTTTAATTCTCATAGATATGCACACAAGCACCATTGGCCATTGGGTTTTAGCACACCTACTATAGGAGTATTCTGATATAATCCATATAGTCTAACCCTCAGAAACTCCAGACTCCGAGCCAGACTCACAAGACTCCATGAGCCTCTAACTAGAACCTTACACCCCGCCAACAAAAGATCCAATAACCAGAAGTTAAATATCACCCATCGCAATATCCTGGGGCCTTTAACTTCTCACACTAAAATAAAACCTACCCAATCCCCCTCTTAAAGGAGGATTGATAAAAACCAGATCCCTCCCTGACTGCACATGTCATAGATATCGGTGACCTGATATCGGCTGACAACCTGGACTTTCTTGCTATCACAGACTCCTGGCTGCATCACACAGCAGGACCCCTACTGTCATTACCAATCCCAGATGGGTATACCATACTGAGACGGAACAGAACTAATATGCGAGGCGGCGGTATTGCCATCACCGCTAAGACTAGCCTAAGTATGAAAACTATACCCACCCTAGTTTCTGAATCTTGTGAAGCGCTCACCATCAAACTTCCTCTGCCTAACTCCCAGTCTCTGACTATCCACCTCATCTATGGGCCACCTGGACCCATAGGAACATTTGAGGAGGATATCTACAGCCTACTATCCCACAACCTTACAATATCCTCCCAATTAGTTGTCCTAGGAGACTTTAATCTGGGATATAATGACCCATCAGACAAACACACCACCACCATTGCCAATATTCTCTCTGAATTCGGCATAACTCAAAAAATCTTTGAACCTACTCATACTAAAGGGAAAACCCTTGCTTTGCTGGCAGATTACAACTGCACTGCCAACATCAAATCCATCTCCCCTCAACCTTGGACAGACCATTTCCTCTTGTCCTTCGAACTCTCCACCTCCAGACCACTCTATCCAGTTCCTACCATGGCCCCGCCATGTCCAACAAGGAACAAAAAGTGCATTACTAAGGACAAAGTGATTCCCGCTATCCTACACACTCTTAAGCAATTAGCGGATCACCTAGACCCGGAAATGCTAGTAGATGAGTATAACAAAATCATGTTAACCACACTCAGCAACATTGCCCCCCTAAAACTCAGACCGAGTAAACCCAAATCCCATCTAAATAAATGGTTCACTCCTGAACTAAAGGACTTACGACTACTTAAGAGGAGATGTGAAACCGCTTGGAGGCTAACCCCCTCAGAAGACCATAAAAACAAACCAATGGAAATTACCTCCCACTACAAGAAGGAAATCCATTTGGCCAAGCGTAACTCATACAATAAGCGTATATCGAATGCTATTTTGAGTATGAAGGAACTGTTCACTATCCTCAAGGATTTAGAGTCACACACTCCTATTCCGGATCCATGCTCTAAAGATAAAACATGGTGTGCAGATATACAACAAGCACTTTCAAATAAAGTAACTATGCACCAAAAGAAACTAGCTAATAAAAAAGTCTCCCTCATTCAACCATATGAGACTAACAATCTGAATACCGACCCCCTTTCAAAGGAACAGGACTCAGCTGTTCTATTCATGTTCTCAAAAATCTCTATCATCGAGGTAGAAAAAGTCATCCTGTCTCTTAAGCCATCCAACTGCCAAGGAGACCTCTGCCCAGCCCAGCTTATAAAGGATGCTGCCAGAGATCTAGAACTAGTCAATGCTTCTTTTGAAACTGGCATTGTACCCACCAACCTGAAACAATCTTGGGTACTGCCTTTGCTCAAAAAGCAAACACTAGACCCACTTATACCCACAAACTACCGTCCCATCACAACAGTCCCATTTCTGCTTAAAATCCTGGACAAGATTGCTTATAACCAAATTTAAAAATTCTTGGAAGAACTTAAGCTCTTAGGAGCACGCCAATCAGGATTCCGTCCCCAACACGGTACTGAGACTACCCTCATAGATTTGATGGCTCAAATAGATGAACTATCAGACAAGGGAAAAACAAACCTCCTCCTGTTGCTTGACCTTTCAGCTGCATTCGATCTTGTCGACCACAAGGTCCTTTGCAGCCACCTAGACTCAGCTGCTCATTTCTCCAAGGGGGCAATAATCTGGATTGAGTCTTTCCTTAGCAACAGGAATATGATGGTGTTCTCCCCTTCGGCAGTGGCTGAGCCGATTCCCATTCTGTGTGGAGTTCCCCAGGGCTCCTATGTCCCCCCACTTTATACAACATATTTACTAAGCCCCTTTTTGATGATCTGGACCTTCTTGGCATCACCTACACTAATTATGCAGACAATATCCAGATTCTCCTTCCACTTTCCGGGGATTACAACAAGGATTTGGCCTTGGTAAATAGAGTGTATCTCATCATCCAGGCATGGATGGCAACCCAAGGTCTATGCCTGAATGATGATAAAACTGAGTTAATCATCCTAGGTACTCACTCCAATCTCAAAAAACTAGGTCAAGACTACACCTCTTTTGAGATTGATGGTAATATCATTAAGGTGTCCAAGGAGGTAAAGACACTTGGCCTCTTCCTGGACTCTACACTCTCCTTTGTTAAACAGGCCAAATCTATGGCATCAGCCACAGTTTACACTTGTAAACTCATTAGCGCAGGGACACATTTTCTCTCAGATAACAATTGCATTATCTTAGTTAGAGCCCTGATTCTGTCAAGGCTCGATTATTGCAATGCTCTATGTATCGGGGCTTACAAATCTATCATCCATAGAATTCAAATCCTACAAAACAATGCCTTGAGAGCAGCTCTTGGCATATCCAAAAGATCACACATATCAAAGATTAGGTGACAAAACAACTGGCTTTCTACACAAAACAAAATTCACTTAAGAGTTGCATCCCTCGTTCATCAAGCTCTGAATAATGCCACACCTAGCTATCTCACTGACAGATTCCTAAAGAGAAGCTCCACCCGACCAGCAAGAACCACTAATTTAAATAGCCTTATCATACCCAGATACAGGCTAGTTAAGGCTGGGGGAGGCAGCTTCCAGGTCTGAGTAGCCCAACTATGGAATTCATTGTCACACTCTCTACGTGAGGAGCAGCCTTTTCTGAAATTCAGATCCAATTACATTAATATACTGAAGTCTGCCGACATCTAGTTGCTCACTAGCCCCCACTACACTTCTGATGCTGTCATGGTCATGAAGTCAGGGGCACAGGCATGTAGGGGTCGCATGCACAGGAGACCTGGATGGACACTGTCCGGGCGCCTTTAACGCCAGGCTCTTGAACAAAAGTAAACAAGAACATCCATTTAACACCAAAAAGCTTTTATTATGGACATAGCACTTCAGATGCATCAACATTCCATCCATTAAGCAGGATTCATTAACCTTGAACATTCCATCCATTAATCAGCCCCAAGTGTATTCTTGGTTGTGGCAGCTAATGGATTGCCTTTGCGCGTGCTTACTCTCTAGGAGTGGCAGAGTGTGGCTGGTAAACCGGCCCTAGTGGGCGTGCCCAGGATCTCAGCTATATAAGCTGCCCCGATCCTCAAGACAGACGCTTCACGTTATTCTGAACTTGCAAGCAGCGTAACGCTCACCGTCGCCTTAGGTCAGACTTACCTTTGAAGATCCTGCTTCCTGGATATCTTGCCTCCTGCCAGCATACTTACCAACTGGGTGAAGCTGTTCTTACCTGTACATCTCTTCGGCAAACCAAGTATTCATCTCTACACTTTCCGGAATGCTGAAATCTTCATCTTGGCACCGCAGCACGACATGCTCCATCGTCGACAGCAGCGCCTGCAAGGAAAAACAGAAGACAAGGTTAGACATAAAAAAAAACAGTCAGTTTAAAGTTGCGCTTCATCATACGTCGCGCTTTTCCTTAAACCATCACTTACCTGCTGTCGAACATTGTGGTTGCTGTCGAACAATGCGGTAGCATCCGTCTTCCATCCGGCCGCGTCTCACATCTCACAGCTGCATTGAGGCCGCATTTCTATCTAAGGGAAGAAAACAGAGTACAGAGACATTATTGCGGGCATAAATAGGACCAACATATAAAGACATTAAACAGAAAGAACAGCATCACAAGAGCTCAAGAAAGACTTAACAATCATAAGGAGAAGCATAGTAACAGCTGAACTGGACTAATCCTTATCAGGGATCAGTGAAGGAAGTAGATCCCATTTGACGCGTCCATGCCAGAAGTAGCAGGATGGAGAGCTTATCTTCCATAATTCAAAGGTGCGCTGTATGGGCCGGCGTGTGCTCACAGAAACCGTACTTTGGGGTGAAGGGTTCGAGAGGTACAACAATCACAGATTGGCGCACTCACACACTCTTATCTCCACGCAGAAGCATTATCACCATGTACCACCACTCACAGCTTTTCTACTGAGGGAGAGGCTTGAAGGGGGTGATTCAAGTTCAGGGAGGTCTGCAACCATGCCCCAACGCCTCCACAGAGACCAGGTGAGAGTAACAGATACCTTCTAGCATATATACATTTATAATCACTATCCTGTGACCTATCTGTACTTCTTACCTTCAGGCTAGTGGTGTAATGACCCTCCTGTGTCCACATATAGACTATCCTGTCTGCACTCTGAAACTATCCTCTATGGCATGTATATACTCTATCTGTATATATTCTATCTGTATATATTATATCCTTGTCGGTAACTGCTTATTGACCTTCTATGGCTTGTATATATTTTGTTTTTGCTTGTAATCTGCAACTATGTAACCCCATGCCTCACATATTCTGTACTGCAACGCCCGGTTACTGTCGGGTCTGGTGCACATTATAAGTAAATAAAATAAACAAAACAAACAAACAAACACACTATGAATAGGCCTTATCATTCCTCTAAATTCAACATTTTTGGTTATTTCAGCCAGTGACTCCAGACATGCCAAGGTCAACCTATATTGCCACACAAATATCGGCTCCCTACCGTGTCCTTCTGGTAGTGTGGCAACATGCAAATCGGCCAGCCCACAGTCATAGTCATCTTTGCCAACAACCTTCTTGAATCCATAAATATTTTCCTTATTTGGTCTTTTTCTTCTTCATTTGTACAAGCATTTGTAACTTGAATCTGCTCCTCTGCCATTTTAGAATACTCTGAAAATCCTCCAAAGGAGGAACTTCTGTACTTTCCTCTAACCGTGTGGCATTGTCTCTGTGGAGAGTCACTGCACTCAAATATTTTGGAATATTGACCTCCACTTCATTATGCTGCTGTTCTCTTTTTGATTCACCTAATTCAAATAGGATGCAATCCTCCTAATGATTGAATGCCATTTCACTTTGCTCATAGAGGGTACACAGATTGAACTTTAAAGATTCTCTTAGGCTTTGACTCCAATGATTCTAGCAATTCACCCTGTGCAGTCAGGTAGCTTTCAGTGATGTTCCCGATCACTGGGTTACTGAAATCAGCAGTGTTCTAAGATTTTTGTACTGCCATTACTACTGATGTATTCTCTTCCAAATGAATGTCTTGACACCCTTTATTGTCCACCAGGATTTTAATGGGTCCATCCCCAATCTCTAGCAATGGTGTATATTCGCATTCTAATCCCTGCTGCTTTATGGATTCATTTAGGCACACAAATTCATCAGAATCTTGTATCTGTTGTCCCTTCATGTATTTTAATGCTACTGTGAATTGCCTGGTAAATGCAGGAATGGTAAGATCCTTTTTCACTTGAAGCTCAATTGGATATGGCATCATTTAGGCATCATGATAAGCTTGCCTCTTGATTTCAAATTCAGGCGCAGTTCCACCCAATCTGGACTTTTTGATTTAGATTTCTAATACCATATACATTCTGTGCATTATGTCATTTCCTAAATAGAATTCATTTTGTGTTCTGATCACGATCCACATAATGTAATCTTAAGCATGCGTCTTCCTACAATTCTTTGTCCCAACTCAGGGTCATCAAGGCCAAAGATGTGTTGTTTTTTTTTTATTTTAAACTTTGGGATCTCCTTTCTGTCAAGTATTTGCCAGAGTACCTTTTCACTAATGAAACTCCTTTAATGCTCAAGCCCCAAAGCTACTTCAATCGTTTCAGAATGCCAAATCAGATGGCTAGTATTCCATGGCTGCCCTTCTACCCATATGTATTTCTGAAATTGTTGAATTGCGTTTTTCCTGATTTAACTCTGGGTGTTTTCATCTATTTCGGTTTGCCATTTTTTCTTAGGAACCAAATAAATCTCCAAAGACTACTCTTTTTCTCTTTGCATTTCATCCTGACACATGAGAATGACAGTGATACTAGGCATACAGCCATTGTGAAGACATACTTCCACTGCACTTGCTTTCTTATTTAGCAACAGCGTGGCATTCTTTTACACTGTTACTTTGGGTAATTATTATTTTTTTTAATTTTTTATTGGCTATTCATGGTTATACAAAAGAAAAACCTTAAAGTCATTTGATCCAACATCTAAAATCCAAAGTAAAAATCAATAAACACTTGAGTACAGATCCAACTTGAAGTTTAGTTCATTAGGTTTACCATCAGTCCAGTTCTCTAGATGAAGAATTTGGTTCTTACATTATCTTGAAGATTGCAACAACCAGTGTGATTGAAACTCGCTCAACCGCTAATAGTATTTTCCACCAATCTTCTTTAGATCTGTATCCATACTTCTTGACCACTTCAGACATGAGTTTCAACCGTAAATCTTTTGTTGCAGAACATATCAATACCAAACGAACAAGTGTCTCGATCGTCAAATTCTCTTGGCACAATCTGCAAATCACTGGTCCACCACCAAGTTTTTTTGGTGTTAGAATTTCCCTAGTCGGAAACAAATTAAGCTTAAAGTTTGTATGCTTGCCTTTTGTCATGGGTCTGTATCCAATACGGTATATATATTACGCGGTAGCGTCCATGTAGTTATGGTGAAGTTGGTGTTTCCATAGGAAGAGCATTTTTTGGGCGGCTTATAACTTCGCTCCCTCTGGACGAATCCTCACCAAACTTTGCAAAAAAAGTATATGGCCCACTCCAAATTTTTGAGAGGTTTGGTCCAGGGGGGGCAAAGTTATAGAGGGGTCTCAAAACTTTTGTTTTTTCCCATAGACATAATGGGAAAAAACTTTGCGCACGCCTACAGCCCAAACCGCTGGATGGATTTACACCAAATTGTGGCAGGAGTGGGGGCTTGGTCCCGAAAGCGTGCTTTTGCAAATTTGTTGTAAATCCGTCCAGTATTTTTTTTTAAAATGACCAAAATGTAAGGCAAAAAAATTAGTGATATCTCCGTTCGCTCTGAGGACGGACTTCCTGGTTCGCTCCGGGGACAGTGCCCTGATTGGCCGAGCGGCTTGCGTGATGTCCGCCGACATTCGACGTGTTCGCTGATTGGACGGCGTGGTGCGTGAAGCGCGTCAGATTTTCTGTGGCGCCCGCCATCTTGCATTCGCGGACGACCGCGGACAGCGCGGTGAAACTTGGATTAAAAATTGTATTTAGTGGAGTGTGTTGGTGAGTAAGAGTGTTTGGGGAGGGTGGGGGAGTATGAAATAGGTTCAATGTTCTGTTTTTTTATATGCTAGACACTTTTGTTGTGTTCGATTTGTCTGCGGACAACACGGCTGTTCTGAAATGTTCTATATAAACTAAATGGTGGGGTGTTCTGAGGATGGAGTATGTGTCCGTGTTGTTCGCAAGCAAGCTAAAATTGAGCTAAGAACACTCGCGGTGTCCTTAAATTTTCATACATAAACCAAATGGGGGTGTCCTGAGGACGCTGTCCGTATTGTACTCTGGCAAGTTGAATGTGTTCTAAGAACACTCGCGGTGTCCTGAAATGCTCTGATTACTTACCAGTAATCTTCATTACTCCTAGTCCCACTCTTCCTCGTCACAGTACTGACGACCCTCCTCACCCTCCCGGCGGGGAAGGTCCCATGCTCCGGCTTGGTAATACGAAACTGAGTGATGTGGATGTGAGGGAGGAGTTATAGGAATTTAAAGAAATAGAAGAAGTTCCTGTGTCGGAGGCAGGGGCCTCATGAAGTAAGTACTGGGACGAGGAAGAGTGGACGTGGAGGTAATGTTTGCAATTAAACAAAATGGGGGTGTTCTGAGAACACTGTTCGTATTGTTCGTTGTCAGGTTGAAAGTGTTCTAAGAACCCTCCTTATGCCCGTTGACATTACAATTTCTTATGGCCCTTACCCGACTTTTTGTCCACTAAACAAACGATAAATCAGGCTGCTGTGGGTCGACATTATGTGATAATCCTATCAATTGCCCCATCGACCTGGCTGACCTGCTTTTGTGACACTATATCATATCTCCCGCCCCTAAGCCTGACATTATCAAAGCATTCATATTCCCCGTCTCTCTCTGTGACGGTACAGGGTGCCTAGCCAAACACGCCCAGTCGTCTCCAGTCCTATGCGACTTACACAGAATCCAGAAAACAACACAGATCATCTCACAACACAGCGCGCAACAATTCAGAATGTGAAATTGTGATTTAAAAGCAAACAGCAAGATTGTGTTCCGCGGACAGTGCCCTGATTGGCCGAGCGGCTTGCGTGATGTCCGCGGACATGCAACGTGTTCGCTGATTGGACGGCGTGGTGCATGAAGCACATCAGATTTTCTGTGGCGCCCTCCATCTTGCATTCGCAAACGACCGCGGACAGCGCGGTGAAACTTGGATTAAAAATTGTATTTAGTGGAGTGTGTTGGTGTGTAAGAGTGTTTGGGGAGGGTGGGGCAGTATGAGATAGGTTCAATGTTCTGTTTGTTTTATATGCTAGACACTTTTGTTGTGTTCGATTTGTCTGCGGACAACACGGCTGTTCTGAAATGTTCTCACAACACAGCGCGCAACAATTCGGAATGTGAAACTGTGATTTAAAAGCAAACAGCAAGATTGTACATTTCGTAAAGTACTTTTATTTGACATCAAATGTTTAGAGAATATTCAGCAATTTGCATTTGTCTTTGCTGTCGATCCGCAAAAGTTCATCTTGAGTCATGCGCTGTTCCTTTGCGGTACACAGAGTGTTGGTTTATGATAAAAGAAGCACTATGGTCGCACTGATAATCGGAAAGCTGTTCCAACAACGAGGCATCAGACCACCATAAAGGTTGGTATGTTGCTTCTAGCCGCCAGTACCGCGTAAGGCCCAGTCGTCTCCAGTCCTACGCGACTTTACACAGAACCCAGAAAACAACACAGATCATCTCACAACACAGCACACAACAATTCAGAATATGAAACTGTGATTTAAAAGCAAACAGCAAGATTGTACATTTCATAAAGTACTTTTATTTGACATCAAATGTTTAGAGAATATTCAGTGATTTGCATTTGTCTTTGCTGTCGATCTGCAGAAGTTCATCTTGAGTCACGCGCTGTTCCTTTGCGGTACACAGGGTGTTGGTTTATGATAAAAGAAGCACTATGGTCACACTGATAATCGGAAAGCTGTTCCAACAACGAGGCATTAGACCACCATAAAGGTTGGTATGTTGCTTCTAGCCGCCAGTACCACGTAAGGCCCAGTCGTCTCCAGTCCTACACGACTTTACACAGAACCCGGAAAACAACACAGATCATCTCACAACACAGCAACCACAATTCAGAATATGAAACTGTGATTTAAAAGCAAACAGCAAGATTGTACATTTCGTAAAGTACTTTTATTTGACATCAAATGTTTAGAGAATATTCAGCGATTTGCTTTTGTCTTTGCTGTCGATCTGCAAAAGTTCATCTTGAGTCACGCTCTGTTCCTTTGCGGTACACAGGGTGTTGGTTTATGATGAAAGAAGCACTATGGTCGCACTGATAATCGGAAAGCTGTTCCAACAACGAGGCATTAGACCACCATAAAGGTTGGTATGTTGCTTCTAGCCGCCAGTACCGCGTAAGGCCCAGTCGTCTCCAGTCCTACGCGACTTTACACAGAACCCGGAAAACAACACAGATCATCTCACAACACAGCACACCACAATGCAGAATATGAAACTGTGATTTAAAAGCAAACAGCAAGATTGTACATTTCGTAAAGTACTTTTATTTGACATCAAATGTTTAGAGAATATTCAGCAATTTGCATTTGTCTTTGCTGTCGATCCGCAAAAGTTAATCTTGAGTCACGCACTGTTCCTTTGCGGTACACAGGGTGTTGGTTTATGATAAAAGAAGCACTATGGTGGCACTGATAATCGGAAAGCTGTTCCAACAACGAGGCATTAGACCACCATAAAGGTTGGGATGTTGCTTCTAGCCGCCAGTACCGCGTAATGCCCAGTCGTCTCCAGTCCTACGCGACTTTACACAGAACCCGGAAAACAACACAGATCATCTCACAACACAGCACACCACAATTCAGAATATGAAACTGTGATTTAAAAGCAAACAGCAAGATTGTACATTTTGTAAAGTACTTTTATTTGACATCAAATATTTAGAGAATATTCAGCGATTTGTATTTGTCTTTGCTGTTGATCTGCAAAAGTTCATCTTGAGTCACGCGCTGTACCTTTGCGGTACACAGGGTGTTGGTTTATGATAAAAGAAGCACTATGGTCGCACTGATAATCGGAAGGCTGTTCCAACAACAAGGGATTAGACCACCATAATGGTTGGTATGTTGCTTCTAGCCGCTAGTACCGCGTAAGACGCAGTCGTCTCCAGTCCTACGCGACTTTACACAGAACCTGGAAAACAACACAGATCATCTCATAACACAGCGCACCACAATTCGGAATATGAAACTGTGATTTAAAAGCAAACAGCAAGATTGTACATTTCGTAAAGTACTTTTATTTGACATCAAATTTTTAGAGAATATTCAGCGATTTGCATTTGTCTTTGCTGTCTATCCGCGAAAGTTCATCTTGAGTCACACGCTGTTCCTTTGCGGTACACAGGGTGTTGGTTTATGACAAAAGAAGCACTATGGTCGCACTGATAATCGGAAGGCTGTTCCAACAACGAGGCATTAGACCACCATAATGGTTGGTATGTTGCTTCTAGCCGTTAGTACCGCATAAGGGCATATTGGTCCTTGGCGATTGTCCCATAAAATGGTGAGGGTCATGAAGTTGTTTAGAAGTAGCTGCACCTGGCAGTTAAAAAATCTGTCGGCCGGGGTTTGAAAATCGTGGCATTGACAGTACGGAAGGACATACCTGTTTTAAAAAACATAAATTAGTCTCACCAGCCGATCTTCATTAAAAATGTTAATTTTATTTATTAGGGCGTGAAACTATTTGCTAGTGAGGATAGTGCAATGGAGTATGTTAACTTATTCCCATTAACCCACCCTCTGTCCTCTGCCTTTTTCAGAGCCCTCTAAGCGACAGGGGACCAATTCGGCGGTGACAGTGCGCGGTAGAATACACTATGCCACATTGAACGAACAAGTTCAATTTAACTGGGCTTTAACGCCACGCTATTGTTATTATATTCCGGTATAAAATAATCTAAAGGGTTACTTACATTATATTGCCATTTTCCATTGTCTAAGCGTAGTGCAGTCCCAAAATACGACTCCGTCTGTGCCAACGATCTTTCTCATAGTGATATAATATATAAAAGTGGTTTCATTTCAGAAATGTCATCCTTATCGTGTCTTACGTTTTTGCAACACTCCTTCAAAAGAAGTCTTTTAGCACAATCCCTGTCTGTCAAGGTCAAAAAACAATAGAACCTTGTAGTGCGAGTCATGGGCCTCTCCAGCACGCGAGCAAAAAATGGAAGCAGCTGACCTTCACTGTAAACGACCATAAATTCTTAGTTTGCAACATTCTGTGCCCAGCCATCTCTGAGAAATTGCTTTTTACACTCCATCTTTGTATATTGTTTGCGTGCTAATAAAAAAACTTTGTTAAAGGGACGTTATGGGTCCAAGTAAAATCAAAAAACCCCTGAAATTCGCCAGTTATGGTAAGCTAAGCAACCATAACTCGCGCCACCACCGTGCACTGCTAAGACTAACACCCAGGACATCAAAGATGACATCACAAATGTCATTGATGACATCACTGATGACATCACATGTGTATGTACTTTTCATGAAATATGTGTACAAGGGATTCTTATTATAATGTTGCGAAAAAAGTCTCAAGGATCATTGCAATAAATATCATACCCTAATTAGTGCTTTGAACGATGCATTGATATAAATAGCATTCTATTATGGGGTTCTATCTAGTAAACTAAGCTACTAATGCAGAAACATAGCATTGTGTGCAGCGTACAAGATGAAGGTATAATATTTGTAATGTTTATATGTTGAATAATGAAATGATAATTGTTTTCTTAATAGATTTTTGTGTACTGTGAAATATGTAATAAGTAGCTAATAAAACCCATCTATTACATAATTGCATTACTATAGAGAAAACAGAAAGAGACAAGACCACATACCAATATACATATACATAGGGTAAATAGCAGCTTTGAAACAGAGAAATCATCATTTATTTGCTTGACAATAATGCTGTCTTTAAAGCTTGTGTCTTCCCCTATGTATATGTTTCATATGATGTGACTGGACTCTAAGGGAATTACTATAAGAACCTACTTGTAGGATACGTCTACAAATAAAATACAATTTTTAGTTTCTGACTGCTACTGAAGAAAACAATGTGGCCTAGATATGTCAGCAAAAGAAAAAAGAGTGTGCCAGAAGAACACTCGCGGTGTCCTGAAATGTTCGTACATAAAGAAAATGGGGGTGTTCTGAGGACGTTGTCCGTATTGTTCGCTGGCAAGTTGCATGTGTTATAAGAACACTTGCAGTGTCCTGAAATATTCGAAAATAAACAAAATAGGGGTGTTCTGAGGACGTTCTCTATATTGTGTGACTGCTTAGCTGTATGCAAGGAGGGAATGGCACAGAGAGTGAAGTGGAAATGGTAGAAGGGCTGTCCAAGAGTTACGTGGTCCGCGGACACCGCGGCTGTCCGTGGACAGGGCGTGCTACATCTGGGGTTTTCCAGCAAATCCAGCATGGAAAGAAGACTGTAGGGATCAGCCAATCAGATGTTGAGGTTGTGGATTTGTGTTGAAAGAGACTGTGTGTAGTGAAGATGGCAGAAGTGGAGAAAGTCAGGGTGTTGGTGCTCGGAGATATGTTTGTGCATGGTTTACAACAGTATTCTCAATGCAGGCATGTTGCAAATAATTTTGATGTTAAAGGAGTGGAGGTCGTGTGGAGCACTGTGCCTGATTGCAATGTACAGGGAATTGTACAAGTTTGTGAAGATATGGGCAGGATCAACAGTCCCCATGTGGTAGTTTTGCACTATGGTGCTTTCCGTTTGGGCTATGTCAGTGCCCCTACTTTGTTGGCAGATTTGGAACACTTGGTTCAAGCAGTAATGAACATCCTTCCAAATGCCAAAGTAATTTTTTCTGGATTACTACCGAGGGCAATATGGGACAATAGTTCAGTTTTTTGTCCTCAGCAAAACAATGCTAGGTGTGTAATCAACCGAGGCATGTGTGCCTTCATGCTTAGAGCTGGTATGTTCTTCTGTAATAATGAGAATAGATTCCAGTAATGCTGTTTATTTTAAAGATGATGGAATTTCCTTATCTTTTATGGGAAATGCCATGCTGTTTTGGAATGTAAGGGTTGATTTGGAGAATGTTATGTGAAGATTTTAGGAGTAAAGTAAGAAAAAAAGAAGAAAAAAAATACAAAATAACAGGTGTCTGTCAAGCATCTGCAAATAAAAACAAAAGAAACGGCTCTTTTCAGAGCCAACCTCAAAGGGGAAATGGGGCACGCTATTTAAATTTACATTCACCATGCTCACATTTTCGATATGTCCGCGGACATGGCGGTAGTCCGCAGACATTGAAATCACTAGTTAGGGGTTCAGTATGTTCTATGTTACATGTATTTAAAGTCAGGGATATTATGGTTAAGTTGTGCTACTAAAAACCTATGAAATTCAGTAAAAAAACATTGTTAAAGGGACATTATGGTTAAGTTTCGCTACTAAAAACCTATGAAATTCAGTGAAAAAACTTTGTTAAAGGGACGTTATGGTTCAAAGTAAAACCGAAAAACCCCTGAAATTCGGCAGTTATGGTAAGATAAGCAACCATAACTTGCGCCACCGTGCACTGCTAACACTAACACCCAGGACATCAAAGATGACATCACAAATGTCATTGATGATATCACTGATGACATCACATGTGCATTTACTTTTCATAAAAACTCTGTACAAGGGATTCTTATAATGCTGACCAAAAACTGTCAAGGATCATTGCGATAAATATCATGAGCTAATTAGTGCATTAAGCAATGCATTGATATAAATAGCATTCTATTATGAAGTTCTATCCAGTATACTAAGCTACTCATGCAGAAACATAAGCAGTGTGTGCAGCATACATGATGAAGGTGCCATATTCATAATCTTGCCATGTTGAATAGTGAAATGATAACTGCTTTCTTATTAGAGTTTTGCGTACTGTGAAACATGTAATAAGTAGATAATAAAACCCACTTAATACATAATTATTACAGACGAAACACAAAGAGACAACAACACATACAAATATGAGTATACACAGGGACAGTGAAGTAAAGAAAAAACAGAAGTAGTAGCAGAAAGAGTTCATAACCTAACTGATTGTCTTTATGCAGAGAAAATATTGCTCTGTTTCAAAGCTGCTACTTACCATAAGTATGTGTATCACATGATGTGACTGCACCCAAAGGAAAGGAGAGTGAGTATAATGTATACAAATATGAGCATATACAGGGAAGGTAGAGTAATAAAAATAAAACTATGAGAAAGTGCTGATAACCCTAATGATTATCTTCATGCACAGAAAGGATTGCTCTCTTTCAAGCCTGTGTCTTCCGCTATGTATATATTTCATATGATGTGACTTGACCCTAAGTCTACAAATATAGTACCTTTTAAATTTTTACTTCCTGACTGTTACTGAAGAAAACTATGTGGCCTAGATATGTCAGTAAAGGGAAAAAAGGGAGAGCCAGACATGTGATGTCATCAGTGATGTCATCAATGACATTTGAGATGTCATCTTTGATGTCCTGGGTGTTAGTGTTAGCAGTGCACACTGGCGTGAGTTATGGTTGCTTATCTTACCATAACTGCCGAATTTCAGGGTTTTTTCGGTTTTACTTTGAACCATAACGTCCCTTTAACGAAGTTTTTTCACTGAATATATATATGTATATATACAGAAACTAACATGAACAAAAAAAAATATATATATATATATATATATATATATATATATATATATATATATATATATATATATATATATATATTTTGTTTACCTTATCAGGATTTTGCAGAAGTGTTTGATCTGTTTCACCCAAATAGGAGATTACAGCTTTACAGGCATTTTCCCATTCTATAAGGGAGCACTCTGATCTTTTGTTTAAAGCTCTCTGTAGAACCCTAAAAGCACCCCTTGGCTGGTCTTCTATACATTTTCTGAAAAGCTGGAGAGATTTCCAGGTATCTATACCCTTGAGTGATATTAGGCCGAGTTCCATGTGTAATGCCTGTATCAATACACTCCTAGATAGGCCTAGAACCTTTTTCCAGAATATGCCTTTAATAACTTGCCAGTTTTTAGTGTCAAAGTTCAGCGAGGTCTCAGTTCCATATGTTACCATGGGTGTTACTTTCATCCCATAGAAGGTGATCACGGGGATCATCGAGAAGCCACACATGTTGTTAAAGAGTATTCGCCCTTGCGCTGCTAAATTCTTTACTTTGCTTTTCAGTGCAACGATTCTGGGGGCATCATATGCACTGGTATTTAAACAAACGCTCAGGTAGGGAAGGGATTTTACCTCAGGTATTTTCTCACCCTGCAAATACCAGGTTTTTGCTTGTTCCTTTCTTCTGTTCATCGGTTCTCCAAAGGCCATAATCCTTGATTTTGCAGGATTTATCAGCAGACCATTTGCTGAAATATACGCTTGCAGTGCCTCTAATTGCCTCTGGAGGCCCACTGCTGTTTGATCCGCCAGAACGTCATCAGTGAACAGGAGTCACCCTACTTCGTTGGTTCCCAACTTCGGTGGAAAGCATCTAATGCCTAAAAAAGCCTGATCAATGTCCAATATGAATAAGTTAAATAGGTCGTTGCCAACTGATATCCTTGTTTAAATCCTTTGGTTCTACATACCGCTCTTGTTAATGCGCCCCTGGTGTTAATCCTTACTCTTAATGCTGTATCTGAGTAAAGATCTTTAATTAGCTCTACGATGTTTTCAGGGCAGCACCATTGCTCCATCTTTTTCCATAGGGCTGGACATTCAATAGTGTCAAAAGCTTGTGTTAAATCAACAAAAGTCAAATAGGTCTTCTTGGCTCTATCTCTCTCTGCTCTTGACTTTAGTGTGTTTATAATTAAGATATTAAGAGACATGCCTATCCCCTTCACTAAGCCAGCTTGCCACTCATCCCTGCGGGCAGATATTGTTGTCCATTGCAATAAGTTCTTCAATATTAGGGTTGCAAATACTTTTCTTACTACATCGAGCAGTGCTATCGGATAATAATTTGCTGGGTCCGACCTCTGACCTGACCTTTTTTTATAAATGGGCACAATTATCGATGACTTCCACAACAAAGGTATTTTCCTTGCCTTGATGATGTATGTACATAAGACAGATAGAAGTTTGTCCATAGAACTGGGTTTTGCCTTAACATCACGTTTGTCAGCCCATCAGACCCTGGGGCTCATGAATTACTTAGCTTGATGATAATTGCATGGATGGTTTCTGGATTTAATTCAACACCATCCCACATTATCTCTTTCGATTGGCATACTGAAATGCATGAAGGGTCCTGGTCCAAAAATGTCTTCTAGTATTCGGTCCAGGTTGCTACTGTAATGAGATTTATCAATAGTACTTCCTGTGGTGAATCTAGCCGATCTCTCATGGATCAGAATTCAGTTTTGTTACCAGGTTTTATTTTTTCCAGCATATCTTGCGTGTCTTTTTGGAGTACAATTTTAGTATGCATCTTTATCCAATTTCGGTGTTGCTGTTTCAATTTACTGATTTTTTCCCCCCACTTCTTTGGATGGGTCTTTTTTTAATTTGCTAATTTTCTGTTTGAATATCTTTTTCATAGCTATAAACATCTGGTCGCACACATGAGTATGACAAAACAACTGTTGGATGGCCTTCTCTTTTTTTACTTCAAAGCTGTTAAATAAGCGTGGATAGACCAATCTCTGGTTTTCCCATGCAGATTTAAGCTGGCTAGTTACCTCCTCCAAATTCCTTGTAAAATGATTGATTTAATTGAAGGAATTCTAAGTCTGGTTCAGCCTGGTGTTATTTCTAAGCATTTATGCACTTTTCCTCCCCTTTCATGATGTGCTGCTAGCCAAGTTATACTTAGCAAATTATGATCACTTGCTAGCTTGGTGACTACTGGCATTGCTTGCATTAATCTCAACCTATTTTTCAAAGTGCAAATATAGTACAAAATGTGACCCTTTCTTGTGTCATTTCTTGTAACCTTTCCAGGCATATCTCCCTCGGTGCAGCAGTTTAGAATTACTAGTTCTCTAGAGTCTACTATTTGTTGCCAGCACTGACCCCTCTTTTCTGCTGCAGTTGTTTGTAAAGGTCGACCTCACGTAATTCCCCAGTTGAATCGAAGCATACCCAATTCAAGTCTCCACATAGGATAAACCAAGAATCCTTCCATCTTAGGCGTTGTTCATCGATCAAGTCTGCCACTTGATCAGCATATGCCATACATTCAGGGCATGCTGAATTCCAATTAAGGTTCAAAAGAACTAATGTCTTTTTATGCTACGTCTGGCCAATCGATAGAGTCTCAATTTGCTCAAAATGAAGATGGTCCTTAATGGCAATTAAAAGGCATGATGAGGGCCTTCCCTTAGGGCCTTTGACAGCTGAATTAAGATAAACGTTTTACCCATCTAAAATCGGCCCCTTCCTTAGCCATGTCTCTTGGAGACATATGATGTTATGATCTCCAATTGTTGCATCCCCTGCAGGAAATAAATGCACAAAACCTCTTGTGTTCCAACTTGCCAGGGTCACAGATTTGTCTTCTTTTATTTGTGAACGTTATGTCATCTTAATTTTATCTGCCAAAAGACCCACCAGCCACTTCCAGTTTTCATCAGACCCCTTGTGCCCTATTGTTTTCTTTTACACTCTTTCGATCGGACATGGTTGGATCGGCCCTTGTAACTTCCATTCGACTCATCCTTTGATGGGTGCAGTCCTTGTCTTTATAATATGGAGTTCTGTGTCTCCGTCTGTTGGAGTGCTGGAAGGACCTTCTTGGTCTTGCGGACTTCGATCAAAAATTCTTCCTGCAGACCGCAGATGACCCCCTATCCTTGTTCCTTTCCAGCTCTCATTTCTGGTTGCATGAATGATTTGAGGGCATTCATTGTCTAGGGCATGCCAGTTTGGGATGTCTTCTTGGAGAGATGAATTCCATCAGGTCAAAACCCAATGGTCCCAAGCGACTCACCTTTTCCATCAAGAGCTGGCTAATCAGGGTCGTTGATGGATAAGGAGCCACTCTGTCCTGGGTTCATCAAAAAATTCCACTGTCACAAGTCATCTGATGTTAAGAGTCGCAGGCTCGGGACATGATGTAATAATCGAACCACGTTGGCCCTATCAAAATCAGACCATCATCAGTTGGCTCCATCCTCTCCAGCAACAAGCCATCCTGGCAAGTCGGTTTCAGTCGTCGTGCTGGCCCATTTTGCTTTATTCTCGCACTGTAACTTTTCCTAGGTTGATACTGTTTATTGTATCATCCTACAACTGTGCTTCATTTGTTTGCGGGAGCTTTAATGGGGAGATTGGGAGTGTATCGTGCATCTGTCAGAGGGGCGTATTGTTGGTTTCATACACAGCCCTCATCTTATCCCTTAAATCCACTTCTTTGCTTGCTATTGGCCTTTTCTCTGGTCCCACATTTATATTCTGTTTTCGTTGTTGTGTTAATTTAGGTGTTTTTTTTTAATGCTGTTTTACAATGCTCATTCTTTCCTGTAGAGAAGCCTGATTGCTATAGTGGTCATTCCCAGGTTCCACTCTACTTGCCCTTTTACCCTCCAATAAAACAGGCACCAGCTTCTCCAGCCGACATATAGGTTTGTCCTTTGCACTAAGAATTACTTCATCCTTTTTGCCAGCTAATACAGGAATTCGTCATTTTTGATGCAGATATAGGTATACTTCCTGCATCTTGTCTCTTTTCCTCACTGTCAATACTAGGCCGATTTGACCCTTCGGCCTTTTGTCCCATGGTGGTTTCTCAGTTGCATCATGAGCAGTATCCATGTCACCAATATCTGGGTCCTCGGTATCTGTTCCCCCTCAAAATCCTCAATATCATCCAGATCTTGATCAGATATGGAATATGTTGACAGATCATAGAGATCTATTGAGGCAGTTTCATCAAGTTCCTGAAAGATCATCTGAGATTCTTTAGCATCAATGGATGTTTCATATTTGCATTTTGGAATTGCGTCAAGTGTGCTGAGGACTCTGCCGGTCCAGACTGACTTCTTGCTACAACCTGCCAAAGTCCTGTAAGAACAAGAGGAAGGACTGTCCTCTCTATCAAGGCGAAACGCCACAGACTTAAAATCCCAAAATCCATAGCGTGACTGGCCTCCGCCCCCACGCCTTCCAGCTTTCCTACATTTATGCGGGGACTAGCACATTTGCGCATGCATTTGGACGTGCGTCAAGTGTGCTGAGGACTCTGCCGGTCCCGACTGACTTCTTGCTACAACCTACCAAATTCGTGTAAGAACAAGAGGAAGGACTGTCCTCTCTATCAAGACGAAACACCACAGACTTGAAATCCCAAAATCCATAGTGTGACTGTACTCCGCCCCCACGCCTCCCAGCTTTCCTACATAGACGCAGGCACTAACGAATTTGCGCATGCATATGGAAGTGCCTCAAGTGTGCCTTTGTGCTGTTAGAGTGGGAGGGTTGAGGTTTAGGCATAGGGGTCCTGGATATCATCCCACTCATCCCAGCATTAACTCATCTAACGACTCCATACTCACTAGGGGAGAGTGGACGGGAAGTGCCTCCCTGAGAAGGTGAGAACCTAACTAACAAAAGTGAAGTGGTACTTGAAACTAAAAGGTATAAAATGGCGAGCGGTCTACGTAGTAGCCGGCTCACCGATTCCGCTCTAGTTGCTAGCAACAATATTGATTCCTTAGTTTGCACTGGGAAAAGCTTGTATCCGACCATCGGGGGCTTGAGTTTTGCCAAACGGGATTGGATAGGATCAGTGGTAAACCTATTTCTGCCAAAACAAGTGGGCTGGCAAATAGCGCATATATGCCTTCCTCATTAGATCCATGCTTGGGAGGCAGTGTTGAAGAAATAACTAAAACAGTCCTCCATAACGCACAAATACATGTTGAATAACAGAACATACTGTGTAATGATCCTTTTAAAGAAAATGAACAACTTGAACAGGCTATGGTCTCTTCATACGCCTTTAATTGGAGGTCGATCAGCTAAAGAACTAGAAAAAATAGGACCAGCACCCATGGAGGAATTAAATAAAAAGATTTGCCTATCGATCGGGCTATTAACCCCTTTGATCCCACGTAACACTGGAAATGAAGTAACGTACAACAAAGCAGTTGCGCGTAGCACAAGCCCCTTTCACCTGAAACCAAAAAGATTAATGGATCTCAGTCCTTCTGAGCAGAAGGAAAAGATGAACCCTGTGTGCAATATAGAAGGAATTCGGGATACATTTAATGTCCAGCGGGCAGAGGGTGACGAACTGGGAGCGACTTTAGCCAAGGATAATGAACTTGATGAGCATCTACCATCACCTTCTGATGCTGAGAGGCCAAATACATTTCCAGTTATCATATGCATCTTAGACCTTCTAGACAAAGGTCATGACTATACCCATCTGGAGATCCGACAAATAAAACATGCAATGCACAACATCCTCTCTAAAATAAACCGATTGGAGGGGTTCGTAATTGCGAGAAAAACATGCAGTGGCACACAAAAATCTATGGGAACCAATATAACATCATCACCTTCTAATATTGGTATGAGGAAATCGAAGGAAAAATGGACTCAGTGCCTCCTCAAATTACCTATAGTACCTATACCTCAGCTAAAGCGTTGAGTTGCTGTCATCCGAGATTTCTAAGATGAGCAGCGACATAGGTCAGATCAAACACTACATGGCACGGCTAAGAGAAACAGCGAACCAGCAGTCACCATGCAAAGCGAGCGGAACAGCTGACAGCCCTTCTGCTCTTACCAATATTATTGACCAGATGGAGAAAGATGAGCCTTCCACTAGGACCCTAGGTAAAAAAGTTGGCTTCCTCTCACGCTGAACAAAGAAAATGCAGCTGAAATCCATTAAAAGAGCTGAGCGGCGAAGAACGGCAGCAGATGAAGTCGGCAATAAAAATAAAAAAAAGTTAAAATAAAGAAGTTCAAAATAACCCCAACACATTGAATACCTTAGAAGAGAATAGTGAGGTGGACACTACTGAGTTGGAGCAACTGAAGGAAGAAAGTCAAGTACATCTACTACCTCTCAAACTTACCCTGCAATACCAAGCAACACTTTAACACTACCAATAATTAGCACAAATGTAATAAAACCCAAGGCCCTTGGTAACGAGCTTGCTGACGAAATAATGGAAGTATGCGAGCCTGTGGGTGCAACTGTTGTAAAAACTTGCATTGCGCACACGCTAGATACTTCAAACAACCAAACTAACATGAAAAATCTCTTTTAAGTAGAAAGTAGAATACAGTCAAAGATGGCCGCTACTAGTAAAGTAAAGGTCGATAAAATGGAAACTAATGAGAACACACACATTGTAACCACTGACACAGAAAATAATTGTGTGGAAAAGGAAGAACTTACGTGGAGGTATGTAGCAAAGGATCTGAAAACTATAACCCGCCATTTCCAAGAAAGGGTTTTGGCTCTACTAGTGGTCCCGGTAAATACAGGGAACTTTCAATAATAGCTGAACCCGCCCAGGCTCATCACAGGCACTGTAGAAAACATGTATCCACAGTCATCCCATGCAGGCAGTAATAACTCAATTTCAATGGTTATGGGCCTTTTGAAACAAGCACTAGAAAGTGGCAGTGTGAAATCTGAGGTGCTATTAAAGGAACTCAAACTGCCCTATAAGACAATCGATGGGACAGAGGGGTTCAATGGCTTTTACTGTATTACCGATGTTATGGTAAATGGTGTGGACAAGAGTAGTGGTACAGGCTCCGCAGTGGGAACAAGCAGTATCAAAGATGGATACACTCAAACTCCACCCATATCTGTAATTAATGATAAAAGTGATCTTGGTGGCCCCACGAAGGGTGATGCAGAGTGCCATGAGGTCGGTGGAAAAGAGGTAATGAGTATTGACCTTAACATAATTGGCCTAGAAGGGAATGTAAAAGCCGTGGGAGATGCAAGAATCAATCGCCACGTTTTGTTGGAACTGATCTCAAGAATTCCCCCCCCTAAGAATCCTTACTAGTAAGCATTTTGATAGAATTTCACTTTCTAGGTAAAACAATCGAAGAATGATCTGCTATTCACCATCTGTTAGCATTCTCATATTTATATCGGCTCACAGGACAGAGTTATGGGTTTCACGCTACACACATTTAATGACGAATCACTTGCAAACAAATTCTTGCAACTCCCGTGGCTTGATCCCAATGTGAAGGCGGTATCAAACCTAAATGTAATTGTTGGGACGCCAGATGAAAAACGGTGCATCTCGCAACTGCTTGCGATTGCTGGTGGAAAAAAGGAACTATCCTGGGTTGAACCCTTATTAAGAACCACACTGCATGTAAACCCTGACAAGAATGCTTCCTAATACGAACCAGATAATGTACTTCAGATCATATCCTGGAATGCATGCGGTTATCTTCACCTTTACTGATGGGTGGCTTCTCCTGACATGTCTAAATCCAGAGCAATCATTTTTATACAAGAAACCTGAAACAGACCTACTCGAGCTTCAGGGGTACACCACTTATTGCTCCCATGCCATCAAACCAACTGAAGGCCGCCCCATAGGTGGCTTGGCAATTGCAATCAGTAATAACATAAACTGCGCACATCAAACAATGCACTCATCCGATCACGTACTAGCCATAGAACGGAATCTAAGGGTGAATGTACGGAGACCTATACTATTGACCACCTGTATCGGAATCCTTTGAAACAAGCACTAGATGGGATGTTCAATGAACTAGATCAATGTCTGGTTAAAACGCTCATCCACAACTCTGAATATCAAATAATTATGGGGGGAGATTTTAACTCGCAGTGCCTCAACACGGTTGGCAGTTATATGGTCGAAAACGAAAGGATCGAATGCCTTTTGATCGACGGTAAAATGATCGGAAAAAAGGGTTGATTTTTTAAAAATTTTTTTATGGTGGGGTTCCCCCCCAAACCCCTGTTTTCTTTATTCAAGACATTTTTTTACCAACCCAAACTAAAAAATATATATAAATAAATTTTTAAAAAAATAGACCTTTTTTTCCGATCATTTGACTGTCGATCAAATGGTCATTCGATCCTTTGTTTTTGACCATTTGACTGGAAACCCCTCAACACTGGTGGACGGATTAAAAGTGTCATTCCAGAGCGGAACAAGAGAGCTAGAGTGAGAGGCGCGCAATGGGAGGCATTCTTAGAAGACTGGGACTTGACTTTTGTCAAATTCTCATAGAGTGGTCCCAATTATACATGGGCTTGCGGGGAGGCCACCTCCCTGATAGACGATTTTGTGGTATCAGAAGCACTTGCGCAGCAAGTGGATTTAGTTAACATACACACACTTACTTTGGGCGATCACATTCCCAACCAACTATCCACTGGTCTCACCTTTATAGATCATGCTGTAGACACACTTCTGCAACTTCCAGAAACTATTCCCGGAACACTGCACTACAATGGAATCTATTGCTATGTAATCAGTTGGTAGTTAACGTGTCTAGGGCACTAAAGAATGTTCATAATGACAGAATCCATCCTATTTCACATCCGGTGTCAATTGATGCTCGCATTACTGAGATAGTCAAGGCTGCCCTGGTCTGTTTTAAGAACAAGCAGACTACAAGGACACCTAATAATACTCATGAATTTAACAACAGCATTACATTGCTAAAACGCAGTAGGAACAAAGATTTGAGAGCACTTAACCGAGTTCAAGTGACCAATGCACAGTACACTTAGTTAAAAAAACAGATACTGCAAGTATATAAGAACAAAATTAAAACTGAACAGATACTTAGAGACACGAAAAAGAACTGTGAACTCATCAGATCTATTTGCAAACGCGACACAAGATCAATATGGATGGCAATTGTGAAAGCAAACTCGAAGGGCATACTAACAATTGAGAGTACCATATCTGCCGAGGTTTGGGTGAATTATATAGACAAAAAGTTCCAACTACCCAAACGCTTTGCTGATAAAAACGTTCAACTAATAAGAGGACTTGATAGCCACTGCACTAACTGGTCAGTATTTGATATTGAATGGGCAATTACCAAGTTGACACACTCAAAAGCCCCCGGCCCTATGGCATTCCGCCCTGTGTCTATAAGGCGGACCAAGCCCTTTAGGCAGGCATACTCAAAATTAAATTTGATGCCATTCTTGCAGCTGGCACTACTCCTAAGGACTGGGGGACCTCATCCATTGTGCCCATATTCAATAAGGGCGATCGCACAAATCCTGAAAATGATCGCCCTATCTCCCTAATCGATGGTGCTGCCAAAATTGTTGCTATCTTGCTACTTCACGAATTAGAAAAACACCTGCGCACGCACGCATTCCATTTTGTCAAAGTCGCAAACTGGATTTAGGTCTGGGATGAGCACAGTACTAAATGCCACCATTTTGTCCCATCTACAAGAAGGCACCAAGAAAAAAGAAGCATGCCCCATATACTTAGCCTGCATTGACATGAGGGTGGCTTTTGATACGGTGGTTAGGAACGTACTTTGGGACAAAATGAGCGAATTAGCCCCACCGCAGACCTTGATATATTGGATTGCAATGTTACACAATCTTACAGCCTATCAGGTAAGGCATACTCGCAAAGGGGCTCATGCAGAACCCATTAGGACATATCAATGGCTAAAACAGGAAGGCAACCTGGCAGCGACACTCTTCAACCTTTATCTGTGTGACCTCGAACTTCAATGGGACCAAGAAGGGATGTATGCTGTTAGGGTTGGCTCCTTACGCCTACATTGGCTGGCATTTGCCGACGATAATCTTTTCCTAGACCCTACCCCATCTGGGTTAAAGGCAAAATTAGATCAGTTTGAGGCATTTGCTTATTTCCGTGATCTCAGCTCAAATTCCACTAAAACATGCACAATGATATTTAAAGGCGGGAAAAGATTTAAAAAAAAAAACATCAATGGAAACTCGGAGGAGTGAGCAGTGTTGAAAGCACAGCCATAATGCATCTAGGGTATCATATGAGCAATGTCTCATCTATTAAATATTGGAATGAACGTTTACACTTAAAGGCTAGGCCTCTACAATCACAGGTGAAGATCGTATATGTGGAACTTTGCAAATTCTCATTAATACCGTTGAGAGATTACTCACTACTAAAAGCAGAAGCTGTACTACTTTACACACATGATTTGTGCTTAGCAGATCACAGCAAACAACTTGACATTATTCAAGGGTCCTTACTAAAAAGTGCACTGCATTTCGCACCTTGAATTCACAACTGCGTTATCCTCCACAAGTTCGGATTAATATCGCTATCATGCAGGGCGGAGTGGCGTGCCTTGGCGAACTATTTGAAAATTGTTAGATTCCCCAAACAACTCATTATACCAAGGGCTACAAGCAACAATGCTAGCTAATGGCACAGGCTCACTTAAGCAGTTTAAAAAAAGAATGGAGTGTATCCTCGAGGACGTAGTGGCACTACTACAGACCTATGTACAAGACCAGGATATGTCAAACACAAAAAAGGCCCTCATTACGACCCAAGCGGTAAGGGGTTTATGCCAGAGTTAACAGCGCCGACCCTTACCGCCTGAGTACGAGGTCCCTTAGCGCCATGGCGGATTTAACACCTGCTTTTAGCAGGTGTTAAAATCCATGGCGCTAAGGGACCATGGAGTTAATTACGCCACCGTAATTTACGGTGGCGTAATTAACGCCTTCCCCACTCCCATTATGCCCTATGGGGCAAAAATGGGAATGGGGAAGGGTAAATGGGGATTGGGGACTTACCGCCCCGCCAAGGTCAGAATGGGGCGGTAAGTCCGCCAACCACCATGGCGGAATTGCAACCTTAGCGCCATGGACCATGGTGCTAATAGCACCATGGTCCTCCGCCAAGGTCGTAATGAGGGCCCAACTCTTTGAGAAAGAGATTGGGTATGTACTTTGGGGCAACTTAACAATTATAGTACATATAAAGAATATGCGAAGTCCATGCGGAAAAGAGTGCCACATTGTACTTATATTAACATCTTTCCATGTATACATAGCAGAACATATTATATGCGCTTTAAATGTAACAAATGTTACACCTTTGAGCGGTGTATTCCTTGGGGAAATCACAAATCCAATGGGTCCTGTCGCTTTCAAAATTGTGAGTGTCCTTTGGTAAACTTTGACGCATTTAGCATTGGAGTGTCCGCATTTCACTGATATGAGAAGACGCTTATTAATGCAATTTGTTGTAATTCATTTTGAGGACTGCTTGGAGACCTTATGGATCAGGATGGTGGAGGGAGTGCACAAACCTCTTGTCTTTGCTCTAGTTCAGTTTTTAAAAATTATTGTAAAAGAATTAATGGAGTAAAAGTGTCGGAAAATATGATATGCAAATCAGCACATAAACGTTTGAACTGACCTGGTGTGTTCCTATTGCGGGACATGCATGGCCATATTACGCTTTCCTAAATTAGCGAGTGTTAATCAACAGTTTATTCTATTGGGCAAAATCCAAATCATGCTAGAAATGATATGTGTCTTATATTATCACTATGAGTGACCAACGAGTTTGTAGTGACATGGATATGAATTTCTCATATATGCGAAACAGACAGATAACTCACTTATGTTGTCTTTATGTAAAATGTATTTTAAAATTGTACATTTTAAAGGTTTATTTTCACCACAAACAATAAATAAAAAAAATAAAAAATGTGCATTCAATGCTGCCATGTTGTTCTCATGTCAGCAATCTGAGGTCTCTGGTTGTTTCTGTAATTGTGGTTTTGGCACATTAATTCTTTTTACAAAGGAACGGCTAACATTTGACCTAGGGAGCTCTCATGTTCTTGGTTTTCATTGAAGCGCTCTTCTCTGGAACCTTTGACCTGACCCTTGTTGTTTTTTATTGTGGATCGTTATTACCCTCTGAAGTATCTGGTAAATGATTTACACTTTTTGCTAGTTGTTTTTTTAGCAAAGGTAGCACATATTTTTTTTCTCCAATGGTAGTGACTCACTTTCAGGAATGACTGCGTGATCCTTTTCGTTCGTCATCTCTTCAGTTTCTTGTATGTTGGTTAACAAGAGGGAGTCAGAAGGTAGTTCCTGTGTTTTTCCATCTCTGCTCATAACCATCTTCTTACCATTTGTTGCAATCTCTTTTTGCAGACAGCCCACTGGGTCCAGAGACTGGGATCTCAATCGAGTAGTGGTTTCTGTAAGATCTTTTCATCCACAATCCGATGCTAGATGATTTGTTGCAGCATCTACGGGAGTTGGCATTTTAGCTTGCCTTGCCAAAGATGAATTTGAATTTATAAGAACACTATCCAAGAGCAGTGCGTCAGGCCCATCAAATAGCCTTGATGCTCACGCGCTCTGCTTCTCTTTAATGATGGGATTCAATATAGTGTGCAAAAGGTTGGCAACCTTCGCTGTACTATTATCCAGGCTGTTTTGTATTCCTGTTACGAAACCTTCCACAAATATCACCTTTGAGTGTAGCATAGCTAACATAGTGGTCCGGTCCCTCAGCTGATCGCCAATCTGCTCATAAAGTTTCATAAATGGACCCATTATGGATGATAAGGTTGCAATTGTTTGAAAGTCTTTCTCCTTTGGGGAGCTACCCAGGATTTCAGTTTGAATAAATGTTGTTCCTTCCATGTCTGTTTGTGTGGAGACTTGGGTTGCACTCCATCCTCCTCTCGCCCCCAAATGTTCTGCCGAATCCAGTCAGGTTCTTTTATATGAACCAGTTTGATTTACCCTTTTTGACGTTAAGGGCAATTTGCTGGGCCTAATTGAGACATCTTTGAGGTAGGGAATAGGCAATTGATTTTGGCTAGCATGTCCCTTTGGCAGACCGGTAACAGCATCCTGAGTACCATCATTTTCACCGTTATTTTCTCTTTGATGTTTTCGAGCATCAGTGTCTGATTGGTCAACTTCTAGGGTGCTTTGCAATAAGAGGTAATCTGGAATTTCTCCCATTATCTGAGATTTGTTTGGTAAATCACTTGAGGGGAGGTTTTCATGCTTTCCCTGTGAAAAAAACACTTTGCTCTGAGTGTATGTTATGAGCTAGTCCCCCTAGGCTTCCAAATGTTTTTTTCAGTCTGATAAGGGTAAGCAGACTGCTTCCAATGAAAGGTAGAGTCTTTAATCCTAGGATAATCAGCACCACTTCCATCCTTAAAGAGCTGGCCACTCCTTTGGAGATGTGTCACTCCCAAATCTTCAACATCCCTCTGCAGCTCGCCACTTGATATTTGTGGTTGTGAGGGCATCTTTTGTGCGGTCAAATTTGAGGTGGTTTGCAATGTAACGTCATTAAATTCTGTCGAGGAACTCTCGATAATGTCATTCGTCTGTTGCTTTGTCTGGTCAATCACCTTCAATGGGATCCGCCCTTCTGCGTCCACCGCTTCAGTTGGGCCATTTTTCTTATGATTGGAACTTGAGTCAATGATTTCCCGGACCAACGCATCTTCTGTAAGCACATCTGAATCTCCACAGTTCCAGTGAATTCCCCCTTCCCCATCTTAGTAACTACAAGATCATCATCTTTGCCCCCCGTTTCCGTCGACCCCAGTAGTAACGATGGGTCCAGTAGTTCACAATATGCAGCTTTGACGTTGTCCATATATGCTGTGGTGCCTGTGCCAATGTGCACATTCACAGTAAAGGGAGGCAGGGTGGGGGGGAAGCAACAGGGGCCCTGAAGTGGGCAGCATCACATCTGGCACGCTCCCTCGATTGCTCACCTCAAGTCTTTGTGGCATACTGTTTGTACCAACTGGAGCCCTATACATGGCTGGTTTCATGTACACTGGAGGGTGAAGCCAGTATTTCACCTCGATCCGACTTAGCTGCTGAATCTGCCACGTTGTCAGATCATTCCATCACTAGTATCTTGGCTGTCGGCACCTCCTGCATTCTCGCACTCAGCTGGGCTCGACTGGGCCCCCGCGAGCAGATAGTGCACAGCTTCAACTTTCTATTCTGACAATTAGTCATGGAGAGTGTTAGAGGCGTTGGAGTGACCGTGCCATATACCGTGCACCCTGCAAACGGTCACACAGGGACTCTGCCTCCACTCCGCCTCAGCTCCACCGACTAGGAGGCTTTGGAAGAACGTGAAAAAAAATGTGGAAAGCAGCAATGGTGAACAGACTGTAGCTCTTCCAGGTAGCACACAATCACTCTGCCTCCACTCCACTTGGGTCATTCTTTTCCTAGGTTTCAATGGCTTTGTAGTTAAGGAATATGTTACCCAATTTACCCTATCAATGAGGGGTGATAATCTCCTCAGGCAATTGTCCCTATGAGGAAGGGTATTTCATTAATGGGTGTGACCAATACTTCCTGTCTCATCTGATGCTTCCCTATCTTTATGTTAACCTCAGTGGCACTTTCGATAGGTATTTCTTTCCCATTGAAATTGTGCACAGGGCTTCACTTTGCCTCATCTTTACATGATTCTGTGGGAATCTCCCTTCATTGATACTTTTCACTAGTCCTTTTAAATTTATTGTTGCTTGGGCACCTGTGTCACTCTTTGCAAATACATTACATGCTTCTTCAATAGCGAGAGAAGCATAGTATCTATTTTCAACCTGTTCTAGTAGGCATACAAAATTTGAATTTGTACTTATTTCAGGATTTACTTTTCTTAGCTCATATTTATTTTTTGCTAGCTAATTGGGCATATGAAATTACATGCTACCCTCCTTTTTGCCCACTTCATTTTGAATTTCTTTATCTATTCTCCTTGGCTCAGAACCCATTTGGAGTGTAGCCACTGACTGCGCCTCTGACTTGGGAACATGAGTGTTCACACGTCAATTTTCCATTGTTCCTTTTCCATTGTCGGTGTGTCCTCTTTACTTACTTCCACATTGTAATTTATTGGTTGTGTATTTTCACAAGTGTCATGTGACAGCTTGTCTGATTCTGGTGTGACACTTGTCTGCATTTTGTACGGAGCCTGTCATTTCTGTCCCTTGGAACATCCGTGGGACAAAATACTCCTCAGGTGACTGACCTGCACCTGCCTTTTGGGCAATTGTTTCCTCTGTGGGGATATCAACAGTGTTTTGATTATCAAGTAAGCATAACTGTTGGATCCTAATTCTTCATTTTGTGTTTCATTGTGTTTCATTTTCACATTGGATATTCTTTTTGAATCTGCTTCTCTGTTCTTTGTTTTTTTTGTGTTGATTTTCCCTTTTTTGCTCTTTATCTTCACACACCTGAATGGTCTGGTTCAACTCCAAATTAAACTACACTCCCGATTTCTCTGTGTGTTATAATTCCCTGTCTCACTTTCATTCATGTTTTCTAGTTTTTAAATCGGCAAGCAATTCAGTATTTTTATTCAAAGGCGATTCCTGGGCATCTGAGTTTTTATCAGGACAGCGGGATTAGCTAGTCACTTGTCGCTACGTACAAGATCACTCCTATGACCTTCTCCACCTTCACTTGGCTGTTGCTTTGAACTGCACATACTGTTCTTATCTGCTCAGATACCATTTTGACTTGGGCCTCTAAGCATTGAAACCTGTCTATATCTCTGAATTCCTGTCTTCGTGAGCTGGACCAGTAATATTAAAATTCAATCTGATTAGGCCTGTTCTGTTATCTTTCAGGAGATTGATTTCTATTTGTTTTATTCCTGAATTCACGTTACAGAGGATGTGGAGAACATGGAGTGACCTGTGGTGGGGACTGATTATATTGGTGAGGTACATAATTCATATTTTGTCTTTCATTTGGTGGGAACTGTTCCATGTGCTGACTTCCATTTTCAAAGAATATATCCACAAATCTTGGCCTTTCTTGGTGGGCACCTGATCACATTCATTGTCCAAACTGCACTGTAATTTGCTAATGACCTCACTGTCTTTCCCTTTCATCTTTATGGATCTGTGTAGCAGAAACAAACATTTTGCGCAGTTTAATGATGCAATTCTCCTCTGTGCATTCTGGTGTTCAGAATAGTCTAAGTAGACACACTTGCACAATACTTCCTTCATCAAAAATACCTTTAAAAGCCTCTTTTTCTACCATCTCTGCTAATCCAACTTTTCCATGTTGTCAAATTTTCAGAGGGCCAGTTTGCATGAGCATAAAGGATTGCATCGAGGTAATCAGATAATTCAGAAAATTCGCCTGAATCTGAGACATGGCGGTACTTTTGCCAATAACACTATAACAACAGTCAAGTTAATACACAGTACTGTACAACCGCACAGCTCTAATTCATAGAATGAGTGCACAATGTGGTTATGCTTTATGATGCAAGGCCACACCCAGTAATTATTATACCGCTTCCCTGCCAATGTACCACGATGTTAGAGATCATTTTGGCTATATTTTTGATATCTTGTGGTATTTTTGTGATATAGTTGTATCTTTGGTACTTTGTGGTAAAGTGGTATATTTAGTATAGTGGTGAGCTTACCTTCAGAACACTGCCTAATAAGTATTTTACCAGGGTCACTGTTAGGGTAATTTCCGGTTCCGGCAGTGCCGTGCCAATGGTCTGCATACTCCCTGCTCACGGGAGGCCCTAACTCCTTCCCCGGTCCCAAAGAAGTTGAGGCCCACACAAGGAGCAAGTGTTACTGTGGTTTATTATGCAAAACACACAGGGGTCATATGCGCAGAGCGATCCAGGCACATCTCATTGTACTCTGGCTCGTAGGCCATTTTTGTACACTCGTGACGTAATAACCATTGTCACTCAGCAGATTCCTTCCCCACCTACCTAACAGGGTTCAGTATTGGCTCTTGATTAGTAGTTCCAGTATAGGAACCTAAATAGGAGAATTGTTATTGGACGTTACTGTGTCAGCTGGTAGGCTTGGATCATCCCTAGAAGTGGTTACTTCAGAATTGTTAATTTAGGTGAGTCCTGTGATTGGTCAATAGCCACCACCATCTGCCCCTAACCACAGTGCCCTGATTGGTCAGGCTGCAGGCCCCCAAGATTGGGACAAACTCTGTTCCCAGTTGGCGAGGTACCAGTTCTCTTTACATGTATACTATGTATCAGCTAGTTACAACTATGTAGCTGTGATTATACAATAGTGTGTAATAGACTAATGCCATGAGAGCATTCCATTCCCATTGTACACAGCAGTCAGAGAGTAGCAAGTATTGTTGCAAAAGCCGCTGTCTAGCCATGGGACGGCTGCTCGTTCCCAGCCTCTGAGCCTCGGCCCGATACCAGTTCGGCCAAGTCATGTGGTAGGAGACCATCTCTTTGGCTTCAATCACTTTGAATTAGCTTGTATTTTGCAAGGAATATTCTTTGCAGCAGACGGTATCACCTTGGTTCTTGTGTCTGGAATGTCACTCGAAACATCGTGGCATTGGTTGCCGCTGCTCTTGCCGTGGCTATTCTGCTTGCACAGCTTCTTGTGGTTTGCGATCTCCATGAGATGATCATGGCCTACTGTATTTTCCTAAGGCCTGCACGGCCATTTAGCACGTGTTTTCCATAGTGTCCATAGGTTAGTGGATGTTGTGGTTGACCAGGTCCTGTGGGTGCTCCTGTTCTTCCACAGTGCTAGTTTCATGTGAACATCTGCAAGCAGGCATGCAAATTCTTCTTGCTTCTTGTGTTTCTGCATTGCTGTAGTGAGCCTAAGTGGCAAAATAATAAACGTATAGACGGTATGTATATGTTACCGTCCTCTAACTCATAGGACTTTACATGTGTGTTCTTTTTATAGGTTGGTGTGTGGGTGTCCTGAATGTGTGCATTGTACGTGTGCTTTGTGTCTAACACAGCTATGTCATTGTGATGTCTCTGACAATTTTAGACATTGCTTCATAGTGTGTTTAGTCCAGTCGTTCTATACAGTTATTTCCAGCTCTGCCTTGTACCTCTTCGTCCACTCTAGACAGAGTTTGTGTTGTAGCAGGTACATATGGTCGGCTGGTAGGGTACCTTTCACGGCTGGAGCAGTAGAGATTGGAATTTTTGTTTATAGGATCAGTGGCCATGTTGTTGCTTGTGCTTCTTCCGGTTAGGGAGTCGTCTGGGACTGAGGATCTGTTCATATTTTCCCTCTTCAGTACCCCCTCTAGTCGACTTGTCGACCACAACATTATGATTTCTTTTGTCATCCATCAAACACCGTACTTTGTTTATTCCGCCCAGGTGTCCGTAGTGGTTGACATGATCTTCGAACAACCAATACATGTAGAAACATCCACCTCCAGGTTTGGAATAAACCCATTTCACTACGTACTTTCTTGGATTGCTTGTGTTTTCTAATTTCATCATAAGGGGATGCACATCCGCCACTGGTATCTGTTGTCTTAGCTGTTCTCTCTCTCTTATTACTTCGTCCATGTGTAGGTCATTGTCCATAGCCATCAGTAGCTTCATACCCACCACTGCTTCAGTAGCCGATTTGCATCTTCCCACGCAGAACTTTATACCAAATAGAGAAACCACTCCCATAACTAGTCCTGCTACTAACACCTTTAGGCCATCAGAAAACCAAGAAGGCATCCAAGACCAGCTCCTGTCTTTCTTCGTGCCCTTTGACTCTTCTATCATTTTAGCGTGCATTTGTGCCAGCTGTGTCACTGCTTTGGACAGAGTTCCATTGTCCTCGTTGTTTTCTGGATTGAATGTGCAGCAAGAACTTCCAATTGTGTCGCAAACTCCTCCTTCTATAGCACTGTGGAGCCATGAGGAGTTCAGGATGTATCAGTTCTGTATTGCCATCAGACCTATCACTCCAAGCTCCTCCTGAAGCTGTTCACAGTTAAATTTATGGTCACCATCAGCTCCCAGCACATTATTTGAAGCCACTTTGCATTCTGCTAAATAGTCTGTGTGCTGGTGGTACCTTGTCGAGTGCCACTGCAGACCGTCCCCAGAGGTACTTTCAAATTTTCATCCTCCTGAGTGTCCTCTTCCTGGTTGTGGCATTGTCTTCAGTGTCTGGCGTGGGTGACAATGACCTCTTCTTCCTGCTGTTGCCTTTGTCCATTTTGGGGAAGTTGTCTATGTTCACATGGTTCTTGGGTACCATCAATGAGGGTATGTTGACATGTGCCAGGGAACATATTCCTCCCCAATTCGGTGGGAGTTTCTCATATGCCTTAGATCCACAGGCCCAATAGCGGTCCATCAGCACTGCTGTTCCTTCCCCCTTTGTGCGATCTTCTCTATTCGTTTGTACCCTTTGTTTTGTCCCACTTCATCTGTGCTATCATGCTGATAGCATAAGGCAGGTGTTGGTAGCAGAATTATTGTGAGTGGCTGTCATCCTTGTCCACCCAAGTTAGCAAGCTTGTACTTTTGGCCCATTCCTTGAGGCATTTGTCATTTTCTTCTTGGACCTTGGTCACAGCAGCCTTTGTTAATGTCTATGCCTTACTCCCTACCACTCCATCCTCCCATCCATCCTTTGTATATACCTTCCCATAGAGCAGCACCTGCGGTCATTCCCAGCAGCCGGGCTCTCCACCTATCTCCTTCGCTCCCCACTTACATGGTAGGTACTGCAATGTCAACTCCTTTGTTTCTCCTTTCTCTGGTCTGTCAATGATGTAACGCAGGGCTTCTGCGTGTTGCCAGTAATTGTCCATAATTGTTAAAGTTTTGATGAAATTGTCCTCAGAGGAAAAGGATTCCTTAGATCTCCATCTTATTGTTGCCATCTTCCCTTCAAACCTTCCCTGCATTTGGAATATTGCGAGGTACAAGAGGTATTGAGCTGTTGCGACTGACACTTCCGTTAGCACAAAAGTCCTGAAGGCACTCATGGCATAAGGTTTCAGTGAGCAGACATAGCAACTCTCCCTTGTTGTATCCTTACCAATTTTTGACATGCCTCTGTACAACATATTGTTAGCTATGTGTGCAGTACTAGTGAGGTAAGTGTCTACTCCCTTTACATCTGTTCCCACACTATGCTTACCTCTCCTTACCTTATCAGGCGTGTAATTTGTACCACATGACACAGTTGTCCTTGCCGCTTGGGTTGGGGAAATGTTAGTGTTCGATGCAGTGGAGACATGCACAACTAGGTACATTTGCCAGAGTGCAGTAGCTAAGAGACCCATCGACAATAATGACCACATAATTATTTTTATGAATCAAACCATTTTCCACCTTTTACTTGCACCGCTGTTGCAGCTGATGAGATGATAAAGTTGCCGGCTATGAAAATCCTGATAAAAAGAGTTATTGTGTTACTAGTGGTAAGATTTATTTTTAAGTTCTGTGCACTAGCTAATCATTTAATGCTCATGCAAAGATTTCTTACCATAATTTCCGTATGGATCGATGTCTAAGTGTCGGTATAAAATGGTGAAGTTGTGGGTATGTTTGTGCAAGGTACTCAAGTCAACTGCGTAATATTAATTTCGGGCCACCCTTGGTCTAGTGTGGGCGGCCCTCTGTATAGCGTGAATATTTTGATGAGACAAGGCTTTTGGGTATTCAGTAGAAGGCAGCATCTAGTATCCTGTAATCCCTATATCCTATACTACTTATACATCAACAATCATAGTTGCAACAACCTGCATGTGTGAGAGAAAAGAGAGAGAGAGAGAGCATCGAAAGAGTGTTAACACAGTGTATTCACTTATGAGATTGTGTGTGCGGTATGGTCAATTCTGTTTTAGCATTTAGATGACTTCCAATAGAGGTACTCGATGCAATGGAAAGATTTTGCACATTTTCCGATTCTCTTAGTTTCTCAGTACTGGGGACAGTGTTCATTTTATTGATCAATTTGTGCCAAATTGCAGTGGGGATTTCAGGGGCTTGTGAGCATCTGACCATTGGATGGCTGGCACGTACTTTTCCACCTGCGTTTAGGGAATCATCCGTGTCTATAGTTTTAGGAATTGGGGCATTACAACTATCTGGGGCATTGTTCATTTCTGTAACATTGGCCTTATCGATTTCTCTGGAAGCGTTTTGGGGTGGGGTCGATGCCTTGTAGGGTTTAATGTCCTGCGCGTGGTGTCAGACTGGCCAGCCTTCGAGCATGATTGCCCTCTCTGTTACTGCTTCTACAGTATGGGGTCCTGTGAAGCGGGGGCACTCCAACACAGTGAAACATTTCTAAAGAGCACCTGGTCTCCTATTTTTGTAGGTAGCTCCCTTGTTGGTTCTTGGATGCTGTCGCCTTCTCTTTTGTCGTCCTGTCTCTGTCATGTTCCTTAAATCTGTCGAGAGATAAAAGAGGCACTAGGAACAAGTGAATCCCATTTTCATTCATTTAATTTCCCAAAATCTCTGAAGCTGCCTCACAATCCTTCACAGCCCTTGCAGGGATAGTGGGAGGTGCATGCAGCGTCCTGTCAACACCTTGTGGGGTGTGAGGTGGTGATCAGAGCCGGGTTTATTTCATAATTTAAATAGGGCCAGGAGTAGGCAATGTAGCCAGTTTCTTTTGGTGCTTTGTTGGGTTTTGGCTATGGTTTCCTTCAATAATCCATTGATGCGTTTGATTACCCCATTTGCTTGCGGATGGTGTGCACACGCATGTTGATGTTTGATCCCTAACAGGACCATTATATGTTGGAATATTTCATTGGTGAAGTGGGGGCCATTGTCAGACCGTAGGACCTCACAGACGCCCCATCTAGGGAATACTTCTCAGATCAGGAATTTAGTTGCCCTGAGGGCATCGGGATGGGAACATAGCCCAGCCTCTACTCATCTTGAGAAGGGGCAAACCACCACTATCATATATCGGTATCCTTGAAATACATTGATCTTATCCACAGAGTCAATATGGAGATGCAGAAATGGGCCTTCGGGATGGGGAATTGCTCCTGTTATTACTCTTAGAGTGTGTCCAGCAGTGAACTATTGGCATGTCAAGCAGTTACTGATAAAATTGGAAACATGTGCATTTAAGTCAGGACAAAACCATGATTCTCCAATTCGTGCTGCAATGACCTCTTTCCCTGTATGCGTGGGATGGTGCAATTGTGTGAGAGCTATTTTCAGTAGTGCGAGGGGCATCACTACCTTTCCAGTGTTGTGTTGCTACAATAAAGCATCAGTAGGGGACATTGAACAACCTCTTTTTACCCAGAGTTCCTTTTCATCCATTGGTGCTGCTGCCTGCAAGTCCATAGTTTCAGTTTCTGGTAGGTGGTTGTACCTGTCTTTCATTAACATTTATCTTACCCCTCCCCTCTCTTTTTGATTTTCTGGCAGGTCCCGCATATCTCCAAAGTACGATGCATGCTTTGCATGATAGTCAGCTGCCTCATTCCTCTTTGAAATTGGGTCATCTCCATTGGTATGAGCTTAGCACCTTACTAATGCTAATTCTGCCAGATGTATAATGGTCTCTATCAATTCTCCCAGGAGGAGGACGTGCTGCACGGGGGTCATATCTGCCCTCCTAAACCCTTGTCTCAACCATCTTGCTAGTCCAGAGTGTACTGTTGAAGTGACGTAGGCGCTGTCAGGGTAGATTGTAACCCTTTTCCGTTCACATTCTCTGAGTGCTATTATCAGGGCCACTAATTCTGCTGCTTGTCCATTTTTCACTCAACGTGACCACTGCTGCACCTGTTCTCCTGATACCATCACCTTAATCAATCGTAGATAACCCATCAATGCTCAAATAGCACATCTCCCCCCGATAGAGGCCAAAATACCTTCAGCTATCTCTCTGCAAATACCTTCCCTCTCGAACTCTTTCCACCTCTACATCTCACTCCCTCATGGTCAGTCGTTTTTCAAAGAAATTAGTTGGGGGCAGATTTCTTTCTTTGGCTGGGGCCTCCCTCTGGAACAGCCTCCCTGCCACTCTAAAACTTGAGAACCATCTCCGGTTCTGGAAACACCTCAAGACCTTCATCTTTGCTTCTGCCTTCACTCCCTCTCTCCCATGCTGATCTGTTCTCTCTTGGCACTGTGTACCTGGCCGCCCTCTGTCCTCCGGGCCCAGGTACTTGCTCACCCTGCCACCCTCTCACACTGCCTCCGGTCCACTCCTTGCACTGGGGTCTGTATATATACCCATACAGTCCCCTCCTTTTTCTTCCTGCACTTATCAGACCTACCATGTCTGCTGCCTTTAAACCAGCACTTGCCACGTGCTGGCTGCACTACCACTGTTTGTTGCCTTTATTATTTAATTTATTTTAAATGATTATTTATCTGTTTCTCCTTTGCTCCGCACTTTCCACTTCTCCCCCCTTCCATGCGCTTTTCCCTTCCCTCTCTCCCATGCACTTGCATGTTTTCAATGTCACCGGGCCTGTTGTTTTGTTCCCCTCTGTTCCACTCCCTTGCCTTGTCGCGCTCTGAAACACTTGTGTACGAGTGCGATATAAATAAAATATCAATATCAACATCAAAAGTGCGTCCTCCTCTACTTTCCGTGTTTCTGTGTAGAATTCAATAGCCTGTCTGCAATCATGACCCTGTTTATTTGCTTGTTTGTTAATTTGGTAATGCACACCGAACCCTTAGGTTGCTGGGCGCAGCAGATACAAGGATACTTGAAGCTTAGTTACAACCTGTAAAAGCTACAGTGAATACAGTAATAATACAGGTGAGTCCTGAAGGGGGGTACAATGGGTACAGTAAAACATACATGGTCAGGTGCAGAGGAAAGTACGGCAGAGAAACCAGGTATCAAATGTCATTCGATCGTAACCAGTTTAGCATGTTGCGTCTGAATCTGAGGTATGGCTTTCCATATTCTTCTGCCAGAAATTATGCTTAGTTTACGTTCTTGTACCTTACTATTTTCAATTCAGGCCGGGACAATATTATTTCGTACCCTGTTGTTCTGTGTGTTTTTAGTGTGCTTTTTTGGCTTGTGCTGGATTGCAAATAGGGTGTGTTCCACATAAAGTGTTGTGAAGCACCCCATAGTTATTGGAGATGCTTTTTTCTACTGGGAACGCTGCAGCAGCCAAATGCTCTTCGCACAGAAAATGTCCTAGCATTACTCCATCTAATTCTCCGCTGTAGTATGCTATTGGCTTGTGGCCCATGTTTGTTTTTTGTGTCAGCACTGCTTTCATGACCATACATCAGAGTGTGAAAATAGGAAAAATTCCTTTTTATAGTCTGGTGTCCCTAGAACGGGAGCTGTGGAAATTGTTTCTTTGAGCTTGTTGAATGCCTCTGTCATTTCCCTTGTACAACACAACTGTTTGTTGTTCCTCTGCACTTCTTTTAATGCCGTGAGGAGAGGACAAGTATATGTGCTGTCATCGAAGACCGTTGCCCTGCAATAGTTGAATAACCCAAGGAATCGTTGTAGTTCCCTTACTGTTTTTGGCTGGGGTGTGTCAAGTATTGTTTGTGCCCTGCTAGGTGCTATATGTTTGCCGTTTTGCAAGATCACCTGGTCGAGGTACAGCACTTCCCTTTAGCAGTACTCTAGGTTGGCGTTGTCTACTTTGTATCCCTTTTTTTAGCTAGTACAGTGAGCATGTGTACAGAGTCCTCCCTACATTCTTCCTCAGTGATACTGCAAATGAGGATATCATCCACATATTGCAGTACTGTGCTTTTTATTTGTGCGTTGGTCGAGTCCATCTGTATTATTCTGTTGAAAATGGAGGGTGATTAACAGTAACCTTGTGGTAGGCTGGTGTGTTTCCATTTCTGGTTGCGGTACATGAAGCTTGTCAAATCTTGTGAATCTCTGTGCAGGGGTATTGAGACAAATGCATTTTTTAGGTCAATTACCGTGAAGCATGTAGCTTCAGTTGGGATGCCACATAGGATTGTGGCAAGGTTAGCTGTGTTACGCTCACTTGGTCTTTGCGGGGACGTTGGGGCATGGTTGGAGCACTCCCTGGATTCGGCTCCCCAGGATCGATTCTCACTCCCAGCTGCTTCCCAGTACACTGTTCCGAATGCTGATACTGCCTCTGCGGGAACACGAGAGGTAATAAGAATGGGGTGGAGGTATCGTGACTCTCTCCGGATCTTTCGTCCCAAAATGAGGTAAGCGTTTACCCGTATAGACTCACCTGGCATTTAGTGAAGGCAAGCTCTCCGTCCAGCTTCTTATCAGCAGGGGCGATTCCTGATGGCCCAGTTGCTTCATCAGTCCGTAGATGTGGTGGCCCAGGCCGGCTGTGACCGAACCACTTTGATGGTAAGAGTTTTGTGTTGATTATTGTTCATATGAGTATTAATGCTTTGTCACATTATTTAAGTTTGTTCTCTGTATAATGTCTCTTTCTCTCCTACAGGTGACGGCGACCCAGTGAAGCTGCTATGCTGGTGTAGGACTTCGAAGTGTCCCCCAAGAAGGTAAGCTTGAGATGAGATGGTGCGCGACCTTAAATAATGTTCCAATCAGGTTTCTAACCTTATTTCTTCTTCTCTCTTGCAGGGCTGATCTGGCGGTGTTCTGAGAAGAGTTAGGGTGCGCGGGCCTGACGGCAGAGGAAAGAAACCTGAGACCGCGATGAAGCTGAGCGCTGAGTCGGTGCTCCCGCCGAGGGTCAGATAAGATGCACAGTCGGTGGTTGAACTCCGCAAGCCAGGTAAGTGCGCGCTGGCCAGTCGAGGATGGAGTCACAGCGAGCAGGTAAGAGGCTCTTCAGCGATGATTCAGCTGGTTCTGATGGAAATAAATGGGTAAGTGCACCTCCGCAATGGTTTTGCTGACTCTACAGGTAAGATGCTTCTCCGCGATGGTTTGCTGTCTCTGCAGGTAAGATGCTTCTCTGCAATGGTTTTGCTGTCTCTGCAGGTAAGATGCTCCTCCGCGATGGTTTTGCTGGACTACAGGTAAGTGGTTTCTCTGAGATGGGTCGTTGGAGAACAGGCAAGATGCTTCCCCGAGGTGGTTGCACTAGAACATAGGTAAGATGCTTCTCAGACGGCGGTGAATGTTACACTGCTTGGGCAGAATAACGTGAAGCCTAGGCCTGTGGGTGGGGCAGGCTTAAATAGCCTGGTCTCTGCCACGCCTCCCGTGCTCTGCTGGATGGTTCCATCCTGCCACTCTGAAATGCTTTTGCACATGCTGCTTCTTGGATTCCTATGGCCACGCCCAGCCAGATTCGAATGGCTGACTAAGATGAGATGGAATAGCATGTGCCCAGGGGAAAAGGTGTGCAGAGTACACTTTCTTATGAGCCTGGTGCCAAAGGGGGTGTGAGACGGGTTGGGTGCCAGCTTAATCCGAATTCGCCGAATGTCTAACATATGGCATGTAAAGGATTGCAATCGTGCGTCACACACCGGACCAGGACTCTTGCCCTTACTCTATGATGTAGCACTCAGTTAGAATACTTTTTCTTTATTTTCTACGAATTTTAGGGGATGAGAAGTGGGGTCCCAATCCGGTGGCCATGACAAGCTGCTACTGGGTATTCAGCTTCTACAATGTGGTTAAGGGGTTGAAAATCTTGTATGAAATGCCATGACCCCCATTCACCATGCGAACGGGGTACACTGCAGTGTTGCATGGAGATTCTGATGGTACCAAGATACCCCTATTGATAAGGGCACTGATTGTCTCATAGATGCCTTCATCTGCTACTTTGGTCAGGGGGTATTGTTGGACCCTTGGTAGATTGGCTCCTTGTTTCAGTTTTATCCGCACTCCTCCTATGCTTTTTATGCAACCCACGTCATACGGATTGGTAGTCCATAGCGTCTCGGAAACCTTTGCTAGGTCCTCCTCACAGAAGGGAGGTGGAGCTTCCAAGGCCATTGCCATTTTCTGTGCTAGCTCTCTGTATGTTGTACATAGCCAGACATACACACTCATCCCCAACATCTTCTCGCTCCTCCCTTTTGCCTGCGATAACAGCTCCTCATCGGACACTTGTGTTAAGCTACACCCCTCTGATAGCATTATGATTGCCCTCCATGCCTTCCCTTCATCATCTAGTACATGTACAGCAGCAATCAAATCTTATCTGGCCGCAATCCTCTTTATGTCTATTTATAGAAATATTCCCTCCTTCTCATTAGCTGGTATCTCTGGCCTGAAAAAGTACTCACCTGGCCTCCTCCTTACCTTCCCTGCAATTCCGGGCAGCCATGAAAGGGCCATGTCTGCCCCATAATGAAAAATCTCTGTGTCAACAGGCTCTCCCCGCTGAACACGTTGTCCACAATATGCTTGAAGCATTTGCCTAGCTGTGAGCATATGAATGCCTGGTGTCAAGCAAATTATGCCTTTGTCTGTGAATCAGATGGCCATGTTCAATCTGCTCATTATGTCATGTTTACAAGGTCCTGCTTGGAGTAAAATAGGGGTAGTTATAAGTCGTGATATCCTATCGATAAGGAGATCTGATCAGTAAAAGGAACCACTTCTCGAGCCCCAGAGAATCTTTTAGTGTTCATGTCTTTGCCTGACAAGGTTTATTTCCCCTCCCGTGTACATGACCTAGTCGCCCCAGTGTCAACCGGGAAATACAAAATGTAGTCACCTATAGCCACCCGTATGTGAGGTTCCTCTGCAGGGTTAGGTGTGACTGATAGGATGGGAAACATCAAGTTTGTCTGTGGGCTGTTCTATTGTTGGGACAATGACTGTCCATTCACAGTGTAAAGGTTATGTCCTACTAGTGTCACCCCACCCACCCTTGTCACAGGTACCATTGCCGCTGTGTCCATGGGTTGCAGGGCGATATTTTGCAGCTGCATCAACTGTTGTACTGGTTGTGCTTGTTGGGGCTGTGGTGCTGCCGTGTGTTGTGGTTGTAGCTGTTGTGTTTGTTGTGCTTGTATGTGTTGGGCTACTGGTATTGTCTGCTGTTGCACCTGGGGTTGGTGTAAGTTTTGTTGTGGAGCATTTTGTGACTGCTCCGTCTGTCAGACGTTTTGCATGTAATACCCATTATGCCCACTCTGGTAGCCCTGTTGTCCCTGTTCACCCGATCCTGGTTGCATCCCCCTACTTCTGCATGTACAGGATATATGCCCTAGTTGTTCACAGGTCCAGCACTGTGGTAGCTATTGCGTTTGCCATGGAAATCCTACTCTTCCTTCACCCTGTCCCTGTGGGTAACCCCTGAATCCTCCTCCTGGACGCCCTCACAAGATCCCTCCCCTTCCCCTATTGTTGGTTTGGTTACCACCCATTCCAGCGTACCCTCCTCCCACTTGAGGTGTGAATTGCTGCATAGTATTATACTGTTGCTGTGACTGGAGTTGGGGTTGTGATACTGCTATCTGTGGTTGCGGCGCTGGGCTAGTTCTAAGTGCCCCTTCTAGGGCATACTTAGAGAATTTCTTTTGAACTAGTTTTGCTTTGTCTGCTTTTCTGTCCTCAGCCTTTTCCTTCATCTTCTTTTGCCATAGCCTGCAATGGTGTACTATTGTAAGTTGTATTTCTGAGCATGCCTTAGCCTCCATCTGTACCAACTTTTTCAATTGTCTCTGTACCGGAGATGTGATAAAAGATAGCTATTGTTTTATCCCACTGCTCCCTAATCTCGAGCCGCAAAAGTTCTTGAATCTCTTGCATGTAACTAACGGGGTACTCATCGTCCCGCATTTTGTGTGACATGATTGCTCCTATATCTGACATATCAGGGTATTGTGTCTGCAATGCCTGCCATACTGCATGTCTGCAATTTGTGTATGGGGCCTCGTTGGGTACTGTGTTTTGTGTGGTCACCCCCGTGAACCCCGCCCTGTTCCAAATGTCATCTGCTGCGTCATCTAATATGGAGACCAGTAAGCCCTTGACGTCGCCTACTGCCAACCTGTGTCCTGCTGTCAATTTTTCCATTTCAAATATTCACTTCCCAGCCCCTCTGCTTAGAGAGGGTAGTCTTCACTTGATGTTATCCTTATCTGTGTGCTTCCCAGTTACGTACTGTGGCCTCGTCGTTCCCCTTTCTAATAGGGACATTTGCGAAAAGGCCTTCTCTTCTGGTGTGCGTCTATACTGTTGTATCTGGATAGGCCCTATCTCATCCTCTGCTTCTGCACCTATGTCTGTTACCTCTAATATATGTGGCCGGTGCGGGTTGTCCCGTGTCCCAGTGAGCATGCCCGTGAGCATGTGTGCCCCTTAGTTTGTGTTATTGCTGCCCCGTCTCTCCTGTACCCTGAGAGGTCCCGGAGCCTGCTTGTATAAGGCATTTGTGGGGCCGCCCCTTCTGTTGTGGCTTGAGTTTTGTTGTTGGTGTGCTGTCCCCATCTTTCTCCTCTTTTGTTTTACACTTTCATGACATTCCCGTGCCTGTTCATGTTATATAACGTTTACTAGGCCCTTCTCTTTCTTCATCACTTAGTTTGTCGTCTCTGTCCTTGCCTTCCACATCACTACAAAATCCATCAGAGAATGTCAATTAGTATGCATGTGGATAATGTGCCAGTCACAGTCTCAAGATCAATAGTCGTAGACCCACATGCATTTTCCTCTTCCCGTACCCTTGAGTGTATTACCTCTCTGCCTACCATAGGTGACCTGGACATACTCATGGCACTTGTTATGCACCCTTGAGGTACATGCCTATACTGTTGACTCCCCCGTTGCTCTTCATCGCATCTTTTTCTGTCTAGCTCCTACTTGATTGCTTCTCTCATCCTTTTGAGTACCCGCTCTTCCTCGTCACTCTGATTATGCTCCCTTGTTAGTCTCGCTAATCTTGACTCCTTTAATTTTCCCTCTTACTTACGTGTTTTACGTGTCTGTTGCAATAATATCTTTTTCCTACACCACGCCATTTCTCTCTCTGTCTATTCCTCTCCCCCTCTCTCTGTTTCGTGCCTTACTTCCTCCATTTCCACAGTCTGCTTTGCTCCCTTTGTGTCCCTCACAGTTGTCCTTTCCTGGTCCTTTTCCAAAAATGCCAACCGCTCCTTCCGTTCCTGTTCCTGCAGTTCCAAGTCCCTTAGTATTGTGTCCTTTCGCTCCCTCATCTCCATCTCCAACTTCATTCCCTCATTTTCCTGCTCCCTACGTACCACATCGCCTTCCCTCTAGACCCCTGTCTCAGTTCCAACTCCTCTATTGCACTTGTTGCACCTTCTGCCTCCCCTACTCTGACCCCTTGCAACTACAACAGTACCTGTGCTGCAACCCATTCGTCTGGCCCTAATCCTGTGAATTCCGTTTTAGCGCGCCGCAGACCTTCCTCATCTAGGCTTGGGCTGTTGGCCTCCTCCCCCTTCCCTTGCTGTAGGATGTTCAGGGGCGTATACTTTTGGGGCATATGGGGGTGGCCTATACATGGGATTTGAATATCCTTCTGCTGTTTTTAATTCTCGTGGCTCCCTTACTTCGTCTAGGACCCGTTGCAGGTTTTAGCCTGCTCCCACTCCTCCTCCTCTAGGTCATCAGAGGTGACACTGGGTGGTGCTGGAGGTGGCGCTCATGGGTCCTCTCCCTCCTCCTTCAACCCCCACAAGCTCATCATCCATGACCTGTCCTCATGGAAAATGCGCCATTGTTCATAGATCTCCATACGGTTAGCTAACTTCTTCCCCTTATATGTGTTCTGTAGGTGGTTCTGTAGTGATTGCAGGACATCATTGGAGAAACTGCCGTTAGGCGGCCATGGTCTTATTATCTTTCCTTCTGTACTTTTAGACCATTATAGACTGTATTTAACTATATTGTCCTTGTAGAGGAGCATGGTTATACGCATATGTTGTATGGGGGTTACCATTGTTCCTGACCTGCTGTACATTTCCCTTGTTACCCTCCCGTGGAACACAGTATCGATTTGTATTTACCTGACCTCTAATTAAGGGTTTCGATCTCCGCTGTCAATGCAAGGGGAAAATACATTAGTAGGTTATGTAATGCAGTTTATATGATTGTTCTCCCTTTTTTTTGCTACGACCGCCCACGGCTCTGCACTTTATGTGGCATACTCTCGTACTGGCCCACCTTCACCAGAGCTGTCGCAGCTCGGCACACCACCTCAAACATGTGCAGGCACCGTCCGCGTACTGCCGCTCATTCACCTGTCTAGCAGTACAAGAAATGCCAGCCTACTAATTCTTCAATCCGTTTACAATGCAAAGTCCTATGCATCGGCCTATGGGTGACATCACCAAACTAAGGTTTGCATAAAAGATACACCTTGTACGTACACAGAACAACAATGCATCCTTTCACCCTCCAACAAACCCACAGTTCCCCACAGCTGTTTTCCCACCTCCCAGGAATGGAGTATGCTCATCAATTTGATATCAACTGTGATTAGATTACACCCGTTGCTTCGCCTGACGTGTGGTATGTTTCTCACCGGGGAAACGTAACCAGCTAAATCAGCTTCCACAAATTAAGATAGCTCCAGCTAACTCTTACGGGAATACATCATCTGTTCACCAAACTAAAACGTCCGATTTATAGGAATCCATCACATTTACATTCACGATCCAAGCCTCTCGAGCAACCGACCCGGTTTAGCACAAGAACCTGTAGCCTTGTAGCTTGAACACTTGCTAAACACTGAAAAAGGACTTCTACCTCTGCTCCGATCCCTACCACCATATGCGTGCTACCCAACACTGTCAAAAGGAGAAAATGATCACAAATTACACTCCCCTCATTCTATTTACACTCCCCCCCACCCACACAAATTGGGTTGCTTGTTGCATGGACCGCACTTACGTTGTCACTCGCCTGCCGGCACCGCTCGGCCACTGACTCCCCTATCTCAGCTTGTCTCCCCCCCTCTGGACTGGGTGGACATCTCGCCAACCGCGGGCGGAATAGTTAGTTATGAAGTCAGCTCCTGATGACCAATTCTCTGTTTGGGCTGGCCAGTTATCTCACAATTCGCGCGAGAGTCCTTCAGTCCTCCGAGTTCTGTTGGCAGAGGAGACAGTACCTGGCTGAGCTGGCGTCACAAATAATCTCACTCGTGCCTTCAACTTGTTAGAGTAATTTCTGGGACCGGCTGAGCGGTGCCAAGGGTCCACTGACTCCCAGCTCACAGAAGGCCCTAACTCCTTCCCTGGTCCCAAAGAAGTCGAGGTCCACACAAGGAGCAAGATTTACTGTGGTTTATTATGCAAAACACACAGGGGTCATATGCGCAGAGCGATCCAGGTACATCTCATAGTACTCTGGCTCACAGGCCAGTTTTGTACACTTGTGACATAATAACCATCGTCACTCAGCAGATTCTTTCCCCTAACAGGGTTCAGGATTGGCTCCTGATTAGTAGTTTGAGTATAGGAACATATAGAGAGAATTGTTATTGGACATTACTGTGTCAGGTGGTAGGTTTGGATCATCCCTAGAAGTTGTTACTTCAGAATTGTTACATTAGGTGAGCCCTGTGATTGGTCAATAGCCCCCACCATCTGCCCCTAACCCCAGCACCCTGATTGGTCAGGCTGCAGGCCACCAAACCTGGGACAAGCTCTGTTTCCAGCCCGCGAGGCACCTCTTCTCGTTACATTTATACTATGTGTCAGCTAGGTGCAACTATGTGTCTATGATTATACAATAGTGTATAATACACTAATGCCATGAGAGCGTTCCATTCCCATCATACATGGTAGCCGAAGTGTAACAAGTATTGTTGCAAATGCCGCTATCTAGCCGTGGGAGAGCTGCTCGTTCCCAGCCTCTGAGCCTTGGCCCGATACCAGTTTGGCCGAGTTACGTGGTAGGAGACCATCTCTTCGGCTTCAATTACTTTGAATTAGCTTGTATTTTGCAAGGAATATTCTTTGCAGCAGCCGGTATCACTTTGGTTCTTGTGTCTGGAATGTCACTTGTAACATTGTGGCCTTGGCTGCCGTTGCTCTTGCTGTGGCTATTCTGCTTGCACAGCGTCTTGCGGTTTGAGATCTCTGTGAGACGATCATGTCCTACTGTATTTTCCTAAGGCCTGCATGGCCATCTAGCACGTGTCTTCCATAGTGTCCATAGGGTAGTGCATGTTGTGGTTGACCAGGTCCCGCGGCTGCTCTTGTTCTTCCACAGTGTTAGTTGCATGTGAACATCTGAAAGCAGGCATACACATTCTTCTTGCTTCATGCATTTTTGCATTGCTCTACGAGCATAAGTGGCAAAATAATAAACATATAGATGCTATGTATATGTCACTGTCCTCTAACTCATAGAACTGTACGTGTGTGTTCTTTGTGTAGGTTGGTGTGTGGGTGTCCCTAATGTGCGGATTGCACCTGTGCTTCGTGTCTAACGCAGCTATGTCGTTGTGATGTCTCTAATGACTTGAGGCTTTGCTTCATAGTGTGTTTAATCCAATCGGTCTATACAGTTGTTTCCAGTTCTGTCCTGTACCTCTTCATCCACTCCAGGCAGAGTTTGCATTGTAGCAGGTACATATGGTCGGCCGGTAGGGTACCTTTTGCGGTAATTGTCCATGGCTGGAGCAGTAGATATTGGCATGATATCATAGGATCGGTGGCCATGTTGCTGCTGGTACTTCTTCCGATTAGGTTGTCGTCCAGGACTGAGGATCTGTTCGGATTTTCTCTCTTCTGGCGCTAAGAATAGTGTAAGGAGACACACTTGCACAATACTTCCTTCATCAAAAATACCTTTAAAAGCATCTTTTTCCACCTCTGTGCTAATCCTACTTTTCCATGTTGTCAAATTTTCAGAGGACCAGTTTGCATGAGCATAAAGGTTTGCATCGAGGTAATCTGATAATTCAGAAAATTCAGCCTGAATCTGGGACATGGCAGTACTTTTGCAACTAACACTATAACAATAGTCAAGTTAACACACAGTACTGTACAACCTCACAGTTGGAATTCAAATAATGAGTGCACAATATGGTCATGCTTTATGATGCAAGGCAATGCCCAGTAATTATTTTACAGTTTCCCCGCCAACGCACCACGATGTTAGAAATCTTTCTGGCTATATTTTTGATATTTCGTTGTATTTTTGTGATATGTTGGTATCTTTGGTACTTCGTGGTATAGTGGTATCATTGATATAGTGGTGAGCTTAGCTTCAGAACACTGCCTAATAATTATTTTACCAGTGTCATTCATGGTAAGCAAGTACTGGACTTAGTACACTCTTATCTGATCGGTGTATCTTATGTACAATAACACAATATGCACTTTTGGCTGTGTTTCAAAATATATTTATCATGTCACATCACAAAATATTTATATTCACACACACACACATAGCATTTCTGAAAAACTTAATTCACAATAATCAATTCACCTTATATGTTATCACATGGGGTAGTGTGACTAATGCCTGCAGTAAAATGAGTTTACCACCTGTTGGACTTCAGTCTATGTGCTAGCACAATAATTCAGACACATAATGAGAACTCCGAAGCTAACGTGTTCTTTCCTTTTGTGCCTTTATGAAAGTTTAAAATTCAGAAAAATGAACAAACAGATGCACTATACTGTGCTACATTTTACAGTAATGTATATTTGAACATGGATAATATGAGTTTCATTAGAGAGCGCTCACACACAGTAAATAGCTTTTTCTAGTAATAAGATTCAACTACACATTTGGTGCTTGCTGGCTAACCCACCGTTATTTTAATCCTTGAATGTTTTGTTCACTATTCTTGGCAGATATGAGCCTCTTGTCGTAACAAAAGCGTGCTTCATAAATGGGGAAGCCACGTAAAATGTAGATTGTGAATTACTTTAAGAAAACAAACATATTTCTGTCTTGCAACAGCCTGTAAAATATTTATTTCATACATTCCACGCTCCTCCATTACTGCATAATTACCCAGATCTGTTGGGGTAAGTGCATTCTCGGACCACAAGGTCAGGTTAGCCCTTCACTTCATCAGCTGGCAATATTCCCCCTTTACATCTACTTGACAGGACAGGAAAATTCATATCACATCAACTCCCCATCTAAGACTGGAAGTAACCCACATAGTCCTTCCGCGGCATTTCTGCTTGTTGCACCACCCAGGGTCAACTTCATATAAGGGTGCTCGAGACTTCAAATTCTTCTGATGACTGCAAACCCAGGAGAGAGAGAGAGAGAGAGAGAGAGACAGCCCACAAGACAGTTAGCCTGCAGCACTGTCAGCAAGACACAGGAGAGTCAGTATGCCCAGGAACTAACATCCAGTCCTCAAAACAGACACTTTTGTCATCTCCATGTCCCTCCTACTTCACTTATATTTAATCCTGTATAAATGTATGAAGCATCTGTTGGTCAAATCAACTCCCATTGACAAACCAGCCCATTAGATAGCACATGAATTCCTTTGTGCCTTTGACCGAGGTTCAAGCTACAGCACTGACAGAAAATGTTACATTGATCTGGCGCTATTTCCTCCTTCCCTAAAAATGAACAATGGAGCCAGTTTAAATAAATCAACTTGCATCTAAACCCTGTCATGTATTCACTGCAACACAAATCTAATTCCACATTTTCCGTATAAATGCTAACCTTGCACAGCTCAAATATCTTTACATTTTATGAAATGGGCCACTTTATCTCAATGCACCAATGTTTTGCACTCACGAGCAATGGACTAAATTGCATTGAATATTAGTAAGGAAATACGTTATTGGGTCCTTGGATGTTGGTAGGATTAATATGTTAATTTTATATTTCATTGCATTTAGTCCATAACTGTGGTGTGGTGTGAATGATAAAAACAAAACCTGTTGTGCAGGGTCAAATTCAAATTAGCTGGCACATGCTTTATGTGTTATAATACTAACATCTAATATGCACAGCTTGAGCCTCACACATGAGTCTCACACCCTTGGCCCTAGTTAAAATTCAAACGTTTGCTAAAATGTGGATGATGAAACTTGAGCTACCCTTGTTGAAACTCAGAATAGGTGAAAGTATTTCCCTACTACATTTCCCTACAGGCCTACTGGATTCTCTCCCTTTGAATTACTTTATGGCAGAGAACCTAGAGATGTCCTGGACATGCTCTGGGAAACCTGGGAAGAACGAGAAGAGGCACCCATTCCCCTCTCGCAAACCACTAACAGATTGTGGGAGCATATGGGACTTGTTTGAGAACTAGTCTGTACTCATATGGAAAAAGCCCAGGTCTAACAAAAATCCACTTACGACAAGAAAGTGAGCTGCAACATTTTCCATAGGACAAAAAGTACTAGTCCTCTTACCCACCTCAGAAAACAAGCGTGTCTCTAAGTGGCACAGGTCATATGAAATATTGGAACAAAGAGGGACTTGTAATTATAAAGTAACCCAACTGGACAAGAAACAGAAAGTCCACTGATATTATGTAAATCTCTTAAAAGAGTCGAAGGAGAATCCATCAGCCACCCATGCCACAATGCTATACTGTTTGGTCCCAGAAGAAATAGACTACTTTGAATTGATTCCTCCGAGACCTCTACAATCAACAACAAGATCTAAAAGATGTAGTCACATTGTTTCCCAATGTATTCTCATAAAAACCAGAAAGAGTAAAAGGCACATATTACTATATTAGAACACCTAGGAGAAAAGTGGAAAAGTGGTTAATCTAAAACCATATAGACTCCCAGAAGCCCGTAAACAGATAGTGGTTGATGAAGTGAATAAGATGTTAAGAGCAAATATTATTGAGATTTTTTCCAGCTAATAGTCCTCCCCTATCATATTGGTCACCAAACCTGACTATTCCTGGAGGATTTGCATAGATTTCCGCCAGGTAATGCCTTTTCCGACTTCGATGCATATCCCATGCCACACGTCGATGTTCTAATTGATAATCTCTGAAACACCACTTTTTTATGCACACAAGACTTAACCAAAGGGTACTGGCAGCTCTCAGTATATGGGCCTGATAAGGAAAAGACAGCTTTCTCAAAACCTCTGGGACTATTTCAGTTCAAAGTCCTCATTTTTGGGTTACATGGCACACCAGCCACTTTCCAATGCCTCATGGATAACATATTGCAGCCCTAATCTGATTTCTGCGGAGCTTATGTTGACAATATTGTCATTTATAGTAAAACCAGGGAGGACCACCTTTTCCATCTTTTTTTCTATTATGAGGGTCCTCTGAGATGCCGGTCTCACTTTTAATCCATCCAAATGCAGACTTGCCCAGTCCGCAGTGAAGTACCTTGGCTTCTTTGCAGGAAATGATAATGTAAAACCTCAACATCAGAAACTGAAAGCCCTATTAGATACCCCTGCACCTAAAACTAAAAGAGACCTCTGAACATTTCTACGGTTAATAGGGTACTACCGTAGGTTTATCCCAAACTTTCCAGACAAAATAGCTAGACTGACAGATAAACTTAAGAACACTGAACCCCAGAAACTTCATTGGACTGACGAGGTTAATATATGTTACAACAACTTAAAATAAACCCTGTGCCAGAACCCACTTCTAAAGGTACTAGATTTCTCAAAGGAATTTGTATTGCAAATGGACGCCTCACTTAAAGGGTTAGGAGCAGTCCTATCACAAGTCTGCAATGGTTTAGAACATCACATCTTTTTCACAAGTCGCAAAACCTTTCCCAGGTGAAAGAAATTATTCTGTGCTGGAATTAGAGGCCCTTTCCATCAAGTGGGCCATTATCCACCTCATTTACTACCTTTTAGGAAGAACATTCACACTTGTCACAGATCATTCTCAGCTAGTGTGGATTAGCCAATGAAAAGACTTCAACCCTTGTGCCATGAGATGGTTCCAACACCTGCAGCCCTACTGTTTCACTGTATAACACTGCAAAGGTAGAGACCATTGGAATGTAGATTTTGTTTCCGGGCTTCCCTGTGAAACAGATGCAGCTACATTGCATGGAGGAAGGGTATGCGAGAAACCTGTGTCTCACCGGCTATTCCCCGTGGATCTGTCATCCAGTTGCCCAGGACATGGCCATCTCTATTGTATCCAATTCCTGGCGGTGGACCAGTGTGGGAGGATCACCTGGATGGGGGGGTCTTCGGGAGTGGAAGTGGGACACCCAAAGGTGAGACGCTATATCCCCTTCCTTATGGCACCTTTTCCCCATTCTAAAAGGTAGGTTATCTAGAAACTCAACACCCTCCTTTTCCCACATGGACACCTTCTCACAGACAGTTCATCGTGAGTGACAACGGACTAAAACCAGAACCGTATAGCTGACATGTCACACCACAAGGGTCAGGTAGAGTCAGGCAATTACTGATAACTACACACACCTTACTCCCATTACACCTCCCCACATGGATAAAAGGTGGAGCACAAAAGCACACTCTAGGCAAGGACAAACGCATGGGGAAGCAGCTATCCTTAGACAGAAGTTTAAACCTAGGAGAAAGGCGTCGAGGTCTGAGAGGACGACAAAGAGGGAACTACTCTTGATATGTACCAGATACAGAGTGGTCCGGTGCTGCATGGGCGCTAACTTGGAGGTCTCTGTTTGGTGCCCCCCTTCTGAGTGTGGAAGAATTGTTAAAATGTCAAATCGGAGTAGTCCTTCAGCGGGTTGTGTTCAATCCTGGGCACACTCAAAAGTCTTTGATTTTCTACAAACTGAAATTGGTCTGAGCCCGGCTGAGGGGGACTAATTGTAGAAAAGGGGTCTGAGCTCAGACAAGGGGGATCCTGGGTTAAGAGTAATACACCCATGAAGATGGTTGGGGCAAATGTGAATCCGAATGAGGGATGGCTACAAAGTTGGTCTGAACCTGCTGATTGAGGGAGACTACCAGTGAAAGAAGGATTGCAGCCCGGGTGAGGGGTATTCGGGGTGAATAGTAAATCACCCTAGATGAATATTAAAAAATGAACATTTCTTTATTGTTTATGCAACATTATGTCTTCTAAGTCCAGAGACTTTGCACTAAAGATACTTGGGCACAAAAGGCCCTGATGTTGGTGGTGAAAGGAACTGTGACCTCGTGCCGGAGGAGTGCTGGAGTGTGCTGTGCTCAAGTGACCCGCCTTGTCCCATGCTAAAAGTTGGGGAAGGGAAGGCCCGGACTACACACCCTGACTTATCATTTTGTGAACACTTCTTTCTTTTTGTGAACATTATCCCACACGATTTTGTAGCATAGCAGTAAACATTGGCAATAGGTTTTATTTTAGTATAGGCTATTTTATTTGATCAAACTCCACAAGGACAGTATTATTATTATTTGATGGTTGTAGCTTGCTCCCATCCTGGATGTAGGCTTAGATTAGGTGTTTATCTCACACATTTTGCAGTTCAATAAGCACCCTTGAACTGTGATCACTTGTGTCTTTCTTACTTTGATATCATGCCTTTCTTCCATAGTCCAAATATAAATGAAATTACAACCAGGTATTGGTCTCTGTGGGTCAAGGCCATCTCCCCATCTCCCCACTCATCCAAATCCCAGAGATGAACACACTTCTCAGTGTCCAAAAATAAAACAATTTTCCACCATGAGGTTGGTTCAGTGGGCCAATGCTATGTCCCCATATCGCCAGGATTTGAGACAGAAACTAAAGCCATAGATGGAAACATGCTTCTCAGTGTCCAAATATAAACCAATGTTCAACCATGCAGTGGGTTCTGTGGGTAAAGGCCCTCTCCCAAGATTTGACACTCATCCGAAAGCCATAAATGGAGCATGCTTCTCAGTATAAAAACATAAAACTATTTCTAACCATTTGGTCGGCTCTCTGCAGTAAAGGCCATCTACCCAACACTCACCGTAAAGCCATTAATAGAACACACTTTTCAGTGTCCAAATATAACACAAAGTCAACAATGCAGTGGGCTATATGGGTGAAGGCCATTTCCCCTCTCCCCCAGATTTGACACTCATCTGAAAGCCATAGATGGAACACTCTTCTCAGTGTCCAAATATGAACCAATTTTCAACCATGAAATGGGCTCTGCGGTGTCAAGGTGATCTCCCAAAACCGCGATAATTCGACACTCATTCTATAGCCATAGATTGAACACACTTCTCAGTTTTCAAATGTAAACCAATGTTCAATCCTATGGTGGGCACTGGGGGACAAGCATTGCAAACCATCTCCCCATCTCTTCTGAAAGCCATAGATGGAACACCTGTCTCAGTGTCCGAATATAAACCATTTTTCAAACATGTGGTGAGCTATGCGGATCACGGTTTGTAACTTTCTCTCTATCTCCCCCAAATTCAACACTCATCTGAAAGCCATAGATGAACCACGCTTCTCTTTGTCCAAATATAAATCAATTTGTATGCATGTTGATCAAGGGTTGCAACTACCTCCCCATATCCCCATATCCTTCGAAAAAATGTAAATTAAACATGAGTCTTATTGTCGAAGTTTTAGTGACTAGTGAGGAATCGTTCTGCAGATTAAGGGTGCAACCGTGATGAGATATTCTTGAAGATTTTGACTTGTCGACAAACAGCTGCAGAATTTCAAAATGTCATGGCATGACCATCATACCACAAATTTCAACTTTTTTAAAAAAAAAGATAACAATTCTGGGCTGAATGCATTACATAACTTGTATGGCAATATATGACATAATGGTCTTCCCAAAATCCTGTTTTCAAACTGGGGGAGAGTGACTTAACCTTTGTAAGAAAGGCAAGTGAAAGGTGTGCATGTCAGTCACACATCTTGTGAACTGAGATCTGATAAAGCATAAGACAGGTACACCAACATTAGGAAATGCTTTAAGTTTGCTTCTTGGAGGCCATAAAAATGGTCCAATGATGTTCTGGCTCTCAGTCAGCCTATGCACTGATCAGAGATGAGGTGCAAATTCCACCCCTAATCTGATGACTGTGATCTGCCCTATTGCCCAAAAGGCTTCAGCCATCAATAGTTGTAGTTTGGAGGTTTAAGTGGTGAAGCTTACCATTTTACCCCTCGAATCAGAGGGCTTGAAACTGGAACAGGGGATACTGAGAAATGCTTTGCCTCTGCTCTTCAGCTTTTGGACTGACTATGCCACACAGTTGTTCTTTGGGGTTCCTAAACTCAAAGTTAGACAGCCAAAGAATGAATTAGGATCTCTAAAACCAGAACACCCAGAAGCATTTGCCATCTAACCATCCCTAGAAGGGCATTGGATTCTCAAAGGTAACACAAATGAAACTGATTTGACATTACAATCAATATTTCAACAAATGTTTCTCTGGCCAACACGCTAGACCAAGGGTATGCAACCCTCTCTGCTGGCTTATTCAAGCAATCAATGACAGTGTTGCCACTATCTTCAATGCCACAGGTGGAGGCATTCTCTATAGGGTATGAACCCCATATGTTGGCATTAATTAGAATAATTAGTGATTAATTGCAAACACAGAGTCTATCCCCATTGGTGCCCGCTCACACAAATATTTTTTGTTAATTGGGCCGTGCTGTGTCTATTCCTCTGAATGAATGATTGTTAAAACCCTAGAAGATTGTCTTGGCATACTCTTTGGTCCTAAATCAATTGTGAAACGCAGAACAGGTACTCTTGTTTTATAATGCCTGGCTGCACCATTTGCCCCCGTTTGCTCCTCTGCATGCTGGGTTGGTGAATGGCAGGTTGAAAATCTGTTATTATTAAAGGCCCTCAACAGATGGGGGAGAATTACTGTTCCTTACCCCCAACTGTAGCTGAGATGCTAGATATATGCTCATAAGGCATAACTATCAAAGAAGGCGCAATAAATACTCCAAACCCCAGAGACTGTCCAAAGGTTTTTTATTATTCCAAAGGACCCTATCACCATCCCTATCCCTCTCATCTCCAAGAACCTCCTCCTTAACCGGGGCATCCCTATCCCCGTATACTAACAAGCTCAATAAATGGTGATGTCACCTTAAAGCACATTGACTTCTCTAACTAATCTCCCTCAGGGACTTCCTTACTTTACCTACTCTACCAAGTTGCTAGGCTTTATAAGTGGTAAGGGGTTGTGCCTTGTAGACACCCTGTCTTGTTTCTACCATGCTCACTCGCTTCTGTCCCTCTCTGAGGTTCTCACTTTACTCCTTCTCCAACTCAACCCGGCTTTCTTCTGTTAGGGATAACTTTTTAGGAGTTCATGGACATTGAACTCATGGAAGGCCTAACTCCTTCCCAATCCCATAAAGAACAGTCCAGACAAGTAGCAAGTTCAACTGAGGTTTATTACATCCAACAAACCACAAGGATCAGATGCACAGAGGCAATTCCAGGCATAGCTCAAAGAATTCTGGCTTACAGGCCAGTTTTGATAGCATATTGCATCACGAGTGAGTGCATCATCCCCTGGGATCTTCTCCAAAAACCTAACTCCACTCCGGATAGGATGCTAAGTGGTAGTCCCCTATATCAGCTCCTATAGAGGTTATTGGATAGGCTCTCGTCATGTCAGGTGTCAGGCCTGGTCCATCCCCGAAAAAGATGTACTTACTAAATGTTAAAGTATTTGGACTCAATGATTGGTCGGTGGCCCCAGATACCCACCCCTAGGGCCATAAATTGTGATTGGCTGAGCCGTACCCACAGTGCCGGGACCAAATCAATTCCCAGCTCAGACTGCACCAGTTTACAGTACTGTGTGAAACTATGTGTCTGCGATGTAACCGTGTGTAGACCATTATTGCCATACAAGTACTCCTTTCTCATTGCATAACTGTAGCACAGCACTCAGCGGCTTCAGGTGTTCCAAGACCATTATGGCCTATTATGATTTCCTTAGCCTTGGCCTCGTTTTCCCTGTGTGTGTATGTCTTCCATAGAGCATCCATAGGTTAGTGCAGCATGGCTCTGTCAGGTCCCGTGGGTGCTCCTACCATTCCATGGGGTTATTTGCATGTAAGCATCTGCAAGCATGTAAATTTGATCTTCTTGTTTCTGGCATTTCTGCGTTGCTGCAATAAGCTAGTGGCAAAATAATAAACGTGCAGACAGTATGTATATGTCACAGTCCTCTATCTCATAGAACAGTATGCATGTGTTCTTCGTGTATTTAGCTGTGTGTGTGTGTGTGTGTGCGTGTATGTGTGTGTGTGTGTGTGTGCCGACTGTGCAAATGGCATGTGTGCTTCATGTCTAAGGCTGCTAGGTTGTGCTGTCTCTATCAACTTTAGGCATGGCTTCTCATCGCTTTAGTCGATTCTGTCTATGTCTTTGGTCCAGTCTTGCACTTCTTCCTCCACCCTGGGTAGTGCACATACTACTCCGGGGTTGTAAGGGCGGTTGAAAGGATACTCCTCATGGTACTTGTCCATCGTGAGTGCAGTAGGAGTAGGCATGAGCTTGTGCAATCGGCATCTATATTGTCTTTGGTTCTCCTTTCAGTTGGGGTGCCTCTTGGGAGAGTTGGAATAGTTCAACCACCTCTCTTCAATTCTCTCCTCCTTTTACTCTTCTGCCCCTCCAATGTAATTTGTTACTTCTAGGCTGCATCTCCCCTTCCTCCTTTCCCCTTCCTCCTTCACTAATTCTACCTCTTCCATATTACGACCCTCTCTTCCGCTCTACAATTCCCTTTTCTGCACTACTACCACTCCACCACAGTACTACTACCACTCATTCTCAGCACTACTACTGCTCCTCCACACTACTACTGCCACTTCTCCCCACTTTCTACTCAGACCCCCTTCTCTCACACACAAAAGCACTTAACTTTCACTTCTTATACTAGGTTGTCTATAACCACACCCATCACTCTTTCACGCACACTGACACTACAGTAGACCTTGCACTCAACCACCAATACCTCACCTTCAGAAATCACATTCACAATGATCCATCCTTCGTCCAGCTTGTCTCTTGTCTGCCACCTCCTCTGACCTCACGCCAACAACCCAAAGTTTTGTGCTTGCGGTACGGCTCCTACCATTGCTTTTCTTTCTCTGGCCATCCTATTCCTATCATCCCCACCCATGTTGTGACATAATCAGCATAATTGTGAAATAGCAGGCTAAGCCCACCCATTTTCTCCACACAGGCCCACAGTGTAATAATGATGGTGGCCACAGGTACCCAATCTTCTTTTACGCTTAAGTGGTCTGTTACCTTTGCTCCCCTAGGGTAGGTATAGTCTGTTTGTTAACAACAGAACACCTAAGGAGAGGTAAGAGGAATATGAGCCTTCTTCTTGGCACAACCTCTATATTTTTAGGAAAAACCTAAATCCGTAAACAAAACAGTGCCAAGGGGCTTAAATTGGTCCCTTTTCAATTTGTGTCCCAATACCTGCGGCGTCAGTCACCCATTATTAATTGGATTCCAAATATGTTTATGAAAAAAAATATCTCATTTATTAATTGTCATCATTAAAAAACTTTGAATTACTTCATAGTCATCATTAAAAAAAACAACAACCAGAAAACTGGTATAAAGTGCAAGTGCCAGTACCATGTACCTCTTCACGGAATGGAGGTAAAACTGCAGAACAGATAGAAAATATATATATAGAGTAATCACCAAAGATACCAAAAATTAATAGTAATAAACTAAGTGAAAACCAGGAGTAAATACAGAGTGGGGTCACTCCGGGGTAGTTTTGTGTAAATGTCACTCAAATCAACCTAATCACTCACTACATTCATTCTAATTCAAATTCAGACATTCTCATTGATACATTCATCATTTTCCCAACATGTTTCTTTCTGAACGTGTGTGTAAACAAAAAATAAACAGAAATTCTTCAGGGGTAGTCTGCCGTCTACCAGAACCAAAAACACCAATTGCTGATGTTGGTGAGGATACATAACATGAGTTAATTCTTAAACTCAGAACAATACGACTACCAGCATGTAAAAAACACAGTAACAATTGCAGCAGCTATAAGCACATGTACAAGTGTATTGGTAATCCAAAAAACTCTTCTTGTCCGATAAATGATCAAAAAGGAGTTTGGGACTCAGCAGCAGGGAAGGGATTCCATATCTGAAAAGGGAACAAATCAGGGTAGAGGGTAAGTAATGCCCTGTTTATTCATTCTCTATTTAATGGAAAGAAATGAACATTAAAGTTTGACCCAGTTGCTACATAGTGGTCAACAAATGATAAACTGTCTAAACTGGCAATTCTATCACTAGACGTGGTCTAAAAAGGAACAAGAAGACGGTAACACTAGATAGGTGTCAGCACATACAGTCTGACAGCATTCCAGAGGATGGATAGGAAACACTATTCAAAGTGCTACCTAGAACAAGATTAGGTAAATGGAAACCTCTTTACACGACACTTGTATGCAGTACGGTATTCAATCTGATACATTACTCCAAAGAAAAACACCCCAAAGCGGGAGTAGGTAGAAAGACACAGTTGTTAGCGGTGCAAATTTTATACTATAATGCTGAATTCTCGCATCAAAATCATCACTTACATCAAGAAATGGAGTTTCACAACGGTGTGTAGAACAAATCATCCAAGTTGGTAGTTATTGGACTCTGTGTAACGACAGTCACAAGTTGCGAGGGACACCCTTGGTTATTCTGCAGTAGAGGGACAAGGGGGAGACAGAATGTGTCTCTGTCAATAAATTCTGCAGCCGTAGCAAACATTCGTAATCATGATGGAGTAGACTGCTTACCATTCTTTTTTTGCAACTATCGTCACGCGGGGAAGAGAGTCATATCCTGTCAATTCCCGTCATATTGAGAGCGTTGGGGCTTACATCGGGTGGGGCCAGGACAGCTGGTCATAACTTTTCCTGTATTCGCAAGTCGCCAAAACGCTGCCAATGCCGTTTGTTGGTCTGTGAATAATATCAGCACGAGGTGCAATTAATGCCCGCAAATGGTAAAAAGAAAACCACTCTCCTAAAACATCTCTGCTGATAGAAACTTTAACGTGGCTTCAGCTGCCATAAATCGGAGTTTAAAACCCCTGGCACTATACACGCATGAGAGGGAAACTGACAGCGGTAATGGCTCATTAACTACGGGACTCCATCAGACTAGGTGAACGTCTGTGTTTGGCTCGCTTAAGAGTTGCAGGCTTTGCATTAGGCTAACTAATATAGCTGTGCTGTAGGTCTTACCGTTTCATGTACTGCCACCAGTGATTCTCCGTCTGTGCTCACGGTGCCATTGCCAAAGTATGTAATGAATCACGTGATAAATATACCTAGAAAGACGTGTCTTTGAACGTCTCTCATGTCACGTGATTTGAGCGGCCGCGTGACGTATGGAGATGACGTATCACGCTAGTACCAATAGTTGGATAGGTAGTCATTAAGATAGGAAATGCTCCTCCTTTCTCACGCCCGTGCCATCTCCGTACTTGTGGGACGATCCTCATTAAGAAATGGTAATCCGTCAGCCTTCGCACACGATCAGTCACGGTATGATTTAGACTCTAATGGTTACAATTTGTTTCTGATGCAGTAGTTTACAGATTCCAATCTGTTTTCTCATTGAGCCCAGTCCTCGAACTATTAGTTAAAAAAATGAGCTGTTGTTCTTTTTTTAAAAGGATTGTTTTGTCTCTGTTGGAATCCATACTAGGGGTCAATTTATAGAGCACTGTCCATTTCAGATCTTCTAATGTGTGTTGGTATTCTATCCAATGTTCGATCATGGGTGCATTCCTGGTTCGATTTTTTAGGCAGCTTTTGTGTTCGCCAATGCGGAGCTTCACCTTCTGCTCCGTTTTCACCACATAGATTTTTTCACATGGGCACCAAACGCCATACACCACCAAACTGGAATTACAATTTGTATGCGCTTTCTGTTGCCATTTGGATTTCAACCCTATATCTACTTCTGTACTTTTTGTGGTATGTTTACAATCAACACACTGTCCACATGGATAATGGGCCATGATTTTCGGAAGGCCTCATAACTGGGACAGGCTCGTTGTAGATTTGGGTCTTAGTAGTACATCATTCCTGGTCACCTGTTCTTTCAAATTTGTACTGCATTTGAATGCAACAACAGGTCTAGGTACCGGTGTCTCTCCTTTTTCCAAAATTGACCAATTTTTCAAAACTATCTTCTTGATGTCATTTGACAAATTGCTGAAGGTGTTAACAAAGATTATTTGGGGATCTTTCTTGGTGGCGGAATGTTCTTTATATTCCAATAATGACTCCCGATTGTTGTTGTTAGCTCTTTTGAGGGCCTTTTTAACTATCTTTTGTGGATAGCCTCTTTGGTGTAGCTTATTCTGCATCTTGACAGCTTCTTCGTTGAAATCATCATTCTTGGAACTGTTCCTTTTGAACCTCAATAATTGTCCCAAAGGGAGGTTATCCCTTACATGTTTAGGATGAGAGCTGCTATAGTGCAGCAACGAGTTTCTGTCTGTTGGCTTGCTGTAGGGTTTGACAAAAACACAGTTCTTGATGGTATCTACCGTAATGGTAATATCTAGGAATATAAGTTCACGAGGACTATGATTGGATGTGAATTTTAGGTATTTGTTTTGGCTGTTGATCCATACCAGAAACTCTTCAAGAGTTGTTTCCGGGCCAGACCAGATAACAAGGATATCGTCGATATACCTTCGCCAGATACGTAAGTGTTTAAAGAAGGGATTTGTGGGTTTCATGATGTTGTTAGTTTCGAAAGCTCTGATAAACAGGTTAGCTACTCTGGGAGCTATGGTAGCTCCCATGGCCGTGCCATGTAATTGGTGAAAGTATTCACCATTGAAGTGGAAGTAGTTTTCAACTAAGCTCATTTCCGCACACCAGAGGATAAAGGAGATGGGTGTAGAACCAACTTCATGATCAGAAAGGAGTTTCTCTTCCAGCATTTCAATGGATATCCTCTGCGGGATGCTGGTGTAGAGTGCTACCACATCTAGCCCTAGCAGGATTTTAGTATTGGGATCAAAGGGTAGTCCTTCCATTTCTTTTATTATTTGTGTGGTGTCTTGAACGTAAGATGCCATTTCACGAGCCATTGGTTGGAGAAAAGTATCTGCAAATTTAGATAGGGGTTCTAATACTGAATTGACCCCGGAAACGATTGGACGCCCTGGCAGTTTTGCCATGGATTTATGAATTTTAGGAAGTGTATAGAATTGGGGTATGCGCGGTTTATCCTTTTTGAGGAAATCTGCCTATTTTTTAGTGATCTATCCTCTTTTCTCCACTTTGTCCACTTTGTTGTTAATCAGGCTTTGTAATGCCTTGTAGTCTGTTTGTTGCCTGCAGCACTATTGTTAAGTTCCCGATGGTCTAGGGCAGGAACCCATGGTTGTGTTTTTTCACTAACAGTGCTGAAGTGCAGTGTGCGCCTTCACTCATTGTCTGCACTGGTTAAACATTCTGTCACAATTGGTGAAGGGGAGCGTTTTATGGCCACACTCACTGCTGAATAGGTTTTGCGCCACTGGTTTCTCTTGTTAACTCTGTGGTGTACTGCCGGTGCTGTTTGCTGCTGGAGCATTGTTTTGATCATGTCAGGACCAGGTCTATTCTTTCCAATTGTGGACCTTATATGGCACTGCAGGGCTTCTTTTTCTTTGGTGCTGCATGCTTTGGCTTCTCTCATGCTCATTGCTGCTACAAGAAAAAGAAAGAGAGCACCTTGTAAAGGATATCTATCTATCTATCTATCTATCTATCTATCTATCTATCTATCTATCTATCTATCTATCTATCTATCTATCTATCTATGTATCTATCTATCTATCTATCTATCTATCTATCTATCTATCTATCTATTTCTCATATGGCACCACTCGCCCAAAGGCCTCAGGGCGCTAACAAGATGAATGGTGTGGGTCAAATGAGTACTGCATAAAGGTATGCTGACATGGGGTGTGTAGGAACTGGGACCCTCTCAATGGACACCATCCTCCTCAGGGGAATGAAAGGCTAGGGGTTACACCCTGGTAGGCCTCCCAGCCCAACTGAAATGGCCTCCCATCCCTTCTGGATAAGGTCAGGGTTCTGGCCTTGTCACATAACTTAATGTGCACTCTAGCAAATAAATGCTGGAGTGCCCATCATGCCTCATATTTAAGAAAAATGGCATGAACAAAGTAGAGGAAATAATACATTATTGGCACATCAGTTAGGCTCTAAGCCTTTGAGTGTGATTGTGAAAAAATGTTAAAGATTTTGTGATTCAGATTTGCTCATAGATGTGTTCAAGGCATGGAAGGTGGTAATCTTAAATGATCTTTATTTATTGTATGGTGTTTAAGTTTGAAAGAAGTTCTTGGTAGCATTTTGATATTAGATTGTGTAGTGACGCAGAGACCAGCCAGAAATCAGTGCGTGCCATTGTGTTGTGCACAGTGGAATAGAATGTGTATTGCCTAACATGAGGATGAAAGCTTTTCCAAGCATCTACTAGCCGGAATTGTACCATAACTTAGATGATTGCTTTCACAGCATTAGAAGGGAGCATGCATGTTCTGTTGAGCGATCAATATCTAGGTTGAGGACAGTATTGACGTCTCTTCCCATATGATTGTGAGGTCCTCCCAGGAGTCTAGATAAAGGGCCAGTTCTGTATAAAAGGCGGGATCATCTAGATTAGGGCCGTCTGTGTTGGCCAGCAGAATTTCAGACACAGACAGTTTCCCCCTCAATATAACATACCTGCCCAAAGGGTTTCAGAGAGCTAAAAAGGGAGGGCATGGGGAGGGCATGATGAATCAATCTCAGCACCCCACGTGTCCGTGATGGATAGGAGGCATAGTATCTGGACCTGCCTCATTTAGGAGCGAATGCGTAATGCACACTAGACATTGCGTGGTTTCCTTGGAGCATTAATATTTGGTGAGAGTAGAGTTCAATATTAGTCACCAGTTTACGGACTTTCGCAGATTGCTAATGCTCCGCATGTTCCATCTAACAAGCATCAATGTGTCAGGCATAAGCAAAGAAGACATGGCAGGGAGATCACATTTTGTTTACCAAACACAATTTCTGTACCATATAACATATTGTCCTAAAAGGTATAGCATCTCATTGATGCAGAAATACATTTTTGACCCAAAAATATTCCCCCCTTTGACCCGTTCAACCACAACTAGACAGTCCATCCCATACTGAACTGTAACCACTGAAGATTCAGTGGAGGCATTCCGAGGGAAGAGTAGTCCAATATTATATAAATATTCAATGCACAGGTCAGAACATTAGTACATATGATTCAGATGGGAGGATAGTGTCGACACAATTATGCCGCAATGATCACTGGTGGAGTCTGTGCACGTGCTGCACGCCCCGACAGACTATCGACCAAGGAATTGTAATATGGACTTGTCCAGGCAGCCCCATTAAACTACTCCTGTGACGGGGCTCCCACATCTGTGTGCTAGTGTCTCAGCATGTCCATCTATTCCAGCGGTCTGGGAGGTATTGTGGATTTATTGAAGGATTTGACATCTGCAGGTGTTGTGTATAAATAGATGCCATGCTCCAGATTGGATTCTAAGTTTAGAAGTAAATAGCACAGGTATAGTACCTGGTGATTCCTGAGGAGCCTCTTGATTGCATTAAATGACCTGTTCATTCAGTGGACTGTCGGTAACAATTCTGTATCAATGAACACACTGTTGGATTCAAATTACAGCTCACAACACTCTCTGGCCAGTTTAGGAATGAAGTCCCAATCTCTGAAGTTAAGCAGTCTTTTATATAGATGCCATGCAGTAGAGACCCAGGTTTAGGTGGAGACTCCAAGGCTCTGTGAGCTCTTTTTATTAATAACTGGGTGGGGAAATGATGGTTTACCAATAATTGACTTTAGGAGGCTCATAACAAATGGTTCCATAGGCCTTCTGAAGCAGCCAGAGGTATCCCAGCAATGCACAAATATTAGCATCTGCATCGCGATTCAAGTTCCTCGCATTTTTGTTTGCCCGACCATAGTTCTTTCTGAAGGGACACTATTTCTGCTTCAACAATGATCAACTAATAGTTGGCCTTTCTAATTCTGTTTATTGCGTGTAAATTTCAGCTGCTTTTTTGTCAAGCATGGTGTACAAGGAGCTAATATTGTCAGACCAGTCATCCGGTTAGGAGTTGATGAAGCAACTCCATTTTGCACGTCCTCCATTACTGTATCACAGTGATGTTGTTCAGTCGTCCCACTCACCTTGGCAGATGCTGATGAGGCCCCTTGGGAAGACCCCCTGGAAGGTGTGTTCATAAAGGCATCTATAGTCTCATGATTTGTATTAGACACAGGGCCTCATTACACGGTAGGCGGTAATCCATGGCGCTATTAGCGCCATGTTTCATGCCGGTAATTTACCGGTACCACCTTGGAGGACAGGGGAATTACCGCCCGATTCCAAGGTTGGGAAGGCGGTAATTCCTCCTTCCTCCATTGCCCTTCCCATTCCCATTTTTGCCCCATAGGGCATAATGGGGATGGGGAAGGCGCTAATTACAGTACCGCAAATTGTGGTACCGTAATTAGCACCAAGGTCCCTTTGCGGGTTGGATTTTTAACGCCTGCAAAAAGCAGGCGTTAAATTCCCCAACCCGCAAAGGGACCTCGTAGTAAGGCGGTAAGGATTTACCGGTACCGGTAAAATACCGGTACCTGTAAACCCTTACCACCTACTGTGTAATGAGGCCCACAGTCTTCATTATTGAAGAAAACTATCCGACTGCACCTGCAGAGCAGAGGAGTAGTAAACTTTCCTAAAGATATTGACTTAGGACTGTTGAGGGAGGATGTTGTGTGCACACTCAATTGAAAGCACAGCAAAGGCCTGAACTGTGAGCTATAACGCAGGCAGCCTGCAACCTAGAGAGAATTAAACAAGTGGATTGATGTAAGCATGGCCCCTCGAGGCACACTTTATTGCTTACAGTTGCATGGCCCAGTTCATTACATGCAGCACATATCTTAAAGTGTGCCAGGAAAGTCTAAGAATATCAGTATATAGTTCATAGAGGCCGCTTTAGTCAATATTCCAATGGAGGTCCAGCATTGCATCGCAAAGTGATGGATGCCTCGAGGCCAGCACCAAGTATACAGCAATCAGGATGTGGCTAACCAACTCACAGAGTACCCTAGCATTGTTCCACCAGCATGGCCTCCCCTCTCCACCAAGCAGCACCGGGGAGGCCGCCAGCTACCCAGACAGTTCATCATGGAGCAAAGTCTTAGTGCAGTGCCCCCAACCAAGAGGCAGCTGTTTTTCAGTTCAGCCACAGAAGAGGCACACCACTACTTCTCTAGGGAAGAGTAGCACAAGGTTCAGCTCAGGTCCCGCAGTGCAGCAAGCAGCCCAGTATGAGCGCCACTGCAGGCCCACTCAGGAAACATAGCATGGAAATGGGCTTGCCGACAGCCCCTAGACACTCAGCATGCACCGGGATGAACAATTTGCCAAGCTGCCCACTCTGCACCAGCGTCTCATGAACTCTTAGGGGGAAATATTTTTACCCTGTACTCGGGGATAATGAGGAGGATTTCTCATCGGACTCCTTAGCTGTGTGTTCAAGCTCCCATCTTAGTTGCCACTCAGCAGCACCCCAGGAGAGAATTATTCTGATGCAGAGTCTAGTCTTTAAGGTGGAAAGATTGATAATCATGTAGAGCTTCCCCCTTAAAGAGGTAGGTTGTATTCTGATACAGATTCCCCTTCAACGGGTAAAGTTAATTGTGTTCTACAGCCTACCCTTCAAAGGGGGAGGGTTTGTTCTGAAATACATTCTTCTTTAATAAGGACAATTTCTTCAAATGTAGAGTCTCTGTCTTTAAGGAGGGAGAGTTTATTCCGATACGGAGTCTCCCCACCCAAGGCGCAGAATCTATTAAGTTACATATTGTCCACATTGAAGAGGGATGGTGAATTCCGATACAGAGACTCCCCATCCAATGAGGAGAATGTATTCTGTTCTCCACCTTCAACAGGGAGGTTTTATTCTGATAGAACCTCCACTTTCAAGGGAGCGTTTTATTCTGGTACACATTCTCTACATCCATTAGGGATCCTTTATTCCTATGCAGAGTCCCCCCTAAAAGGGGAAGAGTATATTCTGTCACGCAATCTCCCCCCTTTAAGGGGAGGTTTTATTCTGATACAGAATCTTTGTTGAAAAGACAGAGAGTTGATAATGTTACAGTCTACCTCCTCAAGGGGGCTTATGCTAATAAGGCTCATTTGTTTTAATTTTTTTATTGTGATATAGTTGTTTTATTAAAACTTAAATTCAGATAAAAGACACCAAGAATAAACTGGACGTCACGTAAAAACACTTCCATACTATCCCATATCCCAAAACGAACACATAAGTCATATGCTTGAAATACTGTACTATTTCCTCAGGAGTTATATTTACTTGGTTGATCAATAGTGGCCCTCTAATCAAACACATGAAGCTCTTTTTGTTTACTTTGGTTGGGTTACCAATCAATTCAAGTTGGTCATACTGCACCGAATTCAACACATTAATCATAGAAACACCAAAAAAGTGAGTGTGGGAATAGTGGGTTCCGTAAGGGCCATATTGAGGTCTACATACAAAGATTTCGGAGGTGAGTCAAGAATTTTCAAATAAAGGCTATGTTTCTTCCACAAAAACTACTGAAGCAAGAGAAATGAGACCCAACTAATTTCTCAAGGCACAGTTCGGGAGAGAGGAGGAAAGCCCAAGACTCGCTTACAAACTAGCCCCTGGACAGAGTTAAGAAAAGCGACTAAATCTGACAAAGCAGTCTCAAGTCCATAGGTTTTGGCCAGAATGAATACAGCCATTTAATATTTTAAAACTGGTGTTAAACGGGAATCATGTTGTGCCTCCTTCTAATATATATTGGCCTAAGCCTAGTCGCTCTGCAAAGAAAATCGCGTTGCAAAGTTCCAATTTTGGATCGACTTTGCTGCCATTTTAGGATAATCCACCATTTTGATTTCTGTTCATATGTAATTCTGTGTTCTAAAATGGTGGACTGTGTTTCCAACTTGTAACCGAGCCTTCCCGACCTTTGTCCCTAGTTAATTGTTAGACTGTCTGAGGGCCGAATGTTTAGACTGGGTAATGAGACCTTGTCCCGTACATGTCTTTTGGTGTTAGGATTGTCTGCACCAACAAGCCTCATCCACGAACATACATCGAGGACAATGTAATGCAAATGTCGAGCGTGGACACTGGCTGAACTGCATTGTGAAGGGAGATGTGCTAAGGCTTGCTGCTAAATCTGGGAATACACTTTGCCATTGTAACTTGTTTGAATGTAAACCAAATGTAATCCGTGTGCATATTGTTGTATGAGCCATAAGTGAACTCGGCATGAACTCTAGACCACAGATTATTAACCTGCAGAGGGGCTGGACATTATTACTAAATTGTATAAATATAAAAGTGTCCAGATGTCCAGTACCTCTTACTCCTCACTCTGAAGGGCTGGTACTCTTTGTGATGTACTGAGGACCAGATAGCTATCTGATTTGGTTCTTTGTAACTGTGCAGTAGAATAAAGATCTGTGAATCTTTATAAGCCTGTGTTTGGTGTATTTCCTTTTGTGGTACTCAGCCTCGATATTTCCTTTTGCTTTTACAGATGGCGCCCAAATAGGGACCCTCAAGATTGATGCCAACTTGTTGAAGGTTGACGCGACTATTGGACGGTGAAAAAGGGGGCCCCTTTCTTGGATGAGATGTGATACTTCAACAGTACTGCCCGATCCGATCCCTGGTCGGTGAGCCCGCGGTCCGAGACGGCATCTTGACGAGGGTCCATATATCGAGGCGGGCAGTTTTGCCGAAATCACCAACCACGTGGGTCCTTTGTAGTCCTTTGTAATCCAATCGGACCTCCTTTGTCCTTTGATCAGGTGAGTCATGACCCAATTCTTAAGTATACTGATAAATTGTTTTGGTGCATTGTTCTCGAAAGTACAATTATTGACCAGGTAACACCAGAAATCTGATATGCCTGAGAAATTGTCTGCCTGCTTCAGGGCGTTATTCCGCAGTGACAGACAATCTTTGGAATTTAGCTGTCCAGCACCACAGGAGGGGTCTCCGGCGTGCACTATGTACTGTAAGCACAGCATTGGTAGAATAGTGTTTAATGATATTTGGCACAGGCAAACTATACATGCTTCCGAACTTCAGTGGCCAACCAATGGTAGTTTTGAAATTCCTCGAATAGAATATTTAGAGTCTATATTGTTAAAGAAAAAGGCTAGACCTGCAGCATTTGACGTATTACAAAATAGGAAGAAAGAAGCTATGCAGCAACCTAAAAGAAGAGAAAAACATGCACGCCGCCATATCTCCAACGCCGCAAAATCGTTGTTATATGATCAAAATAAACAATCTGAGTCAGTTAGAAATATGGATAGAGCTTTTCAACTTGGTATTCAGAAAATGTATCCGTGTAAAGACTTTCATGTGTCTGATGAGTTAATTGATAAACTTCTAAATGAACGAAGGCCTGGTGCCATTGCGCCACCTCCGTATGTACCTATTCCTGCTGCTTTACCTCTTCCTGCTGTTGTTACTCCTCCCGTAGTAATTCCTGCTCTTCCTATCGTTCCTCCTATTGTTCCTCTTCCTCCGGTTATTGTTCCTTTTCCTATCGTTGCTCCTCCACCTGCACCTCTGCCTTTGCCTACTGTTACGGGTTTTATAGATTTGTCTTCTGCACCAGCGATAGCACCTTTTTTACCGATTGTACAAGATGTGTCTACTCTTCCTCTTCCGAGTGGTTCTGTCCTACTTATAGTTGATAAAGGAGCGGAATCAAAGGTTGTAACTCGTAATACTGTGGCTGAAGATAGAAAGCGTGATTTGACTGCATGGGCTAAACAATGCATGGAGAGGGGTGAACAAGCTGATGTTTTTGCCACACTCTCTAATCTAGAAAGTTTTCCTGAGAAAAATGTTTTTATTGAAGGGTTGGAAATTCATTTATGTGTAATGTGGAACAGACTGGATGATATAAGTCTCCCACAAGGGTTGAGGGTTCTGAATGTTTTAGCATATTCAAGGGATACTGCGGAGAAAGTATATGAGCACGTCGAGAGGGTTTTTGAGCATAGAAGGGAGTTAGAAAGGTTACAGAGTGAAGAAAATGATGGTGATAGTTTGAGCGCTATTTTTGTACAGAAACAATTCCTTCCTTGTTGTAATTCAATGAGTGAGGAAACGCGAATTTGCACACAAGATGCGATTAGATGGATTTCAGACATTTCGATATCTCCCGTAGAAGTATATGACACGTATAGTCAGTTTACGCCAGAAATGCAGAGGAAAGTGATACAGGTAATGGTAGAATACCTGCAGGATGAATGCATATAAAGAAAGATTTGCTGTCCTGCAGAATTATTGAATATCTACAAGAGAGCTTTTTCATCTGACACTCCTTCAGCTGCTTCAGCGCTCGATTTAGCTCTGTTGCTCAGTAAGACACAGGGACACATATTAAATGTAAACCCATTGAATGCCACAGCGGCAAAGACAAATCAATAACAGTGAAGCGTAATCCTCCCTGTGCGAGGAGATGAGGAAAGAGCAACTAATACGGGCCTAGGGATTTTAGCCAATCGAGACTGATTGCAATCTGTCTAAATTCTTCCCCTTCGCTTACGCTCCAAAGCTTGCTCTTTGGTCATATGGCCAGTCTGGTACATGAAGATAGGGAAGGCTGCACTACAGCAGAGAGTCAGATGCATTGCACCTATATGTTCCAATAAGCCAGAAGACAAAATTAAAAGAGCATTTGATAGAAGACAGGATTTAGGTGCTTGGTTTACATGAGTGCTTTTGAAGGCACAAAACTAGCTTTTCTCGCCAAGGAGAACGCCATCTCTCCCTTTAAGCTGCTGTCTCTACCTTTGTGAACTCCTCAGCACTCGCAGTTTGGTTTCTCCAAAAAAGAAATCAAGAGGGAGAAGATGGAGGGAAAAACGGCACCTTTCTGGTTTAAAAGATTACACTTTCATGGAAAGAGTCCAGTGCTGTGCTGCAAGTTCTCTAACAATGTTTTCCCTCCAAAAAGGGACCAAGATAACGAAGTACTCAATATTATTCATTATTAAAATGGACTATTAGTATTATTGCTTATGGAATTACTGCAGTAGCATTAGTGCTGGTAGTAATACCCTTAAGAAATATTCCTAGGTCACTTTCTGTTAATATGGGTATATAGACTTGTGGGTCCTTAGGCTAAGGATCATAATAAGCCCATGTACTGGACTAGGCACACACCAAATTGTCACGCCACCTTTTATATATTGACCAGGCCACACAATAACAGACTACCCCACAGGTTTACACTTTCATACATTCATATGCACATTTTCTAAATCAGTCAACAAAATGATGTACATTTACATACATAACATGTTTCAAAATCCATCAGCAACACATAAAGGTAACCATTGATGAGGATTTAAAGGGCCTTGTTCCTCTAGGGAACCACACAGCTATAAGAGAAATGGAGTCAAGGCTGATGAATAAAATATGTTTCTTATTAGACAGAGAATAGACAGCATATACTGAATGGACAGCTGAAAATCAAGTTAGCACAGTAGGAGCAGTTGTTAAACAGAGCTGTGGGTGGTGGCCCCGGAGCCATTTTGGCATGTCACAAGGATATCACTAATATGTTCTGGCATTGCCATATATCAAGGGATCCAGTCCATCACAATGTAGAAATGTTGCAATAAGTAAAAAGGGTGACTTGTGATAAAGCCTTGCGATTACTTGAACTTCAGTACATTCTGTTGTAATACGGATAAGCAGGATATGCTTATATGGTGATAATGCAGAAATTACAGAAACGAATTGGGGGAAGTTGCATGACGTGTCCTTGTAGCTGTTGCTGGAACCAGCTTATTCTGCAAAGGCGGGGCCTGGAAATGTCAATGGTGTTGGGTGCAATGTAATGCCTCAGGCTGGGAAAAGATGGAGGAAACAGGGCCAAAATCTGTGAAGGAAATTAGCATAGCATAAGAATTCTGCCACATCAACACCCCGTTTGGTCATCCCTGAGACATGGTCTAGACCACAAAGTGCAGGATCTGCACATGTTATCATTTTAACATAGCCCATCTACTGTGGATAGACATACATACCAGCGTTATCATATAATTAGAGTGATTGGACCCCTAACATCTGATACATCTCTTCGCCTGAGAGGTGCTCTAGGATGTCAAACATTTCCTTTTCTTCAGTGGGGCCAAACTGTGTGAAGGTAGTTCTGTAGTCAGGGGTAGCCGTTTTGTTTCAGCGGGTAAGTGTGATGCCTGCTTGGTAAAACAGGCAAGAAGACACCGGATGAGGCATCATATCATGGCCAAGGTAACAATTATAGCTCTAATGATCAGAAAGCTGTAAAATAGAGGAGCCCAACAAGACAAAGGTATCTTGTGTCCAGCCAAACAGGAAATTGGTGTATCCTTCATTAATGATGTGCAGAGTGCTACTGACATTATGGAGGTGGGTGATGATCTAACCAATCTATGAGAAGTTATCAGAGACCAATGTTCAACAATCTTCTCCTATTCTTTTACAAGTTCCTCCTTGTGCAGCTAAGATGTAATCAAGGGCCATTCTATTTTGAAGAACCATTGTTCTAACGGCTACTTGTTCTCCAGTGAGTACTGCGAGGCCCTTGGCTGTGTTGTTGGTGACCTGCTAGAGGTGTAGGTAGAGAGTGTGTACATTGGCCCTATTGATTTTCAGTGCCAATGCTGGGGACCAAGAATCAATGGATGCCTTTGAACCATTCCCAGGCATTACGTTTGGTGCGCCGGGGAACAGAGGATGTGGATAGGAAATGGGATGCATGTATAATGGTGGAACAAATAAAACCGTGGGTGCAGGGGCCGGACCAATACCAAGGCAGTCATTGCTATGCGGCTGAGCCGCAAAGGAAATATAGTCCTCTGTATGTGAAGATTGGGTGATAGAGAGTCTTTGTCAGTATCTTTGTCAGCATGACATTTTTTGTGATTATGGAGGATCAGTCCATCTTTTTGATCATATAAGTAGGTAGAGGGTGTAAGCCCCATAGGTATCATGCCATTATCAATGAGGGAAATGATTGCCATCAGTATGAATGCTGTAGGAATCTGGGGAGATAGCAAAACAAAATGTCTGGGGTAGAAGTATATCCGCAGCAAAGGTTTGGTATCTGTTGGGCATGCTGGGTCCATTACATTGATATAATAACACCATTCAGCTAAATTGAATAGGATGGGATAAAGGGTATTCCCCCACTACCATACATAGTGGTATGTGAGCAAACATAACAATCAGATTCATTCATAAGATTGGCATAGGACCACGAGAAGTTCATGAAGGTGTTAATATCTGGGTATAAAATTGCTGGTGCATGTTGACAGGGTGCCAATAGTAATGCAAGAATCAACAGCATAGCTGTGGTCAGTTCTTATCTTATCTTATGGCTGGTGTAGGCGAAACTAGTTCAAGAATTCCCAGTTGGATTTGCATATATACAAGTAGTGTACATAGAGAAAGAAGTGTGGAGAGCAAGGGCGTAGGAAACACATAAAATCTGGGGGGGGACAGGGGACATCTCAGGGACTTTGCTTTATTTATTTATTTATTTATTTATTTATTTATTTATTGTGTTTTAGTCAAAGAACTCGACATTTCACAAAATGAGAATTAAAATAGCAGTACGTATTAAATTACAAATATCACTGTATAAAACACGAGAAAAGAAGAAAAGAAAACAGAAGAAAATTAAAGGATGCAGCAGCAAAGAACATGTCTTTGTATGTTGCATTTCTGGATGTTTCATCTAACTATGAGCTCATGGTAAGAGAGAGGAAATAACAATTACTTCCAGCGGGCCACAGCTAGGATGCCAGCTCTTTAAGAAGCAGATCACCTGTAAGTGGACTCCTGCCAAATAAAGGAGTTGAAGCCTTTTCTACCAACTGCAAGTTGGTACTTTTTTTTGTGTGGGGCAAGGAGACGTGTGTGTCTCTTGGAATGGAAAGATGTGAGTTTCAAAGAAAGAGGAAATCTTGTTTTTTCCTCTGCGTAAGCCCTGTTATGGGAGTAGAGGGACCAAGTGTGTGATGTTGCTGCTTTGACTGTCCTCCGGGGGCGGGGGGTACACCAAACAAGGAGGATGAGCGATCGCAAGACCACCCCCTTATAAGCACTCCCCAGGTCCGCGGCCAGATGTGTCGGACCTGGGGGATGCCTAGTAGGTGGGGTGTATGTGGACCCAGGGGGTGGCCAGAGGGGCAGCCTGCTATGTGGGCTGCCCCTCTACTACCCCTGCGAGGGCCGGGCCAGCCTCTCACGATGAGTCTGGTCCCTCTTATTCCATCTCATGCTGGCTTCAGAGCCTAGCCTTCCTTTGCCTTTGTTATTCTGAATGCAGAGCTTGACTGTTCCTTTCTCGTTTAAGATTTGCTGCAAAGCCTGATCTATTTGATTTTCTCATATGTTACTAGGACGGCAGAGCTTGGGTCCTCTGCCCTGTTACATTATTCAAAGAGCCCCTCTGGCCTTTCTTTGCCTCTCCCTTGTCTCACTCCTTGCTTGCTTAATACATACCTCCTTGCTTGAACACTCAACATATTCTCCCTAACACAGCAAAGGCAGCTGCAGTCTGTCTTCACTTCTATTTGTTCTGTGTCTTGAATTGGCCTCTTATTTCCGCTTTTCTGTCTGCTGTGGAAAGGCTTTTGCCAGTCACTGCCATGATGGTTCTACCTGGCCATAAGAGGGCAACAGCTAGCCAATATTGGAAGAACATGGGCATATTATGCCAGAGGCTGGCAACTGCCTTCCTAATGCCTACACAAGAGACACAACTCTTGCCTTTGTTTCTAACAGTAATTCAGTGGATGAAGAAACGCGAGAGCACACTTATTGCTTATAAAGAAAGGGGATGATGTCACACTTGGTTAAGACATTTTGATCACGCCTGGAGCTAATTTCCAGCTGCAATTAAGCGATTACCTTTTAGACTTCTAGCTTTAAATAACGTTAGTATCACCTGGAAAGCACAGAGGTTGCTCAACAGGGTTTCTGGAGCACGAGGTGTACCCTACTCGTGGGCATGGATGATTGGAGGGTATTCTTTCCCTGTTTTGGAGCCTGGCCCCTACAGCCATGATGGGGGGAGGGGCCTATTACTTTTGGTTGTACGTACCCTTTGAGGGTGGGCAGACATTGCCTCCTGCTTTAGCCCACTAACAGCTCTGCTTTGCAACTTTATCACGCATAACTGTCAGGTGGCATGTAACTCAATGCGACTAATGTTATCAGCCTCCGAAGTCTGGAATCCTTTGCCACATCAACTAGGGTAAAGGCCTGCCACCTGAGACTTACCCATGTCTGAGTCGGCATCTGACGCCCTGTGGGGAAGGCACACACAGAAAGAGCAGGGCACAGTGCCCTTGTGGGTTTTTCACACTTCTTCCTCGGGGTGGCCACAATTTACTCCGCAGAGAAAGTGGCACATGCTGGGCAACATTCTCCCACTTTGACAATGTCACCCAAAGAGCGAAATTGGCCATTTGAAATACCTCTGTCGACTTATTATTGCGCAATCCACACTGATGGGTTTCAGCACCTGCTTATCGCGAGATGGCAATTAAGGGAATTTGACAACGCACTCAAGAAGCACAGGACACCCCCAGCGACATGCCATGCTCACTCATTCTGATCACGAATTGGCATTTATCTGGGGTCATGTTAAATGTATTTATTTATTTATTTATTACATGTGTAGCATCACGCAAAATCCCCAAGCATCAAGGCGCAAAGTAAACTGCATGGAGTGGACCACTTCCATTGGCGCACATTTTTACTTTTCCACCACAAAATTGAAGATTTTAGCGTAAAAGACAGGTGAAATCGCTTTGCTTTTATACTTTGGAAGAGTGTAAATACCTCACGCAATTAGCGATTGCTGGCGGAATTGACAATGGCTTCCTCTGCACTCTGCCCCCTTTTACCAGGTTTCATTTCCAAGCAGATCCCAGAGGAATCCCTTTCCTTATTTCATGCTGGCAGTAATGCCGCATTTGTCTGGTGGAGCGGGAAATACAGGGGGTCCTGGCGTGTCCACTCGGCTCCCGAACTCCACCCAGAAAATGAATGAAAATCTGGCTAATTAGAAAAAGCAACAGTAATAGTGTTTTCCACCAATTTTTCTGAACCAATTGACCTGGAAAATGCTGTGTTGCTCCGGAAGCTGAATGCATTCACTCTGCCTACTATCCCACCAGAAGATTAAGGCAGGTGCTGAACACAGGTGTTACATATTCCTGTGCACAATCTGCGTTTGGAGAATTAACTAACTGAGCTACCTTACAAATGATATCTCCTCTGGGGCTTTACCGTCTTAACCCCTAAACTGCCATGGGTATTTCCCCCCAGTGCCAAGGCCTTTTTTGGTGATTTTGGTATGTCGCCATTCAATCCCTTGTAACTTCTTTGTTACATGAGATATCTCTGACAAAGTTGGCCCCTTTTTTCCCACATGTAGGCGGCCGTACCGCCACCCAGGAATCCTAGTTTGCTGTGGGAGGGGGGGGTGAGAGAAAATAACCAAAAAGGAGAACATTTGGGTTTCTTTCAGAAAATGCCAATAAAATTTTGTACAAACAAGCCTGTGGTGTTTTCCTTGTAAGAGCTAGGAACGAATAGTTTTACTTGCTGGATTCGCCATTTTCCAGGCTTTCAAGAACAGATTGAGTGGAATCCAAAATAACATATTTTGATATGGTAATCAGATGTTTTGTGAGAGGTAGGCGATTTTGGCATTTTTTGTCCAATAGGACAGACGGAATGGTAGAAAAGGGTAGGAAAGCTGAATGGGAAGCCAGAAAGGCATACATTTCTGAAAAGCAGACAATATGCCAAGTTTAGGAAGGGGTGATTTGCACAGGTCAGGCAACAACTATGTAGGGAAAGATTCCATAGTTTGGGGGGAAATCGGGAAAATGACAGAAAAAAACCCACAATTTCCATACATTTCACTCTGGTCACCCACTGAAACACGCAGCCCATAACACATGCCCTCCCTTCCCGTGTTCCCAGAGGTTTCTCGATGAAAACGGTACCTCACATATGTGGGTGCACCTACCTGGGTGCAAAGGGAAAAACCTAAAACCCTGGTAACCCCAAGTCTTTTCGCACAGCAGATTTTCAGGAATTTTGCTCATGTGGACAACCTACAGTTCTGGGCCGAGAGTGTCGAAGCCACGAAGGAAAACAGGGAACCCCATGCATTTCCGAAAAGAAGACGCCCGTGGGAATCCACAGAGGTCTGACTTGCGCGAATCGTCGCATAATTTATGACCCACAATCCCTGACAAAGTCTGAAATTTAGTGGAAAAAACACAATTTTCACTTTGTCTGGGATTGTGGGTAATACATTATGGAGCGATTCAATCAAGTTAGAACTCTGTGGATTCCCACAGGTGTCTTTTTTCGGAAATGCATGGGGTACACTGTTTTCCTTCGTGGCTTCGACACCCTAGGCCCAAATCTGTAGGTTGTCTCCCCAAACCCTTTGCGGGTTACCAGTGGTTTAGCCTTTTCCCTTTGCACCCCGGTAGGTGCACCCACACATGTGAGGTATCATTTACATCGGGACACCTGTGGGAACGTGGGAAGGTAGGACATGTGGTGTTGTCGGCGTGTTTCAGTGGATGGCAAGAGGGAAATGTCTGAAAATTGTAGTTTTTCACCTAATTTCAGACTTTGCCGGGGATTTTACGTAATACATTCTGGGGCGATTCACGCAAGTCAGACCTCTGTGGATTCCCACGGATGTCCTCTTTTTGGAAATGCATGGGGTTCCCTGTTTTCCTTGGTGGCTTCGACACCCTAGGCCCAATATGTATGTTGTCCAGATGAGCAAAATCTGCTCTGCCAAAAGGCTTGGGGTTACCAGTGGCTTAGCCTTTTCCCATTGCGCCCAGGTAGGTGCACCCACACATGTGAGGCACCATTTTTGTCGCAACACCTGTGGGAACGCAGGATGGTAGGACATCTGTTGTTGGCGGTGTGTTTCAGTGGGTGGCCAGAGTGAAATATCTGAAAATTGTGGTTTTTTTTCCACCAAATTTCAGATACATTTGCTTCTGCCCAAATGGATGCACCTACCTCGGCGCAAAGGGAAAAGGCTAACCCACTGATAACCCAAAGCCTTTCGGCAAAGCAGATTTTGCTCATGTGGACAACCTACAGATTTGGGCATAGGGTGTCGAAGCCACCAAGGAAAACATAGAACTCCATGCATTTCTGAAAAGAAGACACCCGTGGACACCCCCCCTTTCCACTAAAGACATCCATGGTGGTTTAGTGACCCCCACACCCACCCAAAACAAGATATCATTTTTTTATTTTTGTTTTTCTTTTGTCTCTTTCCTAGGGGAAGATTGTGCTAGCAACCTGTCCCCAGGGAGGTGTACATGAGATGCCCCCCATCCATTTGGGGTGGGGGGGGTGGGCCATCCACCTTTCCACTAAAAACATCCATGGTGTTTCAATGGCCCCCCCACACCCACCCACAACAAGTTATAATTTGTTTTATTTTTGTTTTGCTCCTTTCCTAGGGGCAGATGGGCACAATATGTGTGGCCGTCTGCCCCCTGGGGGGGTCAAAACGTACTGCCACAGGTCTGGGGGGTGGCTCTGCCAATATTTGGCCTCCCCCCACCCCAAATGGATGGGGGCATCTCATGTACCCCTTCCTAGGGGCAGAAATCTGCCCCCAGAGAAGGCTACATAAGGTGCCCCCATCCACAAAGGGTGGGGGGAGAGGGCCACCCCCCCTTTCAAACACAACAAATTCTGGTGGTATAGTGGGCCCCCACGCCCACCCAAAACAAGTTATAATATATATATTTTTGTTTTGCCCTTCCCTAGGGGCAGATGGCACATGTGTGTGACCATCTGCCCCCAGGGAGGTGCCAAAACATACTGGCCCAGGCTTGGGAGGTGGGGTGGCTCTGCCAATATTTGCAGTGTCCTCCCCCCTCACCCCAAATGGATGGGGCATCTCATGTACCCCTTCCTAGGGGCAAAAATCTGCCACCAGGGAGGGCTACATAAGGTGCCCACTCATCCACGTAGGGTGGGGGGAGGTCCATCCCCCTTTCAAACACAATAAATCCTGGTGGTCAAGTGGGCCCCCCCCACCCCTGGCCCCCCCACCCAAAACAAGTTATAATATATATATATTTGTTTCGCCCTTCCTTAGGGACAGATGGGCACATGTGTGTGGCCATCTGCCCCCAGGGGGGGTCAAAACGTACTTCCCCAGGCTTGGGAGGGGTGGCTCTGCCAATATTTGCAGTGGCCTCTCCCCCCAACCCCAATGGATGGAGGGTATATCATGTACCCCTTCCGGGGGCCGAAATCTACCCCCAGGGAGGGCTACATAAGGTGCCCCCCATCCACTTAGGGTGGGGGGGAGAGGGCCACCCCCCTTGCAAAACTCCCTGGTGGCTAGTGATCCCACCCGCACCCACCCCACCCAAAACTACATTTAAAAAAAAAACATTTTTTTGTTTGCCCCCTTCCCTGGGGGCAGATAATAACCCATCTGCCCCCAGGGTATTGCCCCCGTGCTTTGGGGGCCAATGGGGAGAGGGCAGCTTACATAGGAAGCAGCCCCTCCCCCCACTTCAAAAACAGATCCCTGCACGACACACCAAACACATATTCTGGGAGGGATAAATGACATTACATCCCCCCCACTTAAAATTGTGGGGGGATTTGTCCCCCCTGTCCCTCCCATGTCCTAAGCCCATGGTGGAGAGGTGAGAAGAGGGAGAGGAAGAATAGAGTCCGATGTCACAGAATAAATGCAGTCACACAAGAGGCAATGAGGTAGAAAAAACTGATGAGGATGAGAAGTCAGGCCCACCAGTCGGGGCAGTAACTTCTCCACAGAATATTAGCTTGGTTAGCTTGCAAGCGGTAGAAGTGAGCAGTTATAATTAGGATGACGTTTTAGGCAATAACTGCATGTCAGGAAACAAACAAAATATAGCTAAATTAAGAATGATATGAGACAGCAGTGTTATTACTAACTTGTGCAGTCCATCCCTATGCTGAGTGGGGCCTTGTGCGCAAATGTTCCAAGGAGTACGGGCTGTTAGAGGTCCTGGTAGATTGGAGAGATAATGAGGATATAATTGAGGATGCCGGCAGAAATGACGATGATGCTGGCGAAGAGCTGAAAGAAGTAAAGCCACTATTCAGCTACGACCGTCTGGTGGGCCGTGATTAGAAAACACAGAAGGGTACACCAGAATGCTGGCAGATGCAGAAGGCAGAATCCACACAGCAGGTAGACGCATCTTCGAGAAGGGCACCCACAGATTAGAAGTAAGGTCTGTTGTGGGTGTCATATGAAGAAATTAAGAACTGAAGAAATGAGTCACACAGCTAAGGTGATCCCCTTGCACTGTGTGGACTCATGCACCTATACTCCAGGTGTACAGCGTTATTGTAGCTGCTGAAAGTGAGAGTCCCCAAAAAGACAGTTAAACTGTACAATGAGAGGCAATAATGGACGCACCCCAGCAGGGAATGAGGCCAAGACCAAGTGCGGGTGAGATATAAAAGGCTTTATCTAAACCAATGTAGGGCATGCAAAGGACTCTGCAAACTCCGAGAGCACTCTGTCTGACAATAGCAAAGACAGTCATATTAATTACAAAAATATGTCAAGAATTAGATAAGATATAGGGGGCACATAATCATGGGGGTCGCGTGGTGAAGACTAGCTACTATGTACAATGTAGGTGTGGCAATCCATATTTAGTGGGGATGCATGTGGTGGCATCGCTGGGTGCTTGGGTCAGCTGGGCTCATCGGGGTGGTGTATCAGGTCACGAGCTGTCCATGAGGATACATTGCTGCTGCACTAACATTTTGCCCTTGTGGCCACGTATACACATTCATCACTAATTTCTATGTCAATTTAGCCTATAAATCCTACAACTCATTAATCTGATTCCATAACAGAGACAGAGAGGAACAGTATATGACTCCGGCCATCCTTAATACATCATCATAAAACTGCTGGTACAAAGGATCCAGTGTTATGAGTCCAGGTGTCTTATCAGGGGGCACGGGTTAGTGTACCTTTATCATTCTACCTTGTTAGATGTAGTAAGAGACAGCTTTACGGTATGTTAGTACAAAGGTGAATAACTGCCTCCGTGGTCAGGTGAGGGTGGGGTGAACTGGGGTACCATTGGGTCAGAGGGGCTCATAGCTAGCACCTTAACAGGCGGCGGGTTGTGGGGCCGTGTTGCTCATAATTCTTCGTGAACAGGGCATGGCGGTACATGGTAATTTTATGGTGGAATCAGGTGTCAGGAGTCAAGGGCGAGGTAAATACTTGATACCGACTCAACAGGAATGCGGGGAGGTGTACCTGTATTGTCAGTAAACCAGGGACCTTTAAGCCCCAGCCGGGCCTTGGAGGGAGGAGGGTGGGAGTTGAATACGCGGCTTGCTAAGAGGACGGGGAGATGGCCTTGTAATTTCTCGCGGGCCTACATTTATGAAGTAGCATACATATCATTATAGAGACAGAAAACTGAGGTATGTGAGTACACCTACATGTTTACGTATGTATGTATTCATCTATGGATATATCGTATGAGCTTATGCACACTATATATTTTACACTTTTTCATGGTTCATGAATACTGTGTTTACAGAATCAATAAAAAAGCTTTTGTTAGCATCACATCATTCACAACTCTTCATTTTGTTGCGGGGACACAAGGGGAAAGCTAGCATAAAAACGTGAGGTAGAAATCGGTTGGTGTATACGTACGAATTACAATGTTACACTTATGATTTGACTGATGTACATTCTTAAGGGTGAAAACAATTGCTTCAAACAACATCTCATTTTCCAACATGTGGGGTGTGTTGCTTTAAATGGCTGGTATATGTTAAAAAACTTAAAATCGTGTCAGGCATAGGGATTTTGTACATTGCCTTTTAAATAATGCACAGTATTAATGACCTTTGGTCGGTGACACAAGGCTCGAATATGCATATGTTTGACAACTTTACATGTGAGTATCTGGCATGGGCAAGGGTCGTTTCATTTTAATATGTACAGTCAACATTATGAGTTTTGAGCCTCCTCACAAATGGCTTAACAGCATGGTTAAGACTGGGTGGCACACGTGTTCAACATTCATGTCTCACACTTCAAACGGGGAACAGGATAGAGGATTAGGCACAACATATATCATGAGTATGGGGGTCTGCAGTGGGTCAAGTCATGTTTATAGGGACAGCTTTGTTCTTTCCCAGGCCTCAACTTAAGCTCCGGTCACCATCAGGGCAGTGATGTACTGCGGAAGGTAAATGATACAGTGTTTGTTCGGTTACTTTTTCGCGCCTACTTGCTCTTGAGAATAGGCCTTCAGTGGAGCAGCCATGGGGAGGAGGCTGGGGAAGTGCAGGCTCGGTGTGCGCGATCAAGTGGTGGAGAGAAGCAGTTCCGCAGGCTGCTTCTTCCACAGAGTCTTGAATTAGTATACTCAAAATGGAGTCCAAGTATATTACAAAATGGAGTCTGTATCATGCTACAAGGTGAGCCGTGCAGTCTCATGCGTCGTCCAGCAGCCATCCTGCATCTCAGGCCCAGGCGCACGGGGGGCTGCCGACGAGTCATAACCCTCACATAAGAGAGGGGTTTAGGGGGTGGCGGGGCTAAAAGGCCTTTCCTCCCATACACTGCTTAATGGCAAAATTATGGAGAGCATTGGGCGACCTGTAGGAGACAAGTCTAGCAGGAATTTGCTTTTGTGTGGCAGGGTCTCCTGCTGGGAGCAGGTAACTTGGTAGCAGCCCTCTGCAAATTATAACTCGGGATGGGAAGTGGAGATTTGTCATCGAAGAGAGCTGGATGAGGTGCAACTGAGGGTGTGGTTGCTTGGTAAGCAGCTGAAGAGGGATTTTTGTATTCTGGATCTCTGCTGATGGCAGCTGGTCTGTGTCTTTCGTGCTGGCAGATGGCAGGGTATCTTTGTCCTGCACCCCTTGATGCTGGTCACCATGGGCCAGCAGTGAAGTTTTCAGACACTGGCTGGCATGGAACCAAGAGCCATGTCCTTTGTAGCAGATGGCAGTGTGGGTCGTCAACTGGACCTGGTAGAGTCCTTTCCAGCAAGGATGTAGTGAGGATTTTCTCTGATGAATTTTCAGGACCACCCAGTCTCCGGGCAGGAGGCTGTGGCACAGGGTTTCCAGCAGTCATGGAAGGCCTTCTTGTATTTGCTGGAAGTGAGAACTGACAATGAGCATTAGTCTTTTACAATAGGAAACAACTTGATCATCATTCAGTTGTAAATCAAAAAGTTCTGGAGATGGCCGGGGAGTCACCGGCATTAGCATGGGCTTTCACAGAAGTATTTCATCGGGTGAAAGGCCATGTACCCTATTAACATTGTTCCTTATGTCCATAAGTACAAGTGGGAAGTCATAAGGTCATCTTAGGCCCATCTCAAGGCACACCTTTGCAAGGCAGCATTTAAATTCCAAATTGCATCTCTCCACAGATCCGGAAGTCTGCAGGTGATTACTACAGTGAAAGTTGTGCAGGATGCTTAAGGCATTGCAAATGTTCTGTAAAATTTGTCCTATGAAGTTAGTGCCCCGAGCAGAGTTTACAGAAATTGGTTGGCCAAAACATGGAATTAATTCTCTGAACAGTTTCTTGGCTATTGTAATGGAATTGACAATGTAAGGCACATAATGAAAAACAGCAGCACATAATGAGGAGCCTGAGGGCCATGTAGGGCCTAATTCTTCAAATGGCAGGATGCCAAAGCATATCCCTTTGTGTTGCTATCAGAAAAATGAGTGTGGGTCTTGATTTTCACAATGGCCAATTCGGAGGGTGGCAAAATAGCATTCAGCAGTGCTTCAAGAAAAGGGGCATTAAGAATGGGAGTACCTTGGGCAGTCAGAAGACCTCTCTGTTTCCAGAGGGTCCCTGTAATCATGTGAGGTGCCAAAAGTGTTGCAGGAGTCTGTGTATATAGTGGCTATGTGTTGTGTGGCGATTGTGCAAGCCCATTTGAGGGCAATCAGTTCATCAACTTGTGGTGATCCTATTTATGGGAGTTGGATGGCTTCTAACACTTCAAAGGAAGTACAGATGGCAACACGTGCCTCGAGAACCTCTAAGGAATCTCTAAAACCGAGCCGTCAATGAAGAAGACTAGGTCAGCATTGTCGAGGGGGATATCTTTGAAGTTGGGTCATGGAAATGACACTACGCCAACCGCAGAAAGGCAGTCATGCAGGTGACCATCATGAGGAGTGGTTAGAAGGGAGGCAGGGTTAAGTGGAGTGTATCTAAGAAGAGTGATGTTTTTGGAAGAAAGGAGGAGTTTTTCATACTTGGTGAGACATGCAGCAGATAGATGTTTTGTGTTTCCCCTAGGGAGGACGGCTAATACAGTATGAGGCACTGCCATGTTTATGTGGTGGGAGGGCCCTATATTGTCTGTTTTGGTGAGGAGAAGAGCTGTGGCAGCTACCGCTCTGAGACATTTGGGGAACGTGAAATCTTCTGGGTCTGTCCGGGAGCTGATATATGCCACAGGGCATTGTAGGAACCTGTGGTTCTGTATGAGTACACCAGGGCATACCCCTCTTTCTCATCACCAAACAGGGTGTAAGATTTGGAGTAATCAGGCAAAGGTAATCAGGCAGAGTGAGGGCAGTGGCAATAGAGAGGGCAGGGTACGAACCAGGAGAGAGGTGGTGCGAAATTGGCACCAATGGTAGGGCCGTAGGAGCACAACCCCCAGTTAGTGTGGCTATGCCCATAGCAATCATCTCGCAACCGTTGCTCAAGGTACCAAGGAGGTTAGCGGTAGCCACATGATCGAGACCCCCTCCAGGTGTTAGCATGTTGACATTGGGCACAAGTGCCTCTGAGAGGGGGTTGGCAGATGCTCGAAGTGTGTTCAAAACCGGGCCTGAGACGATCCCTGGTGACTGTGGGCAAAGACTGTCTTGAGGGCTGTGGTGCTTAGAGTCTCAAATGCTGGATCCCCTGCCCCCCCCCAAATTGCAGGTGGTGTCTGCAAGTAATTGGGTGCGTGCTCCGTCTCCAATGAGGTACCATAAAAAGGCTTGACTTTCCTGGCTTTTCTCCATCCTAGGTTTACAAGACACCCCCCCCCTTTTGTCGGCCCACTATGGTTTTCCACTTTGCCTTAGTGTCCAAGGGGCCCTTCAAGTTCGAAAGAAAAACGGATTGATTGAAGAAGAGGGGGGAGAATGTAGAAGGAATGTCCTCCCTTTCCACAACTTCAGCCATGTTCAACCACAACACCCCCGGCGGAGGCTAATCTTCTCACACAATAAAGTCAGTTTGGTGTATGCGAGCACCACTCCCAAAATTAATTATGTTCACCTCACTTCACTGCGAACCCTCTGTAGTGTGGTCTCCTCCACCAGCAGGAACGAACACCCAGGTGGGAGCAAACACCCGCGCCTTGCACCACTCGGGCTTCCACCCTCGCGGGTGTGGGCCGCAGTCTTTACCCTTGTTGGGGGGCGGGGCTTGGCAGCAGCGGCAGTGCGGGTGGAAAAAGATAAACGTTAAGCTTCCTACAGGCGGGAGCAAACACCTGCACCCTTGCAACCCACGGGCTTCCACCATCTGCTTATCCTTGTTGGGAGCGGGGCTTGGAAGCAGTGCGGGCAGAAAATGAGGACTTCAGGCTCTCTCCAGGCGGGAGCAAACACCCGTGCCCTTGCAACCCGCATCCTACAGTGTAACCAATTACTTTTTCATACCTTGACTTATTGTAATGATTTTCTTTAGATGATACAATGTGTAAATCAATACATTAATCGTTTGTGGACAAGGTTTAACCTGTGTTCATTGTTTAGGAGGATATTACAATAAAAATGGTGGGTCAACATAACAAGGATTTTTAGTAAGGAAAAATTACATTCATGTTTGATTTTGGTGTACTTTATAATGTATAATTTTGTAAATCTATATTTTGTTTACATGCTAATGATACTAGATTATTCATGTTCTCCTATTGCAGTCTATGGGGGTCATTACGAGGTAGGAGGTAACCATGCCGCTACTAGCGGCATGGCTGCCCCCATACCGGGTACCGGGTCCGGGTTCCTTGAATGAGTAATTGCCAGCCCATTCCGACCTTGGATGGCCCGGTAATTCTTCATTCAAGGAACCCATCCCCATTCCCATTCGAGCCCCCATAGGGATCAATGGGAATGGGGAGGGTGCTTGCGGGACCCGCTAAGGGAGCATGGTAAAACCAAGCATCCTTAGTGGGTCCCCGTGAGCAGACTCGTAATGGGTTGGTAATGGGTTGACAGCTCCGGCACCTTTACCAGCGCCATTAACCCCATACCGCCCAGGTCGTAATGACCTCCTATGTGTTTCTTTTAGAAATCATATGTCAACTTAAAATATACATTAAAAAACATATTTTCTCACACTGGTTAGCAAGTGCAAATGAAAGTGATTTGGTGAGAAATTACCCATCAACCAGCTCTTTAGTTTGCAAAGAACCTGAACATTGGGTGAAGTCCTGTGAAGGCCAGGTTACATACCGTCTTGTAGTGCCTGGCATTATTGCCACCATGCAAGACAATACACAAACGGTCCACTAAAGTGTTTTAATTGCAATTGCAACAACGAGCAGTTTTAAAATACTTTTTTACAATAAGTGATCAGTGTAAATATTACATGTGGAAGAATGTGCATATGTAAACGTCAGTACTGACCAATTGTGCATCACTGGCACACAATGACCTTACGCTAGAGCAAGGTATGGCATTATATGTAAAGTTATCTTGTATGTATATACAATTTCAAATGTAATTATATGGAAGGCAGGGGGCAGATCATCCCCGCTATCAGATTTCGACAACCATTTTCACATTTACTCATCATTAGTTTGAACAAGCATTATAAGAATGAACATCATTAATACAATGAACACAAGCCAGCAGTCTCCAATTTGGTAAAATCATCATCAGAAAGAAAGCATCACGTCCCACATAAGATTCTCATTCACTCTTAAGGGCATTCAGCCATTTTCCTCGTGCAACTAAAGATGGTTTCTTATATCTCAGAACATGCGTACTCACCCCGTCTGCAAATTAAAATTCACCTGCACATGGGAAAAGAAGATGGACGATTTCATGAAGGAAACACATATAAATGCACATATCTTTACTAACGGAATAGAAAGGCTTATTTGTATTCAAGACACAGGGACACATATTAAATGTAAACCCATTGAATGCCACAGCGGCAAAGACAAATCAATAACAGTGAAGCGTAATCCTCCCTTTGCAAGGAGATGAGGAAAGAGCAACTAATACGGGCCTAGGGATTTTAGCCAATCGAGACTGATTGCAATCTGTCTAAACTCTTCCCCTTCACTTTTGCTCCAAAGCTTGCTCTTTGGTCATATGGCTAGTCTGTTACATGAAGAGGCTGCACTACAGCAGAGTGTCAGATGCATTGCACCTATATGTTCCAATAATCCAGAAGACAAAATTAAAAGAGCATTTGATAGAAGACATGATTTAGGTGCTTGGTTTACATGAGTGCTTTTGAAGGCACAAAGCTAGCTTTTCTCGCCAAGGAGAACGCCATCTCTCCCTTTAAGCTGCTGTCTCTACCTTTGTGAACTCCTCAGCACTCGCAGTTTGGTTCCTCCAAAAAAGAAATCAAAAGGGAGAAGATGGAGGGAAAAACGGCACCTTTCTGGTTTAAAAGATTACACTTTCACGGAAAGAGCCAGTGCTGTGCTGCAAGTTCTCTAACAATGTTTTCCCTCCAAAAAGGGACCAAGATAACGAAGTATTCAATATTATTCATTATTAAAAAGGACTATTAGTATTATTGCTTATGGAATTACTGCAGTAGCATTAGTACTGGTAGTAATACCCTTAAGAAATATTCCTAGGTCAATTTCTGTTAATATGGGTATATAGGCTTGTGGGTCCTTTGGCTAAGTATCATAATCAGCCCTTATACTGGACTAGGCACACACCAAATTGTCACACCACCTTTTATATATTGACCAGGCCACACAATAACAGACTACCCCGCAGGTTTAAACTTTCATACATTCATATGCACATTTTCTAAATCAGTCAACAAAATGATGTACATTTACATACATAATATGTTTCAAAATCCATCAGCAACACATGAAGGTAACCATTGATGAGGATTTAAAGGGCCTTGTTCCTCTAGGGAACCACACAGCTATAAGAGAAATGGAGTCAAGGCTGATGAATAAAATATGTTTCTTATTAGACAGAGAATAGACAGCATATACTGAATGGACAGCTGAAAATCAAGTTAGCACAGTAGGAGCAGTTGTTAAACAGAGCTGTGGGTGGTGGCCCCGGAGCCCATTATGGCATGTCACAAGGATATCACTAATATGTTCTGGCATTGCCATATTTCAAGGGATCCAGTCCATCACAATGTAGAAATGTTGCAATAAGTAAAAAGGGTGACTTGTGATGAAGCCTTGCGATTACTTGAACTTCAGTACATTCTGTTGTAATACGGATAAGCAGGATATGCCTATATGGTGACAATGCAGAAATTACAGAAAAGAATTGGGGGAAGTTGCATGACGTGCCCTTGTAGCTGTTGCTGGACCCAGCCTATTCTGCAAAGGTGGGGCCTGGAAATGTCAATGGTGTTGGGTGCAATGTGATGCCTCGGGCTGGGAAAAGATGGAAGAAACAGGGCCTAAATCTGTGAAGGAGATTAGCATAGCATGATAATTCTGCCACATCAACACCCCGTTTGGTCGTCCCTGAGACATGGTCTAGACCACAAAGTGCAGGATCTGCACATGCTATCATTTTAACATAGCCCATCTACTGTGGATAGACATACATACCAGCGTTATCATATAATTAGAGTGATTGGACCACTAACATCTGATACATCTCTTCGCCTGAGAGCTGCCCTAGGATGTCAAACATTTCCCTTTCTTCAGTGGGGCCAAACTGTGTGAAGGTAGTTCTGTAGTCAGGGGTAGCAGTTTAGTTTCAGCGGGTAAGTGTGATGCCTGCTTGGCAAAACAGGCAAGAAGACACCGGATGAGGCATCATATCATAGCCAAGGTAACAATTATAGCTCTAATGATCAGAATGCTGTAAAATAGAGGAGCCCAGCAAGACAAAGGTATCTTGTATCCAGCCAAACAGGAAAGTGGTGTATCCTTCGTTAATGATGTGCAGAGTGCTACTGACATTATGGAGGTGGGTGATGATCTAACCAATCTGTGAGAAGTTATCAGAGACCAATGTTCAACAATCTTCTCCTATTCTTTTACAAGTTCCTCCTTGTGCAGCTAAGATGTAATCAAGGGCCATTCTATTTTGAAGAACCATTGTTCTAACGGCTACTTGTTCTCCAGTGAGTACTGCGAGGCCCTTGGCTGTGTTGTTGGTGACCTGCTAGAGGTGTAGGGAGAGAGTGTGTACATTGGCCCTATTGATTTTCAGTGCCAATGCTGGGGACCAAGAATCAATGGATGCCTTTGAACCATTCCCAGGCATTACGTTTGGTGTGCTGGGGAACGGAGGATGTGGATAAGAAATGGGATGCATGTATAATGGTGGACCGAATAAAACCGTGGGTGAAGGGGCCGGACCAATACCAAGGCAGTCATTGCTATGCGGCTGAGCCGCAAAGGAAATATAGTCCTCTGTATGTGAAGATTGGGTGATAGAGAGTCTTTGTCAGTATCTTTGTGAGCATGACATGTTTTGTGATTATGGAGGATCAGTCCATCGTTTTGATCATATAGGTAGGTAGAGGGTGTAAGCCCCATAGGTATCATGCCATTATCAATGAGGGAAATGATTGCCATCAGTATGAATGCTGTAGGAATCTCGGGAGATAGCAAAACAAAATGTCTGGGGTAGAAGTATATCCGCAGCAAAGGTTTCGTATCTGTTGGGCATGCTGGGTCCATTACATTGATATAATAACACCATTCAGCTAAATTGAATAGGATGGGATAAAGGGTATTCCCCCACTACCATACATAGTGGTATGAGAGCATATATAACAATCAGATTCATTCATAAGATTGGCATAGGACCACGAGAAGTTCATGAAGGTGTTAATATCTGGGTATAAAATTGCAGGTGCATGTTGACAGGGTGCCAATAGTAATGCAATAATCAACAGCATAGCAGTGGTCATTTCTTATCTTATCTTATGGCTGGTGTAGGCGAAACTAGTTCAAGAATTCCCAGTTGGATTTGCATATATAAAAGTAGTGTACATAGAGAAAGAAGTGTGGAGAGCAGCGGCGTAGGAGACACATAAAATCTGGGGGGGACAGGGGACATCTCAGGGACTTTGCTTTATTCATTTATTTATTTATTGTGTTTTAGTCAAAGAACTCGACATTTCACAAAATGAGAATTAAAATAGCAGTACGTATTAAATTACAAATATCACTGTATAAAACACGAGAAAAGAAGAAAAGAAAACAGAAGAAAATTAAAGAATGCAGCAGCAAAGAACATGTCTTTGTATGTTGCATTTCTGGATGTTTCATCTAACTATGAGCTCATGGTAAGAGAGAGGAAATAACAATTACTTCCAGCGGGCCACAGCTAGGATGCCAGCTCGTTAAGAAGCAGATCACCTGTAAGTGGACTCCTGCCAAATAAAGGAGTTGAAGCCTTTTCTACCAACTGCAAGTTGCTTCTTTTTTTTGTGTGGGGCAAGGAGACGTGTGTGTCTCTTGGAATGGAAAGACGGGAGTTTCAAAGAAAGAGGAAATCTTGTTTTTTCCTCTGCGTAAGTCCTGTTATGTGAGTAGAGGGACCAAGTGTGTGATGTTGCTGCTTTGACTGTCCTCTGGGGGCGGAGGGTACACCAAACAAGGAGGATGAGCGATCGCAAGCCCACCCCCTTATAAGCACTCCCCAGGTCCGAGGCCAGATGTGTTGGACCTGGGGGATGCCTATTAGGTGGGGTGTATGTGGACCCAGGGGGTGGCCAGAGGGGCAGCCTGCTATGTGGGCTGCCCCTCTACTACCCCTGCGAGGGCCGGGCCAGCCTCTCACGATGAGTCTGGTCCCTCTTATTCCATCTCATGCTGGCTTCAGAGCCTAGCCTTCCTTTGCCTTTGTTATTCTGAATGCAGAGCTTGACTGTTCCTTTCTCGTTTAAGATTTGCTGCAAAGCCTGATCTATTTGATTCTCTCACATGTTACTAGGACGGCAGAGCATGGGTCCTCTGCCCTGTTACATAATTCAAAGAGCCCCTCTGGCCTTTCTTTGCCTCTCCCTTGTCTCACTGCTTGCTTGCTTAATACATACCTCCTTGCTTGAACACTCAACATATTCTCCCTAACACAGCAAAGGCAGCTGCAGTCTGTCTTCACTTCTATTTGTTCTGTGTCTTGAATTGGCCTCTTATTTCTGCTTTTCTGTCTGCAGTGGAAAGGCGTTTGCCAGTCACTGCCATGATGGTTCTACCTGGCCATAAGAGGGCAACAGCTAGCCAATATTGGAAGAACATGGGCATATTATGCCAGAGGCTGGCAACTGCCTTTCTAATGCCTACACAAGAGACACAACTTTTGCCTTTGTTTCTAACAGTAATTCAGTGGATGAAGAAACGCGAGAGCACACATATTGCTTATTAAGAAAGGGGATGATGTCACACTTGGTTAAGACATTTTGATCACGCCAGGAGCTAATTTCCAGCTGCAATTAAGCCATTACCTTTTAGACTTCTAGCTTTAAATAATGTTAGTATCACCTGGAAAGCACAGAGGTTGCTCAACAGGGTTTCTGGAGCACGAGGTGTACCCTACTCGTGGGCATGGATGATTGGAGAGTATTCTTGCCCTGTTTTGGAGCCTGGCCCCTACAGCCATGATGGGGGGAGGGGCCTATTACTTTTGGTTGTACGTACCCTTTGAGGGTGGGCAGACATTGCCTCCTGCTTTAGCCCACTAACAGCTCTGCTTTGTAACTTTATCACGCATAACTGTCAGGTGGCATGTAACGCAATGCGACTAATGTTATCAGCCTCCGAAGTCTGGAATCCTTTGCCACATCAACTAGGGTACAGGCCTGCCACCTGAGACTTACCCATGTCTGAGTCGGCATCTGACGCCCTGTGGGGAAGACACACACAGAAAGAGCAGGGCACAGTGCCCTTGTGGGTTTTTTACACTTCTTCCTCGGGTTGGCCACAATTTACTCCGCAGAGAAAGTGGAACATGCTGGGCAACATTCTCCCACTTTGACAATGTCACCCAAAGAGCGAAATTGGCCATTTGAAATACCTCTGTCGACTTATTATTGCGCAATCCACACTGATGGGTTTCAGCACCTGCTTATCGCGAGATGGCAATTAAGGGAATTTGACAACGCACTCAAGAAGCACAGGACACCCCCAGCGACATGCTCACTCATTCTGATCACGAATTGGCATTTATCTGGGGTCATGTTAAATGTATTTATTTATTTATTTATTACATGTGTAGCATCACGCAAAACCCCCAAGCATCAAGGCGCAAAGTAAACTGCATGGAATGGACCACTTCCATTGGCGCACATTTTTACTTTTCCGCCACATAATTGAAGATTTTAGCATAAAAGACAGGTGAAATCGCATTGCTTTTATACTTTGGAAGAGTATAAATACCTCACGCAATAAGCGATTGCTGGCGGAATTGACAATGGCTTCCTCTGCACTCTGCCCCCTTTTACCAGGTTTCATTTCCAAGCAGATCCAAGAGGAATCCCTTTCCTTATTTCCAGCATGAGAATCCATGCTGGCAGTAAGGCCGCATTTGTCTGGTGGAGCGGGAAATACAGGGGGTCCTGGTGTGTCCACTCGGCTCCCGAACTCCACCCAGAAAATGCATGAAAATCTGGCCTATTAGAAAAAGCGACAGTAATAGTGTTTTCCACCACTTTTTCTGAACCAATTGACCTGGAAAATGCTGTGTTGCTCCGGAAGCTGAATGCATTCACTCTGCCTACTATCCCACCAGAAGATTAAGGCAGGTGCTGAACACAGGTGTTACATATTCCTGTGCACAATCTGCGTTTGGAGAATTAACTAACTGAGCTACCTTACAAATGATATCTCCTCTGGGGCTTTACCGTCTTAACCCCTAAACTGCCATGGGTATTTCCCCCCAGTGCCAAGGCCTTTTTTGGTGATTTTGGTATGTCGCCATTCAATCCCTTGTAACTTCTTTGTTACATGAGATATCTCTGACAAAGTTGGCCCCTTTTTTCCCACATGTAGGCGGCCGTACCGCCACCCAGGAATCCTAGTTTGCTGTGGGGGGGTGAGAGAAAATAACCAAAAAGGAGAACATTTGGGTTTCTTTCAGAAAATGCCAATAAAATTTTGTACAAACGAGCCTGTGGTGTTTTCCTTGTAAGAGCTAGGAACAAATGGTTTTACTTGCTGGATTCGCCATTTTCCAGGCTTTCAAGAACAGATTGAGTGGAATCCAAAATAACATATTTTGATATGGTAATCAGATGTTTTGTGAGAGGTAGGCGATTTTGGCATTTTTTGTCCAATAGGACAGACGGAATGGTAGAAAAGGGTAGGAAAGCTGAATGGGAAGCCAGAAAGGCATACATTTCTGAAAAGCAGACAATATGCCAAGTTTAGGAAGGGGTGATTTGCACAGGTCAGGCAACAACTATGTAGGGAAAGATTCCATAGTTTGGGGGGAAATCGGGAAAATGACAGAAAAAAAAACACAATTTCCATACATTTCACTCTGGTCACCCACTGAAACACGCAGCCCACAACACATGGCCTACCTTCCCGTGTTCCCAGAGGTTTCTCGATGAAAACGGTACCTCACATGTGTGGGTGCACCTACCTGGGTGCAAAGGGAAAAGCCTAAAACCCTGGTAACCCCAAGTCTTTTCGCACAGCAGATTTTCAGGAATTTTGCTCATGTGGACAACCTACAGTTCTGGGCCTAGAGTGTCGAAGCCACGAAGGAAAACAGGGAACCCCATGCATTTCCGAAAAGAAGACACCCGTGGGAATCCACAGAGGTCTGACTTGCGCGAATCGTCGCATAATTTATGACCCACAATCCCTGACAAAGTCTGAAATTTAGTGGAAAAAACACAATTTTCACTTTGTCTGGGATTGTGGGTAATACATTATGGAGCGATTCAATCAAGTTAGAACTCTGTGGATTCCCACAGGTGTCTTTTTTCGGAAATGCATGGGGTACACTGTTTTCCTTCGTGGCTTTGACACCCTAGGCCCAAATCTGTAGGTTGTCTCCCCAAACCCTTTGGGGGTTACCAGTGGTTTAGCCTTTTCCCTTTGCGCCCAGGTTGGTGCACCCACACATGTGAGGTATCATTTACATCGGGACACCTGTGGGAACGTGGGAAGGTAGGACATGTGGTGTTGGCGGCGTGTTTCAGTGGATGGCAAGAGGGAAATGTCTGAAAATTGTAGTTTTTCACCAAATTTCAGACTTTGCCGGGGATTTTGCGTAATACATTCTGGGGCGATTCACGCAAGTCAGACCTCTGTAGATTCCCACGGATGTCCTCTTTTTGGAAATGCATGGGGTTCCCTGTTTTCCTTGGTGGCTTCGACACCCTAGGCCCAAATCTGTATGTTGTCCAGATGAGCAAAATCTGCTCTGCCAAAAGGCTTGGGGTTACCATTGGGTTAGCCTTTTCCCTTTGCGCCCAGGTAGGTGCACCCACACATGTGAGGCACCATTTTTGTCGGGACACCTGTGGGAACGCAGGATGGTAGGACATCTGTTGTTGGCGGCGTGTTTCAGTGGGTGGCCAGAGTGAAATATCTGAAAATTGTGTTTTTTTTTCCACCAAATTTCAGAGACATTTGCTTCTGCCCAAATGGATGCACCTACCTCGGCGCAAAGGGAAAAGACTAACCCACTGATAACCCCAAGCCTTTCGGCAAAGCAGATTTTGCTCATGTGGACAACCTACAGATTTGGACATAGGGTGTCGAAGCCACCAAGGAAAACATAGAACTCCATGCATTTCTGAAAAGAAGACACCCGTGGACACCCCCCTTTCCACTAAAAACATCCATGGTGGTTTAGTGACCCCCACACCCACCCAAAACAAGTTATAATTTTTTTATTTTTGTTTTTGTTTTGTCTCTTTCCTAGGGGAAGATTGTGCTAGCAACCTGCCCCCAGGGAGGGGTACATGAGATGCCCCCCATCCATTTGGGGTGGGGGGGTGGGCCATCCACCTTTCCACTAAAAACATCCATGGTGTTTCAATGCCCCCCCACACCCACCCACAACAAGTTATAATTTGTTTTATTTTTGTTTTGCCCCTTTTCTAGGGGCAGATGGGCACATGTGTGTGGCCATCTGCCCCCTGGGGGGGGGGGGCAAAACGTACTGCCCCAGGTCTGGGGGGTGGCTCTGCCAATATTTGGCCTCCCCCCACCCCAAATGGATGGGGGCATCTCATGTACCCCTTCCTAGGGGCAGAAATCTGCCCCCAGGGAAGGCTACATAAGGTGCCCCCATCCACATAGGGTGGGGGGTGAGGGCCACCCCCCTTTCAAACACAAAAAATCCTGGTGGTATAGTGGGCCCCCACCCAAAACAAGTTATAATATATATATATTTGTTTTGCCCTTCCCTAGGGGCAGATGGCACGTGTGTGTGACCATCTGCCCCCAGGGAGGTAGCAAAACCTACTGGCCCAGGTTTGGGAGGTGGGGTGGCTCTGCCAATATTTGCAGTGTCCTCCCCCCTCACCCCAAATGGATGGGGGCATCTCATGTACCCCTTCCTAGGGGCAAATATCTGCCACCAGGGAGGGCTACATAAGGTGCCCCCCATCCACTTAGGGTGGGGGGGAGAGGGCCACCCCCCTTAAAAAACTCCCTGGTGGCTAGTGATCCCACCCGCACCCACCCCACCCAAAACTACATTTAAAAAAAAAACATTTTTTTTGTTTGCCCCCTTCCCTGGGGGCAGATAATAACCCATCTGCCCCCAGGGTATTGCCCCCGTGCTTTGGGGGCTAGGGGGGAGAGGGCAGTTTACATAGGAAGCAGCCCCTCCCCCCACTTCAAAAACAGATCCCTGCATGACACACCAAACACATATTCTGGGAGGGATAAATGACATTACATCCCCCCCACTTAAAATTGTGGGGGGATTTGTCCCCCCTGTCCCTCCCATGTCCTACGCCCATGGTGGAGAGGTGAGAAGAGGGAGAGGAAGAATAGAGTCCGATGTCACAGAATAAATGCAGTCACACAAGAGGCAATGAGGTAGAGAAAACTGATGAGGATGAGAAGTCAGGCCCACCAGTCGGGGCAGTAACTTCTCCACAGAATATTAGCTTGGTTAGCTTGCAAGCGGTAGAAGTGAGCAGTTATAATTAGGATGACGTTTTAGGCAATAACTGCATGTCAGGAAACAAAGAAAATATAGCTAAATTAAGAATGATGTGAGACAGCAGTGTTATTACTAACTTGTGCAGTCCATCCCTATGGTGAGTGGGGCCTTGTGCGCAAATGTTCCAAGGAGTACGGGCTGTTAGAGGGCCTGGTAGATTGGAGAGATAATGAGGATATAGTTGAGGATGCCGGCAGAAATGACGATGATGCTGGCGAAGAGCTGAAAGAAGTAAAGCCACTATTCAGCTACGACCGTCTGGTGGACCGTGATTAGAAAACACAGAAGGGCACACCAGAATGCTGGCAGATGCAGAAGGCAGAATCCACAGAGCAGGTAGACACATCTTCGAGAAGGGCACCCACAGATTTGATGTAAGGTATGGTGTGGGTGTCATATGAAGAAATGAAGAACTGAAGAAATGAGTCACACAGCTAAGGTGAACCCCTTGCACTGTGTGGACTTATGCACCTATACTCCAGGTGTACAGCGTTATTGTAGCTGCTGAAAGTGAGAGTCCCCAAAAAGACAATTAAACTCTACAATGAGAGGCAATAATGGACGCACCCCAGCAGGGGATGAGGCCAAGACCAAGTGCGGGTGAGATATAAAAGGCTTTATCTAAACCAATGTAGGGCATGCAAAGGACTCTGCAAACTCCGAGAGCGCTCTGTCTGACAATAGCAAAGACAGTCATATTAATTACAAAAATATGTCAAGAATTAGATAAGATATAGGGGGCACATAATCATGGGGGTCGCGTGGTGAAGACTAGCTCCTATGTACAATGTAGGTGTGGCAATCCATATTTAGTGGGGATGCATGGGTTGGCATCGCTGGGTGCTTGGGTCAGCTGGGCTCATCGGGGTGGTGTATCAGGTCACGAGCTGTCCATGAGGATACATTGCTGCTGCACTAACATTTTGCCCTTGTGGCCACGTATACACATTCATCACTAATTTCTATGTCAATTTAGCCTATAAATCCTACAACTCATTAATCTGATTCCATAACAGAGACAGAGAGGAACAGTATATGACTCCGGCCATCCTTAATACATCATCATAAAACTGCTGGTACAAAGGATCCAGTGTTATACGTCCAGGTGTCTTATCAGGGGGCACGGGTTAGTGTACCTTTATCATTCTACCTTGTTAGATGTAGTAAGAGACAGCTTTACGGTATGTTAGTACAAAGGTGAATAACTGCCTCCGTGGTCAGGTGAGGGTGGGGTGAACTGGGGTACCATTGGGTCAGAGGGGCACATAGCTAGCACCTTAACAGGCGGCGGGTTGTGGGGCCGTGTTGCTCATAATTCTTCGTGAACAGGGCATGGCGGTACATGGTAATTTTATGGTGGAATCACGTGTCAGGAGGCAAGGGGGAGGTAAATACTTGATACAGACTCAACAGGAATGCGGGGAGGTGTACCTGTATTGTCAGTAAACCAGGGACCTTCAAGCCCCCGCCGGGCCTTGGCGGGAGGAGGGTGGGAGTTGAATACGCGGCTTGCTAAGAGGACGGGGAGATGGCCTTGTAATTTCTCGTGGGCCTACATTTATCAAGTAGCATGTATATCATTATAGAGACAGAAAACGGAGGTATGTCAGTACACTTACATGTTTACGTATGTATGTATTCATCTATGGATATATCGTATGAGCTTATGCACACTATATATTTTACACTTTTTCGTGGTTCATGAATACTGTGTTTACAGAATCAATAAAAAAGCTTTTGTTAGCATCACATAATTTGCAACTCTTCATTTTGTTGCGGGGTCACAAGGGGAAAGCTAGCATAAAAACGTGAGGTAGAAATCGGTTGGTGTATACGTACGAATTACAATGTTACACTTATGATTTGACTGATGTACATTCTTAAGGGTGAAAACAATTGCTTCAAACAACATCTCATTTTCCAACATGTGGGGTGTGTTGCTTTAAATGGCTGGTATATGTTAAAAAACTTAAAATCGTGTCATGCATATGGATTTTGTACATTGCCTTTTAAATATTGCGCAGTATTAATGACCTTTGGTCGGTGACACAAGGCTCGAATATACATATGTTTGACAACTTTACATGTGAGTATCTGGCAGGGGCAAGGGTCGTTCCATTTTAATATGTACAATCAACATTATGAGTTTTGAGCCTCTTCACAAATGGCTTAACAGCATGGTTAAGACTGGGTGGCACACAGGTTCAACATTCATGTGTCACACTTCAAACGGGGAACAGGGTAGGGGATTAGGCACAACATATATCATGAGTATGGGGGTATGCAGTGGGTCAAGTCATGTTTATAGGGACATCTTTGTTCTTTCCCAGGCCTCAACTTTAGCTCCGGTCACCATCAGGGCAGTGATGTACTGCGGAAGGTAAATGATACAGTGTTTGTTCGGTTACTTTTTTGCGCCTACTTGCTCTTGAGAATAGGCCTTCAGTGGAGCAGCCATGGGGAGGAGGCTGGGGAAGTGCAGACTCGTTATGCGCGATCAAGTGGGGGAGAGCTGCAGTTCCGCAGGCTACTTCTTCCACGGAGTCTTGAATTAGTGTACTCAAAATTGAGTCCAAGTATATTACAAAATGGAGTCTGTATCATGCTACAAGGTGAGCCGTGCAGTCTCATGCGTCGTCCAGCAGCCATCCTGCATCTCAGGCCCAGGCGCACGGGGGGCTGCCGACGAGTCATAAGCCTCACATAAGAGAGGGGTCTAGGGGGAGGCGGGGCTAAAAGGCCTTTCCTCCCATACACTGCTTAATGGCAAAATTATGGAGAGCATTGGGCAACACGTAGGAGACAAGTCTAGCAGGAATTTGCTTTTGTGTGGCAGGTTCTCCTCCTGGGAGCAGGTAACTTGGTAGCAGCCCTCTGCAAATTATACCTCGGGATGGGAAGTGGAGATTTGTCATCGAAGAGAGCTGGATGAGGTGCAACTGAGGGTGTGGTTGCTTGGTAAGCAGCTGAAGAGGGATTTTTGTATTCTGGATCTCTGCTGATGGCAGCTGGTCTGTGTCTTTCGTGCTGGCAGATGGCAGGGTATCTTTGTCCTGCACCCCTTGATGCTGGTCACCATGGGCCAGCAGTGATGTTTTCACACACTGGCTGGCATGGAACCAGGAGCCATGTCCTTTGTAGCAGATGGCAGTGTGGGTCGTCAACTGAACGTGGTAGAGTCCTTTCCAGCAAGGATGTAGTGAGGATTTTCTCTGATGAATTTTCAGGACCACCCAGTCTCCGGGCAGGAGGCTGTAGCACAGGGTTTCCAGCAGTCATGGAAGGCTTTCTTGTATTTGCTAGAAGTGAGAACTGACAATGAGCATTAGTCTTTTCCAATAGGAAACAACTTGATCATCATTCAGTTGTAAATCAAAAAGTTCTGGAGATGGCCGGGGAGTCACCGGCATTAGCATGGGCTTTCACAGAAGTATTTCATCGGGTGAAAGGCCATGTACCCTATTGACAGTGTTCCTTATGTCCATAAGTACAAGTGGGAAGGCATAAGGTCAGCTTAGGCCCATCACATGGCACACCTTTGCAAGGCAGCATTTAAATTCCAAATTGCATCTCTCCACAGATCCGGAACTCTGTAGGTGATTACTACAGTGAAAGTTGTGCAGGATGCTTAAGGCATTGCAAATGTTCTGTAAAATGTGTCCTATGAAGTTAGTGCCCCGATCAGAGTTTACAGAAATTGGTTGGCCAAAACATGGAATTAATTCTCTGAACAGTTTCTTGGCTATTGTAATGGAATTGGCAATGTAAATCACATAATGAGAAACAGCAGCACATAATGAGGAGCCTGAGGGCCATGTAGGGTCTAATTCTTCAAATGGCAGGATGCCAAAGCATATCCCTTTGTGATGCTATCAGAATTTTTTTTCACAATGGCCAATTCGGAGGGTGGCAAAATAGCATTCAGCAGTGCTTCAAGAAAAGGGGCATTAAGAATGGGAGTACCTTGGGCAGTCAGAAGACCTCTCTGTTTCCAGAGGGTCCCTGTAATCATGTGAGGTGCCAAAAGTGTTGCAGGAGTCTGTGTATATAGTGGCTATGCGTTGTGTGGCGATTGTGCAAGCCCATTTGAGGGCAATCAGTTCATCAACTTGTGGTGATCCTATTTATGGGAGTTGGATGGCTTCTAACACTTCAAAGGAAGTACAGATGGCAACACGTGCCTGGAGAACCTCTAAGGAATCCCTAAGACCGAGCCGTTATGAAGAAGACTAGGTCAGCATTGTCGAGGGGAATATCTTTGAGGTAGGGTCATGGAAATGACACTACGTCAACCGCAGAAAGGCAGTCATGCAGGTGACCATCATGAGGAGTGGTTAGAATGGAGGCAGGGTTAAGTGGAGTGCATCTGGGAAGAGTGATGTTCTTGGAAGAAAGGAGCAGTTTTTCATACTTGGTGAGACATGCAGCAGATAGATGTTTTGTGTTTCCCCTAGGGAGGACGGCTAATAGAGTATGAGGCACTGCCATGTTTATGTGGTGGGAGGGCCCTATATTGTCTGCTTTGGTGAGGAGAAGAACTGTGGCAGCTACCACTCTGAGATATTTGGGGAAAATTGAAATCTTCTGGGTCTGTCCAGGAGCTGAAATATGCCACAGGGCATTGTAGGAACCTGTGGTTCTGTGTGAGTACACCAGGGCATACCCCTCTTTCTCATCACCAAACAGGGTGTAAGATTTGGAGTAATCAGGCAGAGATAATCAGGCAGAGTGAGGGCAGTGGCAATAGAGAGGGCAGGGCACGAACCAGGCGAGAGGTGGTGCGGAATTGGCACCAATGGTAGGGCCGTAGGAGCACAACCCCCAGTTAGTGTGGCTATGCCCATAGCAATCCTCTCGCAACCGTTGCTCAAGGTACCAAGGAGGTTAGCGGTAGCCACATGATCGAGACCCCCTCCAGGTGTTACCATGTTTTTTTTTTAATACAACATTTTATTGTTTTTCTGCACATAGAGAAAACATACAGCCTCGCATAGCGAGGTAACGGTTATTTCCCTTTCCCACCCAACAGCAACTTCACACCGTGTATCCACTTCAGCGGAGTCTCTTAACACATCTAATTACATTTTCTACGCTAGTATCACGTAGTTTTAGGTTCCTGTACATGTCTTTGGATGGTAGCCCGATTCTTGGCGGAGGCTACTTCTCAGTGTGCGTCTTCCCACTTTTGCCGAATTTTAGGGCCTTTCTCAGGGCATCCCCTAGCCGTGTAGACTCTCTTCTCCATTGCAATACAAATGTCCACATCCGTGGTCCACTGCTCATAGCTTGGTGCCGTTTCAGAGCCCCAGAGTTGTGCTATATTCCTCTTGATAATCGCAGTGGTAGTAGATAAGAGCAGTTTTTCGTAGCGTGACAGTTCAACCTCATCTTCTATCCCCAACAGTAGCTGTTTTGCACTTCTATGAATCGTTTTGCCCAATACCCTTGAGAGATCATCGCAGCACTGCTGCCAGTATTGTTGGATTATGGTACATTCCCATAGTATGTGGTAATACGAGCCTTCTTCTCGTTTGCATTTCAAGCAGGATGGAGTGGTGGTCTTGCCCCATTTGAATAGTGCTACCCTCGGGTAATATATTCTATGCAATATTTTTAATTGGAACAGTCTGAGCCTGGAGGAAATTGCCGTTTCTCTGGGGAACATCAGGGCAGTTACCCATTCTTCTGGAAGTATGTCACCCACGTCCCCCTCCCATTTGGCTTTCAGACTCGACAGCTCCCCGGTGGCAAAGGATGTTATGTCACTATACATGGTGGATGTAACTTTGTTTTTAATCATGTCTGAGAATAGGTTACGTTCTAAGGGGGTGTAATCAGGCATGTCAATCATTTCAGGAAGATTAATCTGTAGTGCATGCTTCAGTTGTGTATAGTGATACTGCTCATTTGTTGGAAATGCAAAGGTAGTGCTTAATTCTGTAAATGGTATTATTTCGCTTCCTCTCACTACGTCCCCAATTTTGATAATGCCTAGTTGGGTCCAGGAGTACCATTTTGGTAATTTGTTCACGTCCGGGAGTAGTTTGTTATTCCACAGTGGTAGTGCTGGAGTTAACTTTTTGTCCCAGCCTAAGTATTTGTGGGTGTTTGTCCATATTAGGGATATGTGCGTCATCATGGACGGGGCAGCAGATTGGTCTTTTTTACGGTAAAGGTGCCTTATAACGGATCTTTCATATTGGTTGGGATCTTTTTCTCTGTTGTGTGGTAGTGTTGTGTCCTCATGAAGTCTATCATTCACTATTGCCATTTGACTGGCCCAGTAGTAGGTTTGCAATCGGGGGAGTCCAATTCCACCTTCCCATACAGATCTTTGTAATGTGGCTAGTGCTAAGCGAGGGTGACCTCCGTTCCATAGCAATTTTCTAAGGGTCTGATCTATTTTATGGAATTCGCTGGGCGCTATAGGCAGTGGAGCATTTTGAAGTATGTAGAGAAAGCAGGGGAGTGCCATCATCTTAAAGAGTGCAGCTCTACCCAATAGTGTTAGTGGCAAGGACATCCAGTGACGGACGTCTTCCTTGAATCTCGTTGTTATTGGGTGTAGGTTCTTGGGCACATAGTCTGTTAGGTTATTTGTAATTTGGATGCCTAGGTATCTGAACTGTTCCTTTTCCACACAGTATGGACACTCGTCCGGCACCGCGTTATCTATTTGCTTCAGTGGGAATAGTATGGATTTAGTCCAGTTGACGCGGAGGCCACTAAACGTGCCGTACCTTATTAATAATCGCGTCACTATGGGGCAGGATTCGCGTGGGTCTTTCAGGTATACCAACAGATCATCTGCATATAAGGACACTCTGTCCTCCCAGTCATCTGACCACCTGAAGCCGCTCCATGTTCGTGTGGATCTCAATAGAATTGCTAAGGGCTCAATTGCTATTGCAAAGATTAGGGCTGATAAAGGGCACCCCTGTCTTGTGCCTTTGCCTAGCTGGAAAGGATTCAAAACATGTCCATTTACCTTTGTAGCTGCTTCTGGGCGGTTGTATAGCAGTTTGACCCAGCTCATAAAGTACGGTCCTATGCCCATGCGCTGCATAATAACCCATACTGCCTCCCAGTAGATAGAGTCGAAAGCTTTTTCGAAGTCTATGGCGAGTAGAGCCAGGGGGTCCTGTATCTCAGGTAGTTTTTCCAGTGCTGTGTGTAACCTATATATTTTCTGCCTAGTGGACCTCTGTGGCATGAATCCACACTGGTCTGGATGTATCAGTTTGTGTATGACTTGTTGCAGGCGGTTGGCTAGTACCTTTGCCAGTATTTTGACCTCGCAGTTTATAAGAGAGATGGGCCTGTAGGAGCTACATTTATCGGGCGGCTTATCTGCTTTGGGCAGAACTATTATTGTGGCTTTCCTTAGGTCTGGGGGGAGACAGCCCTGTGAGTGTGAGTGTTGTAGTAAGCGAAGTAAGTGTGGAGAAATTACATTCGCGCCTATTTATTTCCATATTTCGATGGGGAAGCCGTTAGGGCCTGGGGTCTTGCCCGATTGGAGTTCTGACATGGCTTGGGTTAGCTCTTCCTCAGTGATTACTTGTTCTAGTAGAGTAGACTGTTCTGTGTTTAGAGCAGGGAGGGTAATCTCTTACAGGATGTCCATTACAGGTGGTGAGGTTGGTGCCTTATATAGGTTTGCGTAGTATTTTGCAAAACCTTCCGCTATATCTAGGTCTGTCACTAATGGTTCCAAATCTTCCATTGTCAGCTGCTTGACTTGGTTAAGACCTAGGTCTCTTCGTTCTAGCCATGCCAGTATCTTCCCGGCTTTGTCCCCTATTTCATATATCTTTGCTTGCATCGCAGTATGTGCCTGCTTTGCATTGTCTAGGGCTGTGTGATGAAGTTGTGTCTGCGCTAATTGTAGTGCGCGATGTGTTTCCGGTTTGGCATGGGTTAGGTGATCAGCCTCTGCTTTTTGCACTTTCGCTTTGGCATCACGTATTGCTTCTAGCTGTTTTTTCTTATGGGCTGTGGTCCAGGCTATTATTTCCCCTCTGAGCACTGTCTTGAAAGCCTCCCATAACGTTACCGGGCTGTCTACTGAGTCGGTATTCATCTCAAAATATTCCTCAGTGGTCTTTTGTACATGTTCAACTAGTTCTGGGAAGCCTAGGTAGTAGCTGTTCAATCGCCAGCTGAGTGGGGGGATCGATCGGTTGGTTTTGATTGTTATTATGAGCGGGGAATGGTCCGATATACCTCTGGGGAGAAATTGTGCCTCACATGCCTCATGCATGTTATTTAGTGGCAATAGAAAATAGTCCAGCCTAGACAGCGAGGCGTGTGCTCTGGAGTGGTATGAATATTCCCTTGTGTCAGGGTGTAGCATCCTCCACACGTCTCGCAGCCCCAATGTGTGAGTTTGGTGCGTGTGTTTGGGTTTCTGGATCTTATATGTGTTCTATCAAGGTCTACATTCATTACTTCATTGAAGTCTCCCCCAATTAGTGTAAGGTCTGTGAGGTTATTCATAATTGGAGGCGTGACATCATTGGTCAGGGGGGTTAGTAGGTTGGGAGGTGCATAAACAGCTAGCATGGTTACAGAGCGTTCCCAGAGTGTTCCTGTCGTGAGCACAAACCTCCCTCCCGTGTCTTGTGTAATGGACGTGGATGCAAAGGGAAGTCTTTTGTGTACTAGGATTAGTACCCCTCGTGACCCCATGGTAAAACCGGCGTGGAATGCTAGTCTGTAGTTGGTGCGCATGAAGAATGTGCAATTGGTGCCGGCTAGATGTGTCTCTGTGAGGAATGCCACATCTGGGGAGTGTCTGTTCAATGATTGCAGTACTAGTCGTCTTTTAATACAGTTGCCGAGCCCATTCACATTCCATGTCAACACTCGGATTATTCTGTTTTTGTTCACGTTAGTAACTCCCGCCATTTGAAACGTGTGTGGATGACAACTGTATGCGTCGGGTTACAGAGGGTGATGTGTGGTTTCGCACTTTGGTAATGTTTGCTATGATTAAGAATAGGTTGGTTTCCCATCGGGACATGCTCATCCATTTGTGTTACGTGGGCTGCTAGCAATAGTAGTGTGACAATGAGTGTGCTAGAGACGGTGTTATTCTTAACATTATAAATAGTATGACCTCCTGGGAGGTAACTAACATAACACAAATTCTTATCCCCCCTCCCCATACTCCTCCCCAACATGAAGTATCTGTCGCCCTAACACTACTGGCGCCTAACAACTATGTTGCCAGATTAACTTAGTATGAACTGTTTACACCTTCCCCCCGACTTACTGCTCCTTAGCGGGTCTGGTGTCTCAAGTCTCAAGTCGAGGGCGTGGCATTGGCCGTTACAATGAGTGCATCCGTGCCTCGCGGGCCGCCCGCCACATTTATACCGAGGTGGTATGATAACCCATTAATTGGGTCGCGGCGGGGTATTATTCCTTGTTAGTGTTACTGTTTCAGCCCATTTCCTCTTGTTGTGGTGGTTCCTGCATCGGAGGTTGTGGGGCTGGGCGCCTTCTGTCTGGTGGTTCACATTGGTTCCTGTTTCTGTTCCTGTTGCTCCCTTGTCTCCAGTCGCCTTCAATGTGTTTCTCGGCCCAGTTACATGCTTCTTTTGGGTCAGTGACGTGCACCGTTGTTCCTCCATGATAGATCTTGAGCTGGGCCGGAAATAGTAAGCCATATTTCACATGTAGGGTCTGGAGTTGTCTTTTGAACTGATCGAACAACTGCCTGGCCTTTTGCACCTCCCTTGTGTAGTCAGGGAAGAATGTCACTCTAGACCCATTGAAGGTCAGTGTGCCCTTGGCCCGTGCCGTCTGGAGCAACGCATCTCTGTCTTTTGAGCTGATCGAACGACTGCCTGGCCTTCTGCACCTCCCTTGTGTAGTCAGGGAAGAATGTCACTCTGGACCCATTGAAGGTCAGTGTGCCCTTGGCCCGTGCCGTCTGGAGCAACGCATCTCTATCTCTATAATTCAACAGTTTTGCAATTATGGTGCGTGGATGTGCTCCAGTGGGCACCCGGTGTGCACGCTCAATTGAGAAGAACTTCTAGAATTTTTTGGGGCTCAAACATATCGGTTATCCATTGTTCAAGGAACAGCTCCATGGAAGGGCCTTCTGTTTTTTCCGGTACACCCAGGATGCGGACGTTATTATGTCTTGATCTCCCTTCACTGTCTTCTGCCCTCTCCTCCAGTGTTTTCAGACGTGTCACAACCCCAGCCATCCTTTGTTCCATAGTGCGCAGTCTGTCCTCGGTTCAAGAGATCCGTTGCTCCGCTTCCCCTGTGCGGGAGGTCAGTTTTTGTAAATCATGGCGAAGGAGTGAGACGTCTGTACTAATGCTGTCCATTTTTTGTTCCATGGAGGTTCTAGAGTCTGTTATTGCAGCCATGATGTCCTTCAGGGATATAATGTTCTCTGTTTCCACCATGGTGTCTGGTTGCTCATGTTCCGATTGGGTGCTCGCCATGGTCATGGTGAATTGGTCCATTTTGCTTTGACTTGTCAATTTTTTTGTTTTATCTTTCCCCATAGCAGCTGGCATGGTCTGTGATGTCAATCGGTGGACAGTTTGTCGCAGCCTCTGCCTGCTTATCCGCCTGCTTATCAGGTCGCGGGGGCGATTACTTTCCTGGGTTGTATGACCGTGACCGTTATGGTAGCGGCTGCCTCACTGTGTGGATCTACTCGGCGGCCAGGTGTGGTCTGCTGGATTCCGTGCTGGGTTTAGCAGTCAGTTTATTTTTGCTTTCAGGGGGCTTGTGTCGTATCCCCTGGAGTACTCATAGATCTGCGCCCACACAGTATGGGTAGTGTTTTGTTTTCTGGTCCACTTTACTTGCCTACGTGAGGACGGGTACACCGTATTGTCCCTGTGCACGGTAGCAAAGCACCAGGATTTCGGTGTCCCTCGTGTGTCGCCCGTCTATATTTATCGATTGGATGGGGCTACTGAAGGAGTTCTTGTAGTGGGGCCCTCAGGCGATGAGCCGTTCCGCGGGTGGGGGAGCGTATAGGTGTGTTGCGCAGGGGGTTCACCCTGATCTCCCGTCCCCCCTTCTCCTTACCGCAGAATTGATCTGCTGGCAGCCGTTCGGAGATGAGTGGGGGCCGCCCCAGGAGTTTAGCAGGCGCTCGACACTGAGCGGAGCGCCTGCGGTGCCACCGCGGCTTTGGCGGCCTGACGGCGTTAGGTCTGTTGTCGTCGGGGCAGGCGGAAGCAGTGTATGGGCACGTACACTGTCGTGACAATGCAGGATTGGGTGTCTGCAGTTGTCAGCCGCAGGGGCCACCTCCAAGGATGTATCCCCTCCGCTCCTTGATCTGTCGCAGGAGGGAAGGAAACCTTCACAGCTCTGGGGATCCCGCAGGCGGGAGGCGGGGAGGCACCCAGCAGGATCCGCTCCCCGCAGTCTGGGAGCGACGCTGGGGGAAATTCGCCTTTCCCTTCGCTCGCTGTGCAGCTCGACCCAGCTCCTCTCACCCCGCTAGTTTGCCGCCGACACATGGGCAGGGTTTGGCAATGGTGCACAGCGTCCTTCGCTCATCCGCGGTCTGCAGCGGCCATTTTGTTCGTCCTGCCGTGCGTGGGCTCGCGTTTTGCAAGTTGTGCCAAGTGGGTCTCCAGGCACCGATATGCTTCGGGATCAGGTAGGGGTGTGCAGCAGAAGTTTCCACGTCGATGAGGCGCTTTGGGTACTTTCAGTCATGCAGGAAAAGCAGGATTATTTCAGGATCTAGCTGGCTATCCGGGAGCAATGCAAGCTCACGTCCTCATCGTTCGGCTGCTGGCCACTGCTCCAAGTGTTAGCATGTTGACATTGGGCGCAAGTGCATCTGAGAGGGGGTTGGCAGATGCTCGAAGTGTGTTCAAAACCGGGCCTGAGACGATCCCTGGCGACTGTGGGCAAAGACTGTCTTGAGGGCTGTTGTGCTAAGAGTCTCAAATGCTGGATCACCAGTCCCTCCCCCCAAATTGCAGGTGGTGTCTGCGAGTAATTGGGTGCGTGCTCCATCTCGAATGAGGTACCCTAAACAGGCTTCACTTTCCTGGCTTTTCTCCATCCTAGGTTTACAAGGCACCCCCAACCCCTTTGTCAGCCCACCATGGTTTTCCGCTTTGCATTAGTGTACAAGGGGCCCTGCAAGTTCGAAAGAAAAAACGATTGATTGAAGAAGAGGGGGGGGAATGTAGAAGGAATGTCCTCCCTTTCCACGACTTCAGCCATGTTCAACCACAACACCCCCGGGGGAGGATAATCTTCTCACACAATAAAGTCAGTTTGGTGTATGCGAGCACCACTCCCAAAATTAATTATGTTCACCTCACCTCACTGCGAACCCTCTGTAGTGTGGTCTCCTCCACCAGCAGGAGCGGACACCCAGGCGGGAGCAAACACCCGCGCCTTGCACCACTCAGGCTTCCACCCTCGCGGGTGTGGGCCGCAGTGTTTATCCTTGTTGGGAGGCGGGGCTTGGCAGCAGTGCGGGTGGAAAAAGATAAACTTTAGGCTCCCTACAGGCGGGAGCAAACACCTGCACCCTTGCAACCCGCAAGCTTCCACCATCTGCTTATCCTTGTTGGGGGCGGGTTTGGAAGCAATGCGGGCAGAAAATGAGGACTTCAGGCTCTCTCCAGGCCGGAGCAAACACCCGTGCCCTTGCAACCCGCATCCTAAAGTGTAACCAATTACTTTTTCATACCTTGACTTTTTGTAATGATTTTCTTTAGATGATACAATGTGTAAATCAATAAATTAATCGTATGTGGACAAGGTTTAACCTGTGTTCATTCTTTAGGAGGATATTACAATGAAAATGGTGGGTCAACATGACAAGGATTGTTAGTAAGGAACAATTACATTCATGTTTGTTTTTGGTGTACTTTATACTGTATAATTTTGTAAATCTATATTTTGTTTACATGTTAATGATACTAGGTTATTCATGTTCTCCTGTTGCAGTCTATGGGGGTCATTACGAGGAGGGAGGTAACCATGCCGCTACTAGCGGCATGGCTGCCCCCATACCGGGTACCGGGTCCGGGATCCATGAATGAGTAATTGCCAGCCCATTCCGTCCTTGGAGGGCCCGGTAATTCTTCATTCAAGGAACCCATCCCCATTCCCATTCGAGCCCCCATAAGGATCAATGGGAATGGGGAGGATGCTCGCGGGACCCGCTAAGGGCACATGGTAAAACCAAGCATCCTTAGTGGGTCCCCACGAGCAGACTCGTAATGGGTTGGTAATGGGTTGACGGCTCCGGCACCTTTACCAGCGCCATTAACCCCATACCGCCCAGGTCGTAATGACCTCCTATGTGTTTTTTAGAAATCATATGTCAACTTAAAATATACATTAAAAAAAGACATGTTCTTACAATGGTTAGCAAGTGCAAATGAAAGTAATTTGGTGAGAAATTACCCATCAACCAGCTCTTTAGTTTGCAAAGAACCTGTACATCAGGTGAAGTCCTGTGAAGGCCAGGTTACATACCGTCTTGTAGTGCCTGGCATTATTGCCACCATGCAAGACAATACACAAACGGTCCACTAAAGTGTTTTAATTGCAATTGCAACAACGAGCAGTTTTAAAATACTTTTTATAAGTGATCAGTGTAAATATTACATGTGCAAGAATGTGCATATATAAATGTCAGTACTGACCAATTGTGCATCACTGGCACACAATGACCTTACGCCAGAGCAAGGTATGGAATTATATGTAAAGTTATCTTGTATGTATATACAATTTCAAATGTAATTATATGGAAGGCAGGGGGCAGATCATCCCCGCTATCAGATTTCAACAACCATTTTCACATTTACTCATCATTAGTTTGAACAAGCATTATAAGAATAAACATCATTAATACAATGAACACAAGCCAGCAGTCTCCACTTTGGTAAAATCATCATCAGAAAGAAAGCATCACGTCCCACATAAGATTCTCATTCACACTTAAGGGTATGCAGCCATTTTCCTCGTGCAATTAAAGATGGTTTCTTATATCTCAGAACATGCGTACTCACCCCGTCTGCAAATTAAAATTCACCTGCACATGGGAAAAGAAGATGGACGATTTCATGAAGGAAACACATATACATGCACATAGCTTTACTAACGGAATAGAAAGGCTTATTTGTATTCAAGACACTGGGACACATATTATATGTAAACCCATTGAATGCCACAGCGGCAAAGACAAATCAATAACAGTGAAGCGTAATCCTCCCTGTGCGAGGAGATGAGGAAAGAGCAACTAATACGGGCCTAGGGATTTTAGCCAATCGAGACTGATTGCAATCTGTCTAAATTCTTCCCCTTCGCTTACGCTCCAAAGCTTGCTCTTTGGTCATATGGCCAGTCTGGTACATGAAGATAGGGAAGGCTGCACTACAGCAGAGAGTCAGATGCATTGCACCTATATGTTCCAATAATCCAGAAGACAAAATTAAAAGAGCATTTGATAGAAGACAGGATTTAGGTGCTTGGTTTACATGAGTGCTTTTGAAGGCACAAAACTAGCTTTTCTCGCCAAGGAGAACGCCATCTCTCCCTTTAAGATGCTGTCTCTACCTTTGTGAACTCCTCAGCACTCGCAGTTTGGTTTCTCCAAAAAAGAAATCAAGAGGGAGGGAAAAACGGCACCTTTCTGGTTTAAAAGATTACACTTTCATGGAAAGAGGCCAGTGCTGTGCTGCAAGTTCTCTAACAATGTTTTCCCTCCAAAAAGGGACCAAGATAACGAAGTATTCAATATTATTCATTATTAAAAGGGACTATTAGTATTATTGCTTATGGAATTACTGCAGTAGCATTAGTGCTGGTAGTAATACCCTTAAGAAATATTCCTAGGTCACTTTCTGTTAATATGGATATATAGACTTGTGGGTCCTTTGGCTAAGGATCATAATAAGCCCTTATACTGGACTAGGCACACATCAAATTGTCACACCACCTTTTATATATTGACCAGGCCACACAATAACAGATTACCCCGCAGGTTTACACTTTCATACATTCATATGCACATTTTCTAAATCAGTCAACAAAATGATGTACATTTACATACATAATATGTTTCAAAATCCATCAGCAACACATGAAGGTAACCATTGATGAGGATTTAAAGGGCCTTGTTCCTCTAGGGAACCACACAGCTATAAGAGAAATGGAGTCAAGGCTGATGAATAAAATATGTTTCTTATTAGACAGAGAATAGACAGAATATACTGAATGGCCAGCTGAAAATCAAGTTAGCACAGTAGGACCAGTTGTTAAATAGAGCTGTGGGTGTTGGCCCCCGAGCACATTTTGGCATGTCACAAGGATATCACTAATATGTTCTGGCATTGCCATATATCAAGGGATCCAGTCCATCACAATGTAGAAATGTTGCAATAAGTAAAAAGGGTGACTTGTGATAAAGCCTTGCGATTACTTGAACTTCAGTACATTCTGTTGTAATACGGATAAGCAGGATATGCTTATATGGTGATAATGCAGAAATTACAGAAACGAATTGGGGGAAGTTGCATGACGTGTCCTTGTAGCTGTTGCTGGAACCAGCTTATTCTGCAAAGGCGGGGCCTGGAAATGTCAATGGTGTTGGGTGCAATGTAATGCCTCAGGCTGGGAAAAGATGGAGGAAACAGGGCCAAAATCTGTGAAGGAAATTAGCATAGCATAAGAATTCTGCCACATCAACACCCCGTTTGGTCATCCCTGAGACATGGTCTAGACCACAAAGTGCAGGATCTGCACATGCTATCATTTTAACATAGCCCATCTACTGTGGATAGACATACATACCAGCGTTATCATATAATTAGAGTGATTGGATCCCTAACATCTGATAAATCTCTTCGCCTGAGAGCTGCCCTAGGATGTCAAACATTTCCTTTTCTTCAGTGGGGCCAAATTGTGTGAAGGTAGTTCTGTAGTCAGGGGTAGCAGTTTTGTTTCCGCGGGTAAGTGTGATGCCTGCTTGGCAAAACAGGCAAGAAGACACCGAATGAGGCAGCATAAAATGGCCAATGTAACAATTATAGCTCTAATGATCAGAATGCTGTAAAATAGAGGAGCCCAGAAAGACAAAGGTATCTTGTGTCCAGCCAAACAGGAAAGTGGTGTATCCTTCGTTAATGATGTGCAGAGTGCTACCGACATTATGGAGGTGGGTGATGATCTAACCAATCTGTGAGAAGTTACCAGAGACCAATGTGCAACAATCTTCTATTCTTTTACAAGTCCCTCCTTGTGCAGCTAAGATGTAATGAAGGGCCCTTCTATTTTGAAGAACCATTGTTCTAACGGCTACCTGTTTTTCAGTGAGTACTGCGAGGCCCTTGGCTGTGTTGTTGGTGACCTGCTCGAGGCATAGGGAGAGAGTGTGTACATTGGCCCTATTAATTTTCAGTGCCAATGCTGGGGACCAAGAATCAATGGATGCCTTTGAACCATTCCCAGGAATTACGTTTGGTGCGCCGGGGAACGGAGGATGTGGATAAGAAATGGGATGCATGTATAAAGGTGGGCCGAATAAAACCGTGGGTCCAATACCAAGGCAGTCATTGCTATGCGGCTGAGCCGCAAAGGAAATATAATCCTCTGTATGTGAAGATTGGGTGATAGAGAGTCTTTGTCGGTATCTTTGTGAGCATGACATTTTTTGTGATTATGGAGGATCAGTTCCTCTTTTTGATCATATAGATAGGTAGAGGGTGTAAGCCCCATAGGTGTCATGCCATTATCAATGAGGGAAATGATTGCCATCAGTATGAATGCTGTTGGAATCTGGGGAGATAGCAAAACAACATGTCTGTGGTAGAAGTATATCCGCAGCAAAGGTTTGGTATCTGTTGGGCATGCTGGCTCCATCACATTGACATAATAACACCATTCAGCTAAATTGAATAGGATGGGATAAAGGGTATTCCCCAAGTAGCATACATAGTGGTATGAGAGTATACGTAACAATCAGATGCATTCATAAGATTGGCATAGGACCACAAGAAGTTCATGAAGGTGTTAATATCTGGGTATAACATTGCTGGTGCATGTTGACAGGGTGCCAATAGTAATGCAAGAATCAACAGCATAGCGGTGGTCAGTTCTTATCTTATTTTATGGCTGGTGTAGGCGAGACTAGTTCAAGAATTCCCCAGTTGGATTTGCATATATAATAGTAGTGTACATAGAGAGAGAAGTGTGGAGAGCTGAGAGGAGGGAGAGGAAGAATAGAGTCTGATGTTGCAGAATAAATGCAGTCACACAAGAGGCAATGAGGTAGCGAAAACTGATGAGTTTGAGAAGTCGGGCCCACCAGTCGGGGCAGTAACTTCTCCACAGAATATTAGCTTGTGTAGCTTGTGAGCAGTACAAGTGAGCAGTTATAATTAGGATGCCATTTTAGGCAATAACTGCATGTCAGGAAACAAACAAAATATAGCTAATTTAAGAATGATATGAGACAGCAGTGTTATCACTAACTTGTGCAGTCCAGCCCTATGGTGAGTGGGGCCTTCGAAAATGTTCCAAGAAGTACCTGCTGTTAGAGGTCCTGGTAGATTGGAGAGATAATAAGGATATAGTTCAGGATGCCGGCAGAAATTACGATGATGCTGCCAAAGAGCTGGAGAAGTAAGGCCATTGTTCAGCTATGACCGTCTGTCTGGTGGGCCGTGATTAGAAATCACAGATGGGCACACCAGACTGCTGCCAGATGCAGAAGGCAGAATCCACAGAGCAGGTAGATACACCATCGAGGAGGGCACCCAGAAATCTGATGTAAGGTCTGGTGTGGGTGTCATATGAAGAAATGAAGAACTAAAGAAATGAGTCACACAGCTAAAGTGAACCCCTTGCACTGAATGGACTTATGCGCCTATACTCCAGGTGTACCGTGTTATTGTAGCTTCTTAATGGCAACATTATTGAGAGCATCGGGCGACCCGTAGGAAACAGGTCTAGCAGGAATTAGCTTTTGTGTGGCAGGGTCACCTGCTGGGAGCAGGTAACTTGGTAGCAGCCCTCCGCAAATTATACCTCGGGATGGGAAGTGGAGATTTGTCATCGAAGAGAGCTTTATGAGGTGCAACTGAGGGTGTGGTTGCTTGGTAAGTAGCTGAAGAGGGATTTTTGTATTCTGGATCTCTGCTGATGGCAGCTGGTCTGTGTCTTTCGTGCTGGCAGATGGCATGGTATCTTTGTCCTGCACCCCTTGATGCTGGTCACCATGGGCCAGCAGTGCAGTTTTCACACACTGGCTGGAATGGAACCAGGAGCCATGTCCTTTGTATCAGATGGCAATGTGGGTCATCAATTGGAGGTGGTAGAGTCCTTTCCAGCAAGGATGTAGTGAGGAGTTTCACTCATGAACTTTCAGGACCACCCAGTCTCTGGGCAGGAGGGTGTGGCACAGGGTTTCCAGCAGTCATGGAAGGCCTTCTTGTATTTGCTGGAAGTGAAAACTGACAATGAGCTTTTGCAATAGGAAACAACTTGATCATCATTCAGTTGTAAATCAAAAAGTTCTGGAGATGGCCGGGTAGTCACCGGTATTAGCATGGCCTTTCACAGAAGTATTTCATCGGGTGAAAGGCCATGTACCCTATTGACAGTGTTCCTTGTGTCCATAAGTACAAGTTGGAAGGCATAAGGTCAGCTTAGGCCCATCTCATGGCACACCTTTGCAAGGCAGTATTTCAATTCCAAATTGCATCTCCACAGATCCTCAACTCTGTGGGTGATTACTACAGTGAAAGTTGTGCAGTATGCCTAAGGCATTTCAAATGTTCTGTAAAATTTGTCGTATGAAGTTGGTGCCCCGATCAGAGTTTACAGAAACTGGTTGGCCAAAACATGGAATTAATTCTCTGAGCAGTTTTCTAGCTATTGTAATGGAATCAGCAATGTATCAATGTCCACAAAGACGTACTCAAAGGAGGCACATATTTGCATAGAAATAAAACCAATTTGCAGATACACAAATTGTCCACGGGGCAGTTTGTGTCTCCCGGGAGTTCTTTTTCGCCATAGGCGATCAGGGCAACAAACACATCCTTTACTTTCCCAGCTCTGAATCTCGACATGGCAGGGATGTGTCTTAGAGGTCGCCAGGGTGGAAAGGGATGCTAGGTGGGCCTCGAAAGAGAGGAGAAACAGCAGCACATAATGAGGAGCCTGAGGGCCATGTAGGGCCTAATTCTTCAAATGGCAGGATGCCAATGCATATCCCTTTGTGATGCTATCAGAAAAATTAGCGTGGGACTTGAATTTCACAATGGACAATTCGGAGGGTGGTAAAATAGCATTAAGCAGTGCTTCAAGATAAGGGGCATTTAGAATGGGAGTACCTTGGGCACTCAGAAGACCCCTCTGTTTCCAGAGGGTCCCTGTAGTCATGTGAGGTGCCAAAAGTGTTGCAGGAGTCTGTGTATATAGTGGCTACGTGTTGTGTGACAATTGTGCAAGCCCATTTGAGGGCAATCAGTTCATCAACTTGTGGTGATCCTATTTATGGGAGTTGGATGGCTTCTAACACTTCAAAGGAAGCACAGATGGCAAGACATGCCTGGAGAACCCCTAAGGAGTCCCTAAGACCGAGCTGTCCATGAAGAAGACTAGGTCAGCATTGTAAAGGGGGATATCTTTGAGGTTGGGTCATGGAAATGACACTACGTCAACCGCAGCAAGGCAGTCATGTAGGTGACCATCATAATGAGTGGTTAGAAGGGTGGCAGGGTTAAGTGGAGTGCATCTAAGGAGAGTGATGTTTTTGGAAGAGAGGAGCAGTTTTTCATACTTGGTGAGACATGCAGCAGATAGATGTTGTGTGTTTCCCCTAAGGAGGACGGCTAATACAGTATGAGGCACTGCCATGTTTATGTGGTGGGAGGGCCCTATATTGTCTGCTTTGTTGAGGAGAAGAGCTGTGGCAGCTACCGCTCTGAGACATTTGGGGTATGTGAAATCTTCTGGATCTGTCCGGGAGCTGAAATATGCCACAGGGCATTGTAGAAACCTGTGCTTCTGTGTGAGTACACCAAGGCATACCCCTCTTTCTCATCACTGAACAGGGTGTAAGATTTGGAGTAATCAGGCAAGGTGAGGGCAGTGGCAATGGATAGGCCAGTCTTGATTGTAGAGAACTCATAAACGAGAGAGTTGGCCCCTACTCTGTAAGGGACTAGGGTATATAGAACTAAAGGCTAAGGAGGGTGTCGCGACAGGAAAGACCCACATGTTTTAACAGTGGATAAGTCACTTTCAATGTCTCAAGGGAGCTACATACACTGTGTTTATTATTTACACATTATGTAGTGTCCTCATGTTTATTCTCTATTTGGTTAGAGCAAAAACACACTGTGCTGTATCCTAGCACTTGTGTAGATTTAACATTTATTGATTGCAATATAAAATATGTACAAGTGTATGCCAAAAATTAAAGCACATATTAAGAAAGAACTATGTCGAAAGTGCAAAATTGAAAGAAAAGATGCCTGTGGCATGTAAATTCTGCATAACATGTGCTAGCATTCAGAAAGAATATTTGAACAATAGTGCATGTAAAACATTTTCTTCACATTTTATGAGCTGGACATTTTTTGACCAAAACCTTGTCTATAAACAACGTAAGACACATTGTTCAATCAATGAAGCTTTAAACATCACACAGTCAAAATCCTAGGCCACAGACAGCCTGTGTCAAAAGCATTGCATGCGTGATTCACTGGTCCAAGAGCCCTGCGGAATCCGCCACAAGCAGCAGCCCCTCATGGACACAACAACTGATAAAAAAATGAAGGCAAAAAGGCCCCATCTTCTTCTTATTCAGCACTTTCAGCAAAAAGCCTGTCCTCTCAGCTTGCAGTCCTTTATATTCCTTTCTTCAGAAATCCAACCCTTGTCCTATATCACATATGGAAACTGCACATTTTACCCACCTATCTGCCGATGTCACATCCTTTTCCTAGCCCCTTGTGCCACTAAGCCACTAAACATGTGTCCAAGCCTTCTAGAATCTTGCAGAACCTTGTAGCACCACCTTAAGGGGACATTACAGTTAAGGTGCACTAAAAAAACCTATGAAACTCATTGAAAAAAAACTTTTTTTTAAGGGATGTTATGGTTGCAAGGTAAAATTGAAAAAACTAAGAAATTTGCCAGCTATATTAAGTTATGCAACCATAACTAGCGCCACTGCCATGCACTGCTAAGACTAACACACAGAACATCACTGATGACATCACAAGTGGCATCATTAATGACATCACATATTCTGGGAAGTTGTTTTTGTTCAGTAACAGTATACATTTTAAACAGAGGACTTGATCTGGTCATTCTGCATTGAAAACATGATACACATACCCTAAAGGTTCAGTATATTGTAATAAATATGCAAGTCCTGCGCAGTGAAATGTTGCACACGTATCAATTGCAAGAGTAGCACTGTCTAAGGCGAGGGTGCTCCGTTTAATCGTTATACAAGTAAAGCTCAGAATAGAAGTAACTAACATGTAAAAGAAAAGCAGTGGCTAACCAAATTCAGGGGTAGGCTGAAACGGGTTGAATAGGCCTTACACCATGCTTTGGCAGAAAATGTGTTTTAGCTTGTTTTATTATTCTGCAATGAAGCTGCAGTGGCTGGTAAGAAATCACAGGTCCCACGATCCCAGGCTGGTATGGTAAGAAGCAAAACATTGTTGTTATTCTTTCGAGGTCATAGCTTAAAACCCATGCGATCCGCTGACAGGCAAGGAAGGGCATAATCATTTTAAAATTCAAAATGATCTGCAAAACGCAATTTTTAGATGGAGTCGAAAGAATCACGGCGGGCTCACATTGCCTCTTAGTACTTTTCACCTGGGAAGAAGGTCGAAGAGTTCTCAATATGCAACATTTGTATAGCAGTATTTCCGTGGTTCAAGGCTCTACAGTGTCATGGTAGAAGGTGCTTCTCATGAGAACTTAGATGGCATGATGGGGACAGATGAATACAGTTCTGCTGGTCCTCTCAAATATTTCAATTAATTGTCATTATGATGTGGGAAGTGGGGGTTGGATTGTGAGGTCACATAGTGTAATTGAGGGAGTTGTGGGAAGGTTTGTGGACCCAAATACAGGACATAATGTATGTTTTTATGTAAGGGTATGATGTGCAAGCACCAACTAGCCTGGTGTGGGGAGATTTGTCCATGTTGCAAAGCTACTAATGTTAATTAGCGCAAGTGTTATAAAAGTGTTAGATTTAGGGGCGTTTCTTTGACAGGTCCTTTTCATGCAGTTCTGTTCCATGATCTGTTTGAATATTGCTGACCCAGCTGTGTCTGGGCCCTGAATAAACCTGCATTTCTTCTTGTCCATGCACACTCCCTTTTTGACTACTTTTGTAGTTTTTTATTGGTGTGTCCCGAGGTGACCTCCGACACAATATGTAGACCTTAACCATGTGCTACATTCTTAAGTTACTGTCCTTAGGGTTTGGCCTGAGCTCATGGTGCACATACATTGAACAAACTGTAGGCCCGGACAGATAATACTATGTTCATACATGATTGTCTGTAATCTTAGTTTCATTTTCTGGTCATAGTGATTGTTTCCTCCTAAGTAGAGGTTCCCTGTATGTGCCTTATATGTGTATGCATTGATGTTGTACATGTACTCTCAATACTAACAAATGTGTGTTGTGATTCTTGTATTTTTACCTGTTGATTCCAAGTTCAACATTAGTCAATAAATTGATATGCTTGGATTTATGATTGTACTAGACAAACATACCAGATTAAGAATAAGCTACTTCTATGGTCCATGCTGCCGTCATTGTCTCTGTTTATGTATTATTAAATTACTTTATTAACAATAAAAGCTCAGTATAAGGTTTCAGTTTCAGTAAGTGCATTTTGTGGAACATGGAGCAGTACATTCAAGACGTACCGATCACCCTCCAGATTTTGCTAGTAACACTCTAAGCAGGACCGCTTGTAGGAACCTTCCATTAGTGTTACTACAGAGTAGTAATTTTATACGTGATGTAATCAGTGATGTCATTGATGATGACATTTGTGATGTCATCTTTGATATCCTTGCTGTTAGTCTTAGCGGTGCATGGCAGTGGCACTAGCTATGGTTGCATAGCGCATCATAACTTGCGCATTTCATTGGTTTTTGATTTTACCTTGCAACCATAATGTCCCTTTAACTAAGGATTTTTTCAATGAATTTCGTAGGTCTTTATTAGTTCAATATAACCATGATGTCTCTTTAGCACAGTTTTTTTTTTCAGTGATTTTTATATATATAAGTTATGATGGAGTGATTAGATTTATCACAACAAAACCATTGAGCTGATGTGGGAAGGGATCGCCATTTAACTTGTTGCCCCCGTTGATGGCCTCATGATGTAATTCTATATGCCCTGGTGAATCCTTTCTGTGATATCATGTATACCCTCATAGACTTTGCAACAGGGTTTTGGGGGTGCCAAGTTAAGGTAGTGATTCTCACACCTGACCTTTTCTGAGGGTTGATCTTGTTCCCGATAGATGTGCATATTATTTTCGGATGGCTGAGGAAACCCAAGAAACTAGCTTGAGTGTGATGCCCACACATCTTTTATTCTGTTTTCTGATGGAGCAGAGAATTCAAGAGACTTCCTTGAATTGGACTTACACATGTGACTTTATCAGACAAATAAGGAAATAATAGAGACTAGGTTAGATGTAATACATGAAAACAGTCTTTATGAGGGGGGAAAACATTCCGAACATTCCAAAGCATATGGCACTTCTTTGAAATAAATACAATTCCTAGACACTAGCTTGCAGGTGATACACATAGGCAATATTGTCAGAGGGGGAATGCAATCCCAGAGGCTACCTTTAATGTGAGACATATGTTTGACGTTTTATGAGTGAGGGAGAAGTCCCAAACACTCTATTTGAATGTAATGTGCATGCTCGCCTTTTTCAACAGGAGATACGAATCTGAGGCTCATTTTAATGTGGCAATAAGACCCGAGGTGGCGGCCCATTACCGCCCCAGGTAATGCCCCTGGGGCCGTAGTTACAGGCCCGGGCGTAGCGAGGGCCTTAACGAAGCCCCGGGGGCATTACCGTGGGCGGTATTGGCCCGCCGCCAAGGGTCTTATTGCCATTAGCACCCCGTCCTGTTAGACCGGGGATGCTAATGGCATTTTTTTTTCTGTTTCGCTTGTTTCGAAACCAAATTTTTTTTTTCTTAATGAAAAAAATGGGCGCTGGGAAAGGGAAAACGGAGTCCGTTTTCCCTTTCCATGGCGGCCATCGGGAGCAGACGCGCTGGCAACACAAGTGTGCCCATCGCGTTCGCTCCCAAGACCAGAAGAAAAAAGAAGGTAAGTGGAGGTGGAAGGGCGGAAGGGAGGGGGACGGGGAAGGGAAAAAAAAAAAAGTACCGGGGTCTCCGGCGGGGGACGATGGAAGGCTCCAGCTATGTGGAGGCTTGGAGCCGGGATGGCCCCGCTCTGAGTCTCCACACAGCTGGAGGTTTCCATCGTCCCCCGCCGGAGATTGCAGGATAGAAGGTAAGTCGGGTGGGGTGGAAGGTCGGAGGTGGGAGGAGGGAGGAAAGAAAAAAAAAATCTTACCTGAGTCCCCGGCGGGGGACGAAGGAAGCCTCCAGCCATGGGGAGGCTCGCAGCGGGGATTGCCCCGTTTCGAGCCTCCTCATTGGCTGAGGGGCTGCCACACCCCTCGCCGGGAACAGAGTAGCCGGCACGCACGGCGTAAAATGGAATACCATGTGGTATGGCTCGCAAATGAGCCAATCACCACGCAGTATTCCCGTTGCGCCGCACGTGCCGGGTGCTAATGTAAAAGATGCACGTTTTTTCAGAGCCTTATCTTGAGTGTAGCAACAATAAGTGAGCTTGTCTGAAGGAAAACGGATGACAAGCCTGTGTGTGATACAGACAAGTGACATGTATTTTCGAACAACTAGAAAGTCTTAGAGAAAAGATTGATTATGTTACACAAAGATGACTTTTCCTGAGGGTGGAAAAAATATCCTGCAGAAAGTTGATATGAGATATACACATATAACCTTTTCGACATGTATGGAACATCCCAGAGATTAGTTTAAGTGTGATACACATCGGTAACTTTGTTTAGAGGGAGTAAGAATTGTAATCAGCAAGTTTAAATGTAATGCACAAACATGCATTTTCTATGGGGGAGTGAATAGTTTGAGTACGATATGCGTATATTAGGCACACATGAATTCCATAGGGAAATGATATACCAGGAATGAGCTTCTCTCTCTCTCTCTCTCTCTCTCTCTCTCTCTCTCTCTCTCTCTCTCTCTCTCTCTCTCTCTCTCTCTCTATCTCTCACACACACACACATACACACACACACACACTGTTTCCTCACATAATGCAAGCTGAAAAATTAACGCGACAAGACAGTCATTGTTTTATATACTGAACAATCATCTACTCCAGAGAAAGTAATGTGTTCTCCGTACCATTTTCATCAAGGCAGACACAGAAGAGAGAAAAAAAAATCATTGCGCCATCTGTAATACTGGCAACATTTTTCATCCATGTATGGTTGGAGAAACGCACTGAACAATGTAAAAAGAAATGAAAGGAGGTAGCAGCATGAGGTATAGCTTGCTGTAGCCTCTTCATTATCTCCTTCTAATGCTTTTTTGCTGTGCTAGTTTTTAGAATAATAGTACACATTAAGTGTGAATTAATGATGCACTTGTACGAACAACACAGCTCTATTCTAGTCACTGGAGTCTCAATGCAGCCTCCTGTCCCTTCTTTATATAAATGATCTAAATTCGGAATGTTGGAATGTGACAGTTCTAAATTAGTGGCTGCATTTTGTACTTTTTCGGCATAAATCAATGTACAAAGAGTCGGCACTCTTCGCATAGGCATTCCTCATAGTATTTTAGCTATTATTGCCCATCAGCACTGCCGTGGTTAATTGCATTGACCAGGAGCTGCAGAAAGCTTTAAAGCGAACAATTACGATAGTAATGTCTTGAACTTGAGGAGCTGTGTAGACAACAACATGCTTTGCTGTGTGTGGTTGAGAGCAGATCATGAAAACACAGGTTGTGATTTTGCAGAGTGAGATCATTTAATTGGACAGTGATAGAAGGAAGGAGCTATAAAGAGATTTGCCCTGAATCACACAATTGTTTGGTGTCCACTGAAGCTAGTATGAGAACTAGGGCTGTGAATCATTTAGTTTTTTCCACTGGTGTGATTTTGAAAACTTACCAAATTATTTTTTTTTGTTTTTTTTGTTTTGTTCTGGTTACTCCCACATTTATGTGTTTTGTTGTCATCATTAATTTAATGAATGAACTCTCCAGCCAAATCTCATTGCAGTTAAATAGTATCAAAAACATGTACGTGAAGTAGTTCACACAAAAGTTGTGAGTGAAAGCATAGAAGCAGTAAATACGACATGCATTACCACCTTCCCAAACTCTACTATGGCTAAGCTATTGAAGGCAAGTCCCTGAACGCTCACACCAGAGAGAATACAACCCGCTAGAGAAGACAGGCCAAAGTCGATCTTGTAAGGATAAGTTTTAATTTCACACACAGTTGAGAGCAACCGCAAAGATCTCTGCTGCCAAGAACGTTCTGCTGAAAGAGGCAACAAGCAGAGGCTTTAGAGGAGACACAACATCATCTTGAAGCAATACATACAGTAAAAACCTGCACGGCTGAATGTTGTGCACCTATGCAGAATCTGCCTGCCCCATAAGGGATTTCAGATCATTGGTTCCATCCCAGTCCGTCTGTCTTCCATAACGTGGGTGCTGCAGAGAACATCTTCTCACCGGCGAAGGTCAAAGAACAAATTAACTACACTCCTAAGACAATGCTACTATATTATACTGTGCACCTGGCAGGTTTTAAAGACTGACATAAAGGAAGTTCTGGGACATTCTAGCCTCCACACAAGCATTTCACTCACTCCCTTCCATGTCATCCAGCCCCAAGGTCTCCACCCTTGTTTTGAATTATAATTCATCCCTCCCAGCACCTGGTAATACAAATCATATGATTGTTGCTCAAAGAGGTGTAATGTCCTTCCTCTTTGAACATTTCAGGACTTGTTACTTGGGGTTGGTGGCCAAAGGGCACCTGGTGCCATGGAATTCAGGGATCTTCATGTTTAGTCAGTTTTATGGGCTATAACTTGTGGCTGCCTGGTGATGGGCCGGGTCATGCTTTGGCCAGTGTGAGATAACATGCACACTAGGCGCCAGTTTATGATCGCGGTTTTGTAGGGCACATTCCATGTGGATTGAAAAACATCTTTGCAACACTGTTAGAACTATGAATGAGCTTTATGGCAGTTGTGGGTATGGGTTTTCCTCATGGGAGATTGGGCGTGGTCGGAGATTTCCCTTGCCTAGCAATTAGGGCCTAGTGCATGAAATGCTGCATTCTCCGTGCAGGACTTGTCTCCAAACTATGGTTACTAAAATCTACGCAGAATGCATTAACTTCTGTACAAAATGGCAGTCTTGCACGTAACTTGGGCTACACTATGTGGGTTGATTATATTGGGGTGGGGTCCTACTACTGTCCCCCTCCCTCCTGACCCATCATAGTGCTTTGATTGCCACTCCCCTTACTCTAAAGTACTTAGGGGTGCCTTTGAATGTGGATGAGGTGAAGGCTGTGATGGTGAGACGGGTCCTGGATGAGTGGCAGGAGAGGTGGGTGAGTGGGGTGAAGGGCAGGTGGATGTTCGGTGTTCAAGGGAAAGTGTCGGTGAAGGTGGATGCAGGGAGTTCAGAATGGAGGAGGGGGGAGGAGGTGATGCTGAATCGGTTAAGGATAGGTCATGTGGGGCTGAATGACTGTCTATTTCGAATAGGGAAGCATGAATCAAGGGACTGTGCGGTGTGTGGGGTGCCTGAAACGGTGGGACATTTTTTGATTAGGTGTGAGAGACATGTTGCAGAGAGAGAATTGATGAGGGTTCGGTTGACTGCGTTGGGTGTGGCTGAGCTGAGCGGGAGGACTTTGCTGGGATGTGATGGGGAGAGAGGCAGGAGGAGGAGTAGTGTGATGTTGAATTTTGTGAGGCAGACGGGGAGGTGGGAGGAGTTGTGAGTTTAAATGGAGCTAAATAATAATTAGTGGGTACGGTGCACATCATCCTATAGGATGGGGAAGCGCCTGCGTGGGTCCGCCCACGCCTCTGATAATTAAGAAGAAGAAGAAGGGTGCAATGGGGTCACCCCCTTCCTAACACTATATTGATGTGCATAATGCCACACAACACACACAATCAGAAATCAAAATGTCTACTCCTACTCTCACTCTATAGGTGACTGTCTCTACTGTCTCTGTTCCTGGGAATTTTGTATTTAATTTTTTGTAGATGGCACCTTTGGAGCACTAGGTTTAATGAGGTGGAGTTGGCTCAATTAATTCATTATATCCTTGGCCAGGTTGCTGGAATGGGTAGTGGAGGGTACTCTACAAGTAAAGAAACTCTGGGTGGAGCGGGAGGTAAGCAATTGAGATGGGATCTGTAGTGAAGTGCATCCCCAACATTGCCCGTTATTGCTTTGAACTAATATTCCCCCAAGAGCCACACCTGTTTGCGAGCATGGCCGTGCAAATACAGGAGGCTGTGAAATGCAGTTGTGCAACATCATTACAGGGCTGTGGTATGCTGTGTGTGGTTGAGAGCAGATCATGAAAACACAGGTTGTGATTTTGCAGAGTGAGATCATTTAATTGGACAGTGATAGAAGGAAGGAGCTATAAAGAGATTTGCCCTGAATCACACAATTGTTTGGTGTCCACTGAAGCTAGTATGAGAACTAGGGCTGTGAATCATTCAGTTTTTTCCACTGGTGTGATTTTGAAAACTTACCAAATTATTTTTTTTTGTTTTTTTTGTTTTGTTCTGGTTACTCCCACATTTATGTGTTTTGTTGTCATCATTAATTTAATGAATGAACTCTCCAGCCAAATCTCATTGCAGTTAAATAGTATCAAAAACATGTACGTGAAGTATTCACACAAAAGTTGTGAGTGAAAGCATAGAAGCAGTAAATACGACATGCATTACCACCTTCCCAAACTCTACTATGGCTAAGCTATTGAAGGAAAGTCCCTGAACGCTCACACCAGAGAGAATACAACCCGCTAGAGAAGACAGGCCAAAGTCGATCTTGTAAGGATAAGTTTTAATTTCACACACAGTTGAGAGCAACCGCAAAGATCTCTGCTGCCAAGAACGTTCTGCTGAAAGAGGCAACAAGCAGAGGCTTTAGAGGAGACACAACATCATCTTGAAGCAATACATACAGTAAAAACCTGCACGGCTGGATGTTGTGCACCTATGCAGAATCTGCCTGCCCCATAAGGGATTTCAGATCATTGGTTCCATCCCAGTCCGTCTGTCTTCCATCACGTGGGTGCTGCAGAGAACATCTTCTCACCGGCGAAGGTCAAAGAACAAATTAACTACACTCCTAAGACAATGCTACTATATTATACTGTGCACCTGGCAGGTTTTAAAGACTGACATAAAGGAAGTTCTGGGACATTCTAGCCTCCACACAAGCATTTCACTCACTCCCTTCCATGTCATCCAGCCCCAAGGTCTCCACCCTTGTTTTGAATTATAATTCATCCCTCCCAGCACCTGGTAATACAAATCATATGATTGTTGCTCAAAGAGGTGTAATGTCCTTCCTCTTTGAACATTTCAGGACTTGTTACTTGGGGTTGGTGGCCAAAGGGCACCTGGTGCCATGGAATTCAGGGATCTTCATGTTTAGTCAGTTTTATGGGCTATAACTTGTGGCTGCCTGGTGATGGGCCGGGTCATGCTTTGGTCAGTGTGAGATAACATGCACACTAGGCGCCAGTTTATGATCGCGGTTTTGTAGGGCACATTCCATGTGGATTGAAAAACATCTTTGCAACACTGTTAGAACTATGAATGAGCTTTATGGCAGTTGTGGGTATGGGTTTTCCTCATGGGAGATTGGGCGTGGTCGGAGATTTCCCTTGCCTAGCAATTAGGGCCTAGTGCATGAAATGCTGCATTCTCCGTGCAGGACTTGTCTCCAAACTATGGTTACTAAAATCTACGCAGAATGCATTAACTTCTGTACAAAATGGCAGTCTTGCACGTAACTTGGGCTACACTATGTGGGTTGATTATATTGGGGTGGGGTCCTACTACTGTCCCCCTCCCTCCTGACCCATCATAGTGCTTTGATTGCCACTCCCCTTACTCTAAAGTACTTAGGGGTGCCTTTGAATGTGGATGAGGTGAAGGCTGTGATGGTGAGACGGGTCCTGGATGAGTGGCAGGAGAGGTGGGTGAGTGGGGTGAAGGGCAGGTGGATGTTCGGTGTTCGAGGGAAAGTGTCGGTGAAGGTGGATGCAGGGAGTTCAGAATGGAGGAGGGGGGAGGAGGTGATGCTGAATCGGTTAAGGATAGGTCATGTGGGGCTGAATGACTGTCTATTTCGAATAGGGAAGCGTGAATCAAGGGACTGTGCGGTGTGTGGGGTGCCTGAAACGGTGGGACATTTTTTGATTAGGTGTGAGAGACATGTTGCAGAGAGAGAATTGATGAGGGTTCGGTTGACTGCGTTGGGTGTGGCTGAGCTGAGCGGGAGGGCTTTGCTGGGATGTGATGGGGAGAGAGGCAGGAGGAGGAGTAGTGTGATGTTGAATTTTGTGAGGCAGACGGGGAGGTGGGAGGAGTTGTGAGTTTAAATGGAGCTAAATAATAATTAGTGGGTACGGTGCACATCATCCTATAGGATGGGGAAGCGCCTGCGTGGGTCCGCCCACGCCTCTGATAATTAAGAAGAAGAAGAAGGGTGCAATGGGGTCACCCCCTTCCTAACACTATATTGATGTGCATAATGCCACACAACACACACAATCAGAAATCAAAATGTCTACTCCTACTCTCACTCTATAGGTGACTGTCTCTACTGTCTCTGTTCCTGGGAATTTTGTATTTAATTTTTTGTAGAGAGCACCTTTGGAGCACTAGGTTTAATGAGGTGGAGCTGGCTCAATTAATTCATTATATCCTTGGCCAGGTTGCTGGAATGGGTAGTGGAGGGCACTCTACAAGTAAAGAAACTCAGGGTGGAGCCGGAGGTAAGCAATTGAGATGAGATCTGTAGTGAAGTGCATCCCCAACATTGCCGGTTATTGCTTTGAACTAATATTCCCCCAAGAGCCACACCTGTTTGGGAGCATGGGCGTGCAAATACGGGAGACTGTGAAATGCAGTTCTGCAACATCATTACAGGGCTGTGGTATGTGTGAGAAAGTTAATTGTGAAATCTTTGTACTAATTAACTTTTAACTTACTTTTAAACATTTTTTTTTTAAACTTCGAACTATATTATGGTGCACTATGCTATAATATAGTATACGAACTCCAAACTCTAAAATGAACTATTCTATACTATACTATACTATACTATACTATACTATACTATACTATACTATTGCATACTATACTCTCTATACATTCTGTTTTTACTAAATACAGGTGTCACAGCCTGGACTTTCCAGTGGTGTAGCGAAGTCATTTCAGCTAATGAAGTTGACACGGGTACAGGAAGAGTACAGAATGCAGCAATTCCCCCAAAACAAGAAGGAGAACGAGAAGCTTATCGTTCACCATCAAGGCGCAAGGCCTGCTGCCTCTGCCACATTGATCAGGCCCCCATGCGTATGAAAAAACTTAATTGAAATTTGTAGGCAATTCAGGTCCAGTTGAAAGATATGGAGTCATGATCTGCCTAGCTTTTCAAAAGGGTATCATGATTTTATAATTGCCTTTTTCACATTTTGTTTGTGTTTCTTATTTAAAGGTTATTTGTTTTTTGGGTAGACAATCTGTTTAATTTTTTTGTGTTGCTGTGAGGTAACAGATTGTAATTTTTTCTTTTGTAATGTAAACGTGTTTGCACCACCTTGAGACTTCTGTCATATATTATGTTGCTGGTATCAGTGAACCACTAGCCTAATGTCATAGGGCCTCATTACAACCCAGGCGTTAAGGGGTTAAGGGCGCAGTAAAAGGTGTCTCTGCCGTTAAACCATTAACGGCTGATTACGAGGTCCCTTTGCGGGTTGCACTTTAACGCCTGCTTTTAGCAGGCGTTAAAAATCCAACCCGCAAAGGGACCTAGGAGCTAATTAGGGCACCGTAATTTACGGTGCCGTAATTAGCGCCTTCCCCATTCCCATTGAGCCCTATGGGCCAAAAATGGGAATGGGGAAGATCTATGGTGAATGGGGAATTACCGCCCCGCCAACCTTAGAATGGGGTGGTAATTCCGCCATTCACCATGGCGGACCCCGGCATGGACCATGGTGCTAATAGCACCATGGTTTAGCGCCGGGGTCGTAATGAGGCCCTATATAGTGTCTAAGTGAGTGGATGACCGGATGAATGCGGGACATCAGGCCTTAATTAGGCAGGGCTGTAATAATGATGCCTTTTGGTCTGTTCTTCTCTTCTTCTAACGGCTGATATACCAGTTCTATGGGGATTGACACTTTACATTCCCATACAACATCACTGAGTACTTAAAGGAAAACATTTAAGACGTAGGGAAAAGTGCGGAGAGTATTCAAAAAGTAAATATAATGTTGAACATATATTGTACATTGCAGTTCTAGGACAATCTGAGAAGAGGACTAGAGATATATGAAATAAGTCCTGCTAAAGGTGACACTTACGTGGCTTCAGGTTGTTGATATTATTTTGTTATTGTGTTGTGTGTGTTTTTGTTCGGATGTGGTAGTTCTCTAAGTGCTTCCATAGATGTAATAACCTTTTCCAAAAAATGTATATGTGCTATATGTCATAAGCAGCATTTCTGCCAAAAGGAATTATCTGGGTAAAAAAGCGATGAGAAATTCCGACTGCGTCTGTCTGTACCCCACTATCTCCTGCTCAAAGTGCTGCGGATCCAAGCCACAATAGTGGATGATGGTGCCATCTAATTATTCATCTTCATCTGAGACAGCAGCAGTGGCAGCAAGAACATGCTCAAGGTCTTCCTCATTAGCATGTCCCGACTCCTCATCCTTTGGATCAGCATGTGTGTGTGTTAGGAAGTAGCCGTTGTTCTTTTAAACTTTCTACTGACAGACATACTCTTCTGTCTCCTACAATCAACCCCACTACTTTAGAAACTCTTTCAGGTTGACAATGAAGGCAACACATAATACATATCCGATTAACAGCCTGCACAGTGTTGGCCACTGCTCCTTGGTGTTGTGCAAATAAAGCAAAGACATGTCATCTACAGTGTTTTGCACATTTTATTTCAGGCACTGTACTACCATTTCCTCTGTTGTCCTCCTTGGTATGGACCTTTGTTCTACTTGATGTGCCTTGACTGCAAATATGTAGAAGCATTTTTAAATTGAGCTCTGCGCTTTTGATTGTAGTTAGAAAGCTTCTGTATTAGAAAACAAAGACAAACTGCTTGGACTTGTGCTGCTTTGCTCACTGGTAACAGATTGAGATGTGGTGGTAGTGGTGAGGGTTGTGCTAGTGCTACTGGGGCTGCTCTATATTGAGGTGTTAGTAGGGGTCATTTCCCCAGTCCCTTTCCAAGGAAGTTGCAAGAGTGTCCACTCCCTCTCATTTGCTGCAATTCAATTCGGAATCCATTACTTGTATTGTTCCATATTAACCTCCAAAAGAGTCCATAAAACAGATTTAAAATGTTGGGATAGCTAAACTCCTCTGACCCAACTAGGTGTGTGTTGACCATGGCATGCATTCCTAATTCCTGGGCTATGCCATTGGTAGACCCAAAGCTACAAAATCCACACATTCTCTAATGTCATGCCCCATCATATTTTAACACATGAACAAAGTGGATTACCTCATTGATGGTAGTGTTATAATTTCTGCCGGACTTCATGGTGTATTAAAAAGGTAATAGAAGTAGGATAAGCTGTTTCATGAGATGGTATTCGATTTTTGTTTAAGGCATGTATGGCCCTGCTTCTCTTTTGATCTGCATCATACCCAATGATATTTTTGCACTGGTCCAAAAAGCATTGGGACATATATAGGTTAGAATTCCAATGTGTAGAAACCTCCTGCATGAAACCGAGCTGGGGAAAGAAAGCCATTTGAGATTTGAAGTCTTCCCAGCATATCCTGAGCTTTGACAGAATGACAAAACCTGCTGCACATGCATGCACCTTCTTCCCGGCAAACATTGATAGAATTGTGTGTTGGATTTTTTTTCTCCATTTTGCCTGCTAAGTAAATGTGGTTGCTCCTCCGGTGATCAGTTCCTTAAATGTAGCCAATTGTGAAGTGTGCACATTTAGTCTGTTGCCAATCAACTGGTCCTAATGTTCACAGCCACATAGCAGGTTTGCACACCAGATTACACCAACGCTCTTCTGACTATGATGATCAGACACATAGACTGTGAACAAATATGTGTGCCTGGTTACTGGATATTTTGGCAAACATCTTCCAAAAAGTCCTGGAATCCCCCAACGAGCAACAAAAAAATAGATCACGATAAGTACTGCCAACATTTGGCTAATCTACCCCTTGTGAAAACAAATACATCAAGAGATGGCTTCTTTAGTACTTTGAAGACATACTGAAAAGACTGATGATCCTGACTTATTTTGGAACTTTGAAGGTGAAGGTGTGTTGGCTAGAAGTGTGCCAGACTTACTAAACGATGATCACAAACAAGAAGCAGAAGTTTTTTTTTTCCACTTTGAAGAAGGCACTGGGTGCACAATGGCTTTATTCCCTGCTCATTGAAATTGGGTGTTTTATGAAATCTCCTCCACCTTCATCATCGTCTTCCTCTACCAAAAGCACTGGGCCTTCAGAAGAAGTATAAGCAGCTGACCTACCTTTACTCTTTTCCTGACGACCACTCAATTCACCTCAAGTAATCTTTTACAAGTGACTCTGTTCTACCCAAGTGCAAAAAGGAGTGCCCAACTTCCGTGACACAGATGTGCAGATGATAATATGGTTATTGTTCCTATCATTTGGTAAATAAAATCCCAGGCTGGAGTTGAGGACTTTTTCACAGCGGGAGAGCATCCTATTTTGGTTGTGGTGTTGATAGAGTCAGGGGACACAAAATAACTTTGTGGCTTGTTGATTCAACGGTCAGACACTGAGTGTTTTTCCAGGACTTTGTGTGGGTCCATCACGTCTTTACGTTCAGTCGAGCACTTTGCGAGACTCCACGGAAAGTGAGGGTCGGGCCTACGCAAAGAAAAAATAGTGGGCATAACATGCATATCCCCATTCTTCCCACAAAATGAGGACGAACAAGGAATAACGTGGGTAAGTTGAGGAACTGTCCACGAAAAGAAATTGCACGGCCAGTCAAGTGCAAACCCAGCAGAATTAATCGATTCCAATGTACAACTTCGCATCCGGAAAAGTCACACGGAAACCTTGTGATCTTACAGCCACATGATAGGAGGCACAAAGTACCAAGCGCATGGAAACCAATGCACAAATGTAACATTTATATAGCAATTTAGGGGGGATGGCATGTAGTTGCGTGCTGCTTGGAGTTAGGGGTGATGGTATGCAGATTAGCAGGGTGCTGCCTTGAATTACAGGAGTCATACACAGGTCAGCCGGGTGCTGTATTGAGTTGCAGGGAATGGAAGGCAGATTAGTAGGTGCTGACCTAGTTTAGGGAGGTATCATACACTGTTTCACAGGGGTGCTGCCTTGAGTTGCAGGCAGGTGGCACACAGTTTCGTTGGGGTGCTGGATGGTGGGGATAAGTAAGGCACAAAGTTTGGTATTTGTCACTGGTTTTGGTTTGCGTGGGGGCTTGTTGTGGGTGCAACTTGATTTTCTTTGCGCCTCGGGTTACTTTACGGTTAGAAATCCACGAATACACGCAAAAAAACATTGGCGTGCAAGTAGTTAGGTACAAAGTTGTTTTACGCTTTAAGTAGTTAGCGCTTTTTCTATAAATTGACCCGATACCTATTGGTTTGTATAAGTTAAATAAGTTACACATATGCTCATTTTTGATGAAGTGCACTGTAACTTACATCAAAAAAGGGTAGTCAATAAGACACATTGAGATTCCAGGTAGAAGTTACACCAGGCACACCTTTTTCTTGTAGCAGCCATGAGAAATACTAAGACAATCCCACACTTATGTCACAAAACTGCTAGTCCAACATCCACTGGTTGATCTTCCTCTGGCATTTGTGCAAATGGAAGAAATATTTGACTTCTACATTTTCTAAATCCGTTTCTCAGATAATTGCATCTTGTCCCAATGCATCTCTGCTCTTACTCTGACCATCCCATCCATTTCCACCCTCAAGTGTCAACTTCCCTACTTCAAACAGCACACTAAGACCATCCTATTGCAGGGGCGACATACACAGGTTGACCGTCTCACCCATCTGGTATGTTAAGGCAAAATGTATGTGGCATAAAATCTGACACATAACTGGAAAGTCTAAACCCTTTTTGAGAATTTGCATATGCTATGCCAGTGGAGGTTACTTTTGTTTGAAGGCATAATCCAGTAAACAAGATTAGTGAATGTTCCCTTAATATATTTAATTTATATACTCCCCCTACTGATTGCATTGACCAAAACACAGCCTGAACGAAGCCTTCAAACTCATTTATAAATTAAAAAACCCTGCAGCATGAAAGATTACACTGACACCATTGAAAAAACAACCTGACTCCATTGGAACACACATCAGCAACAACATACTTCAAATTCAACACCACTTGGACAAAAAGAGAAACATTCCAACATTTACAGCAAGAGTAACAGCACCAGAAAAAAACTAACTGCCACAACATTAACGGTAATTTCTCCTTTCTCCACCAAGGACTTCTTTGCCATGGTTGGTAGGAGCAACCACACAGGATTCCTGGGAAACCCATGCCAAACTGAACAAACGCAACTATGACCCACTTTCATCATTCGACCAAACACTGCAACTGAGCAAGGGATGATCCCACATACTTTCAGAACATATTTTGTCAAACCTTTGCTCACAAAAAACAAAAAAAAAACACTAACCCATACAATCCTGCAAATACTCATCCAATATCCAACTTTCACAGGCAAATCACTTAATAAATATAATTACCAACAACTATGGGACTATGCCCAAAACAGCAGTCAGCTATAGGAATTAGAGCATGGCCAACAAAAAGAACCAAATACACGTTATGCTCTTTATGGGACATGCTACAAACAATGCTTACACCAACTCACACAGTGGACTCCTCCTGATAGATATGTCTGCACCTCATCACTATCAGTCATATGATCAACATTAAACGACTAAATGGAATCAGAGAAAAAGTTATCACTCTACAGTGGATCACCTCGTTCTTAACCAGGAGGACAAAACAACACAATGGGCCTCATTACGAGTTTGGAGGTAGTCAAGCCCTTATTAAGGGCATGGCTACCTCCAAACTCGGGTCTTGGTCTGTGTTCCCTGAATGGGGAAATACCAGACCATTCTGACTTTGGAGGGCCCGGTATTTCCCTATTCAGGGAACCCGGACCCGGACCATCCCCATTCCCATTTGAGGCCCAATAGGGCTCAATGGGAATAGGGAGCATGCTAACAATGGGTTCGATAATGACGGGCCCGTTGTTAGCATGCTTGTCCCCTCGCCGGACCCGCAAAGGACGTCTGGTCTGACCAGATGTTCCAGAGCGGGTCCCGTGAGGGGACCTCGTAATGAGGCAGTACGGGGTTAACGGCGCCAGCACCTTTACCGGCACCGTTAACTCCTTACTGCCTCACTTGTAATGAGGCCCAATGTCCCCAGACCTCAGTGCATGTCTTAGAGTAATGTATCCCTGGAAGAACACAAACAGCCCCAAACTCAACCCAACCAAAAGGGGGCCTATCGTTTGCAGCATGCTGCTTCCAAATTTGACACCAATTCTTTGGCTGAGCAAAATGAAAATCTGCACTTGGCTACAAAAACAGTCAGAAACCTCAGAATGGCAATATACAGCCACCTTTCACTGAATGCACAACTTAAAGCCATTGTGCAAGATGCTGTTTTTAAAAAAACAAATCTCGAAATAATATGATGCATCATCCCCTACCTGACATTTACACCGAGGAATTTGGCTGTTAATGCACTTGTATTTCTATCATGCGACAGTGCTAACAGTCTCTACCCTGGACTCCTAGAATACTTACTCAACAGACAACCAAGAGTCCAGAATGCAATTTCCAGATTGCTCCTAAGACTGTCAAGATATGAACACATCATCCTAGCCCTCAGTGCACTTCACTGGGGTCCTTCCTAGTGGAGGATTTATTTAAAAGCAGTTTACATATTCAACTGCACCTCACACAGCAGTGACCCAGAATATCTCAAAAAGAAATTCACTCATTGTTAGCAAGAGTGAGTCACGACACTCATCATCACTAGTGCTTTTATCCAGCAGCAACGCATTCAATCATGAAGTATAAGGATGGTCATCCTTTTTCTTTTCTCTCAACCAACATTCTGGAACTCTATGCCCAAACACATGTGCACAGAAGAATTCTACCTGAATTTCAGGAAACAGCTGCAAAGCTGACTCTTCAACCAGCACCAACTTGAGAAAAAGATTGAAGCCTCAACCACATTTTGCTGATTCAGGCCGTTCCAGGGCCCAGCGAAGTCTACTAATAAAGTATTGGAGCATACCTGGAAACCACAGACTAATCAGTTAAAAACAAAAAATGGAGATTAGTATCATTTGGTTGGAACTCTACAACTGATATAAAATCAAACTAATCCTTTCACATCATTCAACTAACCCCCATATATAATTTCTAATCTCCCCCGGGACTGACTGGTTACAAACATGATGAAAGGATGAAAAAGCAGGAGAAATTCCCACTAATGTGCTGTACTCCCCCTATTAGGGTTCCATAGTATTGAAAGGCGTAGGAGGAGAGGAAAAGTACTTAGGTTAATCCCCAACTAAAATACATCTCTGAGCACTTGCTGTGTGCACATGAATAAGGCAATCAAAAGCCAGAGCCAGTGTGTAGATGCAGTCAATCAGAGTGTTCCTATGGATAAGATGCACCTATGAATTCTCAAGCAAACCCATAGGAAGCAGATTGGCAAACATGAACCGAATACCTTTGTATGGCACCTATCAACACCATGGTTTATGCATCAGTCTCTATCCCACGAATGTTGGGATAGTCATACAGAGCTACATGCAGTTGGGTCACCAAAAGTGGCATACAGATGTCATACAAACCACTTACATTACCTTGCATCCCATAATTCACAGAATAATACAATACTTTAATTAGCAGAGCTATCAACTAAACTGCATATACTACACGTTTCTTTTTTTAGGAGTTAGACAGCAGTGCTACCCCAATAACCACAAATATTGCAACATACATGGTGAAGCTTTAGAGAGCTGAGCTATACTCCTCAATGAGATACCCTGCAATGTACATGATCAGGTAATAGACAGCAGCGCCATCCACTAAACGGACCATCCTGCACTGTACATGGTCAAGCTGTAGACAGGGGAGCTATACATCTAACCTGCAATTTTGGTTTGATATGATTTGAATTATTTGTAATGCGCCACACATTCCTTGCAGACTGAACTGCATCTGAGTTCAAAAGTTGCAGGGATATACATATGTAACCAATGCAATCTGACTGCATTCTAAGAAACCTCTGTAGCCTCATTGGTTATTTGAACAAGTATGTTTTCAAAGATATCCAAAATTGTAGTAATCCTACAATTCTCCAAAGCACCCATCTAAAGGAGCTCCACAGTCTGGGACTGTAGACCGAGAAGCGTCTGTCCCCCCTGAAAACAAATCTGGAGGGAGGAATAGTCAACAGAAACTTGTCTGAGGAGCAGAGTTATTTTTATTTTACATATCATGCCATTTTTATCTGCAATGTATTTAGGTGCCAGGTTGTGTACAATTGTGTACATGGTCAAGCTTTAAACAGGAGAGCTATACACCTAAACTGCATATTTGGTTTGATATGATTTGAATTGTTTGTAATGCGCCAAAGATTCCTTGCAGACTGAACTTCATCTGAGTTCAGAAGTTGCAGGGATATACATATGTAACCAATGCAATCTGACTAATCTGACAAAAAAGACTAAGCATAGAATTTTCAAATCAATTCTCTCGGGGACAGAAAACCAATGGAGTGATCTACATAAGGGTGAGATCACAGCAGATTTCAAGGCTTTTTAAAAGAGACACACAGCCACATTCTGAGCCCTTATAGTCTGGGCAATTGTGTCTTTGGAATGCCTGCCAACAAACTAGTACTACACTCAAGTTGTGAGTTAATTAGTGCTCCCACCACAGTGCAGTGGTTTCTGTGGAATGAAGGGTAGGGCAAGACACAGAAGGCGCAAAAATAAAAAAACTGATTGCACCTTGGCTCTGACATGATTTTCACTGCCATGGTTTGATAACGAAATATACACAAGATTCTTGATTTTAGCGGAAAAGGCGACCCTTGAACACATAAAGCAGAGGAATGGAGGACATCGTGTTTCATTTGCTAGCAGGTGTTTAGGTCCAAACAGAATCACCTCTAGTTTACTTGGGTTTAATTGAAGACGGCTGTGGGACATACATAGTCCCTTTTCATCCAAGCTTTGACCAATGTTATGGAGGGATTTCTCTGAATTACTAACCCTAAGATAGATCTCAGTATCATCTGTATACACCTGAACGTCCACATCATATTTTCTAAAGATGCTCCTTAGAGGTTGCACATAGAGATTAAACATGAAAGGTGAAATCAAAGATCCCTGGGGGGCATCAAAATTCAGTATTTGAATATCTGAATAATGTTCCTCTAATGTCACAAATTTCCAGAAGTTAGACAGGAAGGAGTCAAACCATCGAAGAGCAAGATCTGACACTGCACCTACTGGAATCAGGTGCGACAGCGTGATGCCATGGTCCATTGTGTTAAAGGATGCTGAGAGATCCAACATCACCAGCAAGGCTAAATCTCTCTTGTCAGACAAATTTAGTAACACAGCCCAAACCACCACCAAAAGTATTTCTATTAAATGATCCTGCAGGGTGGTAACTAATTTTTACAGGATTTGACTAGGCCATATGATGCCTGCTACAGGGTGATAGTTGTGAAAAATGTTCAGATCCAGTGTAGGTTTTTTTAGCAGTGGAAAAGCTCTGGACAATTTCAAACTTGGGCAGAACCAGTTCTTGTTTCAGAGAATGATTAATAAAAGTAGTCATAAAAGGTGACTAATCTTCAGCATGGGTTTGTGTCACACAAGAGGGGAGAACAAAAATGCATAATTTGTAGGTTGTAATTTCCTTATCAAAGCAATGATTTTCTCCTGGGGAAACGGACTAAAGTCAAACTGTGGGGACAGTAAAGAGGTCTGAGTTGTAGTAGGAACCTATTGTGGCAGGCTCTGATTGAATTGTGCTTGAATATTATCAATTTTTGTCCACAAAAAAAATCATTAAAAGCAATTGCTTGCATTGACGAAGGTGAAATAGCCTCTGAGATGCAACCGGACTGAATAAAATTGGCAATAGATTAAATGAGTTCCCTAGGTCGGTTGCAGAGTGTCTGTATTTTGTTATGTAAAAACTTGTTTTCAGCCTCAAAAATTGCTGCTTTGTAATATTTCAAGGCTGTTTTTTACATCACTGGTGGATAAGCCATTTCTATGTGTTCTCCATATGTTTTTCATATGTCATCACCTTGTTTCAATATGGCTAATGAAGGAGAATACCAGGGGTAAGATTGTTTTTGTAGGGCTCTGTGTTGATATGGGGCATAATCTTTGCAGATAGAATCTATCACTTTAAGCCCCCCGTTAAAAATCTACAAACAGGCTAGTGAAAGGTTAATGGATGCAAAGGCATTGGCTAACTGGGGCTCTGGTATTGCCTGCAGGTCCTTCTTCCTGTGATAGGAGACTGACATATCTATGCCATTAGTGCTTTATGGGCTTTTGGCTTGTTCAAATGAAAACACTCTAATAAAATGATCTGACAAGAAATAGCCTGCATATCCCCATTGGCATTCCCGTACCACACGCAAGAATATAATAACACAGTGACCATGCTGATGAGAGGAAGCCAGAGTAAGGGGTGTCAGGTCATGATTATTCGTTATCTCCCCTAATTCAATTGAATCTGATGATATAAGGTCTTCCTCTAATACACATCAGTTGCTGATCTCTGATACCATTATTTCATTTAATTGAATTTATTTAATATACATTTAGCCATACAGGCTTTGTATATAAAGGACAAACATATCACATTCCATAAAACAATTCATGATAAAAATGCTTATCTTTATTGAAATCTAAGGTAAAAAAGCTAATGCATTCTCACAGAGCTGAAATTTGAAACATATTTGAAATATGCTTCATGACAGTATTTAAAATATTTCTAGACATTTCAAATAAAATGTAACCATGTGGTATATACAATTGATGTTGTTGCCCTCTAATAACATTTCCTACATGTAAGCTGAGTCATATCAATTGATTTTATTATTATAGGACTTCAGATATCTTTTAATCAATTTGTTTAGACTCTCACAATAGACGTCAATATGTTTTACAGATTCAATTTCTTGACAGCCACACACGCGACACATCCAAGCTTCTCAGGTAAGGCCAACTCTAGGCCCCTTGATCTTAAGTAAAGGGGCAATATTGAACTTCAGCAGAAGGTATTGCTGTGCTACATAACTATCAGGATAGGCTTTTGTGTAGTTTGGAATCTGCTCACGATTCATCAGGTACTTAATAAAGGGACCACTAGTAGCATGTGATGCTAGCTCTATAAGGTCAGTTTCATGTCCATACCTGCTAAAATGGTTTTTCAACAGTGGACCTCATTACGGGTCCGACCGTAACCCTGCCGGTGCTACCGGCGGGTTGCCGCCAGACCTGTAAAAAATTACTGGAGCCTGACTTCCCGGTGCCACCGGGCTATTACAAGTCTGGTGGCCGGGAAGCCGGTAATTGTGTTAATCCCCATTCCCATAGAGTCACATAGGACTCTATGGGAGTGGGCACACAGAAGCACTGGCACCGTTGTTAACGGTGCTGGTGCTTCCGTGATGGCTTTGCCTACCATGACGGCTGTGCCCGGCAGTTTCACACCTGTCGGCCAAAGCTGCTCTGGCAGGCAAACCCGTAGCTTGCCGGTACGGAAACAAGGCTACCAGTGATCTTACCGGCACCCTTATTTCCAGACCAGCAAACTCGGCATGAGTCCCAGTCATTTTATTACTGCTGAGCTATTTCTAGTAGACTCTTGGTTAAAACTAGATAGCCAGGGTGCATGAGGTTACTCACGGTGCAAAAAAGATCTGGGGTTGGGGGGGCGCTGTTGAGCGCCGAACAAGATGGCCGCCTCAACGTGACTCTCCACGGCACGCAGTCACAGGATCCTTTTTTGCGGCACCTTCCTGCATTCATACTTGACTCCAGAGGGCACGACTCGATTGAGGACGATCCGTGCTCCATCTGGACCGAACCCCGACGCGAAATGGGGCGGGGGACCCCGAGATCCGGACATCTCTCCGCCCCTCCCCCACCTACGAGGCGGCTTCGCGCCGGCGTCCTTCCCCGGCTGCGTGACGTGCAGGGATTCTTGGATTGCTGGAGCCACCACTAGCTCCAGTGAGGATCCCCACCCACTCCCGCCGGGGCTCGATGACTGTGGGTCCTCCCCCGGAGCCCGGACCCTGCGCTCCTTCCCCTCGCGGAGGGGCGGCACATACGGCTGTGGCCGCGGCACGGTCCGACGCCGCCTTGTGGGGTGTCCTTGGCGCCGCTGTGGCTTGGCCCTTCCCGGACTGCGATCCTGCTCGCCAGGGGAGCCGACTGCTGGAGGCCCCCCCTTCAGGGATACTTCAGTGGAGGGGTCGAGCTGCGGCGCTCCCCTGGACGCCTGGTGCGCGCTCCCCTGCTGACACACACCGCAGGGCCCCGGGCCTAATAAGGTACGGGGTGCTTGGGGGGGGTACCGCCTCACTCCGTGCCCCGAGTGCTGGTGGTGACAGCCTCAGTAACTTGGGGCTCACCTTGCTGTGCGCTGGCGCTCTCACCCAGCGCAGTTGGCTTCGCCCTGAAGTTGCATCACCCGGGTGCCCCTCTCCCCCGCAGACTGGCTTGTGATCCGGTAATTGACTTGGGGTGCTCTGGGCCACGCCAGCCACCCACATTATTATTATCTACTTTGAGGGACCTCCTGGCCTGAAGATCCTCGGGGTTTGGTTCATCCCACATCGCTGTTCTGGAGCCTCAGCCTGTCCATTTCATCGGTGTGACACAAGGCCGGTTGGTGCTCTTCCCTACCCCTCCTACAGGCTCACTTGGACTACCATACCTTGACCTCGGCTCTCACGGCGGCAACTGCACACCACCACTCTCGGCCCCTGTGTCGTCTACACCTGATCTCTCCGGACTTCGCCTCCCGCACCTGCAGGGGCAGGTTGCACCTCCACAGGCCCCACCGGCCGCAACAGTCCCCACATAAACGGGTCTACAGTCGCTGACCTCCCCTCTGGAAAATCACCTGCTCGACATCACGTCCTGCAAGGTTCCCATACCTCCCTTTCTTGAGCTGCTGGGACCCCCCACTTACTCTATTGGAACTCCAACCTTGCCAGGATGACCAAGGGGGCCTCAAAGAAACAGAGCTCCATCAATATGTTCACAAAGACACCGGTGAGATCGCCAGAGGAAACCACCGAGCAGGCTCCCACGGCGTCATCATCCGCCATAGCTCCGGAGTCTCAAAACATGATGGATTTTATCCGGGAGGGCTTCACCGCACTCCACTCAAAACTAGATGACATGAACGGCACTATATCCTCTATCAAGGCCCATATTGAGAGGACGGATAGCCGGGTGGCGGAGGTCGAGGCAAGGGTGGGCTCCGCTGAGGATGCATTGGGTGCCCTGCGCTCCGAGGTCATCGCCCTTTCCAATCGAGTCCTTGACGTGGAAAAGAAGAACGAGGACTTGGAATCCCGATCGGGGCGCAATAACCTTCGTATCATCGGCGTTCCTGAGAATGAGGTTCATGAATCAATGGAAGATTTTGTCGAACATACATTGCTGACACTCCTCGATTCACCCAAACTTTCCCCGCAATTTTCCATAGAGCGTGCACACCGAGCCCTAACGGCTAAACCCAGGCCTGGCGCTCCTCCTCAGCCCATCATAGCCCGTGTGCTGAATTTTCGTGACCGCGATGCCCTCCTCAGGGCCGCGAGGCTCAAGGCTGAGCTCTTACTGGGCTGTGCGAGGATCCACCTTTACCCAGACTTCTCGGTGGCCATCCAACGCGAACGCAAGACTTTCCTGGCAGTAAAGCGCAGGCTGCCTGATCTCTCAGTTACATACGCCATGCTCTACCCCGCCAAACTCTGTATAGAACACGCCAACCGGGTGTTCTTCTTCACTCTTCCAGAAGAGGCCTCTAAGTTCCTGGACGAACATTTCCCAGGCTGATACCCCCTCTCTGTTCAAGGTCCTACTGCTACCCTTTATCCCGGTCAAGGAGGGCCCACACCCAGCCACCTTCCTATACTGGAGTCACACTGGTCTTCTATTCTGTAACCTGTTTAGAATGTTCACTCTCACGAATATGTGCCGCGTCAACATGTGCAACATCTCCGCCCAAGTTACGTACAAGTTCTCACTGTTGGCACCTTTCATTTCACTTTGATCTGCCGTGCCCGGAGAGACACGGCCAATCCGGCCTACAGGCCCCCAGGCGCTGATGCCTTTGGTTTGGTTTTTGTTGAGGGGTTTTGGGATTGTCATCCCTCTGTTTTGGGGGAGGGATGTGGGTAGGGGTGGAACATGTTAGGGGTTATGTTACAAAAAGCTTGGCGTTGGCAGCAATTACGGACCGCGAGGTGGTACTCAACGACTGTTACTGCAGGGTCGCTAAACTGGCCCATTGGCTATTGGTATTTTCTCTGATATATTTGTCCCCGCATCAATGTCTGGGAGCGACCTGACTTTTATGAGCTGGAATGTTCGGGGGTTGGGTAACTACAAAAAGATGAGGCAGCTACTGCTACTGGCTGAGCGTCATGGATCCAAGGTTCTTTTCTTACAGGAGACACATGCCCGCACGGAACAGTGCATGAGATTTGCCAAATCACGGGCCCCCACAGATTCTCCACCGATTTCTCTTCCCAAAGCCGTGGGGTCATGACCCTCATCCACAAGAGTCTCAAGTTCACTCTCATCTCCTCACACATAGACCCTCAGGGCATATATGTACTGCTTCATGCTACGCTTCAAAATAAGGAGATAGTCCTGCTGAACATTTATGGTCCCAATATAGATGATCCAGATTTCTATGTACAGGTCTCGTCCCTTCTCGATGGCTTCCCCCTTGTCCTCATCTTCTGGGGGGGGGGTTTAACACAATTTTCAATGTACCCCTCGATAGGTCTGGGTCCAAACCTCGTCAACTTTCTAGAGCAGCCTACGCTGCACTATCATCCCTTCCCCGTCTCGCCATGGTTGATGCATGGAGGTTCTTTTACCCGGATTCCCGCGTTTATTCTTTCTACTCTTCGGTCCATGATTCTTATTCCCGCATTGACAGATGGGTGATCTCCAATGTCCTGGTTAAGAATGTCATACAGCTACAGATTCTCCCCAGGACCCTGTCTGACCACTCTCCTGTGACCATTACCATGGATTGGGGGCCGGATCCGGGCTGTACCCGACGTTGGAGGCTGAAGACTCTTTCCCTGCTAGACCCGGAGTTTTGTTCTGAGCTCGAGCTATCCATCGAAGAGTTCTTTGAGACAAACACAGGTTCGGTAACATCGCAGGCCATTCTATGGGAGTCCTTCAAGGTTTATATTAGAGGGATGGCGCTGTCGAAGGAGAACGGTGTTCTTAAATTGATCCGTAGAAACCTCGCAGAGAGCGAATCTAAATTATCGACCCTTGAGGCTCAATGTTCACTTCACTCCACTCCGGGAACCCTGGCTGACATCGGGGTGGAGCTGGATACGTTCCGATCCCTGGCAGAGCGCGAACAAAAATTCTTGGATAACCCTGGCATGGCGAGGAGATACGGGGAGGGTGAGTCCCCTGGCCGATTTCTGGTGAGACTTATCCGTCACGAGATGGGGTCCCCGCATATACTTGGGATTGAGAGACCGGACGGCTCTATGGCTGTCATCTCACAAGACATCAATACTGAATTTTTCAAGTTCTATGAAACCCTATATTGCAACTCTGATGAGGTGCCAGCGGCGGAGATTGACTCCTTCCTTGATACCCTTTCTTTGACTACTCTCTCTCCGGAGTCCGCGGGTTCCCTTGATTCCCCACTTAGGCTTGAGGAGCTCTCTGATGCGGTGGACTCCTTATCCTCGGGGAGGGCCCCTGGCTCGGATGGTATCCCAGTTGAATTTTATAAGCACTATAAACAACTATTGCTCCCTCACCTGTTGGCTCTCTGGGAGGAGTCTGTTGAAACCGGGGTATTTCCCCCCTCACTCCGTGAAGCCACAATTACGGTACTACTTAAATCTGGTAAATCCCCCTCACAATGCGGTTCATACCGCCCGCTCTCACTTATAAATTGCGATGTCAAAATATTCGCTAAGGCACTGGCACTCCGGTTGGCTCCCCTCTTGCCATCTGTCATCCATCCGGATCAGGGGGCTTCATCCCCGGTCGCTCTACCTCCCTGAACCTTAGGCGTCTCTTTAATATAATTAACAGAATAAACCCCCGAGACACACGCGGTAGCGGCCACGCTCGACATACAAAAGGCGTTTGATTCGGTTTCATGGAGGTATTTGTGGCGGGTCCTCGAGAGCTGTAAGTTTGGTCCCTCTTTTCTCTCCTGGGTCAGATTGCTCTACTCTGACCCCGTGGCTAGGGTCCGTACCGGCGACCGCTGCTCCCCCCTCTTTGGGATCGCCAGGGGGACGAGACAGGGATGCCCCTTCTCTCCCTTGATCTTCGCTATAGCAATAGTGCCCTTCGCTGACATGCTCCGTCAATTCCACGCACATAGAGGACTCCGCACGGCGGGCCAGGCGGACATAGTGTCTCTATATGCCGATGATGTTTTGTTGCTTATACGCTCTCCCTCCGTCAACTTATCCCCAATACTGGAAGACGTCAAGCATTTTGGCCGAATCTCTGGCCTTAAGGTGAATTGCTCGAAACCTACACTTTTCCCTCTTACAGAATGCACTCCCCCCCCCCCGACACCCAGGGGTTTACATGGGCCCAGTCTACTTTCACCTACCTGGGGTTCGAGATAACGCGACATCAGGCGCTGACTTTCAACGAGAACTATCAAAAGTATCTCACACATTTGTCATCTAAGGTTCTAGCCTGGGACAAACTCCCAAACTCCCAATATCCCTCGCAGGCAGGATAGGCCTACTGAAAATGGTGGTGTTGCCCCAGTTACTCTACAAGTTCGCCAATATCCCCCTGTGGCCGGGGGGTGGTTTCTTCCGGGAACTGACTCGCATGGTCAATTCCTTCCTTTGGCACTCGGGCGCGGTCCGCCTTAAACTGGATACCTTATCTACCCCTATGGCTTATGGGGGCTTTGGTTCCCCTGACTTCCTTAAATACTGGCTGGTATCCCAAATCCAATATACATCCAACTGGTTTAACGCAACGGACCCCCCCCCCCACTTGTCAGACTCGAGAAACTTGCGGTCTGTGACCGTGACATTCGCTCCTTGGTGATACAACCCACCCCTCTGGTGCTGGACTCACAGAGCCCGGTTGCCTGCACATCCCTGGCATTGGCCAAAACATGGAAATTGTCCGGTATTGTTCACACCTTCCATGGTAACCTCCCTCTCTGGAACTTCCTACCGGGGGTCCCACGGGTGCCATCGGCCATGGTCCGACACTGGGCTGAGGCGGGATATGAGTTGCTGCGCGATGTGTTCGATCAGGGAATATTTGTCGAATGGCCCGACCTCCCATTGCCCTTGAGGAGAGGCCGGAGTGTATGGCTCCAATATTCATCCCTTCGCAGGACCCTTAAGCGTAATTATCCGATGTTTCCGGCTTTACCACCGGATAACCCTATCATCGAGGAATTCACCTCCCCCTCACCCACTAGAGGTAAAATATCTAGACTATACACTATGCTGCAATCCAGATCTATTCCAGAATTCACTAAACTGAGGCGGGCGTGGGAGGTGGACCTTGGTGTTGAAATATTTGATGATCGCTGAGCGCACTTGTGTGATCGCATACACCGGGTGTCTTTCAACTCCCGCTTTAAACTGATACAGTTTAAAGTCCTACATAGGTTCCACTACACCCCGATCAGATTGCACCGCATGTCCAGTGATCACCCCTCTAGCTGCCCTAGGTGCGGCCTTGATGCGGCTGATTACATTCATATGATTTGGTCCTGCCCCCGCCTTTCACAGTTTTGGGAGGCAGTCTGCTCGACGGTGTCGGCTATGCTGGACCACCCCGTCAGTCCCTCCCCGGTGGTATGCCTCTTTCACGACCTCCCGGGCCTCCCCCGGAACTCCAAAAAACTAGCGGGCCTCTGCATGCTTCTCGCTGTTCGATCCATCCTACTGTGTTGGCTTCGCCCCTTGCCTCCCACGCACGCCCAATGGCTAAGAGCGGTCACGTGGGCCTCGGACTCGGAGGAAGCCTGGTCTCACCTACAACCTACCCACTCTAGGCCCAGGAATATCTGGCTCAGATTCCGATCTTATATGTCAGACCTGAATATGACACCGGCCACATCTCCTCTAGCCACCTCTCCCCACCGACCCGGGCTCTCGCCCCCATCATAGCTTCCTGAGTTTTTTTTTTTTTTGTTTATGTTATAAAAGTGCCCAATGGCTGTGTTCATCTCCGTTGTAACTCCTGTTTACCTGCACTGCATATTTATTGTACTTGTATTGTACCTGCCTGGCGATGTTCGCCTGTTTTTTGCTGCCACGTTAAATGAATAAAAAGAAGTTTAAAAAAAAAAAAAGATCTGGGGTTTCTACCTTCATATAGGCTTTAAAAGTCAACCGTAATGGTTGCATTATCGCAATGTTTTATTTTCTCATAACACCTAGCCATCCTGTAGCAATAGTCAATGACAATACCTTTCTGTTCGAATTCTAGTCTAAGATATTCAATAGACAGATTGCGTGGCATTCTGAACAAGATCCTTAATATTTTTTATTCAATTTTATTATGACGTGACTGAAAGGTTGTGTCCCATGCTTCACCACCATATAGCAAGCAGGGGACATTTTTCGTCCTATAAAGCAACAGAATTGTTTAAATTGACCAGTCCACCTGCCTCCCAATAAACACACTTATAGAGTAGGTGATCCTCAGGCAGTTAAGTACGTCGGCATCCCTGTGGTGGCTCCATGTAAGGTTATCATCTTTATAAACCCCAAGGTATTTATAATTCCTTACCATTTCTATACATACTTCTACACAGCTTTGTGAAATGATGGAGGAAAATTTAAAATAAATGTTCACTGGATCTAACCCTCTTGACGATCGAGGAGTTGGCTAAATCATTGACACAACTCACGAAGAAATCGAGACTATCGAGATGTACCACCAGAAGCAAATAGGCTTGATTATTGCTTTTCGAAAGACCATTATTTTTGTTTTGCTCATGTTTATTTTAAGCCCATATTCAGTGACATAGCTTCCAAGTGTCTCGAGCAAGCATTGAAGTCCCTTTGGAGTATAATCAAGGATTAGCAGATAATCTGATTAACCCAGACAGTTTAGTGAGAAACCTCCAAACTTTACTGGATGGACATCAGTTAGAAAAAAAGTGTTGGGCAAGGTCAGCCAGGTACAAGTTAAAAAGCGTTGCAGCAAGGATAGAACATTGTTTGACTCCCCAAAAGGTGTTAATCTGGTTAGAAAGACTCCCTTGTCCATCAAGTGGACTTTAACACTGGTGTCTTGATTTAACAATTCTATCATGGTTAATAACCCGGTCGGAATATGCCAGTCTACTAATTTCTGCCATAGTCGATTATGCAGAATGGTATCAAAAGTTGCACTAAAGTCTATGCATGCTGCCTATACCGACAGTTGACGCCCATGCCAAGCATACTCCACCACTGATACCAATGTAATGATGTTATCAAGAGCCCCTGATTTTTTCGGATTCCTCTTTGATTTTGGGGCGAGTATTTTATTACTGGTGATCCAGTCGTTTAGTTCATTTAACAATACCCTTGCAGATATAATCAAGCATTGCTAACAAACGGTAGTTGCTGGGATTTTTCCAACAGCCCTTTTTATTTACCCGGAGGGATAGTACTTTCATGCCAGGTAGAAGGTAGTTTGCCATGTATGCCTATATTCACAAAGAGGATGTCAAGTGCTGCATCCCAGGCAGCGGGAGGCTTTTAACGGGCGTTACAAGTGCCGTTGGGACCAACCGCTCTGGAGGTATTTAATTTTAAGATTATGGCTACAATTTCGTTGCTAGACGCTTTACATACCCAGATAGCAGGGGTATTGCTAACTAATGCATTTCCTGGTCCCGCAGCTCTAAAGTCTTCACAATATGGGAACGCCTGACTTCCTCAGGTACACTGATTATTGGACGGTCGGTTGGTGGTGCAACTGCTCCTCACAGCCTTCCTTGGTCTTGTGCTTTTAACCTGCCTTTGCATAGGATACTAATTCTTGCCATGTTCTTGTTTCATTATCGATCTTTTGTCTCTACAACCAGTGGCAGTGATTTAGCCTTACAAATTTAAAAATGTGCAGCATTAATCTGTGATGTTATTGTGTTGGTGAATTGGGGACCTTGTTTTCCTAATAGGATCATAGTGATTTTTTTCGCAGACTTCTTTTGCCCTCTTGGATTTTTGAATAAAACGTGTTTTGATTTTTTACTAGATAGATTCCAGTGTTCTGCAACACTCTTATATGTACTTTTCCTGTGAATAGTTTAATATATGCACTTTGTTATTAGCAAGAATGCATCGATGGATTGAAAATCCTCATTTACAGTTGGGTGTTTATAGCATTCACTGTATGGGCCTATTTCAGATGATGAAATACCCAGTCACTCTCAAAAACAGTCAAAACTATGCCCAATTCCTGTATCATATTAAAAAGTGTTCATTATTAATAAGCACAACATATATAAATCGTTCTCACATACACAGTTAATCAAACAGCAAATTAATACATTCTTTCTGAAAAAATAAGTTTTTCCTTCAAAAACTACTTTGCAAACCAACTTTGGTTTGTCACTCCTCTAAATTCATTCTATGAAAGAGTTACTAACAAAGCCTGGGCTATCTCTGCACAAAGTAGGTTGCAAGTCTACCCTAAGGCCTCTCAGGATTCTCTGTAATGTGTTATATTGTGCTAAGGTACTCACATGCAGCTTCTGGTTGATCTCTCTCCCGATGATCTTCTCAAGTTGACCGATTAACTCTTCTGGCTTTTTAGCTTGACTACTTTCTCTTTCTGTATGTGAAATTAAGTTCAAGATGAGTGATGCTTCCTCTTCCGAGAAACCTATGGTCTCTGCTTTATTGATAGTTAAGGATTCTATTTTCAAAAATGACATATTTTTGTATTATCAACCGACAATTCACTAGACTCTGTAATGCTGTGTGCAAATCTAAATGTGAAGTAGCCAAACTAACTGATTTCTTTGAGTACATGAATCAACTTTGTTCAAGGATTCAAATTACCAACTAGCGCAGCATCAATAGAATACAATTCCTAGATGTGGAAATGTACATAAAGGAGGACAAACTTGAAACAACAATTTACAACAAACCCACAGATAAGAACAGTATTCTCCTGGCATCAAGCTTTCATCCAAAACAAACAATTGAAAGTATACTGTATCACCAGTTCCTTAGATACAAGAGGATTATATCTAACGAACAAGAGTTTGAGGATAAATCCACATCATTAAACAGCACATTTCTTCAAAGAGGCTACTCTGAAGAAGTTGCCAGAAGAGCATAGGTGAAAGTAGTGGAGGTACGGAGACAACAAACTTTGACACCAACACAAAAATCACAAAGAGAGAAGTTAGTATACGTTACTACACACTCTCAACAAAGTTCTAAAATTAAGAAGTTATTGAGAAAGAATTGGGAGAAACTCAAAATGGACCCTGCCCTGGCACCATTATTTTATGAAAGACCAACCTTTGCATATAGAATGAGCAAGGTAGTGAGAGATTATCTCATTAAATCTGATTACACGGAAGGAAGTCTACCAACCACCCTGCATAAAGGAACTCTTCCCTCCAATAATTGTCATACTGCAATAATCTGATTAAGGGCAGTACGATTAACCATCCCTACACTGGGAAACAAATCCAACTTCGACATACAACAACATTCGGCTCAACAAATGTCATTTACGGCATAAGATGCCCATGTGGTATGTTCCATGTAGGTCTTAATACAAGAAAAGTGAAACTTAGTTGGACAGAACATAAATCCAATATACGAAACGGCTCAATGCATTCATCAGTAGCACAGCACTGTAAACTACTTAATCACACAAGAGCACAGATGAGGCTTGTAATTTTGGATGAGGTCAAATGCCCTAGACGAGGGGGGAATATAAACACAGTATTACATCAAAAAGAAATCCATTCGATTGAGCGACTAGAGTCGTTGAGCCCCAAGGAGATGCATGTTGACTTTGATTTGACATGCTTTCAATAAACCCTGTTGGAATTAAGAACAGAAATGCAAATGTCTTTCCTGTCACAAAGTGTTCAGTGTAAACTGTATACTACCAAGTAGTCTTGTACTGTTATACAAAGATGATTGGTAATTACATGTTACTAAGCAGCAAGCACACCATCAAAAACCAGTTTGATCTTGAGTAGGTCCTTGATGTTGACTTGGAGATAATTGAACATTGGAGGTTGCCCAACAGCAAGCTCTAAATGCAGGTCTGTGATGCATAATATGAATCTATATACACATGAACATGGGGCTTCACACTAAATCACCAAATATGGAGCAACACCAACACATTAATATTTGGATTTGTGGAGTAGATTGATGTACAGATATCAACAACAATTCATTAATAGCACACTACATGGTTATCAACATGCCATATATCTGACAATGATGAACACTTTTTGTGTTTAAACGTTGTATTGAGATCATAAAAATACAAAAGTTGAGAGATAAGTAGAACACCATAGTAAGGATTACGAAATTTCAGAACAGGATGCTCATTAACCATAAGATTAAGCAGTACATAAACCTTGTTCAATTAATATCAGACAGTAACTGCAGATTAGCATAAACTAATAGTTATGTAAGCTAATTATGGTGAAAAACATTACAAACAAACACCAACACACAAGACTAACATGAACATAAGGAGAAGGAGGGGAGGGAACAGTGATTATTAAGAAAAATAGGACCAGCAAAGTAATCTTTCTTAATGCCTATGGCATTACATTACCTAAGAAATCAAAACATGGTTGCCATTTTAATCCATGATTATGCAGTAATTGTGGGGACGAAGCATTAGATTTTTCCATTCTATGAATGTTGCAATGAATGTTGCATACTGAATTCCACCATAATTTAAAATTGCCATTTTTGAGATCCTTCCAATTAGAAGTAATAGTTTGAATTGCAATGACATTGAAGAGTTTACACAGATAACATGTATTATTATCTACGACGGGTTGGATAACTTTACTTCCATGAAAGAGAACTGTAAAGGAAAGAACTAGTTGAATCTGAAAAATGTGCTCTAGAGTTGTCCCCACCTTCTTCCAAAAACCTTCAACATGCATACATTCAAATAATGTGTTTAAATATTCCGTGACTACAAAGGCAACTCCAACGTGTGTCATCTTGAGAAATACACCCCTTAAAAAGCATTAATGGAGTGATATATGCCCTGTGATGGAAGAAAAACAATGGGCCTCATTACACGGTAGGCGGTAGGGATTAACCGGTACCGGTAAGGGATGAGCGGTATCGTTAAATCCCCTCCACAATTACGAACCGCACAAACCGCTATTAGCGGCACCGCTAAGTACGGTGGAACTATTAGCAGCAAGTCCGTGGGCACGCGATCCCTCAGTCCGGAAATAGCACCATAGCGCTAATAGCACGCCATCACAAGCCATGCGGACATGGCAATACCGGCATGGCGAAGACCCAAAAACCCCTTACCGGCAAGGCGCTAATACCGGCATCGCGAACCACCCGTTAAAAGACCTGAGCAGTGTTCCCAACTGCCACAGGTTGACAAAATCAGCACAGGTGGAGGCAATGGAGACTGGCAGCACAAAAGAGCACACCACACCCCTTCCCACACCCATTTCCACACCAAGATGGATGCAATACTAGCAGCATTACATGGGCTGGAGGACATGATTGCAGTGCAGCAGCTACAACAACAGGCAGCACAGAGGAGACGCAGGAGGAGGAGGAGGGCAAGACAGGCGCAGCAAGCACCACCAGTGCACCTAGTGATACCACAGAGGCAGCCACCAATTCCCAGGATCAGAGCCAGTCCATTCAACCTAACCCCTGAGCAGATACACACCCTGTACCGTCTGGACCGGGATACCATCACCACCATTGTAGACATGATATGCGACGACATTGTGAGTCTCATAGACATCCGTACTGCCATCCCCCCTATACTGAAGGTGGTAACTGTGCTCCACTTCTTGGGCACAGGCACCTACCAGCATACGGTAGGTCAGATGCATGGCATATCACAACCAGTATTCTCATGCATGCTGAACCAGGTGCTCGATGCCCTCCTGAAGCACACAAGTCAACACATAGCCATGCCACGGACTGCCCAGGAGATCTCCAACACCAAAGTTGGCTTCCATTCACTGGCAGGCATCCCAAGTTGCATCGGGGCCATCGACTGAACCCATGTTGAACTGGTGGTCCCACATGCCAATGAGGTAGTCTACCGTACCAGAAAGCAATACCACTCCATCAACGTCCAAATGGTATGTGACTCCAACGAGATCATCACACATTGTTGTGCCCGATATCCCGGATCAACCCATGATTCAATGGTCCTGCGAAACTCGACAATACCACGATACATGGAGCGACATGCTGGACAACGTTCTTGGCTACTTGGTGAGTAGCAGGCCAACCACATGGCAGTGTGATGTGGATTGTGAGTGTGGGGGGGGTTGCATACTCCAACTGGGTGTGAGTGGGGGGGGGTGTATACTCTAACTGGGTGTGAGTGGGGGGGTGGGAGATGCATACTCAAACTGGGTGTGAGTGGGGGGGGAGATGCATACTCCAACTGGGTGTGAGTGGGGGGGAGATGCATACTCCAACTGGGTGTGAGTGGGGGGGGAGATGCATACAACAACTGGGTGTGAGTGGGGGGGAGATGCATACTCCTACTGGGTGTGAGTGGGGGGGATGCATACTCCAACTGGGTGTGAGTGGGGGGGGAGATGCATACTCCAACTGGGTGTGAGTGGGGGGGAGATGCATACTCCAACTGGGTGTGAGTGGGGGGGGAGATGCATACTCCAACTGGGTGTGAGTGGGGGGGAGATGCATACTCCAACTGGGTGTGAGTGGGGGGGTGGGAGATGCATACTCCAACTGGGTGTGAGTGGGGGGGATGCATACTCCAACTGGGTGTGAGTGGGGGGGAGATGCATACTCCAACTGGGTGTGAACTGGTGTCAGGAGAAGAATGGACATACATATTAGCATCACTGTCCAGTGAGGCAGCCCACAATGGACCAGACACAAAACTACATGCAAGTTGTGATTTGCCGGACAAAGATATCAATCCATTACGCCAAACATGTCATTTCCAACCACATGCACACCGCACAACACACCATTTGCCCCATAACACAAATCAGCAACATGCATGGAAAAATCACATCAGAAATGTACGCTGAACAACATCAGAAATGATCCGCGCCCATGAGTGCATACAAATGGATCTCCTGTAGCCATTGAAGTGAGCCACACCCGTACAACACTACTGAATTGCCATTAAACAGCATGGTGACTTCAAATGAGGAATGGCAGTATACTAGCAGTGTGGTACAAACGTTGCCAGGACCGGGAAACATGAATGACTTAAACTCAGCCAGGACATGGCAATCTCTGCCGTATGCATGCATGGTGCATGCCCACTTGCAAGTACTACCTCACCTTCCCACTTTGCAGTTACCCTGATTGCCATGCGTGCTTGGATCAGTGGATGTCATTTACAATGCTATGATTGTTTGTGTGATATGTACAGGTTCCACTTGATGTAAACACTTACACATACCCATTGTTGCACCCATGCAGGTGATGCCGGTTATCCCCTGAAGAGGTGGCTCCTTACCCCTGTACGGAACCCACAGAACAGGCACGAAGAGGACTACAATCGTGCACATACCCGTACCCGCGTGGTAATTGAGCAGACATTTGGCCTTTTGAAGGCACGCTTCCGGTGCCTCAGCAGGTCGGGCGGGGCACTCCTGTACGGGCATGAGAAGGTGGCCAAGATCACCATGGCATGTGTCATGCTGCACAATATGTGTATTGAGCATTATGTGAATCAAAAGTGCATGTACCCTTCACCCCAAACATCCTCTCCCTCCCCCCTCCCCCCACAACTCCCCCAAATACCCTCACCCCCCTCCTCCACAACTCCCACAAACATGGTGTGCACATCAGTGCTGCATTAGTCTGCAAGTGTCAACAGTGACAGGCTGGCCCTACTTCCCTCCTTCACTACCACCATTGGGGGGTTGTGAGTCTGGCCGCCGCAAGGACCGCTGGACCTGCGCAGGCTGCTTGTTTGGTCGGAGCTGGCAGACGAGGAGGTGCCTGGTTGATCAGGTTCCTGTGTGTGATGCATGCTCTCCATTGCCTCAGCAATGCGGGTTAGGACCTGCCTCACAGTGGCCATCTCATTACATAAGCTTGTCGTGTTGCTGTCCATGGCGGCTTTCATGTCCCTTGAAAACTCCCGAATCTCCTCCCTGGACAAGGCAGCCTCGCTCACTTGCCGGCCAACCAGGGCATTGAGCTCCTCCTGGCGCTGTCATATTAGGCTTATGCTCTCGTCTGTGGCCCTGCCCCTGTTTCTCCTCGGCGCAGCTTGCTGCATGTGGCCGCCATCAGGTGAGCTTGCCACGGGACTCAATAACCCTGCCAGTGATTCTCCGGCATACACCTCATGGATGCTGCCATTTGGTGTGTTGCATGGGCTGTGGTGTGAAGACAGCTGGGGACTGGGTGTATGCTGCACTTCCGGTGTCGGACATGGGTCCTCCACATCACTCATGGGTGCCGTGGTAGCTGCTTCCCTGACTGAGCTATTGGCTGCGGACAGCGTGCCTTCTGCCACTGGGTCCTGAGTGGTGGAGGTGGGTGGTGTGGGTGCTACCACAGTGTCAGATGGGATATCAACCCTTGGTGTAGTCGGTGCGTGTGTGGCTTTGGACCGCTGGGCCACTCCAGATTTCCCAGTGCCCCTCGATGTACTGGGCCTGGTGCCTGCATCCTTGCCCTTGGCCTGCTTTTTGGGTGGTGGGGCCTGCGTTGCAGAGTCCAGCTCCTCACTTTCAGAATGTGAGCCTGTGGGGGAGCAAGACAGGGATAGCATCAGTGATGGGTCAACGTGCATCATGCATATGCTGTTGTTGCTGCAGTTCTATGGATTTGGACATCTAGTTTGGACATGCAGTTGTTGGCCAGATGGGTGGGTCATCCAGACATGAGTCAGGGTGACACGTGTGTGAGGTGCTGCATGTATGTGGTTGTGTGGGGATGTGCACGGCATATGTGCAGGGTTCTATACATGTGTGTGTGATGCCCCCATCTATTAGATAATTCCCATGTCACATTTGGGGGAGGACCTCATGCTTTGCATTGCAGTGTTTTGCGTGGACACTCACCTCCATCTGACGTTGTTGCCACACCGCGCTCCATTTGGCCCACTCCCTCGATGGATTCAATGCCAATGATGCTGGCACATGTCTCCTCCCACTCCTGCATCTTCATCGGGGATCCTCCTCCGCCTCCTGTGCCCATGGCCAGACTGCTGTTGGGCGATAGTATACTGTGTACACGGAGGCGCAGATCGTCCCACCGCTTGCGCACGTCCTTTACGGTGCGGGGGGTGGTGCCCACTGCACTGACTTTCCGCGCCACCTCTGCCCAGATCTCCTTTTTTCTCAGCAGTGCGGGACGCCGCATGTCGCAAACACTACATCTGCATTTTCAGCTAGTGTGTCTGCTAGCATTGTCAACTCCTCGTCGGAGAAGCGTTGTTTGCGCTGGCGCGCATCACCTTTCTTTAGGGCCTTGGGCATTCTTTAATGTCGTGGGAAGAAGTTTTTCCAGCTGTGGTGTTGCTACAGGTCCTGGGTGCAGAGGATGGCAATGGATTGTGTTTTTAAAGATGGGCGCCAAGCTCTTTCCCGTTCCTGTGCGATGACGCTATTTCCGGTTCCGCTTTTTTACAGTGACCGCTAATAGCGGTGACCGCTAATGGCGGTAAGCGCTATTAGCGGTAACCACTATTTCCATGTAGCGTGAGGGCGGAGGTGCTATCAGCACTTTGGTCAAAGCCAGTAAGGTGCTCTTGGGGGACTTTTGTGGCATGGCGGTAGGGTCATTTACCGGCATGGCACTATGCGCGTGTCCACTTACTCGGAATGGGGTGCTATTAACGGTCGCCTGCGAGGGCGGACACGCTAATAGCGCCATGCCGGTAAATTCCGTTTTTTACCGGCTACCGTCTAATGAGGCCCTATGTTTGAAGCAGGATAGCTGAAAGAATCGCCTTGGAAATATTGGACCACACATAGGGCCAGCTCCTTTGGGGGTTATTTAGGAAGCAGTCTTGATTCTAAGTCTCTAGACATTTAAGAAGGACTCAGTTGACAAAGATGAAGAAGCTCTGTACAACATAGCCGCTGTGACATTAGGATTGGATTGATGAAGTCATCTTTGACTAGAATAGGTACTTTGCATTACAAATGAGCATATTATAGTTTTCCATAATAGCATTTAATAAACTCACATATTTCTTTAAAAAAAATATTAGTGCATTCAATTTGGCTATAAACTCATCAAAGGTGAGAGGAATACCCCCGAATAAACAGCTGCTCCACTTATTTAATGCCAAGAGATAGCCATAGGGCCTCATTACGACCCAGGCGCTAATGGGTTAACAGCGCCGTAAAAGGCTGCGGCGCCGTTAACCTATTAGTGCCTAATTACGAGGTCCCTTTGCGGGACTCAACCTTAACGGCTGGTTTTACCAGCCGTTGAAGTAGGCACCCGCAAAGGGACCTTGGTGCTAAGTACGGTGCCGCAATTTGTGGCATCGTACTTAGCGCCTTCCCCATTCCCATTGAGCCCGATGGGGCAAAAATGGGAATGGGGAAGGGCCATGGCGGCATTGGGGAATTACCGCCCCGCCAACCTCGGAATGGGGTGGCAATTCCCCATTCCGCCATGGCGGACACCGGCATGGACCATGGTGCTAATAGCACCATGGTCCTCCGCCTGGGTCGTAATGAGGCCCATAGTCTCCAACATACTGTTCTTTTGTTAATTTTTATTAGGGGGTTTGTTCAAATATAGTCTGATATGAACTGGGATCTTCTTGAGGTCAGTGATAACAAATAAGATCTAAGATACATAATGGAGACATTAATACTAGTACTGTTGAAACATTTATTATTATTTTTTTATATAAGGCAGTCCAGAAGGATATGAGGGGAGACCATCGCTTTCTCTATAGCATACCAATTAGGCACATTAGGATTAGCGGGGATGAACCACAAATGCGCTTGTCGCAAAATAAAGGCTGCATGGTATTTTCTGTAATCCAGGAAACGTATTTCTCCCTTCAGTTCCAGGGTTCTTCAGCTTAGCTATTGACATTCTTTGCTTCTTTTTCCCCCAGAGAAATTTAAGGATACAAGAGTCTAATGATTTTAAAAAAAGAAGCTGGGATGTGGGTAGGAAGCATACATAAGTAATAGAGTATAATAGGGGAGATCATCATTTTAATAGTTTCAATTCTACCCCACCAAGATAAGAAGAGGGGGGACCATGCATTTGTGAATTCCTTCACCCTTGTTAGAATATTGACTATATTTTGTTTAATAATATTTTTAATTGAGGGCGTTATGTGGATACCTAAGTACTTGATACATGCTGGACACCATTTCATTACAAACCTTGCGATATGATGCTTGAGGAAATGTATGTTCAGTGGTAGAGTCTCTGATTTGTCCGTATTGAGTTTATAACTTGATGCTAGTGACAATTGTGTAATAATGTGAGCTAAATCATGTAAACACGTATCTGATATATTAAAAAAAGTAAAACATCATCTGCATAGGCCGCCATTTTAATTTTGATACCTTTGTTTTGAATACCACAAATGTTGTCATCCTGTGATATTGCTTCCAGGAAGGGTTCCAATTCTAAAATGACTAGAAGAGATGAAAGAGGACAACCTTGGCCAGTACCTATATAGAGAGGAAAAAAGGGAGATAGAAGATTATTTATAAACACAGATGTAGTGGGAATACAGTAGAGTACTTTAATCATAGATATAAATCGATTAGGAATACCGTGCCAAGTAATGGTTTCAAACATGAAGTTCCATTCCACTCTGTCAAAAGCTTTTTCAGCATCAAGCAGTATTGCTGCATATGGATTTGAGGAGTTTTGAATGCTGCTAAGAATATTGGTAAAGTGTCTGATTGTCATGATTCCTGTCCCTGACCCCCTCAGTGGCAACAGCCCCCTGGCAGCAGTCAGGTTGCAGCCCCCCACAGTGACTCCAAAGGTCCAAAAGACCCATCAACATCAGGCATGGAGACAGTCCTGGCACCTTTGGTGCCAGGCTCATTATCCAGTATAAGGCAAGCCCATTCTGGGCCTAAATCCAACATGGAGGCAGTTCCTGTAGCTCAGTTCCATGAACTGAAGCATGCAGACTAGTCTTTTGGGTGTGGTTGAATCTTCAGGTGTGGCTGGCTATATAAGCCACACCCAAACTGGTATTCACGTTTCGCGTTATTCTGCACTCCTGTAGCGTAACGCTCACCGAGTCCAGCTCCAGCTCATCTATTCCTCCCTGTGACCTGATTCTGCAGCATCACTCCTGGATTCCACAGGCAACCTGCAAGAACAAGGACAACATTATCAAGAACGCTTACCTGTGAGTGGCGGCTCCAACTTCCATCTGCTCATCAATCTGCGCTCGGTGGTTCACCCGTCTCTGGAGCGCTCCACAACCTGCAAGAACAAGAACAGCATTAGCGGGGAACAATTACCTGTGAGTAACAGCCTCTTCCTCCATTCGCGCTCGGTGGCTTCGCCATCCCCAGAGTGCTCAGCGACCTGCAAGATAAAAGACAACATTAGCAGCAGGTTTTGACATCGCGCTACGCTACGCTAAGCTGCAACGGCAACGGAAAGACACGCAAAAACCATTGACCACTTACCTGCATATCCGGCCAATGAACGACCTGCATTCCGGATGGTCAGCGCACGGTCTCCTGCGTGAAGGAGAGAAAGGAATACAGGTTAGCAAACTGGCCTAAGTTGTGCAGCGCCACGCTTTGTGCTAAATGACTTACCTCAGCCTTAATCATCCAGCGTTATGGCTCCACAACAGCAACAATTACTGTGAAAGACAGAAAGAGACATTAAGAGCCAAGAAGGGGAAAAAACACCAAAAAGCACAGGGAACAAAAGACTAAAATACACTCACCTGCACACTTTAAACAAGTCGGTGCACGGGCAGAAGACCAGTGAAGTAACTAGGCCTTCAGAACGCCCTCAACTAACACGCACCCCTGCACTGAGACACAGGACAGAGAGCTTCACACACAAGAAAATAAGGTGAGGCATAAGCCTAAGGGAAGGTACTTGGTCAGTGGGATGTGGGAACCCCCCTCATAGGCTCAGCATCTAAACCTCCACTTTCCTGTTATAGAACCTGCCCTCCAGTCAACACACACACCAGCGGAGAGCGGTCCAGGTCGGTGCACAGCCTCCCATCCAGCATCATGTGGCGTCCCCGTGGATATGAGATGAGAGTAACACTAATATTGGCAGAGGATGGTCTTCCTTTGACATAGCCCACCTGATCATGTATAATTAAGTGTTGAAGAAAATGGATACATTTATTAGCCAGGGGTTTGGAAAAAATCTTACCGTCAGTATTAATTAAAGAAATGGGCATATAAGTTTGAACCAATTTGGGATCTTTATTGGGTTTAGGGAATACAATAAGAATCACCTCAGAGAAAGATCCAACTGCTTTGTCCTGTGCACTAAAGGAGGTATAAAGTTCATTAAGTTTAGGGACTAGTATCTCTTTGAAATGGGCAAAATAATCAGTTGAAAAACAATCCGGGCCTGGAGCTTTACCCTTCTTAAGGACATTAATAGCTCTATGTACTTCGTTGAAGGATATAGGAGAATCTAAAGATTGTAGTTTAAAATTTGCATAGGAATTACAATGTGTATGCTTAAGGACATCAGTAACATTAGTATTACTGGGCAATGCTTGAGAGGTGTATAATTTTTGATAAAAGTTTGAGAAAACTTGCAAAATATCTTTATCATTCGTAACTCTGTTACCATCATGATAACAGTAATCTTTGCTTTGTCTTTTTTTTGTTTTCAGATAAGATGTTAAAGATTTCCCAGTTTTGTTTGAAAACTGATAAATCTTGGATTTATACTTTAAAAGATTTGCACAGGTGTATTCAGTCAATAAATTATTATACTGTATTCTAAGTTTAATAATCTTATGAAGAATAGGAACAGAGTTTGTCCAATTGTGTTCAAGTTGTAGGGAATTAATAAGTTTAAGAATATCTTCAGATTCTTTTTTGAGTCTTTTCTTCTTGGCAACGGTGTATGATATAATGTAACCTCTTAATATTGTTTATAGCAATCCCAGTTGTTATGTAACAATGTGTCTGCTGGGGAGTTCTCAGCAAAGAAGTGAGTATATTGTTGATGCATGAATTTCACAAATTACTCATCTTTCAAGAGAGCTGAGTTGAATCTCCATCTGTTATGATGTTGTACAGTTTGTGCATTGGATAATTTGATGTGGACAGAAGCATGATCAGACAACATAATACTCTCTATGTTGGCATCTAATAGACCATTAGTCAGAGATTTAGATACGAAGACAAGATCAATTCTTGAAAAGATGTTATGGGGAGGTGAATAGAAGGTATAATCTAGGTCTGATGGATGGGTGATACGCCAAGTATCAATAAGACCTAATTCAGAGACAACATTACCAAATCGTGTATGGGATTTAGTAGATTTAAATCATACATTGGACTTTTATCAAGGAGAGGGTCCATACCCTCATTGCAATCTATGCAGACAATAGATTATTAGAGTGGGATTTGAGAATGTGCCTCCTTAACTGAGTCCAGAATGTAGGGTCAGAATTAGTGGGACCATACACATTTTAAATAGAATATTCTACGGAATCAACAAGGAGTTTAATTAAAATCCATCTGCCTACACCGTCAGAATCTGTAGATAAAACTTTGCATTGGAGGTGTTTATTAATGAGAGTAATAACCCCATTCTTCTTCCTATCAGCTGCGCTCGAGAACACTTGGCCTACCCATAAACATTTCAATTTGTTAGCTTCCACTTGCGAAAGGTGGGATTCTTGTAGACATGCAATAGATGGATTGGTTCTATTAAGGTGTGAAAGGATTTTCTGCCACTTAACAGGATTGTGTTGACCTTTGAAGTTCCATGTGGCAATGTTAAATCTCATAGATACTGGTAACAGCAATATAGACAAATTTGTAGTCTGCAACAAGGCACCAGTAATGTGAGATATAAATGGGAAAGAAACACAAGGGAAAAGGGGTGACAAACAAGAACAACACTGAATTTTGCAACTTCCAAACAAACCAACAAGTGTAGTACCAAGTACTGGCTAGCAGGATACAGCCACTCCAATCCATGTTCATAAAGGTAAATAAGTGGTAGGGGTGGAGAACGAGATCCAAACGGGTCCGTCCCTCACTACATCTCGGTGAGAGGATTATGTTATGCAAAGTAAGTTGTGCATATATATTTACTTTATATAGGTATTGGTCTAGTAGTGTCCACCTCAACTCTTCTATGGGTCAGGTTAAAATTATGCAAGTCACTTGGGTTTTGAAAGGTATAAGTGTGACCATTTAGGGTAACCTTTAGGGATGCTGGGTGGATAATCCCATATGTGGCACAGAGTTGCTTTAACGTTGGTCTAAACCAGGGGTCCCCAACCTTTTGTTAGCAATGAGCAACATTTGAGCGTCAGATGAAATGGTGAGCAACTTCAGCACTTTGATGCAATTTATCGGCATTCAGTGGTAAAATGATTGGAACAAATCATAACATCATTTGACATGAAATTGGTATAGAAATACAATATTTAGTAAATTAAGTGGCAAACAGTGCATTTCTAAGCACTGGGCCAGCAAAATTATTCAAAAACATTGCAGGATGTATGAAAATATTTGAGTGCTTGGAGTTCTCTCCCAGGAAATATTCAAGCGATTTAATGGTAAATGTTTTTAAGCACGTTTTAACAGTAGCATTTACTCCTAAATATAAAGGCTTATTTTGGTGCTGCCCCATCTATCCCTCCAAAGGGATTGTCAGGATCTTTAGGGGCAAATTGGGCATTTTTAGGAGAACAGGATGGGTAAAACTAGACAGAATATGGTAGAATTTAAAGATAATTTCAACCAGGCTTTGTTTGAGGGGAGGGTTATCCACCTAAGAAATCTAGCAGAAAACAGTGCTTTTTAAAGCACGCAAGGTCTGTTACATTGAAGACAAGTGATTAGGAATTTTAAAAAAACTATTTCTGATGGATTTGGGTACTCTTTCCCCAAGCAATCCCCTGGGAAATATAGTTGTAAGTGGTGCATTCTTAGACATGCTAGTGGGCCAGTAACATTGTACACAAACTGTAACTTTTGAAGACCACTTTACAGAAGGGGTGGCATTCTTCCTTCATATTATACACATTATATGTTTATGGTTGTATACCTCACTTGTTAAGTGCACTCCCATGACATCGGGTCAGCCTGCACTTCGCATGTTCATACCTGTGGCAGGGTCGACTTAGCCATTCATTGCTCGAGGTTGATTAATTCATTACATTACATTGGGTAATATCCGTTCTTAAAGAATTTAGAAGCAGGAAGAATCTAGCAAGAAACACTATACTAAAGTAAAAATAATTTCTATGTCACTAAGAAATTATTTTCAGTAACAAAAGTGAATTGCAATTGGTAGCTACACTAATTAAGTGTGCACAATTTGGAGCTCATTCCCCTTAGAAATCCATCAGTCAAATGCCAGATAAGTAAAGCATCATACAATGTGAATGTTCCCACCAGGCACTGCAATACAAGTAGTATGTAACATTTGTGCCAATTATGACGCATAGGGCCCGCAAACACAAACTTCACATGTAAAGAAACTGGCATAAGCAAATTGTTTAAGAAGGAAAGTTTGAGCATGCATGCCACTTATTTTCCCAATATGTGGCCACCAGCTGTATAAAGGCACATAAGCTGGCAATTCTCACCAGAACACAAACACAGGCATTTGGTTCAATTATTTTTCCCATTAATGCACTTCCGTACTAGAAAGAAGAATCAGAAGATGAAAATGTCTTCACAAAGATTATGCAATTATTGTGGAACATTTTGGACCAAAAAATTACATTTTGGCAACAAACGCAAATCATACATGTACAAAGGAATCTTATTGGAACTTCCTTGACAGTTGGGCATTCAAGTCACTTATTTTCCTACTTCTTTTCGTACTATTCGACGACTAACCCCTTTGCTGTCTACCTGAGTGCAGCGGGGGAAGGCTCAGTTGGCGGCAACATTATCTTCGTAGATTGTATTCTTGATCCAGCCAGCGATGCACCTCATAGTGTACCAGAGTTTCAAGTGGCATAGAAATTTTAGAGTGCTAAGACAGAAATTGTCTGAATATGGGTGGATTCCGTGGGGAGTCCTTTTTACTTCTGATTACAGAGCAGTACCATGGGTATTCACATGGGTGGCCAGGTCAGCTTAGTTTATGTGCTTCAGGTTCTCTTCAATCACTGGGGACTGTCTCATCTGAAGCCCCAAGAGATTACTGTAACCAACCCCCTTGCTCCCTGCACCCACCTGGCCTGCCCCACCACTCAGACCACTCTACTGTTGCTTCCACAGCTAAAGCGTCAATACCTAACAGTATGTCATGCCTGTCAAATAGATTAGGCTGATTGGCTAGCCTTCCTGCACAGTTCTGGCTCAGGGTACACTGCCATTTTTGTCTCATATCTGAATGTCCTTCTTCTTAGCCTTCACACAATGACCCAGAGCAACGGGCGAGCAACATTTTAGGGCCAGGAGAGCAACATGTTGCTCGCGAGTTACACGTTGGGGATCACTGGTCTAAACACTTATAACTCCTTTCTGAGTGATAAAGATTGTTGTGCCTTCCCATGTGAGTAACTTTTTTTCTATCACCTTCTCCTTGATGAGAAGGACATGAGTATAATCAAGCACAGCAAATATAAGAGTTTTTGTAGCATTCCTATATGGTACTTTAGGCCCAACATATTAAGCTGCATAGTTTCAGGCAGATCCAGAAGTAGAGGAAGTGTGTAGTAAAGGAATTGAGTAGTATTATCTTTTTCAATGGTTTCTGGAAGGACAAGAATATGTATGTTGTTCCTCCTGTTTCTATTCTCTACATTTTTTGCTTGTTTCTGTAGAGAGGTAACCCCATTTTCAAGCAGCATCACCTTTCCTGCGACATCCTCGGTATTGCTGACACTTCTTTCAACTTCATTAATCCTTGTTTCAAATGAGGACCATTTATCGTCAACCAATTGCAATTTGGCCGCTGTAGCCTCCATGAATGGTTTAAGTGATTTGATTTCATCCGATATGGCTTGCATGACTGGGTCATGTATGTCGTCTTTCGGCATAGAAGAGTCACTTTTTCGCCTTTTGGGAGCATTACTGGCAGACGTTGATGGTAAATCTTTGGAAAATAATTTCTTTGAGGCCATGCCAAAGCCGTGTGCGAAGCACCAAAAGTATATAAAGCTTCTGCTTGAACTGAATGAATAATAAGAAACACACCTCCCACAGGATGAGATAAAGGGTATCACTGGTTCGAGGAAAATTCCTTTTAGTATTTAACCTTGAGCATATTCATATGCCAGACAGCAGTTGTACAGCCTTGTTTTGAGTAAGATTTCACACATTTCTTTACAATGAAAAGGCCACATCAGCCAATTCCCTTCTAAACATCCAAATAGGCAGGGCAGAGTGCCACAATTTCTTCATTGGAAATACTTTATAAAAATATAGGAATTTCCTTCCTGTTTAAACATTTGCGAGTGTGAATCATACTTAAAAGGAAACAAGCCAAAAGACAGCTATTTTCTTCCAATTTCATAAAAAAAACTCGTCGTCAGCTTAAATTATGACTAATAATATTTAAATAGGCAATTTCTTTGTAGGAGTATACTTGAGCATTTTTTTTCTATTTATTTTGCTGTAGCTTTGAGTGTGTGCCTCTGGTGTGGGGGAAACGCACTTCCTTGCATTCACCGGAGCATCAACGACGCGTCAGCTGGCCAGTTGATTGAATGTGTGAGATTATTCCTATTGCGACCTCGCTGCTGCAGACCGAGCCCCCCAGAGGTGCATAAGTGAAAGCATCCTCCCTGTGCACGGCTCACACAGGCACAGATTGCAACACAATGTTGTCCGGATAGATGCAAGAAGAGCTGGCAAGCTTATAAAGCCATATTTAGTTGATAAGGGGCACAATTATGAATATATACAGATGCCGGGACGGGAGCTCGTGGTCAGGCGACCATTTCCTCCAGCACTTGGGCACGCCTCCCAATAATGAGCAGTTTAATTTGTTGTCCATAGCTCTGACATAAGAGGCATTTTTTAGATAATGAGCAGATGACTGTCTGTATTTGCTGACTTTAGCCATGAGACATGAGGTAGTATTAAGAGAATGGGCAGTCTCTAGATGACGATTCTCATAAATAACTTATACGCATGGTTGCACATGTGACCACTGCGCCATGACTCAAAATGCATATACGGGACGGGAGGCTGACTTTACAGCCACCTCCCTGTTCCCGTATCATGCATTTGATTGAAACCTATTACTGAAGAGACCTGAAACGGATTAGGACCAATAGATTGAATGAAACGTGATTATGTGACTAACCCGCAATCACGCGGGTCTTCGGACATGATGTCCGGGTCACATGATCGCAGCATCGCAAATTAAAATGCTGAGTTGGGAGGCTGTTTTGCCAGCCGCTTTCCTGTTCCAGTGTTGTGCGCCTCGCCAGATTTTAGACAAGGTAATATACTGAGGGCTGTGAACACATGGATCGTGCCATACATTTTTAAAGATAAAACAAGTGGGGTTATAACAAAGACTCGAGCTGTTTTGAGGAGCTGACTTGGTACATAGAGGCTGCTAAACAACTCATACACTTGATGACAACCTCCATCCAGTAGGTTAGTGGAATCAATGCTTTAAGTTAAAGATAACTTGTATGTGATATTATACATGAAAGCATTTACATAAAGAGAGACATTAGATATATGTATTTAGCAGCTCTAAGTGGTGAATGTACCCAGGGGGCTAACAAATGGACCAGACAGAATAATCAAACTGGTCAGTACTCTAACCTTAAGTTCCAATATCATTGACACTAAAGTAATTACACACTAAGCTTATGGACACATTTACTTTTTTCTTTATATCCTGTATAGTTCACAATACTAGACAACAGTTACACCTGAAGAAGGGGCAGCACATCCCGAAACGCACAGTGTGGTGTCCACAGGAAGCACCACATTAGGAAGACTTTGTTTTGCTGGTGTGGCTCTGCTTTGATGTGGCACAGAATTGTATATACACCAGTAAATGTATTGAATTCAGTCAATGGCGATTGTGAACTAAATGCGAAAGTTGATTGCTTGATGGTAACTCTTCCATAGATTTAATTTAGAGGAGTGACAAACCAAAGTTGGTTTACAAAGTAGTTTTTGAAGAAAAAAATGTCCTTTTTCGGAAAGAATGTATTAATTTGCTATTTGATTAACTGTGCATGTGAGAACGATGTATATATTTCTTGTTCATTAGTAATAAACACTTTTGAATATGATACAGGAATTGGTCATAGTTTTGACCATGTTTGAGAGTGACTGGGTTATTCATCAGTGAGTCTTGGGAATTGTGTTGGTCGTTTACTCTTTCCCTCTGTGGCGAGGGTTGGACCCAGGGCACCTGAAATTAAATGATTTATTTACTGTTTTTACCAATCAATTTTGAAATTGTGAGTATTAGTAGTGCATCCTAGTTAAACCCCTTTGTATTTCCTATTTCAGTCTCTGCTGGAGCAGTGAATTGGTAAGGTTGGCTGGGTTCCAACGTATACGATTCGTTCCTTTTGTTACAAATATATTTACATTGGGATCATGATCACAACTAACGATGCTACTGTGTAATCATACGCAGAGAAGTAGGTGATCACTGTCCTCATGGGTTAGTATAGACATATCGGCTACCAGGTTCAGAGCAGCATGATTAACAAATACATAATGGCCCTCATTACGACCCTGGCGGAAATTGTGGTGCAAAATGCACCATGGAGCACGGCGGAAAGCTGCCGATAGCGCCATGGGGGTTGGCGGATTTACCGCCCCATTCCGACCTTGGCGGGGCGGTAAATCCCCATTCCCCATTTCACCCTTCCCCATCCTCATAGGGTATAATGGGAGTGGGGAAGGCGTTAATTACGCCACCGTAAAATACGGTGGCGTAATTAACAACAAGGTCCCAAAGCGCCATGGATTTCTCCGCCCGGAAAAACCAGGCGGAAAGCGCTCCATGGCGCTACGGGAACTCGTAGTAGGGCGGACGGGTCCGCCGCGAATACCGCTGGCGTAGACCCACTCCGCCAGGGTCGTAATGAGGGCCAATGTGTGGTGGAGGCCCCTCTTCCTCCTCCACGTGTGTATGTCTTATCTGTATTCCCAGCACAGTAGCCATTCAGCATAAAGAGATGCCGTTGGTACAGCATTTAACCCTATGCCTTTCCTTGGGTGTTTTGAGGGTAGAAATCAACTCGGCAAGACCTATCAAAATATATGGTTGGTACAACATGAGGTCCGATTTTCACATTGAAATTGCCTACAATCCAGAGGGGAGTGTTTGGACCTAGTTGATCGATGGTCTTAGCAACTATTGGTAAATTGGACCTCATTACGACCCAGGCGGTAAGTTACCGCCTGGGTCGTACCTTTACCACCATGGCGTAAACTATGTTTACGCCATGGTGGTTGGCAGAATAATCGCCCCATTCCGAGGTCGGCGGGGCGGTAAGTCCCCAATCCCCATTTACCCTTCCCCATTCCCATTTTTGCCCCATAGGGCATAATGGGATTGGGGAAGGCGTTAATTACGCCACTGTAAATTACGGTGGCGTAAGTAACAACATGGTCCCTTAGCACCATGGATTTTAACACCTGCTAAAAGCAGGTGATAAATCCGCCATGGCGCTAAGGGACCTCGGAATCAGGCGGTAAGGGTCGGCGCTGTTTACGCTGCCGTAAACCCCTTACCGCCTGAGTCGTAATGAGGCCCATTGTGTCTATGTGACCTTGAGTATGGTGGATTATATATATTTATGACAGCTATTTCTTCTCTACCAGCTGGATCAGTGGTTATCCTGAGAGCAAGTGCCTCCACGGTGGCAGTTCAGGTGTTTGTGATGTCCAATGGATGCCAAACTGATATAAGTAGGCCCCCTTTCGGGCAGCCAATAGTACCTTTTACTGCAGCTATTTGGCTGTTACCTCTGGTGTATATTTCACATATTTTGCACATCCAGGTTTCTTGTAATGCACTACATCATAAAGTGCTATTTGCGTTAATAATCCATTGTCTGTTGTTAAGTGGCTTAATCCTCCGGTATTCCAAGATAGGAACATATGATTTCAGTTGAGGGATTCATGAAATGTACTTTCTGATCCCATTAGTAGAAAGGAAGAGGTAAAAATTGGCTACTGTAAGGTGTATATGATGTACCTTACAGATATGATATCCTACAGCTCTGGACATTTCATCACAATTTAGTTAGTTTTTTTTGTGGGGGCCAGCCTCCATACGCCCTGTTTTTCACTCCCCACCACACCTACTAGCTCCTATTTCTAAACCGCATTACCCATTATCCCCTTTAAAAATACTGCACTAAAATGCAGTGAATTGTAGTACGAGGAAAAAGGCATGTAGTGGCTTTGGGGATATGATACCTTACATACTCACACACTAGACAGCAGAGCTATTCTTCTAAATCACGTGTTTTGTAGCATGCCTTTTCAGCTTTAGACAGCAGAGTTGTCACCCAGATCACATGTAACATACATTGTCAGAACTATCCAGTCACAACTATTCCCTTAAATCAGTGGCATTCAAACTTTTTCATACTGAGCCCCCACCATGCCCCCCACCCCTTAAGTACATATTTTGTTTCTGGGCAGCTGATTTTCTATTGCTTATATTGTCTATTAAAAGAAGTCACTTTAGTAATGTCTTTTATTAGAAACAGTCATCGTAATCTCTTTTCAAGTGTCTATGCCCCCTGGACATCCCTCAGCCCCCCGCCCAGGTTCAAGACTACTCCCTTAAATGAAATCTACTACACTATACTATATATACTTTAGACAACAGGGATATCCTCTTAACGTGCATATACTGTACATCACATGTGCTAGCTCTAGACAGCAGCACTATCCCCCCTAAATCGTTCGTCCTGCACCATACATGGGCAGGGTATGAACAGTAGCGATAACCCCATACATTGCAAATCTTGTAATGTGCATGGACAGATTTTAGACAACAGATCTAGTATCGTAAATGAAAAGCTGACATAGCACAAGAATGTGGAAAATCGTCAGCCAACCAAAAGAATGTGGGTTACATGTCTTTGTAACGACATATTTTATAGCAAATGCACATATACCAAAGATTTTGCAACAACAAACATAACACATTTTATTTTATTTTTTTTGGGCCCCCGCGCCCCGGAAACTCCTGTTTCCCACCACTAAAAACCCACCCCAACCGTTTCCTCACAAGATGTAACCCTTTACTCCACCCACACGTACATGTTCTGTATGGTTTGTCAATGTAAAACCTTTGGTATATGTGAATGCCGACATGCAATTTTCGTTATAAAGATTGGATACCAAGGATGTGGGTAAAGATATATCTTTCTGTTGCTTTTTCAACAAATTCAAAATTATCCAAACACAGTTACATCACGATCATCTTCAGAAATCATACCAATATTTTTTTTTATTGATTTAGTTGGAAAAATTCAACTTTACAATATTTTATAACTAAATTATATACAAATAAATATCATGTTTTTTGTTTCTTTTTTTCCCAACTCTACTTGACCAAAAGACAATTCCAGTAACAACACATCAATGATAATAATAAAAGCAATAATCTCATAGTAAAAAAGTAAGAAAAAAAAGAAATAAACAATCACATAATTAATCATATACTCAACCTAAAGTGCTTATACTGGTTTTCTATGAGTGTGTAGGTGCTAGGTGGTTATGTCTCATTTAAATTCAGAGATTGTAAGAATGCAATTGCTCCAAGTCTCACAGATGTTAAGTATCCATTATGTATCAATTCCCACAAATGTTCTTGATTGAGTACTCGATAATCTTTTGTAGGGAGGATCAGATGTAAGACCCTCCTATCATTTAAACTAGGACACTCTGCCATTATGAGTCTAAGGGTCTCTTTTTGAACGTTTTTCTTACAATATCAACATATATTCTCACTTGCAGAAATTCATTTACATGTAGCTTTTACTTCATTAGTTGACCATAAATTGAAGCACAATCTGATGAAATCTCCTCTGTGAGCAACCGAGGGAGATTTAAGAATATATTGCTCAGGTGTACTATATTTCTTCATTTGAAAGAGATTATCCTTAAAATCAGCATACATCTAGCATTTTGTCATATTCTTTATCCAATCAGCCTGGACGATCTTTGTTTTGGCTCTGACTTGATTTTGTAATAATTCCAATAGGGTCAGATCAGCCTCTGCCATTGTTTGTGTAACCAACTGTCTCCATTTAGAAATAATGCAGTCTTTAAAGGAAAAAATATAGTTAGTCAGTGCCCCTATTATTGTTACTTCCTGATGGGCCATGATACACTTCCTGAATAACGTCACAAACTGCCACAAATATTGTGTGTAAAGTGAGATAAGACCTACTTCATATCTTAGCCATGCCACAGGTACGCATTTTGGTAAATGCAGAACGCACCGCCAAAATGTAGCTTCTAATTTCGACCAGAAGTTTTCTGATATTATTGGCTTAGTTTCAGAAGCATAAAGCAAAACTGGAGAAGCCTTTTGTAAGTAGTATATAATGGCCAGCTTATGTCATGATCCCTCGATCACGCCCCTTTTGATCCTCCTGGTCCCTGCCACGTCGCGGGTTACTCGCTGTAGTACACCCAACATGGCCGTATTCACAGAACGCGGTCTATCGACCTTTACGTCCATGCAGCACGTTCCATAAGTTAACCACGCCCCTGCGGCTCCGCGCGTCTCAACGCTATCGTTAGCTGAGGCTAGACGTGCGTCACGTTGTGCTCCTGGAACTGAGTTGCTGCTCTAATTCCCGGACCCACTCCTTCTCCTTCCCTTTCCTTGAACCTGTTTCTTTCTGCGTTCCGCGCACACCTCCCCCGTGTGCGCTCTTCCTTCCTAGTCTTCCTGGAGTTTCCTTGATCCTGGACGAAGAAACTGAACGAATCCTGGAATCCGACGACGGCCGAGCGGGCTTATACAAAATCCGAACAGCACGGAAGAAAACCCCGGCGAAGGATCCCACAAGGCAACATAAACAGGTGAGAAAACACGAAACCTGTGACAGATTGAGATGCCACCTGACTGAATTCGACACAGACATGGAAGCCGCCATCCAGGACCTTATGCATGGCATGCAAGAGCTGACGTCCGAAGTGAAAAATTTAAAGGTAGAGTACACCGCCTTAAAGCAATTGGTGTTGTCCCGTGAATCCGCTACGAAAGAGAGTGTAATACTGGGCGGCGTTGTTGATAAATATGATGGTTCCGCAAAGAGCCTTTGTGTATTCCTTGACTCATGTTTGGTCCACTTTACTTTCAAGCCTTATTATTTTTCTATGCCCAGGGCTAAGGTGGGCTTTATTATTTTGCATCTTTACGGCAATGCCTTGACCTGGGCCACCCCACTGGTTAACTCTGGGGATTCTCTCCTGGATGATTACGATGGCTTCATACAGGCCTTTAAAACCATGTTTGACCGCCCAGAGCAGGTCTACAGTGCCCAGGAACGTCTACTCGACTTTCAACAAGGAACTCAGGATATGCTTACTTATGTCACACGCTTCAAACATCTGGCTAAAGAAGCGGATTGGTCCTTTGAAGCTTGTTTTACCCTATTTCGAAGAAGGCTAAACGAAGGCATCAAGGATGAACTAGCCAGAGTGGCACGCCCAAGTTATTATCAGGCCCTAATGGATTTTGCCCTGCAGATTGACTTTCGCATTCAGGAGAGGAAGGCAGAGAAAAAGAATAGCAAGTCACCACTCCAGAAGAACCCCATTGGGATACTCTCGAACCCCGAAGGTATTTCCACTTCAAGTAACGAGCCTGAACCTATGCAGCTAGGGGCATTCCGTGGACCCATATCCTCCCAAGAAAGAATGCGTAGGATCCATACCGGGTTGTGTATGTATTGTGCATCAGACAAACATTTAGTGAGAGAGTGCCCAATAGCCCCCCCACGGCGCTCGGGAAACGGCAGCTCCCGATCCTAAATGGAGCACAGGTTTGGGAGAGAGATGCCTGCTCCACATCAATTCCATCCTTGAACTCTCCTGGACAAAATTCTTTGATGATTTTACAGGCCTTCTTATCGCCATCCAAGAAGGAAACGCATCCCATCCTGGCACTGGTGGACTGTGGAGCTATGGGGATTTTCATAGACCAAGAATGGATTCTTAAACACCAAATTCCTTGCGAATTCCGGACTATCATGCAACCTGTAGAAGCTATTGATGGAAGACCCCTTTCTTCAGGACCCATAACCCTTCAGACCAAGGACGTCAAACTTCCCATAAACCACCATCGAGAAAGGATAAAATTTGACATCATCAAGTCGGCCCACTACCCAATGGTTTTGGGAATGCCCTGGCTTCAAAAACACAATCCGTACATCAATTGGGCAGTGGGTTCCTTGTTCCTGGGCTCAGAATTTTGTATGTCCCACTGTTTATTGTGAGACCTTGCTCCAACACCATCAGAAGGACCTCCTACGAATCACCAAGGTACAATCTCTGTCTCAAACATTATCCAGGTTCCGGATATATACCAGGAATACTCTGATGTCTTCTCCTCTGCCATTGTCCAGGCGTTACCTCCCCATAGACCAGAAGACTGTGCTATAGAAACTGACCCCTCCGCTGTAATTCCCTTTGGGAGGATGTTCATTTTATCCGAACATGAAAAAAAAGCCCTTCGAGAATACCTGGATCCTAATCTTGCAAATTGCACCATACGACCCTCTAAATCCCCAGCAGGGGCCTCACTGTTTTTTGTTCCTAAGAAAGACACCAAGGAACTCAGACCGTGTCTGGACTATCAAGGTTTAAATCAATGCACCCTTAAGGATTGCTATCCGTTACCCTTGATCTCGGACAGTCTGGAGGCAGTAAGGGGCACAGTTGTTTTCACCAAGTTGGATCTCAGGTTTGCCTACCATCTGATTCGCATTAGGGCAGGAGACGAGTGGAAAATGGCCTTTAGAACACCATTTGGTCATTATGAATACTTGGTCATGTCTTTTGGACTTGCTAATGCCCCGGCGGTCTTCCAACGCTTCATGGATAGGGTGTTCTCAGACATGCTATTCCTTTTTGTGATTGTCTATCTGGACGCTATCCTAATATTTTCGAAGGACATTTCCAAGCATGAAGAACATGTAAAGGCAGTGTTACAACGACTACACGAAAACAAGCTCCTGGCAAAGCCCGAGAAATGCATCTTCCATGCTTCTACTGTACACTACCTAGGATTTGTCCTTAGTCCAGAAGGCATTGGAATGGATCAATCCAAGGTTAAAGCTATATTATCCTGGTCAAGGCCCACCTCTGTGAAACAAATCCAGTCTTTGCTGGGGTTAGCTAATTTCTACAGGAAATTCATACCTTCCTTTTCCGAGATAGTCCAACCAATCATTGTCCTGTTAAAGAAATATGTTCCCTTCCTTTGGACCACAGCTCAAGAGGAGGCCTTCCAATGGTTGAAGACTGAGTTTACTCCCATCCTGGCTCAACCTGATGTCAAGCGACCATTCATAGTGGAGACAGATGCCTCCAGTTACGCTATTGGAGCCGTCCTCAAACAGCTATTCGGGGACAGGATGGAACACCCCATTGCTTACCTTTCTCGGACATTAACTCCCAGTGAAACCCATTACTCAGTCTTGGAAAAGTAACTGCTGGCCATCCGTCAAGCCTTCACCGAGTGGCGTCATCTACTCCTCGGAGTGAAACATCCTATCCAGGTCCTCACGGACCATCGAAACCTACAAGTACTGCAGGCCTTGGAATGTAGGAACAGCCGTCAAGCTCGGTCGGCCTTCTTCTTTGCCCAATACCAGTTCCAGATTCACCACGTTCCCGGGACACAAAATCTAATAGCTGACACCCTCTCTCGACGTCCAGACTATGAACCTGCGGAAGATCGGGCATATCCCAAGATGTTTCCCCAAACAATATTTGTAGCTCAAGCAAACAATCTCCTAGAAGACATTCGTATCCAAACTCAGACTTCAGAACTCTGGAAGGATCCTTCGAAAAGGACTCAATGGGATCTGAGAACCCAGGACGGATACCTGTTTAAAAATAACAGCCTGGTCATTCCCACACAGAATCTACAACAAAAGATAATAAACCTCTGCCATGATACCCTTCACTCTGGTCATCGCGGCATTTCCAACACCCTCCGTCTAATACAAAGACAATTCTGGTGGCCCAGAATGAAGGCTGACGTTCAACTGTACGTGCAATCTTGTTCTGTCTGTAATCAAAACAAACATGACAACCAGAAACCAGCAGGACTCTTATTACAGCCTACACCACCAACAAGACCTACAGATTTTATTGTAGAATTACCACCATCCAGAGGGTACACCACTATCATGGTCACCATTGACTTGTTCACTCATATGGCCCATTTTACACCTCTGTATAAGTTACCATCCTCATCAGAACTTGCTGGAATCTTCCTGGAACACATCTTCCGACTGCATGGAGTTCCTTCCAAGATTATATCGGACAGAGGACCACAGTATATCTCTCAATTTTGGAAACACCTCTGCAGGATACTAGGAATCCAACGAGCCCTCTCCTCAGGATATCATCCCCAAACCAATGGAGTCACAGAACGAGTGAATCAAACCCTGAACAGTACCTTTGTTGTTTTTCTACTAAGGTCCAGGATGATTGGTCGCTTCTGATACCAGTGGCAGAATTTGCCTACAACAATTCGGACCATTCGGCTTTTAAAACCAGCCCCTTTTTTTGCAGCCATGGATTCCACCCTGCGGTACTACCTTCAGTCCTTCCGCACCCTACACCAGTTCCAACAGTCGATTCCTGGATTGAAACACTCATCAATGTACAGAGAGAAGCCAAGGAACATCTAGAAAGAGCACAGATCCAAACTAAGCACTATGCAGATTCGAGGAGAAGGCCAGGGCCTTCTTATACCATTGTGGATAAAGTATGGCTATCCTCGAAGCTACTGCCCTGAAATCTCAGACCGAATAAGTTGGCTCCTCGATATTATGGGCCTTTTCCTATAAAAGAAGTCATTAACCCTGTGGCCTTTCGACTTAAACTACCAGACTCCTGGAAGAAAATCAATCCAGTTTTTCACAATCTCTATTGAAGCCTTACATCCAAACCACCCGGACTAATCTTAGACCCAGTCCTGTGGTTGTCAATGAGCAGCTAGAATATGAAGTGTCTCGAATATGTGACTCCAGATATAGACGAGGACAACTTCAATACCTGGTGGAATGGAAGGGCTATCCACCCAGTGAACATACCTGGGAACCAGTCTCAAACCTAAACTCCCCCAGATTGCTCAAAAAGTTCCATCTAATACATCCAGGCAAACCCAGTGGAACGAGTTTTAGAAGGGGGCATGCTGTCATGATCCATCGATCACGCCCCTTTTGGTCCTTCTGGTCAGTGGCACGTCAGGGGTTACTCGCTGTAGTACACCCAACATGGCCATATTCACAGAACGCGGTCTATCGACCTTTACATCCATGCAGCACATTCCATAAATTAACCACGCCCCTGTGGCTCCGCGCGTCTCAACGCTATCGTTAGCTGAGACTAGACGTGCGTCGCGTTGTGCTCCTGGAACTGAGTTGCTGCCCTAATTCCCGGACCCACTCCTTCTCCTTCCCTTTCCTTGTACCTGTTTCTTTCCACGTTCCGCGCACACCTCCCCCGTGTGCTCTCCTCCTTCCTGGTCTTCCTGGAGTTTCCTTGATCCCGGATGAAGAAGCTGAACGAATCCTGGAATCCGACGACGGCCGAGCGGGCTTATACAAGACCCGAACAGCACGGAAGAAAACCCGGCGAAGGATCCCGCAAGGCAACATGAACAGGTGAGAAAACACAAAACCTGTGACAGCTTAACTGAAAATTTGCTGTATTTGGCGTGAATAATCTGGGCTTGCGAAATAGTACAAATAGGCTTACTTTTCAAGTGGTCCTTGTATTGTGTCAAGTCCTTTTTATCACAGATGTCAATTCCTAGATACGTATATCGTTGGACACAATCTAATTGCACATTTTCAAGACACCGCTTGCCGCTTTTATTCTTGGATTTTCTGTTTTCATTGAATATCATTATTTTGGTCTTTGCCAAATGTATGTACAAGAGATTCTCTTGAACATACACAGCTAAAGCGTTCAACATTCTTTACAATCCCTGTGGCGTTTTTGAGATTAAAACTAAATCATCTACATACAACAGGGTGCTTACTTTTTACCTGCCAGTTTTGGTGAGTCAGTCATAATGTTCAAAAAAGTTTCACCCGCATCAGAAATAAAGAAATTAAATAGAGCAGAGGCAAGCGTGCAACCTTGCCTCAGTCCCCTGTATGTAGCAATTGCAGATGTTAAATTTCCTTCTTGTGTTAATCTGACTTGAATTTTATTATCAGTATGTATATCATTGATAAGAGACACTAAGTACAATGGACAGTTTAGTTGACATAATTTTCTGATTAGTATGGACCTCGAGATCAATGTAAGTATCAACTTAATGATGCTTACATCGATTGTAACCCATCACGTGGCTCTAAAACAACCTCTCTATATGGTATTCGTTGAACTACGGGCCACATTCGGTTCAGTCTCGTGGTCCATACTAATCAGAAAATTATGTCAACTAAACTGTCCATTGTACTTAGTGTCTCTTATCAATGATATACATACTGATAATACAATTCAAGTCAGATTAACACAAGAAGGAAATTCCCAAGCCAGAACAAATCCCATCTGATTAGGATCTCGGTGTGCTTGTTTCAATGTCCACCTGTTAAGATCTCTCAGAATGAACTTTGAAAAGTTTTTGCCGGGTACATCAAGTAGGGCGATCGGTCTATAGTTGTTCGGACAAGACCGATCGCCCTTCTTGTATATGGGAACAACAATGGAGTATCGCCAGGAGCTGGGTATTGTACTTGATTTTATAACTTGTTCAAATATGTTGTGCAATATTCTGGCCCACAGCTCCAGATTTTCTTTGAGCATATTGTTATTCAACCCATCAGGGCCAGGTGCCCTTGAGCCACTCAGTTTGCTAATATAGAACAGAGTGTCTTCTTCAGAGACTAGCAAACCCTTATAATTGGATTGTTTCAAAATTGGTTTGCTTTTTTCAAACGTTGGCGGAGCATACCATTCAGAGAAATTGGTAGTGCATTGATTTTCATTCACTCTGTTTACCAGCACCGCAGGTTGTGAAAAATGGGTAGCAGCATTGAGCAGGGTCCAAATTTGGGCTGTGCTTTTAGATGCTATTGCTTTTAGCATACATTCCCCATCCGATTGATATCATTGAATTCAATGAGATTTAATCCAATTTTTATAACTGCAATTGAGAACTCGAATTTGTTTTTCTTTGTCTTCACAATTCAATGTTAGAACTCATTTTTCATCTACTCAAAGTTTAGCTTTTTTAATTTGCACTTGTTCATCATATTCACATCTAAGAGTAGAATAGGCATGTGCTTTAATAGTTGCATGTACTTTATATAGCTGCAGATAAGCTGTATATCGTTGGCTACTTCAATCAACTTCCAAGGACCCCTGCTCGATGTTAATATTCAATGATGTCAACATTGTTTTATTCCATCAAAATCTCATTCTAGATCTCATTTTTGGTTTCTAGCAACCATCGAAGTACCAATAAATTATGGTCACTATAAAGTTGGTGTACCACTTTAAATTCCCTGATTCTGTTGAATGTATTTATGTCAACATCTATGATGGAAGAGCTTCCGCCCAGTTGCCTAGTGGTCTGAGGCAGAAAATCCCCCACCATCGATCCATTGCATCGAACAATATTTCTTTCTTTCATTAATGTTATCCATTTTCCACACATCAAATCTTTGGTATTGGATTTGATGTTACTTTCATAAGATATTAATTGCAAATTTAAGTCCTCCGTCAGCATAATGTTAATTATCTGTGGAGTAGTAGCTATTTGATTTAATACATTTTCTACATCAATCATGAACTTTTTATCAGTTATACCAGCAGGGTTTCTGTAGATGTTAATTAAGCCAACAGTCCTCCTGGATAGAATATTTTGACCAACTGCAAGTATAAGTTTGGGGTATCACAGGGAAGAATATGTAAACCCTTATTGTTCTTGATTGCTACTAAAAGACCAGAGGAAGGTCTACCTTTAGCATTCACCTTCACCAAATGAGTATGATTTTCCCACACTGGCTTCTCCGTTAGCCATGTTTCTTGCATTGTGATAATATCAAAATCACCCAAGAATTCAGAATTCTGCACTGGCTCCCAAAAAATTTGAATAACCACATATATTCCAACTGGCTATTGACAACTCATTTTTTTGAATTAGCGGGGATGGTTATGAATGATAATTCATCATCCGTTCAGATTACTCATTTAGATTATATGAAGATGATTGTCCTTGCTTATCATTCTTTAGCACATTGCTCATTTAATTGGGTGCTAACATTTCTGTTTTTTTCCACCCTTTTCTGCTCTCCTTGGCTAGGACTTTTAGTGGGATCAAGTGCCAGTAAGAAACCTACGGCAAACAGTTCCATGCAGGCTTGCCACAATAAATTCTTGACGACATTGGATTGAATCCATAATCGCACAATTGACAAGTTATCTTGATTTAAAAACTCAACATGTTCGATGTCAAATGAATTAACATCTTGGCAATGTTGAGATTTCTTCAAATATTGCCATGACGCTTTTTCGGTTCAAATCCTATGTACCATAAGGTGACCCTCGACACTTTAGAATAAACTGATGATAGTTATTCCAGTGGTCAGCTGTGTGATCATGATGTAACAATGAGGAAATCTGTTTTTTACTCTACTTGCAACGGTTTTCCATTCACCAGACTGTAAATCTGCGTTCTTTAAGGCATGTGGTGTTCGCTCAACTATGGCTTGTTTCTTAGTATTCTGAAATTCAGTTGATAATTTATACTCATTGTATCTCTGATTCTCTTGCTTCATTATGTGGTCTTCTAGCGCTTTCGCCATTAGGCCTTCAGTATTTGGTGGCTGTATTTCCCTTGGTGTGTGGAGGTGATTTTTAATGTCTTCTACAGTTTTCTGAACATGACTACTTGAGGCTATTTCAATATTAGCAACCTCTTGATCATACTTTACTTGATCATTCATACAATTAATGTTGGTTTCAGTCTGACTCTTTGTATGACTATTTATATTTGGCAACTGTATAGACTCTTTAGATGGTTTTAACATCATCTGTACTTGGGATTTGGAAATCGCTGGGGTTTGTTGGTTAGCAGAAGCTGCTTCACCCATTATCTTATCAAGACTAGATGACTGTAAATTATGTTGTCTTATTGTAGGATCTACTATCTGTTGTTGTACTTTTAGATAGTTTTGAACCGATTTGTCAATCAAGGCTCTCACATTCACTAAAATATCTTCTGTTGTCATTACTTTATTTGTATTTAGTATGGGTGGTTCTTTCGTTAGATCTATTGATTTTTGAGTTGTTATCTGTATTGCATTGAAGGACTGAGCTTGAGATCTTTGTGTCTCAGGTTTAGACTCTACAATAGCCGACACCAAATAATTTAATGGCGAGTAGTTGCTCACGACCATTGTAGGCACCTCCATATTCAATTTATCACTAGTTGGACTTTCTATTATCTTTCTAATCACTTGTGTGTTTGTATTTGAATGGGCTGATTGTACACATATTCTCTTCACAAAGTGCTTGATGATGGCTCTCGAATGAGTTAGCCTGCTTTTATGATTTTTGTTTTTTTTCCCAATTAGTGCCTGTTCTCTGTTTTTTTTCTTTTATTTAAATACACCATCGTGATTAGGTTGTCAGTGATCAAGTTTTCTTTTGTGGATAGTTTATCAATTTCATGCATTTTCTGTCTTTGTAATGTTGTTACTTGTTCTTCGGGTGTAGCAGTTGGTGATTTATTTCTTTCAGCATCCCCTATAATTTCGGCAAAAGCTGGAAGTGAACTTTCAAAGTGAGATGCAACACAATGTATAACTTCTCTCTCAGAGGACGGAGAATCACTCACAGATTTGTTCAAGGAATCAACTTTCACCCAATTTGGTCTGACTTTTAACTCTCGTTCTCCATTAATTTGATTTTGATTGATATGAGCATTTCGTCTACCAAATTGGTATGTCCCTTGTCTCTTACCAAATCACTCATCCAAGAAACCAAATCAATTATTTTTCAATTGATGTAACAATTTGTCATTTAAAGTATCAAATAATTTTGTCAAGGTTTTAATTGTCAATTGCATCACCTTAAGTGTAATTTCTAATAATACTATTTGTGATTGTACCGGAGAAGAACTTACCTTTTTAAACTCAAAAGGTTATTCTATTTGCGATGAATGACTTGGTATTTGAATTATATTGGACACATTTTGATTTTGCTCATGATTTTAAAATAGCTCAGGAGATTGTTATAGGCTATTTTCTTTCAATGCCATTAATTAAATTGACGCTATTATTGAAATGTTTCCTACAAATTGGTCAGGTGTAGACATTGTTGGATTTTGTAAAGATAATTTCTGTTTGTGTAACAGTTAGGTAATTTTTCCCATCTTGTGAAGCTAGATCATTTATATCAGAACTTGATGGTATTGCAGTTAGTTGTTCACTCAATATCATCTGTGTATCTGTAATTGACTCAGAACATCACAATTATGTACCATAGTTATTTTTGACATAGTCCTTTTAACAATGCCATCTAATTGAGAACATAAATTGTTTCGGGTTACACAAAAGTCTCTGATATCTCCAACACATACTTTCTTGTCACTTAATGAATTCCCTTGACCCAACAACTTGCGTTTCAAAGCATTTATAGGTGTTTGTTTTATTGGAGTAGATTTCAGAGTCATCGTAGCAGCTGTAGTAACCATATTTTTAGGCATTCCTGTCTTTAAAGAATATATTTGGGCCATTTCTCTAGGACCTTGATGATGTTGTTGTTTATAGTAGGCGAAGTTAAGGGTAGTTCAAAAAGCCACAATGCTCCACAGTCACTGACAATGTTTGTTGTTTTCCAAAAGAAATAGATCAAGTTACAAAATTTAAGCTTTGAAGCAGTTCAAAGAGCAACAAGGCTCCGCAGTCACTGCTAGAGAACGTTATTTAGTTACAGAAGAATGCTTGCATAATTGATTGACCATCAAGCACGGAATCCACGGTGGTTCAAAGAGCAATAACGCAAGAAAGCTCTGAAGTCACTGCCAACTCCTGTTGTTTTTCTTTTAAGAATAAATCACTCCTGCTTTTAAAACAAGCTTTCACTCAATCAGGGTTCAAAGAGCATCGATGGCTCTCCAGTCACCTCTGATTTCTTTATGTTTGTGTCGCTGTTTTCATTCGTGAGCAGGTTAAATTGGACACACTCCAAATATCAATGAAAACCAGATTCGCACACATATATATTCTGTTTCAATTGTCACAGTACATCAGGCTAACCAGTTTGCCCTATTCTTAATTAAAAGGCCCCAGACGAGCCGCTCCGTGGTCCTTAATCCACTATAATGCAGCGAGAGCCTGCAAGTTCTCTAAGTAATTAAAGTAATTATATGAAGTATTCAGGGGGCTTACTTATCAGAAGAGGGGCCTCCTGTCCTCCCTGCCGAACACCGCCAAACACAATCACTTGTGCTTCACTTCCACTTTGCTGCCGCTCGAAACAGCTGTAATGTTGAGCGGTCAGAGACCGGTAAGCAAAGCGGTAAAGGGGCCACTCTCAGCAGGCATATGATCTCACGTGTTTTCAGTTGGTGTATTTGTATCAGTTGCACTGTATCACTGCGAATCCTTTGCAGTAGATTACACATCCGGTGATTCAACGGAATAACAGTAAATAAAGGAGAGGGTGATTCACACACCGCCAAATACAATCTTTTCCGCCTCACTTCCGTTTCACTGCCACTCGAATCAGCTGTTATGTAGAGCAGGCGCAGACGTGTAAGCAAAGCATTAAAGGGGCCGCTCTCTACAGGCAGATGATCTCAACGTGTTTTCAGTTGGTGTATTTGTAACAGTTCCACTGTATCACCGCAAATCCTTTGAAATAGAGTACACCTCCGATGATTCAACCGAATAACAGTAAATAAAGGAGAGGGTGATTCACACACTGCCAAATACAATCTCTTCCGCCTCACTTCCGTTTCACTGCCACTCGAATCAGCTGTTATGTAGAGCAGGCGCGGACATGTAAGCAAAGCATTATAGGGGCCGATCTCTACAGGCAGATGATCTCAACGTGTTTTCAGTTGGTGTATTTGTAATAGTTCCACTGTATCACCGCAAATCCTTTCAAATAGAGTACACCTCCGATGATTCAACTGAATAACAGTAAATAAGGGAGAGGGCGATTCACACACTGCCAAACACAATCACTTGCCCCTCACAATTTTTAAAAGTTGTATATGCTAGAGCACACATTAGTAAACAAACCTCTAGTTCCAGGAAGGCAGGATCTCTCTCTTGTCCTCACTTTTGTAGTGTAATTAGCTGTTAATGCACAAGTTGGCCCTTTCCTGGCACCAGGAGACCACTGTAGGGACAGCTCACGCCTTGTGCTAATGCTAATCTCTGACAACCCCCATGCTCCTGTAAGGCATAGCCAGTAAAACCTGGATGAATAAAGAACAACTGTTTTTGCCACAGTTTAATCATTTAGCCATTGCATATAACTTTGTAGGAAAGTCAGAGAGAGTACCTTTATTTAGCAACAAGACAGATAGATAGACTTCAATCTCAAGATTGCAGTGTTATAGAGCTGCCCATAATATTGCCCACGTCAAACTCTTTCTTTCACTGTCAGCATGATTTTCTTCACCTTCCTGCAGCTGTTGCACCATCTCTATGCCAAGGTGAGGCACTTCAATGAATCCACACTCCAACTTCTATTTTTCTGTGCCTTGTTTCATTGCGAAGAAGCGTTTAAAGGGTTTCAGCATCACTCTGAAACAGACAGCTTGTTGTGCCTCAAATCCTCGTGAGTTATGCTGCTGGGGATGGGGGCATTTTTGCCTGTTGATGTGTGCCCTGTATAACAAGAATTTGTGGCTTTTGGGAGAAAGCTTGGTAGTTTTCTGGGAGAAACAAGCAGGGAGTCTAATGCTTGCCTCTATGAGCACCTGATGAATGTGTTGGCCTACCCCAGATGAACTCTGCCTCAATGGGAAAAACTACAGGCAGGCCACTAAGTGGAGCACGTGAGCATGTTAGAGTGAGGTTTGAAGCATTTCTCTGTCTGACCACCAACATAGTAAGGAAGGTGAAATGGGTGACTGTGACCTTTACATTTCAAGAAGCTCTCTCTGTGAACAAAACAGTGTTGCTTCACATAACTCTTAACATGTAGCCTAGAGTCATTCATGGATCTTTCATACTACCTATTTCCCTCATTGTTAATTTGCAGGTGCCTGTTTTGTTGCAGACTGGGTACAATTAATCTATTGAGCGAGCACCTTGTTTCATTGCGAAGAAGGCTCAGCAGGGTTTCAGTATCACCTTAAATTTCAAGAATCCCGCTCACTGAACCAAACGTGTAGCCTACGATGTCCATTATTGGATTTTCCAGACTGCCTATTGCCCTCATTGCTAATTTGCGCATTCCTGTTTTGTTGCTCATTGAGGGAGTAAAATAGAGATGAAAAGATTGAGTGAGAAAGAAACAAAGAAAGAAAGAAAGACAGAGAAAGAGAGAGAGGGGGAGAGAGAGATTGTCAATGGCAATATGAGCTAGTGAAATCAGACCTCTCTGCAAGAGGCTAGTGGGAGAAGTGCAAGGGAGCAAGATGTGTTGCCCCTCTGTGAACTCCTACCACATTTTACTGCACAAACAAATCCCCCACCAATGGGCACCACACATCAAGCCATTACCACATCAACCATGACTAAGTTCTGTTCTTTATCCCAATTCCACTCACCCACATCAGTGTCTAACCAGATTCAAAGCAATGTAGTCTTATCATACTTTATGCTCTTCCCTATGGATTACATACAATTAGTCAGTCTGTTCTCACTGCCATGCTGCACTGTGTCACTGGAAAGTGCTTAGCCACTCTCCCTCCTTCTCACCACTCCCAAAGGGTGTGGTGGTGGATGCCAGGTCAATAGCAGCGTCACTCTTTTGCACCGTAGGCTTTCTTATGCCACCAGTAAATGTGGTTCCTTGGGGCCACAGTTCCCTGGGCATGGTCCTTGTCATTTTATTCTGCCCGTCTTGACCCACATCCTATAGCCCTCAAGCTCTGGCTCTTTCGCTTGATGGTCTTTCTTGGTGGCAGGGCAAAATCATACCCAGTACCACTTGGAATGTGCAAAAGGGGTATGAGAATCTGCTCCAGGGGGTCCAGTTGTGCTTGACTTGCACACTTTGCCATTGTAGAAACAGCAAGGAATACTTCACCATGACCCCGCACCCTCCTCTACATGTTACTCCTCCTCCACATCAATTGCTTGAGCATTTCTAAAGGATTGTCCTTGTCCTGAGCCTTCTGCTGATGCCCCCCCTCCCTCATCCTGAGTAGCACCCACCCGCAGCTGGGTGGAAACCCCTTCCTCCCCAATGCCCCCACCCAGACCGGAACCTCCCTGTATTCCCCCCCAGAGTGCTTGTGGCAGACAGTTCCACATGAGGGTTATACCCTTCTGCTACTCCAGTGGCCGTGCCTCTTTGGTGGCATGCACAGGAAGCCCTGCCTCCCCCCAGTCTGTGGGGATGTCCACAGGAGGCCCTGCCACACCAGCCTCTATACTACTAGTTAGGGACTCCTATCACAAACCTGTCTCTTCCCCACTCTTTCCACTGAGTCTCCCTCAATGTCTCAGCCTGCCCCCCACTGACTCTGAGGACTGGCAATGCAGATTGGCCTAGGCTTGTGAACACGCACCCACAATCAGCACACGGACCCCATCATTTCATCCTTCATGAGGGAATCTCCTCCTCCTGCCAAAAGAAAAAGAGATCCTCCTAATTAATCTCTTCTCCAACCATCTTGTGTATAGGCGCGTTATAAATGCCATATCATATCATATCATATCATCTTGCACTTCCCATCCCCGTGTTCCATGCACAAACTCAAATGGGAACGGCAAAGCTGAGTGAGAGTCGTGTGTGAGTGCGCTGTGAGAATCCAAATTAGTCCTCATAATCCCAAGAACCAAATCACAACCTCTTTATAATAAGTAAAAAACTTTAAAACACTAATACAATCAGCAATGTGTGACAAACCAACAGATCACCATCTGGGGAAGTGCGAAGACAGCAAGAAACACGTAAGGTGAAAATGGGAAAGGACAAACTGTTTTTGTGTGGTTTGTCTTTCTTTGAAGATGGGATTAGGGACTGGAAAGTTTTATTGCTTTTTTATACATTGTAAAAAGGAACACAAAGGGGAAAGGACACAAAAGCGAAAGTATCACATTTTCCCCCGTTTTTATATAAAGGAAACTAACACCACACTATCATCACACTGAACAAATGCTAAAACGATGGACCACACACATTTCTCACAAAATCACTATGAAAACCAAGAAACCAGATAAAATGTCAACACCAATTAGCTAAAGTCCCAGAAAACTATCAAAATCCCAGCTGTTGAGCTCCGAAAACTCTCAAAACACCCATGAGTCTTCCCTGTGTACTGCTTTCCTCACAGCTTATTAAAACCCAGAAAGGAACAGGAAGTATGATTTTCCATATATAGGGGTTCAACCTTCCTTACCAAGAATGTAGGTCTCTGATTGGTTCAACAAACTGGAGACAATATATGGATGAATCAGCCTGATTGGTTGCCCATACTTGACAAATAATGATGTATGGTAGTTCGAGCTCTTCATACATGTGTAATGGTATGGATGGAAAAGGAAGGCAGGGAGATAAGAATCTGATGTTTAGTGTTTTGCTGATTGCCAGTGATGTTTGACCTGCCATACAGTTGACCAAATGTTTGAGCTAGATTTCAAGCTAGAACCCACTCAGACCCGGAACAATTCTCTTATGAAGCAGTGGCATGATCAGTACGTGTTATGGTGTAAGCAGGCTGCAGACAGTGACAGGGTAGGTAATGAATAGGGACCCACTTCCATGTAATGGAAGTGAGCTACTTTTTGTACAGCAGCTTAAACAGCCATCGCATTTCACATATTCCTCTGTAACAGCAAAAGTAGATACCCTCTAGTGGGGCATGCTGGCAGAAGATTTGTATTTGTATTTGTATTTATTGTATTTATATAGCACATTAATCCAAAGCTGTTTACATTATAAAAACAGAATACATAGAACATTATAACAGTAGAAGCAATTTGCATCATGAATCAAAACAATAAAAAACTGTAAGTAGAGCAATTAATCTGTGAGTGAAGAGGGAAGTGGTGAGGAAGGGAAGGAGGAGGGGAACAGAAGGGGTATAAGGGTGAAAATAAAGGATGGTAAGAGGCAGGGTAGAGAGGTTCATAGGAAAGATGCGAGGGGAGGAAACAGAATAAGAGGTGGGGAAGGTTTCATGGTGGAGAATGGAGAAGGAGAGATTTCATGGAATTGCGGAAGGAGGAAAAGCTAGGTATAGAGCGGGTTGATAGAGGTAAAAAGTTTCAGTGCAGGGGGCTAGGAGCTGAAAGGAGCGGAAACGGGAGGAGGCACATGGGGAAGGAGGGACAGTGAGAAGGAAGTGGTCAGCGGAACAAAGGGAAGGAGTGTAGAAAGAGAGAAGAGATAAGGGGGAGCAAGATCATGGAGAGATTTAAAGACTAGACAGATGAAATGAAATTTAAGTTGGGAGTGAAAGGGAAGCCAGCCAAGGAAGGAAAGCGAAGAAGAAATGGAGTCATGAGGGGCAAGGAGACAGAGGGTCTCTGAGTGGCAAATAGTTTTGAGGGGGCAAGATGAGAAGCAGGTTGTCCAAAGAGTAAAGTGGAGCAATAGAAGAGGCGAGAGAAGATAAGAGAGGAGATTAAAAGTTTAGTACCATGGAAGGTGAGAAGAGGAGCAGACTTTTGAGAATATTGAAAAGCTGGTAGCGACAGGCAGGAGAGGTGAGAGAAATATGGCGGGAAGAGGAGAGGGAGGAGTCGAAGTGAATGCCTAGATTGCGAGCATGGGCAGAGATAGGAAGATTTGAGGGGGCAAAGTGAATGAAAGGTGGAGGAGAGGGAGGGGGAAGAGTGTTGGAGGAAAAGAATAAGACTTCAGTCTTATCAGTATTGAGAGAAAGAAAGTGGAATGACATCCAGTTTTTAATGGCAGTAAGGCAGGAAGAGAGTTTAAGGAGGAGGTCAGAGGAGAAGGAAGAGAAGTAAAGGAAGAGTTGGGTGTCATCAGTATAGCAATGTTGAGAAATACCGAATGAGGAGATAACAGGGGCAAGGAGAGAGGTGTAAAGAGAGAATATGAAAAGGGCCGAGAACCGAACCCTGTGGTACGCCGTATTCCAGAGGGAGGGTAGACGAGGAACAACCACCCCAGGAGACAGTGAATGAGCAGGAGGAGAGGTTGGAAAACAGATTGAGAGGGGGGTAGGAGAGAGAAATTAGTGACAAAGGCTGAGAGTTGGGAGTAGGCGAGGTGTTTAAGTAGTTTAGAAAGGAATGGGAGAAGAGAGATTGGACGTTAGTTAGAGGTAAGAAGGGGATAAGCAGAAGGTTTCTTCAGAATAGGTATGATAGTGGCATGCTTAAATGCGGAGGGGAAGGTAGCTGAGAAAAGGCTGGTGTTGAAGAAGGAAGTTAGGTAAGGAATGATAAGAGGGTAGATCTTAGGGATAAGGGGTGTGGGGAGAGGGTTAGTTGGGGCAGACGTAGGGTGGACTTTGGACAGGAGCAGGGACACGTCAGAAGGGGAGACAGGCGAGAAGTCAGACAAGCAGGTTTTAGGTGAAAAGGGAGGAGAGGAAGGGGGAGTAGGGAGAGCAGTTACTTTTTTGTAGAAGAGAAAGAATCTTGGAGGAGAAGAAGTTTGCGAAGTCAGAAGGAGAAATGTTGGAAGAAACTGAAGGGTCAGGGTTAGCAGGGGAAAGAAGACGAGAAAGGGTTTGAAAGATACAGCGAGGGTGAGAGGCTTGGGTTTAGAGAAGATTAGAATAGTAGGAACATTTAGCAGAGTTAAGGCATGAGTCTTAAAGAGAATGGTAAGAGAAATATGAGGTTTGGTTGGATTGTGAGGGGAATTTGAGCCAGAGTCACTTGAGAAGTCGAAGGCAAGAACGCACGGAGAGGAGTTGAGGAGAAAGCCATGGTTGAGAGGGTTTACGAGTAGGACGGAAAGAGGAGGGGGGTAAAGGAGATCAAGAGTGGAGGAGATAGAAGAGGAAAGAGTGGATAGAGCTTCATTGGCCGAAAGAGAAGAGACATCAGGGAGTGGGGGAAGAGAGGAAGAGCAAGTGTTTAAAAAGAGAGACGGGTTAAAGTCGCAAAGGTCATGTCGAGAGAAGAAGGTAGGGGAGGGTATAGGAGAAGATGAATGGGGAAGTGGAGTAAGGGAAAAGGAAGGTAAAGCATGGTCAGAGAGAGATAGATAGGTAGTGTAGAGACAGTAGAAGAGGGGTAGGTTGAGTTGAAGATAAGGTCAGGAGTGGAGCCAGAAGAGTGAGTAGGAGAAGAAGGGAGAGGGGAAAGGAGATAGGAGTCAAGGATGGAGAAAAGATGGTAGGGTTGAGGTGGAGTAGGGCGGTGAAGATTAAAGTCGCCAAGTACAGTTAGAGGAGAGGGGGAGGGAGAGATAAGTGAAAGGTGGTGATCAAGGTCATCGTAGAAGGAAGAAAGGGGGCCAGGTGGCAGAATGGATGATTACAAAGGAGGTAGGGTGAGGGGAAGTAAAAGATTTGTATAGGTATTCGAAGGAAGGCAAGGTAGGGAGAGGCAGTGAGGAGATAGAAGAAAGGGATCTAGGGCAGAAAAGAAGGCCAATGCCACCGCCACGACCTGAAGAGCAAGAGATATGAGAGAAGGATGAAGAGGAGGTGGTGAGAGAAGCAGGAACAGTAGAGTTGTGAGGAGGGATCCAGGTTTCCTCAAACATAGGAAATGCAGGTTAAGATGAAGGAACATGTCCAAAACAGCTGCGGGCTTATTGAAGAGGGATCTGGTGTTCCAGAGAGCAATGTTGATAAGGCTGGAGGGATGAACAATAGGGGGGTAGGTAAGGTTAGGACGGTGAGGGAGGGTAGGTATGGAGAGGGAAGAGTGGGGAATGGTCATGAGTAAGAGGGAGGTGGAGAATAGGAGAGGAAGGGGATAGGTGAGAGAGGGGAAGAAGGAGGCGGAAGAGTAGTGAGGATGGGGAGAGAGGAATCTGGCAAAACGCATAACATAGAGGCGGAGAGTGGTATGGTGAAGATGTACTAAAAAGGGAGAAAAGTTGAGCAAGGTGTATAGAGAAAGGAGAAGGGAGAAAAGTGAAAGCGTCAAATGGGGAGATAAGTCAATCAGGACCAGGGTGAGTGAACCTAGGATCAGAGGTCACAGGAGGGGAGGGAGGTGGGTGATTGAGTGAAAAGAGGTGGAGGGATAATGAGTGGAGCCGCAGTAGTGACTCAGTGAGGGTGATGAAGTACTAGCCAGGGATGACTTACTGGAGGATAAAAGCCAAGAGCAATGAAGGGGCAGCAGATACAGAAGCTTGTGGTATCAAGGTGGAAAGCAGGAGCTTGAGGAGGTGTGGCAGAGAACTTAAGATGGGTAAAGGGGGCTAGACATTGATGGGGATCCAGGAGAAACTGCAGTTGTCCTAGGTCGAGTCTTCAGAGGCGAGAGAAATCAGAGGCACAGTCTTTCCAATGATGGATGAAACCAATTAGAGTATGGATGGTGTAGTCGGAGCAGGAGTAGCACGGAAGAAGGGATCCTCAAGCAGGTAGCAGCTCATTTAGCCCATCCAGGAAGCCTCACAGGTGCAGCAGGCCGGAGCTGAGCAGGAGGAGAATGCTAAAGGTAGCCACCAGAAAGCAGGAGGGGGGTAGATTAAGTCAGAGCTGTAGATGGGAGTCTAGTGCTCATTACGGGGAAAAGACAGGAGGTGGAGTCTGCAATGTCAGCAAAGGAGGGCCCAAGGAATCCATAGGAACTGGAGCAAATCAGCACAGCTGCAGAGTTCCACTAGAATGGGAAACTGCTTTGAAGCAGGGAGGCCGCAGTGACCCACCAAGTAGAACCCCTCACACCTGCGTATGATGAAAGCGGGAGGCGAGCCTGGTCGACTGGAATTGAAGCCAGTTGATTGGAGCCAGGACCGGAGATGCAGGTAGAGGGTCTGAGTACGGGGAATGCCCGACAGGGCTGTGGCGGTCACACATAAATGGCCAAGTCAGACAGAGGAAGCAGGAGGAAGAGTGCTAATGCCGGTGGAGGAGGGCTCAATGAGGAATACCCAGCAGGGCTGCTGCAGCCACTCTCCGATGGTGGAGGCAGGCAGGAGGAGGAGGCAGGAGGAGTAGTCCTTAATGCCGGCAGAGGGCCAGATGAGGAATACCCAGCAGGGCTGCTGAAGCCACTCTCTGATGGTGGAGGCAGGCAGGAGGAGGAGTCCTTAATGCCGGCAGTGGAGAGCCTGATGGAGTCCACAGGGAGTAAAGAGGAACAACACGGCAGCCAAGTTCTGCTGGAGAGGGCAGACACTTCATAGCAGGAAGGCTGCAGTGATCCAATGAGCAGAAGTCCCGTATGTCCAGGCACGATGTAAGTGGAAGCTGGTTGCTTGGAATCAAACCAGCAGATTAGATACAGGACCGGAGATGCAGGCAGGCTCTGCGTATGAGGGAAGTCCAGCAGGGCTGTTGCAACTGCTGCTGCAACTGCTATCCAATCCGTTTGCCCGCAAGTGATGGAGGCGGGTAGGGGAGAGCCGCTGACAGATGTGCGTGTGGGATGTTTTTACACCACTGGTCCAGGCCCTGCAAAATTCCTGTGCACTGCTTGCATCAGGAACATTAGAATGGCCGCTGGAAAGCATTATGCACGCTAAAATCACCCAGAAGTGCGCAGGAAAAATCTGAAAAATAGGCCGCCATCCACTTTTGCCTATGTCAGTGGTAACACAGGAGACCACTGCCAAAACTCATCATTTGGCTGCCCACAGAGCAAAATGATTGTAATAGAAACACAGAGCTGTGTGGAACTCCGTTTTTCTTGGTTGTCAAATTTGCAAAAATCATGGCTCACAAACCACCCAAAAGATCCAACCTCCTTGTTGGGTGTTGAACATCATTCTACTTCAAGAATCCACATAAATATAATGTCAGCAGAAGTATATTTTATCAGAACAAAATCCACTTTTAAAGATGCTTGCTGGAAAGAAATATGTCAACAATGGGTGCAATACTGTTACTCGCTTCTGTCAGACGCTGGCGATCTCTAAATCTGTCAGGTTATACTTGTGTCTCTAAAGCTAACTGTGGGAAAAGAAGGGACTTCCATCAAATGCAATATAGGGTGCCACACATTGATTTTCATGTTGAAAAAGACTGGAATTGAAGATATGTTTGCTTATTTTAAATTTGTAACTGTAATTTTTCACAAGGAACAATGTCACAATTGACAATAAGGTAACCTGATTCAGCTAAAACTTCAAAGAGGTTTCCCACCATTGAGAACACACCACCCTGTTCATTCCCATCAAAAGGAGAGAATATATCATGGGGTTGCTAATGAGAAGGGGAGAAGAGTTCCTGTGCTGCTCTGGGAAAGAGACAATGGGTTCCTTGAACTGAAAGAAAATGCTAATTCGGGTGTGACTGACACCAACTGCCCAGGAAGACAAGCCCATGTGACTCTCTAGCCCAGCCAAGACCCTGGAGGCAGAGACAAACCATTGTGTGTATTCAGAGAGCACATACAATATTGTTTTGGTAAAAGACTTATAAAATATTGTACCGAACTGACAAAAATATGGAACTTAGAGATTATTAAAATGAAAATATTGCTCACAAGTAGAAATTACTCTGGAAATGTTGTGACTTTCAGAGACTGAATCATGAAAAAATGCATATTCTAGCAATTGTGATTATGTTAGGAACATGAACATTTCCAGGAATATGCCCAGATGGTATGTGTATGCATGTGCAAAAATTGGTACAGATCTGTCACTGAGTAACCGGCCAAAAGTGTGAAAAATTGTCATTTGTGAACCAAAACTCGTAGGAAGATGAGGCTTGGACAGAAACGTACCTTAGTCAATCTGTCATGTAAATATGTATTATTAACAAGTTGTGCATATTGGGAATATGTTTTTTGGGAAAAATAGATTTTCTGGGTAAGAACAAAGGGGAGGGATTTTCTCTGGACCCTAAATACAGTGTCACTCTGACACATGATGACACATCATGACACACTGTTCCCTTCTCAAATCAGGAGAGGGGGAATTCTTTGACCAATCAGATCCTTAGAGGGTTGGGTATAGTATAATCAGCCTCCCCACCCCTTTGGAAGATGGATAAATAGGGACTGTTGAGGACCCAGAAAGACACACATTCACTCATCACTGATCTACCGGCGAAGCTCTCTGCAGGAAGAACCCATCTCCAGAACCAGACTCCAGAACCATACTCCAGAACCCTGAAGCAGAGGCCTAACCGAAAAAGCTGAACCCTCTTCAGCAGGCCTTTTAAAATCTAGCAACCTGATTTTAACCCCTAAACTTCCACGGAGCCTAAACCATTCAACAGCCTGGCTGAGCTGTTTTGCTGATTCTGGCCAAGAACCCTTGCTAGAACCCAAGATTCAGATCAGTCCAGCAGAGCTGTAACCCAGAACCCGTCAGATCCAGTCCAAGAGGCCGTGCAGACCAGAGTGCCTTGCTGAGAGCAGAGTCCAGGTGCCCTGAATCCTGTCCGGAGGCGAGCGAATTCCAACCAAACCTTTGAGCAGATCTTTGACGGGTCCATTCCAAAGGCATAGTTGTGAGTATTTAGCATAGAACTGTCCATAGTCATCTCTTAGCTTAAGTAATCCCATGCAAACCATCCCAACACATCCATAACTGCATTATTGAATCTCTTTTGTCTATCTTGAATTCTTCTCTCATCCACTTAATGTGCTTGTGCTGTCCGTGTAGTTTGCGGCTCCAAAGACTGCCTAGTGTTAAGAAATCTTTGTTCCAAATCTTCAACAGCGCATCTTTCATTTTGAAATCTTGACTCTTTGAGGAAAATCGACCTTGATTAAAACCTCTGTAATTCTGAACTGTATGTGCTAGGAACGAAATTTAAATGTTATTTTGAAGCTATAATTGCGTTTTTCGTGCACTCAAAAGTTTGCCGCGATTTCGCATTTGGCTCAATTTCACCACATGTAAAAACAGCTATTTCTTGCTTTCAACTTCTGAATTTCGATTTACATCTGTATTTCATTCAACAGTCATTGCTAGTGTATTCCTTAACCAATCCAAAGCAACTCTCACTAGTTTTGAATCCTATTTAGCGTATTAAAATCATTTTTAGCATTTTTCCCATTCAATTCAAACCAGATTTAAAAGCAATTGACCTGTTTTAAAATCATACCTGTTCTCTCTAAGCTTGCTGGTGGGGGGGTGGGGGATCGGGATTGAAACTGCAATTGTTGATTGATAATCCTGAAACATGTGTGCCCTCATTCCATCTCTTCATATTGCATATTGGGGGGAGTGAGTAATAACAGGGGGAAAGAGTGATCACAATGTCTTTGATTGAAGTAATATCAAGTTTATTTCTGTGTTGCATTCTTTCCTATCATTGCATTTTCTTGAACCATACAAAGTTATTCTCTGCTACATTATTCTTCCTATTCTTGCTCCTAATTGATTAAAGAGATTGTTGATATTGTAATAGTACCCATTGCTGATCATTGCATAAATATTCAGAAGTGTGATATTCAGATATTATTCATATTTATAAAAGTGTGATCTATATATATATTGTTCAATTTTTCAAATAAATCTTTTGACTTTGCAAAACAAACCTTCTTCTTGGTTCAGTGAGACCAGGGGAATTCAAAGACAGGGGCGTTATATAAGGGTACATCATCCAAAAATAAAAGAACCTTTGACATACAAATATATAAATAAGGGTTTCCATTGGGCATCCCATACTAGGCATTGACTTAGGTAGAGTGCTGGGTTAAAACCACTTACTGATTGGGGGCTCATCTCGGATTTCTGGATTAGATATAACACTTGTGCAGCTTAATACAGTGTGCTAACCAATAGGATACATAAATCCTGTTGGGCTACCACGCTGTGTTACACTGTAAAAGCACCCCTCAAAAGGGAACGCTCTAAGGAAACCGTCTGTTTTACAAAGATAAAATAATCTTCTGTAAGTCAGGAAGGAAATTAATATTTCCAGAAGGGCGACATTGGTAGACATCAAGATGGCTAGAGAACACCTTTTACATAAGTTATTTGTGAGAGGTGAATGGATTGAGCAGGACCAGAATGTGTGGTTGCAGGCAATCACACAACAGATCACTGCAACAGGGTTAGATAACTGGAAAGACCAGGGTCCCTTACATGTGGCCCTGAGTGAACTATATATGGCTCCTAAGGCCAAGGATGAGCAAAATATGATTGCCAAGATAGCGGCATATCTATATTTATCTATGGGAGCCAGACAGGATAAATATGCTGAAGGCCAAGATCTGGCAAGTAGGCAACTGATGGCATTAGAGAAGGCCCAATCTGATCTGGACTCTTCTGAGCAGAGGCTGCAGAGGAGCCAGGAGTCAGAAAATGAAAGCAGGCAGTATATGGTTAAAATAAAAGAGGATATGGGTATCCTGCAACAGGAAAAGGCAGAACAGGATACCAGAATTCTGGCCTTGCAGAAGGAGTACCAAGAAAGTTTGGACTCTCTACTGCAGAGGCAGAATAAGCTGGAGCAACAACTGGATTTCAACAGGGCATGCACAGAGCAGATAGTCACCCTGCAAAGCCACCTAGATAGAGAGAAGGCAGAGAGCAACACATTAATTCTAAAAGACGTGGATACCCAGGCAGAATTTGAGGAAGAGCGCTAGAAAGCTGGTGCCCTTCAAAGACAGACGGATGACATGGCGGCACAGAGGCAGGCTCTTGCGCAGGAAAGGGACACCTTACGCCAGGAAATCTGTCGCTTAAAAGGGAAACTGGAAGAAAATCACCTGGCCCTCCAGGGACTGGGTGACCTCCAAAAAGAGCATGATAGATTGTTAGAGCATACCAGGAGGGTGGAAGATGCTCTGGCAAGGAAGGAACAGGCCAGTATGGACAGGACTCAGGAGGTAACCCTCCTGCAGCAAAGACTGGCCCAGTACTCAAAGACAAACCAGGAAGCACAGAGAGAAAATGAGGCTCTCTGTCAGAACAATGATAGGCTCCACAGGCAGGTAGCCATGCAAGAGAGACTGATAGAGACTAGTAAGGCCTTGATTGAGGAACAGAAGGCTCAAGTTCTTGCATGGCAACAGGGAGCAGGGGCTGATAGAGATGAGGTTCGCTGGGAAAGGGAAACACCTGAGCATAACCTCAGGAACCTTAGTACCAGAGATTTTCATCTCTCCCAGTCCCGGGACTCTGCCACCCCCATGTCCACTGGCACACATGAGCCCAGGACCACGGGGATGGCAGATTACTATCCAGTCAGAAGTATGGGGCTCATAGACCAGTACCTCCCAGGAATGGATGGGCGGGCATCTGGGTATGGGTACCCAAGTACTGTGAAGTTTAGTGGGGAACTCCATGAGAGTAGGCCCACTAGGGGCATCTTGAAAACCTCTGCCCAGCTAGGAGAGTGGGGGGGTACCCATCAAATCCTGGGAGCAAGGAGGAATCAGAAGACTCTTCTGAGCGCCCCAGGACACAGGAGACTAGGTCCCCACATTCTGCTAGCCATTCCCAGGCTTGCAGAATCTGGGAGAACCTGGAAGACCAGACGGGCACCTCTGGGAGAAGTGCCTTTGAGTCAGAGGATGATTGGACCAGGGTTACCCAAACCAAGAAGGCCAATAAGGCAAAAAATGGCCTTGCTTAAGGACCCCTTAAAACAAATCAAGGCAATAAGGAGCGTCATCACGCCTTATCATAAGAACGCTAAGTATTCTGTGTGGGAGCACTCAGCGCTCTTTGAGCAGATGATGACAACTTTCCATTTGAAAGATAGCAGTAGCTGCATTCAGTATGTGAAATGGACCTTCTCACCAGAATACTCCAGTTTCTTTGCAGGGCTGGAGGACCAAAATCATTCAAGATGGTCCACATATCGGGCGGCCATCTTGAAGCATTTTTCTGTTCACAGAAATCCCCAAGAGGCTCGCAAGGCAGCCTACAACTTGCAATGTGGGGAGGATCAGGCCCCACAAGAATTTGTGCAGGAATTAAAGTGTGCCTTTGTGCAGACTACCAGAAGGGTGCGCACGGACAGCAAAGAATGTGTCAATACTTTTTTCCATGCTCTACCAAAGTACATCATGATCCAGCTAGTGAGAGATTTTCATGAGAAAAGATCACTAGACTGGGTCATTGAACAGGCCACCCGGATCTATGAGGTACAAAAGCCCATAGAAAATAAAAATAATGCTAAAAGCCCCAAAACAACCAACACCCCTGCTGCTGCTAAGGTGGCAGAGGTAAAGATTGCCCCCATTTTGGATTTGGAGAAGAGGGGGCCTAAAGATTTGCCTGCACAGCAGAATAATTCCAAGCCCAGAAAGTCCTCGGGCCAGTCACAGACAGGGAGCCAAGGAGGTAGTCCCACAAATGGGATCCCTCACTCCCCTGAGTATATAAGTCCAGCTACAAGGGGAACAGACCCATCCTGGGTTATGTGTGGGCTCCTCCAGCCCAAGGGGGGGATCCAACCTAGCACCTAACCCAGGGAACTTCCCTCCTCACTTCCCCCAGGAGGGCAGAAATTCCCCAAATCCTGGGCAGAACTTTTTCCCAATGTACCCAAAAAACTTCCAACCCCAGAACAATCCATCCTTCTTTCCCCACTTTCCTGAACCCAGACAACCTAATCCAGGAGAGGGGTACCCAAATCTTCCCAACCCGGGGTATTACCAGAGAAGGGATAGCTACTCTTCCCGGGATCAGCAAAGGGGAGAAATGAGAACCCTGTATCAGCCTGAGCGGGTTTCACAGCTAGAGCGCCAGGTCCAAAATATGGCACAGGATCTGGGTCGCATGCTAAGGGCTCAACAGAACCCTCAGATGAGCATGCCGGCGCAGAATGCCCCAAACTCTGGACCTGGTGCTCCAGAACAATGACAGGGGCAGCACCCCAATAACCCACTGGTTCCTAGGGAGGAGGCACAAGGGGAAGGGGGGTTTCAAGCCTTAGAGGAAGCTTCCTTCCCCACTTGTAAAAAGCCCATGGAAACCCAGGAAACTGAACCAAAATCTCATGCCCCTGATAGACTGCCACCCAAGGAGCAGAGGGGGGGTAGGAGAAACAAAGGACCCAAACAGACCCATTTTGTGGAGGAGGTACAGATCTTTCTATTTGAAGGAGAGGGATCCTCACAGGATCCTGGGAAAAGGATCTTCTCCTTCAGAGATGGGCGAACCCCTCCCAAAGTAAAATGGGTCCCAAAGGATTCAAATCCAGACTGGGTAGATGTGGGGACTGAGATAGCGCCGCCCATCATTCAATCCCAGAACCAACAGCATCATAATCCCCTGGTTCAAACCCATCCTGGTGACTGCCTCCAAAAAGGGGGCGGGCGGCCCAGAACCAGAACCAGGGGAACTCAAAACTTCTCCCATCTCTAATTGCCACCTTCTCTTTGCAGATTCCCTAGACTCCCCACAGAAATCTGCCCAAATTACTTTTCCCTCAATGTCCAAAACTAAAAAACTAGCCCACCAGTTGTCTAAAAATGTGCATTATCTGTGCCCCCTTGCGGAGAAGGACATTAAAATTGGGTGACACAAGGTGAAGCATCCGGTCATAGTTGTGACTCCAGAGGGCACCCCTTGTTTACTAGGGAATGACCTCCTGCGAAGGTTGTCACCCCTGATAGATTGCGTAAACAAGGTCCTCTAGACCCAGACTAACCGACCAATTAAGTTAAAACAGAGTGTCAACCATGTTAGTTTGAACGGCACCTGCCACATGGTTGAACAAAAATCTGACCAAGTAGAATTTCACTTCCAGAGCAACCAAATTCCAGACGTGACAGTAATAGCAGTAGGACAACAGACTGGTGATTGGGGGTCCTCTCTATTTCTGAAAATCAACATTCCTTCCAGTTTAAGGTGGCATTCCACACTGGAAGAAAACACTCTGAAATTCTTTACCAATCCACAATCAGACATTCCCACTCCTATAGTCCAGAATGATGTGAAATCAGCTCAGAGCCTGGCTGATATTCAGCAAATTGGAGAGCAGTTGTTCATCCAAATTCAGTTAAATGAAGGGAAGGACTCTGGTCTCGCCCGAGTGTGAGTGGACAACGGTAAGAGCTTCATCAGCAAAGCCATGTTCTGCCAACTCCCAAAAGATCCAGCCATTCCCGCATTCAAACTCATAGACAAATGGGAAATGGATCTGGAAGCACCCAATTCCAAACATCTCCTGCCAAGCAGGTGTATGCTCAAAATCTCAATAGGCAACAAGAGCATAGTCCATAATTGTTGGGTCGTGCGAGACGTCACTGCCGCCTTTTACTTAGGCGGTGACATTCTCAATCACTTTGCCATTAGTTTGGACCTAATAAACTTCAAAGCTTGGTCCCGATTAGCGGATAATCCCATGGGCTTTGATGACCCAGAGAAAGCATTTAGGTCACCTCAATTGCTGCCTTATGCAGTTGAAATTCAGATTGGAGAGGAAGTCACCATCCCAGAAAGGACCCGACAATTCTCCCTGGAAGTGAAAGTTAAAAGAGGACAGAAATTGAAAAACCCTGATGCCTATCTTCATCTAAATGCTTCTCTCCAACAGCAAGGGTTGGGGGTAAACCCAACACCACTATTCAATATAGAACATGACACCATTCCAATAGAGGTGGATAACAGCGACTTAAAGAGCATCACTCTAGTCGCAGGCACCATTATTGGAATGGCGGTTGATGACCAACATTTTTCCATTGATTTAGGAAATGAACTGTTAGGACTAATCACCAAGGACTGTTTTGACAGTGACGCTGATGACAACACAACACCAGATAGGATCTTTACGCGGCATGGGGTAAACTTCCTGGTGTACACTTCCTGCCCTTATTGCAAGGAAGAGGTGACCTATGACTTCAGGAGGGATGAGGTGATTTTCCAGGTCCATGAGGACTGCCTTGCCCCCCTGAAGCCACCAGTCCAAATCAGCACTCTGACCAGGCACTTCTCCAACCGGCTGGAGGAGGCCGCTGAGATAGCGAAACCAGAAGTCTTTCCAGGCTTCAGGCAGATGGTTGAAGAGAGAGTCAACCTAGCTGAAGCCTGTGAGACTCTGGAGCAGAAGCAAAAGTTGAAACAAGTTTTCTTGGATTTTCAAGATCTCTTTGCAGTGGACTCATATGACTGTGGTCGCACCGACATCCACACAAAAATTCCCACGGACCCTGGCATGACTCCAGTGTTTGTGAAGCAATATTGCTTGCCTCTCGCATCAATGGAGTCCCTTACTGAAATAATTAAGAACCTTGAGTCCCGTGGGATAATCCGTCCAGTCCACAGAACCTTCAATAATCCATTGCTGGGGATATTGAAGACAAACAGCCAGTGGAGACTCGGCGCCGATCTTAGGTAGCTCAACAAATAGGTCCATACTTCCCGATGGCCTCTTCCCTACATTGACCAAGAGCTGGCCCAGATCCAGGGGTCACAGGTCTTCACTGCAATAGACCTGACCAATGGATACTGGACTGTACCTGTCAGTAGGGAGGACCAATACAAACTGGCCTTTGCCTTTGGGGGCCAGCAGTACACATGGACCTGGACTCCCTTCGGATACATCAACTCCGGCAATGAATTCAACATTTTTCTACATAAGGCCATGCCCGACCTGGGTGAAAGGGGTAACCTCGCTTATGTAGATGATGTCCTCATCAAGAGCTCAACTGTGGAGGAACACATAGCAGAGATCTGTTATGCTCTGACACAGTTGAGGGCTGCCGGAGCACAACTTTCCTTTCAAAATGCACAGTGATGTAGAACCCGTGTACTACCCAGGGACCGGGAGGAAAGATCTGAAGGGCCCAGAGTATCACTCAATACTCACACCAGGAGTGGCGAGGAGAACCGATCGATCCACCCCTGATGGAGGAAATTATGATGAACTTTGCCATTTGTGGAATCAGAAGAGATGAAATTGACATTCCAGTCTTGCAAATTCCCATTGATGGATGATCAACGCCAAATCGAAAAAGGGGGGCTTGTGGGATGTTTTTACACCACTAGTCCAGGCCCTGCAACATTCCTGTGCACTGCTTGCACCAGGAACATCAGAATGGCCGCTGGAAAGAATTATGCATGCTAAAATCACCCAGAAGTGCGCAGGAAAATTATGAAAAATAGGCCACCATCCATTTTCGCCTATGTCAGTGGTAACACAGGAGACCACTGCCAAAACCCATCATTTGGCTGCCCACAGAGCAAAATGATTGCAAAAGAAACACAGAGCTGTGTTGAAATCCGTTTTTCTTGGTTGTCAAATTTGCAAAAATCATGGCTCACAAACAACCCAAAAGATCCAACCTCCTTGTTGGGTGTTGAACATCATTCTACTTCAAGAATCCACATAAATATAATGTCAGCAGAAGTATATTTTATCAGAACAAAATCCACTTTTAAAGATGCTTGCTGGAAAGAAATATGTCAAAAATGGGTGCAATACTGTTACTCGCCTCTGTCAGATGCTGGCGATCTCTAAATCTGTCAGGTTACACTTGTGTCTCAAAAGCTAAGTGTGGGAAAAGAAGGGACTTTATAGAGTGCGACACATTGATTTTCATGTTGAAAAAGACTGGAATTGAAGATATGTTTGCTTATTTTAAATTTGTAACTGTAATTTTTCACAAGGAATAATGTCACAATTGACCATAAAATAACCTGATTCAGCTATAACTTCAATGAGGTTTCCCACCACTGAGAACACACCACCCTGTTCATTCCCACCAAAAGGAGAGAATATCTCATGGGGTTGCTAATGAGAAGGGGAGGAGACTTCCTCTGCTGTTCTGGGAAAGAGACAATGGGTTCCTTGAACTGAAAGAAAATGCTAATTCGAGTGTGACTGACACCAACTGCCCAGGAAGACAAGCCGATGTGACTCTCTAGCCCAACCAAGATCTTGGAGGCTGAGACAAACCATTGTGTGTATTCAGAGAGCACAGAAAATATTGTTTTTGGAAAAGACTTATAAAATATTGTACCAAACTGACAAAAATATGGAACTTAGAGATTATTAAAATGAAAATATTGCTCAAAAGTAGAAACAACTCTGGAAATTTTGCGACTTTCAGAGACTGAACCACGAAAAAGTTCATATTCTAGCAATTGTGATTATGTTAGGAACATGAACATTTCCAGGAATATGCCCAGATGGTATGTGTATGCATGTGTAAAAATTGGTACAGATCTGACACTGAGTAACTCCCCCAAATGCGCGAAAAATTGTCATTTGTGAACCGAAACTCGTAGGAAGATGAGGCTTGGACAGAAACGTACTTTAGTCAATCTGTCATATAAATACGTATTATTAAAAAGTTGTGCATATTGGGAATATTGTTTTTTGGTAAAAATAGATTTTCTGGGTAAGAACAAAGGGGAGGAATTTTCTCTGGACCCTAAACACAGTGTCACTCTGACACATGATGACACATCATGACACACTGTTACCTTCTCAAATCAGGAGAGGGGGAATTCTTTGACCTATCAGATCCTTAGAGGATTGGGCATAGTATAATCAGCCTGCCCATCCCTTTGGAAGATGGATAAATAGGGACTGTTGAAAGACACACATTCATCATCACTGATCTACCGGCGAAGCGCTCTGCAGGAAGAACCCATCTCCAGAACCAGACTCCAGAACCCTAAAGCAGAGGCCTAACCCAAAAAGCTGAATCCTCTTCAGCAGGCCTTTTAAAATCTAGCAACCTGATTTTAACCCCTAAACTTCCACAGAGCCTAAACCATTCAACAGCCTGGCTGAGCTGCTTTGCTGCTTCTGGCCAAGAACCCTTGCTAGAACCCAAGATCCAGATCAGTCCAGCAGAGCTGTAACCCAGAACCCGTCAAATCCAGTCCAAGAGGCTGTGCAGAACAGAGTGCCTTGCTGAGAGCAGAGTCCAGGTGCCCTGAATCCTGTCCGGTGGCGAGCGAATTCCAGCCAAACCTTTGACCAGATCCTTGACGGGTGCACTCCATTCCAAAGGCATAGCAGTGAGTATTTAGCATAGAAATGTCCATAGTCATCTCTTAGCTTAATTAATCCCACCCAAACCATTCGAACACATCCATAACTGCATTATTGAATCTCTTTTGTCTATCTTGAATTCTTCTCTCATCCACATAATCCTGTGATAATTGTAGTGGTAATCATCTTGGCGCTAATATATATTTTCTGGAGAAAGACAATTGTCTCAGGCAGATAGAAACCATCCGGAGGCGCCTCTGGATCGGTGGCTGTGCTGTCCGTGTAGTTTGCGGCTCCATAGACTGCCTAATGTTAAGAAATCTTTGTTCCAAATCTTCAACAGCGCATCTTTCATTTTGAAATCTTGACTCTTTCAGGAAAATCGACCTTGATTAAAACCTCTGTAACTTCTGAACCGTACGTGCTAGGAACAAAATTCAAATGCCATTTTGAAGCTAACATCCTCAGCTTTCAAAAGTTTGCCGCAATTTCTCATTTGGCTCAATTTCACCACATGTAAAAACAGCTATTTCTTGCTTTCAACGTCTGAATTTTGTTTTACATCTGCTAATCATTCAACAATCATTGCTAGTGTATACCTGAACCAATCCAAAGCAACTCTCACTAGTTTTGAATCCTATTTAGCAAACTAAAATCATTTTTAGCATTTTTCCCATTCAATTCAAACCACATTTAAAAGCAATTGACCTGTTTTAAAATCATACCTGTTGTCTCTAAGCTTGCTCTGGGGGAATTGGGATTGAAACTGCAATTGTTAATTGATATCCCTGAAACCTGTGTGCCCTCATTCCATCTCTTCATATTGCATATTGGGGGGAGTGAGTAATAACAGGGGGACTGAGTGATCACATTGTCTTTGATTTAAGTCATGTCAAGTTTATTTCTGTGTTGCATTCTTTCCTATCATTGCATTTCCTTGAACAAATCAAAGTTATTCTCTGCTACATTATTTATTTATTTATTTATTTATTTATTTATTTATTCATTCACATTTGTTGAGCGCACAGCAGACCGAAGACATTGTGGCGCTAGTTACAGTGTTGCTTATACTTAGTTGCATACAGTTCATGTCTGTACGGTTACATTGGACGAGATATACTTTTTTACAGATATTCAAGAGCAGCAGGAGCACATGAGAATGTGGTTAATTGAATAAGGCAGTTTTGAGCTTTTTTCGGAAGGAGAAGAGAGATGTGTCAGCTCTGAGGTCAGTAGGTAGGGAATTCCAAAGTTTAGGTGCGAGGAAGGGGAAGCCTATGCCTCCTGCTTTGGGTCTGTTGATGTGAGGTATTACTAGTTCATTCGTATATTGTGCTCCTCTTGGTCTCGTGGATTGATATCTACCTATCGTGTCAGATAAGTAAGAGGGAGCTGTGAGGTTGATGCATTTATGGGTGGTTGTGAGAATTTTGAAGGAGATACAGTCTTCGACTGGGAGCCAGTGAGCTGCCTTTCTGGCTTCTGTGATGTGTTCTCTTTTTGGTATGCTGAGGGCTGCTCTGAGAGCGTTGTTTTGGGTTGTTTGTAGCCTAGATACGTTTTTTTTGGTGGTGCCGGCGAGGAGCACATTACAATAGTCTAGTTTGGCTCCTATAGTTGCTTGGGCAATGGAAAGGCAGTTATCCTTGGTTAGGAATGGTTTTATTGCATTAATGAGTTTAGTACTCAGTGCTGAGGCCGAGACTATGGCGCTGACTTGTTTGTCCATGGATAGCGTGGCATCTATGTGAACCCCTAGAGTTTTGAATGAGGATAGGACTGGGATGATACAATTGTCTATGTTGAAATTATTGTACAGTGGATTGAGGTTGCAGAGGGTGGATTTCTGTCCTAGAATGAGGATTTCGGTCTTGTTCCCCTGTTCAAGCAGAGGCCGTTGGTAGCCATCCATGCTTGTATGGTAGAGTAGATTTGCTGTAGGGTAGAGGCGTCTTGGTGGTAATTCCCTGTCAGGGGGAGGAGAACCTGGGTGTCGTCGGTGTAGTTTGTGTAGGTGATCCCCAGCGTGTCTAGTTTATCAAATAGTGGCTTAGTAAAAAGAATATAGAGCGTGGGGGCAGTACAGGAGCCTTGTGGCACACCACAGTGGATGATGGAGGGTGCTGCATGTGCTGTGTTGGAGAACACTTTCATAGCTCTACCCTCTAAGAATGATGTTACCCAGGATGCTGCATCATTAGAGAAGTGTGCAGCGTGTGTCAGGTGACTGGTAAGAGTAGTGTGGTCTACCAGATCAAACGCAGCTGAGAGGTCAAGGAGAAGGAGGAGGGCAGGCTTGCCTTTATCTAGGATGTTGGTAATTTCGTTTTTTAAGTCTAGAAGGGCGGTTTCAGTTCTGTGTCCCTTGTGGAACCCAGATTGTCTTTTACCTAGGATTGCGTTAGATTCAAGGTATAGTTGAATCTGTTTGTGGGAGGCCTTGTCAAGTAGTTTCAGGAGGAATGGGACTGTGGTTATGGGTCAGTAGTTGTTAGGGTTAGCAGGGTCTAGTGTCGTTTTTTTTAAGAGAGGGCGTACACAGGCCTCTTTAAGGCTGTCTGGGACTATGCCCGTTTTGAAGGATGCATTGCTGAAGGCAGTGAGAAGAGGGGCAAGTGGTTCTGTGCAGTCTTTGATAATTTTAGGGGGGCATACATCACCCTTGCATTGTGAAGGTTTGAGGTGTCTGAGGATGTCGGTGACCTCAGCTTCGGAGATTTCAGTAAGTACAAATTTGGGCACGTTTCTTACTTTTACATAGGTTTTATCTGTGCATGTGCACTTTGATTTGGTAAGGTATTGAAGTGGTGGGATATTTTGTTTTGGAGGAGGTTTTATTTTTGTAAGCCTGGCTGATGGAATGCCTGTACACCATGCCTCGTCTTTGACGATCTCATCAGGGCATGTAGGTGGTACGGTTAGTTTTTTGAATATATTGAAAAGTTCTTTAGTTTAGTTTAGTTTAGTTCATTATTTATAATGCGCAATTATACCCAGGGGTGTCAGGGCGCAGCATTTACAAGAATATGCGAAGCTTAGTTACAAGGTGTCAAAAGTACAAATTGGCATCGGGAGAATGTACAAAGCAGCAGAGGAAAGCAAGCAATATATACAGTATATACAAGTTTAAAAAGTGGCACACAAAGTTACACAGTGTGCGGATCGCATGAGGATAGACTTGGCACTTAGTTGTCTTGGCAGTCCTTCAGTTTCAGCCAAGAGATTACCTTAGAGCGGAAGTTCAGGTAGGGCATGTCTACTCTGAGGTTGGGAGGCAAAGAGTTCCATAATTTGGCTGCTTTTACCGGGAAACTGTTACCTCCTATGGTGGCAAGTTTGTAGTTTGGGACAGACAGGCAGTCTTTGTAAGCAGTTCTGAGGGGTCTCGCGGAAGCTTGTCTATGGAATCTGTTAATCAAGTAGTTCGGGGCGGCGTTGTTGAGGGATTTGTAAGTAAGTGAAGCCGTCTTTAGGAGAATTTTATCTCTGGTGGGGAGCCAGTTGTTCTGTAGGCTGAGTCCTGAGATGTGCTCTCTTCTGGGGATGCCTAGGGCTGCCCACAGGGCATTGTTCTGGAGAGTTTGTAACTTGCTAGTGGTAGCCTTGGAGGTTCCCAGGTAAAGCGCGTTATAGTAGTCAAGGCGGGATAGTATAAGGGCTCTAGCAAGTGTGAGACAGCTACTGTCTGACAGAAAAGGTTTAGCTGCACAGATTATTTTGCATGTATATGCAGATGAAGATGCCAGTGAGCTCAGTTGTCTTTTGAAGCAGAGGTTAGAATCTAAGTAGAAGCCCAATAATGTTTTAACCTCCTGTCCCACTTTTATGTTGTTCCCATCTATCTTGAAAGAGTTGTAGGCCGGGCTAAGTTTCATTAGACTGTGCGTTGTACCCATGATGATAAGCTCTGTTTTCTCATCATTCAGGCATAGTCCATGAGTGGCCATCCATGCCTGGATGATGATGTACACTCTATTTAGCAAGGCCAAATCCTTTCCATAATCTCCAGAAAGCAGAAAGAGGATCTGAGTATCATCTGCATAATTAGTTTAGGTGATACCGAGATGATCCAAATCATCGAAAAGGGGCTTGGTAAATATGTTGTACAATGTAGGGGAGACGCAGGAGCTCTGTGGTACACCGCAAGTGATAGGTATGGAGTCTGCTGCAGCTGTGGGAGAGAAGACCCTCATAGTTCTTCCGTTAAGGAATGAGGTGATCCATGAAATGGCCTCAGGAGAGAAGTGTGCTGCTGTGTGGAGATGTGAGCATAGGACAGAGTGGTCGACCAAATCGAAAGCTGCAGAGAGGCCAAGGAGGAGGAGCAAGGCAACTTGTCCTTTGTCCCTGAGTGTATGAATCTGAGCTTTCAGGTCGATGAGTGCAGTCTCAGTTCCATGTTGAGGGCGGAACCCTGATTGTCTGGATCCTAAGAGGTGGTGTTCTTCCAGGTGCTTCTGTATTTGAACGTAGGCGACCTTGTCTAGGATTTTTAGTAGGAAGGGAACAGTCGTTATGGGTCGGTAATTGGTAGGTATGGCTGGGTCAAGGGTAGGTTTTTTTAGTAAAGGAAGTACCCAGGATTGTTTTAGATTAGTGGGGATGGAGCCAGTGGTGAAAGAGGCATTGATCAGTTTCGTGATGAAGGGTGAAAGATCGCGAGCAGCGTCTTTGATGAGCTGTGCTGGGCAGAGGTCTCCCTGGCAATTAGAAGGTTTCAAGGACAAGATGATTTTTTCTACATCGAGGGTATTGACTTTGGAAAATTTGAAACGGGTGGGGTCTGTGGTTGTGCACTTGTCCGGTTTTTTGGAAGGGGACAAGTCTTTTAAGGTCACTTTTGTGCTAGAGATTTTGGTTTGAAGGGTCTTGATCTTGTTGGCCAGGGCATTCTGAATTTCTGAGCACCAGTTTTTATCTTTGGTGCAGGTATCAAGGGGTAGTATGGTGGTTTCAACTTCTTTGAGAATGGAAAAGAGTTCTTTCATATTGGACTTGGCTGACGATATGCGAGAGTCAAAGGAAGTTCTTTTGGCCATGTATATTTCTTTTATATAGAGTGCAGTTATTTTGGATAGATTGAGTTTGTTAGCAGCTGAGGGACATTTTTTCCATGTAGCCTTGCAATTTCTCTTTTGTTGCCTCAAGTTTTTGAGGAATGGTGTATACCATTTGTTAAGGTATGATTTCTGTTTGCTCGGTCTGAGTTTGAGAGGGGCGATGAGGTCCAGTGCTGTGGCCATGGCTTTATTATATTCCTCAACTAGGATCTCTGGGTCTATGTTGCCCGAGAGTGTATCAAGTTTGGGGAGTAGGTTTGGGATGAGTCTTTCTGCTGTGATGTTTTTTTTGTTTCTGGTGAGAGTGGGTGGTACTGTTGTGATGGGCGGAGGTGTAGGTCTGTCGGTAGTTAACCAGAACGAGACTAGGTGATGGTCGGTCCAGATTAGAGGTGAGATATTGGTGATGTTTGCTACACAATTGTGATCAGCCACCCAATCAAGTATTCGACCTTTCGAGTGAGTGGGGGCCGTGCTTCTTTGCACGAAGCCTAGGTCAGCAAGGTTGGTGACTATAGAGTTAGATATTGTGTCTGCAGGGCCGTTATAGCCTAGGTTAAAGTCCCCCAAGGTGAGGCCTTGAGATGAGGTTTTAAGATTGCTAGTTAGAATGGCGTTGAGGTCTTCATCGAAGGTACCGATGGGTCCTGGTGGACGTTAAATCAGGTGGATGGTGAGGGTTTGGGTATTATTGAGTGGGACTTGGACTGATAAGTTTTCACAGGATTGGACATTGGTGGGTGTAGCAAGTCTCATGGGTAGGCTGAGTTTATGTATAATGGTGACACCTCCTCCTCTGGAATTAGGGTGATCTTGCCTCAGGATAGTGTACTTGTCTGGGACTGCTAGCATGATCATAGGGCCTGCTGCAGGGTGTAACCAGGTCTCGGTAATAGCAAGGAAGTCTAAGTCGTCTTTAAGGATCAAGTCTGCTATTTCTATGGCATGTGCTACTAAGGATCTAGCGTTGATCAGGGCTCCCTTGATTTTAGGGCTGACTGTCTTCATGGTGGTAGTTGTATTTTCAATGGTGCTTGTGTGGCGTTTATCTTGAGTTAGTCCAGGTGTACTCTGGCAGGGGTGTATGAGTATGGGACTGGAGGTGAAGTTGTGATATGAGTTAGAGGTTTTAATGTTGGGGCTAAGTTGGGGCAGCTGCTTTGAGGATTTGTGTGAAGTAGGCAGCGAGCGGGCCAGTGGCTCATAGATTTTGGCTAGTCTAGCTGTGAGTCCTAGGTTCCTGTCTATGGTAGTACGAGGGAGACTGGGTAGTAGCTGAAGGTAGGCTGGGTCTGTATGGGGTGGAATCTGGTTGGTGAGCATAGAAGGAAGGGGCATGTTGGACACTTGTGGTGCCATCTTACAATAAGTAGCGAGGTTCAGGAGGATGTGGGCGAAGGCGTGTAAACTTATGGTAGGTGGCCGCATTCTAAATACTGTTTAAGGTGAGGTCTTGACTGAATAGGTGCTAGTAGGGCAGCGTATGCTAGCCCTCTGAGCCTAGGAGAGAGGCTGCACAGTGAAGTAGAGCACTAGGTTGCTATCTAAATTTGCGTCGTACTAGCAGGCTGAGTGCTTGTCTGTTTGACGAGGCAATAGGTCTAACGATCTCAGAGTGTGAGATAAAACAAGTTGGCTTAATACTCCTGGAATCACGTTTGAACAGTATGACTCGATATGACTAGACTCGAGAACAGGCAGCATGTCTAGGTAAAACTAGGCGACATCTAAATGCAAGATTGAACAGTATGACTAAATATGACTGTGCTCGAGAGCAGGCAGCATGTCTAGATACATGTAGATTTGAACATGCCAAAAAGCTGAGTGAACAATACGACAATGGGTGTAAATCTGGCCGGATATCAAGAGAGAATAGTGCAACTCTAACACAGATTTAGTACTTAGGCAAAGACACAGATTAGCAAGCAGGTCTGATCTAACACGTGTCACACACGTGATGTAGAATCGGTAGATATGTACATTGATTAGGGCGAGACTAGGCAGAGTCTTTGCGATTGTTGACAATAATGTTCACAAAAGTTAGAGAGTGACCATCCTTTGCAAAGTTACCTTATAAATTGTGGTGCCTTGCACTAGTGTATCCGCGAGTTGTAGAGCAAGGTAGGCCGTAGCTCCTATTCTGCTACTTGAAGCGCCATGGAGCGAACAGGGGGCAAACAGGGGCCTTTGTATGGGCCTTCGTCGGTGGCCGGCGTTTCCGCCTGCCGGCGGAAGAAGAAAGATAAAAAGAGCTTTGGTTGCCTAACAACAAAGCCACATGGCCAGAGCCTTGCTCTGATGCCGCGATGCGCCCGCCATCTTGGAGTCAGGCGGAAGATAATGGATGAGGTCAGGCGGTGCCTGCAAAGTGGTGCCTTTCGAGACAAGAAATGAAATGAAGGTAAGTATGCTTAGTGCGCATACAGATAGATTGCTGGTCCAATCCAGCTAGTGGAAGCCTCGCCCTTGGGGAGTCCAGGGTGCAGAGGCAATCCGAGGCACGGCTGGGCTGTGGGTTGTGGGAGCCGCTCCAGGACTCTCGGGAGGCTGGGCTCCTGCCCTCCTCAATGGTGTGCTGCAGCTCTAGAGTGGGAGTTGGAGTTGGCATTGGAGATGCGGTGGTTGTAGGCTTCAGATTTAGCAAGGAAGATTGCGTTTTTGTATTTTTTTGCTATGGATTTGAAGTTAGCTTTTGTGGTATCGCAGGGGTTAAACTGCCAAATTTTGAGCGCTAAGCGTTTGTCTTTGCACAAAGTCTGGAGTTCCTCTGTGAACCAGGAATTGGAGTGGAAGGATTTTTTTTCTTTTTTGTTTTCCAATGGGGCAACGGTGTTGACAGCCCTTGTGATGGTGTCTTTGAATATTTCTTCGAGGATGTTAGGGTCAGCGGAGCACGGAGGCGCTAGGTATGGCAGATTGAGGAGTGCACTGATGTTGTCAGCGGTGAGTTTTTTGGCACTTCTGGCTAGGGTCGCCGGTGCTTTAGTAGGCACTTTAGCACATAGTGAGACAGGGATGTCAAATAGGAGAAGGTTGTGGTCTGTCCATGGGAGGCTAGTATTGGAGGTGATGGCTGTGTTACATTTGTGGTCTATAATCCAATCTAGGGTGCGTCCGTTAGCATGATTAGGCAAAGTGATCTTTTGAGAGAAGCCTATGTCTTGGAGGTCTTTGGCTAGAGAGATAGCAGTTTTGTCCTTAGGGTCGTTGAATCCAAGGTTAAGGTCACCTATAAGTAGTGATTTTGTGGATTTTTTAAGGTTGTTTCCTAAGAGGTGATTGACTTGACCTATGAAATTGGTGGTTGGGCCGGGAGGACGGTATACGGTATGAATATTTATTGTGCTATTTGGAGACAGTGCTAATTTGACTGATAGGATGTCAATATGTTCTTCCTCTTGGTGGGGTACGGTTCTGATAGAAAGTGTTTTTTTGTGAATAATGGCTACCCCCCTCCTGTTCTGGCTATCCTATCTTGTCTAAGGATGGCATACCCTTGTGGTAGGGCTAGTGAGATGGCTGGGCCGGAGGCTTTGTTGAGCCAGGTCTCTGTGATCGCGAGTAAGTCTAGATTTTGGGTAGTTATTAGGTAATTTATTTCTAATGCGTGGGCATTGAGTGATCGTACATTGATTAAGGCGCATTTGTATAGCGTTGGGCAAGAGATTTTTGTAGGTATGGTGTGGGTGTCTGCCTTAGGTATAGTGGTACATTGTGAGTGGGAGTTACTGCTAGTTGTAGTAAGCGTGGGTTTGAATTTGTGGCATATAGAGGTATTATCATGGTGGTGGGGTGTGTGCACTTTAGAGGTGCGTGAGCTAAGTCTGCAGTTTCTGTGTGGTATGTGAGTAGGGATGGCATAGTAGTGGATAAGGAGGGTGCGGGCTCTGAGTCTGTCTAGTCTGAGGCTAAGGTTAGGTATCATCAGTGCTGTGTTATTTGGAGTGTGTGAGGGCATGGGCAGGAGTTCCTTTGTTTGTCCTTGATGACTCGAAGTGATTTGATAGTGGTGGAGGTGCTTTGATGTAGAAGGGTGAGGTGTGGTCATAAAGGTGAGTAGCGTGCAAACTATGCAGGTGAGGACGGGCAGAGAGTACATATTGTGTGTGAGTTAGTTTTGCTCATATGCTAGGGGCATGTATTACTGTTGAGAGCGATAAAGATTGCACAATATTGGCCTGGAGGGCAGAATGCACAATACACTATACACCGGAAGGCGGGTGGTTAGCATATTCTGTCTAGGTGGGTGGGGCTCTGGTGAGCTGAGAGCAGTAGTCATATAGTCTAGATACAACTATCACAGAGCAGGGCGCATATGGCACTAAATCACAATTATAGTCTCCAAATGGGCAGAATGCAGTGTTCTAATAATAAGAGTGGCAGCCTGCCTGGATTCGAATATCACAAAATGGAGCAAAATGCAGTATTCAGGCAGTAAATAATAACAGTGGCAACCTGCCTAGATTCGAATATCACAAGATGGGTTTACTGATAAGTGCTGGGTAATGTAAAGCAGTGGGCAGCATATGCTAGCTTAAATGGACAGTGCTGATGGAAGCAGCCAGGCAATAAACATATAATGGTGCAGGCAGTGTAACAGCATTGAATTATAGTGAGGTTTGAAGGAGGTGTGCAGCCGAGAGCAGTGTGCGATCAGGGCAAGTTCTGAGTACAATTGTCACGTAATGGTTGGGCAGCTGCCGTGACCAGAGTGGTGTGGGCCAGTGGCGGTAGGTGTGTAGAGCGGCAGCCAGGTGGTAGGGTTTAGCGCATGGGGGTGGGAGTTAGCCAGTTTAGGGATCAATGGGTGCGCATAATATGCTGGTGGTGGGCTTACCCGTTGACCTCAGGAGCTGGAAGGCGACGGTGAGTGGTCCTGGGGCAGCGGGCCCTCCATGCTGGTGCTCTCCTGTGTGGGCCGGGGGGACTGGCAGAGGCAGAATCGGCAAGGAACAGGCAAGAAGCAGGTGTTAGCCTTGCTTCCATGGGCCTTGCGATGAGTGGGCCGGCTACGCCTGCCGGCGACCAATCCGGCCTTAGGAGCCAGAGGCAGCCAATCAGATGGGGGTAGGGGCTGTCCGGGGCCTGGTTAGGGTCTTATGTCCAGCAACAAAGAGCGGGCGGCCATCTTGAAATGTGGAGGTACTTCGTCTACCTGGGCTGCGAGATGGTGCAGAAAAACGGCAAATGCTGCTGATTTAGGCAAGGCAGCCTATTCTTCTTTGGTGTCTCAGCGCTGCAACAATATTGGGTTCTCCGGCGCTTCCAGAGGCGACCTCACGAGGGTGGATGCGGTGCACAAGTCGCGAGACGAAAAATTCACTCAAATCAGCTGGGCAGGGTGCCAGGTGCCCGCTGCTCCTGCAGTGGCAGATCTGGACGAGGAGCTCCTGCTCCTGGCTTGAGAGGGATGGCAGTGAGCCCAGGCAAGGAACAGGTGTTAGCCTTGCTTCGGTGGGCCTTGGGATGAGTGGGCCCACTCCTATTCCTACTCCTAAGTGATTAAAGAGATTGTTGATATTGTAATATTACCCATTGCTGATCATTGCATAAATATTCAGAAGTGTGATATTCAGATATTATTCATATTTATAAAAGTGTGATCTATATATATATTGTTCAATTCTTCAAATAAATCTTTTGACTTTGCAAAACAATCCTTCTTCTTGGTTCAGTGAGACCGGGGAGGATTCAAAGAGAGGGGTGTTATATAAGGGTACATCATCCAGAATTAAAAGAACGTTTGACATAAAAATATATAAATAAGTGTTTCCATTGGGCATTCCATACTAGGCATTGAATTAGGTGGAGTGCTGGGTTGAAACCACTTAGATACGAAAGCCCAGACCTGATGCATGGGGCCGAGAACAGGAGGCAGAGGTCCCAATCGCCTGCGAGTGGCAGATGCAGGCAGGGACCGCAAGCCCTGACCCGACGCGAAGAGCCGGAACAGAAGATAGAGGACCTCACACACCCGTGAGCATTGGAGGCGGGTAGGGTAGAGCCGCTGACTGAAGCACTGCACCACATGAAGAGCTGGGACGGAAGGCTGAGGACCACAAACGGCCATGAGCAATGTAGGCGAGCAGGGGAGAGCAGCCGACGAGGCACTGCACCACACGGACGATGGATGCAGGGAGAGGTCCGGTCAGAACAACATAACAGGAGACCAGAGTCAGAGGGGTCCAACCACGATTGACCACTGGACCAGAGAAGCAGGCAGGGGTCTCGCATACCCGTCCGAGAAGAAGGCGGGAAGAGGCCTGGCTGCAGGAGGAGCTCCCAGCGTCGCAGAGCAGAAGAAAAGGTCTGATTCTTGGAGGAACCCGGTCTGGAGGTTCCACAGAGAAAGAGGTGCTGGATTTCCAAGTGAGGTAAGAGAAATTGCTGTAAAAAACTGTCTTTTTTTAAGGGTTGAAGCAGCTTGAAGAGAGGAGGCGCTGGTTCAGGTAGCCGAGCTTCTGTGCCCCCTGCTGGTAGTTCCAGGAACATTGTGTGGGATCAAGCCTGATTTATATATTGTTTTTACACTTCTGTAAATTCATCTGTGGCCGACCAAAACAATTGAATGGGAGGATTCCCCACAGAAACAGTCATCAACTATGAATATTTCACAGCATTGAAATGAATCACTCTTCAGAGATTCAAAGTCACCATAAGTTTCAAGCCATACCTCAATGATGATGCCCACTGAGGTCGAAACAAGCCTGGCATCGCTTGTGGTATCCAGTAGAATCAATGCAACCTAAGAGTTTGGGCGGGACCAACCCTTTTTGGGGCAGAACTAAAGTTGATTTTCATGTTTTAATTACACCTTAGGCTCAAAAACAATGTTACTGCAATCTGTCCAGATACATTGCCGATGGATTTGGTTAATGCAAAGCTTTTCCATCCATCACTCCTTTATATTGCATAATAAAGCTGGTATCTGGGCATTAGCCTCACTTAATCTTTTTTAGTTGTGCGTATTAGGTGGTGCTAAACCGCCACCTATAAGCCAAAAAGATTGAATTAGAGCCGAGCTAGGGCAAAATGGCAAATGAGGAGGGACGCAAAGCTTGCCTGTCTTATTGGACATTTACCCACCCATTGACTGTCCATGGACATGCTAATACCTATGGCCATTCCCACCCACTTCCTGTCACTCCCCACACAAAACACATCCTTCTAGGATCTCTTTAAGCTAGCTTTTTCAAGCCTTATTATTGAACGTTGTGCTCAAAGTGCCTGACCGTGTTTTTTCAAATTAGTCTTCTGAGAGTTAACGACTTAGCTGGAGCTGTAAACAAGCTTCTGCTTGGCAAACGCCTTTCCCATGGCTACACAGAGGCCACGACTGTTAGCATTGCCAATGTTTGTTACTTTGCTATTAGGAGGTGCTTTGAGCCAAAACTGTTGCATTGGTGTACAGTTAGGAGAGAGGTTGGGCACGAGGAGAGGCACACACAGCCTGCTGGTGTTGTTTGGTATTTTCTTCAACCATTAACTGCCTATGGACATGCTAATGACTATGACAATTCCCGCCTACCACTCCCCATCCAAATATACCCTCCTGTGATCTGTTTGAGCTAGTTCTGCAATGCAGTAAGAGCAAGCTTTGTGCGGCATGAGGTCTGCCAGGGTTATTTCTAATCAGTCTTCTGAGAATTAAAGGCTTAATTGCCATTGCAAATGTGATCCTAGTTTAATAAAAATGCCTTAACAAAGTGCTTCTTCATCAACATGACTTATATGCAATGTGTGTCCTCACATCTGTTCCTTGCACTGAAGTCCTGCGAAAAGCAGGTAATGCAAATCCAAGAGTTTTGGCATGTGTGTTATCATTAGACAAACATTTGTCAGGCTCTAACATCATAGGACCAGGTACTCACATTTGCAGATGTAGCCATTCCATGGTCAGGTGCTTCCAATATCACAGTGCCTAGAAAATGTCTATACCAGGCTTCATATAAACAAGAAAAATGCCCACCACTGAATGAGCTGGCGAAGAGTCATGCACATTAGAGTACTTGTAAAATAAGTAATGTATTAATAGCTTGTGCATAAACTCTCATTATGAAAATGTTAATGAACTCCCGCAGAGGACATTTCCATCAGATATTGCATGGGTGAGTGTTAAACCTCAGTAAATAGTGTTTTCGGTCTTTGAGCACATAACCATGGTGGATAGACAAAGAGGGGCCCCACCAGATCGTGTGAGCTGTATTAGACCTGGAAAATAACACGACTGAAAGAAAGGAGATGAATAATGTAGGATACACAATAGAGATGCTTTATTCACGTTGTAGAGCAACATTAAACAGAATAAACAGAATTGTCCTGACAGAGAAAGACAATAATGTGTGTTATAGCAAAACACGTGAAAACGTTTTTACTATAGTTCGCCTGCAAGTCAAATTGCTACTGTGTGGACTGAATGCAGGCTCCCCAGTTGTGGTTATTCCAACTCAATCTATGACTGTTTATTTTGTTAAGAAATACCGCAATGTGTATACCTCTATTTTGAGGCCTCATATGACTAGGTCTCTGGCTGTGTGGACAACACGAGTTTTTAAGATCTCAAACTGTATGAAATAAAGTACTTGGATGAGTTGCCACAGTTATTTTGTTCCTCTATTAATTATGAACTCAGGAGATACAATCTCTGTAATGACTGCTACCACTCAAGGCATCTGCTCTTAACATGCTTAATGCTGGGTATAAGGAGTAAAGTCCCTTGCCTGCAGCAGAGGTGCAGCTCGGCAGCCTTAAAACTATCTGGCTTTATTTCATAGATTCAGTGAAAAAACTTTAGCTAAAGGACTCTTAAGGTAAATAATTTCAGTCCAGCAAATCCCCTGAAATCCGGGAGGTGCTAGTAGCTACACCACCTTAACTACGAGGCTCATATTCCGCAGCCCGCATGGACCCTGATAACATCACAAATTACATCAATGATGATATTACATATGACATGAACTATGGCATCACGAGCGACATCACTGGTACAGCAGGTCACGTTTGCAAGACAGAAAGATGCACATTTAAACAACTTGTTTCTGAACATAAGGGTGGATTTAAGTGCAAAGCGTGCTTGGTGTTTTCTGTTTAAAAAACAATCCCTGTGACATGACAAAGTATCTGAGTAAGCTGCCCACACATTTACGTTTCCCAGTATGCGGTGCTTGTGGATTGACCTTACTGTTTGTCTTTTTGACCAACCCCAAGTTCCTTACAAAAATACAAAAATGGTAGCAGGAGCCCCTCTCTAGAAAGAACATGGTAAGATAACCTGTTCTCTTTTTTCCCACTTTGAGAGTCTGCAGCCATCGCTTTTAGCTCACTGTACTTTTCACAAAGGAGGAATAACCATTTGCATATCAGTCCTTGTCCCGCCCACAAGGGCAGTCCAGCACCGAAATGCCAGGCAAACCACCTTTGAACAAGGGTACCAACAGCAACCCCATAGACGTGTTTCAGCCTTGTTGGGCCTCATCAGTGAGGTGAGTTGTGCCTCTCTGAGTATAGTGAGCAGGGGGTCCACGTTGGGGTTCCACCAGGTAACTTAGGGTGACCAACCCCAAGTTCCTTACAAAAATACAAAAAAGGTAGCAGGCGCCCCTCTCTAGAAAGAACATGGCATGATAACCTGTTGTCTGTTTTTTCCCACTTTGAGAGTCCGCAGCCATTGCTTCTAGCTCATTGTACTTTTCACAAAGGAGGAATAACCATTTGCATATCAGTCCATCACTGAAATGCCAACAAGAGTACCAACAGCAACCCCATACACGTGTTTCAGCCTTGTTGGGCCTCATCAGTGAGGTGGAGCTGTGCCTCTCTGAGCACAGTGAGCAAGGGGTCCTTAACACATTTAACACAACACCAACAACTTCTAATATTCAAATATACAATCTGAATTGAGAAACATAGTTCTGTAACCAATACTCTTACATCTTTTATTTTTAGAAAATACACTTTTATAAAAAAAAAGATCTCATTCTAATTTTTTACATTTGATAGTCTGGATGTATCTCAGTGCCAACTGCCCCTTTCCCAAAACTGACAGCACTAACTACCTCTGTAATACCCCTTACATCCACGCATCAAGAAAATCAATATGTATAAAGCTTGAGTTTAAAAATCTCCTGCCAGAGAGAAAACTGATTTGAGAAGTGTTCCCTCAGATCACATGAAAACCTCATTCAATCAAAACAAAACACAACGTAACCAGTGAGACACTTTATATTCACAAAATAAAGTTAAATAAACACAGTTATCAATCTCAAAACACAAACACAAACACATAAAGTAAAATCCCCTCTATACCTTCCTACACATTTTAAGTTAATATTGAAAGTTTTTATCAAAAAGATTCCTAAATTAACTTGAAATACACATCTTCTGCTAACTAGCAACCACAATGATTACCACATCTCATTGTATCATAGTTTTAAAGAATGTATACTTTTTTTGGCTGTTTGTGCTGAGTCTCGATCTTGGTAAAACACTTGAAAAAAATATATATAATTACGCTACCCCAAAGCCCAAAACCTTCGCCAATCCTTCATCCTTACCCTGCCCTCATGCTCTCTGCCCTCCAACCTCACTAATTAACAACCTTTATATCATTTTATAGTACTTTCCAATGCCAATTTGGAACTTGATTCTCGAATCGCGTAACGGTGGACTTTCTGAACTGAAAAAGCTTGGCAGCAGCAATGCATCATGAAACATATGACTTTCTTTTTGGCTAAATGAACAACCTGTTCTTTGCCAAAATACACACTTAAAAATACTGGGCACATTAGTGCCTGGCTTGTTTTTTTTCTATTGGCCTTATATCCGAACAACGGTTTGGGCTGTGCACTTGAGCAAAGATTTGACATTTTCCCTCTGGGAAAATTAATGGAAAAGTGAAAAAATACACCTTTTTTTTACCTTTTGTATCTTTTGAACCCTAACATGGATTTGCATGAAACCTTCCTGTCTTGTGGGTCCAGGCCCTAATATAGGAATGTCAAACACTGTGCTGATCCGTCCCTCAACTCAAATGTTATTAGCCATAGACACTTTGCTTTTCCTATGGATGATAGCTTTCAATGTGGGCAGCTCTAGCTGCCCTATACTATGTGGAGGTGCCTGCCAATCCTTCATCATCGCGAGAACACAACCAGCTGCATATAAATAGAACCAAAAAGAAGTGTATTGAGGATATAGAGTACAAAATAGGGACGCTTGTCTGGGTCAGAAAATCAGCATACATTTCAGAGCACAATTAGCCTTTCAGAGGTGATAGTGGGAGCTGCTTACGATGATGCTAAACAGAGTTGTGGCCCTGCACTCAGTGGTCTGCAACTGGCAACTCTCCAACTGTTTTGGACTGCGACTCCCATGACTGCTCACTACTAACTATGCCTGCTTGGACTGGTGGGAGTTGTAGTACAAACATCTAAAGAGTCAAAACCCTGAAAGTTGAACGCTGCACTACACGGACACAGTTTAACGGTGCAGCCACAGCAGGCCAAGAGCCAACCAACATGCTCAACGGAATCAACTCAGCAGTAATATGTTCAGCGTCACTAGGAGCAGCTTTCTTGTTGGAATGTATTTATTTTCTCTATTTTGGCTTCTTATAGTTTCACATCTGCATGGCTATTCATTGTTCTTGATCAAAACACTACAATGGACACTTTTCAGAAGAATGAGAAACAAGCTGTATTCTTTCTCACTGACTCATCACAAAGAATGCACCATTATTTTCATGAATACTGGCTGCAGGGACCATAAATGAGTCCATTCGGTAGGCTGCCCATTCAAGCCATGTAAGATGGTGTAATTGTATATGATCAAATGCAATTCCGCTATGCAGCGAAAGAAGTAATGTGGCATTGTAAGAGGATCTAGAAATATGAACAATGTTCAATCAAGGCCCTTCTATTCATTCTGGCCATCTGTTTCATTGTATTATAGAACATTTCCTCCTTTAGCTAATGCATACATTCATGTTTTTTTCTGCCTGGAAAACAGAATGGTCTGCAGGATTTAAGGGGCATGAAGCCACAAGCCCAGTAGTTTGCTGAACTGGGGTCCAGGCCTTGGTGAGGAGTCCAGGCCTTTTCTTTGATATAATAATAAGCTGAAAAGACAAGGAATGGTTAATCAGTTTTGTTTGAAATGAACATATTGTTACACAGCAAAACAAACTCACGAGGGTGAGCCACAGTACAATATGTTGCCCACTAGCTACCGTAATGAATTACGCTGGTCTTCAATTCTCCATTTTTCTTCTCCCATCCCTGGTTGATGTTCCTTTCTGCACGCTTCCTCCACATGTAAAAGTGGAGCCCGGGCTTCTGCAAATGAGATTTATATAGGTTTTCTAGTTCCCAGAAAAATAACAGGGAAGCATTGCAGCATTGAATTCAGACGTTCGCCATTTTATTTAGATACATGCAAAACATTCAGAGTACAGGCCACACATCAATCAAAAAATAGCAGCTGTTAGCAGCATAGTGCCTTAACCAGTACATCATACAGAAAGATTATATGAAGGACAAACAAGAACACTCCCTTAAAGGAAATTAATTCAGTTGCGTTCATATTACCAAGACCCACACTTACATTAATTCTATTATCTATTCAGTGAAAACACTTTGTTAATGTGACGTTATGGTTAAGTTGCACTCATAAAACCCTATGAAATTCAGTGAAAAAAACGTTCTTTAAGGGCACATTATGTTTACAAGTAAAACCGAGACCCCCCCAGAAATTCACCAGTTATGGTAATCAAAGCAGCAAAAATGTGTGCCACCATCTTGCACTGCAAAGACTAACACCCAAAACATCAAAGATGACATCACAAATGTCATTGATGACATCACTGAGTGCCTCACATATCTAGGCCACTTGTTTTCGCTCACTGACATTGCTAGGTGAGGTGTTTTTGTTTACTGACAGTCAGAATATGAAAATTGAAAAGGTGCTATATATCTAAACCTTAACCTTGTTGTATGTTCCTAAAGTTATTTCCTTGGGGTTTGGTCTCAGCTCATAGTACACATACACGCGGCAAAAAGCAGGCCTCAAACACACAATTCATTTGTTACAAAACATAAATTTTAATGTTATTGACATTTTCTGGTGATGTTGTTTCTTTCTTCCTTACTTTAGTTTCCCTGTGTGTGCCTCTGATTTGTATGCAATGTGGGTCTTCATATGTATTGTTTGTACTAACACTCGTGTGTACTAAGTCTTGAATTGTAAGCTATTTATTCTATGTTTCACGTTACTTAACACTCTGATAAGGTAACGTTCATTATTTTACTATTCAAAAGTAACAATTAAAAATACTGTACTTCTATGGTGCATGATGCAGTCATTGCCTACGTGTATGTATGATTAGATTCCTGCATTAACAACAACACTCCAATATTATGTTTTGTTTAGATGTTTACATTCTTTAACACATTAAGTAGTTCATGATAGGTCTCCCGATCACCCCTGGCATCTTGTTACCAATATTATAAACACAACCCCTTGTAAGGACTTTTGATCAACATTCATTTCATATGTGATTTCATCACATTTGTGATGTCATTCTGATGTCCTGGGTGTTAGTCATAGAAGTGCACACACATTTTTGGCTTTTTATGGCCATATCCCATTCCATTCTCATCACCCCTTCTCTATGGTAGCGAGATTTCTCACACATGTGCTAAATTCCCTCTACCTTAGAGCCCTCCAACTGTTTTGCTATATTTTGGGGCTTTGAATTTTTCATTTTGATGTGTGTTTTACGTATGTGTTCTTTGGTTATGGAGTTTTAAAACAACTCCAGTGGCATCATCGTTTTCTGTGTGTCACACACTACCTTCAGTGCAGTGGCACAGGGATGTCTTTCAGACTTCCCAAGGTTTAAATACATTCTCTGGGACTGACTACTGTCTCCCAGAGCATGTTAAGTTAAATTGACTTTACTAGTCACTTTACATTTACTGACCCAGCACACACTACCGTACTCTGGAGTGCTGGAGGGGTTGCCTAGCTTCCCCTGAGTCAAAACAGTCATGTAACAGTAAAATGTTACCCTTTCCTACTTTAAATAGCTGGTGGCAGTGGTTTAGATCAGACCACCGTGATTTTTCCCGACCGCTAACAACGGTAGCTAAAAATCGGGTCAGCCATGTTTTTCAAAATGCACCCAAGACCTATCTGTAAAAACAGACTCCGGTCATCTTTTTTCTCCATTTCTTTTAGGAAAGGTCCTTCTTGTGTTTGTCTCTGTGCGCCAAACCAGGTTTGGTCCCTTTGTTTGTTGGTCTTTGGCGGGTTCAGTGCTGTAGCCCTCCTCTTGCGCCAGGGTGTCTGGGGTGGTCAGGATGTGAGGGAGGTGCCCAAAACTCCCTGTGCTTAGTCTCCTAGGAGACTTGAATGCACTCTGGTGTGATTGGCCAGCTGGTTGTCCGGCAAGGACAGCCACCCTGCTGTGTGAGTGACAGCCAGGCTGGAATGAATGGGGGAAAACTGTTTAAAAGCAGGTCTCTGGGACTTGGAAAGCAGAGTCGACCACTGGAACAAATTAACCTAAGACAAGCTGAAGAAAGAGGACTGCTGCAACTCCTGGATGACCGGTGAAGCCCTGCTGCAAGTCTGAATTGCCTGAAACTCCATCGACAGTGAAGCCCTTCAAGGTTAACTTCTTCCCTTGAGTTTGGTGGCAACAACCAACTCGCAAACCACCTGGACACTGTCCCCATCTGGTCGAATTTTCATCAGAGTGCTGTTGAAAACCGGATAGCCAGAGGGAAGGAAACCATCTTGTGGACTTTAAGGCACTCACACCTTAAACCGACATCTTGCTACAGCTTTTGGGCTCATCCCTGGGCAGTGCAGGATCCTCCCAACGTCCTCCTTCTTGTGCCCACGACTGAAGCTCAGGAACAGCGAGATCTTCTCAAACTGCCAGGGACTACTGCCTCAGCTACAGCTTTCTTCATTGATAAGGCACCGTGCAAACGCGGTCCAGAAATCTTTTCGGCCATCGAGAAAGTGCAGGAAACCTGTCATGATCTCTGCTTCCAAAAGGTCAGGACTTACCAGACTCCCTTGGAAGCAGACCCATAACCCAGGTTCCGAGTGCCAACCAGTCCCAATTGGGACCTTTTGGACCCTGTCCTGGCGCCAGTGGCACCAGGCTCATAAATATGCCCAGTCCCAGCGCTGGAAGCGCCGGGCTCATAATGCTTGGGTGGACTTACCTGCAGCAGACCATGCTGCTTACTTACCTGCCAGTTGAGCCTCTAATCCTCTTCTGTTTGGGACTACTTTTCCTGTTGGGTGGGGCAGGAGCCACTCCCTAGGTTCAGAACACTGGAACTCTTCTGGAAAGCAGGAACTCTTTTCTTACCTAGGCGTGGCTGTGGAAGGAGAGACCTAAGCACCACAGGAGGCTATTTAAACCACACCCGATGGATGAATCTTGCTTTGCGTTATTCTGCATCCTCTGCAGCAGAACGCTCATCGTGTCTTCTGCATCTGATCCTGGGCCTAAGGGAAAAAGGCTTACCATCCTGAATCCAGTCTTCAGCAACACCTATAAAGACAAGAAAGAACAGGTTAGCATTACGGTCTTCAGTGACAGCGCTTCTCTTACCTTGTCCATCGGCTGTCACCAACGCCTCGCGCTGCATTCCGGCATCTGAAAGACAAAGGCTTACCTACTCTTCGCGTGCTCCGGAGGTCTTCGCACTGCATTCCGGCATCTGAAAGACAAAAGCTTACCAACTCTTCGCACGCTCCGGAGGCCTTCGGCGCTGCATCCCGCATCTGAAGACAAAGGAAGGTGCGTTTAAAGACATTGGGTAACTTTATTACTCACGTGCCATTACTCCTTCCCACGCCGAACCCAGTGGGTATTCCGGCACCCTTCAGCAGCTCCGAACTTGTACCTGCAAGATAAAAGGACAGTTAGTGCGCATCGTGATGCAGGCAACAAGCGCTTACTTACGTGCTTCCAGGCGCTTCTATTCCTCACACGTGTTCCATCCTCAACTCACTTCAGCCCGTCATCCGCCATCACCGGAACCCTGCAAAACAAGAGACATCATTACAAAAGACTTTTAAAGACATTTGAAATACTCAGAACTTACCGTTCGTGCAGTAAACGACAGACAGCAGTCCTCTGAGGTCAAGAGGCCTGCACCCTTATCCAGTGAAGAAACTGGTTACGGCACCCTGCCCCGAGGCAGATGGAGAGCTCGGCGTTCACTTACCTAAGGTGAGAGCGTTAACCTTTGGGGTTCTACAGGAGAAGAGAAGGGGAAGAAGAGAGAGACACCCAATAACCCCAGTTCATTAATCCCATATTTTCTATCTGCAGACATCTTACTCTTCGAGTCAGACATACAGTGCACAGAGGTCCAGCCCAAAGAGCCAATCGTGTGTTACACATCACCTTTGAAGATACGGTATTCGCCCAGTCAAGACCGGCGCCTCTGCGGGAATCAGGTGAGCGTTACAAAACCTTCCTCAACAACGAAGGCTTGTCCTTCCCTTAACATTCGTCAAACTTTTCACCTAGCCAAATTCTTCTAATTTCCGTGGCAAAGACTTAACCGTTATATACCAGAATGGTGCTGTGCTATCCTATACAAAAGACTCTGAACCATTGACTTTGGCCCAGGCCTATTGAGAAGAATTGCTGGTTGTACTTAACTGAAACCCTTTGCCCAGCCTATGAACATGTTTGGGCTGTCTATTCTTATAACCTTGTCTTGTTACCCCTTTATTAACCCTTTAAGTTCCACCGACGAGCCGGCTTGTCAGTGGAAACCGCTCCAGGTTGCCACCGATGAGCCGGCTCGTCGGTTTTGGCACTCTGCTTTGCTCGATCCCTGCAAAACTATAATCCAACCCCCGGGCTATGTGAGGGGGAGGTCCCCCCTCACTGCCAGGGGGCTGGATTACCTTCAGTTTCACGTTGGCGTGCGTAAAGCATGTCGGCGTGAAACTGAAAGTAAAATCAATGCAGCAGCCATTTTTGGCTGCTGCAGTGAAAGAAAGAAGGTAAGAGCCCGTCTTTCTCTGTGTTGATCTCTGGCTGTATTTCAAGCCGGAGATCGAGGCGGGTATCGTTGGAAAGGGGAGATTCTCCCCTTTACGATACCCATTGTGTGGCATTGCTGCGGATCGGGCACAGAGCGCGCAATCCGCGGGCAGCAATGTCACCGGATCAATACAGATCCGTTTGTGACGCAGGGGGGGGGGAGCTGCTTACTAGGTAAGCGCCCCCCTTGCCCCCGTGGCCTCAAAGCATGGGGCCACAGCACCAGAGACGCAGATGATCACTGCCCCCAGGGGTGAAAAGGAAAAAATAAATCGAGGGAAGGGGGTGGTGGGAGGGTGTTTGGGGCCCTGGGGACCACTAGACCACCAGGGATATGGCAAAAAAGTGGTGTCCTTGGAGGTTCTCCCCTTTCCAAGGACACCACATATATGAGGCAGTGAACACTTTTGGGTGTCCTCTTTTGGAAAATGCATGGGATTCCCTGTTTTCCTTGCTGGCTTCGACACCCTAGGCCCAAATCTGTATGTTGCCCACATGAACAAAATGGGGAGTGGCGAAAGGCTTGGGGTTACCAGTCGGTTACCCTTTTCCTCTTGGGCCCCCGGTAGGTGCACCCACACATGTGAGGTACCGTTTTCATCGGGACACGTGTGGGGACACGGGAAGGTAGGCCACGTGTTGTTGGCGGTGTGTTTCGGTGGGTGGCCAGAGCGAAATGTCTGAGAATTGTCTGCATTTCCAGCCAATTTCAGAGACATTTCCCTGTGTCCACTCACCGAAACACGTTGCTAACAAAAGAAATCATACCTTCTCGCGTTCCCACAGGTGTCCCGATGAAAAAGGTACCTCACATGTGTGGGTGCACCTACCGGGGGCACAAAAGGAAAACGGTAACCCGCTGGTAACCCCAAGCCTTTCGCCACAGCACAATTTTCTCATGTGGGCAACCTACAGATTTGGGCCTAGGGTGTCAAAGCCAGCAAGGAAAACAGGGTACCCCATGCCTTTCCCAAAAGAGGACACCCGTGCGAAAGCGCAGAGGTCTGACTTGTGCGAAGCGGCCCAGAATAAATTACCCAGAACCCCAGACAAAGTGAACATTGTGTTTTTTCCCCACCAAATATCACACTTTTTCGGGGATTGTGGCTAATAAAAACTGGGGCAATTTGCGCAAGGCAGACCTCTGTGGATTCCCACGGGTGTCCTCTTTTGGAAAATGCATGGGGTTCCCTGTTTTCCTTGCTGGCTTTCGACACCCTAGGTCCAAATCTGTAGGTTGCCCACATGAACAAAATGGGCCGTGGCAAAAGGCTTGGGGTTACCAGTGGGTTACCCTTTTCCTTTTGCGCCCCGGTAGGTGCACCCACACATGTGAGATACCGTTTTCATCGGGACACGTGTGGGGACGCGGGAAGGTAGGCCATGTGTTGTTGGCGGTGTGTTTCAGTGGGTGGCCAGAGCGAAAATGTCTGAGAATTGTCTGCATTTCCAGTCAATTTCAGATACATTTCCCTGTGTCCACTCACCTAAACACGTCGCCAACACCAGATATCATACCTTCTTGCGTTCCCACAGGTGTCCCGATGAAAAAGGGACCTCACATGCGTGGGTGCACCTACCGGGGGCGCAAAAGGAAAACGGTAACCCGCTGGTAACCCCAAGCCTTTCGCCACAGCACAATTTGGTCATGTGGGCAACCTACAGATTTGGGCCTAGGGTGTCGAAGCCAGCAAGGAAAACAGGGAACCCCATGCATTTCCCAAAAGAGGACACCCGTGGGAATGCGCAGAGGTCTGACTTGCGTGAAGCAGCCCAGAATGTATTACCCAGAACCCCAGACAAAGTGAACATTGTGTTTTTTCCCTACCAAATATCACACTTTGTCAGGGATTGTGGCTAATAAAAACTGGGGCAATTTGCGCAAGGCAGACCTCTGTGGATTCCCACGGGTGTCCTCTTTTGGAAAATGCATGGGGTTCCCTCTTTCCCCTGCTGGCTTCGACACCCTAGGCCGAAATCTGTACGTTGCTCACATGAACAAAATGGGTAGTGGCGAAAGGCTTGGGGTTCCCAGTGGGTTACCCTTTTCCTTTTGCACCCCCGGTAGGTGCACCCACACATGTGAGGTACCGTTTTCATCGGTACACGTGTGGGGACGCGGGAAGGTAGGCCATGTGCTGTTGGGGGCGTGTTTCGGTGGGTGAGCCGAGCAAAATGTGCGGGAAATGCGTTTTCTTCTCCCACATTTCAGACTTTGCGGGGGTGTCTGGGTAATAAATTCTGGGGCGATGTATGCAAATCATACCTCTGCAGATTCGCACGGGTGTCCTCTTTTCGGAAATGCATGGAGTTCCCTGTTTTCCTTGGTGGCTTGGACACCCGAGTCCCATAACTGTATGTTGTGACGGTGGGCAGAGCATCTGAAATTCCGGTTTGAAAACAGACTTGGGGTTATTTGTGTTTTAGGCTTTCCCCTTGGCGGCCAGGTAGGTGCACCCACACATGTGAGGTACCGTTTTCATCGGGACACCTGTGGGAACGCGGGACTGTAGGCCATGTGTTGTTTGGGGCATGTTTCGATGGGTGAGACGAGCGAAATGTGCGGAAAATGCGTTTTATTTCCCACATTTCGGACTTTGCGGGGGTGTCTGGGTAATACATTTCGGAGGCGATGTGCGCAAATCATACCTCTGCAGATTCCCACGGGTGTCCTCTTTTTGGAAATGCATGGGGTTCCCTGTTTTCCTTGGTGGCTTGGACACCCGAGGCCCATATCTGTATGTTGTGCCGGTCGGCAGAGAGTCTGAAATTCCGGTCTGAAAACAGACTTGGGGTTACTTGTGTTTTAGGCTTTCCCCTTGGCGGCCAGGTAGGTGCACCCACACATGTGAGGTACCGTTTTCATCGGGACACCTGTGGGAACTCGGGACGGTAGGCCATGTGTTGTGTTTATGTGGTTTTCATAACGTTTTGACCCATTTGCTGGTGCCCTTTGTCACACAACCCTTTCATTTCCCAAATGTGACCTACATTAGTCGCTGCTTTAGGCACCATACTCTTTTGTAACCTGCACAAGTCACCTACCTTTGAAAAGGTCGCTCTGTGCTCTTTCAAAAAATGTATGCTTGCCGTTCCTCACCACATTGGTTTTCCCGATTTACACATGCTAAGTGCGTCTGTTCAGGCTGTGAGCGTAAAACTCCTGTGTACCATGGCTCAGTGTTTGGCTTGTGGTATTGCTTGTTTTATAACTTGAAAGCTGGACAAGCATTGGTCAAGCAATTGCATGATCAAAAGGCTAACATGGTTGAGTTCACTCAAGACCAGCTAGTTCTCGTTATGATCCCAACAAAGCAGAGGGCCTTGCAAGGCAAATGGATGGACCCTTCAGAGTAGTGGGTAAACTTGGAGAGGTCAACTATCTGGTGGACTTGGGCAATCCCAAGGAGGCTCCGACAGTCTTCCACACCAACAGACTCAAAGCGTATGCCTCGAGACCTGATATATTAGCGTTGCTTCTAGCATCATCCGAGGAAGGAGAAGAGAGTGAAGCTCTTCCGGATCTCCTCAGAGGCTTACCTTTAGACGAAAAAATTGAAGGAGTAAATCTCTCTTCAAATCTGACACCTGAGCAACAAGAAGAGTGCAAATCTATGTGGAATCAGTTTGCCTCTCTGTTCTCACTTTCACCAGGCTTGACCCCTTGGGGCCAGCATGACATACTCACTGGTGACTGTCTGCCAGTCAAAAGCAGAGGATACAGAATGTCAGAAAGTGTAAGAACCCACATCAAAGGTAAGGTCAGCAAGATGCTTGATCTCAGGGTAATAGAGCCCTCTACTAGTCCATGGTCTAGCCCAGTTGTGTTAGTACCAAAGGCAGGATCTAAAGAACTTAGATTTTGTTTGGATTATAGAGCTCTTAATGCAGTCACCAAGACTGATGCCCACCCTTTGCCAAGAACAGATGAGTTGGTGGATAGACTTGGTTCAGCCAAGTTCCTCAGCACATTTGACTTGACGTCAGGCTATTGGCAAATAGCCCTGACAGATCATGCCAAGGAGAAAACTGCATTTTCTACCCCAGCTGGCTTATACCAGTTTAAGGTAATGCCTTTTGGATTGAAAAATGCACCTGCTACATTTCAACGGATGGTAAACCAGGTTCTGAATGGGATGGAGGACTTCTGCATGGCATACTTGGATGACATAGCAGTGTTCAGAAATTCCTGGGAAGAACATGTAACCCACCTAAGAGATGTTTTGCAGGCTCTTGGACGAGCCAATCTGACCATAAAGGCGAGTAAATGCCAAATTGGACAGAGTAAGGTAGTCTATCTTGGACATGAGGTAGGAGGTGGAGAAATAAGGCCTTTTCTCAGTAAGATTGAAGCTGTGCAAAATTGGACAACACCTACTACTCAGACCCAGGTGAGAGCCTTCTTAGGTCTCACAGGGTGTTGCAGGAATTTCATTGAGAACTATGGGACCATAGCTTCTCCTCTGAATGTCATCTCCTCTCCAAAATTCCCTAAAAAGGTTAGATGGAACGAGGAGTGCAATCAGGCCTTTGAAAACCTGAAAAAGGCTCTTTGCCTTAGCGCATGATTTGGCTCTGTTGCTTAGTAAGCGTTCGGAGCTGCCTACTTCTCAGTTGCCTATGAGAGAGGTCCCTCCGACATTTGTCCCGAAAGTTGAGATTGCGGCCGATGCTGGACGAGGAATACTTGCGGTGGACATTCCTTCACATGATATTGATTTATTATTTCTCGTACTCCTGCCAGTTGCCTATGAGAGAGGTCCCTCCGACATTTGTCCCGAAAGTTGAGATTGCGGCCGATGCTGGACGAGGAATACTTGCGGTGGACATTCCTTCACATTACGTATCGCAGTTTGTTCACATCCCGTTTTCAAGACAGGAAGTGAACACCATAAAGCAATCTATTCCCGATGTAAGAAGAATCCGACCAGGTTCTATAAAGAAATAGAGTCGGTCTTACAGTCGGTATTCACCTTAAGTGATATTGATTTATTATTTCTCGTACTCCTGCCAGTCGATTTGTGGAAACAGATTAGGACTATAGATGATATACCTGAGTTGGGAGATACATGGGATAACATGGTTAGGTTAGATAGAGAAAGACCAGCTGGCGAACGACCGCCTCAAGTGATATTAACCTTGCCTGATAGAATTATTGTAAAACTGAAAACTATAGTTCCTGAAAAAAGAATCATTTGGGACAAGCTTACGACCTGTGTCCAAGGAAAATCTGAGGGTGCTACTGATTTCTTCAATCGGTTCGAGCAGGTATTTTCAGATTTCAGTGGACAAGACTTAGGCACAGAGTCAGGGAAAAGGCTGTTTGTTGACAAATTTGTACGTGGATTGCTGCCTGACATCCAGTTACAGATTATGTCTTCCGAAATCGATTGGCAGGCGAAGTCTCAATCAGAAGTACTGCATAAGGCTCAGTACTATGAAAATCGTGTAAATACTGAAAAGGAAAAACTTGAGAAAAAAAAGGGTGACCTGAAAACAAAAGTCTTATTACAAAAGATTGTTAGAAGCCCTAGAGGGGGTAATAAATGTAGAGGTCAGTACATTCCACAGGGAAGTGCGCCCTTGGCTCCGGTAACCATTAACCAGTGTGCCTATTGTCGACAGGAAGGCCACTGGTGCGCACAATGTCCGACCTTGCAGGAAAGGTCATTTGGGAACATGGGTAGACGATCCAGAGGTGGCCCAGGTGCAGGGAGCCCTGGCAGAGGTCAGTTTGCACCAGAATCAGAGCAACCTCCTTCACAAGATTAACACGTTTCGAATGTGGATAATAGAAACATTTTTGATCACCCTTCTGCCGTGTACCTCTCTGAAGAGCTTCCTTTTGATAATATTCTGTTTCGCTAGGATTGCCCAAAGCAGGATTTGGAACCGACGCCTATTCCCGTTCATCAGAAAGGCCCCTTCGTTGAGATGGTGGTGGGAAATAGGAAGCATCTATTTTTAGTAGATACGGGAGCACAGAAATCTTCCATTGACTATTCGCGGGTTCCAAATATTCCCCTGTCAGGGCAGTCCAACGTTTCCGTAGGGTTTTCAGGCACACTTGTAGTTTGTCCGGTCTCTTTGCCAGTACCGATAACACTGGGTCCTTCACGGAGCAGTGTCCATTTCTACTTACCACAAACTGTGGGGAGAACTTGCTGGGGCTAAATTTGTTGAAGGAATTGCATGCAGTAATACATTGTTGTCCGGACGGCGTTCGGTTAACAATTTCACCTCAGCAATCACTCGCCTCTCAGTTTTTGACTCAACCTTTACCGCCAGAATTTAGTAATGTTCCGGAATGCTTATGGGCAATTGATGATAATAATGTGGGCATTCTCCAAATTGAACCTGTTAAAATTATTCTGAAACATGGAGTAAAATTGCCTCGCATTCAGCAATATAAGATCTCAGTTGAAGGCGAGCAGGCTTTGAAATGTATAGTTTCTGATTTTGTTCATCGTGGAGTAATTGAGGAAATTACGGGTGGCCTATGTAACAGCCCCATTTTGCAAGTAAACAAAAAAGGTGATAATGCGATTCCCTTTCGATTTATATTGGTCTATGCGCTATTAACAAAATTGTGGCTCCTCAATTTCCTATTGTACCTGATGTTACAACGATACTAACCATGATTCTGGCTTCTGCCACTTATTTTAGCATTGTCGACCTTAAAAACGTGTTTTTCAGTATTCCTATATACAAGGATAGCAGGTATTTGTTCGCGTTTACCTTAGGTGGACGCTCGTTCACATTCACTCGTGTACCACGAGGGTACACTGAGAGTCCAAGTATTTATAGTAGGGCATTGAAAGAGCAGCTCGATACTCTCGAGTTGCCTACTACTTGCACGTTACTACAGTATGTAAATGATCTCCTCTTGGCTGCTGATTCTGAGAGTGCCTTTAAAGAAGGTACTGTGTTGTTGCTTTGTCATCTAGCAAAACATGGCCACAAAGCATCACTCAAAAAATTCCAATATTGTTGTCAGGAGGTCGCTGTAACGCTCACCTGATTCCCGTAGAGGCGCCGGTCTTGACTGGGCGTATACCGTATCTTCAAAGGTGATGTGTAACACACGGCTGGCTCTTTGGGCTGGACCTCTGTGCACTGTATGTCTGACTCGAAGGGTAAGATGTCTGCAGATAGAAAATATGGGATTAAGGAACTGGGTTATTGAATGTCTCTCTCTTCTTCCCTTTCTCTTCTCCTGTAGAACCCCCAAAGGTTAACGCTCTCACCTTAGGTAAGTGAACGCTGTGCTCTCCATCTGCCTCGGGGCAGGGTGCTGTAACCAGTTTCTTCACTGGATAAGGGGAGCAGGCCTCTTGACTTCAGAGGACTGCTGTCCGTCGTTTACTGCACGAACGGTAAGTTTCGAGTAATTCTAATGTCTTTAAAGTCTTTAGTAATGATGTCTCTTGTTTTGCAGGGTTCCGGCGATGGCGGATGACGGGCTGAAGTGAGTTGAAGATGGAGCCCGTGTGATGAATAGAAGCGCCTGGAAGCACGTAAGTAAGCGCTTGTTGCCTGCTTCACGATGCGCTCTAACTGTCTTTTTATTTTGCAGGTACAAGTTCGGAGCGGCTGCAGGGTGCCGGAATACCCACTGGGTTGGATGTGGAAAGGAGTAATGGCACGTGAGTATTAAAGTTCCCCAATGTCTTTAAACGCACCTTGTTTTGTCTTTCAGATGCGGGATGCAGCGCCGAAGGCCTCCGGAGCGTGCGAAGAGTTGGTAAGCTTTTGTCTTTCAGATGCCGGAATGCAGTGTGAAGACCTCCGGAGCGCACGAAGAGTAGGTAAGCCTTTGTCTTTCAGATGCCGGAATGCAGCGCGAGGCGTTGGTGACAGCCGATGGACCAGGTAAGTGAAGAGCTGTCTCTGAAGACCGTAATGCTAACCTGTTCTTTCTTGTCTTTATAGGTGTTGCTGAAGACTGGATTCAGGATGGTAAGCCTTTTTCCTTAGGCCCAGGATCAGATGCAGAAGACACGATGAGCGTTCTGCTGCAGAGGATGCAGAATAACGCAAAGCAAGATTCATCCATCGGGTGTGGTTTAAATAGCCTCCTGTAGTGCTTAGGTGTCTCCTTCCACAGCCACGCCTAAGAAAAGAGTTCCTGCTTTCCAGAAGAGTTCCAGTGTTCTGAATCTAGGGAGTGGCTCCTGCCCCACCCAACAGGAAAAGTAGTTCCAAACAGAAGAGGATCAGAGGCTCAACTGGCAGGCAAGTAAGCAGCATGGTCTGCTGCAGGTAAGTCCACCCAAGCATTATGAGCCCGGCGCTTCCAGCGCTGGGACTGGGCATATTTATGAGCCTGGTGCCACTGGCGCCAGGACTGGGTCCAAAAGGTCCCAATTGGGACTGGTTGGCACTCGGAACCTGGGTTATGGATCTGCTTCCAAGGGAGTTGGGAAAACCCTGACCTTTTTGAAGCAGAGATCATGACAGTCGCCTATTTAGGCTATCTCCTGTCTAAGGAGGGAAGACGGTTGACACCTGAACGAATAAAGACTATTTCTGGCATGTCTGTCCCAAATACGCAGAAGGAAGTTAGAGCCCTGATAGATATGGCTTCTTACTGTAGATTGTGGATCCCTAACTTTTCGTTTACGATTAAACCAATGCTGACTTTGACAAAGAAGGGCATTTCTTTGCCATTGCCATGGACTTTGGAACACCAGACAGCATTTGATTTGCTCAAATCCGCGCTGTGTTCAGCGCCAGTTTTAGGAACTCCGAATTATGACAAGGCCTTTGTGTTGTATGTGCATGAACGTGATGGATGTGCTTTGGCTGTGTTAACGCAGGAACATGGAGGGAAGAATAGGCCATGCGGCTATTTCTCATCCGCCCTTGATCCTGTTGCATGCGCTTTACCTCACTTCTGCACGATTGACAAGATATGAACTAATCTTGTTTGCCCCCCACATTCAAATTCAGAGGTGTTGTGTATTAAATCCGGCTGAACTTTTACCTGTCCCGAAAGATACTATTGATGGTGACGAAACGTCACACGATTGCCTTTATGCGACAGAACAAGAGACTAAAGGTAGAATCGATCTGAGAGACACGCCTTTGAATAGCCCACAAGGAAAGCTATTTTGTGATGGCTCTTGTTTTAAACTTCCGAATAGTACATCCACGGCTGCTTATGCCGTTAGTACTTTAAGCACGATTGTGGAAGCCAAAAGAATTATGCATAATTCCGCGCAGGCCGCAGAAATTATAGCGTTAACTCGAGCTTGTGAACTTTCTGAAGGGCTTACAGTAAATATATATACCGATATTCAGTATGCTTTTGGGGTGGTCCACAACTTCGGTAGACTTTGGAAAGAACGAGTTTTCTTGACCTCGCACGGCACGAAAATTCAGCATGGCACTTTAATAGTGCGATTACTTTCAGCACTCGTACTCCCTGTTCAGTTAGCTATTATAAAATGTTCAGCACATAAAAAGGTTACAAATGATGTAGGAAAAGGGAATGCTTTCACTGATTAGATAGCTAAATAAACTGCCACTGATTTTAGTTCAGAAATGTATGCTGTAAGAGAAACTGTAAATATTTGCACTTTGTGTGAAAGTATTGATTCTGTAAAAGACATTCAAGCAGATACTACCATAGAGGAAACTAAGAGATGGATCGAGGGTGCAGGGAGACTGGATGATGATGGGTGTTGGGTGGACAATATTGAAGGGAAATGGTTACTCCCTGATGCCTACATTACAATGATGGTTATTATGGCTCATGGTCCGACACATGTCTGTGCGCGTAAATTAACTAAAATGCTACACAGTGTCTTGGCCAATGATAAGATTTTCAAAATTGCGGAGCGCTTTGTCCAAGGGTGCATGATCTGATTGCAGCACAATGTAGGAAAAGGTACCTCGACTCCTAGAGGAAGTTTCGCTCCACCTTCTGTTCCATTTGAGGTTATTCATTTGATTTTATTGAAATGGAACGCTGCAACAATCTTAAATATGTGCTGGTTGTCATGTGTGCTTTTAGTAAGTGGGTTGAGGCTTACCCTGTTAGAGATGCAACGGCCATAACCACGGCAAAAACTCTGTTGAAAGAGTTTTTTCCTAGGTTCGGGCTACCGAGAGTCATCTGGTCGGATAATGGGCCACACTTTATCGCTACTGTAATCCTACAAATTTGCAAAGGATTACAGATTGATAAATGGTTCCAGTCAGCCAGTCATGCCCAAAGTGCCGGATTAGTGGAACGGTACAACGGCATTATAAAGAACAAGCTCGCTAAGACGTGTGCTGGCACCAAGTTAAAATGGCCGGACGCCTAACCAATCGTGTTGCTGTCGATGAGAACAACCCCTCAAACTAAGACTGGGCTCTCTCCCTTTGAGGTGGTAATGGGAAGACCATCTAACATTTGGGGTATGCCAAAGAGTCACTCATTGCGGGATATAGAGAATGTGCTTCTTTCAGATTACTGTAACCAGTTGACTAAAAATATGTTTTCAATTTATCACCAGGTGCAAGAGGCATTACCTGTACGATACGAGGGTCCTGGTCACAGTCTACGACCGGGGGACTGGATCCTCACGAAAGTCTTTGAGAGGTCGTCTTGCCTTGCACCTTGGTGGAGGGGTCCCTACCAAGTCCTGCTAGTCACTCAGACTGCTGTGCGGGTAGCGGGTCGTAAGAACTGGATCCATGCGATGCACACCAAACGGATTCCGCAGCCCATGCCATACGATACAGAAGACACAGAATCCCTTCCTACTGCTGTAACCAACGTGCCTGAAACAGCAGCAACCGATAAGAGAGTACCGGAGACCGTTCCAGAATTCGCAAGGCCAGACAAAACGGCCATCTTGTCTCCGCACACTCCAACAGTGGAACTTCCGGATCAATCCTTTTCTGATCCCATTTCCGTTTACTCGCCACCTCCAGCAGGAAGTGACGACACTTTGTTCTCATCAGAAATTGTGAAATATAATTTACGTCCAAGGAAATAGAGGTACAGCACCGTCTGACTGTGCGATTGAGGAAAATCATTTGAGGGCTTGTCTTTTGGCCCGACTGTACGGAAGGATTCTGTTGGCTAAGGGTTGTGGGAAAGACATTAAGAAGACGTGCGACTGGAGTCGCCAGCAAATGAACAATTGGTGTTTTTTCGATTGAAGACTACAATGCCGGCACCCGCTACCGCTCGTACCGAACTTTTAGATAAATATGTGACTAGCAGAGACAATGATCAAACATGTAAAGGGACCCCCAAAGTGTATTGTTGCCTTTTTGTAATAATAACTGGATTTTTAGTAGATGTTGGTTTTGGGTTATGGTAACTGGAGGAAGCATATCCGTTAGAGAACTTTTTACCTATTGAAAATGTATCTGTTATCCCCACTCCTTCCGTGCAATTGCATACTTTATCACCTAGAGATTCTTCGAAATACGGAACTATCAGAATAATACTCTTTTATTAATTATGAATGCCACTCATGCAATTTTAAATAGAACCAATTGCTGTATCTGTTCACATCTACCGCAACATGGGGATAAGGAGCTAGGTTGGTATATTCATCCTTTACCTTTGACAACTGCTTGTTATGCTTCTTTTAGAGCACTGTTCTTTGGCCGATGTAATGACAGCATCTCAGGGAACTTTGATGGTACAAATTTGAATAGTTTTGAAAAACATGTTTTAATGCCCCTGGGATGCTCGCTTTTTGCAAATAGAAGTAAGCCAAACGTTGCTTCTGCTAGGCCCTCTGATAGATTGTCTCGTCCTTTTCAGTCTTTAATCTCTTTCAAAATAGCTCCTATAGGCAATAAGGATGCCGCGCCTCCATCTTATTCTGTTAACCATAGCCCTGATGCAGTATCCTTCTGCATACAGAGGAATGGAACACGGTCAATGGGTAATTTTAGAAAGTGCGCCAACGTTGCGAATTTGACTAGTGAGAACAGACCTCTGTACGTAGGCGAACTTGTCTATTTTGTTTGCGGTAATGTGGCATTTCCATGGTTGCCCAGGGATTGGCAAGGAACCTGCTATTAAGGGATTCTACTACCTGGGGTTTTTATTGCCAGTACTGCAGAAATTTCGAAAACTCGTCCATGACGAGGTGTGAAAGGGGATACTCCAGCGCAAACTCTAAGAGATATCAAGAAATCCTTTGTGCCATTTTTTGGGCAAATTACAAATTCAGAAGATATCAGGGGACTAGCGAGAGTATTGGAGAGAAACATCAACCGGCCCACTGACATACTCTATATTATGACGTTAGAACAGAAAGCGATAAGATTAGTGGCTCTTCAGAACCGGATGGCATTAGATGTCATTCTGGCCGAGCGTGGAGGACTATGTAAATTAGTGGGGTCCGCTTGCTGCGTTTACGTACCAGACTCCTCTCCAACGATCTTTAGGGCTATCCAAAATCTACATGTCCTTAGTTCAGAAGTACATGTTCCTTAGGGTAACTGGGAACTTAGTGCATGGTTTTGGGACCTCCTACGGTCATGGGGATGGAAGTTGTTTTTGGCCCTGTTGATTATCTTGGGAAGTTTTCTGTTCGTTTGTTGTTGTATATGGTGTCTCCCTGGTATATGCTTAGTATTAGGGGGGTGTTACGCGCAAGAAACAAGTGTATTAGGGCATAAAATATACGCCCCAGATAAGGTTTCTAAAGAGTATGTGTTGAAAGAAACTCTAGTGTCTGATTTAATGGCAATAGATATGTCCGACAATGATTCTGGGTGTATAGACGTTGAAATGTGGAGTTAGTCGCAAAGTGATTGAAGGTAGTTTAGCGCTTGGCATAGGCCAAAAGGAGGGTTTGTTAAAACTGATACAATATTGTTTCGTCCTCATTGTATATGTTGGCCTATGCCCAGACGCTTTGCGAGGAAATTTGTATTGCAAGGTCGTGACCTTAAGTAAATCAAGCCTCCAGTTTAGGTTAAAGCCGCCATTTTAGTTATTCGTACAAAGTCACCCTGTAGTCTAAAATGGCTGTTTTGTGTTCTCTTTTTCTTGCTTTAACCTCTCCAACCTCTGTAGGGGAGTTAATGTCCAACTTGCCTTCAGGCTACATGTTAGGGTCATGTAGACCTTGTCCTTCGTTGACCTCGGGATCCGGGGATTACTTGAATCAGTGATGTTAACCTACAAGTATACAAGAACAATAACGCTTTCCAAATACGACATGCAAAACATTTGTTTGATCTGTATTAAAGCAATGAGTAATGAGTGTAACGTTAAACTAAAGAATACTAGTGTGTGTTAGTAAATATGTTGAAAAGTAAACCGCATGCACAAGATATGTAAATTAGGAAACGAACCTGGCGCGACCCTAGCCCAGTATATAATTAACTTGTAAGAGGCTGGACATCATTATAACAAACTGTATAAATACACTGATGTCCAGCTATCAAATCCTGCCCACTGCTCACATTGAACCCTACTGGTGGTCTCTGTGATGTATTGACGGCCAAATAGCTATTTGTGTACTTTGTTTGGTAACTGTCCAGTTTTTTAATAAAGATTCTGGGAATCTTTACAAGCCTGTGTCGGTGTATTTCTCTTTGCATGGTGTAAAAGCCTTAATATTGTATTTTTCTGATTCCACACTGGGACTCTATTGATATCAATTGGCATAGAGTCTTCAGTGCCACCCGTCTGTCCCTGTTGGACGCCAACATGTCCTCCCTGTGTGATTGGCAAATCGAGTCTGTTGCCTGCTGTAGTTGCTCCATCTGCCTTTCAGGGCGGACAATGGAAGTGGCCACCCTCTCCATTGCTTGAGCCATCATCTCAACTGATGCTGCCTGTTGGCTTGCCATACCGTACATGGATTGTTCCCATATGGTATTGCCTGGTGGCATACGGCCACCGCGTCGGCGGGCACCACACCTGTTTGGGGCAAGGCGATCTGCGCCTTGCTGTGCCGGCACTGCCTGAGGCTGCAGGACTGCATTCCCCCTCTGATCTGCTGGCCCAGGAACAGGATCAGATGTTGTGGAGTGTAACCCTGCATCCGTAACCGCCAAAGGCGGACTTACCAACACTGACATCCCCATAGAGGGTTCTACCCCTGGTGCAGGTGGGTTGGACAGAACAGAATCCCTGCCAGAAACACTTACTGCAACGGCACATAGGTCTCATCATCCGAATCAGCACCTGAATAGAGGTCTGGGGAGGTGCACCCAAAGGCACCCCTCGACAGAATGGTCTGCAGCAAGATTGGGTTCTCACCCACCACCACACCACGTCCCCCACTGATGCCCGGTCGTGCCTGAGATTCCTCCTGGGTCTGCACCATCCCCTCAACCTCAACAGCATCAAGTGCGTCATCCCCTGCAAAAACATGAAAGACAAAAGATGGAAACAGGCATTAGCACCATGGCACCCAAATCCTGACAAGCTACAGAACCAGTTCATGATTTACACATGTCCCACATGACTATAACCCTCCCATGCATGCACTGTCACTGAGTTGGAAGGGGAGGCAAAAGGCAGACACTGATGACACCAAGATGGAAGAGCAACACATTTGCTGCATGCTGGGTAGCACTGACATCACACATTGGCCTGTGAGTGGTATATCCAATACACATACATGACACATGCCATGGCATGTACCATAGCCATGGTACATTCCACAAGTACATCCATATGTCAGTTAATGATTACTGTCAGCCATCCATGTGAGATGGACATGATGAGTTGAAACATGCTACATAGTGTGACAAAATAGGCATGTGCCACACACTGCAGCACATCCAGTGTACGAAAATACAGTGATTGCAGGCCGATGTACACATCAATGGTTGTGCAGTTCAACATGACAGGAAACAACTATCATGTTCCACATTCAAATAGGCCCCAAAAATTCCTGTGAGCAGGCCAATACTCAATTAGCCTGAATGGTCAAATCATTCACCTAACAAGGTAACACATGTGGGCCAATGTGGGGTTCATCAATGACAGAAGCATGTTCCAAATGTGACAATAGGGCTGAGGAATGCGTAGCAAAAGTGGGAGAGTTGAAACAATCAACCTGAACGAACACTGAAAAATACAAACAATGTTGTTGCAAGATGCCACTTCAAGGGCACTGCCGTAATGTTGTGAAAAATTAATAATGTGGGCAGAAGGGATACTGTCACACCCAAATCCAAGGCCGCTGAATGTTTTGGATGAAGCACATGGGTGACCCATACTACTCAGGCACACACACCCTCACCTGGCACTCAATCAGAACCCATCACCCAAACAACATACACATGCATTACACACACATGCATGGGCACTCACCGGACAATGCATCATAATCAGGTAGTCCTCACACACCTTGGATCTGTTCCTCTGTGACGAAGGCCCCAGAAACAGACTGTTCAGTGAGTTTGTTGTCCTCTTGTGGAGACCCACCGCCGGTCACCAGAGTAGCGGCATGATTTGAGGCCAGCTTGTTCTTTGCTCTGCGTTTCAGGTCATTCCACCGCTTGTAGCAATCATCAGCTGTGCGCCTCACAAATCCAAGGATTAGTATACTGCTGATGATGCAGTCCTACTGGACCGTACACCCAGAGGGCTACTGCAGATTCTGAGATATGATTGCTCCTATTTTAGTGACAGTGTACTGAAACTGAATCTCTCCACCCATAGATTCTGGTTTTCGGCAAGGTAATTGCAAGTTGGTTCCTTGATAATGAAAAAAATAGAAGTGGTAAGTGACTATAAACAAATAAGCCTAAACTTTCCAAAAAAATAAGTTGGCAGACCCACATAAAATCAGTGGTGAAGCAAGCCATTGTGGACCTCAGAGGGCTGCTCCATTTTTATTATCAATATGAGGCGGCAGGGGGGGACTTGACAAATGACTCCTAGTGCTTGAGGCTAAAATCCAGACTGCAGTACTCTATGGTGCCGAGATCTGGGGAGCTTCTGCATGCGGGAGCCTTGAGGCAATGCAAAACACCTTCCTATCAAAGGTTTTGGTGCTTCCACTGAGCTCCCCCCGGGAAGTGCTGGGACATACTGGGTATCCTTAGCATAACATGCCATTTCCAGAGGACGTTTCTGGAGTTTTTCCTAAATGGAAGCTCAGCCCCTAAGGAAATCCAAATATGGGTAAAGTGATGGGGTAGCTAACTCACTTTCACATTAAGGAGTGTTAGCAGAGTGTTAGCTGTTCCTTTGGATCTTTGTTGCAATAACTCTTCTACCTCCATTTTTGAAGGCAGACCCTGTGGTGAAACTCTGCTTAAAACATTCACTCCAGATGCAGAGCGTCTGTGGAGTGTTAGCAGAGTGTTTGCGGAGGTGAGCCGAGGGGCCAGGATGGAGGTGAGCTTGTTAAACCTAGCCCCTAGAACACAGAGTCATGCAAAATGACCAGGCTCCAACAATGAAAATAACGATGAAGTGGCAGCTTGTGGATCAGATTTATTACTGCGCATATGTGCGAGGCTGCCCACACCCGCATCCGTCCTGCAGTATCAACAACACAGAAGCTAACAAGCCAGAAAGTAAGTTGCCGCCGCGCATAGTGCAAAAGGATAAAGACGCCTTAACAATCAACGAGCAAAGCATGCGCAGGACTCCCCCCTCCCTACAGACAACCATCCATCTTACCGGTTCACTCACGAGTGATGTCCCAGAGAACGCGCAATGACAGCAGACTCCCTGAGGCCGTGGTGTGATACCTGCAGCCAGCCATGGAGCTCGAGCCGGCGTATGCGCATGCGCGTGGGTCACCTGGAGAAAGGGGAGAAATGACGGACTGCTCTCTAGAGAGAGAGGGGAGGAGTGAGCGGGAGGGGGCACTGGCATGCAGGGTCCTTGTCGCAGATAGTAGCAGTGTAGATCATGAAGAGGTTTTCTGTGTACCCATGGAGGAAGGGACTTTCAAACTTACAAAAACCAAGTCACAAAATGCAATGAAGCGTGCATTTATGCAAGTGTCTGTTGAACTTATTGACGCCCCTCTTTATTCGCCTTTGTATGTCGAAGCTCTAGATGAATTCCCAGTAACCGGAGACAAAAATGAGCTGGTGCAAAAAAATTAATACAGCCAGCCAAGTTCCTAATATGCTGGCTCGTCTAAACAAGACGCAACTGGGAGCTGCTTGTCAAGAGAGACTGGCTAAAACAGACAACCAAACAAGTCTCAATTCAAGTGCCCTCCCACAAAAATGGAATGGAAGTACGTAAACCCTCGGAAATACAAAAAAAAAAAAAATGATTGGTCAAAAATTAAAAACCTGTTGCACCAAATCGATGTCAGAAACTAGATAAATAAAATGGCACTTCAAAACAAAAGAGGTACTAACACAACAACATAGGAAGGCACAAGCTAATCAAGAAACAGATATGAATGGGCATGCAATTCTCCAAGTGCAGCAGGAAATCTCTGACCAAGAGCTACTACTGGAATCAGTACGCTGTGACTTGGCTCCTGTCCCCCACAAAACGGATTCTGTCCCAAAAGCTGATAGTCAGAAGAACAGTGCAGTTAAGAACCTTCAAACAAGAAAAGTACACAATAGTACGACCACATCTCAGATCAAAGTGTAATTGCTAAACAAAATTGATCATTAACAGGAAACAGTTTGGGTGAGCCAAATCACGAAGAAAGTGAGCCATAAGACGAATATAGGGTAGAGGATTATTCAATAGTCAAAACTTCTACTACTAAGTCAGAAGTGCAAAATGTGCCATAACAGAAGTAGATACTTATAAATCCGCAATAGAAAAAGCACCTGAAAAAAAGCTAAAGCGGCCCAACATGACGAAAAAGCCTGTCAGACCTTAAAACTAAATGAACGGAGCCAAACAATAATTAAAGAAATAGGTGCTGTGAGACAACTGCCAGATAAAGACTACTGGAAGCAAAGCAGAGCAACTAGTGAAAATGACTTGCAACATGACACTGAGACCCAGAAAAGAAAGTCCAGCCAGAACCAAGACGACGAAAAACAACAAGGATCGGTCAAAAACCCTAAACTCACAAGCCATGAGCACCTTGGATCATATGCAGAGCAATGTGCCAACATACAAGCAGCTGCTGGGTCTATGGTCACCATCAAGCTCGCTCCATTTTTTAAATTATATGAATCTCTTTATGACAACTGTAAAGATCAAACAACTGTAACGGCAATAATGCAAACAAAACTAATATATGTGGAATCATACATTGAAGCAACAAAGCAAAGAAGGGCAAGAGAGAAGGATTCCGAAAATACGATCTTTAAAACACTAATTGATTTAATGGAAGATGCTTGTGAAGATCAAAGAACCTTCCTGAATTACCTCAGCGATACCGTCAAATTCCTAAAAACTGAACCAATCAAAAAAGTTGAAATTACAAAAGACAAAGTACCACAACCGAAATTAACATACAGCCACAGGTTGGATCTGACACAACTGAAGCAGCAAATAAAATGCATGAGCACCACGTAAGAAAAGACGCCCTAAATTTAGAAGAACTGCCTATAAAAAATGGGGAACAACAGCTAAGGGAATCTTGTCCAGCGGGGAACCAAGAGAATCAGAAATCAACACAAAGTACCAACATTAACCCACTGACTGGACACAAAGACGGCAGTGGGATGCAAACAAAAAACAAAAGAATTATTTGCGATATTCGATTCAGATTCCGAAAAAGAAGCAAATAATAAAGAAATAGGAATGAAAAGGAAAAACCCTGCAGTGCAAAACAAAAAGACAAAAAAATCAAACAAAGGTAAAAACAACATCAAGTTGGGGAATGCAGAACTTTATAAGAAACCTCAAGCCCTTTAAAGATCCCACCATGAGAAACACATAAAAGGTGACTAGTGAAACAAAAACGACGAACGAGGATCCGCCTCAAAAGTCACAGAAAGGAAAAAGGACCTTCATAAAAAAAGTACAATAGAGGCTGATATGAGTGATGCGGATAAAAGGTATGAAGCAGCTTTGCTGCTACTATCAGTATATGAAAATGACAGCTACACAGCTACTTGGTGACAGAAAGCGAGAATGAAAACGAGAACGAAGAGAGTTTCTTAGAACAGCATTGCCAGACAAAACTAACCACAATAATAACAAAAGATAACTGTATTTACAACGCTGGAATAAAAGTGTGCGCTTATAAAGAAAAAAAAAGCACACAAAAACTTTGTTACTCAAAACAATGATTGACCAATCCAAACAAGATGGCTCCAAACACAAAAAACATCCAGACACCTACCATTGGACTCAGAAAGACACATTATATGAAGAGCAAAAAGCAGTGCGTCAACAGTGAGCCCCAAGAAAAGAGCAACCAACTACACATAAACTTATGCTGGAGAGAGCACTCAAGGTTAAGACGGCCTGATCTTGAATCGGGCTAACCTTATGAGACTATAACACAGCGTTCCACAATTACGGGTGATTGACCCGATGGACATTAATATTGTTACATTTCCGAAAGAAGCAGAAACAGATTACATCTGCATTCACCTAGCATCCGAGTCGCCCGAGCAGGAAAAAAGGGTGCCTGTAGAAAAAAAACACCATCTAAACAAAGAACCTGTTGTGGAGTCTCTTTTGAATGATGACTTAAATTGCAAACCTATTGGATTCTCCCCTACCATTCTAAAGGGGCCAAAGCCATGCGCATGATGGTAGCAGGCAGAACAACTGAAAATCCTAATAAAAAAGAAATGAACGAAGAGACGTTGGTGACCAGAATCGACTCTGAAAAATCATGTAACTGGCTAGCCCGAGGCTTTAGCATCAACTGAACAAAATTAGATTGAATGCTAGGAAGCCAAACCTAGCTTCCAAATTTCCTCATGGAACACCCGAGGATTTAACCTACTATTTCAAAATATCAATCAAGAGTTGATCTCATCCTATATTATATGCCTACAGGAATGTTGGCTGCAGGAGACGCCGGACTTAGATGGTTTCACGTGCTTTCTAACTAAGGCATATAAAGGACAAAAAGGGAGGCCATCGGCGGGCCTATTAACAATAAAAAAAACAATATGCGGGTTAAAGTAGCTTGAGTGATAACACCATCTCCACTCATACATATAACCCTAATCCATGAATTACAACAAGGACCTCCAGATAACATAACACAAATAGTTTTCAACTTGTACTGGAACCCCAAAGCAAAAGATGGTGAAAGATTTACAGGGTAAGTAACAAAAAACATCGATGATTTGAGAACCGAATACATCTCTCCTTTCATAATTTTATGTGGTGATCTGAATATTGACTGCTGTACGAATGTAAGAGCAGAAGATTTGCCATCTCATAAGAAACAACAAAGGGGCAGAACAAAGAGGTGGATGACAGAGATGAAATCTAGAGATCTCCATATAGTAAACGGTACTGTGTCTGGTGATCTGGAAGGAGCCAAAACATGGTCCTTGCATAACGCTAACGCAACTCTGGATTACTTCTTCTTTGACTCGGTAACACATAAAGTAATAATGTCATTAAAAATACTACCATTGTCAAAGAGTGACCACAGCCTACTAGTCCTCAACTGCAGAGAAACAAATACCCAACATCAAGGCACCAAAATTAAAAAAATATGGGCTCACAAATTTGTTACAAATAGTGGCCTAAATCGTTTGAAATTGACTTCACAAATGGTTCCTTTACTATCACACGCTATAACCAGGTGGCAGGAGTCAGCAAATAATAGCGTTGAATATGAGAATTGTCTGATGGCCTTCAGAGAAACTAGGATGATCACCGGGAAGAACAAAGTGACAGAACTACACTATTACAACATGGAGCCAGCACAAAAAAAAAAAGAAATTGGCAAAAGCTTTGAGAGAAATTAGGAGAATGAAGACTCCTGAGACAACAGTGCAGAGGAAGGAACTATAGAGAAATTACAGGAACTGGGCAAAGTCCCATTGAGAGCAATTATATCAAAAGGATTCCAAACAAATGCTCATGGCACTTAACAACAAAAACTCCAACTTCTTCTGGTCACTGATAAATAAAAATCTAAGTTTGCAAGGCTCTGAACAAATAAACCTGATCCATGAAGCCCAGTAGCTAGAGCACTTCTGTAACATCAATGAACAGATGAACGATGCTGAGAACCATTTGAAATCAAAAGCTGGAGAAAAATCATGGAAGATATTCTTCGAAAATCACGAAATATTGGCTTTAATTATCAGAGCTAGTACATCTCATGCCCCGGGCCCTGACGACCTGACAAATTTGATCTTAAAACAAGTGCCAGAACTGAGGGCAGATATGTGGTTTTCCCTGTTTAAGAAAATAAACAATAACATGCAGATTCCCGAGTCTTGGAAGAAAGCAATAATGATAACAGTTTACAAGAGGGGCGATAGAAAAAAAACAGAAAATGATCATCCTATATCATTATTAGATGTGCTGGGGAAACTATATGCGGGCATTCTACTCAAAAGACAAAAAAGAATAGCTGACTGCTGGCGGAAATATTGACATCATGCAAGCTGGTTTCATTGAGAGAGTGGACTGTGGCTTGAACTTGCTACTCATAAACCTACTCAAAACAAAAACATTGCACGAGAATCAAAAGCTATTCCTAGCCTGCATAGATATGGTAGCCACATTCAATAGAGTGGACTGTCAAATTCTATGGGCAAAAATAAAAGAAAAAGGTTGCCCCACATGTCTTGTAACAGCCATCAAGGCACTTCACACCGGAACGAGCATGCAGGTCCGCCTGGACCAAAAGGGCACCCTTAGTGAGCCAATAACCACGACCAAAGGCCTGAAGCAAGGGTGCCCCGTGGCATCAATATTGTACAACTTCTACATACTTGACATAAGAGACAAGCTAGAGCCATCTAGAGCGTATTCTCAGAGACTAGCTGGCAATACCATTGGTTATCTGCTGAGAAATCAGAAATCCTAATAATCAAAAAAACCACAAGCAAAAGTGTAAAAACCCTTCAAGTGGAGTCTGGGAAACAACCCCAAACCAATAATGGAAAGCACCAAATATTTGGGAGCTATAATTAGAGCCAACGGGGGGGGGGACAAACCATGGATTGAGTATTTGCAATGAAAAATGGACCAGTTGAAAGCTCAAGCATTAATACTAAAGAAGAAGTTTTGTAAATTCACTGCGAAACGATTAGTGGAATTTTACAACACAAAAGTAACGCCGACAATAACATACGTAGGGGATACCGGTCTGAGAATTCTGTGGGAAACCTGGGATAAACTCGAGGCAAGTTTCTGGAGATGAGTATTAAGACTACCAAATGCTGTACCAATAAGTGTGATTAGACACAAACTGGGTCTTCATTCTCTGCACGTATTTGCTGTATGGAAAGCTCTGTCAACGTATAGGAACATAGAGCTACTAGATTGTCCTTCGCAATACAAAATTTTGAAGTCAGAAACTGAAAAAGTCCCATTCTTGCCTCTAAACAAATGGAGAAAGAAATGTGCTGAGATCCTGTCTAATATAGGGACCTCCGTGGACTGTCTTTGTAATAACCCAAAGAGCGTAAAGAGGTTGCTACTAGCAGTAGAATGGACAGAATCAGAGGCTGCACGAGCAATGTTCAAGAGACAAATGGCCTCATTCCGAGTTGGGCAGTAAGGGTTAACGATCACTGTGGGCAGATATGTGTTTTTCCCTGTTTAAGAAAATAAACAATAACATGCAGATTCCCGAGTCTTGGAAGAAAGCAATAATGATAACAGTTTATAAGAGGGGCGATAGAAAAAAAACAGAAAATTATTGCCCTATATCATTCTTAGATGTGCTGGGGAAACTATATGCGGGCATTCTACTCAAAAGACTAAAAGAGTGGCTGACTGCTAGCGGAAATATTGACATCAGGCAAGCTGGTTTCATTGACAGAGTGGACTGTGGCTTGAACTTGCTACTCATAAACCTATTCAAAGCGAAAATCTTGCACGAGAATCAAAAGTTATTCCTAGCTTGCATAGATATGGCAGCCGCATTCAATAGAGTTGACTGTCAAATTCTATGGACAAAATGAAAGAAAAAGGTTGCCCCACATGTCTCGTAGCAGCCATCAAGGCACTTCACACCGGAACGAGTATGCAGATCCGCTTAGACCAAAAGGGCACCCTTAGTGAGCCAATAACCACGACCAAAGGCCTGAAGAAAGGGTGCCCCTTGGCATCAATATTGTACAACGTCTACATACTTGACATAAGAGACAAACTAGAGCCACCTAGAGCGTGTTCTCAGAGACTAGCTGGCAATGCCAATGGTCATCTGTTGAGAAATCAGAAATCCTGATAATCAAAAAACCACAAGCAAAAGTGTAAAAATCCTTCAAGTGGTGTCTGGGAAACAACCCCATACCAATAATGGAAAACACCAAATATTTGGGAGCTATAATTAGTGACAACGGGGGGGACGACAAACCATAGATTGAGTATTTGCAATAAAAAATGGAACAGTTGAAAGCTCAAGCATTAATACTTAAGAAGACGTTTTGTAAATTCACTGCGAAACGATTAGTGGAATTTTACAATGCAAAAGTAACACCGACAATAACATACGCTGGGGATACCGGTCTGAGAATCCTGTGGGAAACCTGGGATAAACTCGAGGCAAGTTTCTGGAGGTGAGCATTAAGACTACCAAATTCTGTACCAATAAGTGTGATTAGACACAAAATGGGTCTTCATTCTCTGCACGTACTTGCTGTATGGAAAACTCTGTCAACATATAGGAACATAGAGCTACTAGATTGTCCTCCACAATGCAACATTTTGAATTCAGAAACTGAAACAGTCCCATTCTTGCCTCTAAACGAATGGAGAAAGAAATGTGCTGAGATCCTGTCTAATATAGGGACCTCCGTAGACTGTCTTTGCAATAACCCAAAGAGCGTAAAGAGGTTGCTACTAGCAGTAGAATGGACAGAATCAGAGGCTGCACAAGCAATGTTCAAGAGACATATAATCTAATAACAAAACTAACAAATTGCTCTGGAATTCTGCTGACATATCTAAAAAATAGTCAGAATCCCCAGCATAGGGATTTGATGCTACGTTTCAGACTTAACATCTTACGAACAAAAGAAAATGTGTTAAAATATGGGATGGTCAATGACAGCACCTGTTGCTTATACAACCAAGAAGATGAAACCTTCCGCCATCTAATATTGTTTTGCAAAGAACTAAAGTCAGAAAGAGTAAAGTTGTTACACGATGCGTTAAGGCCGACTTGCAGGCTTGACTCCAACCTATGGTGGGAAGCCCTGTATGACAATCCAAACCAGAAGATAACCAGACTTTTGGGCAGCTTCTTAGAAATAACGTTAAAAAACTTGAAGTTACAGAGGACGATTGCAAAGGAAAATCTGGTTTATAATATCCAACAAGGCTTATATTCACAGCCAAGCCTAAGCAATTCGGACAAGTGCACACCTAGATATACTATCAATGAATGTGGGAGCCCGGAAGAGTCAATTAGGAAGTCTGGACTAAATATTGACGGGGTGGTTTGGCTGTATATAGTAGGGTGGATAATCGCAAAGCAAATGTTTGTATGTATTTCCACTGTATGCTAAATAAAAATAAAAAAATAAAATTAATAAGGACCCCTCAAATTGAAACGCTAGTGGGATTGCCCTGATGAGAAGTTGGAGGATGGGGGATGTAGCCGCCTTAATCGCACTCTTAAATGCTCAGCCTAAGACCCTCCTAAAGCAAAGCGATGCTGAGGGAGAGTTCTGTCCAACTCAGGATAGAAATGGTACATTGCATCACTACAATTCTATTCCCTTTCCTGTAAAAAACCAAGGACCCTGTGACAAATCTATGGTAGAACACTCAGTGAATCTGCAATCTGGCTCTGGCTCTGTCAATATCAGGTTAAGCGGCTCACTAAAGGGTTAATTATGGCTTTCAGCTGAAGGAAGTATTGACAGCTTTCTTTTCCTGTCGTTGCTAGGAGACGGAGGATCGAGAGACGGAAAACGACAGTTTTAGTTGGCCTTACTGAGAGCCTTTTGGAGAAGCGGAGATCAAGATAATATATATAGATATGAAGTAATAGTTGCGCCGTTGCGCTTATCCCATGTTGTTTTGATGGTGTTTTGAAGCGACCAACTGAATCGCTGTTTGTGTGAGTTTGAGGCAGTAATTATCAACTGATTGATGGGTCGCCATGAGAGGTGAGGGAACGAAAGCCAGTCACGTCTGTATTGATGAAGAGAGACTGAGAATCAACCTCTAAAATTAAAACGAGGTCGTTAAAGTAAACTCCCGAAACACTCGATCAGAAGATCGTAACGTCGGAAGCCGACAGGGGTGAGCAGCGGGAAGTTCAGAACTCGCTGCTCTGTTAAGCTGCGTTGTGAACGACCAGATTCAGTCGGAGCCGCCGTCTTGAAGAAGACAGCTGAGGTGAGAGGCGGAGTTCACTCGGAGATGCTGAGTCACAGAAAACAGCTGAGCGGAGGAGTGGAGTTCCCTCGGAGCGGCCGAGCTAAGAAATAATACTGAAGTTGAAGGGCAGAGACCTCCGCACACACCGAGCGTATGAACAAACTGATTAGAGGTTCGCTGAAAGGAAACATTACAAATTAAATCAGACGGTGAATACTGAAAGAAAACGAAGGTACGTGTGAAGGTAGAGAGAGAGTGAAAAGATAAAATTGAGAAGGAAAGTGAAAGTGCAAGTAGGATTTTAGAGAAAGAGATTATTACAAAGTTAAAGAGTGTTTGAACCATAGACAAGATGGAACTTAATGACTAAAGAAATTATTAACCAACGTACTAAAGATAGAAGAGAGAAAGACCAAGTAATAAGTGAAGTATGAAGAAATAACAAGGATAGACTTATTTGGATTGAGAATAAAGCACGCATGCTCGTTAGGAGCAACAGAGACAATATAATATAAGGAGATGAAGACATGAATAAAAATGTAATAACAAGAAGAGTTAAAGGAATTTAAGGAGATCTGTGCTAACAGAGACTGTAAGAAAGACTTTGAGAACTTGAGAAAGTACCTCTTAGAGACTTACCTGAAAGATCCAACTGCGTTGTCTGAAGTAATTTCAAGTCAAGGTCGTCGAATACGTCAAAGAGATGAATACATATCCTTTTACCTAAAAGCAAAGAAAGTTAAATTTAATAAAAGTTGTTTCTGAAACAGAATAACACTTACTTTCAGTCTCAGCATACTTATTTCATAGCATACAGAGAATACATGTTTACAAATTTTGGTATCAGAAGTGGGATTGAGATAGAACACCATGGAAGAACTTATTAAAACGCTGAGTGAAGGTCAACATCTTCTCCAACAAGCCTTACAAATACAGAATCAACAAGCACAAGCTGATAGACAAGCTTTTCAGCAAGCTATTAAAGTCCAACAAGCACAAATATTAGAAGCTACCGCATTACGCAGACATTCACAAGTACCAGCGTCAGTACTTCAAAAATATTCTGCTGGAGAAGACCCCGCTCATTTTTTTGTAAACTTTGAAAGGGTGGCGAGGAATGCACAATGGCCTAATGAAAGCTGGTGCCATTATATCGCACCACTCATGACCGGCGAAAGGCAGAGTGCCTACCAGGCAGCAAATCCAACTGGAGAGACAATTTATATTGATATGAAAAGAGTGGTCCTGGAACGCTTATGTAATGATGAAGATGCTTATAGGCTAGAGTTTCGTGAGGTCAAGTTACAAACGGAAGAAACACCGCTGCAACTCTTTTATAGGGTCAAAGAGTTAGGAGATAAGTGGTTACAGACAGCGAACACCACAATTCAAGAGATGACCAAGAAAATTGTTATAGAACAATTTATTGAAGCCCTGCTCATTCCTATGCAATGCTGGGTCTGTCAACATCATCGACCCAGCCTTGTAGAGGCAGTGAACATTGCATCTGCCTATCAAAAAGCAGGTCAGGGTCGTTCAATGAATTATTTGACAAATACTAAACCATCTACAAACTTAAGTAATCCTTCTACAAAAAAATCCAAACAGTACAAGATGTTCTAACTCGATGCTCCGGAAAACGGATTGGAAACCTACTAAAATGTGACCTAATAGTGAAAGTCCAGCCGGAATTCGAACACCAAGTGTAATTCCCAAAGGAATACAGTGTTTCGTGTGTGGCAAATGGGGACACTTGGCAAGAATGTGCCCTAAAAGAGTCAAGATAGAACCAATAGATGTGGGGAACATAGAAGTTCCTAAAGAAGGAGAATTTCAGGAACCAACAATGGTTACACGGTCACCGTATAACTATACCTGCAAGGCTGAGGTTGATGAGAAACCAACAAGAGCAATGCTCGATACCGGCAGCTTGCAGACTGTAGAAAGTACGGAACTGGTAGGTAACATAGAACACTCGAATAGAAAAATTCCTATACGCTGTGTCCATGGGGATGTGAGATCTTACCCTACCAAAGAAATACATTTAAAGGTGGCTGGAGAACAAATGGAGGTCAGGGCCGCCTTAATGCCGGTATTGCCAGAACCACTCCTTATTGGATCAGATGTACCAAATTTTTCAAAGATAGTACAGGAAGTAGAAGAAAGTTGGTTGCAAGATGCCCCTTTTTCTCATCATGAAATGCCTATAACTTTAACTAAAGAGAAGAAAACAAGAGCTACAATAAGAAAATTGAAGAAAGACTGGGGGGAAAGAAATGTTTTTCCCATAGTAGTGGATTGGAAAATTGATGAAGGGGGCGATAGTTTTTGCATGGCCCACGAGTTAGACCCATTATTGGTGAATGCTAGGTCAAGTCTTCAAGATGACATATCAGGAAAAGGACCATACTTCACTAAGGAGAAGGGGCTGTACTATCGGATCAGTAAGGATGTATCCGGAGTTACCGTAAAAAAATTACTAGTCCCTAACAAATATTATCAAACCGTTATGGAAGTGGCTCACTTAAAATTGGGTGAAGGACATTTGGGAACTGATAAAACCATTCAGAAAATCTTAGGAAGATTTTATTGGCCAGGACTATATGCACAAGTAGCACAATTTTGTCAGGCTTGGCCAGAGAGTCAAATGGAAAATCAAGCAAATGTTACAAAATCTCCACTACAACCCATGCCAATTGTTTTGGAACCTTTTAGTAGAATAGGGTTAGATATTATTGGGCCTTTAGATCCATCATCCAGAGGACACAAATACATCCTAGTAATCATTGATTACGCTACTAGACACCCAGAGGCTTTCCCTCTTAAGTCTACCAACGCTCAACACATGCGTGACGTTTTCATACCCTTTATCAGCCGAGTGGGAATACCAAAAGAAATCGTCACAGATCATGGGACTAATTTTATGTCAGCAGTCATGGAGCAAGTTTGTGAGATTCTAAAGATAAAAAATTTAAAAATGGCTGTTTATCACCCTGAGACCAATGGTCTCGTTGAGAGATATAATCAGACGATAAAGCAAATGTTATGTAAATCAGTAGAACCCGGAGATCGGAATTGGGACAGGATTCTGCCATGGATATTACTCACACTCCACAACACACCCCAATAGTCAACTGGATTATCTCCATTTGAACTAATGTTTGGGAGACCAGTGAGAACTTTACTTGACATTTTAAAGGAGAGTTGGGAAGAAAATCCGGGGCAGGAGATTTTGTTAACAGAATATGCCTGTCAACTTAGAGAAAGAATAGAGAATTTACAGAAGATTACGCGAGAAAATGTGTTGCAAAGTCAAATCAAGCAAGAACATTATTACAACGAAGTTCTCAGTTGAGAACATTCAAAAAGGGTGACCGGGTGTTGGTACTATTACCAACTTCTGAAAATAAAATGTTGACACTTGGAGGGGTCAGTATGTGATTGAAGAAGTCCTTGGCCCCTTGACTTATAAAGTAAGACAAAATGACCAAAGAATGCAGACACAAACATATCATGTGAACCTGCTTAAAAAATGGACGGATCCTGTGTCAACTGTAGCAATGATTAATACTAAGGAGACACCCATGGAGCAATTTCCACAGTTAAAAGGAGATCTAGGAATTGAGTCATTAAATATAAATCAAGCTCTGTCTGATAATCAGAAGATGTAACTTTTAAAACTTATTAATAAATATTCAGAGACCTTTCTAACTTACCAGGAAGGACGAGATTAGCCTACCATCACATTAAAACCCAACCTGGTGACGTGGTCAGAATCAGACCTTATAGAATACCGGAAGCAAAGTTGCAGTCAATTAATAAGGAAATTCAAGAGATGTTGAAATTGGGAGTGATAGAACCCTCGATTAGTGAGTGGTATTCACCCATAGTTTTGGTTCCTAAACCAGATGGTAAAACTCATTTTTGCTTGGATTTCAGGAAACTGAATGAGATCTCGAAATGTGATGCTTATCCCATGTCTAGGCTAGAAGATTTACTTGATAAACTCGGGAAAGCCAAATTCTTAACGACCATAGATCTGACAAAAGGGTATTGGCAAATACCCCTCCGTCCTGATGACAAAGAAAAAAACGCTTTTGCCACACCCTCCGGTTTGTTTCAATTTACTGTTTTACCTTTTGGATTACATGGAGCACCTGCAACCTTTCAGGGGCTGATGAACTCAATTATTCGAGGTCATGAAAATTATGTCGGAGCCTATCTTGATGATATTATTGTTTTAAGTCAATCATGGAATGATCATCTCTTACATCTGGATACTAAACTTCGACTATTGCAAAAGTCCGGACTTCATGTAAATCCTAAAAAGTCATTTGTGGCTAATTTTCATACAAAGTATTTGGGATATTTTGTCAGACAAGGTGTCATTAAACCCCAAGAGGAGAAACTAGAGGCTATAAAAAAATTACAATTTCCCATAAATGCACGACAAGTTAGAGCTTTTCTTGGATTCGTATGGTATTATAGGGGATTCATACAACATTTTTCGACATTAGCTACACCTCTGACCAATCTCTTAAAGTCATTGGCGTCACCAAAAAAAGAATGGTGTACGGCTGAGACGGAGAAGGCTTTTAACAACTTAAAGAATGCTCTTTCTGAGAAGGCCATCCTTCATTGTCTGGATTTTTCAGCTCCATTTATTTTACATACGGATGCATCGGGGACAGGCCTTGGAGCTGTATTATTCTAAAATCAAGGATTGGCTGAAAGACCTGTTATTTTTATAAGTAGGAAGTTACTTCCCCACGAGATGCATTATGCCACAACAGAAAACGAATGTCTAGCCGTAAAGTGGGCCATAGAGGCATAACGATATTATCTATTAGGCCGAAAGTTCACTTTAGTAAACGACCATGCTCCTCGAGTGTGGTTAGCTCGAAACAAAGACACGAACCCCAGAGTCCTCAGATGGTTTCTTTCGCTTCAACCTTTCACCTTCAAGACAGTACATCTTCCTGGAAGGTTGATGGCCCAAGCAGATTTTTTATCTCGTAACGTCACCCTTCCTGAGCGTAAGGGCCTAGAAAGGGGTGTGTGTGACAAATCTATGGTAGAACACTCAGTGAATCTGCAATCTGGCTCTGTCAATATCAGGTTAAGCGGCTCACTAAAGGGTTAATTATGACTTTCAGCTGAAGGGAGTATTGACAGCTCTAACAACCAATCACTGGCAGAGATTCAAGTGTTTACAACTCTTTGTTTTCCTGTTGTTGCTAGGAGAGGGAGGATCGAGAGACGGTAAATGACAATTATAGTTGGGCTTACTGAGAGCCTTTTGGAGAAGCGGAGATCAAGATAATATATATAGATATGAAGTAAAAGTTGCGCCGTTGCGCTTATCACACGTTGTTTTGCTGGTGTTTTGAAGCGACTGACTGAATCGCTATTTGTGTGAGTCCGAGGCAGTAATTATCAACTGATTGACGGGTTGCCGTGAGAGGTGAGGGAACGAAAGCCTGTCACGTCTGTATTGATAAAGAGAGACTGAGAATCGACCTCTACAATTAAAACAAGTAAACTCCCGAAACGCTCGAACAGAAGATCGTAACATCAGAAGCCGACAGGGGTGAGCAGTGGGAAGTTCAGAACTCGCCGCTCTGTAAAGATGCGGTGTGAACGACCAGATTCATTCGGAGCCGCCGACTTAAAGAAGACAGCTGAGGTGAGGGGTGGAGTTCACTCAGAGACGCTGAGTCACAGAAAACAGCTGAGCGGAGGAGCGGAGTTCCCTCGGAGCCGCCGAGGTAAGAAATATAGCTGAAGTTGAAGGGCAGAGACCTACGCTCACACCGAGCGTATGAACAAACTGATTAGAGGTTTGCTGAAAGGAAACATTGCAAATTAAATCAGACGGTGATGTTGAGACTTGAGTGTCGTGTAGGCAGAAGAGGCCTCCGTCCCCAAATGCCGCACAGAGAGAACTTAAAGCCACTCTCTGTGCAGCCATTGAGGCCACAGGCGAAGATGTTCAAGTCCGGGACCGCGAACCTCTGGGACCCCACACTGCTGCAAGAAAATGCGGATTAAGTACCAAGCAAGAAACAGTAACCACAGTGTTTAGGAAAAACGGAAAGGTCTTACCAATCAGGGTCAAGGAAGAGGTAGTGAACCTAGTGGAGAGGTCCGGGACCCACGTGGACGGAGGTACCCCAAGAGGAGTAATTCTCAGTAGTTCACCTGTTAGCAGGAGCTGTGGAGCTGTGGAGCTGTGAGGCAAGAAGTCCAAAGAGCCAAGGTACAAGAGGGTGATCCAGGAGGCAGTCCAATAACAGTCCGTGGTCGAGAGCCGTGTATCACTGTGCAAACGAATCCAAAGGGGCAAATCCAAGAAGAGTCCAGTAAAGCAAGCCAGGTCGATTCCGTGAGTGATCCAACGGTGATTCAAGGTTCGTAATGCCAAACAGAATGCAGAGCACAGCTGTGAAGCAACGAGTACCCGGGTTTCCGAGTTTAAGTACTTGCGCTTCTGGTCACGTGATGCGCGGCTGGGTCACGTGATCGGGCAAGAGCATCACGTGACCTTACAGTCCCGCGACGCGGAATCTCAGGGCTAGCCCTTCGCGATCCTAGGCGCCAAGGCAATTGCCAATGTAGGAACGGCCGTAACTTGACAGCCGTCCTGTTACGGACCAGGCGCGGGTGCGCTCGCACGACGTGTGAGAGTCCACGTGAGTCCCGGGGAAGAGAGGGAAGGGCGAGACAGGGGATGGGGGAGTACCTTGGGGACCACATGATGAGGGATCGTGACAGGTGAATACTGAAAGAAAACGAAAGTACGTGTGGAAGAGAGAGAGAGTGAAAAGATAGAAATGAGAAGGAAAGTGAAAGTGCAAGTCGGATTTTAGAGAAAGAGACTATTACAAAGTTAAAGAGTGTTTGAACCATAGACAAGATGGAACTTAATGACTAAAGAAATTATTAACCAACGTACTAAAGATAGAAGAGAGAAAGACCAAGTAATAATTGAATTATGAAGAAATAACAAGGCAAGACTTATTTGGATTGAGAATAAAGCACAAGTGCTAGTTAGGAGATATGGAGACAATATAATATAAGGAGATGAAGACATGAATAAAAATGTAATAACAAGAAGAGTTAAAGGAATTTAAGGAGATCTGTGCTAACAGAGACTGTAAGAAAGACTTTGAGAACTTGAGAAAGTACCTCTTAGAGACTTACCTGAAAGATCCAACTGCGTTGTCTGAAGTTATTTCAAGTCAAGGTCATCAAAAGAGTTGAAGACATACCCTTTACTTAAAAGCAAAGAAAGTAAAATTTAATAAAAGTTGTTTCTGAAACAGAAGAACACCTACTTTGACTCTCAGCATATTTAAATCATAGCATACAGAGAATACACATTTACAGCCCCCTACACTCATAGATAAAATGAAATACTCTGAGTGCGTAGGGTCATACTAATTGACAGATTAAATATCCTCCCTCTGCCCTCTGATAGCAAGAATACGCTGGGTAGGTTTAGGAAGGGTATGTCCTTGCGGTCTGGGTATGGGAGAAAACCTAATGCTTTTTAGAAAAAATGACTTAGGCCTCATTTTCTCAAAAATAATATTAGACCATGTGCGGATGCCATGTCAATGTTTATATCAAGCAACAAGGACAGCGTTTTATATGATGTTTTTAATTATGTAAGAGCTGCACTCAATGGAACCACTCTGAATAGGACAGTACAAATTCAATAAAGCTTAAAATATGTGTCCTAAATGAAGTAAAGATGCACTTTAGTAGACAATGTACTACAGTTTGTATGTTTATGATTGTCATGTGTTAAATTGTGTTGTTTTTATGTTTTAATGGGTAACTATCCAAATAAACTTTATGGGGAAGGGGCATAGCTCAGGGGCAACACGTTCGTCTTGGAAGCAAGACAAAGCAGTGCAACACAGGTTCCCATCCCGCTAAGCGTGTTACAAAAGAACAATTATAAAAAGAACAATTATCATTACCTTGGAACATTCAGGGTATAGACCCACCATTCCATCTTGTTTGATGGATTCGGCCATCTTTGAATGTTATTATTCATGGCACTCCACTGCTTTGAATTCAAAATCCAATCATTGCATTTTGCATAAAAAGTATTTTCAAATTTAGGATCATATAAGTATGAGAGTGGTAAGTGCCTAGTCTTCCTGTTAAAAGTTTCAAAAGCAAGGTTTGAGTTTCAAAAGTAAGGTGGTTATTCTCGAGTCGGCAACTATGGCACAATCACCACAAGGATTTTTCATTGAATTGTTAACCCAGTGAACTCTTCAAGCCATGTTAATCTTCTGTGGGTCAATGTTTGGGTCAATTATTCTCGTGTTGATCCAGTGGGAAACCTTATTTATGAGCAAAGTAGTGGATTCTTCATCACCAGTACGTAATGGTTCTAGTTGTACCAGGACTCTTACTAAAGGTACAGCCTCTGGTGATAGTTGGAATGTTAGCAGGGAGTTTCAGTGGATTTCTCTCTTATTAAGACATGGGCCGACCTCCTGGTCAGGTAGAAATGTTATTATTTTTTTTTATTTTGTCATGCATATCGGTTTGTTTACCAAGATATATATCTCCTTTTTTCTAGTTAAATTTGATCTTGCAACCTAAAGATGGCACACTAATTAACACGTACAAAAAGTGATCTCCTGCCTACCAAGAATGTTAAGATATTTCTCTGCATCTGATATTTTGGCTGGTCACTAAAATTGGCACAGTAGTGCTGAACCACTGAATATAATCGCCTCTTGCATGCAAAGAATCATACAAAATGACTCTCTGCAACTAGTATTAGGACTTGCCACTAAAAGACAGGGAATTCAATTAGAGCCACTGAGCATAATCTATGCCTGCCTACTAAGAACTAAACATTAGTTTTCTGCAACTAGTGTGTGCTCTGGTCACTGAAAGAGAGCACCGTCCATCATATCAAGAGTTTACATTATCCGTCTACTTCCTAATAATTATAAGATTTTTCTCTGTAACTTGTATTACGTCTGGCTACTAAAAGGCAGTGCAGCCATTTACATCAAGGGAAAACAATCTCCGACTGCTTGCCAAGAAATATAAAAAAATGTCTCTATAACTGATATTTGGTGTGGCCACTAAAAGTTTCCATAATATCTTAAACCTACTCAATACAATCTATTCCTGCATGCAAAGAATGAAAAGACATTTTTCCTGCAACTAGGGTTTGGTCTTGTCATTAAAATACATCACACTCACTGAAATGTCACTTGCAGACATTTACAGGGTAATTCATGGAATAAATGTGCGCCGAAAAGGGGAGAGCAAGCGTGAAAATCGCAGCGCACGCGTGCTAAAGCCACGCACGCAGCCGTTCATTGATTCATGGGATGCGCTGTGCGTGTAAAACCTGGGATGTGTGCCAAATCCGTGGGTGGTGCACGCGGACACACAAGTCACTAAACGCTGTGCGCGACATGCTTAGGGAAAGCACACATCGTGTAGAGCACACAAGAAAAGTGGGCGTAACACGGGGCGTAACACGAGAATGGGGAACAACGCGTGAAAATGTGGGCGTTACGGGGGAAGTTTGGGAGGTAAATGCTTGCAACGCTCACACGCTCACTAAAAACACATATTCATGGAATCGAACAGGGGAAACCCGTGCACCAAAAAAGACACGCTAATCCAGAAACACGTACGCCAGCAGGAAGCAGGCGTAAGCGGGCCCGCGCATCATAAAAGTGCACGCAAACAACAAACAAGCTCATACGCGACAATGAATATACCATTCCTTTCAGCAGTGGTCGTGGGACACCGCAGGAGGAGGTGGATAGCCAGGCCCCGCATTTTTTTTTTACCCAGGACCAGCCTTTTCAGGATGCCTGATGGTGTTACAGGTTTCCACCACTAATAATCCTAGAACTGGTCAGGGAGTGGGAGGATGACCTCACATCACCCACCCTGTGCTCCCAAGCACTGAGCCCCTTGGAAAAGGTGCTCAATGAACTGCACTTTTTGGCTACTGGGTCATTTCAGCGGACAAGTGCCATAGATGAGGGTGTCTCACAGGCCACACAGTCACGCTGCCTACACCAGGTGTTGGCGATCATGACTGCACGCCCCTCAGTCCGCAGGCACATATACATGCCCAGAACACCTGCAGAAAGGCAGGCTGTTGTCCAGGACTTTTACGGGATGGCACACTTCCCCAAAGTGCTAGGTGCCATTGATTGCACCCATGTGGCTCTACGTCCTCCCAGGGCCACTGAGCACATCTATCGAAACCGCAAGCACTGGCATTCCATCAACGTGCAGGTTGTATGTGATGTCAAGGGAATCATCACCTTGGTATGTGCCAACTATCCGGGGTCTAGCCATGATAGTTTCACATTGCGAATGGCACCCCTAAACCAGGACCTGGAAGCTGGGCAGACACATGGCGACACATGGCTAATTGGTGAGTATAAATGCCTCTGCACATGCATGCATGTCAGACACAGAGAAATGGGAAAACACCGCTAATGACAACCATCATCACCTCCCTAGGGGACAGTGCCTACCCTCTGAGCACCTACATCATGACGCCAATACAGAACCCCACCACACCCCTGAGGTAAGATACAACGCAGCCAATATTGCAACCCAGGGCATAGTGCTGAAGTCACACTTTCGCTCCCTTGACCGCTCTTGTGGGCAGCTGCTATATGTGCCCGCAGTAGTGTGCAGGATCATAGTAGCAGCATGTATCCTGCACAACGTTGCAACCCGGCGGGGTGTGCCAGTGGACATGGTGGTGCCCCCACATCCCCAACCACATGCACGGCCGCTGCACATGGGAGGTGAAAGGGCACGTGGTGAGACAGCCCGTACCCAGCTTGTGGCAAATTTCTTCACCTAAAATCCTACCCCTGCGGAGTGCACACAGGTCTGGCACATACCAGCTGACAATTTATGATGATAACAAAAGGGACAGTCAACTGTCACAACCATTCCACCCTGAGATTGTTTACCTGGAAGTGCTACACTGTGTGCATACCTAGCTACTGAAACACACCCAATGCTGTGTCATTAAAAGGCACGCATTCATGCAGCATGAAGGACTACCCCCTTGCAAAACACTACAAACAAATAGTGACATGTCACCCAACCCCTCCCAAACCCCATCTCAGCTACCCAACACACCATGGCATGGCATGCGATGTGAAAGCAACCAAATGAATGCACATCACATGACACAAGTGTCACAAAGTGCACCATCCCAAATGGAAACAGGCCACAGACAATTGCCTCTCACCAATGAAAAAAAACAGCACACATTAACAAATACTTACCAGCAAGACAAAACATCAGTACAGGATCTAACAGTGGCAACATATGACAGTAAAAAATTCAAGTAGCGCAAGTGTCACAACCTGACTAAGGCAGCACATCGACCCCTTCCAACTGCAGAGTGTTGCTGGTAGGCAAATGTGGCAATGTACTGCATACAACATGAACTGCATCTGCAAAGGAGACAGGCTCGTTAAGACATGAAGAAGCTACATGTATATATGCAATAAGTCCTCTATGTAAAACCATATACAAATCCACCATGCAGTGGAGAAATGAACAACAATCCCCACTAGGGATGCATACACAGTTTGGACTACAGACTGCCCACACAACGTATGGGAGCCCAATGCCTCTGTGTAAGTTACTGTCACTTGGTCACACCCTTTGTGAGCCCATGGAAAGGGGAAGCAGGAGGGGTGTGTGTGTCAGGAACCCAAGTTTCTAACCCAAAGACAGGACAAGCCTGCATGTGCCCAGCTGCCATACACAGTGGATGCCTACAGGAGCCACACAAAGCAACACACTGTAACATTAATTCACAATCTGAAAGAAAATGGTTATGAACAAAAACGTAAATGCAAATCAAATATAGAAAAAGAAAAAGTAAATGTAAAGTAAAAGAAACAAATTAAATAATAAAGTAAGAATCAGAAGCATCACCAAATAAAAATAAATGTATGAAAATCGAAATAACAAATCAAGAATTAAAATAAAATGAAAATAATAAATAGAAAAAAGAAGAAGAAATAAAGATAACAAATGAATTAAATACAAATTTAATTTAGCAAATCGGAATGAAATGTGAAAAAACCAACAAAAAACAAAATGGCCATGTGTGGACCAGGGGAGTGGGGGGGCACCCAGGAGGGACGAGGTACAGGGTGCACCCCAACACCCACATGCATGGATGTTGAGAAAAAAAAAAAAACCTCCATGTGCTCATTGCCTGCACGGCTACCCTACAGTGGAAGAACGGCCGTCGCTGTCATCACCCACTGGTGGTACATCAGAAGGTGGGCGTGATATGGGAGGCAGACCACGCAAAGCCATGGCATGCTCCTCCATGGCAGCAAGCATGCAGGTCAGGTCTGAAAGGTTTGCTTCTGCAGGATGATGGTACGGAGATCCCCATGCAGCACCTCATGGGTAGCATGCATTTCTGCCTGCAAGGCCTCGTGTGATGCCCGGATCTCCTCACGGGTTGCCTGGAGCTCAGCTGAGAGTGTGCGTGTTAGCTGCTCCAGCTGCTGTTCTGACCTTGTCCTCTGGGACACCTCAAGTTCACCCAGAGTATCTCTGAATGACATGTGTTCTAATCTCAGGGCATCCCTGTGGGCCTGTGACTCTGTAGGTATGGCTGTGCGCAGAGTCTCCAGTCCAGCCCGTCGGTCCCTGTTGGATGACAACATGTCCTCCCTGTGTGAGTGGCAAATGGACACTGTTGTCTGCTGCTGGAGCTCCACCTGCCTTTCAGGGGGGAATGGAAGTGGCCACCCTATACATGGCCTGAGCCATAATCTCACACAATGCCCCCTGTTGTGCTGTTATAGTATACATGGAGTTCTCCCACAAAGTATTGCCTGGTGGCAATACGGCCACCATGTTGGCGGGCACCACACCTGTTTGGGGCAAGGTGATGTGCACCTTGCTGTGCTGGCACTGCCTGAGGCTGCAGGACTGCATTCCTCCTTTGATCTGCTGGCCCAGGAATAGGAGCAATTATTGTGGAGTATGACCCTGCATCCGTAACTGCCACAGGCGGACTTTCCAACACTGAATGCCCCATATAGGGGTCTACCCCCAGTGCAGGTGGGTTGGACAGAACAGCATCCCTGCCAGAACACTCACCTGCAACGGGACATATGTCTCAATGTCAGATTCAGCACCTGATTCATAGAGGTCTCCGGAGGTGTACCCAGAGACACCCATGGACAGTATGGTCTGTAGGATTAATGGGTTTTCACCCACCACCACCCCATGTCCTCCACTGCTGCCTGGTTGTGGCTGTGAGTACTCCTGCCTCTGTGCCATCTCTCCTCCTCAACAGCATCTAGTGCCTAATCACCTGCAAAAACATAAAAGAAAAGTAATGAAAACAGGCATGAGCACCATAGCCCACGCACATAGGCATGTTGAGGCAGACATTAAGTACATGAATGACACATGTCACACATGACAATAACTCTGGCATGCATGCACTGGCAATGAGTTGGAAGGGGAGGCAAAAAGCAGACACTGAGGACTCCAAGATGGAAAAGCAACACATGCTGCATGCTGGAATGCACCGGCATCACACATTAGCATGTGAGTGGCATGGACAATCCACATACATGACACATGCCAGCACACAGATGGCACGTAGCATAGCCATGGCAGATTTGACAAGGACACCAAGATGGTAACAAATCAGTGCTGTCACCCATCCATGTGAGATGGACATCATGAAATAGAACATGCAAAATAGTGTGACAAAACACGCGTGTGTCACACGCTGCAACAAAGCCAGTGTTCAATAATGCAGTGATGGCAGGCACATGGATACATCAATGGTTGGTCACTTCGACATGACAGAAGACAATTGTCATGTTGAACATTCAAACAGGGCCCCAAAGTGATTGTGTGCAGATCATGTGCAGGTGCACATTACTCAATCAGCCTGATTGATGAAATCATTTCCATAATAAGGAAACATATGTAGGCCATTGTGGGGTGTAATCTATGTCTGAAGTATGTTACTTTTGGGGCAGAAGGGCACAAAAATGTGTGATAAACATGCAAAGGATTTCATCAATCAGGCAGAATGAACAGGAAAACAGTATGAACAATGTTGTGGCAAGATGGCAGTTGAAGGGCAAGTGCAGTAATCATTTGTAAATTGTCAACTGCGGTCAGAAGGGATACTTGAAAACCCAAACCCAAGGCTGGGGTATGGTTTGGAGGCACCACATGGGCGACCCATAGCAGTCATAACTACACAACCTCACCTGGCACTCAAACACCACACATCACCCAAGCAACAAACACATGGTTTGCACACACATGCATGGCCACTCACCGGACATTGGCTCAAGATCTGGTAGGTCTCCCACGCCTTGGCTCTGATCCTCTGTGATGAAGCCTCCAGCGATAGACTCATGTTCTGTGAGTACTTCCTCCTCTGGTGGAGACCTACTGCCAGTCACCAGAGTAGAGGCATGATTGGAAGCAAGCTTGTTCTTTGGTCTGCGTTTGAGGTCATTCCACCGCTTAGAGCAATCATCATCTGTGCGCCTGACAAATCCAAGGGCACTAATCTGGTCCGCGATGCACTGCCAGTGGGCCCTACGTTGAGCAGTCGTAGTCTTGCACCCTGCAGTCACCAGCCGACACGTAGCCCACAAGTGCGTCTAGTTCCACAACATTGACACTACGCTTCCTTGATGTGCCGGAGGGGTGAGCCGTGTCTGGGGTCCCAGCTTGTACCACAAGAGCACCCTTCTTCTTCTTGGGAGGTGGTGCAGACCATGAGTGGCTTACACCGCTCTGGTTGGTAGGTGCTGAAGCGCAGGTGGACTGGGCACTGGATGTAGCCAAAGGCACGATGACCAAGGTCTCACTGCAGGCATTGGCTGCTGGGTGATGTTGGCAGGACCAACCTCGGTGTGATGGACTTGGACCAATACTGTCCCGGCTGGGAGACTCAGAGCTGGGGTGGATTGAGCTGCAGCTGCCCCTGCAGCCTCCTCACGCTGGCTACTTGGGGCAGCAGATGACATTGCTGCCCCAGATCCATGGGGCCTGGTGACAGCAACTTTCACCACCACACGTGGCTTTGACTTGGTGACACGGAAGTCAGCCTGGGTGTCATCCTGTGCCAGTTCGGTTGACAATATGAGCCGGCATTGGCTGCTGGGTGATGAAGGCCTGAGCTGGGATGGTGTCAGCTGCATCTCCCAGACCCATTCGGGGGGAGGGGGCATAGGTGTCCCTGATTGTTCCTCCACACACTGGCCTCTTGGGCCGCCCTGCACATCCTGGCCATGACCCCTACCGCGCCCACCTCTTGGAGGTCGGCCACCTTTGCCTCCCTTACCACTTGGTCACCTCCCAACCATGGCACTGGTGTTCTTTTGCGAATGGGTGGTGCAGTAAACAATTGTCCTGGGCAATTGTGGTGAAAGGGGTAGGGTACTAGACGGAATACGTTCCCTAGTACTCTAGCAAGGCTGTCTGTGACCCCTGGGGGAAGATGACGGGTCACGCAACGCTCAGGCACCCCAAAACAAAATTTTACGTGCAAACGACCCCTGGTAGCCCACGTGTGTGGAATAAAGAACCGGTACTACACTGTGGCACCCAGAAACACAAAAAGAAGCGTACGCGTGGGACACGCTGGCTACAATGACCTCTGAATGGGTACGCGACACACGGTGGGAACCACAGTTGAAAAATACATGCGCGACTCACCGTCTGCCGGGAAAAAGAACGTGAAAAAGACCCCCGCCAAAAGAAGAATTGAACGCTGTCTGAGTACACAAGCAGTACGAACTGGAACTGTTGTGAAGTAATCGCGTGTGAACCGACAAGAAGAACAAGAATCACCCGCTCGCTCTCCACAAAAAGCACGCACAAGAAAATGGCGTCCTACATGTACCTTTTAACCCAGCCCACACATGCGACATCATTTACGCGTGTACACACTAAGGGTCTTTCCTCCAATTACACGCAGTGACACCCGGACGTGCAGTTTTTGCACGTGTACAATCAACATGCATCCGTGTAGAGGGAAAGGCCCACGTGCGTTATGTCACACGCTGACGTGCTGTTTTTTCACGTGCCAAAAAACTCTGTATCAAGCTGGCCACGTGACAACACACGGAAGACCACACCCCTGCCCAGAAGGGTATTTTCCTGCCCCCCAGAGCCCCGAGCATGCTCCCACCTGCCATCTGCTGCTGCCTGCCTGCCTGCTGGCCACGTGCCCTGCTGTTTGGTGCCTGCACGTCAGCCATCTGCAGGGGTCCAGTTGCTGTGACCACCCCTGCTGGAACAGAAGACTCCCGACTGGCATTCCATCGCTCCACAGCCCAGCCCCAGGACCCAGTTGCCCACTCACACGTGCCTCGGGGGTTGCCATGTCTGACACAACACCCTCTGGCACCAGTGGCAACCCCCCAGCAGAGAGGCAGAGGGCTGCCAGCTTCAGTGCCAATTAAGTTGGCATTCTGGTGGAGCAAGTCCTGGGGCATTATGATGCCCTCTTTGGAAGTTCACGCGCCGACAATGAAGAACGGAAGACGATCTGGAAGGATATTGTGGCTGCCATTAACGTGGAGGGGGTTGCAGCCCACGACATGCAAGACGTCCGGAAGCGCTGGGAGGACTTCAGGTCCAGGACCCTCAGCAAGGCCTGGTGCCTCTTGAAGGCAAAGCATGCAGAGGGGTGCCGGGTCTGCCTTATCAACATCCAGATGAGGGTCCTGGTACGCATACACCCAGCGCTCCACCTCCAGATCCTTCAGAGGCAGACCTGTCCGGAGTCGAGCGGTAAGTGTCCATGCGTACTGATTAGACGCTGTGCATGTTGAGGTGTGGCAGGAGTGTGCAGGTTGCCCATATGTCTTGGAAGGGCCATGTAGGGATGTGTATGTACAGGGACATGAGCCTGCCACATGCAAGTCCAGTTATGTGTGAGGCACATCAATGATGTATGTGTTCAAATGCATGGTGCCCAAATGCATGTGTGTAATTATGTATATGTACTGTGGCATGGTTGTGGTGTGACACATGGATGCTGGTTCCACCTTCATGTATGTGCACAATGTACATGTGTGTGTGTGTGTATTTGACATGTGTGCCACTGTGATACACCATGGATGCATGTGACACCGACATGTAGGAGGCTGATTGGCAAATGTGACATGGATGCTGATGATTAAACTGCGACAGGTGGTGGAGATGTACAGATGCATGTATGTCTGCTGGCATGTGTGCATGTGTTTGGCACTCCCGTGTTGCATGTGACGTCAGGCTAACCTTCGGATGCTCAAGCTGTTGTATGTGTCTGGATGGTGCTGCCTGCTGCAACATTCCTGTTACTTTGCGCATGTGTGTGAGTACAAATGATAGGTGTGTTGGGGATTGTGATGACATTTGTGAAGTTTGACACTGCCACTCATGTGCAACTGTCATTTGTGTATCAGACCATTGTACAGTGCTCTGATGGCTGTGTTCTGTCTCTCCCTGTCTGCAGCGTCAACTGATGAAGAGGGCGGAGACGGTGCTGTGGAGCACAGCGGCAGGGATCCCACCACCAGCCAGATTTGCAAGGCCCAGCTCCCCTCCCAGGTTGTCATCTCATCGGGGAGTGAGGGGTCTGGTGCCTCAGCTGCCGAGGGTAGGTCCAAGAGGCGGAGGTCGGAGGTGGACTCCTCGGCAGCAGAAAGGGCAGCTGAGAACCCACAGGGCCCTATGGAGGAAGATGGCACTGAGTCATCCAGGTTGGTGGAGGGTTTGGTTGTGGAGGAGGTCGTGGAAGGGCCACACACGGGGTCTGGTGGGGGGATTCCACTGGTGCTAGTGGTGCAGTCCAGGGACAGGAGGCAGAAAAGGCGGCCACGGAGGTGCCTGTGTGTAATCCTGTCCCCGATCCTGTGACTGCATCATCCCGCAGCAGCAGGGATGCCTTCGTCCAGACCTGTTTTCAGGGAGGGGATCCGCTAACAACAACTGGCCTTCCTCTCCCTGCGAACGTGGCAATCTGGGACCGTGTTGAGCCTTTCCTGGCTGGGGTGGCATTGTGTCAACTTGGCATACATGATAACATGCAGGGTTCTCGTGAGGACACTGCATGTTATTTCAGATGCCTTGTTGACCGCGTCGAGAGGCTAGGAGGGATCACCAGTGCTAGGTTCCTTTGTGTGCTGGGCCTTATGCCGACCCCGTCCTCAACTGAATCCCCTATGCACCAGTCGTCCTCCGTGCCATCTTCCTGGCCAAATATCACCTGGCCACCCTGTGGAGCTGCCTCTGACCCAGCGGCCAGGCTGGTGGAGGACACATCCCTGCCACAGTCGGGAATCGGAGGTCCAGCAGGGGTGGCCACCACAACAATTGGACCCCAGCAGGAGGAGGACGTGCAGGCATCAACAGGCAGGGCACATGCACGCCAGCAGCAGGCTCAGGATGGGAGCGATGATGGCTCGGGGCCATCAATATCAAAGGGGCAGGCATCAGCCGGAGGGCAGGAGGACCCTGTATTGGGAGTGTCTTCCATGTGGCAGCGGTTGTGCCAGCAAATAGATGCAGAGCGGCGGCAGGCGGAAGAGGCACGGCTCACTATGGTCAGGGCGGAGAACTCCATGCACAGGGCGCTGAGGCGGGCTGAGTGCCTCGAGGACATTTGCAGGGAGTTGGAGGTGGACATGGCATTATCCCTGCGAGACCTCAAGGCCAGGGAACAGGCCTGCCTCTAGGACGTTGAACAGGAGTTCGATGATTCCCTGGCCCGGGAAATCAACAAGTGAGCCGTAGGACTTGCCCACCGCCATTGTGTATAGTTCATTAGTGTTAGGTTTCCTTTCCATTTTTCTTTCATTTGGGCGCATGGACTATGCCCCACCTTTTTGTATATAGTTATTTATTAGGTATGGTTTTTTCTAGGTTTCCTTTGGATTGTTGGGCTCATGGACCCTGGATTTTTACATTGTATATAGTTCAGGACTGGATTTGACTTCATTGATTATTGTTTTCTCCCATGGGGCAATGGTTTTCTATTTTTTTACCTTTGGATTTGGTTTGATGGATGAACCCTTTGGAGGGACATCCAGCCTTTTGTTATTTTTTTTTTGTGTGATTTTCTTTCATTCCGTTGATTTTGTATTTAATACATTTTGATTTCATACTTCACTTGTGTGGTATTCTGTCATTGGTTTTGTGCATGTCACGATATGGGTTTTCTCATTCACTTGCCCCCATTGAGTGTGTTGACGGACATGTATTGATGTGCATACTTGTCATTTGGGATCTATCATGACATGGGGATTTCAATGTGGAGTGGATGGAATACTTGGTTGTGTGTTTGGACTGAGTTGGCGTGGGGGGGGATTTGGGTGGCCATAATGGCACCCCCCAAATACATGAACTCCGCTCGCACAAGGCCTATCATGTGTGAAACTTCCCACGCACCCCCCAAATGCACGTATCCCGCTCGCACAGGGCCTATTGTGTGTGAAACTTCCCATGTACCTCCCAAATACACGTACCCCACTCCCACAAGGCCTATCGCAGGTGAAACTTCCTGTGCACCCCCCAAATACACATACCCCGCTCGCACAAGGCCTATTGCATGTGAAACTTCCTGTGCACCCCCCAAATACACGTATCCCGCTCGCACAGGGACTATCGCGTGTGAAACTTCCTGTGAACCCCCCAAATACACGTACCCTGCTCCCACAAGGCCTATCGCGTGTGAAACTTCCCGTGCACCCCCCAAATATACGTACCCCGCTCGCACAAGGCCTATCGCATGTGAAAGTTCCCACGCACCCCCCAAATAAACGTATCCCGCTCGCACAAGGCCTATCGTGTGTGACACTCCCTGCGTACCCCCGAAATACACTCAGGCACCCCATCCACCCTGGGCATGCCCCACAGGCAGCCCACTCATCCTCCCCATGCCCCACAGGCAGGCCATCCACCCAGGGCATGCTCCACAGCCATCCTACGCCACAGGGGGGCGCTTTTTGTACGTAATTTACATGGCGCGAGCAGGGTATGCGTATTCCGAGGGGTACGCCAGTTCATTTTCATGCTTTTGGCTGCCGTGAGCGGGGTACGCGTAGTATTTTCACGCCATTACAGTGTACTGGCCCTGTAAACTGGTGCAGGTTTAGCGCAGCCCTTTGTGCTGCATTGGGGATTTCAATGCTGCCTTTTCTTTGCGCAAGAGGCATTCTTGGGGGCGTAACTGACGCTGCGGGATGTTCTCTGCGCCAGCGCTCAAAATGGCTTGGAAATTCCATGAATACGCAGTGCGCCTGAATGCTGTTTGGCACACACGGCTGGCGCACGCTCCCTTTCTGCGCTGCTCGCATGCGCTGCCTCTGCGCTGACATCTATGAATTACCCACTTAATGTATCCTCCTGACTCAATGAAATCCAGGATTTGTTATTGGTACCTTTTCAAGCAGTAGGTGGTCAGGCCACTAACAGTTGTCAAACTAATGTTCATGCACTGAATGTAATGTAAGCTGTGGCTTGCCTCCAAAAATAATGTGGGCTTCTTCTCACACAAGCAAGACATATTATGTGCATTTATGTTATACAACGTGCTTGCTAGTACGTAGTAGAGTGAGTAGCAGTGACACAATGATGACTTTCCTATTTCATATTCTTAACTCTCCCTGAGATAAACACCATTACAAACATCTAACTTTCCTTGAGCTTTATTGCATTATAATATTTCCCTCATCGAAAGGCAATTTTAACTTTGAACCTCTCTCTCAGTCGTAATCATTTTCTACCTCTACCTCAGGCCAATTTCCTCAACTGCTCCAATAGCCTCATGTCTCTGCTATTGCCTAAAGGGTCGTTGCCTGAAAACGAACCATGTATTCCTTAGACGTTTTTTTTCCCCCGAATTATCTGAAGCATTGTACTTGAACCAGTCTGAAACATTTGGAAAACCTGAAAGCATCGGCAATGCACAATATTCTACTTTTTAATTGTATTTCCAAACACTTTCACCCAGGCTTACTTTTTAATGCACTGTAGCTGCAACAACAAAAAAAAAAAGTAAGTCTCCCATTGAACACTGCAGTGGACTATTTGTTAAGTGTCTTTTCGTGTACCATATATGGAGCAAGTGATGAGCATTTGATAAACCACACAACACATATTAAAAACTCCCTAAATGTATGTTGGCAGAGTTGACTCTCCCAGTACCCTGCACACGTTTTGCCTGCTATAGTTTCCTTCAAATTGCTCCAAGAAATGTCACTCTTTCACAAGAATAATATGTCTAGGTTATTAATATTTCCTAAACAATACAGTTGCACAGTATTTGCTGTGCAAGAACCGGAATCGATATGTAATTCTTCTGTATCGATTTCTTTTTATAGTGCGGCGGTTTGTATTTCGTGTTATTCTATACAACTGTCTTTGGCACATTTAAAGCAAAGCAATCATCAAAGAGTTTTTCGGGAGGAATGACAAAATACATTAAACCTGTCCTCGGTGACATACATGCTTGAATTCATCTTAAAATAAGAACTGTGCCATGGTTTCTCCTAGTCTTGGTGTAACAGTTATTCAATTAGATGCTCCGTAGAGTTTTCAGGCGGGTAATTGACTTCCGTAGTCTGTTCTTGCTCAAGTCTCCAAGGTGGGCGCAAAGTAAGGACAAAACATTGCAGTTCAGTTCGAGTGCATCGCCTGACTCCCGGCAGGCTTCTTTTTATTTCCCAATGAAATTACTCCGAGACTTATACTTCAATTTTCTCATTAGGAAAATGAGGACTACAATTCCCTGGTGGACCTTATAGTTAGAAAAATTGCATTGGTACTGGCAAGAGTCGGCTGAAGTTAAGTGCTGCTATTTCGTGTCATCTAACCAGGACCATTTTAGTGCCAGGGCAAATAGAAATGAAAGCATGCATTAGGCATCTACAGAATAAACTAGAGTGACTGCAATTGAAAAGAGAAGACATTGTGATGTGCCAAGTAATGAAAACAGACTAGCAACACAGACAGTGTGCATAGTTGAGCTACAGGAACCGAACTGCACAAACAGGTATGTTTGCCATTAGCGTGTGAGCATTTGGAAATGTGCTCAGTCTGAGGGTCACAGCAATGAAAGACTATCTAGGTATATACGCAGGTTGCAATGCGTCTTCTTGTTACCAAGTGGAGCATGCTGCCCCTGAGCTACGCTCCTGATCTCAAAACTCTAATTCTGTGCAGGGTCAGTTTCTCAGTCTTCTGTCTTTGGCACATTTTGCAAAATGTAAAGCAAAACTATAATCAAAGGATATTTGGAGGAATGACAACAAATATATTAAATCGGTCCCCAAAGACATGCTTGAATTAATTCCAATATTAAAATAAGATGAATTATTTTGTTTTTACCCATTTGTGTTACAGTGATTTCATTGTGTTTACTGTGTTTAGCAATGTTCGTTATGATTTTTGTTTGGTACCTCAAAAGTGTTGGCCCCAAACCTGGTCTTTGAGTTGCACAAACACAACCTTATAATGACAATAGATAAGTGTGTTTGCAAAGGTCCCCGAACATCTTCGAAACTAGGTGTTGTGTGTCAGTGTGTGTTTTATTTTTGTATTTGTTTTAGCAATACTTGGATTCGCAAAAGGGTGGGCACTCTCGCATGAACACTTTACTTGCGTGACATGACAGTGACGTTTGGCCCTCATTAGGAGGTTGCTGGTAGACCGCCAGTAGTCCCGGCGGCCTACCGGTAACCTCGGCTTCCCATTTCCACCGCCTGATACCCTGGTAATACCGGTTACTACAGGACTCTGTGGGAAAAGGAACCCTGAATCACCGGCACCATTAGTAACAGTGCCGGTGCTTCAGTGCAAAATTTGCCAGTAGGGGCTTGAACTACCGGCGGATCAGGCCTGCCGGTAGTTCACTGACCATATCGGCAGACTTGTAATTTGCCAGTCTGGAAAATGTGCTACCAGCAACTCATTTCCAGACCGGCAAACTTATGAGGGCCATTTGTAAACATATATGTGCATTAAACAAACAGGTTTGTGGCAAGCAGCCTCAAATACACTGCCCACAACCCTTTCCTAATTCAGCCTATATTGTTTAGTGTGTACTAGGATTCCATTGCTGCAAAGTGAAGCCTTATAATGTGTAACACCTAGAGCGACTGTTGGCATGTCACCCTGCATGTTGGAACTTGTGTGCAATGTATTAAAAAAGAGAAACAGGAAAGTCAGAGAGGTGTTCTGCAATACAGTAGAATCTAGTGCCAAACTGGCCTAGATTATCTAAAGATTGTCATTGTGCAAATAAAAATAAAAAGATTAATTCAGAACCAGTTTTTCTATTTGCACAATAGTGAATGAGACAAACCAGTTTTATTTCCATCTGTATGATCTAAGAACGTTTGGACTAGGGCAAAAGCTCATATAAACCAGATCTTGGCCCTGCTTCACACAAGTCAACCCATGGATGACAACAATTGGACATAACCTTAACCCATCTAAAACTGAAATGATGATCTTGGCCCCACAACAACCCCCAAGGCAATCCTCTGGACTAGGGAAATAGGAACCTGCAAATAGCTCACTGCAATGGTCATAGACTTCAGACTCGTTATGGACATCATACTCACACTCAAACCTCCTGATAAAAGCAATAATACGAAGGTGTTTCCACCAACTTTGAACACTCTAGCACACGGAACCATGGTAGTCACTAAATTGCACTCATACTATCCATACTAGACTAAACCAACAGTTTTTTTTTTTACTGGGCCTCCGAACATACTTACTAAACTGACTACAATTATGAAGTTATGCAAACTATAATCCTCCCCAGACATCAAAGATAGGATCTCACCACTGCATTGGCTACCAGTAAAACAAAAGCTACTGTTAAAAACCACCTGCATCACCCACAGCACCTTGCATGGCAGAGGCCTAGAGCACTCTAGTAAGAATTTCAACTACTACAAACAGATCTGATTACTTTATTCCTGTAACTTGGAATTGATAGCAGTACCAGGTTTCAACTGAACACTTTACCAATGATGTCCCTTCACATATCTATCAACCAATCTGCAGATTTGAATCGGATTTGAGCACAAAGGAAGACCACGTAGTCTTCAGAAAAACTGTTCAATCCTGGATAGGCACAGCTGTGCTACTTATATTCTTGCATTGACAACTTTAATGACTGGGCAAGTATATAGTACCCTGGTCCAATGCCAACCAACAGCCACCCTAGATTTGGACACAGGACCGACTCAGAAAAAATCAGACCAATGGAAAGGCAACCCTAGAGGCAAACCACTAAGCAGATATTAATAGATAAATTAACATAATGTACTTGGAAACATTGACCACTAGAAGCAAAGAATGACTTGAACCCCAACCTCAAAGACCAGGACACATCAGAACTGGATCCCACTTTGATTTCTCTCACCAACAAGAGGCTGGGTGTCTGAGCAGAATGCCTCAGTCAAGTAACTAAAGACAACACACTCACTCTGGTAGGTCTACTTTGCTATTCTCATAACAAGGTACTCAGATCAGCAATCACTCTCCATCCTGAAGGAAAGCAACACAACACACGTACCCATAGGTTAACAACAGAATGGAATGCACATGGTTCAGTATAGAAATAAACTTCGATGACTGGAGTTTTCAATAATCCTAAATCCCCTGTATTACCACCAAATTAAAGGACTGACCTCTCCATGTTTACCACCTTGTGCTACATAAACAGACCACTTCCGCACGTGGAAGAAATCCACCTACCATTACCTCATTTATCTTGATGGAGCACTGCCACAGATCACATCTTCAGCTGCATTACACGCACACACACACACCTTGGCAAGAGGCTAAACTGATCTAAAAGTGGTGTCCTCGAATGCATATTTGCTTCTGCCCTTGAGAAAAAAACAAACCCAGATGTCACTAGCACTAACATCATAGAAGATATTTATTTTTGTATGAATTGGGTATTTGTAATGTGCCTATACACAATTTTTATTTTGAGGCACAAGACAAGGGGGTGACAGCGAGGACAAAAGCAAAAACGGTCCTACTAGGCCTTATAACATTCGGATCATTCAAGTGCAGTAACAAGAAGTGCAGGGAAGAAGGGGAGGAGCCGGTCAGGGTAGAAGGGCAAGTGAGAAAAATGAGTGCCAGTGGAGGCCAGGTGGATGCAGAGAGTTCTGGGAAGGAAGGTCCACAAGCTAAGTGTGAGGTTGGGTCTGGAAGGGCTCAATGGTACAGGCCCAGCCTAGTGTGGGAGGAGCGGCCCATAAGGGCAAGTGCAGGTTGAGGGGAGTCATGGGAGGCCAAGTGCATGGGAAGACTGGAGGATGGGGGCCTAGTGTCCTGTAAGCATCTGAGGGAACCAGGCAGCCAGTGAAGAGGCATATGGGGACATTAGCAGGGGAGGGGAGAGGGAACTAGGAAGAGAAAAGGAAGGTCTCGAGAAACTTCCAGAAATTAAAGAAATACAGATCAAGTCTGAAAGAGACAGGGAGACCATTCCAGAGGGTGGCATCTGCACAGTAGAGGGATCTAACCCCCAGTGTCTGCTTGGAAAAGCATTTGATCTGCAGAGAGTTAGAGCTAGAAGACCAAAGGACTCTAGTAGGAAGATATTTAGGAAGAGAGAGTTAGATGTAGCGTGGTCACAGGCCCCAGAAAGAATTGTGGATGAGGTAGAGGGTCTTGAACTTCATAATCACAGCAACCGGCAGCCAGTGGAGAGATTTTAGGGGTGGGGAGATGTGGTCCTTGAGCTTGAGGCCAAGGATAAGTCTTGCAGTCCTGTTCTGGATTAGTTGAAAGGGGCTAAGGGGGAGTTAGGCAGATTGAGGAAGATACTGTGGCAGTAGTCCAGCCTGGAGAGGACCAAAGCTCTGGAGACATTGAGTTTCTGGGAAAAGGTCAGGAAAGGGAGGATGTCTCATAGGAAGTGAAGCTGAAAGTGGGCTTTCTTGGTAAGGTCCATGATGTGAGGAGAGGAGGAGAGAGAGGGGTCGAAGATGACAACAAGGTTTGTTTGCCTCACAAGAGGGTGATGGGAGGGGGCCCATAGAGGATAGCCAGAGTGTGGGGACGGAAGAGGGAGCAGGGGTCCCAATGAGAAGGATCTCTGTCTTACTGGCATTAAACCAGAGATTGTTAGCAGTGCACCATACCTGAAAAGCAGACAGGCAGTCAGAAGTGAGAGAGGAAGAGGAGACAGAAGAGGGAAGCTTGATGGAGAACTGTGTGTCATCCGCATAACACAGGAAGTTTGGAGAGAAGGTGGAGACCAAATGGGATAGAGGGGCCAGGTAGATGTTGAAAAGCCAAGGCTAGAGGATAGAGCCCTAAGCGACACTGCGGCTGGAGAGTGAGATGGAGGAGAAAAAAGGGCCTAGTTGAACCTGGGAAGGTCAGACATAGAAGGAGGTCAACCAGTCTAGGTCCATGATGCCAAGGGTATCACATAGCCTGTTTATAAGGGTGGCATTATTGACAGAATCAAGGGCAGAGCAAAGGTCAAGAAGGATGAGAACTGAAAGAGAGTTGGAATTGAGATTAGAGAGAAAGTCTTCATGGATGTTTAGGAGAGCAGTTTCTGTACCTCTGGAAGCACATCAGCCAGTCTGGTGGTCGTGGAGACAACCAGCATATTTGGTGTGACGGATAAGCTATGAGATGGCCCGCTTCTCCAAGAGTTTACCCAGGAAGGGGGTAATGGAGATAGGGCGGTAGTTAGTCAGACAGTAAGTGTCGGCAGAAAGTTTTTGCGGAGAGGGTGCACAAAGGAGTGCTTGAGGAGTGAGGAGAAGGATCCAGTCACAAAGGAGTGGGTGCAGAAATCGGCAAAAGCTGGAGCAATGGAGACACTGTTGTCCTTGATAGTTCTGGAGGAGCAGGGGAGCACCTGTTTGGAAGAGACCTTCGTAGAGCGGACTTGTCTAGAAACCTCATCAGGTGTTAGGGAGAGAAAGAGGAGAGTAGGAGAGGAGAGGAGAGTGGGGCCAAGGGAGGCCTGAGGATCATGCAGGTACTCTGGAACTTGGGTCTTCCAACCTGCTCTTATCAAAATGGCAGTTTTCGCATCTGCCCCTACTCTCTTCATATTTTTGCGGAAACATGCACAACATGGTCGCCAAAATGGCAGAGGTGATTCGAGACCATTTCACATTACATTTCACATTACATAAGTTATCATATGTGTCCCTCAACCAAATGATAGCTATGTTTTACCGCAATGATGAGCACGTGTGTTCTGGATACCATTTGATTTAAATGCATAGAATAGCTTTCAGTACTTCTGATATATGTTTGACAGTAGCTTAAGTAACATCACAGAAAATGAAATCACAGTGGGTGACATCAGTTTGTGATCACTGACTGCACTGGAATTAACTATTTCTGAAGATGTTATCAGTGTACCAAGAGCATTACATCTTTGTAATGTTTACTATATGAAATGACACTTTTATTATTATTATTATTATTATTATTATTATTATTATTATTATTACTATTATCAGTGCTTTAAGTGGCCCGGGGCCAGACGGGAATGGGCCCCACAGTCTCCAAAAAGTGCGTCTGAGCCGGGGCAGTATACATTACCCCGCTGCGGCCACAGCTACAACAGGAGATGTGCCTGCCATTAAGTCCAGCAAGCTGACAGAAGTGCCAGCCAGACACAGCTGGCACTTCTGTCAGTCACTGTAACTTCCTCTGGTGACCCCTCGCACGAGGGTTCACCAGAGGAAGTAATTGTCCTTTTGTTTACCCACCACCCTCCCCGGTTCACTGTGGCGTCTTAAACCATTGGCGAACCTGGGGACTGAGTGACATGTTTCAAGGTTTATAAAAGATGGTTAGACAAGTACATATGTCAAGTAATCTTTAATAAAGCTTTGCCGACGGACAAAGATGCCTCATGCTTTGCCCGTCGTCAAAGCTTTATAAAAGATGTATTGAATTGTGTACTTTTCAAGCTATCTTTTATAAACATAGACATGTTCGAAAAAGATGGATTGAAAAGTATGCAAACTGTAAGGTATGCACACAAATATATATATTTTATATATTCATGTGCGTACCTTAATATGGTGTGTGTTAATTTCAAGCCATCATGAAGTACACAAACCATAGTAAGGCATGCAAACAAATATATCAATGTAAGCATTTATATATTTATGTGCGTACCTTACTATAGTTTATGTACTTTGTAAGTCATCTTTTATAAACATAGAAATATGTTACATATTCTAGATGTGACACTATGTGGCTTGTGTAGTACACAACCATAGTAAGGTACACATACAAATATATAAATGCTTAGATGCATTTATATATTTGTGTGTGTACCATAACATGATTTGTGTACATTTTTTAGGCCACGCCCATCCCGCAAGCCATGCCCCCAAATCAGGGCCCCCTCAATGTCTTATCCCACTTAATTATTATTATTATTAGCAACACTATGGCATAAAGTACCCTCTACCGTGTGTTATAATGTTATTGAAAGTCACCAAGGAGATCTGTGACAAAATAGAGGGACAAGGCCAAAGGCTGAGGTGGTTATAAGGTCACGGAACATAGACAGGGTCGGATTGGGTCGTCGGCCCATCGGCCCGTGGCCGATGCAAAATCATGGCTTGGGACCTGGGGGCCGGTTCCTGAAGACCATGTGGGCCGGTTTCGGCCCAGGCATGGGCTTCATTGTGAAGCCTTCACACTTCAGGAACCAGCACCCGGTGCTGGCCTGCTTTAGTGTGGCGTACTCCCTCAGCCCACAGGTCTGGCATCCGGCGACAGCATGGCTGGCGCCTGCCAGGCCACTTCTGATTGCGAATTGTAACACTTCGTTACACCTATCCCCACCCACCCTGTCTGGGTTGCCGGGCCTGGCCTCGCAGTGCGCACACGGCAGTACAGTCCATTTGCAAGTTGGCTAGTTCCTTTCAACTTTGCAGGTGCCAAGTTACAACATCAAATTGATACACTTACAAAGTTGAAAGTAACTTTGTCTGAGTGCCCTGGGGCTGGGAACTGGGAAATGACAGCGACTGTGAGCCAATGCAATGCAGAACTGCGCGCCTTCAGCATGAAGAGGTCAGGTCAATCCCGTGACCTCTCTCGTCAGGGTATTGCTTGGCCTGGGCATTTTGGGTACACACACAGAGGTAGCAGCAGACTGCAGCAGTAGCACGCCCGCTCTCCACCGCCACCTTGGGCACCTCATGTGGCTCAGCCTCAGGCCGCCCTCAGCAGCAGCCAGAAGGGAGTGTGCAGCAGCCAGCACAGCCAGCAGTGGAGGCGAGGAGCCGTCGTCGGCGTGGTCAAGGACCGGTATCGTCATGCCCCCCCACCCTGTTGCGCTTTCATTCAAGGACCCCCAGGTGTGAGTTCATCGTTCTTCAGAAACGTTCTAATCCAGTTTTGCTTGTAGACAATGATTTTTTATAGTATTCTATGGGGATGATGAATACAACATTTTGTATTATGTCTCTTCAGTTAATTACATAATATTATGCCGTTTAACACGTCTTTCAATGTTTCAGCTTGTTGTTTGGCTCTTTGGGCCAAGCCAGACATCCGGCTTGGATCTGGCACGACTCTCCATTTAATTTTATTGGCTTGCCCACCTAAGTGCTAATGTGCATTGCGGTGGGGGTATGGCGACCCAACTACGGGGACTGCTGGGACTTGTAGTCCGCTTTAACTCACTAAGGAGACATGTGAAGTGGCTGCAGGCCTTCTCGCACGATCCCTTTTGACTACTGTTTCATTGTGCAGTTTTTTGCTGTGTGACATGTTGCCACTGGCCAGGCATTGGGCACCCTTTCAGAGGGCCTTTTGTTTGCAACTGCCAACAGGTTCAATGCAAGCTGGACAGTAAAGGATCACATGCGCGCAGTCCGCGCACGCACATTTCCTTCAGTGAAGGATTAGTCCATCACTCGCCCTCTGTTCTTCAAGCCACAGTCCTCTGAGTCTTGGTCTGTGCTGTCCAACTAGTCTGCTGCTCCTAACCCTACTGAGAAGCAGTGTGCTTTACCAATTAACACACATATAAGAGCCGGTGGGAAGACTGTACATTATTGTCTTCTGCAGCGCCAAGAAACGTCTGCGCTTCACACATGAATAAAGCTATCGGAGTCAGCGGGAGGGATTCACACCATTGTCGGCTGCAGCCCCTAGAAGCAGGTGTGCTTTCCAAATGAATAACAGAATGCACATGTGGCATCACCACAGCGAGCAGAGATGTGCATTGGTGCTTTACAAATGGATACACATTTCAGTGCCACTGGGAAGGGATATGCATTATTATTCTCTGCTACAGCGCCACGAAGCGTGTGCGCTTTACCAACTGACATCCATATTACTCCCAGTCCCAGCGAGTCTGAGCAGGAAAGAGATACACTTTAGTGTCTGCTATGGCGCAAAGAAGCGGTTTGCTTTCACAAATGAATACACATTTTAGAGCTAGAGCGAAGAGATGTCAATTATTGCCTGCTGTAGTGTCAAGAAGCGCGTTGCATTAACCATTAAAAATATATTACATTATTGCCTGGTTCAGCGCCAAGAAGCGTGTGCGCTTTACACATGAATAAACATGTATTCTGCGGGAAGATAGGTACATTAGGCACAGCACGACTTGCAGCCCTGGCCCCTGGGAGCATGCATGGCAGCAGGTCTCGGGATGGACCGTAGATGGGGTGCTGTTGATTACTGAAGGTTCCCGGCTTCTGCAGTGATATAGCATCAGGCAGGGTGCAATGCACGCCCCCACCTCCCTTACCTTGTACGTGCTGGCCGGGCCGCCTCCTTCACGAGGTACGTACACAGCATGCCCTATTGATGACCAGTGAGAGCACCACTCCAAGCACACACAGGAATTACGTCCTGCTTATTTATCCCAGCTTTGTGGTATGGTGACGAAGGGACGATTTTGGGGTTTCAGTGTGTTTGCAATGTAACAAGTTTTGCTCTGCATCTAGAGCTTGGATCCGGCTCAGGTTCCGCAAAAAGACGTTATTGCTCGTCTACCCTGTGGGCATGTTTTAAAGCCTGCCCGTGCTTATGTTGGTTGATATGTTGGACCGCTTACGTTTTATGTGCATCATGGCACACCTTGCATGGTAGTGCTCACTCCTTAATGCTTTATGACGATTTGGTCTGTATGTGAGTATTGGTTCTCTGAATGGATTCTCTGTTGGTTGGTTGGTTGGTTACATCTTGGTATTGGTGCGAGGACTTTTTGATTGTTTTAGGAAAGGAGGTGTGTGGTGTTCTGTGACCTTGCTATGTTGTACCAACAGTGGCTGACATGCGGGGTATTTGTGGAATGCTGAGTGTGGTATGTGATACCTGAGTGAGTTGATGGTTGGGATCAGAGAGGATGGGATCATGCAAAAGGTGCTTGCTTTTGAGACTCTTGTCTAACTACCTGTGTATGCCCTGGCTGTAACTACAACAAACATGTATCCCACAGAGTTCTGCCAGATGCTTCCATGCTGCTGCCATGCTTTGGGGAGGATAACACACAATCCTGATGTTATTTGTGATCTGATTCCCTTTACATTTTTAACATTGCTCATTCCTGTAGTTTCCATTTGTATAACATGCACAAGGCTCGTCCTTTTCTTTCCTTTTACTCTGCGAACAATTCTAATTGTGGCCTTATTTATTTTATTTTATTGAGCATTTGTTCATCTTCTCTTGAATCGACTGCTATTCTGCCCTTCTGATTGGTCTAGCGGCCTAGCAAGCTAGCAACTCTTCGCTCAATCTATGATTCTGCTAAACGTGTTCTTTCATCTTTCCACTCACAATTCGAATAATCCATCTCTGGCTTGCTTTTCCTGGCTCCCTTTGATACTCATTTTCTCTATATTGTGTTGGATGCCTCTGAACAGAGCGAGTGCTTTTTGTAACATGTAGACATCTTGAGGTGTCTGTTTTGAGGGCGGCCAGCTGGTTTATGGGATACATAGCCTTCTGTTTTTCGTAAGTAAGCCACGTTGTATATTGTGATAAGTAGATCACAAGAGTCAGAGGGCAGTCTGGGGACCTATAGTTTGGTGAGGAGAGATGTACAGAAGCTGTATGTGTTCCAAGGCATGCTGTGCACTATGAGGGTGTAAATATTCAGTGAGGGAATGCATTCCGACATACGCATCTGCCAGCCCCGTGATTCACCCAGGTGCCTACAAGTATCACCCGAGAGAACACCTATGGTAATTGGTGACATCATTAATCAGTAGGGAATAATGTATTGAGGGACATGGAATTCCTTGTGCTCTGCACTGTGTCAGTCATAGTGCAGTGTGGGACATGTATTGCCATCGGGAGTTTCTACATAGTGAGGCAAAGTGTAATGTAGGGCATGTTTGAATTTCTGTGTCAAATAAGTAGAGTGCATTCTTAGAAATGTAGTCTTGTGGTGCCGGTGTGCTTTGTGAAGGATCAATCATGTGTACATGTGTTTGGGTAACCTAGGCATATGATAGCCACACTTAGCATGTTGTGGAACCAGCTGCACACATGAGGCTGTTTCCAACAAACAAGACTAATTGCCATTTGAACTGCATACAAGTACAAAATGGCTACACCTGCCAGTCTTGCACATAGACCCTTGCACACCGGGGAGCTCAGCAGCCAACATCAGTACAGTGTGGGGGCCCTGTGAGAGACCCTCAGATTACCCGCTGTCGTCACATCATATTGCACTATGGGACTTGTAGTCCTGCATTTGTAATCAAATTGTTCAATTTAAAGAATATTGAAATAGGCAACAATGGTTAAAAATACTAGCCGCATAGTGAAGTAACTCATTAAACTGTTACTGGCCATGTTGGCCAAAAAATGGCCCACTTTGACCAAAAAAACTGCCCCACACCAACATGCTACGAGGTCAGACTCTAGCCGGGCATAGGAGACCTTCAGCGAATGTCTCCCTCCTCCTACTTTCACATACACTCTGTGTTCTTTGTATTTAACTACATGTTGGTTTTCACCTATTCATGAGTTGTTCTCGAAATGTGTTAACGCACTTATCACGCTGTGTAAACTTTTAGGTTTGTGTACTGTACTGTAGACACAACTATGTTCAACATCAATGGCTTGTCACTACCATGTTGATCACCTTTTTCTCTCTTGCAAAAACATGCAAAGTAAAACCATAGTATCAGCTAATTAATAAAAAGCTGTTCTACAAAATATGGATGATATATATGTTCATTAGCAGTTTGTGTTTGTTAGAAATGGTGAATGCCCCATTAAATTGGGTGTTCGCAAGGGTTCAAACTATTGTGCATTTAAATTGTATTGCATGCATTTGAATTCTAGAGGGTAGGACCACCCCCCAGTTATAACTTTATAGGCCCTGCAGTCCTCCCGGTACATGGGCAGCCTCTTTTTGTCTATACCACACCAACATGCAACAGACAGATTATCCCTCCATAAGTTGCATTTTCTGTGAAGTCGTGAATTGCCGCGATTCATGGATCATGGTTTGAGGGCCACTTTTTTGAGGCAAAGGTGGGCCACTTCATTTGGGTGTCCGGGCCTATTTCTTGTCCCAGTCCGACCCTGAACATAGAGGTGACATGCAGTATCCTTTTTGTGTACGCTAGTGGTCATTTGTTTCCTTATAATACATACTGTCATTCCCTCTAATACCTGGCCTTTTGCATAAAATAATGTTAGAGAATTTCCATTTGCTGACCCATTTAATCAATGTCGAATCTGTTAAAAATCAAAAAAAGCTTCCATGCAGCTCCTAATGTGTTGCAGACAAATTGTTAAAGCCGTTTAATAAAATACATCTAAAACATTTTCATTGTGTGCTTTATAATAAGTAAGCAAAGACATGCAGATTCGTGCAGACATGGGCCCGTTGCTCGCTGTACATTGGAGAGCCTAACCTTCAGTTTATTGATGACGCTCAACATGCTTGAAATACTTGCATGAGCTTTCAGATGACACCTGTTCAGAGGAGAGTTCCCTGTTATTTTGGTGTTGGATTGCACTTGTGGATAAAACCAGACTTGTATGCAAATGCATATATTCCTCTGTGAACAGTGAAGTGAGTTAAATGTGTCTGGAAAACCTCCAAAGTAAACAACAAAAAAAAATCCAGTGTACAGGTTATTTGAACCACCTTCATTCTCATTAGAGCGGGTCCCACACTTTTGTATTTTTCTTATAAAACATGAGGTTTTACGCTAAGTCACAGAGGGCGATCCAGATGTGGATTTCAATGTATCTTTTATGCATGTGTTTTTAGGATTTATTACATAGTTAGCACTTTTGCAGCATTTTGCTCTAGCATTAGCACTTTATTAATGTACCTTTGTCAACTATGTTGCAAGCTCTCTGCTTAAAAAAATAAATGATTTTAGCTTGCTAAAGTAATCTACATATGTTTACTTGTATTCTATCTGACCTTTTGTAAAGCTTTATGTGTAAGGTGTACTTGTCTAAAGTAATGTCACAATACAACAAAATGTAAAAAATAAATACATATAAAACGATGTGGACCCTTTGTACACTGTGCATTAAAGAGACCGATGTTCACCTTACTGATGAGGCCCAACACTGCTGAAACGCGTGACCGGGTTTGCTGATGGTACTTTTCTCCAGTGAAGAATTGCCTGGCATTTCACTGCTGCACTGCCGTTGTCAGTGGGACCAGACTGATATGCAAAATGATGTTTCACCTCTGTGAAGGCTGTAGCGAGCTAAAGCATAGTTGTAGACCCTTCTCAGTGTAGTACATTTCATAGAACAAGCAAATTAGCCATGACTGTTCTCAGTAGAACGGCTCTCACACTTCTAATCATTTCTGTAAAACTTGGGGTTTCACCATATGTCAATGAGGGCAATCAAAATGTGGACCCCTTATTCACTTTACATTAGACAGGCTCAGCTTCCCCTCATTGATGAGGCTCAACAAGACCTAAACCTGTTCTTGGGTTGCTAATGGTACTTTTTTCTAGTGCTTTTCAGATGGTCTGTGCTTGTGAGTAGGACCAGGCTGATTTGAACATTTATATTTCTTGTCTTTGAAGGGTGCAGTGAGGTAACATGTAGTTGTACGTCCACATAGTAGAATAGTAGAATCCACATTTTGCAATGGAGTGCCAGATAATGTGTTCGCAATGCTTTTTTCTTTTTTCGTTTAGAGTAGAGTTGATAGCTTGTTCTCTTAATGTGGCAAGTTTACCAAAATCATTCTTTCATCCCCAACTTTGAAGCGTATTTAGCTGGGTGCTTGTTCCTATGAACTTCAAACTGCTCCTGTAATTCACAAGTCCACTTCAGCATATCCAATTCACAGTCCAATCATTTGCAAACCCCATTTCTACTCATCACTGTAATTGCCAATTGCATGAATTTCACTCAGACAATTATTTTCGGTTGCCTTTTCACAGGCTTTTGTCAACACCCAACTTTCATGCATTAACATTTTCTAGCCTGCGGCTTTCACCAAGGGATATCTTTTTTTTTATATAATCTATTTTCCTTCTTCTATGTGTAAAATCTTATTGGCAATCCACCATTTCATGTATGACCGTAAACTGGCAATCTGCCACGTTGATGCATCCCCAATTGTTCTGGCCTATTGTGTTAATTATTCTGACAATGTCAGTAACTCTTCACTGATGTGTCACATAATCGTTCCATCATTCAGTGCACAATTATTATTTTGGGAGCCTGCCCCCTGAGACAACTTCGCGGGGATAACTTTATTTCCAAGAAAATCATCCCAGGAAATGAATTCAAATTTACAAAGATCACTTTATACTTTTATGTAATGATTGTCATATTAAATATTCAGTATTGTTCATTGAAAAAAGGTTGTGTATCATACTTGAGGAAGACCACAGGTCGAAACAAGTGTTGGCTGAGAACAGTACAACTAATAAAAATACAAATATAATTCCTACTATTCTTGGTATACTCATTATTACACAGGCAACATCGAATAGCATAGTAATATTAGCCTGCACTGCACTCTTAGATAATTGCTAATATTGCATTGAGTCACATCTACAAAGTGCCATACTGAGATAGTACTGTGAACAATAGCCTGTGCTGCACTCTTAGAGAATTTTTAATACTGCATTGTCTCAACTAGAAAGTGCCACATTTAGATAGTACTGTGAACAATAGCTTGCGCGGCACTGTTGGAGTATTGTTAATATTGCTTTGAATGACATCTCGAAAGTGCCATTCGGAGATAGTACTGTGAACAATAGTCTGCGTCGCACTCTTAGAGAATTGTGAATATTGCCTTGAATCACATCTAGAAAGTACCACATTGAGATAGTACTGTGAACGCCTGCACCTCTCTCTTAGAGAATTGTTGATATTGCATTGTGTCACATCTAGAAATTGTCACACTGAGATAGTACTGTGAACAATTGCCTGAGAGAGCCTTAATGAGAGAGTGCTGTGAGTATTGACCTGTGTCACACGCCTTTGGAACTGTTAATATTGCACTGATTCACAATTTGAGAGTGCCACATTAAGGTACCATTGTTAAAACCAGCCTTCACCACACTGGGACAGTACTGTGAAAATCAGCCTGAACTGTACACTGTGGAAATTGAATATTGTCCCGTTGTCTAGGTATATGAAATTTAGACACTTTAATTAGTGCTTGCTACTCCCTGAAACCTAGGCCCTTGTATAAATGTTCTAATTATTGCCTGTCACTCTCTGAAACTTAAGCCTTCACCTGTTAGCCAGGCATCTCAAATCAAGCTGTTCTTACTACTGCCTGCTCCGCTTTAATAACGCAGGCCTTCTCATGCTGTCTAGGTGCCTTAATTCTAGGTTCTCCAATTACTGCCTGCAACCCTTTGACACCTAGGACTTCATCCCGCTATCTAGGTGTCTCAAAGCGAGGTGTTCTAACCATAGTCTACCATTGATTGAAACCTGGGCCTTCCTACCGCTCCCTAGGCCTGCATATATCTAACTCTAATTACTGCCTGCTTTTGTTTGTAACCTGGGCCTCTCTCAGGCTGTCAGGGCGCCCCAAATCTAGGTGTTCTAGGTACTGCCTGCAATTCTTTGAAACCTCCAAAGCTAGTAACCACCTTTCGAACACTACACCCGGCTTGCCTTCTCCCCATTGCCCATACAGCTGAGACACATGCCCAACGCCTAGTACACCCTACTCTCTGGACAGTCCTTCTATAGGGAAAAGGAACACCCTAACCCAACCGACGGATGGACAGATTCATCTCAAGACCACCCAGGCATCGCAACGTAAGAGGAAAACTTCAATATTGTACACTGCATGATCGATTGTAAATCTGGGGTGTCGGTGAACGCTCTAATCCTGTTAATTGACACGGCATTATGCGCATCATTGCTGAACGTTACTCCTGGGTACCCTGCTTTGACCAACACCAATTCTGCTTGGTTCCCAACTGTTTGCAATAACAGGCTCTTAATATTCCCTATTGCTAAGGGCACCCCAGCTGTTTTCTTTTCAAATGGATAGATCCACTTCCCAGCCCCCACTGTGAGTTGTGGGAGTCCCTTAAGGAGGGTATTCTTATCCATTTGTGTTAATGATACATAATGAGGCCACCCTGCACCCTTGTGTATCAGTGGCATCTGCATTTTAATCTTTCCTTTTCCACCCTTAGTTGCACTTCCCTTTTTCATGCTAATGCTATCCTGCCGAACCTCTCCCTCAATCTTCCGTCCCACATGCTTTCTAAACCTGGGGTGGACTGGGGTGCTTGCTCTGAGTCCCCTTCCCCATCGTCTTCAGTTTCATCAAAATCACTCCAATATTCCACGTCCCCTCTTCGGGACACCACATACTCATAACCCACACTGTCTGTCTCTCCGTCACGCTCTACATGAACGGTTCTTATGGGTGCACTGTCTATTCTGAATAAGAAATCGCCTGACTTCTGCTCATCTCCGGCTGGTTTTGCAGGTGTCTCTATAGGTGACACAGGTGTGTCTACTATGGTTGCATTGCATGCAGACCTCAGTATGCCCAGTTCAGTTCATGTTGATGCCAGGGTCACATCTAGGTCTCTCGCAATCACCCCAATGTGGGCAGTGACCTCTGGAGGTGAGACATTAGTGGGCTGTGGGACTGTGGCTGATGCATCGCCATCGTGCCCCGTCATATACGTTGGATTTGAATACGGTTCCACTGAGCGAGTTTCTAGTTGTTATATGCCTTTTTTCGTCTCCACATTCTTCCCAATCTCCCCTGGACCTGTCTCCTTGCTACTGTTCGGCGTTGCCCCTTCTCCCTTCAGATCTTCTGTTTCTTCAAACATTTTCCAGAGGTTCAATACTTTCCTCCTATTTTGCAATGGTCTCTGCTTACATTTTGCTGTCAGACAAGTGGACATGTGTTCCAGCGCGCCTCTGTCAAACGATCCTTGCTCTGGCCAGCAGTGGGGCATTCCTCCCCCTTTAGTCTCGGTAACCCATTGATTGTGATATTTCTTAATTCTTTCACAATATAAGGGCAGGGCCTTGCATATGTGGTTTAAGGGTGTTTCTACCCACATAGTTGTGTCTTATTTGTGTCTTGTACTGGGGCTTGCCTATGCTACTGCACCACAGTTAAAACAGAAATACCTTCAAAGCATATGCAGTTCAGTCTTGTCTCTAGTACATGTCAATACTGTCAATAAAATCCATCAATTCACTTTTCCCCCATATGCTGTCCCCCAATAGAGCTTTTTTTATGCACTCAATGCACTCACTGCACACTCTTCTGATATGCCCACACAGACCACAGATGCCCCTTGTGGGCATCCTCCCTGCATTTTAAAATACACCAACAAAACAAACTAAAATAACAAGCTAAAACAACAACCACTACTCTTCCCTAGCTATCTAATTATACTCCAATATGTATCCTTATATATTTCCACACTGGTAGAGACAGTGTAAACCACCCCATCTTCCTTCCTTACTCAGTCGGGGCTCCCTTTCCTTCTATTCCATTTTCTTAATATCCTTAAAAAGTTCATAAAAAGTCAAAAAATCAACACAATCCATAAACATGTCACACTCTCAATTTCTGTCACTGCATGTTCAAATATTCACACTGCTCCATACACCCAATGCTACTTTGCTATCCCCTGCAGGCTATACTCACTTGCTCACATTCTCCCGAAGGCCTCGTTCGCAGGGTTCAACAACCGGCCTGCACCTCTCCTTGGGGCCGCACCCCACTCGAAAGAGCAGGCGGGATTGTGCAAAGACGGCTCCCACAAGGCCACTCAGCATATGTGTTTTGGAACTGGTCACTGTAGGTGGGCACAGGCCTTCCAGAGAGGCCGACTGGATACCTCCACAGGTACTGGGGCAATGGGGTCATGTGAGGGTCACCAAATTAAGGCAATTCCCTGTTACGCACACGCCAGAATGAATACAACCCCCTAGGGAAAGAAGCCACGAGAAAACTTTCAAGGATAACAAGGTTTAATTGTACAGAATACAAAATATCAGCAAAGGACTCAGCTGCTCGAGAAAGTTCTGACTCCAGAATGAAAGTTGGTGGTTTTTGAGCGGCCACAGCATCACTAATGACATCACATATAGGGTCTAAACCCACACAGTTGATGGGTGAGACAGTAAACATTATCCTGCTCCATAGGGGATGGCAGGGTACAATTGGTTGGCTACTCCGCCGTCTGTCAGGACCCACATGGGTCCGCTGGGCTCATCTCGCTGAGGAATGAAGGTCAGGTCTCTCATAAGTAACAAATGTCAAAATTATTATGCTACTCTAAGCCTACTACTACATCACTGTGGCATGCATCTGGGAGGCTTGGGGACTTGTGCCAGGGGGATTGGAGGAAGAAATACAGTCATACTGACCGACACATTCTGGGCTTTGCTGATACTGCTCCTCTCGCACCCAAGGTTTTCCACCCTTGTTTTGATCTATAATTTATCCCTCCCTGTACCTTGTGTTACAAAGGATATATTTTATGTTTAGGGGTCAAACAGTCACGCATGCTCAGATCTTTTATGGTTGTTTGCTTTAGGGGCTGGGGGTCACTTGCTATCATAGAGTGCAGGGGTGTGGGGGTTGTGTTAGTGGTGTGGACTCTGGCTCTGGGTTGGCTGGGTGGGGGTTTGAGGCCTGCTGGCAGCTTGGTTGTGATGAATGGGCACGGCAAGGAGCCTGGTGTTGGGTGCCGGTCTTGCAGGGCGCACCCCTCCCAATTATACTAAGTATTTGCAACAGTGAAGGGACAAGTGGGAAGTGAGCTTCTGTGAGAACTGGTAGTGCAGACACATCCTGCCTTAACGGTCTGGGCCTAGTCAAATCCTTCCAAGGAGCTAGTCTTGTTCAGCGCAGCCATGCAAGTCTGTGCATCTGCCATAATTACAAAATGGCGTTCCTTCCTCTGCGCCTTCTAAGATTATGCATCTAATCAGCTGGCCCCACTTAGGCGCTGCAAAATAAGGAATCACATCTCGGAACCATCCTTCTCTGATGATCTCAGAGCTCTTACACTCTGCTGCAGATGTGCAGAGAGGAAATGGCATGCAGGCTACTGTAATACTGACAAATGTGCTTTCAGTAGCACGATGTCTGCATACCAAAAAGTGATAAGCGCTGCCAAAAAAATGTCTTCAGCGAAGTTGCAAGTTGCTGTTAATAAGCCCAAGTCTTTATTCGAACTTGTCCAGTCCTTGTCCACCCCTAGTACTGCTGGCTCTGCTGTTACGCCATCCCAAGCCCTTTGGGATGTTTTGTCATCTTTCTTTCTGACCAAGATTAAAACAATCTGCAATGGCATTAGAGTGGTGGCTAGCCAATCTTCTCCTACCTTGATCACCCCTCCACCTTCCTTGCCCACGTCCACTTGGTCCTCTTTTCCTCTGTTCTGTGAATCAGATATTTTAGAGGCTATTCATCACCTAAAATCAGCCTCCCTGGCTGACTTCATACCTTACTCTGCTTAAAGACATCTCAGGCAAAGTAATCTCTCATATAACCGTGGCAAATAATGCCTCATTTTCTGAGGGATTGATTCACAGTCCACTGAAAAATGCTCTGGTAATACCTCTGTCTAAAAAACCTTCACTGGACCCATGGATGCTTGAAAACCTTCGACCCATTTCACTTCTCTCTGTGCTGATGAGGGTTATGGAGGCCCTTGTCTCCCCACTGCTATCTTCCTTTTTGGAATCCTCAGGGTGTTTAGACATCTTTCAATCAGGGTTTCATCCAGAAAGGGGCACTGAGTCGGTTCTAAATTCCATGCTGGACAACCTTGCTCACCTGGTTGACCAAGGCGGAGTGGGAGCGGTACTGTTTTGGACTTATCCGCGGCCTTCGACACGGTTGACCACACCATACTTATCTCTCGTTTGGCAGAGGCCACGATATCTGATAAGGTCTTAGACTGGTTCTCTCCCTTTTTGGCCAACTGCTCTCAATTAGTCTCCACTCCTCCCTTCTGCTCTGAACAGGTAAGGTTTATCCGCGGGGTCCCTCAAGGATCCGCACTTTTGCCCATACTTTTAAATATATATATTAGATGCCTCCTTCTTCTCATCCTCTTTCACGGATTCAGATTTTACTCCTACGCCGATGACACCCAGTTGTTGGTTCGGCTCGACCTCACTCGCCCTGACACTGCAGCTCGGCTGAGGAGTTGCCTGGAGCATCTGGGAGCATGGATGGCACTAAATTCACTTAAACTGAATGGGAACAAGACAGAGGTCCTTTTGGTGGGCACTACTTGTCCCCTCTATTTCTGCACTGCTGGCTTTTGGCCCACCTCTCTTGGCCCGTTTCCCCTTCCGTCTACTACTGTGAAAAATCTAGGGGTTAAGCTTTCTTCCTCTCTACCTATGGCTGATCAGGTTGCGGCCGTAAATCTGGCCATTTGAAACATTATGTACTGAGGAAGGTGCTCCCCTTCACTCCAATCCAATTTCACACTCCTGTGGTCACTACACTAGTTCTTAGTGCAGTCGACTACTGCAATTCACTCTATCTTGGCCAACCTGTTTACCTCATAAACAGACTTCAACTACTCCAAAATGCTGCGGCCAGAGCAGTCTCTCATCCTTCCCCACGGACTTACATGTCTTCTGTGCTCAGAAAACTTCACTGGCTTCCTGTGGAGAAGCGGGTTTTGTTCAAGTCACTCTGCATCGTTCACCGTGCCTTTTATAAACAGGGAGCTGAATATCACCAGGAAAAGTTCTTCCAGTATGTACCCCTATGTACCCCTATGCGCTCTCCTTTCCCAGTCTGTTCTTCTGCTCTTGATCCCATGGATCAGACTGTCTAGGAAAGGAGGGTGTGCCTTCTCTGTGGAGGCTGCAAGGTCCTGGAATAAACTCCTGCTTACTTTGCGAGCTACTGCTGACCATATTTTCTTCCGACGCTCACTCAAAACACTGCTCTTTTAGGTTGTCCTTTCTCGCTTTGATCCACCTCTATTTTCAGCATGAAGATGCCACTCTTCATCCCACCATTACCAGAACGGAAGCTCTGGCCGCGCTCCCCCGTGCTGCTACCTCACCTACCCTGCCTCGAAGTAAAGGTAAGCTTTGGGCACATTTTACATCTGCCCTAAAGCTCCTTCTGGGTGTGCTGCAACCAACTGCCTAAATCCCATATTTGATGTTTGAACGACCGGAATGCAACAAAGGCTTATTGTGGCAACTTCTGACAACAAAGAATTTGACCTACAGCTACATGTTCCTCCATTACATGCCACGAGGCTATCCCCCCCTCTAAAATGGCCGCCCTGAATTCTGCCTCCTCCTCCACCTAATGCCAAGGAGCTGCTGGCCTAAGAAGCGTACAGATTGGTTGCACCCAGCCTTCATCAACCAATCGTGTCTCGCCGGTAGGCGAGCATCGGCCCATGAAAAAGGCACTAGAAAAAAGGCTCCTGACAGAGCACTTCCGAGTGCCCTGTGCCAGTGACTCTGCATTATTTACCTGCTCCTATCTAGCAGCCTACAAATCCAAAGCCACCTCTACTTGTCCGGAAGATCTGCCCCCTACTTCACCCTACGTCCGAGACCCACCCGCTGCTTCAATATTGACTACTGCAGTGTTCGCTCTATTTCCTATGTTGCCTATATAGTGCCTCTGCATTGCCTATATATATTCTCTCCATTACGGACCTCCACCTCGAAAGTACTCACCTCTCTCACTGTATCTGATTACTTGTTTCTTTGCAGCTCGTTGCAGTTCTACCTCACGCGAGCAGTCTGAGCTCTGATGAAACAGATTGCCCTGTTGCATCGTTCTTTGTCTCCCGTGATTTCTGGGCTATGAGCACCTGGCAGTCTTGCACTCTGTGCGCAATCACTATAGATTCGCCCACTCGCTATAATCTCCATATACTATATTAGTTATCGCGCTAGGTTTGCCACTTACCTGTCCACAACCATCTGTTGCTTCATTTTCCCTCCACATGATCATGTTAGGCGTTGTCAGTACTACTGCATGTCTCTTGCCGTGATTACTGATTATTATCTAACAATGTATCTGTATATAAATGTCTATCAGACCCAAAAATATTGTAATCATGTGACCTGAATTTTAAATTACACTCGAGAATCCTGTGACCTTCTGATAGGTTTTGTCTTTGTTACTGCACACTGTTCAAATATTCTGATGCCTGAATTTTATGTTAGGCCATGTGAGGCAGTGTCAGTACTAGCGCATGTCTCTTGCCGTGATTACTGCTTAAAATCTTAAAATGCATATGTATCTAAATGTCTATCAGCCAAAACATATTGGAATCTTGCTCCAATGCAACGGCTTTAACTTACACTAGAGAATCCTGTGACCTTCTGATAAGGTTCTGTCGTTGTTTTTGTATACTGTACTACTGCATTGTGACCTTAATTTTGATTTACCCTAGAGAATCCTGTGACCCTCTGATAAGGTCTTGTCTTTGTTATTTCATACTGTTCTAGTATACCGAGACCTGATTTTTTTTTAAAACTCAGTGACCTGATTCTCACGATTGAAGCGTTTTAATCATCCTTAGTACATCAAGCTTACATGCTTTTTGAGACATGTATTAGCAAATCATACATCCCATTGTTTGCTTAAGCCTGCAGTTCAGTCTCTAACCCCATCCTGGCTACTGACTGCTCAGCGCCTTACCTGCTCCTTAGTAGCACAGCCACTGCCTACCCGTGACAGCACTAACATAGCATGTTGGTTACGAAGTTTTCCATTGTATGTTACCAGTCTCTATCAATCCTGAGCCATGTCCCTGCTCTACTAATGGTCCCCGGTCAGACTGAATCTATTCACGCTAGTCCAAACATGAATCAACTACCATCCACAATGAATAAACCCACCAAATTCCGCCCGCCTCTGCAATACAGCCTAAAGGAGCCTCATATTAAACCATCCTTATTCCTCCCTAACCTTATACCAAGCGCTAGTAGCCACCTCACCAAACAAACCAGGCTAACTAACACAACTGACTCTTTTACCCCTAGCCAATGGATCAACTTATTTGCAGCTAAACCTACTGCTAATCAACCCTGCCTGGGAGACCTCAGAAACTTCAGGCTAGGCTCCACACTTACTAGTCTCTCAGGTCCAGCTGATGTACCCCTGGAGATAAATACTCCTCCACCTAGCCTCAACAAAACAAAATTACTTTGAGCTGCTCCGCTCTGTCTCAACAAACCCTCAGTTCACCACCAAATATACCTCATCCCAAAAATTCCAAAAGGAACCCTGAGAAGATCACCACAAGCTCCAACCATACTCCAAACTCTTGTTTCAAAGGCGATTTAAATTACGCCAGATATATCATTGCGCATGCCACCGACATAGTGGATTTGATCACCAAGGTCGACTTAGATTTTTTAGATATATCTGAAACATTGCTCAACACAGCTGCAGGACCCTCCCTCCTCCTGGCTATCCATGACTCCTACACTATTGTAAGGGCGGATAGAGAAACTACTAAAGGTGGCGGGTTTGCATTCATCGCCAAGACTAGCCTTGTTTTGAGAGCAACCACGACCCCTCTGGTCAAATCTTGTGAACCCATCACAGTCAAATAAACCACCTCTAAAACTAGCACATTAACAATCCACTTAATATACCGACCCCCTGGCCCTATTGGGCTGTTTGAGGAGGACTTAAACTCCATACTGTCTAACAACACCAAACCCACCTCTCAAATATTACTGTTAGGTGACTTTAATGTAGGATTCCTAGACCCTAATGACCCCCCAACCAAACTGCTGGCAGACTCATTAACAGATCTAAACTTTGCCCAAAGAGTCCTCCAACCGACCCATGAGAAAGGCAGAATATTAGACTGGGTGGCCGACCACAACTGTGAAACGTCCATCAAAGCCATCGAAACACTGACCTGGTCAGACCATTTTCTAATCTCATTCACCATCTGCGCTAATCGACCTCCCAACAAACCTAAAATTATGCTCCAACCTCTTCTAACCGTAAACAAAAGAAATATCACTATTGACAATTTGATGCCTATAGTTTTGCCACCACCATGACCCAAGCCCTTGATTCCATTGCACCCCTCAAACATCGAAACAGCAAACCTAAAGATCACCTCAATATTTGGTTCACCCTTCGTTTGAAAGCCCTGAGACTAGAAAAAGGGAAAATGGAAGCCATCTGGAAAAACTTGCCATCCAAAGAAAACAAAGATAAGGTGAACAAACTAACTATAAAACTGAGATCATCAGAACCAACCAAGAAACCTATAATGATAGGATTCAGAAGGCTAGCTCTAAAACCAAAGAACATTTTACAATTTTGAGGGAATTAGAATCACCAATAGCCCCTGATGACTCATACACAACAAATAAAGAATGGTGCGCACACATCTCTAATAATATCACCTCCCTACAAAATAAAATAGCAGCCAATAGACTTCACCACCCTAAACTTGACTCATCCCTGAAACCTCAAAAGAACCCTTCTCCTGCCAAACTCCAAGAATTCAAATTTGGCCAAGTTACCATCCATGAGGTAGAAAAGATCATTACCTCCCTTAAACCATCAAAATGCCAAGGCGTTGCTTGCCCTCCCCAAATAATCAGAGATGCAGCCATAGATATTTCCCCATTTATCACTAAACTTATAAATGCCTCTTTCAGAACACGTCAGGTTCCAACCAACCTCAAGGATGCCTGGGTTATGCCCCTAATCAAGGAAGCCTCACTAGACCCAACTATCCCTACTAATTACAGGCCTATAACGACAGTCCCCTTCCTTCTCAAAATTATTGTAAAAACAGCATAACTCCAAATACAGCAATATCTTGAGTCAAACAATCTCTTAGGACTCAGACAATCGGGCTTCAGATCGCTCCACGGAACTGATGCCTCCCTTATCGATCTGAAACTGCAAATTGATCAAATGAGAGTTAATAGACAATGCGCACTACTCCTACTTCTTGACCTCTCAGCTGCCTTTGACTTGGTAGACTATAACACTCTATGTGAACACCTCTCAACAGCAGCTAACTTCTCACAAGAAGCTACTGAATTGATCAAATCCTTTCTAAGAAACTGATCAATGAGAGTTTTCTCGCCGTCTGTGGCTGCAGACCCCACCCCTATAACATGCAGAGTTCTGCAAGGCTCGTGTGTTTCCCTGACCATGTACAACGTCTTTACCAGGCCGATATTTAACAAATTGGACCACCTGGGTGTCGTCTACACAAATTATGCAGATGATACCCATATACTTATACCACTCTCAGGGAACTATGACACTGACCTTGCCCTCCTTAACAAAATCTCCCTCATCATCCAGGCATGGATGGCAGTTCATAGCCTCTGCCTGAATGATGAGAAGACCAGAATCCTAATACTAGGCACCCCACTAACCTCAGTAAGATTGACGCCCAATACTCTTCCTTTAATATTGATGGCAACACCATCAAAACGGCTAAGGAAACTAAAACTCTGGGTTTTTACCTACACTCCTCGCTGACTCTTCGTAAACAAGTCAATGCAACAGCATCCGCCACGTCCTACACTTACAAGCTCATACATGCTTGCAAACCCTACCCCTCAACAAACAGCTGCATCATACTAGCAAGGGTGTTAATCCTGTCCAAGCTGGATTACTGCAATGCTTTACATGCAGGTGCCAACAAAAAAATCCAAAATAAATGTCAGATATTACAAAATAATGCAGTCAGAGCTGCCCTGAGCATCTCAAAGAGAGATCATATCTCAGAGATTAGAAAGTTTCATAAATGGCTTTCCATCAAGGACAGGATCCTCTTTAAAATAGTCTCAATCACACACAAATGCCTCAATAATGCTGCCCCACAGTACCTAAAAGACAAAATCTTCACAAAAACTTCACTGAGACCGACGAGGACTGCTAATTCCTTCTGTATCACAGTCCCACTCTTCAACTTAAAAAGAGCAGGGGGCAATAGCTTAACAGTCTTAGCAGCCCAAGCCTGGAATGCCCTCCCTCTTCACCTACATTCCACTCAGACCTTTAAAAACTTCAGGTCCAACACAAAAACATGGCTTTCCACCAACAACACCCATCACTGAAGCGTCTAGCGTTCCGAGAGTACGCTTCCTATGTCTCTCTCTATTATGCACTTGAACGCTGGTAATTCTATGTTTACCACATGTTCGTTTGCCTTTGTTTTCTGTCTAAACCTGCATTGTTATTACGCCACTCATGTATGTAACCAGCTAGCTCTCACTGTTATGAATATATTGTATGTAGCATTTCTTTCTTGCATTTAAGTTGTCTTGTTAGGCAGCCAGCTATCCTAGGGTGTGGCACACTTTACAAATCAATAAAATAAACAAAGAAACCAGATGCCCTTAACAAATGTCAGATATTACAAAATAATGCACTCAGAGCTGCCCTGAGCATCTCAAAGAGAGATCATATCTCAGAGAATAGAAAGTTTCATAAATGGCTTTCCATCAAGGACAGGATCCTCTTTAAAATAGTCTCAACCATTGTTTTTGCGCTCTATAAATAAATGTAACATACATAACATGACATCTATTAATATTACTTAGCGCAGTCCTCTCCCCCTTGTACACTATACGAATTGATAAGGAATTCGCCTCAACTTAAAGCGCATAGGGGGTGGGATAGATTAATTTTCATCCCAACACACAGAAGATCCATTGCAGAGTGGTTTGTCCAGGTCTACGGTGCTAGTCACTGCTGATGTTTCCAGGCAGCACTTAAGGAACAGATTGTTCTTCTGTCATGAACAGTTACTTCTTCATCTCAGGCTGAGGGCTTTGGACAGTGCAACTGTCCCAAAGGAAGTGCAGATGAGAATGCTCAGGGCATCTCTTTGGACTTAAATGATCCTTGAGGAACTGTTGGAATTCCCCTGAAGTGGTGTAAGACCCCTTCTTTTAAAGGCGCACGACCTCAGGTGATTGGTGTAAAGGTAGCTGGCTTTAGGGGGCAAATCACTGCTCCTGGCTGGAGTGGACATCACCCATTGATGTCACACCCAAAGTGCTTTGCTCCAGAGGAAGTAGAGGAGACAGGAAAGGGAAAGAGAGATAGCAAGAAACAAGATGATGGAAGGCTTCTTCCAGTGTCCAGAGCACTACTGCCATCCTACTCCCTCCCTGTTCCCTCCTACAACAAAGATCTTTAGACATGTAGAACTATGTGTGAGGCTACTCCCCCTGAATGAGTGTGCTCCTTTGATACCTGGGTGCAGGACAGCTGCCTGTTGTATGGCTGTCTCTGGGGCAGGGGGTTACCAGACCTCACAAAGAGAATCAAAGAGAAGATGGGTCTCTGGGATTCTGTCCTGCTGTGTGGCAGTATTGACTGGTCTGACCCCAATACACAGTCCTTTCCACAGCAGAGCTGACTCACATGAGCTGACACATGTGCAATATCATTTGGGATGTGGCGGTAGTGATACGTAACGCCATACACTACGCATAAAATCAGGCAGTTTTCTTAGATATTAAACTGCCACCAGCATGTGGTACTCATGATCATCGTAATAAGGATACAGGGGACATAGCTTAAATGTTGCCCCTGTGCCACAGTGACTTTGCTGTCGCTGCAGCGGGTAAGTGTGCCTCTTGTGACCTTTGAACTTGTTTTGTGCCATGAGCAGAGCGGGTGCTCTGTATCAGGTTACTGATGTAGCAGGGTACATGTGCACTATACTTTTGATATGGAGTTGCGACAAAGGGGATCTGGTTAGCAGTTTACCCCTTTAGAGGAGGAATCACATGCATCATGCTATGTATTAATGCAAAATGCTTTGCACCCTTGCCAGAGGGTAATTCCTCATAGGCATTGTATTAGAAAGTGATTTAATGTGTCTTCAAACCCTCTTATTGTTGATTTCTTCCATGTGTGTTTTATAATGGGGTGGCCGAACTATCATTTTCTATGTTAGCCCCCCTGATCTTGAAATCCATTTTTACTCTTGTGGTTTGCATCTGCCCTGAGCAGGTGGTAAAATTGTTTTTGAAGCAGTATATTTTGCTGTTCTGGAATGGTAATGGCACACACTAATTCCATGAGGTTCCACAATTTTGACACCACCTTATGTTCACCTGTCTGTTCAGACATAAAGTAGTACTGTTAATCCCATTGGCAGTGGAATGTAGCAGAATGAGGAAGAAAGATGTAAAACAGTTCCTCCATAATGTTATACTTTACTTTTAAGCAAGCTCGGACTGGCCTATAGGGCAATAGGGCAATGCCCGAAACAAAAACATAAAATGCTAGTGTAGGCCAGTTGTTTGGGTCAAAGTGGCAATATGGGCCATGTGATGAGTTACTTCCCTATGCGGCTGGTAGATTTCACTGCTATTGCTGAATAAACATTCTTTAAATTGCGCAAATTGCATCGCATTTTATCAAAAAACTCCCTCTTTGTTACTATTCAAACAGTCTGTCACAAAAGGAATGAATTGTCATTTGCAACTATGGGACACATTTGCAATGATGCCCGAGACAATTGTATGCCCCAGTCCGACCTTCCCTTTACGCTCAGACTTGGAAAATGATCATCAGAGACACGAACAATGCCAAATAATTTAAAATAACATTATGTTTATTGTCTACCTACTTTTCTAAAAAAAAAAAACATATCTTCATCAGCTTGCTATTCATCACACAATCTTCTAAGATTTAGGTTAAATCAAAATCAACATTTTAAATTGCAATCAAACAACTATGTGACCATGTCAGCAGAAAACAGGTACAAGGCAGATTGTAAGGTGACAAAGTTAACATCGGCAAGTTTCCTTGAATCAAATCCAAAGATAAAACATAAAGTTACACTGGCGAATGAATGCGTTCTCAAGAAACGTGTACGGATAGTAAAGGTTTTCATTTCCCTGCTGTCATCTGAGCAGATGGGTGCAGCCAGATCAGATTAACAAATGTTTGGGGTATTTGTGCTTTCTGCAGGATTCGTTTCTATTCCTCATCCTGAACGAGACCAGCTAATGACCATTTTGGACAATTGTGTTGTAATTTAGATCCCCTCGTGATGCATTAAAGAACTGTACGTCAAATTCACGCAAGAATATCACAGATTCAGGGCTTAATGGTTTTACTCAGGACCAGAAATTGAAATTGGATTTTCAGGATCTTGGTTTGACAACCCAATGATGGAGAGGCAATATGAGCTGTCTGATTTCATAACTCAAGAAAATGAAACACTAATTGCACACTCGCAGACACAGAGTCAAATCCAGCTCTGCATGAACTTATCCATCGTGCTGCTCCACGAAACATCCAACTTGTGAAGAAATGTCGTTCAGATGCGCTACTTATATGCAACTTGGGTGAAAATGTTCTAATTGCACGGGGTAACATTGATCAATCAGTACTTTTAACTTATGTGTCAAAATACACAGATCAATCACTCCGCCACATTATGCACTTGAGCAATCGGATGGAGGCTTTTCTTGTTGCAATGCTACTTCATGCACAAAAGGGCCATATGCAATCACCTGTTCACAATATTCTTCCATGCTGTTGGGGAGAATTCTCAACATGTGCTAATTTTCCTTACCTTTTGAGACCCCCAGCAACTTTGCTGGATTTCTATGATTTGATTTTTTTACCTGGAAAGAGTGTGAGCCTTTTTTCCCACTCTTTCACGTATTTCTGATGTGTGTTTTACTTTTGTGTTCTTTGGTTATGGTGTTTTAAACAAACTCCATGGCATCATCTTTTTCTGTGTGTCACACAGCAACTTCAGTGCAGTGGCACAGGGGGGTCTTTCAAACTCCCCAAGGTTTAAATACCTTCTCTGGGATTGACTACTGTCTCCCAGAGCATGTGAAGTTATGTTGACTTTACTAGTCTCTTTAAATGTACTGACCCAGCACACACTATCTTCCTACAGAGTGCTGGAGGGGTTGCTTAGCTTCCCCTGAGTCAAAACACTCATGTAACAGTCAAATGTTACCCTTTCCTACTTTAAATGGCTGGTGGCAGTGGTTTAGATCAACTAGCGTGATCTTTCCCGACCGCTAACAACGGTAGCTACAAATCAGGTCAGCCATGTTGTTCAATATGGCGCCCAAGACCTATCTGTAAAAACAGACTCCGGTCAACTCTTTTTGCTATTTCTTTTAGGAAAGGTCTTTCTTGGGTTTGTCTCTGCGCGCCAAACCAGGTTTGGGCCCTGTGTTCATTGGCAACTCTTTTTGCTATTTCTTTTAGGAAAGGTCTTTCTTGGGTTTGTCTCTGCGCGCCAAACCAGGTTTGGGCCCTGTGTTCATTGGCCTTTGGCGGGCTTCAGTGTTGAAGCCCTCCTCTGGCGCCTGAGTGTCTGGGGTGGACAGGATGTGAGGGAGGTGCCCGAAACTCCCTGTGCTTATTCTCCTAGGAGACCTGAATACACTCTGGCATGATTGACTTTCAGGCAAGGACAGCCACCCTACTGTGTGAATGACAGGGGGAAAACCATTTAAAAGCAGGTCTCTGGCACTTGCAAAGCAGAGTCGACCACTGGAACGAAAGAACCGAAGAGGAGAGGAAGGAAGAGGACTGCTGCAACTCCTGGATGACTGGTGAAGCCCTGCTGCAGGTCTGAATTGCCTGAAACACCGACGACAGAGAAGCCCTTCAAGGTTAACTTCTCTCCTTGAGTTTGGTGGGAACAACCAACTCGCAAGCCACCTGGACACCGTCCTATTCTGGTCGAATTTTCATCAGAGTGCTGTTGAAAACCAGATAGCCAGAGGGAAGGAAACCAGCTTGTGGACTTTAAGGCACTCACACCTTAAACTGACGTCTAGCTACATCTTTTGGCATCTTCTCTGGGCAGTGCAGGAACCTCCCGACATCCTCCTTCTTGTCCCCACGACTGAAGCTCAGGAACAGCGAGATCTGCTCGAACTGCCTGGAACAACTGCCTCAGCTACAGCTTTGTTCATTGACAAGGTACTGTGCAAACGCAGTCCGGAAATCTTTTCGGCCATCGAGAAAGTATGTGAAACTTTCCTCAACTACGAAGGCTAGTCCTTCCCTAAACATTTGTCAAACTTTACACCTTGCCAAATCCTTTAAAAATCTGAGGCAAACACTTAACCGTTACCAGAACTGTGCTATCCTATTCAAAAGACTCTGAACCATTGACTTTGGCCCAGGCCTATTGAGAAGAATTGCTGGTTGTATTTAACTGAAACCCTTTGCCAAAGGGTACTGCAGGTGATTCTGCCTAACACACGGAATGGAAAGACTGCACACAATTAAACTCAGAACTATGTTATGTAAGCAGAACCTCAACCTAGAGCCACCACCTTCTAAGCCATCCTTTATGAAAGAAACAGTGAAACATCTTGCAGAAATGTTCACGACTCACAAACACGGATGCCAAAATGTACTAAAATGTATAGACATAATGTATTTATGCTATATTATTATGATTATGTATGCTAAAGTCGTAGCTCCAATACACATACAAACAAGTGGAAACGATGATTATTTATTTTATCATCTGTAAATTGGAATTCTGATTGTCAATTTCATTCACATCCCATAGGAAAATGAAATCATGCACATTTACTTTGACATATTTTCAATCTGTTTCAAATACACTACATGAATAATCTTGTCTTCAATGTGCCTAATGCCTATTGAATACTTGGGTACAATATACTATGGCTGTTTGAAATAGTGAGAATTGTCAAGAGATACAAAGTGCCAGGGGTCTTTGATGTCTTATAAGCCATGGAAGGCTTCTCTAGACGGTGACCATAAGCGCATCATTTCCTCAAACGGACGGTTAATTTAAACTAGGACTCCATGTGCTTTAGATTTCAGAAAACATAATTTAGCTGAATTACTTCTTATTAATATTAATAGGTTTGGTTTAATCATTTGAGTTATCCTTGATGAAGCAAATTCATTTATTTGTACAAGACAAAAGTCATAGGTTCATTTTGATATATGCATATGAATGTTTTTATTCTGATAAGGTTTACATAGAGGAGAAAGCGAAAAAGAAAACAACATTCGCATTTAAATACCATTGAATTATTTATATATGTCTGTTATAGCGCAAGGATCACTCTTATGTACACAGTAGATATGTTTCAGCCTGTTAAATAGTAAAGGACATACATGTAGTGAATTATAGGTTGGCATACACAGTTTATATGGAAACTGAGGAGATATCTTATTTTTAGCCTTAAGGAATCTTCAACGGATGCCTTTAGATTCCAGTGATGTTGTATGATCTTTATAATGACATGTAATTATTTTCATTTCCATAGAAAAATGTAGGGCCTGATTTAGAAAGTCCTTTTCAATTGAATGTTCCCATTGAAAATGTTTTTTTTGTAAATCAGGCCCAATGTGTTATATGATGTGCAGCAATGTCTTAAACTTGCCACTTGACACAACATTTTCTCTCAGAAACAGGTCTGGTCTGGAGGAAAATATTTAATGAACCAATCCTAATTATGATAGTCAACTTCACGACCTTATTTGACGTTATGTAGTTTCTTTCAGCTGAAAGCTACTCCTTTAAAAGCGAACTACCAATATTTTCCTTAATCTTTTTGCAAATTAATCAATTACAAAGACTGGTTTATGTTTTATGAACAATGGAGAACATGGATAGCTTCTTACTCTCATGTACATCACAGTTACACACTGCAAGACGTTAAAGATGCCTGCATACTTTTGCATTCTGTCCATGAGAATGGGTTGCACTCCTGTGAACACTGGACCGCATTTCAAATTAGAAATATAATGTGGTTTGAAATACAGACATCTTATTTAAGTAGAAGCACTTGAAGTTATGGATTATTCTATATAAAAAAAATGATTAATTCTTACATCAATATGTATGTATGTCTAAAGGGCTTGCTAATCACATTTCATCAAAACACTAACATGCTCTTTTCACTAAACAATGTTGTGATCTGGTCTAATGAAGCAAGCAATAAACATTGTGAACATTGTGCTGTCACCTCAAAGTGTGCCTGTACTGGATAATGAAAATAAATGTCCCTTGGTAGGAAGGGTTGAGTCTAAAAGTCTGGTCTACATGTGTTTTTCAGGTGTATATCTATTGAAAAGGTTTCCCAGTTTGGTAGCCACAGGTGCATGAACCTTGTTTCTTTACTTTTGTGGTAGAAGGATACATTCATATATGTTCAGGTGAAATAAAGGTTAATTAACATCATCCAAATGTAATTTCAGTCACAATAACCCCAACAGTTTCCATGTGAATGCTGCTGGCAAGTCATGTCTCCAGTAGCTTTACATTTTCTTTCATGTGTTCTTTGTTTACAAGTGGGAACCATGTTGAACATCTTACCTTGCGCTTCTTTCTGCTACAATCTAAAGCGCTGCAATTCATGCTGGTGAAAGGAAATGCCGCCACTGCATTCACGCAATTGCAGAGTGACATAGTATATAAGGTGGTATCACGTTGTTTCGACAGTAATTACTTTGTGGTAATTTACAACGAAGTAATTACTCCGAAATATCTTTGAAAAATATAGATATTTGTGGGGTATGGGGTAAAAAGGGGTTGGGAAGGGGTTGAGGTAGGGGCAGTAATAAAGGGAAGGGGGGCATGGTGGGGGACACCCAACATTTAGAGAAAAAAAAAATCAAAGAAACATTTCGTAGTAGTTACTGTGTAGTGCATTACCACAATGTATTTTCTGTTGGTGAAATGACATGAAACCCAGTCAACACACGTCCCTTCCTCAAAGATTGCAATATTTTAATTGTGATATATTAAGTCTATCAGAGAATATTTCTGCTAGTATCAGATCACTCTCTTGAGTCACAGGACTGGAACAATGTTACTTCCCTTTTTTACATGTGTCATCTAGTCTCAACTGCTATCCTAAAGGTTTCATGTAATTTCGCCGACAGTTAAGGTTAGATGACATATTGTAGACTTAATATATCACAATCACTACATTGCAACCTTTAGGGAAGGGAGGCTTGATGATTGAGGGATCAACAGAAGACTTAACAGCAACCTCAAATTCCCTCCTTATTTTATTCAGATCAAAAATAGGATCAAGTCATGGAGGTATTGTGAACGGACTCAGATTGCCCTAATTTGGGAGACTGAATATCATGAAGTCGTGCACTTTTGTCCACAGGACCAGTGCTTCATCACTGCACATGGAGAATAGAGGAGTCTCTACTTTCTCTTGAATCCGCCTAATGGCACCTCATGTGAGGAGAGTGGGATCAACTAAGACTTGAGACCAACTTGATGTATGCTACTTACATTATTCTTGTCATAAAATAGACAAGGGATTACTGATTCATGGATGATGAAGTCTGCCTCCCAAACTATTCGAGCAGTTACTCACAGTCGTGGGTGTTTTAAAGTATCCCAAATGTGCCTTGGATACTTCTACATCTTCCTTGGCAGCTGCAGGGATTGTCTGGTTCTTTTATTGGTCCTTTTAGTCATAGATACCTGCCCCCTAACTAGCCCTCTCTTTTTGTCTTAAAACAGGCAGGCATCAGAGTAGGCATCAACATTTGGACTTCTGGGTAATACAGACTGCCCTCTCAATTTCATTCCCACAGGGTCACCTTCACAACTTGATTTTTGTCTTGGATGTCCAAGACCACTTTCTATTGCATGACAGTCACCCCAAATCTCACCCTTCTACACCAGCTTATGGGTAACCTTCTAGACATGAGATGCAGAACCGTGTCATTCCCTTCAAGTATTGCACCCCATTTCTACTCCTTGAAGTATATTACCACATTCTTGGTATGTTCCCTCTACTCTGTCTCACTCTCTCTTCTTATTTATTTTCCTCTCACATCTAGCGCTACCTCTCCAGCACTTTATACAGAGGTGTCTCTCATTCTCCACTCACTTCCACTTCCTTTTTGACTTCAATCAATGGTTGATTGTCTTTCTCTTACTTTCTTTTCTCCCCGTTTTGTTGATCTCTACCACCTCCTCTCCTTCCACTATTCTCGACATTTCATCTGCCTAATATTATTTTTAGCATTCTTCCGCTACCAGTTTGTCATTGTCCACCTTTGCATTTACTTATTGCCCTTTTGTCAGGAATTCAGCTTGACACGCTTGGCGGAAATGGAGAATGAGTCATTCAAGATACCAACAATGGAACTCAAGATGGCGGCTTATCAGCGCTATTACCACACGACAATTACAGTTCTAGTTGTTTCCAACATGGCGACCGCGTCTACCCATTCTATATCTTCCTCTCTATGGTTGGGCCAGACGCGTCGCTTCTGTTCGCTTCACCTCGCTTACGCTGGTGCTTTTCTAACTTTCTGCAATACTTCCTCTGAGGTTTTTCTAAGCCTCTCCTCCTCCCTTATGCGCTCGGCGCACTCTGTCTGAGTTCCGTCTCAACTTATTCTACTTTTCCTTACCTTATTTTTTCCCCGTTTCTCCTCTTACCTTCGTTCCCCGTGCACTCGTGTACGGCTCAATTCTACTCTACTTCCTTCTTCGCTTCCTTACTTTTTCTCCTTGCCTACAACATAGAGCACGACCGGACTTCCTTCTACGTTGCTGCTCGAGTTCCTTTTTCGCCGAGCGGAATCCTGAACCGCTCCGTCCACAAGCCTGCTGCACTCGGGCACCCACTACATTGCTGCTCGAACCTTTTTCCCGAGTGGATTCCTGGAATCGTTCATCCTTCAGCCTGCAGGACTTACCATTCTTCCACGCTACTCGGAAGACACCATCCTCTACGAGACACAATTGGGTTTTCTTCCCCACGAGGGTTTCCCAAGGGTACTGCCCCCAGGGTGCACTGAGTCCAGTTTTCTGGCCTCTGAACACCTTGGGGGAATTACCTATATACTTCAGAGCTTTCTACTCCTCTGCTGTTTCCTGACGTTCGTGAGTACCTAATTGTTACAGAAAGCGACGCCCAAAAAAATGGAACAGCAGATGCAACAAGTAATGGCAGCCATGCAGAGTCTCAGTACTGAAGTACAGACATTAAGAAACGAAAATGCTACATTGAGACAAATGGTTGCAAACAGGGCAGAGATCCCTCCAGGATCATTACCCATGGGAAAATACGATGGTAACCCTAAAAAACTAAAAGAATTATTGGATTCTTGTTTGGTGCAAATAACTTTGAAAGCCTCGTTTTTCCCAAACGATAGAGCTAAAGTAAGTTTTCTGATATCTAATCTCGCCGGCAGCGCCCTGGCCTGGGCCACACCATTAGTCACCACCAACAATCAGCTAATGGATTCCTACGCCGGATTTACCAATAGTCTGCAAGCCATGTTTGGGAGAAAAGAATTAGTAGTTTCAGCACAAGAAAACCTCTTGGATCTGAAGCAAGGGAACACTGATATCCTAACTTTCATCACACAGTTTAAACAATTAGCCAATGAGACGGCATGGGCTGATGATGCTCTCCTGACCATATTTCGTCGGAACCTATGTGAAGAACTCAAAGATGAAGTCTCTAGAGTTCCTAGACCTCATAATTTTGCAGAAATGGTTACATTAGTACTCCAGATGGATTACCGGATACAAGAAAGAAATCTAGAAAGAAAGAAAGGGAAATCACGTCCACTGCTAGGACCTTACAAGTCGGATATTACAAGGACCAGTAAAAACCAAGAATCAGGGGAACCTATGCAATTGGGAGTAGCTCGAGGACCATTAACACCGGAAGAAAGACAAAGAAGAAGAACATTAGGTTTATGCATGTATTGTGGTTCCAATGAACATGTTCTAAAAGATTGTCACCTGACTACTCCTAGACGTCAGGGAAACGACAATTCCCACCCATGAAGGGAACCATGAGTGGGTCTTTGGTACAAAGTTCCCAGGAAACAACCTCAACTCACCAGAAGATGGTGGTAATCAATGTGTCTTTACAATTTCTAGATAATCACATCCAACAAATACCTGCCTTAGTGGATTGTGGTGCAGCGGGATGGTTTATGGATTCCGAATGGGCATTCAGAAACAACATACCCCGGGTAACTAAAACCCTGAGTCTGCCAGTGGAAGGAGTAGATGGAAATCCTTTATCATCAGGACCCATTAAAGAAAACACAACTCTTCTCACCATGAAGATTTCTACTCATGAAGAAGAATTATCATTCGATTTGATAAAGGCCGCTCATTATCCACTCATACTGGGTCTCCCATGGCTCGTTAAACATAACCCATTCATCAATTGGACTGCAGGAACATTATTTTTGGGTTCCGAACACTGCTTGCAGTCTTGCCTACCCGAAGGAGTGGTGGGCTTGTATACTACAACTGCATCCCCAGACAAAAGCCCGGTATTATCTACCATATCCAACCTGAATCTGCTACCGGAATGTTACCACAAGTACAGCTCTGTTTTCTCAAATGATGAATACAAGGAATTACCACCCCACAGAAAAGACGATTGTTCTATCGAATTACTACCAGATGCGCAAGTACCCTTTGGTCGCATGTACACTCTTTCTATTCCCGAGAAAGTTGCCCTAAAAGAATACCTACAAACTAACTTGCGTCATGGTCTCATCACAGAGTCTAAAAGTTCTGCAGGTGCTTCACTTTTTTTTATTCCCAAAAAAGATTGTAAAGAGCTCCGCCCTTGCATCGATTATAGAGGCCTAAACAAAGTTACATACAAAGACCGATACCCACTGCCCCTTATCCAGGACATTCTGGAAGCTGTCCGAGGTGCAACTATCTTTACAAAACTCGACCTTAGAGGGGCATATCATCTGATCAGAATTAAAAGTGGAGATGAGTGGAAAACAGCCTTCCGCACGCCTTTCGGACATTATGAGTATCGGGTGATGCCTTTTGGGCTAGCAAATGCCCCTTCAGTCTTTCAACGTTTTGTTGATCACATATTTGCGGATCTACTCCTTCATACCCTAATCGTATACTTGGACGACATCCTCATTTTTTCTAACAATCTGCAAGAACATATTATCCATGTTTCTGAAGTTTTAGAACGGCTTCGTCAAAATAGATTGTTTGCCAAAATTGAAAAATGTTCATTCCATCTACCCAGTATCCCCTATTTGGGGTTCATTTTATCTGCAGAAGGAGCTGCTATGGATCCCAGGAAGGTAGAAGCCATCTACAAATGGAAACCTCCTCAGAACGTAAAGGAGGTACAGCGGTTCTTAGGGTTCACTAACTTCTACCGAAAATTTATTCCAAATTTTTCTAGAATCATCAAACCTTTCACTCTTCTTCTTCGAAAAGGAAGATCTTTTGAGTGGAATCCAAACACTCAGAAAGCCTTTGAAGGTCTCAAAATAGCCTTCTCTACAGCACCGATATTACGGTTACCAGATCAGACAAAACCTTTTATATTGGAAACCGATGCTTCGGATTCAGCCATAGGAGGAGTACTCAAACAAGTTTCGAAAGAAGGGCTCGAACATCCGATTGCCTACATGTCGAAATCCCTCACAGAATCAGAACGCAATTATACCGTACTTGAAAAAGAACTCCTAGCTATAAAAAGGAGTTGCCAGGAATGGAGACATCTCCTTTTAGGGGCTCAGCACCCTGTTCAAATTCGTACAGATCACAGGAACTTGAGAGTATTACAGAACATGGAGTGCCAAAACAGTCGACAAGCTCGGTGGGCATATTTTTTTTCATCCTATGACTTCATCCTTACTTACATACCTGGAACCAATAATCAAATCGCTGATGCTCTATCCAGAAGTTCATACAATACTTTGTCATTCCTCCCGGAAAAGATGTGGTCACACGCCACTTTTCTATTCTATGTCTCCTCTTACTTACAAACTATACGAAAACAATGCCAAGAACTGAACCAGAAAGAAATCAGTGATCATGACCTGAGAATGGAAGATGGACTTTACTTTCGAGCTAACCAACTATACATACCTGAAGGTACATCAAGAAAGAGAATATTACATATGTGTCATGACCATAAAGTCGCAGGACATAGAGGAATCAAAACCACCTTGGAACTCATCAATAGACACTTTTGGTGGCCTGGAGTTACACAAGACATCAAGGATTATGTGTCCTCTTGCTCCATCTGCCAGCAATCTAAGGTTCCTAGACATCTGCCCACAGGGCGGTTAGTACAACCTAAACTTCCCACTCAACCATGGGAATGCATATCTACAGATTTTATTGTAGATTTACCACCTTCTTCAAACAATACAACCATCATGCTGTCTATAGATACCTTGACCAAACTAGCACATTTCATTCCCATGAGCCGTTTACCATCAGCAGCTCAAATGGCATCTTGTTTTTTACAAACTATCTTCCGTCTCCATGGACTTCCAAAATCCATCATATCTGACAGAGGTTCACAATATGTTTCCTCCTTCTGGAAGATACTATGCAAAACCTTAGGTATACAAAGAAACCACACCTCTGGGTATCACCCACAATCCAATGGGCAAACAGAGAGACTAAATCAATCCTTAGAACAGTATCTACGTTGCTTTGTGTCAGCTTCTCAAGACAACTGGAGCCTTCTGCTACCATATGCTGAGTTCGCATATAATAATTCCCTTCACACTGCCATCAAAATGACACCTTTTTTTTGCACATATGGGTTCCATCCATCCAGTTTCCCTACCGTAGCTCCTCGATCCACCAAAATCCCAGCGGTGGATGAGTTAGTCTCCGACATCCAGAAAGGGCATGCCACAGCCCTTGCTACCCTTTCTGAAACCAGAGACAGGGTAAAACAACAAGCTGACAAGAAACGCTCGCAGGAACCCACGTACAAACCTAAAGATCTGGTATGGCTCTCCTCTAAATACCTTCCTAAACACTTGGTACCATCGAAACTCTCACCTAAGTATTTTGGACCATTTCCCGTTATGAGGCCATCGGAAAGGTAGCATATAGAATCCGTCTACCAGCATCCTGGCACCGGATCCATAATGTTTTTCATGTCTCTCAACTCAAAACACAGATACTGGATAGGTTCAATAGGGGCTTCAATCATACTCCCCCTCCAGTGGACACTCAAGACGGTCCTGAGTACGAAGTAGCAGCAATATGCGACTCCAGATACTATCATGGGAAGTTGCAATATCTAATCGATTGGAAAGGCTACAATCCATCAGACAGAACTTGGGAAAACGCTTTATCAGTTCATGCCTCCAGACTGGTAAACAAATTCCATCGATCTCACCCTTGGAAACCTGGTCCAATCACCCCACGGGGAGGGCATACTGTCAGGAATTCAGCTCGAAACGCTTGGCGGAAATGGAGAATGAGTCATTCAAGATACCAACAATGGAACTCAAGATGGCGGCTTATCAGCGCTATTACCACACGACAATTACAGTTCTAGTTGTTTCCAACATGGCGACCGCGTCTACCCATTCTATATCTTCCTCTCTATGGTTGGGCCAGACGCGTCGCTTCTGTTCGCTTCACCTCGCTTACGCTGGTGCTTTTCTAACTTTCTGCAATACTTCCTCTGAGGTTTTTCTAAGCCTCTCCTCCTCCCTTATGCGCTCGGCGCACTCTGTCTGAGTTCCGTCTCAACTTATTCTACTTTTCCTTACCTTATTTTTTCCCCGTTTCTCCTCTTACCTTCGTTCCCCGTGCACTCGTGTACGGCTCAATTCTACTCTACTTCCTTCTTCGCTTCCTTACTTTTTCTCCTTGCCTACAACATAGAGCACGACCGGACTTCCTTCTACGTTGCTGCTCGAGTTCCTTTTTCGCCGAGCGGAATCCTGAACCGCTCCGTCCACAAGCCTGCTGCACTCGGGCACCCACTACATTGCTGCTCGAACCTTTTTCCCCGAGTGGATTCCTGGAATCGTTCATCCTTCAGCCTGCAGGACTTACCATTCTTCCACAGCTACTCGGAAGACACCATCCTCTACGAGACACAATTGGGTTTTCTTCCCCACGAGGGTTTCCCAAGGGTACTGCCCCCGGGGTGCACTGAGTCCAGTTTTCTGGCCTCTGAACACCTTGGGGGAATTACCTATATACTTCAGAGCTTTCTACTCCTCTGCTGTTTCCAGACGTTCGTGAGTACCTAATTGTTACACCTTTTCCCATCCTGTTCTCCTCTTTTTGATAGTCTTCTCCTCCTCCTTCCCTTGCGCTTTTGGCTGACAGTTTTTCTCCTGCTCCTTCTTTCACACTCTCTCTTTCCCTTGTCTCTACCCCCTCTCTTAAGCCTTTCTTCCTCATTCTGTCTTCTATATCTCCATATAATCAATGTTCCTTTTCCTGTGCTGCTCCACTGTCTTTGTCTTCCATTAGTCAGTCCTCTCCCGACTCTCGCTCTTTTCACCTTTCTTTGCTCATCCATATCCATTACACAATATATACCTTGCTCCTGAATGTCCATAATGTTATATTCTAGTGAGGAGAGTTATTGGTCCTGTGAGGATGAGATGAATGGAAGCTATGCAAATGGTCTGATCAGGGTTTTGTGATTGGTTTTAGGGTTTGCAGACTACAACTTCGTAAAATGATTTGGATGGTACAGTGGACTGATCTGTGGCTCCTCCAACAGACTATGGGCCTCATTACACGGTAGGCGGTAAGGGTTTACCGGTACCGGTATTTTACCGGTACCGGTAAATCCTTACTGCCTTACTACGAGGTCCCTTTGTGGGTTGGGGAATTTAACGCCTGCTTTTTGCAGGCGTTAAAAATCCAACCCGCAAAGGGACCAGGGTGCTAATTACGGTACCGCAATTTGCGTTACCGTAATTAGCGCCTTCCCCATTCCCATTATGCCTATGGGGCAAAAATGGGAATGGGGAAGCAATGGAGGAAGGAGGAATTACCGCCTTCCCAACCTTGGAATAGGGCGGTAATTCCCCTTTCCTCCAAGGCGGTACCGGTAAATTACTGGCATGAACCATGACGCTAATAGCGCCATGGTTTACCGCCTACCCTGTAATGAGGCCCTATATAATGTCTGTCCGCCATCTTTGAATTAGATGGAGGTCCGATTGCAGTCTGTTGAGGTTTAACTTTTGTGACATCATTTCCAAGGCTGACTGCATGCTCCCGAGCACTGGAAACCTATGTGGTTCGGTTCATATGAGTAAATGTTGGTCATTGTTGAGACATCAACAAGGGATAAGGAAGGCTTTACGAGGAGTTAAGGAAACTGTTGTAAGAATGTAAACTTAATCTCTGAAAAGCATGCAGTGTTGCAGATCATAGATTAAATATTGTCCCTAATTGTCTAACGGCAAGGAATAATGACTACTAACCATGCTTCAGTGATCAATGAAAACTCTGTCTGTGAGAATCATGACAGGTAAATGGAGAGTGCCACAGTTGTTGAATCACAATACAAGTTTATTCATAGAAGCTGTCTCATTAAAAGCCCCAGAAAACTACTGGTGCACCACATGACCTGACAGTGATACGAGTACAATTTAAAACATCAAAATCCCCATCAAAATAGATTACTAAATTCCAATATGTGTATTCCAGATTTCATTGGTTTTAAGCAGTAGGCCGAGCAATCAATAAGAGAAATGTTATAATAACCAATATTCCTGAACTAGCACAAGCCTTGAGAAGTGATTGTATAATAGTATGCCGCCATGGTTGAAATAAAAAGCAGAAACTTGTCTGATATGGAGTCTATGAAAAGAAACCTTAATAATTCATTTTGGGGAAAGAAACATACTAGAAGCCTTGATGAGGTGAGCGGAACTGGGTAAGAAATAACACAAGAAAATTATTCTTGACAGATTTCTGCCTACAAATGTCCCCCTAGAGAGAGAGACTCCAAAGTGTTCTGTTCACTTCCTGTTTTTCTCCTGTTCCTTGTTTCTATTCCTCTTTCATACATTTTATTTTATGTCTGTCTATAAAGTATGTTTACTGTTCACTGAAGGCTAAATCAGGTTAAGTGAGTTAAAAGAAAATAAAACAATCGTGTTTGAAATATTTAAAACTGAGATTCACCACTATTGAAAATTTCATATTTTAACTTAATTTCACTCTTTTCACAGTTACGGATCGTTCCAAGTTTTCCTAATAGTGCATTTAATGACAATTAAATAACATGGAATTATGCACACCTGGGAGGCCGTAGATTATTTGTATGTCTTTTAAATGGTATTTCATTTGTATACCACTTGACGCCTAGGCGCTGAACAGAGTAGCCAACTGTATGATGCCTGTGAACCTGCCAAAGAGTACAACCCAACAGATCAGTGAGAGAGGAGATACAGTTTAATGCAGGACTTTGTGTGATCCCACTTTTGTTCATTTCCTCTGCTTGCGTCTAAACATTGGAAGATTGGAGTTCCAATGTTTGCGCACAAGCAGACAAAATAAACAAAATCGGGGTAGTGCACAGTGAGAACGGGAGACAGGTCAGAGAAAAGGAGAAAAATGGATTGGGAATGGAGCAAGCAGGCTCGATATTAGAAAGAGAACAAAGAAGAAAGACAAGGAGGAGCAAGGCCATAGAGGCACTTGAAAACAATACAAAGAAAGTTGAAGAGTAAGTGGGTTTCAAATGAGAGCCTGTATAAAAAGTTCATAGCAGAAGTGATAAAATTGCGAGGGGAAAGATTGTACAGTACCCAATTTGATGAATGGTAAATTGAGTCTAGGGGAGAAAGGTGGCACACAGGGAGACCAATGAGAAGAGAGGAATCATAACAGTTTATAAGAGCAAAAATCAAGGAACCAACATACTTTTTGAACATTGAGCAATTGATAGTGGCGAGAGGTAGAGGAGATGTGAACAGAAAAGGAGAGTGAAGAGTCGGAAATGACACCAAGATAAAGGGCCAATGGAGAGACTGAAAGAGTAGAAGGAGAAAGAGGGAGGGTAATGGTTGAAGCTGGGAAGAAAAGAGCTTCTGTTTTTGAGGGATTGAGAAAGAAATAGAACATCCATGACTGAATAGTAAGTAGACATGCAAAAAAAAAGAATAATTAATAAAATCAGGGAAACAGGTGAAGGAAAGCGAAATGTGCAAGTCATTCGCGATAAGCAGACATAAGAGAAGCCAAAAGGCGAAATAACAGAACCAAAAGGATAGATAGGTTTAGAGAGAAAAAAGTAGAGAGCCAAGAACCGAGCCTTGGGGACACTGTGTACGAGGGGAAGAGTGGGAGAAGAGAGACAAGCGCAGGAAAAAGAGAACGTTTGTCCTGAGAGGTAAAAATTAAACTAGTTTAGAACAGAGTCACAAAATCAGAGTTTGGTAATAGTATAGTCAACTTTGGCCGAAAGATCAAGAAGGGAGAGGAGAGAGGAGAGTTTCAGAATAGCGATAAGTAAGAAGGGAGTTAGTGACAGACAATAGACAAGTTCCTGTGGAGTGTCATGGCCTCAAGCCAGACTGGAAAGGAGGTAACATATAATACAGATTAATGAAAGAGGAGACCTGAGAATAAACAAAGCACTCCAAAAGTTTTGAGAGAAGGGAAGGAGAGAAATGGGGCAGAAATTAGATGGCAAGGAGGGGTCAATTCAAAATAGGAAACATTGAAGCATGTTTGAGATGAGAGGGAACAGTAGAAGAGGAGAGTGAAGTCTTAAAGAGAACAGTGAGGTAGAAAAGAAGTGCTGAATAAACCATCCGGATAAAGGAGAGGGTAGAGGATCATCAGGTGAAGAGGCAGGATGATCCCTAGACAGGTCAGAGGAAATATCAGCACTACAGAGAGGGTGAAATGTAGACATCACAGAGAAAGAAGAATTAGAACAAAGTGAGGGAGAAGGGGAGCAGACAAAATAAGGGGAATAGAAGAACATAATAGGGACATTTTGCAAGTAAAGTAATTGGCAAAGTCAGCTGCTGAAAGAGGAGCGGATGATGTGGTATCAGGGGCAGCAGGGGAAAGAATACGGGTATGATTCTGGAAAAGATGTCGAGGATGAGTGGCAAGGGAAGTAAAGAGAAAATGGAAATATTGTTGCCTCACAGAAAAAAAAGCAGGGAAGCATTTGTAGAGTGGTGAGAAGATACTAAAGACAAATCGGTTTTCTGCCTCAGACTTATGTCAACGCTGCTCAGCATGTTTCAGTGAGTGGAGAGTGGACCTAAGAGTCAGTGACATCCAAACCTGAGAAGGCCAATGAAATGGGGTAAAACCAACAGAGGGATACAGAAGGCCCAGAGAGTCAGTCAGGGTGTCAGAGGAGGTAGAATCAGCAGAGAGAGAGAACATAAAGTAGACATGGAGGAGCAAGTAGATGGAATAGCTGAAGACATGGAGGAAATGCCAAAGAGTCAAAGGTCACAGTGACAGAAAAAAGAGGAAGATTGAGGTGGGGGAGAGAAACGAGGAGAGGAAAAAGAAAGTTGAGAATTATCTGAACAGTAGAGTGGGAGACCATTGACTGATGCATACATATGGATAGTGGAGAAGATAAGGTCGAGAATGGACCCTCATGTATGGGAAGGTGGAGTAGAAACTTGAAAGAGAGAATAGGAATGAAGGATAGAGAGGAGTGTTACAGTAGCATGAGTAAAGGACAGATGGAGTTTAAGTCACTCAAGAGAAACAGGTGGGCAGCAGAGGGCAGAAGTGGTGAGAGAAGAATCATCGCAGAAGGTAGAAATATGGCTAGGTGGACGATAAATAACAGTGAAAGCCAAAGAGGGGCAAGGAAAAGAAGAAGAATGGTATTTTAAATATTACAAACATAGAAAGTCCGAGGAAGGAGGAGAGCGTGCTTCAGACACTGAGGAAAGAATACCAACACTGCCAACACGTCCAGATGTGTGGGGTGTTCGGGCATAGAACGATTATGTATAAGGGGCTCTTTGGTGCTTCTTTCTGACTTAAGAGTGAGGAAGGGGAGGTAAAGCTCTTTGGGAAAAAACCCTATATCTTTTTTGTATCTTTCAAAAACGAACCATTTATCCTGATCAGCTTAACATGTTATTGCATGTGTAGGAAATGCCACCAGCAAATGAACCTGCATTTCAGTATCTGGCTGTAAATATAAATGGGTTAATAATGTCACATGTCTTGAGATAGTATTTAATAATGCAGTCAATTGGGGCGAGTACTCTGCTACAAAATGTGTTCAAGCTAGGGCTATTCTCAACCTTGGCAGGGACATGATTCAATTCTTGCCGTTGATTATGCCAGGGCAACTGCATTCGGTGCTTCTGGCGCTGAAGTTTGGAGTCTCTCCCTTGTATCTCCGATCCAAATTAAAAGAATAAATGTCTATGCAGCATTTTCGGAGGTGCTAAATATGCCCCTTGTTGTTTTGCTACATTTAGAAGCTGCTATAGACTATATAAGTGACCCAATTGGTCCTAAACCCTTATATTTCTGTGTTGAACTCTGATCAAACACAAAGCCACATCTGACACATTACTGTAACAAGTCATGATTAGCTTCTGATGTTTGCACGTCTTGGATATACTATCTACAGATTGAATTGTATTCCCTTCCTGAATTGTTTGTATCTTTCCTAATGTATCAAAGAAAATACACCAAATAATTGTGTTCCAGATTCATGGAACAGAGACGGTACCTGTGCCATAGTGCTGAAATATGAAAATCTTCAGTTGCACAATATTTCACACTTGATTTGAATCTTGCAAAAACTCACTCTGTGTGCTGGTTTGTCTGAGTGAGAACGGCTTGCTATTTAATTTAAAGGCTAGGTGCCTACCAATATCGACTGTCCTGAGGAGACATATTGAGTATGAATGGTTGTCAACTGAGTTATTCTGTCTGTGCGATTGCAGAACTTGTGTTGATCTCACACATGATTTTTTATGTTTGTCCTCACATGTTTTAAGGACACGGTATCCAATTTAATGTTTTAAATTAAAAATGTGTTGTGATTAAATACAAGACATGTAACCATTCATAGAAACATGAGCAATTTAAGATAAGTAAATAAAGAAGAAAACCAAGAGGGAAAAAAAACATTTATAAAACCCAGTGAAGACTAATCACTCCAGGTCCAAATCCATAATGCTGCCCCAAATGTCCTCAACAACCTTGTTTTTTATGAACTTTCAGCATAACTATCTCTGTGTGGAAAATAGTATATACAACTTGAAGCCACAAAGCTTTCTTTCGAAATTTGCTGAATTTCAAAACTCTTAGTATAATATTTTTTGCCACCAAAGAATCCCTAAAAAGCCAAATCTTTTGTGAGTATGACAAATGCTCCATTGATCCATCATCTCCTAGAATCAGAGTGTCAAAATCATAGGCTAAATTCACACCTAGTAACAGTATCACTGATTTCACTCCAAAAGTTCTGCACTTTGTTGCACTTCCATGCCATATGTTCCAATGACCCATTCTGAAGTCTACAACCCCAGAATGCATTGGAATCGCTTAAACCTTGTTTGTACATTCTTTCAGGAGTCCAATATATCCTATTTAACAACTTGATTTGTCTCACTATTTCACCCAAATTACCAGGCATTAGGTGTATATTGAAGATTCCCCCCTGCTAATAGCGCAGGGAGCTCTTGATTCTATTAAAGACAAGGAGGCGAGCATTAAGCTTTCATCTTCTTTATTTTCTACTCTCCAGCAGTTTCAACAAATATAACTTTGTAAACTTTCAATTGAAATCTTGTCTTTTTTTTCTTTCAAACAAACTTCAAATCCCATCAATCCTGTAGTCCCCTAGTCTCTGGCCATGTGACCTAGTCCTTCCTGTTTCTCTGTCCTTCCTCTTATTTGACTGCTTGAGCTGTCATCTCTCTTTAACTGCGCACCCAACTGCTGAACTTGTGCTGAACTTCCTGCTTTGTGCTGGCTTGATTTCTCACATACGAACTTGCGAGTTTGTTCCAGGCGACCTGATCTGATTAGGGCTTTCAGCTGTCATCTTGCCTTCAGGGACAGGATACAGGGCAAGCATTAGGTTTTGTTAGTATATGCCATTTTGATTTGATGGACTCAACAAGGACTGTTTTATTTATTATTTGATGGTCGAGACTACTCCCGTCTTAGCTATAGGTTTCTCCAATCCCATTGAAACTTCATTAAATGTTTTACAAATTGTCTCAGTGTCATACTTGAGATACCATGCCATCTTTACAGTTTCCACTGTCAATGTTATGGACACACAAGGCTTCTCTCGGGCTGTTGTCATAGATCCAGTTACATAAGATGTTCCACTAACAATATGGACACAACACCTTGTAGCGCCTCTATTGTATTCAAAGACACTCCCATAAACATACTGGGAAAGGACTTGTTAAGTAATCTGAATGCAACTGTTTAATTCTCTGAAAAAGGTATGGTGCTCTCCATTCCTGGCATGTATCCAGCAAGGGTTGCAGCCAGTAAACAGGCCTACTATGCACACAGCACATTATGAGGGCAACCCATGCACCCCGAGGTGCTTCTGTTTGGGGTCCAAATAATAGTGGGATGGGTGGCAAGGACGAAAGGGATAACATTCTGACTAGCCACAGAGTTTCTTTTAAGGCCCTCTTGGGATAAGGAAATTGCCCCAGGTGCACGGATACTATTGTACTTAGAGGAGGTTATAACATGAAAAGACATGGTGATATTATGTGGGACAGGTGAGTATGACATTGAATGGTGTAAAATTCTCTGTATTGACCCCATGTTGACATTGACTGGCCTGACTGATTAAATGCTTTTTGCAGATGGGGAGGAGGAGGAGGAGGAGGCGGAGGGAGAAGTAGTGCTCCAACGCCACATCCCATGCCCAATACATGTGATAGAAAGGTTAGTGCTGCAACTGACAGATATTAAAGATGCAGGCCATCTACACTCGGGAAGACTTGAAGAAGGTTCCATAAGCTTTATAGACCCAAGGGCCCCATGATGTGGAAGTGCTCTAAGGAGCTTGGGCTGTCAGAATACAATTAAAAGAGGGAGCGATGTTGCCTTGGGTGAAACAATACCCACTTCCCTGCAAGGCAGACAAAGGTATTTAAGACACTCCTTTGCTTAATGGCAGCCGGGCATAATACAGACCTCAACAATCCCATGCAACACAGTCGTATATCCGATCAAAAAAGCAGAGAGAGGGGCATGGAGATTTATACAAGATCTTCACCCCCAGAACAACGTAGTAGAGGCCAAGTTCCTATTTCTGCAGAAACCCAGCAACAATATTGTGTAATATTCCATCTCATTACATCCCGACTCCAGATATCTCACTCTGTTCATGTATCGCGGGGCCCCGATTTGAACACATAACATTACCACAGAGGTTCTGCGAGCCCCCCAGTGTGTTCAACCGGTTGATACAGATAGGGTATCTAAGGAATTTGCAGGTACCCACAACAGTGATGCAGTAAGTAGATGACCTCTTAGTGTACAGTGTGACAGAAGAACAGTGGAGGGCAGATTTAATAACTCTTTTAACCCTGTTAAAAGAGAAAGGGTACACAGTAGACAAGGAGAAGCTACTGTACTGTCAGACAGAAGTGGTATACTTGGGGCAAATAATATCCACAGACAGGCGTAAAATAACACTAGATAGAGTAGAAGCAATACACAGGATGCCAACACCCCACACAGTAAAAGAGATGCAGTAGTTCTTGCGATTGTACAATTACTACAGGGCATGGGCATTTGATTATTCAACATTCACAAAGCTCATCCTTCAAGCACTTAAAGAAGCCTAAAAGGCCAAGAGCCACATTACAAAATGGACCTCAGAGACTAATGAAAATGTTGCTGAGCTCAAAGAGGAACCCACCCATGCCCCAGTGTTGGCAAACCTCAACTATAAAGAGAAGTGCTAGTTGGTTTCACATTCTAATGGCACAGTCCTCACCCAAAAAAAACACATGGGGCCTCATTACGAGCTTGCTGTCCTGGAATCAACGGTATAGGTAAGCTTCCCGGTACTGTTGTTTCCGGACTAGCAAACTATGAGTTCTGCTTGCGGGGGCCTTTCGGCCCCCCAGGTGTAACCTGGTGGGTGGAACGGCACCCACAAGCAGAACTCGACAGATGCTCCGTTACCATTCATGAATGGTGCCGGTGCATCCGTCCTCCCCATTCCCATTGATTCCAATGGGACTCAAATGGGAATGGGGAGTCATATTTTCTGGTGCCCGGGAATGGGCAAATACCTGGTCTGCCAGGGCTGTAATGCTGGCACAGCTACCGCCAGGGTCATAATGATGCCCATGGACACAAGCCTCTAGTGTACTACAGCGGTCTGATAGACCCAGTAATGCAAGACCACATCCCCTGAGATCAATCAATTGTGGCAGCAGTGTTGGCCATAGAAAAGGCTGCAACAATAACGATAGGGTATCCCGTGAATGTATTTATTTATTCATTTATGTATTTATTGTTCGCTTGTTAGGCGCTTGTACAGCAAGTAAATTCTGTTTCAAAGCGCCCACAGGGCAACAGGGAGGGGATATCGAAATGAGACTCATTAAACTACATACAAAAATATTAAATACAGTGAAGGGGAAAAAAGGATGAACCTACTATGCCTTTTGAGTTTTCAGAATGTGCAAGTGCAGAAGGGAGGGTGCAGTGGGGATAGTTGCTGGGGCGCCCGTGTTTGTGGGTGAGCAACAGATGAAATGCAAGGTATGGTAAGTGCGAGCCTCAAGGGCGAGGAATGTGACGAGTCAAGTGCTGAGGAGAGACAGAAGCTGGGGGCAATTCAGTTTGGGAGGTCAGGCCCCCGAGGATGCATAAGGGCTCGGGACACCAATCAAAGCAACTGTGAGATTAGCAGAAGAGAGAAGGGGAGAAGGAGGAGCAAAAGAGGACAGTCTTGAGGAGCTTCAGGAATTTAGGAAAGTCCTGATTAAGATGCAAAGGGTGGAGGAGGCTGTTCCATAGAAGGGAGACAGCCAAGGAAAGCAATCAACCTCCTGCCCTCTGTTTAGCTAAACACTTTACACACAATGAGTTGGTGCCAGAGGAAAGCAGAGGTCTAGAAGGAGAATATTTAGTAAGAGAGAGTGTCAGATAGTGTCGTCCCCAGCCCCAGACAACCTCATGGATGATACAGAGGGATTTGAATTTCATACATGAAGCAAGGGCTCGGGTAACATTGAGCTTCTGGGGGAAGGTGGGAAAAGGTCGAATTCCTCTGAGAAGGAAGAGCTGAAAGTGAGACTTCTTAGCAATGTCTTGAGTGTGAGGGAGAAAGGAAAGAGAGGAGTCGAAGATAAGGCCAAGGTTTCTGGCTTCAGAAGACAGAGCATGGGGTGAGCCCATGGAGGAAGGCCAAAGTGAAGAGAAGAAGGCAGGAGCAGGGGTCCCAATGGGAAGGATCTTAGTTTTGCTGACATTGAGGCAGAATCATTGGAAGTGCAACAGGCCAGGGTGGCAGATAGGCGGTCTGGCATGATGGAATGTGCAAGATGGTCAGCAGGAAGTTTGAAAAGGAGTTGGGTGTCATCTGCATAACACTGGATGTTGGTGAGAAGGAGGAGATGAGGAGTGCCAGCTAAGTAAGATAGATGTTAAAGAGCTAAGGGGAGAGCATATGGCCCTAGGGACACCACAGGTGGAGATGGAAGTATAACTGGAGAAGGTGCCCAATGTGACTTGAGAAGAGAAGTCAGTAAGGAAGGAGTTCAGCCATTCCAGTGCCCGTTCTGAGATACCAAGGGTGTCGCAGAGCCTTTGTATGAAGATGGAGTGGTTGACCACGTCAAAGACAGAGGAGAAATCAAGTCAGATGACTACAGCACAGGAGTTCGAATCCAGGCATGCAAGCAGTTCTTCAAGGGGGTTCAGAAGAGCAGTTTTCAAGGATTCTTGGAACTCAGATTGATGGTCGTGGAGTTGGGGCATGACCAACTTCTCCAGCAGTTTCCCCAGGAAATTGGGGATGAACATAGGGTGGTAGTTGGCTGAACAGGAATCATCTGCTGATGTTTTTTTAAGGAGTGGGCACACAAGGGAATTCTTGAGGGAGGAGGGGAAAGAGCCACTGGCAAAGGAATGGTAGCAGAGATGAGCGAGTGCAGGGCAAGAGAGCCAATGTTGTCATTGATGGTTCTGGATGAGCAAGGGGAAACCTGTTTGGAAGAGATCTTCATTGAGCTCACAACTCTGGTTACTTCTTCAGGTTTGACAAGGGCAAAGGAGAAGATGGAGAAAGGAAAGAGGGTGAGTGGCCAAGGGAGGCAAGGGGGTGTGGGATGGGTTGGGAGGTTAAGTAACAAGGCTGTTCTGGATGTCCTGAGTTCTGGTGGTGAAGTGTTGTCCAGTGTGTTGCAGAGGGCATGGGAAGGAAGAGGAGAGGAAGTGACTGCGGATGGGTTGGCTAGTTCCCTGCAGATTTTAAAGCATTCAGACGTGTTGTTTTATGAACCAGATACCCATGCCTGAATGTAGGCAATTTTCCTGGCATGGATGCAGAGTCTGTACTGCCTTTGGAGTAGGTCAGCAGGAAAGTTTGTCAGAGGGTGAGCCACTTACGTTCCGAAGCTGTGCACTTTCGTTTCAGGGCTGCAAATTCAGAGTCGTACCAGGTGTTGCACAAGAGGGGGATTTCGGGTGGATCCTCATGACTGGGGTAAGAATGACAAGAGTGTTAGTGATGGACTGGTGGAGGTTGCTGAGAGCAGAGTCAGTAGTAGAGTCTGAGTTAGGGGGTCAAGGGAGATAAAGGTGGAAGTGAAGGAAGCAACTGAAACTCATTTCATCAGTTGAATGTTCGTGAACGAGGTTGGCAGGGGTTTTGGGGGGGCAGTCAGAGGGCTGAATGGACCCAAGTCGGATGAGAGAAGAGAGTGTTCTGACCAAGAGAGAGGGGCAACCAGAGGAGATGAGAGAGGGAGGTTGGAGTGGATGAGGGCGTTCAGAGTGTGTCCATCAGAGTGGGTTGGACCAGACAGGAGAATGGAAAGGGATAGAGCGCTGCAGAGGTCAATGAAAAGAGTGAGTGCTGTGCCAGGAGTGTCCAAATGGATGTTCAAATCACCCAAGAAGAGCTGGTTGGAGGAGGTTGAAAGGAACAGAAACAGGTCATTCAGAGAGGAATCGGGAGGTGGAGCCTGGAGGCTGGTAAATGGTAACAATGGTCAGGGTGGAGGAGGGAGAGGTGACCAACTTGCATAACAGGCTCTCAAAGGAAGAGTAGAGCTGGGTGGGTAAAATGGAAGAAGGAACCCACTCAAGCAAGATTAAGACAACGCCACTGCCAGCAGGGTGTGGTCATGGCTTGGAAATTATCTTGAAGCCATCAGGTAGGATGTGACTGAGCTGGTATTGAACCATGTCTCTAGGTCAGTGTCTTAAAGAAAGAGGCAGATGTCAGCAGAGAGTTTGTTGGCTGTGCGAGTGAGAGTTGCCAGAAGGAGACAGTCTGTGTCTTTGAAGGTTTTTTGGGTTGAGTACAGGGGTGTGGTACTCCAGACAGAGGGGAGGATAGAGAGAGAGTGGTAGTTGGAGAGGCAGTAGGAGAAAGAAAGTTAATGAGGGACGGCAGAATCTGGTCAAAGGGAAGGAGGTTGTGAAAGAACAAAGAAATATCGAGGCGAGTACCACATAGGAAATACACCAATCACTGGCTAAAAAGATTCACAGATCCTTTATTACTGTACAGTTTACAAAGCAAAAACCGATAGCTATCTGGCTCCCAACACCTCGCAGTGTGTACCAGCCAACAAGGAGAGGTGAGAGAGAGATGGACATCTAAACATTCGTGCTTTTATACAATTTGTGTAATATTGTCCTACCTCTCTTCACGTTAATAATTCGTGGTCTAGAGTTCGTGCCTAGTTCACATACAGATTATACAATATTATGCGAAGGATTACATAGGTTTGCATTGCCATAAAGACACAATGGTGATATATGTTCTCGGATCCCGCAGTAAGCCTTGTACTAAGTTCCTTCACAATGTAGTTCAGCCAAAGTATACGCTCGAAGATCGTTCTTCATTGTCCCAATGTTTATACAAGGATGCAGCTTGTGAGCGCAGACAACACTTGAATTACAGTTCATATGAAGCACAAGGTCTCTTTACGTAGTCTAAACAGTCAGCTCTCGGACAACCTAAACATTAACAGAACTCAAAGGTCGGAAGGCTTGGTTGCAAGTTGAAAACATAGTCCACCATTTTAAAACGAAGAACACACAAGTGGAAATCAAAATGGCGGATGAATCTTAAAATGGCAGCGAAGTTAGCCCAAAAATCAGAACTTTGCAACGCAGTTTTCCGTGTAGCGCAAATAGGCTTAGGCCAATATAAATACTAAGGAGGCACTATATAATTACCATTTAACAAACCCTCCTTTTGGCCTAAACCAAGAGCCTTACTAAAAATATTTGCTTGACTCGTAACGTTTCAATTTCCATACATCCTGAATCACATTCATCAGATATATCAATTGCCATCAAATCTTTGGCAGTAATATCCTTCATTTCAGAAACATTAGTCATCTTTTCAGGTGCGTGTATTTTCGGTCCTAATGTTCCTACAGTTTGCGCACAACATCCCCCTAACATCGAACATACGACAGGAAGACATTGTATGCAACAACAACAGAACAACAGAATACCAAGGACTACCATTAAGACTGAAAAGAGTTTACATCCCCATGACCGTAAAAAGCCCCAGAACCAAGTACTAAGATCCCAGTTTCCCTCAGGAACATGTACTTCTGTACTTAGGACGAGCAGATTTTGTATTGCCTTGAATATGGTTGGGGAGGAGTCAGGAACGAAAACACAACAAGCAGATCCCACCAATTTACATACTCCACCACGCTCGGCCAGGATGACGCCTAACACCATCCGGTTCTGCAGAGCCACTAATATATTCGCTTTCTGTTCTAACATCATGTTGTAGAGTATATCGGTGGTCCGGTTGATGGTTCTCAACAATACTCTTGCTAGTCTCCTAATATCCTCAGAATTTATGATCTGACCCCAAAATGGCACAAAGGATTTTGCTACATCGCCGATGACTTGTGAAGGAGTATCACTGTTCTCGTCCCACCTTGGACGAGCCCTAGAGACCTCAGAGGTGCTAGCTACGAAAAACCTTTGGTAGCAAGATACTCAAATAACAAGTACCCTGCCAACCCCTAGGTAGCCAAGGATAAGCTTCATCTCCACAAATTAAATAAACAGGATCGCCTACATACAAAGGTCTGTCCTCACTAGTCAAGTTTGCAATATTGCTACAACCCTCAAAATTACCCATTGACTGAGAACCATTCCTTTGTATACAGAAGGAGACAGAGTTGGAGCTGTGATTGATAGCATAAGAAGGAGGCGTAGCATCCCAGTTGCCTATGGGAGCCATCTTGAAAGTAATTAGTGATTGGAAAGGTCTAGAAAGTCTATCAGAGGGCCTAATAGAAGCAAAATAAAGCTTGCTCCTATTTGCGAAAAGGGAGATCCCCAGAGGCACCAGGACTCGCCTTTCAAATTCCCTGAGATGCTATCATTCCAACAACCAAAGAATAATTCCCCTAGAGAGGCACAGCACGCAGTAGCTACAGGCAGAGGATAAATATACCAGCACAACCCTTTGTCCCTGTGTTGTGGCAGATGCGAACAGATCCAGCAATTAGTTTCTATTCAAAATCGTATGAGTTGCATTCATATTTAACAAAAGCGTGTTATTGTGATAACTCTGTCTATGTTAGGAATCCCTAGGAGATAGAGTGTGCAGATGCACGAAAGGAGAAGACATAGTGGGAACACTCTCAGCAGGTATAAAAGTTTCAAGTGGACGCACCCCCTCAATGTACCAAAACCCAAGAGCAATTACTACTGCTAGACGGGTTAACATAATTACAAGGAACCATTACGTCCTCAAGGACCATGCATTTTTCTTTCCAATGTCTTTGTTAGCCACACAATCGACTGGTTGCTGCATACGAGTAGAAATAGCAACAGGCATTGTTACTCGAAGCTCTTTCCCAAAAGGTTTCTGCAAAAAAAACACCTTAGTTTGTTTGCTGGTGATCTCCTGACCACTTAATCTTGATTGAAGATAGCTTTTACTGGTCCCATCCACTAACTTATGTTTCAGCGCAAAAGTGGCAAGGGATGAGCTCATCAGTCGATTCCTGTGGGCACAGTTGTGCTGTGCTGTAAGTCTAGTGCGGTGGATGAAGATTGTACCTCAAGACTCCAGGCACTGCGTGATCTGCGAACAGTGTGTCATTGCTTCCTGATGGAAGTGTTGAAACAGAGGCAAGGTCGCTCAAGGGTGCAGAAAGATTGGAAGAGGAATTCAGAGACAAAGCAGCAGACTCCCCAGGCCCCATGGGCTCAGGAAGAGTCTCAGAAATACCCTTGATGTTGTTCAAGACCGATTGATCACCAGAAGCAGAGCAAGTAGTTTCCCTCTTTTCTTCTCCGTCGTGTGGCAAAGGGGAAAGTATCCTCTTGATGTGTGAAGTGTGTATCCAATGTCATCGACCAGCTACTCGTACAGCAGTCTGTGTGGCTAACAGGACCTGAAACGGTCCTCTCCAGCGTGGTGCGAGGCTGGATGCTCTCTCAAATGACTTTGTGAGCACCCAGTCACCACGTCTAATTCTGTGACCTGGCCCCTCGTATTTAACTGGGAGGGCTTCTCGCACCTGTTGATACATCGAATACAAGTTTTGAGTTAACTGGTCACAGTATTCAGAAAGAAGAAAATGCTCTACATCCTTCAATTCCTTAGGCTTTGGCAGGCTCCAAATGTTAGCTGGCCTGCCCATAATGATTTTGTAGGGGGAGAGTCCAGTTCTAGTCTGTGGGATTGTCCGCATGGACAGTAGTGCTATAGGTAAAGCGTCTGGCCATTTCAAATTACTACAAGCACAGACCTTTGCAATTTTATTCTTCAAGATACCATTATGGCGTTCTACAAGTCCAGCGCTCTGAGCGTGTCTAGCCGAATGGAACCGTTTATCGATCTGTAATCCTGCGCATACTTGCAGAATAACAGCAGCGATAAAATGTGAAACATTATCCGACCAGATAACCCTCGGCAAACCAAACCTAGGAAAATATTCCTTAAGCATGGTTTTTGCCGTTGTCATTGCTGTAGCATCTTTCACAGGGAAGGCTTCAACCCACTTGCTAAAGGCACAAATGACTACCAAGACATATTTGTAGTTATTACTGCGGTGGGGAGCAGGTGTGGTGCAGGATTCAATTTTAAAAGGATCGAAATGCAGTGCACAAAATGAAAGCAAGATGTAAAGCACATCCGCATAGATACAATTTTAAAAGGATCACAATGTAGTGCACACAATGAATGCAAGATGTAAAGCACACCCACCTAGATACACATTTAAATAGGATCACAATGCAGTGAACAAAATGAATGCAAGATGTGAAGCACACCCACATAGATACAATTTTAAAAATGATCACAATGCAGTGCACACAATGAATGCAAGATGTAAAGCACACCCACCTGGATACGAATTTATAAGGATCACAAATGAATGTGGTGCAAAGCTTGGATTCGAGAAGGGAAAAGGAAGAATCACAACTTGAATGTATTTACCTTTGTAGAACACAGAGTGCAGTGAAGAAAATAGGTTGTTGATGGAGAAAGGACAGAATAGGACTGGCACAGTTACAGTTCAAGGAGATAGGTGGAGGAGGCAATAGGACAGTTTAGTCATCCCTCTCACTTTGAGCAGAAGGGAGCCTGAAGGTGCTGTGGACCGGGTTTGTGCAGGAGCAAGATGTGGACAGGAGGCTGCAGCATTGTTTGTGGATGGGCACGAAGGTGGGGGCCCTCCCGAGACCTTTCAGGCCCTGACAGACTCAGAGAGGGGCCTCAGAAGTGGGCCTGCAGAGGCGTGCCAGCATTCGCCTGCCGGCTTGTCTGATTGGGCCTTTTGCAGAGGGAGGGTCCAGTCAGAGAGATCCTTTCCCCAGCCGACCAAGCACTCCAGTGTCTACAGATCAGGGTTGACCATGATGGAAGGGAGGCCAAAAACCACCTTGCAATGTCATGTCGGGGCACATAGCACCAAATGAACCCGGCACCAGCATTTTCACCAGGATATTTCTTAATAAAATTTAAATGAATGATTTTCAGTTCCACTTCGAACTGGAAAGGGCAAACATGTGCCACATGTGCAGGAGGGCAGTTTAGGACCCCACAAAGCCTAAGAGGGCTTACATTTCGTGTCAGTGTGCAGTGAGGGAGTCACAGACCTCGTGGTAATCAGCAGTGAAGCCTGTGCTGGCTAGTTGGCTTCCCCAATGTAACTGCAGGCACAGGAGGTCTTCAATGTGGGCCTCGGGAGGCGGGCCTGCATTCACCTGCCGGCTTGCCTGATTGAGCCTTTTGCAGAGAGAGGGCCCGAATCTGAGTGATCCTTCCCACAGCCCACCAGGAACTCCAGTGCCTAGAGAACAGGGGTGGCCATGATGGAAGGGAGGCCAAAAACAGCCTTGCAATGGGATGTCAGGGCACACCGCATCAAACAAACACTGCACCAGCGTTTTCACAGGATATTCTTTGGATATTTTAATTAATGATTTTCAGTTCGACTTTGAACTGAAAAGATGCATTGTGCACTGCATACCTAAGATGGCTTTCCTTTCATGTCAGTGTGTGGGGAGGGAGTCCTAGCCCTTATGGTAATGAGCAATGAGGCCCATGCTGGCTGGTTTTCTTACACAATGTATTATAACACAATGTATTATACGTGGATCACTGGCTTTTTGTGATGCTTGAGAATTCTAAACCCACTTTAACAACACAGAGAGCCTCAGGAAATGAGGTGATATTGACAAACCCAGCAATTGAGGTTGCTAGATGCCGTTTAGTAAACACAACAGAGTTTATAGCACAGCCACCTGCGCCGGGAGAATAGTTTCATGACTGTGCATCATATATGGACAGGATGGAAGGGAACCTCCAGGTGAAGGAGGAACTGATAGAGGGGGGAGATATTATCTTTGTTGATGCATCGTCAACAATAGATGCAAGCAAAGGATGGTGCTGCAGTGGTGGGCCACCATGAGGGGTAATTTCACATTTGGTCACAGGTGAGGCTGCTGGTCCATTACTCAGTGCAAGCGGCAGAATAAATAGCAATTAGACCTGTCAAAAGGGCATGTGGCCAACCTTTTTCCGGACTCTGCCTATGTCACTGCCATGGTGCACTTAGGGTTGTCCAATGGGAAATGAGGGGGTTCAGAAGGAGTGATGGATCCCCTGTTCAGCATGCAGAATTACTGCCGCAACTCATAGATCTGTTATCCATCCTAGTTGAGGTAGTGATAATAAAATGTCCCATCCATACAGGCAGCCTAGATTTCATTCCACAAGGCAATGATGTGGCTGACTGAGCAACAAAAGAAGCAGCCTACCTCCCCAACGGCATGGCAAAATTATTTCCAGGTAAAAGGAGAAAGTACCTATTATGGCGCTCCAGTCCAAGTGACCCAAGAGCTCTGACACCACTGAGACTTTTAAAACACTACCCATTATCCAGGTCATTGAATTGCAAGGAGAAATACTCCAGGAGGAAAAGGAGCTATGGATAAAGAGATATTATTAACTCTCCCCCACCAATTTAGTGTGGAGACAGAATAGCACAGCGAAATGTGTAATGCCCAGTTAATTACTTAATGTAGAATAAGAACAGTGACCTTATCTTTCCTACCTGTTAAAGGAACATGTGGCCGCTAGATAAATGAGAGTTGGTTTGTGCCCAACCTCTATGAACTAGTTGCTGAGTTTACAGGGAATTGCATGACCTGCCAGAAGTTCTTGGCAGGACAAATATTAAAAACTGTCACGGCAACATTACCACAACAGGAGGGGCCCTTCAGGCACTTGCATGTTGACTATTTTGACATGAAAGTTAAATATGCCTCTTATCAGTAAATTATTGTGTTTCATGTCCTTTTTCATATTGGCTTGAGGCAGGACCCTGTGCCCATAATGATGCAAAATCAGCAGCTAAATTCTCAGTGAGGAGGTTGTTACCGACGTGGGGAAAACGTGATGAATTGAGGTCTGACAATGGGTAACACTTTGCCAATTACCACTTCAACGAGGTTTAAGCTCTCTAGGGGATAAAGCATTGCCTATGTTGAGTGAACGATCCTCAACAAGACTCGAAAAGATAGGACTTGGTCCTTTATCAACAGTTATCCATTCATCTGAATGCCATCAATTAGTTCAAAAAGTATACATTTTAATAGAAATTACAAAATTGTCTAAAATACATGATTAGACCCTCTAAAAAGATACATTTGTATTGTGTTAACAAAGACGAACCTCATGCACAATCAATTCTAAAAAATCTTAGAGATACTGACGTTACTGATCTCTAATTAAATCCCTGTTGTGTAGTTCTTCTAGATCAGAGTTACGATTATGATTCATCGTTATCTTTTCTATTCTTCTATTCTAATTCTATGCCATTATTAGAATTAGAACATCCCTTCACTGGAATATTCAATTCACTCAGACAGTTTAATTAATTAGACTGCCAAAAAAATTCTCCACATGTTTCAGTCCTCTATGTGGGTCTTGGGACTTTCTTCAGGAGTGGTCAATATGAGGGGTTACAAGTGGGCTTTGGCCAAGTTAGGAATCCTCTGGCCTTCTCTTAGAGATGATAGTAACTGGTCTTCTTAGTGTGCAGGCTTTCTTGATTAGCAGGTGAAAATTTGTCCACATAGGTTAGGCATTATTTTCTTACGAGGAAGGATCTTCCTACAGAATCATTAGGTTTAGTCCAAAAAGCTCTCTTCGTGGTTTACCAGCATCGTTACACACAGGAATGAATAGGCTGCGCTGAATGGACGTGTTCAGATGAGCTCTGAAAAGAAACCACCTGTAGAAGCCGCAAGACAGAAGCTAGAAAACTATTAGCACATCCGCAAAACCCCGCGGCAAGGAAAACCACAAAGAGAGCTTTTGAATTTCATACATGAAGCAAGGGCTCGGGTAACATTGAGCTTCTGGGGGAAGGTGGGAAAAGGTCGAATTCCTCTGAGAAGGAAGAGCTGAAAGTGAGACTTCTTAGCAATGTCTTGAGTGTGAGGGAGAAAGGAAAGAGAGGAGTCGAAGATAAGGCCAAGGTTTCTGGCTTCAGAAGACAGAGCATGGGGTGAGCCCATGGAGGAAGGCCAAAGTGAAGAGAAGAAGGCAGGAGCAGGGGTCCCAATGGGAAGGATCTTAGTTTTGCTGACATTGAGGCAGAATCATTGGAAGTGCAACAGGCCAGGGTGGCAGATAGGCGGTCTGGCATGATGGAATGTGCAAGATGGTCAGCAGGAAGTTTGAAAAGGAGTTGGGTGTCATCTGCATAACACTGGATGTTGGTGAGAAGGAGGAGATGAGGAGTGCCAGCTAAGTAAGATAGATGTTAAAGAGCTAAGGGGAGAGCATATGGCCCTAGGGGCACCACAGGTGGAGATGGAAGTATAACTGGAGAAGGTGCCCAATGTGACTTGAGAAGAGAAGTCAGTAAGGAAGGAGTTCAGCCATTCCAGTGCCCGTTCTGAGATACCAAGGGTGTCGCAGAGCCTTTGTATGAAGATGGAGTGGTTGACCACGTCAAAGACAGAGGAGAAATCAAGTCAGATGACTACAGCACAGGAGTTCGAATCCAGGCATGCAAGCAGTTCTTCAAGGGGGTTCAGAAGAGCAGTTTTCAAGGATTCTTGGAACTCAGATTGATGGTCGTGGAGTTGGGGCATGACCAACTTCTCCAGCAGTTTCCCCAGGAAATAGGGGATGAACATAGGGTGGTAGTTGGCTGAACAGGAATCATCTGCTGATGTTTTTTTAAGGAGTGGGCACACAAGGGAATTCTTGAGGGAGGAGGGGAAAGAGCCACTGGCAAAGGAAAGGTAGCAGAGATGAGCGAGTGCAGGGCAAGAGAGCCAATGTTGTCATTGATGGTTCTGGATGAGCAAGGGGAAACCTGTTTGGAAGAGATCTTCATTGAGCTCACAACTCTGGTTACTTCTTCAGGTTTGACAAGGGCAAAGGAGAAGATGGAGAAAGGAAAGAGGGTGAGTGGCCAAGGGAGGCAAGGGGGTGTGGGATGGGTTGGGAGGTTAAGTAACAAGGCTGTTCTGGATGTCCTGAGTTCTGGTGGTGAAGTGTTGTCCAGTGTGTTGCAGAGGGCAAGGGAAGGAAGAGGAGAGGAAGTGACTGCGGATGGGTTGGCTAGTTCCCTGCAGATTTTAAAGCATTCAGACGTGTTGTTTTATGAACCAGATACCCATGCCTGAATGTAGGCAATTTTCCTGGCATGGATGCAGAGTCTGTACTGCCTTTGGAGCAGGTCAGCAGGAAAGTTTGTCAGAGGGTGAGCCACTTACGTTCCGAAGCTGTGCACTTTCGTTTCAGGGCTGCAAATTCAGAGTCGTACCAGGTGTTGCACAAGAGGGGGATTTCGGGTGGATCCTCATGACTGGGGTAAGAATGACAAGAGTGTTAGTGATGGACTGGTGGAGGTTGCTGAGAGCAGAGTCGGTAGTAGAGTCTGAGTTAGGGGGTCAAGGGAGATAAAGGTGGAAGTGAAGGAAGCAACTGAAACTCATTTCATCAGTTGAATGTTCGTGAACGAGGTTGGCAGGGATTTTGGGGGGGCAGTCAGAGGGCTGAATGGACCCAAGTCGGATGAGAGAAGAGAGTGTTCTGACCAAGAGAGAGGGGCAACCAGAGGAGATGAGAGAGGGAGGTTGGAGTGGATGAGGGCGTTCAGAGTGTGTCCATCAGAGTGCGTTGGACCAAACAGGAGAATGGAAAGGGATAGAGCGCTGCAGAGGTCAATGAAAAGAGTGAGTGCTGTGCCAGGAGTGTCCAAATGGATGTTCAAATCACCCAAGAAGAGCTGGTTGGAGGAGGTTGAAAGGAACAGAAACAGGTCATTCAGAGAGGAATCCGGAGGTGGAGCCTGGAGGCTAGTAAATGGTAACAATGGTCAGGGTGGAGGAGGGAGAGGTGACCAACTTGCATAACAGGCTCTCAAAGGAAGAGTAGAGCTGGGTGGGTAAAATGGAAGAAGGAACCCACTCAAGCAAGATTAAGACAACGCCACTGCCAGCAGGGTGTGGTCATGGCTTGGAAATTATCTTGAAGCCATCAGGTAGGAGGGAGTCCTAAGCAGTGACTGAGCTGGTATTGAACCATGTCTCTAGGTCAGTGTCTTAAAGAAAGAGGCAGATGTCAGCAGAGAGTTTGTTGGCTGTGCGAGTGAGAGTTGCCAGAAGGAGACAGTCTATGTCTTTGAAGGTTTTTTGGGTTGAGTACAGGTGTGTGGTACTCCAGACAGAGGGGAGGATAGAGAGAGAGTGGTAGTGGGAGAGGTAGTAGGAGAAAGAAAGTTAATGAGGGACGGCAGAATCTGGTCAAAGGGAAGGAGGTTGTGAAAGAACAAAGAAATATCGAGGCGAGTACCACATAGGAAATACACCAATCACTGGCTAAAAAGATTCACAGATCCTTTATTACTGTACAGTTTACAAAGCAAAAACCGATAGCTATCTGGCTCCCAACACCTTGCAGTGTGTACCAGCCAACAAGGAGAGGTGAGAGAGAGATGGACATCTAAACATTCGTGCTTTTATACAATTTGTGTAATATTGTCCTACCTCTCTTCACGTTAATAATTCGTGGTCTAGAGTTCGTGCCTAGTTCACATACAGATTATACAATATTATGCGAAGGATTACATAGGTTTGCATTGCCATAAAGACACAATGGTGATATATGTTCTCGGATCCCGCAGTAAGCCTTGTACTAAGTTCCTTCACAATGTAGTTCAGCCAAAGTATACGCTCGAAGATCGTTCTTCATTGTCCCAATGTTTATACAAGGATGCAGCTTGTGAGCGCAGACAACACTTGAATTACAGTTCATATGAAGCACAAGGTCTCTTTACGTAGTCTAAACAGTCAGCTCTCGGACAACCTAAACATTAACAGAACTCAAAGGTCGGAAGGCTTGGTTGCAAGTTGAAAACATAGTCCACCATTTTAAAACAAAGAACACACAAGTGGAAATCAAAATGGCGGATGAATCTTAAAATGGCAGCGAAGTTAGCCCAAAAATCAGAACTTTGCAACGCAGTTTTCCGTGTAGCGCAAATAGGCTTAGGCCAATATAAATACTAATGAGGCACTATATAATTACCATTTAACAAACCCTCCTTTTGGCCTAAACCAAGAGCCTTACTAAAAATATTTGCTTGACTCGTAACGTTTCAATTTCCATACATCCTGAATCACATTCATCAGATATATCAATTGCCATCAAATCTTTGGCAGTAATATCCTTCATTACAGAAACATTAGTCATCTTTTCAGGTGCGTGTATTTTCGGTCCTAATGTTCCTACAGTTTGCGCACAACATCCCCCTAACATCGAACATACGACAGGAAGACATTGTATGCAACAACAACAGAACAACAGAATACCAAGGACTACCATTAAGACTGAAAAGAGTTTACATCCCCATGACCGTAAAAAGCCCCAGAACCAAGTACTAAGATCCCAGTTTCCCTCAGGAACATGTACTTCTGTACTTAGGACGTGCAGATTTTGTATTGCCTTGAATATGGTTGGGGAGGAGTCAGGAACGAAAACACAACAAGCAGATCCCACCAATTTACATACTCCACCACGCTCGGCCAGGATGACGCCTAACACCATCCGGTTCTGCAGAGCCACTAATATATTCGCTTTCTGATCTAACATCATGTTGTAGAGTATATCGGTGGTCCGGTTGATGGTTCTCAACAATACTCTTGCTAGTCTCCTAATATCCTCAGAATTTATGATCTGACCCCAAAATGGCACAAAGGATTTTGCTACATCGCCCATGACTTGTGAAGGAGTATCACTGTTCTCGTCCCACCTTGGACGAGCCCTAGAGACCTCAGAGGTGCTAGCTACAAAAAACCTTTGGTAGCAAGATACTCAAATAACAAGTACCCTGCCAATCCCTAGGTAGCCAAGGATAAGCTTCATCTCCACAAATTAAATAAACCACGATCGCCTACATAGAAAGGTCTGTCCTCACTAGTCAAGTTTGCAATATTGCTACAACCCTCAAAAGTACCCATTGACTGAGAACCATTCCTTTGTATACAGAAGGAGACAGAGTTGGAGCTGTGATTGATAGTATAAGAAGGAGGCGTAGCATCCCAGTTGCCTATGGGAGCCATCTTGAAAGTAATTAGTGATTGGAAAGGTCTAGAAAGTCTATCAGAGGGCCTAATAGAAGCAAAATAAAGCTTGCTCCTATTTGCGAAAAGGGAGATCCCCAGAGGCACCAGGACTCGCCTTTCAAATTCCCTGAGATGCTATCATTCCAACAACCAAAGAATAATTCCCCTAGAGAGGCACAGCACGCAGTAGCTACAGGCAGAGGATAAATATACCAGCACAACGCTTTGTCCCCGTGTTGTGGCAGATGCGAACAGATCCAGCAATTAGTTTCTATTCAAAATCGCATGAGTTGCATTCATATTTAACAAAAGCGTGTTATTGTGATAACTCTGTCTATGTTAGGAATCCCTAGGAGATAGAGTGTGCAGATGCACGAAAGGAGAAGACATAGTGGGAACACTCTCAGCAGGTATAAAAGTTTCAAGTGGACGCACCCCCTCAATGTACCAAAACCCAAGAGCAATTACTACTGCTAGACGGGTTAACATAATTACAAGGAACCGTTACGTCCTCAAGGACCATGCATTTTTCTTTCCAATGTCTTTGTTAGCCACACAATCGACTGGTTGCTGCATACGAGTAGAAATAGCAACAGGCATTGTTACTCGAAGCTCTTTCCCAGAAGGTTTCTGCAAAAAAAACACCATAGTTTGTTTGCTGGTGATCTCCTGACCACTTAATCTTGATTGAAGATAGCTTTTACTGGTCCCATCCACTAACTTATGTTTCAGCGCAAAAGTGGCAAGGGATGAGCTCATCAGTCGATTCCTGTGGGCAGAGTTGTGCTGTGCTGTAAGTCTAGTGCCGTGGATGAAGATTGTACCTCAAGACTCCAGGCACTGCGTGATCTGCGAACAGTGTGTCATTGCTTCCTGATGGAAGTGTTGAAACAGAGGCAAGGTCGCTCAAGGGTGCAGAAAGATTGGAAGAGGAATTCAGAGACAAAGCAGCAGACTCCCCAGGCCCCATGGGCTCAGGAAGAGTCTCAGAAATACCCTTGATGTTGTTCAAGACCGATTGATCACCAGAAGCAGAGCAAGTAGTTTCCCTCTTTTCTTCTCTGTCGTGTGGCAAAGGGGAAAGTGTCCTCTTGATGTGTGAAGTGTGTATCCAATGTCATCGACCAGCTACTCGTACAGCAGTCTGTGTGGCTAACAGGACCTGAAACGGTCCTCTCCAGCGTGGTGCGAGGATGGATGCTCTCTCAAATGACTTTGTGAGCACCCAGTCACCACGTCTAATTCTGTGACCTGGCCCCTCGTATTTAACTGGGAGGGCTTCTCGCACCTGTTGATACATCAAATACAAGTTTTGAGTTAACTGGTCACAGTATTCAGAAAGAAGAAAATGCTCTACATCCTTCAATTCCTTAGGCTTTGGCAGGCTCCAAATGTTAGCTGGCCTGCCCATAATGATTTTGTAGGGGGAGAGTCCAGTTCTAGTCTGTGGGATTGTCCACATGGACAGTAGTGCTATAGGTAAAGCGTCTGGCCATTTCAAATTACTACAAGCACAGACCGTTGCAATTTTATTCTTCAAGATACCATTATGGCGTTCTACAAGTCCAGCGCTCTGAGCGTGTCTAGCCGAATGGAACCGTTTATCGATCTGTAATCCTGCGCATACTTGCAGAATAACAGCAGCGATAAAATGTGGAACATTATCCGACCAGATAACCCTCGGCAAACCAAACCTAGGAAAATATTCCTTAAGCATGGTTTTTGCCGTTGTCATTGCTGTAGCATCTTTCACAGGGAAGGCTTCAACCCACTTGCTAAAGGCACAAATGACTACCAAGACATATTTGTAGTTATTACAGCGGTGGGGAGCAGGTGTGGTGCAGGATTCAATTTTAAAAGGATCGAAATGCAGTGCACAAAATGAAAGCAAGATGTAAAGCACATCCGCATAGATACAATTTTAAAAGGATCACAATGTAGTGCACACAATGAATGCAAGATGTAAAGCACACCCACCTAGATACACATTTAAATAGGATCACAATGCAGTGAACAAAATGAATGCAAGATGTGAAGCACACCCACATAGATACAATTTTAAAAATTATCACAATGCAGTGCACACAATGAATGCAAGATGTAAAGCACACCCACCTGGATACGAATTTATAAGGATCACAAATGAATGTGGTGCAAAGCTTGGATTCGAGAAGGGAAAAGGAAGAATCACAACTTGAATGTATTTACCTTTGTAGAACACAGAGTGCAGTGAAGAAAATAGGTTGTTGATGGAGAAAAGACAGAATAGGACTGGCACAGTTACAGTTCAAGGAGATAGGTGGAGGAGGCAATAGGACAGTTTAGTCATCCCTCTCACTTTGAGCAGAAGGGAGCCTGAAGGTGCTGTGGACCGGGTTTGTGCAGGAGCAAGATGTGGACAGGAGGCAGCAGCATTGTTTGTGGATGGGCACGAAGGTGGGGGCCCTCCCGAGCCCTTTCAGTCCCTGACAGACTCAGAGAGGGGCCTCAGAAGTGGGCCTGCAGAGGCGTGCCAGCATTCGCCTGCCGGCTTGTCTGATTGGGCCTTTTGCAGAGGGAGGGTCCAGTCAGAGAGATCCTTTCCCCAGCCGACCAAGCACTCCAGTGTCTACAGATCAGGGTTGACCATGATGGAAGGGAGGCCAAAAACCACCTTGCAATGTCATGTCGGGGCACATAGCACCCAATGAACCCGGCACCAGCATTTTCACCAGGATATTTCTTAATAAAATTTAAATGAATGATTTTCAGTTCCACTTCGAACTGGAAAGGGCAAACATGTGCCACATGTGCAGGAGGGCAGTTTAGGACCCCACAAAGCCTAAGAGGGCTTACATTTCATGTCAGTGTGCAGTGAGGGAGTCACAGACCTCGTGGTAATCAGCAGTGAAGCCTGTGCTGGCTAGTTGGCTTCCCCAATGTAACTGCAGGCACAGGAGGTCTTCAATGTGGGCCTCGGGAGGCGGGCCTGCATTCACCTGCCGGCTTGCCTGATTGAGCCTTTTGCAGAGAGAGGGCCCGAATCTGAGTGATCCTTCCCACAGCCCACCAGGAACTCCAGTGCCTAGAGAACAGGGGTGGCCATGATGGAAGGGAGGCCAAAAACAGCCTTGCAATGGGATGTCAGGGCACACAGCATCAAACAAACACTGCACCAGCGTTTTCACAGGATATTCTTTGGATATTTTAATTAATGATTTTCAGTTCGACTTTGAACTGAAAAGATGCATTGTGCACTGCATACCTAAGATGGCTTTCCTTTCATGTCAGTGTGTGGGGAGGGAGTCCTAGCCCTTATGGTAATGAGCAATGAGGCCCATGCTGGCTGGTTTTCTTACACAATGTATTATAATACAATGTATTATACGTGGATCACTGGCTTTTTGTGATGCTTGAGAATTCTAAACCCACTTTAACAACACAGAGAGCCTCAGGAAATGAGGTGATATTGACAAACCCAGCAATTGAGGTTGCTAGATGCCGTTTAGTAAACACAACAGAGTTTATAGCACAGCCACCTGCGCCGGGAGAATAGTTTCATGACTGTGCATCATATATGGACAGGATGCAAGGGAACCTCCAGGTGAAGGAGGAACTGATAGAGGGGGGAGATACTATCTTTGTTGATGCATCGTCAACAATAGATGCAAGCAAAGGATGGTGCTGCAGTGGTGGGCCACCATGAGGGGTAATTTCACATTTGGTCACAGGTGAGGCTGCTGGTCCATTACTCAGTGCAAGCGGCAGAATAAGTAGCAATTAGACCTGTCAAAAGGGCATGTGGCCAACCTTTTTCCGGACTCTGCCTATGTCACTGCCATGGTGCACTTAGGGTTGTCCAATGGGAAATGAGGGGGTTCAGAAGGAGTGATGGATCCCCTGTTCAGCATGCAGAATTACTGCCGCAACTCATAGATCTGTTATCCATCCTAGTTGAGGTAGTGATAATAAAATGTGCCATCCATACAGGCAGCCTAGATTTCATTCCACAAGGCAATGATGTGGCTGACTGAGCAACAAAAGAAGCAGCCTACCTCCCCAACGGCATGGCAAAACTATTTTCAGGTAAAAGGAGAAAGTACCTATTATGGCGCTCCAGTCCAAGTGACCCAAGAGCTCTGACACCACTGAGACTTTTAAAACACTACCCATTATCCAGGTCATTGAATTGCAAGGAGAAATACTCCAGGAGGAAAAGGAGCTATGGATAAAGAGATATTATTAACTCTCCCCCACCAATTTAGTGTGGAGACAGAATAGCACAGCGAAATGTGTAATGCCCAGTTAATTACTTAATGTAGAATAAGAACAGTAACCTTATCTTTCCTACCTGTCAAAGGAACATGTGGCCGCTAGATAAATGAGAGTTGGTTTGTGCCCAACCTCTATGAACTAGTTGCTGAGTTTACAGGGAATTGCATGACCTGCCAGAAGTTCTTGGCAGGACAAATATTAAAAACTGTCACGGCAACATTACCACAACAGGAGGGGCCCTTCCGGCACTTGCATGTTGACTATTTTGACATGAAAGTTAAATATGCCTCTTATCAGTAAATTATTGTGTTTCATGTCCTTTTTCATATTGGCTTGAGGCAGGACCCTGTGCCCATGATGATGCAAAATCAGCAGCTAAATTCTCAGTGAGGAGGTTGTTACCGACGTGGGGAAAACGTGATGAATTGAGGTCTGACAATGGGTAACACTTTGCCAATTACCACTTCAACGAGGTTTAAGCTCTCTAGGGGATAAAGCATTGCCTATGTTGAGTGAACGATCCTCAACAAGACTCGAAAAGATAGGACTTGGTCCTTTATCAACAGTTATCCATTCATCTGAATGCCATCAATTAGTTCAAAAAGTATACATTTTAATAGAAATTACAAAATTGTCTAAAATACATGATTAGACCCTCTAAAAAGATACATTTGTATTGTGTTAACAAAGACAAACCTCATGCACAATCAATTCTAAAAAATCTTAGAGATACTGACGTTACTGATCTCTAATTAAATCCCTGTTGTGTAGTTCTTCTAGATCAGAGTTACGATTATGATTCATCGTTATCTTTTCTATTCTTCTATTCTAATTCTATTCCATTATTAGAATTAGAACATCCCTTCACTGGAATATTCAATTCACTCAGACAGTTTAATTAATTAGACTGCCAAAAAAATTCTCCACATGTTTCAGTCCTCTATGTGGGTCTTGGGACTTTCTTTAGGAGTGGTCAATGTGAGGGGTTACAAGTGGGCTTTGGCCAAGTTAGGAATCCTCTGGCCTTCTCTTAGAGATGATAGTAACTGGTCTTCTTAGTGTGCAGGCTTTCTTGATTAGCAGGCGAAAATTTGTCCACATAGGTTGGGCATTATTTTCTTACGAGGAAGGATCTTCCTACAGAATCATTAGGTTTAGTCCAAAAAGCTCTCTTCGTGGTTTACCAGCCTCGTTACACACAGGAATGAATAGGCTGCGCTGAATGGACGTGTTCAGATGAGCTCTGAAAAGAAACCACCTGTAGAAGCCGCAAGACAGAAGCTAGAAAACTATTAGCACATCCACAAAACCCCGCGGCAAGGAAAACCACGAAGAGAGCTTTTTGGACTAAACCTAATGATTCTGTAAGAAGATCCTTCCTCGTAAGAAAATAATGCCCAACCTATGTGGACAAATTTTCGCCTGCTAATCAAGAAAGCCCGCACTCTAAGAAGACCAGTTACTATCATCTCTAAGAGAAGGCCAGAGGATTCCTAACTTGGCCAAAGCCCACTTGTAACCCCTCACATTGACCACTCCTGAAGAAAGTCCCAAGACCCACATAGAGGACTGAAACATGTCGAGAACATTTTTTTGTCAGTCTAATTAATTAAACTGTCTGAGTGAATTGAATATTCCAGTGAAGGGATGTTCTAATTCTAATAATGGAATAGAATTAGAATAGAAGAATAGAAAAGATAACGATGAATCATAATCGTAACTCTGATCTAGAAGAACTACACAACAGGGATTTAATTAGAGATCAGTAACGTCAGTATCTCTAAGATTTTTTAGAATTGATTGTGCATGAGGTTTGTCTTTGTTAACACGATACAAATGTATCTTTTTAGAGGGTCTAATCATGTATTTTAGACAATTTTGTAATTTCTATTAAAATGTATACTTTTTGAACTAATTGATGGCATTCAGATGAAGGGATAACTGTTGATAAAGGACCAAGTCCTATCTTTTCGAGTCTTGTGTAGTCTTAAGTCCCAAAAACAAGATAGGACTCCACACTTGTGGAATTTGGGCTCTCTTCATTGTATTCCCTATGAACGATCCTCAAGCCATAGGTTTGGTAGAGCGTATGAATGGCTTTCTTAAATTGCGCTTGAACAAGCTGGCAGTGACACTTGGCAAAAAATGGCTGCATGCTTAACAATCGCTTTATTTGCACTACACAACTCACCTTGCACAGACCATCACTTGACTGCACACAAAAAACAGTTCAGCACAGCTGCTTGGTAAAGTGTTCAATAAGTACATGAAGGAACTTATAAAATCTCTAAAATATGTTTCTCACTAGGTGTACCCATGCTCAAGCCGGCTGGCCACAGAGACATTACCAACAGGTACACAAGAAGAAGACAGTTTTCCATGACAAGCACTGCCTCTCTACCCAGGGGACAAGATATTCATTGCAAGATTTACAAGGAAATGGAAAGAGCCATGCTTCATGAAACCACACACACTGTGATCTACTCAACACCTACTGCAGTCAAGGTGACGGACCACAGGCCATGGATTCACCTTTCAGACGTCCATGGAGACAACCGAGCCAGCTCCCAAGCAAAACGTAATGGGGAGTATTTTGCAGCTTTCTCTTCTACTCGGTTGTGCAGAAGGCCTGTGGAGAAGGGGGAGGACAAACAGAGCTTCCAATAGCACTAGCAATGGCACAAGAAGGACAAATAATGTATTGTGGTGTAGCAAAGCTTTTTTGTGAATCGTTTCATTTTTATATTGTTTTTATTGTTTCAAGGATTAGAAGACTAATTATAACAGTGCTAATGGAAAAAACAGAAACAAGCAGAGCTTTTTCAATATGGACATGTTTCACTATGGCATTGGGTAAAGGCAAGACACAGCATCTGGTAAAGTGTGGTACGATGATATGAGACATGAGGGGCGAGAGAGGTTTAATGACACTTGTTATGTATGCTCTATCATCCAACACTCACAGGACACCCAAGCTTTTTCAGCCCCAGGATGTTACAGTGGGGGAAGAGAGGTGCATAATGCACCTGTCATTGTGTAAAACCAGGGGTCTTTTTCAGGGCAGACGGTGACAGTTCACTGAAGAGATGAAGGGGAAAAGGTGTGTGCCCACAATTATTTACAGCTAGGGAGAATGGCAAAAAGTGAGGCTACCAAGCACATAATATCAGAATACATAACAGATGGCACAAAGAAAGGAGAGCAGTTGTTCACAACTCACACCACGGTGCAGTGTTGAAATGCATCAGGGCATGATATTCCATGGTTTGACACATGGCCATTGATGAGGATACATGGATCAGTGTTTCATGATGGCAAATTGGAGGGGGGAATGGTACAGTGTCGAGCAGAGGAATTAGTGTTGTTCGAAGGAAATGTAGTGGCAACAAGCATTGACAGTTGTAGGGTAATCCGGAGTAACTATATGCATGCTGTGACATGGATAGATGAGAGACATCAACCAGTGCACATCAAGTCTCTTACACAATATTCTTTATGTTTCAGATCCACAGGGTCAACACATCTGGGATTTAACTTCGGCTGCACCAAGGTGATGAGCATTCCAGCACTAAAGTCTGGGACAGTGGCAGTGATGGGCCATTGGGGGGATCTAAGCATACGCCGAGCTGACTCTTGATTGGGGGGACTGTGCTCCCTTGTCACACTGCACAGTCCTGCTCTGGTAGTGCCCTGAGCACACTTGATGTCCTTCAATGACCACCCTGTAATATTAAAAAGAAAGATGATGGTGAAGAAAAGGAACAAGAAGGACAGGCACATACATTGAACAGAAAGAGGCTCAGCAGCAACTATTGGTCGAGCGCATCTTCAGAAAGCTTGACTTCCATCCCATCACAATTCTGATTGTTTTCAAAGGCTTCCGTCTTTTTCATGTCCATCCTGCTCCCTGTGTTCCAAATGGGCAAAATGAACGGGGGTTGCTTACAAGTCTGCGTGCAGACATAGAGAATTATGACTTCTATCGGGTGGCCTGACCAAGGGATGGGCAGGAGTTCAATGAATAGAATATTCCCTCGGGGAATATGAGGAAGAAGTGGGGGACATGAACAGGGTAACAAGGTTGGGGATGCCCAAAATGGTAAGTAAGACAATGGTGGGCAAGGTAGTGTTGATCGATAGATTGATGAAAGGGAGGGATGCAGTAAAAGTGCAAATTCAACTCTGTCCACAGTGGCACACCTACCAATTACGTGACTGTAGGGAGGGGGCACTCCTCGAAGGAGGGACTTTATTGACAGATATGCTGGGTTACTTATGCACCATGTGCGCAAGTGCGCAAGTGCAGCCATAGAAGTCCATGGCAAAGAGTGGGGAGTGGAGCACCAAGTGGGGTCGGGGCAGAGGGGCACTCTGGGCATAGGGATAAGGGGCAGGGGTAGCATGTAGATAGGTAGTATAGCATATTGTGAATAACAAAGCAGCCCTTGTAGGCAGCAGGTAAGAAAAACATTTCTCCCTCCATAGCCGCAGGCCAGGTGTGCTGGGCAAACACTAATTTCTAGAGTGCTCAGCTGTAGCAGTGTGCTAGAGAAATGTTGCAAGTTGGCTGTTCCCAAGAGAACGTAGTCACAGAGGAATGGCACCAGCAGAAACGTTTGAAGTCAGTGAGCCAGACACCTGGGTGATCAGTGGGAAATGTAGAGAATTATCAAATACATGTAGGTGAGTAAAACTCGCACTGCAGTGGGTAAGCAGTTTCAAATTTCTCCCTTGGCAGATGGGCCTGGAAAGAAGGCAGTGTGTTGATGGCGTGAGTTTGGAGGGGACCAATCACTAGGAGAGTTTTGGTGTCCCTTGGGTGCAACAGTGTTTTGTGTCATTGATGATGTCCGTGGGGCACCTCATTGGTTGGATGCCATCTGTATATATCGCCCCATCCAAATTCAGGTTGACTTGTGTGCCCCATGAGAGCTGGCCCTTGGCAGACGAATATAGTTTCAAGTGTCAGCAGAATCACATAATGCTCTGGCACAAAAAGTGTGGGATGGTGTGGGAAGGCTTGTGATGTCAAGATGGGTAGTGTGAGATAATGGGCGTTAGGATGACATTGACCAATTTTCATTTGTTAACGTATGTCTGAATATAGGGGACAACGTAGTACCACCAATCAGCTTTTGTAAAGTGTAGCACCAAGTATATTAACTTGGTTCATGCAAACTATGTTTTTTGTTTATACATGTTGTGTACAAAGTGGTTGACATTGACAGCTCTCTTCACACAGTTCTTCTCCACTGTACTGTGTGAACAGTGCTCTACCAGCTGCATCTGGGCCTATACTAAACAGTGTCACTTTGTGCTTGGTGTATGCTCTTTTTTGGACTACTTTGGTGTTCCAGTCATTACCTGCCTTCATAACCACTAAAACAAAACAGCCAAGACACATATAGTCTATATAAAAAGGACAGCAGATGAAACCCTCCTCTGACCTGTCTATTCCAGCAAATTACTGCATGATCTCCTTCACCCCTTTCCTGGGAAAATTCCTGGACAAGCTGGCTATCACTCAATTTGCCCTCCACACAGAATCTGTTGGTTGTCTCCATGACCATCATTCTGGCTTCAGAGGATCCAGAGGCATGGAAACTGTTCTTCTGAACACCTGTGTGACCTGCTCTCAAATATTGACTCTAACTCTCCTTCTGTCCTCATTGTTCTTGACCTCTCGTCTGCTTTCGATAAGGTAAAGCACAATGTCCTGCTCTCCCATCTCCATGATACCCTGGGCATCACAGATCAGGCCCTGGCGTGACTCGCCTCCTTTCTCTTTGGCCGTCGTTCCCAGGTAGAACTTGGGTCTTTTCCCCTTGCTCACCTTGGAAGCAAGATGACACGGAGCAACACAGGTTCGATCCCCGGTTCCGCGCTTAGAAACCTCTGGGTAGTAAGCGCGTTATAAATAACCAATCATATCATATCACCACCGCCCCTGGGATTCGGCACAGGTGGCTATTCCCAGCATGTTGTTGTGGGCCTCAGAGACCTATTTTTACACATTTTATTTATGTGCAATCTACAGAGAGCCCTCACAGGACCTAGGCTGTTTCCCCAGCTCAAATGTTTTATATAGCGGTGGCAGTGTCCGTGCAGAAACTTCTTGCTGTGCAGTAGAGCCTTTGGCTGACGCACACAATTCCTATTGGCTCCCCTTACCACACCCTCCTCCAGCTTGCATGTGAGCCTACTATTAGCTACTCTGTATCACACCCAGCTCCCATGAAACCTAACATTTTCATTGCCCGGCAAAGCCATGTTTAACTACGGATGTCCATGATTATCCCCGCACCACGTCCCGATCCTGCAGCTGAGCCTGAGCCTCGCGGTTCCTTTTTCGTAAATAATTTCCCAGTCACACAGACTCTTCGCCCCTCCGGCACTAAGCTCTGTCAGTCTGATTCAAACACCACAACATTCTCTATGATGGCACAAGAGACATTTCCTTTTGCACTGGGACAACGCTTGCCTCAGTGACATGCACGTCAGTAATTAGGTAAATGCAGCATGCATGTCAAATTTCTACAATTTCACCTTGTGACACAGCAAAGCACACACACACTTTGACCTGTGCCAACACCTAATGACACAGTCATCTCTCCTTTTCTTTTTTGCCTCATTGCCTCTAGGCAAACACAGCCTACAAGATAAGCCGTGTCGTGCACATCGTCCACTGGCTCTCTGTCCACTTCAACCTGCATATACGTACCTCTATACCACACTGAACCAGTTTAGGTAAGATCCATTTGGTCCCCCCCCCGCCCTTTTCACTCAGCATTTCTACTCAGAATTTCTCGCTGGACTCCCAGGACATACTAGTTGAGTCAATCTGACTTTGCACTTTCTGTCTCCCTTCTAGAATGGATCCTGTCCATGCAAATAATGTTATTATTAAATTATTAGGCGAGCAACCCTGTTACACATAGGAGCGGTCCACCTCCTGTGGCCCACTGCATATACCTACCAGGGCCCTGCATCACTGGCAGAGCTCTCTTGAGGCCAAGCATTGAGGAAATGGAGTCTCAGAATTCCATGGTAAGTGGTTACCCATGGAATCTCTTGCCACTACCAGCCCTTCATTTCTGAATAGGTTATTTTTTAGATGTATGCCCTATATTTCCATCAAACACATACAGCCCTAATTTGTTTTCATGTATATATACATCCAACAGGGTCTTTCAGTTACACCTTCACGAAGGATGCCTCAACACCTACACTGTTGAAACGAGACCAGACTTGGGGATTGTCCAGTGCTCCACCCTTCTGACTAGCTTTGCAATTATTGGACATTATTTCTTTCCTGTCACCCCCTGTTGTGTAGGCAGACCCTTATGGTGTTCACATCCAATACTCCCAGACCAATTTTCAACTATAATGAACGAAGGAAGTGCATTGTCTAAAAACCGAAGTTTTTTCAGCTCCTATCAATCTGACTACAAGAATGATAAAAGTATAGATGTGATTGATTATCGCCACCATACTTTGCTGTCCCTATTTGGCAGCACCCACTGACTCAATTTCAATAATACAAGCACATTTTCTATTTGTCTTTTGATGTGTTCAGAGGTTACTTGAAACTTCTTTTTACTTTAAGTATTCTTATTTGCCTCTCTCCATTCTCTGCTTCCTCTATTATTAGATCTGGTTTTGCACACTATTACCACACATTACTATTGCACACTATCTTCACCTAGTATAATCTACTATTACACCGCTTCACCTCTTTCAAGACTATTATGTATTCCTATACTATAGTGTCACGCTTACCATACTAGGTACTTGTACTGGTTTGGAGTTTTACACTTTTTCTGTGTTCATCAAAGGGTAATAATCGTGCTGTTTGCTTTATGTTGAAATGTCAGTAAATCAAACTTTATGCTTTATGAATACATGTGAGTGTTATGTATGATTTTTTTGGATGCAGTTATTATTCTCTGATGTAATCATTGTTCTATCAGTGGTTGATGCAAGAACTTTTAAATCAACAACCTAACAGATATCAACCTCTGGCAGCAGTCTTTTCCTTATGTTTGATGCCAGTGACATTGGTGCTCTGTTTTCCCAGATAAGAAATAATAAGGAGGAGGATATTATTGCCCATTCTTCAAGAGGTTTGAGAGGTGCAGAAAAAGAATTATTTGCTCCTTGAGAAAGAAGCATTAGCGTGTCATTGGGCTATTGCAAGGTTCAGAAACTAACTACTTGTGGGCTACTGATTTCATTATTAGAACAGATCTATATATAGCTATATTTGACAGCAAGTGTTTGAACAAGGTGTCGGGGCACGTAGCCAGTTGGGTTACAAGGTTACAAAGCCACAGGTTTGAGATGCAGGTCATACCAGGGAAAGAAAACATTCTAGCAGATTTTTTGTCAAGGTTGGGCAGAGGCAATTAAATGATTGAAGAAGACGTGGTAGGAGAAATGATTTTTGTCATTCATGAAGGGATTGTGAGCAAGGAGGAGTGAATGTAAGCGATGAATAAGGATGTGATACTTAGGCAGGTGAGAACATATATAGAATCATCTGTATGGCCCAGAAGGATGGTGTTACAACAAGTTGAGAAGGCATAATGAGAGGTGCGTGAAGAATTATGTCTGGTTGACGGCATCATATTCAGGTGGGAATGTGCTGTCATTCTTGAGGATATTAGAGATAAGGTTGTTGACCTGGCCCAAATTGGACATGTGGGTGTGACTAGGACAAAAGGAATTTTGAGGAGTCATTACTGGTGGCCTGGTTTTGATAGAGATGTTGAACAAAGATTGTTCAATTGTATTCAATGTATCAAAGCGAGCAAAGGTGTAGAAGCAAAGAGTCACCTATTGTGGAGTTTTGTGTTCCTGGAAAGGTGTGGGATGAAGTTGCCATGGACATAATGGAACCTGTGAAATTAGATTATGGGCGAGGAAAATAGGTGTTGTTACTAGTGGATTTGAAGTGTGGTGGAGTTCATTCAAGAAATGTTTGCAAGGGAATGTATGCCGGAGAACATAGTTATGGACAATGGTATGCAGTTCACGAGAGGTTGTTTTGTGTAGTACTTGAAAGAGTGTGATGTGAAGCACAAAGAGTCAGCATTGTATCATCCAGAGGGTAATGAGATGGCGGAAAGGATGAATAGATGTGTAATGGATGCCATTTGCATGGCTGCTGCATGCGGCATGGGCAAAAAGATGGCCTTCCAGGAGAGATCATATGCTTTGCCCATGTCTCCAAACTCCGTAACCGGTGTGTGCCCATTTGAACTCATGAGAGAGCGCAAGGTGTACACTAAGATGAGCCCGCCCTGGCTGGGAAGAGAGAGGGATTCAGTTTGTGTGATGGACGAATTGAGGAGGAGTTTAAAGAAAAAGAAAGAGAAGTGGGTGATAAGAAAAAATGTGAGACAGGGAAGGAAGGAATTGAGAGTGGAGTGTGGGGATTGGGTGAGAATAAAAAAAGGAGTGGTCAAGAAGAAGGGAGCATTATTATACTCTGATCATGTCCGTGTGGTGGCTGTGCTCCAGGGTGCAGTGCATGTAAGTGGTGGACAAGTGTGGAATAAGGGAAGGTTTGCACTGGTGAGAAGAAGATGTGTTGGGTAAACAAATGGATATGGGTTATGATGTTTCTTACTAATTATGGAGTGCACTGTGGGTAACACTCCATGCAGAATGTTATCTTCAGAATGTATCATATATTTTAGTATTCCAAGCACAGCAGTTCTTGAAGAGCAGCTGAGGGAACAGGTGTGCTGGGGGTCTGTTCCCGATTATCTTAAATAAACATTACATATAAACCTACCCATTTGTTTGTAGTTTACATCATAACAATAACATCCAATCTGTCTTTTCACACTGGAGTGAAAATATCAGAAGGGTTCCAGTAGCTCACAAGGAACTGCAACTCCTGATGTTTTCCCCACATTCCACAATGTCAATGCTTTTCTGAAGTTATATTTGGGGATCCTCGCACAGTTAAGCTAAGATCCAGAGCAATGGAAAAAATTCAGAGATTCAAACAAGTAATTCAATGGGAAACAGTGAGCTATTTCTTTCTGAGAGTCCCTAAAACTGAGATCCTGGTCCTTGCAGCACCACTTTGACCACAATAGCATATCATTTGTCTCAAGGACATCTGACACACACATACAGAGAAAGCTAGCAAACTTGGAATCATAGTTAAAAAGGATCTCCTCTTTTCACGACAGATTTTGAATGTTCTAAAGGGCAACCACTTTCAACCCATGATGCTGAGAAGACTACTGTTATTTGTAAAAGGAGGGTGCTCTATTTCTGAATATTGGCATATGCTTTCCATGAGAGTGTATCAGCAAAAACAATTTCATATCTTTAAAGTTTTCAAAATCACGCTCTCGTTGATTGACTGAAGAATTTGCGCCACACCACCCCCACTTTGAAAGTGCTTAGCTACTTCCCAGTGGACCCAGGAATAAAATGCAACCCACAATGCATCGCTTACAAAGTATTTGAGTGAAAGGGGCACTTTCTGTAAACAAGGTACTTTTGTGCTTTGCTCATGGCTAGAACGTCTTATTAGACAAAATCAAAATTACTCAACCAAACAAGGTTCAACCAGAGGTAGCACATAGAGAGGAAATACCATCAATGTACAAGTTCAAAGCCTCTGAAGTACTACTAATGCTTACATGAGAGTAGGGAACTGCTCAATTATTAGGTTTGTTACAAACTCAAGCAACGACTTTTAGCCTTAAACAATAGAATGCTTAATGGTCATTTACATGAAAAACTGCAATATGTCTTTGATTTAGATAATTGCATACTCGCTATGCTTTGTGAAGAATATCTTCAATAACTCTTATTCTTAGATAATGGCACACTTAGATTGCTTTGCAGAAAACCACTTGAGCACTATAAGACTTCGACTTCTTGGTGTCAACTTTAATGACTCTTAGACCTAGCCACTTGCTTCATATGGACACGTTTAATCACTTTGTGGGTTCTGTCATAAATTAATTAAATGTCTCTCTGGCCTACACAACTGCACACTGCGTGGTTTTCAATTCACACTCATAAGTTCCTTGTTACACAATATTTCATTGGCTTGTCCTGACTTGTTACCAGTATTTGTAATGCTTGCATTTTCTTTATATTGAAGACTTCAGGTTACAGGCTGCCTCACTGTTTCCATTATTTATAAATATTCTGGAACTTGGCTTGGATGTCATCAGGTGTGGAATCCTATTTCTATAGGCTCTTGAACTTCAGGTTCTATGATGGAATCCTCTTTCTCTCACTCACAGTAATTCATGACCAGCTTTTCACCAGTTGGTTGGTATTAAACATCTCTTTGTAAATAGCCCTGCACTACAGTTTTCCTAACACATCAAACTGATTTTCTGACATGTATTGTTCTATTTAGGCCCCCACAGGGCTGTGTTTTTTCTCTTTGTGTTTCCCTATTTGTGTTTCTTGGGCCAGCTTTCCTTCTCTTGTGATTCTGGTGATGAATCTTATGGAGTCATCACTAATCCCCAGCCTAAAATCTACTCTCATGTGGCCAGGGGACGGCAGCCGCTACCGGATCCAGATCCTGGGGGTGGTATTATAATGGAGGATCACATAGGAGGAGATGGCTGTTGGGGAGGTGCAGTGATTTCATTAGGAGAGCTGCAACATGCTACTCTTTCCTGTGAGGAAGACCCCATCATTTCAAAATCCCTGATGCCCTATAGTCACTATACATATCCCTCCAACTGTAAAATCGCCAAATCCCTTCTTGTCAAATACCCTAGAAAGGATTTATGTCATACCTCACAAGTACCTAAAACACAAGTCACGTCTCCCATTCATGATGATATTGTATTAGGCAAGAATCACAAACAAAACCTCCTTAAAACCTCTGTTAATCCTATGACTCCAACTCCCATAGTGCATCAGGTACTGAGATGAAGAAGAGGGACCAGCAGTTAATGAGGATTAAGAAAAGCCCTAAACACAACATGCAGACTGTTAGGCAAAGTTTGTATGCAGTACCCTTTGGGACCACTACGCACAACTAGGACTACTGGTGTAAGCAAAACCAACCTTTGGTATAAGTCTGTACTACACAGTTTTGTGGTAGCGTTGCTGAGTAGCCAGGCTTATCTCAAGAGGGGAATTTGAGCTGCAAGGGTGTTACACAGAGATCTACAATCACAAGTATTCAAGTAGACTTTTACACTCAAGGTTTCTTGATAAATCACTTATTAATTTATTTCACAGTCAGTAATAAAACATTCACTAGAAGGAGGCAATTTATATCGCACAAAAATATACTTCAGTACTTCACACTGTCAGGTTCTGAGGCATTTAAACTACTTTGAAGGAGGAGCACAATGGCATTCAGAGCATTTGAAGTAGGAGCAAAAAGGCATAGGCTAATAAAAAGAAGATTACAGTTGCTCTTAGACAGTGCAAATAGTTTGAGTTCGCCAGAGGAGTCAATTCAATGCAATGGGTTAGGCCAAAGTCAATGGACTAATGTCTTGTATAGGAAAGGCAGTTCTGGTAGTTAAATGGAAAAGTCTTTGCAAAAGTTCTCAGAAGTAGTTTGAAAAAGAAAGATTTGTAAGTTGGGTCACAAGCTGCTAGGCCTGCAAGTTGCCAAAGTTTCAGGCACTTTCGCAGTGGGAGGTAAGTTCTCTCGATCGGGTTTTCACAGTACATTACAAAGAAGAAAAAGATGCAGCTGAAGACTTCTGTTCCTGGCAGTTCCTGCAGATCTCGCTGTTCATAAGCCTTGGTCGTGGGGACAAGAGGGAGGACGTTGGGGGACTCCTGCACTGCACTGGGACTGGGCAAAAAGCTGGCAAAGACAAATCTTCAATTCTGGTAGCTGTAGACAAGCACACAAACTGGTGTCCCTCTCCCTGGTTATTCGGTTTCCTGCAGCACTCTGAGGAACATACAACCAGCTCCGAGAATGGTATCCAGTTGGCTTACGGGTCGAGTTGATTGGTCCAACCAACACAAAGGGAGAAGTCGTCCTTGAAGAGCTTCTCTGTTGAGATGAACTTGGTGATTCTGACCTGCAGCAGGGCTTCACCGGGCAAACCAACGGTCGAGGAGTTGCAGCAGCCGTCCTCTTCCAGCTCGTCTTCGGTTCTTTTGTTCCAGTGGTCGACTCTGCCTTCCAAGCCAAGAGACGCGCCTTTTATCCAGTTTCCTCCCATTCATTCCAACCTAGCTGCCGTTCACCCAGCGGGGTGGCTGTCCCTGCTGGACAGTCAGCTAGCCAATCACACCAGAGTGCATTTGGGTCTCATAGGAGACTAAGCACAGGGAGTTTCGGGTACCTCCCTCACTTCCTGCCCACTCCAGACACTCGGGCGCCAGTGGCGGTCTTCAGTCCTAAATCCGCAAAAGTCATAGGAACAAAAGGTCCAAACCTGGTTTGGCGCACAGAGAAAAACTCTAGAAGGACCTTTACAAAAAGAAATGGTGAAAAAAGAAGACTGGGACCTGTTTAAACAAAGGGGGCTCAGACGCCATCTTGAAAAACATGGCTCCCGTGATTAAAACCTACTGGTGTTCGCTGTCATGAAAAAACATGGTAGTTTGTTGTAAAACCACTGCTGCCACCAGCCATTTCGAGAGGAAAGGGTCGCATTTGACTGCTACATGAGTTTCTAGACATAGGAGATACTAAGTAACCCCAACAGCACTCTATTGTAAGATAGGGTGTGCTGGGTCTAGGAATTTGAAAAGACTAGTAAAGCCAATTTCACTTCACTTTCTCTGGGAAACAGTAGTTTATCCCAGAGAAGGCATTTAAACCTTGAGACAGCCTAAAAGGCTTCCCCTGTCTCACTGCACTGAGGGTGCTGTGTGACACACATGAAAAGATGATGCCTATTGAGTTGTCTAAAACTCCATAATCAAAGAACACAAACAAATTCAAAATGCATGAGAGATTGGGAAAAAAGGCTCACACTTTCTCCAGGTAAAAAAATCAAGTCCTCAAAATCCAGCAAAGTTGCTGGGGGTCTCTAAGGTGAAGGGAATTAGCACATTTATGATAATTCTCCCTAACACAGACTAGTTGTTGTAGGATGAATCAGCTGCGCAGCACATTCAAAGATGATTTCCACCAGGGGTGAGAAGTTGTGTATGGAGTTAAAGAGAGAAGGAGCAGTACGGGCGGAGCAAAGGGCAGAGCAGCAGGAAAAGACAGAAGTGCTGGAGCAGACTGCGCCAGAGCAGGCAGATTCTCCTCTGCTGCCATTCATCAGCCTTTGGCACCGGCGTGGCGAGAGACCCAGAGGAGCATCGCAGACTCCAGGGAGAAGCCGTGAGGATACCGGCAGCAGCAGAGAAGCTATACCAGGCGCAATGAAGGTGGTGTATTAAAGGTGCTAATTCAGCGCCAAATGGGGATGTGCACATATCAGCTTTGAGAGTAAGCAAGAGGGGATGGGGCACTTCCTGGGGGGGGGGTAAGAGAACACAGGTACACCAACGAGCTGCAGTCACACCATGAACGAAAGGCTCACTTGGAAATGGGGAGGTAGGGATGCACTGTGCATGCCACCGGCCCAGGGAACTTTCGTATAGTATTACGAGAAAGGGAAAAATCCCAGGAAAACACATTTAGCAGGGATGCCCGAGGGTAGGCCTTGCCTGGAAAAACCTGCTCTGAATCCTTGATCAACACGGTGTGTCACACCATACCCTTAAAGCAAATACAGGGTTCGGTGTATCACAATGAGAAACAGGAAATTGTGATGGTACAATGTACAATGAAGGACTGATGGGTTCAAAGAGAGGGTGGTAAGGAAAATAGATACTGAGTGCGGTAGAATATGGGATGCTAATATACATGCCTTAACATGGACAGATAAAAACATTGCCCAGTCTACATAAAACTGCTCAGACTGTATTCTTTGTGCTTCAGAGCAAATGGGATAGTGGCACTGGGATGAGCACTGGCTGCGGGAGGATGATGAGTATTGCTGCATTACAGAAAGGGACAGCAGAAGTGATGGTGAGTCTGTGGCACAAGAGTGTTCGCCCAGCTTCCACCAGATTGGGGTGGAGTATGTGCACTGGTGACCCTCCACAGCCATGCATTGATGGTGTCCTGTGAAGATTTGATGCCATTTCATTAGCTATCCACCCAGCAATGGAAGAATAAAGCAAAAGGGCCAAACGATGCACAAGGAGAACAACCAAAGATAACAAGGAGTAAGAAAACCAGCAACTACATCTCAGCAGACTCCACGCAGAGCTTGAATGCTATCCCACCGCATTTAAGGTTATTCAGCAAAGCACCCGTATTTTTCAGTTTACTCTTGCTTACTAGGGGGCCAGCAGTGGTGAATGCAAAATGGATTCGAATAGCACATTATGAGCTGCTCCAATTGGCTAATGCAACAGAAAAAATGACTAAATGCAGTGCAAAAAGAGCTCAGAGCTTTGCATCTGATGGCCCTACAGAACCGTCACATATTGTACGTTTAGACTGCTATGGTAGGCAGCGTGTGCTACAAGATCGGGAGCACATGTTTCACAGAATTACCCGCTAACTATGCAGCCAATGGGACACTTACGGAAGCTGTTGAGGAGATATGAACAGTGCATGACAAAATGATAAAGGAGACACAGGATATCATATAAAACACCTGGCTCGATTTGTTGTTTGCTTGGGTCCCGGATTGGCTGGCAGCAATGTTCAAAATAAACGTCATTTGCTTGTCGTCATTTGCATCGATCGGTGGGTGATCGGCCGGTGCAACTGCCACCAGAGAAAAGCCTGTTACATAATATTAGCAAATAAAATAGAGCTTCAAAAAAACATTAGGTGAGGATCCTCCAAGCATGAATGAGAGTGAGGATGATGTAGAGTTAATATTTGCAGCACCCACACAAGATTTAGAGAACTACAAATCAATTTGGGCCAGTGTTGGTTAGGGCTTCGTATAGATCTGCGGGTTCTCAACAGGAGTGTCAATCTACATAGATTCCAGTTGACTAAACTTAATGAGTTATTTATTTTATTTGACTTATATTTATTTGAAATCGGTTATACAACTTTTACAAAATACAATTTGGCTAAAACATGAAGAATATGAATCACAGTCAATGGCAACATTTAAATTCATCTATAACATTATACCAAATATTAAACGTTAAATATAGGACATTCACATAATTGGCTTAGCATTTAAAATGATACATTTCAGAGCCTTGTATAAAACACAAGGAATAAATGCATGATACAAAACATTTAAAACAATAAATAATATTAAAAGCTAGTCCATAGTCTAGATAATTAAAACACCTTTGAATTCATTGTCCAATTATTCAATAAAAAGGGGTCATTACGCTCACTATGTATTATCATTTTTCAGGAGCTTTTTACATATGATTTCCCATAGCCTGAATAGAGCAAGATGCATAGCCACATTATCCGTATTCAAGCAATAAGGCCAAAATGCATCTGTTTGAATAGCCTCATAACAATGCACACGATTGCCAAATGTGGTCATAATCTCTGGGTCCAGCCCCGCACATTCTGTAAATAAATGTTGGGCCATCTCCAATTGCACACTACTCTGTCTCTGTCTTCATCTCTTCCCCCTTTCTCTCAGCCCTCACCCACACTAGCACCTCCCATCTCTCTCCTTCTCTCCCCACTGGCCAAACTCTTTGCTCTCCATCTCTCTCTGCTCAACAGTAGTGCATTCTTCACTCTGTCTCTCCTCTCGCTCTTGCCCTCTTTCATCCTTCACATCAGCTCCCCCACTTGTACTTCCACTCCCCAGAAATTGTACTCCTCCCTTGGTGTCCCCCCGACATCCAAGTGTACCCCAAAGGCCACCAGGAAACCTGATGGTGGGTGTGTCCGACTTGTATGCCTGCAATTGATCCACCTTGTGCCTGCATCCCAGTACAGACTAGCCCCTGTGTCCAGAGTGCATAACGTGCACTGGTGGCAATTTATTTGCTTCACTGCCAGTGATTACTCTGTTCATTAGTTCTGATTTTGTTGTATTCATTGGTGCTCACGCTCTTTGAGGTGACCTTCCGATTGTTGACACTGGGAGGACCATAGCGGCAGGTTACCTTGTTCCATACAGGACATCTCAAGGCAGTCCTGTTTGTTAACTTTCATGTACTGCATGTCTTTGCGAGCTGAGAATGTGATATCTGGTAACATGCTGTGGGTGTGAGCCAGGTGTGTACTTTGTGCAGGTAGGTTCAAGGCATTCACAGGGGCACAGGGTGTGGTGCCATTGGTTGCAGGGATGCTGTCACTGTGTGGGATGTTTTCCAGTACATTGGCCTGAGGTGAGCAGATCCAGCTACATGGGTGCAGAGAGATACATGGAGATGTGAGGCTGGCGAGTCATTGCTTGCAGTTGTTGCATGGCATTCAGGGGGAAAATGGTGGTGGTGTTGTAGGTGGGGATGTCATCATGTTGTGGGGTGTTTACAGTGCATTGGGCTGAGGTGAGCAGATCCAGCAGCATAGGTGGGGAAGGAGACATGGAGATGGGATGCTGGCGAGTCATTGCTTGCAGCTGTTGCATGGCAAACAGGGGGCACACAGTGGTGGTGTTGTGGGCGGGGATGCTCTCACTATGTGTTTTTTTCAGTGCATTGGCATGAGGTGAGCAGGTCCAGCTGCATGGGTGCAGAGGGAGACATGGAGATGGGAGGCTGGCAAGTCATTGCTTGCAGCTGTTGCATGGCACACAGGGGGATACAGGGTGCTGTGTCATTGGGTGCTTGGGTTACCTGCTCTGACATTGTGTTTTGCTTTTTTCTGAGGCTTTCTGCAAGGGGAGATGGTTGCTGCTATGCAATGACACAGGGCTGTGGTATGCCTGCACGCCACACCTCGGTAGTGTGGGCTAGTTTGGATGCCTATGGAGGGGAGCATTGATACATGACTGGGTAAAGTTGGAGCAGACTCCCAAGGGAAAAGATCTGAGGTGAGATGGGCATCTTTTTTTAACTGAACTTGCAATTTTTTCAGTCTGTTTAATATTTTGTGTAGATATGTATTATGAGCTGGAAGGGAATGGGAATGGGAAAGCCACTCCACGTGTATATTGGTGTGGGAGTACACATAGGGCTGTCACGGCCATCCCCACAAGTGTTAGTTACTGCTTACATTATATGCTGTGACTTTTTATGTGTGTTCTCCTGTGTGCTGTTGGGTGCCCGAGTGCACAATTGTTGGTGCTGAGCATGTGAGAGTGGTAGGCAATGTCATTGATTGTGTTGTGTGCTTTTGTGTGTGTAACAAGGATGCTGTATTTTCCACTTGTTATGACTGTGTCAGTGGTTTCTGCAGTTGATATTATGGTTATGGACCCACACACACAGTTTGCCTCTCCCAGACACACATTCTCAGGGTGTTGTTATGGGCAAGGTGGATTAGCCCTGATTCATCATTAAAGGGCACCAGCAATGTGGCTTCACTGTGTGTTCTTCACAGGGGCTGGTATTCATGTGAAGTAAGTTTGCACAAGCTGATTGTGTGCATCCTGTCCCTGTGCAGTTTGGCCTACCACGGAGATGGGTTGTGCCTTTGACTGAGGGCAATGTCCCTCCTGCATCTCTATTGGTATGCCACACCATGTGGCAACATTGTGCAGAACACAAGATACCATACAACTGGTGGGGCATATAGCAATAACCTGCCAGAGTAGTAAAGGGAGCGGAAATGTGACTTGAGAATTCCAAATGGGCCCTCCACTATGCCCATAGCGGCTATGTGTGCTGTGTTGTACCTTACCTCAGCTGGTGTGGCAGGATTCCTGAATGGCAAAAGCAGGAATGTTTACAGTGTTAGGCACTGTGTCCTGCAAATGTGTAAATAGTTGTTGTTAGCATTGATTGTCATGGTCTGTCATGGTCTGTTATTCTGGGTGTCACATGACTGCGTGCATGTGGGTGATAGATGATACTCACTGATGAGCCAGGTGTTGCCAAAGGTTCCTAAATCTAGGGCCCGGTTTAGTGGTGACCAGCAGAAAATGAAGCTGTCATGTGCTTCCGGGGATATTTGCATTGACATGCACGATGACTCCCTTTGCATCGCAGATGACCTGTAAATTGATTGAATGCCAATGCTTCTTGTTGCGGTACATGTGCTTGGTCGCTCGGGGGAACTGTAGCTCAACATGCATGCAATCAATGGCTCCAAGTATCCATGGGAAATGTACCATTGCAGACAACTCCTGGCACACTCTCTGTGTTGCCTGCAATGTGTGAGGCATGTACGCAAACGTGATGTAATGCAGCACAATACCTGGTGTAGCCACTGGGAGTGTTTGGGCTGTGATTTTCCCCCAACAATGGCAGAGCTGTGCTAGAAAGAGCCCATGGCCAAAACATTTAGGCTGTCAGCACCTTCTCCACGGTTGTAAGTGCATGGGAGCAGTTGGTGGGTGATGCAAGGTCTTCCTCCCACTCCCTGTCCAGGTCTGGGATGACATGGGGAAGGAATCTGTCCCTTATATACAGCTTGTCATCCCGCAAACCAAAGAGCATTGTGCATGGGCGGAAAATCCTGTCCCTCACCATGCTCCTCCTCCTCCTTCTTCCATGGACGTGTACAATCACTGCCACTACAGCTGGTTTAATCCTGCTAGTGCAACTTTTGAATGGTGTGCATTGTGTGCTTGTATACGTTTCCTTTGCACTTTTTACATTGCATTGCATATCATGTGGTGGTAAGATCACAAGGTTTGTGTGTGCTTTTTCGCAATGTGAAGTTGCACTTTGTAATCCATGAACTGGGTTAGGTTTTAGCTTGACTGGGTGTGTCGCTTATTTACATGGCACCTCCATCAACATGACCACATTATTTATTTTTTGTTTTTCCTCATTTTGTGCAGAGAATGGGGAATATGCATGTTTGCCCTTTATTTATTTCTTTGAGCTGGCTCTTTCTTCACTTTGCACAGTGTCAGTGGCAGCTGGTGAATTTATGAACTGGAGGGCTGTACATAAATGTCCCAGATATGCCACAGTGACCCAGCTTAGCAAGGGTGCCTGCACTAATTAAGGTAGGGATGGGGAAAGGGGGGTTCCCCCAGAATGTTTTTTAAATAATGGGTTAAAATGGGGCATTTTAGAGCACACCTTTTAGAACACAATTGGTAAAAATCCAAACAGTTTGCAATTGGTGTTGTAGGGTAACTCATGAAAAAATCCAATAGATGCAAGCTCCCAACTGTGCACAGGAGCATTTCTTCAACACATTTTCATGATGCATTTTTGCACAATATGTGCCAGTATAAAACATTTTGACACTGGCTGTGCACATACATGTGCACATACTTTTCCATGCTGACTGCACCATTATACACTAGTATTCCCATATAAGAGCATACTCATGTTTGCTTTGCGCATAATGCCATTAATGATACTATAAGAAAACATCTCCACGTTTGTTTGCCAATATATGGTAGTATCCTCACGTAAGAACATACTCCATTTTACCATTAGAAATGCATGCCAAAGTATGAAAACATGTCCAAACTAACTGTACTAAAATGCCAGTCAAGCTACATAACACTTTTTGTGTTTGCTTTAACAAAGATACCAATACAAAATGTCATTCTGCAATAAGAAATGGCTAGACTGGTTGCATAAAAGTAATGGTCTTGCTTCATAATAACACGTATGCTTGCTTTACCTAAGATGCCCAATACAAAATGTGATACCACAATAAGAAATTAGTAGACTAGCTGCAGTTAAATGCCAGTCTAGCTACCCAATAACACTTACGCTTGTTTTACCAAATATGTCTAATACAAAATGTCATGCCACAGTAAGAATAATACCACTAATCCTGCTTGCTTTATCATAGATGCCCAATACAAAATGGCATGCATCAGTAAGAAATGGCTAGACTGGTTGCATAAAAAATGCCATTTAATAACATTTATCATGCTTCTTTTATCAAAGATGCCCAATACGAAATGTCATACTACAATAAGAAATGACTAGACTGACTGAAATAAAGTGCCAATCTAGCTACATAGTAACACTTATCATGATTGCTTTTATCAAGATGCCCAATACAAAATGTCATGCCACAGAAAGAATAATACCACTGATCATTCTTGGATTATCAAAGCTGCCTAATATAAAATGTCATTCCACAATAAGGAATGGCTAAACTGACTGCATTAAAATGCAAGTCTAGCTACATAATAACACTTATCATGCTTGCTTTATCAACCATGCCCAGTAAAGAATGCCATCCCTGCTCCATAGTTGGACAGCGCCATGCACTCAGACATAATTACATTAATGATGAATGTGATTATGTGGGATTGCGAGGCACTGGGGGGCCAAGGGGCAGATGTGTGTCAGGAGCTTGGGTCCCAGTGTACAACTATGGCATCTTCTATTGGAAATAGATGCCAAGGAGAAAAATGCCATGTCTGCCCCCTGAGGGCCGGAACACCTCACAGGCACACGCTAATTGTGAGCATGTGAGATGCTGGCGGGCTCAGTCATCGTATTCTTTACTGGGCATCTATCAGATGCCCATTAATAAATGGCATTCCTTTCCCCATTACACTCAAGAGCCTCTTACGTACAGATTATCAATGTTCTGTACATGTGAGGCACTGGAGGGCTTAGGGTTCAGGCTTACATTACATGTGAGGCACGAGGATTCCCGGTGGACTGGGCTGGCATGCTTTACTGGGCATACCAGTAAAGAAATGCCATGCCTGACCCCTGGACACCAGTGCCTCACACACACACAATTAATGTAATTGTGTGTAAGCGAGGTGCTGGGGGCACTGGGGTCAGGCATGTCTTTTGTACTGTACATCTATCAGAGATGCCCAGTAAAAACAAAACATCACACTCCTGTCCCCTGCGTCCCGAGCTCCTCACACACAGACACAATCAATGTTAGTATTTGTGTATGCCAGGCACTGAGGGTTCTGGGGGTGGGGATGCTAGTTTTTACTAGGCATCTATCATCGATGTCCAGTAAGAAAATACCATTTTTTCCCCTGGGAGCCACAGCACATAACACAGACACACACACACATATGTGTATGCAAGGTGCTGGGTGCCCAGTGGGCAGATATGGTATTTTTGACTACCCATCTATGATAGATGTCCAGTAATAAATGCCATCCCTGTCCACTGGGCCCCACAGCACCAAACGAACACAAACACACGCACACACACTTAGACAACATACACACAGCAAGCACTTGTTGTCTCATTCACACGAGAACCCATCATGCACTCACTCATAACACAAGCATACACGCACCCATACATATATTTAAATAAATAAATGAACATACAAATGTACACATTTTGACAACATACACACTGCAAGCACTTTCTTTCTCATTCACACATGCACACATCATGCACTCACTCATAATACAAGCATAAACACATCCATACATACATTTAAATGATTAATAAATGAACATACAAACACACACAATTTACACAACATGCACAGCAACCACACTCTCATTCACACCGGCATCCATCATCATACATTCATTCACCTAATAACACATGCATGCATGCATCCATAAATATAATTTAAAAAAAACATCAACATATACAAACGTACCTTCTGCCCTGGGTCTTTCCCGTCCAGCGCTCAGGTCCCTGCTAGGATGAACAGGAATCTGGAAGCTTCCTGGTTTCTGCACATGCGTGCAGGGGCCTGAGCGTGGTTGACAAGATGCCCCATTCCAGCCTGCTCTGCCTAAATGTGCAGGAAGCACAGGAGCTCCGTCTTGGACATACAGACATGCAGTTCCCCGAGACTTGCATCGCTCATTGATATTGCACGGCTGGGGAACTGTAACTGTCAAAATGACAGTTAAGAGAGCTCCCTCAGCTGAAAAAAACAGCTTAGGGAGTGCTCGTATCACACTGGGCTGGCTCCTCCATAATGGGTTAGAGGGGGCCAAGACCGGTGGGTCAACACCCCCTCTCCCATTATGGATGAGTCGCCCCTGCACAGTGTGTCGCGCAAAGCATGTAGCACAACACAAAGTCAGTGAGAACCAGTGCAAAGTCACGCAAAGTCCAATCCATAATTCAGCAAGATGAGATTTGCATGCAGCAAAGTCCACTTTTCCTGTGCAAAGTGCCTTTGTGGCGTGCAGAACTTTCTATGAATTAAGCCCTAAGGATAGCTCTGCTCACAGGGTATCTTGTAGAATACGCTGTCTTTCAAAATAACTGAATTTGCATGTATGTAATGAGCATGACTTCTGAGATGTCTGAGAAATACTGTTTGTTCAGGCTAATAGAGCGCATATGTATGTTAGTCCACTTAGGAGCACATAAAATACATGAGGCAGCATGAGAACTCAGAACAAAATGGCAGAAGTTTCTTGATTCATGCTAATGGAATGTAGAGTTGAGACATTTCGATAAAAGGCCTTTTATTTTCTCTTTCCTTGGTTAGTCGGGTGACATATGTTTAGAATGCTTTCAAGAATGTTTACAAGCTAATTTATCTTACTAGACTGCACATTTATGTGTTGTTTTGATTAATAGAGGTTCATGAATTATCTTCTCTGAATAAACTACATTTATCTTGAAATAAAGTTTTAAGGTTCAGTTGTATAGGTTCAGAGGAGAGCGGTTGGATTAATTCCCTTTCTCATATAGAAGTGAGGACAGTTTAGAATATCTGATTTGACTCATTCTTCTTAAAATATTGGTGAAATATATTAACATTCCTCTTGCAATACTGATGATATAAAGGATAGACAACATTACACACAGGACAAAGTTACTCCCTAAACTTATAGTTTGCATCACAAACAGTGATTTCTCCCTGATGGCCAAGCTCAACATTGGTATATATCACCAACTAATATTATTAGCTTGAGTAAACAAATAGAACTGCGATCTGTAAGGATATTTGGCGTGTTACAGCACAGAGTACAGCACTACTGCACAGGTAGAAATTTTTTTGCAGCACCACCACAAGGGTGCGGTGCATTGCTATATGTGTTACCAGATTAACAAGGAAAGACAGGCTATTCAGTCAAAAACGATTTTAACATATAAGATGCAAATCTATTTTTACAGTTAAAAGCACACGTGCACATTCAAAAATGCACACTATTTTTCACCTGAAATGCCTATGGTGCGAGAGACACATTTGAAAATAATAACTAACATTACTTATAACTAACCTGACTAATGAAACATAATCCACTAATAAAAATGTGTCTCCACTGCAGAATTAGGCGTATTCTGAAAGTGAACTTTTAAACGCACATCCATTTTTTTTTCTCCTCTCTGCTGCCCTGTGCACATAATTACAGGAAGCAAAAGAGCTCGAAAGAACAGGAAATCAGTTGGTTACAAAGTATTACTATAAAAATGAGCCATTGTGTAGAGAAGGAGGAGATGGCATGATTGATTCTGATTGGAGCAGCGTCATAGCAAGTATCATGCTAGAGGGAGTGATCAGAGTTTTGCTGGGGGGAGTTTGAGGAGAGAGAAGGGCAGTCAAGATTTGGCAGAGCTGGGAGAAGGACCTATTTTTTCCTGGTTGGAGCATTCCTATCTGCAAAAGCTGAGAATTCCAGGCAATGACCCCGGTTTGAGAAGGAAAGGCGATCCTTTTTACTGGGGTTAATCTTCAAGGGAGCCACATTCAGAAAGAGAACAGCTAAAGAAAACTCTGAACAGATAAGGTAATTACATAAGTGTGGGAGCTGAGTGTGTACGAGGCGAGAATGTTCAGTCAGAGTAGGAAAGGAGATTCCGGTGCCTTAATCACACGTTAATGTTGCAAATTGTGTTCTGTTCTCCGCCAGTTTTTTTCAGTGTATTACAGACAATGCTGTCAATGTGCTGTTTTATTTATTTCTGTAAAGAGTGAGATCGTGTTTAAATGCAACTTTTATAATACAGAAAAATATTTGAAAGCAGACGAGTGGTGTGTCTTATATTTACCAATACAGTGCTGATGGTGAGGGGAGATTTTTAAACAATGCAATTGTCATTTTAAGACAGATGTGTGCATGATCATATGCAGTATGGACAATTGAGAGTGATTGTTTGTAGCATAGCTCGTTGGAGGTACATGAGCCAACGGGAAGAGGGACTCTCTGAACATAGTTCCCTACCGTATATAAGGTAGTGGAAATTACCACAAAATTACCACATATAGCTCTCTGTCGTAAATAAGTCAGTGAGATCGCCCATGGTGGCACACTAACACTAACACTAACACTAACACTGAAAATGTGGTATTCCTAAAATGTAGGTCTGAGGTCTCTCTAGTGATTACACGAAAAATCTAAGCAAAGATAAGGGATTCTGGACATTGGGGCCACAAATAAAACAAGGGAATTATGCTCACCAAAATACCACCAACCACGCATACCAACCACGCATACCAAATATGCATGTCTGGGTGCTGAAATAATGCATGTCCACTGTATTATTGTTGTACATGGCCCAATCTGAATACGAGGAGTGATTATTGCTAAGTTATTTTTTGGCGGTAATAAAATACCGTCAGGCCCCAAATCTCCACAAAATACCCTACATATTTATGGTGCGTTGCAGGCCGGGAAAGTGATCATAGAGTACCTACTGGGCGTGGCAAGCGTGTCTCACACTGCCATTTGCACATTAAAGGGAACCCATTTTATAATTACAGTGTGCCACTAAAAACGAATTTCAGAATGTCACAAAGGGAAACCACATTCTCAGATCTAGTGCAATATTTAGAGGCAAAGTTGTTTGCACATGGGAATTGGTCGTCAAATAGCACGTTAGAATGGAGTAGCCGCATTCAGGGTGAGGTGCAGAAAGAAAAACTAGACAATATTTTTGCAGAAGGCAGCATAATTCAGATCTGCCTTACAAGATTATTGAATGCAGCCGATAAAAGTGCAGAGAAAGACTGTTTAATACGGCTATGCGGCAAAATATGGTTTATTTTAAACAAGTCCCTGCGAATGCAAGAGAATGATACTCAGCTAATTAACAGGTTAAAGACTGAATTAGAGGTGGCAAGTAAAAATCAGGAAATGTTGAGAGCAGAATTGGATGTATGCCAAAAAGACATGCAATTAAAATGCAGAGACTTTGATACTCAGTTATCCAAAAGCAAGAAACAATTTGAAGATAGTGAGCAAGAATTGGCACACTTAAAAGCCTTAGTGGATCACATTAGGCAGGATAAAGATGAGGTTGTTTCAGAAATGCAGATTTTACAAAAAGAACATTGTGAAAAAGAAGGTGATCTCCAGAGTGCAGAACAAGAAATGATTAAAATGATTCAAGAAAGAGACAAGAGAAATAAAGAGTTCAATGAATGCAAAATGCAAATGTGCGACATGCAGGAGGTGAATAATAAAATGAATGGTGAAAACAACTATTTGCAAGATGAAGCCAACAGACTCCTTAAAAAGTGTAAGGACTTAGAACAGCAAATGTGCATTCCCAGGTCCCAGGAGAGGTGGCAGGGTACCACATTCAATGGAGTGGAGGTGAATTCTAGCTCTGCCCAAAGAGCTAGTGCTCCAGTGACTGGGCCGGTGACTGAACTTGGTTGCAGCGCCCTTGGGGGATTTGATACTCCCATTGGGGGCAGCCACCAATCTCATACACCTGAAAACAGGATTGAATCACAAAATAATGCAATTCCATGCATTGCAACAAGTAGCCCCATAAAAATAATGAAATCCATTAAAGCCCTGATCAAACCATTTAAAAAGGGAGGTGAATGCTGCATTGAGGATCACTTAGAAGTGGTGCATGACATTTTTAAAGCACTCCAGATACCTAAGGAACAGTACAGACAATATTTTCATTTAACTTTAGATGCCCCGATGGCCAGCATCATAAGGGGATTAAATGAACAGCAGAATATGACATGGCTGGAGTTTGAAAAAGAAATTAGGCGTCATTTTTCTCCTTTTCAGTCATTGCAGGAGGCAAAGAAAGTCGCGTACACAATTACTGCTGGGCCTAATATATCACCTCGCCAATTTTTACAAGACTTAAAAAGAGCATTTTCTCGCTTTGATGTATCTTTTGACTCAAATTCCAATGAGTTTAAAACTGCATACTTCTATGGGCTACAGAAAGACATCATATCCCAATTGGTCCGTGAATTTGACCGTGACAAGTCCCTTGAATGGATTGTACATCAAAGCACAAAACTATATGAGGTACTCTATTGTCAGGGTAGAGAAAGTGATAAAATGAAAGATACTACACCTAAATCTAAAGAACCCTCAGCCACAGTAATGGAAATCAGGTCAGCCAAAATGTCCCTTGAGTCTGCTCAAAGCCAAGGTAAAAATAATGTGACACCTGAACAAAGGGGTAATCAACAAAGATCGCCATTTCCTGTACCAATGTTCCAATCACATGATCCTAGTAATAGTACATCAGCCCTAGGTATTTAGGGGACAGACCCCGGGTAGGATACCGGCCTGATATGGCAGGTATGAACAATAACCAGAGACAAAATCAAGATCAAAGAAATGATGGTCCCTACCAGTCATTGGGGACACAGAGCAGATTTGATCCCAGCACCAAGATATATGGTAATCAGGATAGGCCCCGATATGTGGATCGATTTACTGATAATGGAAATCAACATAGGGGCCAGTACCCACAATCTGAGAGACAGGACATGAGGCAAAACGTGAACTACAGTCCACGCCAGTACAATGATTCCCCACCAGGGGACTATAATCAAAGGATGGGTGCAACCCGCTCCCCTCCACAAATGAATCAAGAGTTCAGAAACCATCCCAACCGACATCAATCACCTGAGAGGTATCAGAATAGATCCAATCAGGGGGAAAACAACCAATATCGACCTAGGCCACAGAAAGAGGATCCTAGAGAGATGAAAAGGTTCCAGTGCCTTGAGGCCCAAGTGAAAATGTTAGCTGAGCAAATAGGAAAGCTCTATGCAGCGCAAAAACAACCTTCCAAAGAGGGGGCTGATGGCCATAGCAATGACCGGGGGGCTTCCGAAAAGTGACTAAGTACTTATGATAACTGCAGTGCAAAAATGACAGATTGCTCTGATATAATTTTGCATAACGACTCTGAGATGCCTAATGGATTAAATGTGAAAGTGCCAGTAAATGAACTTGTGACAGAAAGTGCAAATACTTCTAAAAAAGAGGTACGGTTTAACCTAGAGCTAAATAAAACAGTAAAGATTTGTACAAATGAAAAAGAAACATTAGGAATTCCAAAAGAACAAAGGGACAGATTTAAGAAAAATGATTCATGCATGGGGAATACCAGTGAACAGGGAGTAAGTGGGGATGCTATAGCTCCTTCCCTGGGCAAGCTAAACAATGACCAAACACAGACAGAAAAAGGAAATACTCACAAGGAGGGTACAAGTCAATCACCTGAAGAATTCTTTGAGCCACATATTTTTGAAGAGGCTGAAAGGGCTGGTATCACACTAAATGATCACAAATGCACAGAATTAAAAAATGACAAATTGCTGAATGATGTTGTTACACATGTTCAGTTGGAGGATTGTAATGTGGTCTCTGATGTTACCCAGATGGATGGGCGAACAGTGGCCACACTCCAAAAAACCTCTGATCATGGAGAAATGAATAAAAAATCTCGCGCTGAAATGGGTAAAAAGGAGGGAAAAATGTCTTTCCATTTACCAATGTGCTTAGCCAAAAGTGAAAAAGACCTGAGAAAGGTGAGTCCTGAAATCAGTAAGAATTCACATTTCTTATGTGTATTAGAGGAAGTTGAGGACAGATATTATGCACCCATCACTGTAGAAGAAAAATGCCACACCTTTGCTATGATTGACACTGGCGCACAGGCCACAATTATGTCCAAGGAGCTGGTAAAGAGTATCAATGAAGGGAGGCCTCCACAGAGTCAGATCACAGTGAAGGAAAATCAAGGCCCAGTGCATAACTTTAATGGGGAGGAGGTGCCCATCATAGGTGTAACTGAGGTTGACATAAAAATAGGAAAGCACAGAATGAAACAAGAGGTATTGATCACATCTATTTGTGAAATTCCATTTCTGATGGGGATAGATTGCCTGAAAAGATTGTCTCCTCTCATAGATGGGGTGAATGGAGTGCTGTGGTCCTTAACTAAAAAACCATTGAGGCCTAAGAAAATAAAATCACAAAACAGCAATATAAATGAATGTCACTCCGTTGCCAAAACAAATGATGCTGTGGAGGTATATCTCCAGAATAGCTGCATACCTAGTGTCACTGTCATATTAATGTGTCAAGACAAAATGCAGAGCGACAATGAAAAACTACCTGTACAAATATACTTGGACCCAAGGAAAGATTGGCAGACTGCCATAGATGAGCACACATTATGTTTTTATCTAAAAGAGAAAACGTGCAAACAGAATATTGCTCCTAAAACAGATTCAGAAAAACACATTACCACTCTGGCAGAAATACACATGGAAGATGAGCAACCATGGGTTCATGTTGGTATAAATGATTATTTTAAAACAATAAAAGCCACTTTAGCGCTTGAACATGAAAGGAGTTTCATTAATGAGAAATTGTTGCAAAAAATAATGGAAAGGGAAGAAATCCCGAGATTTAGGATTAAAAACCAATATGTTTCTGGCTTGGACAGTCCAGACTTTGAAAACCGAATTGCAGGCAGATGCATGCTTAAAATTAGCATTGGACAGAAAACAATTTATCATAATGTATGGATAGTGAGTGGAGCACAAAATGAATTTTACATGGGAAATGACATCATGCACAGAATGTGTATGGTGTTAGATTTCCTTAATCAAAAAATATGGTCACGCCTAGGTGGTCCGGCACCTGAATTTGAAGACAAAAGAAGGGCTTATCATTGTGCACAACTGGTTCCTTATGCAATCGAATTACAAATGAGGAAAAATACTATTATTCCTGCATTTACAAAACAGTTTGCAATAACACTGAAATGCAAAAATGGACAGCAGATGAAAGGCTCTGATGCATTTGTATGCCTGAATGAATCCATAAAACAGCAAGGCCTGGATTGTGAATACATTGCATTGGTAGACATTGGTGAGGGATCTGTAAAAATCATGGTAAATAATAAAGGTTGTCAGGATATTCATTTAGAGGAAAACTCCCCATTAGGAATGGCCATACAAAAATCACATTATACGGCAGATTTAAATAACATGGTGATTGGGAATATTCCTGAAAAATATGTAGATGCCAAGGGCGAGTTGCCAGAACACCTGGACTCTCAGCCCAAAGGAATATTTAAAATTAATTCTGTGTATCCTTATGATTCAAATGAGACAGTGTGCTGCCATCAAGAGGATTGCATAATATTTAATTTAAATGAAAATGAAACAGAAAATCAGCCCATTGAAGTGGAAGCTGATATGCCAAAATATTTAAAAGTGGCAGCTTTACAAAAGACACAGCCACACAGTTAGAAGAAAGCGCCGAGATTCCCTTACCAGAAGATTTTCCAGAATTTTCCAAAATGGTAGAAGAGCAGATCTCCTTAGCGGATGCATGTGAAAGCAATGAGGAGTTTAAGGATGTATTTGCAAAAGATGCTTATGATTGTGGTTTAACTGATTTACATGTGGCCACACTACCAGAAGGGTGTAGTAGAAACCCAGTGTTTGTACGCCAGTATAGACTACCGCTGGCATGTTTAGAATCATTGGCAGAGATTATTAAAAATTTGGAATCACGAGGAATCATCAGGCCCATTCATAGCACATCCAATACACCTATTTTAGGTGTATTGAAGCCAAATGGTCAATGGCGGCTGTGTGCAGACTTGAGAGAGTTAAATAAAAGAGTACCAATATCTAGATGGCCACTGCCATTCATTGATCAGGGCCTAGCTCAGGTACATGGTTCAAATGTATTTACCACATTAGATCTCACCTCTGGATATTGGTGCGTGCCATTGGCAGAGGAGATACAACATTTATTTTCCTTTACATTTGACAGGACTCAATATGCCTGGCTTAGAGCTCCGTTCGGGTACATCAATAGTGGGAGTGAATTTGGCATATTTTTGAGAAAGGCCATGCCGGATGCAGCGGAAAGAGGAACAATAGTTTATGTGGACGATGTCCTGATAAAAAATGAAAGCCTGAAAAGCCATTTTGATGAAATAAGACATGTACTTGGCAAATTGCAGAAAGCAGGCGCCAAAGTATCTTTGCAAAAAGCACAATGGTGCAAGAAAAAAGTGAACTTTCTAGGACATGAAGTGACTGAACATGGGCTAAATCCACAAAAGAAGAAAATAGAGGCCATACAAAGATTAAAAGATCCTAAAAATGTGAAAGGAGTAAAAAGTTTATTAGGGATGACAGGCTATAACAGAAAGTTCATTGAAAATTATGCAGAAATCACTCAACCATTGACTAAACTGCTTAAACTGAATACTCCCTGGAAATGGGAAAAAGGGCAGTCTGATGCAGTGGCTAAATTAAAGGAATGTCTTGTAAAGGCACCATGTTTAGCATACCCCATAAAGGACAGGGATTTCTTCATAGAAATAGGTTTTTCTGAACATTGTATGTCAGCAGTGTTATCACAAAAACACGATTTGAATCACAAAACCATTGCATATGCAAGTAAGGCATTTTCCCAAGTTGAAATGAAATTTAATGAATGTGAAAAGGCCCTATTAACCACTGTGTGGGCGCTACAACATTTCCGCCCCATTGTTCAGGGAGAAAAGGTAATTATTGAAACAAATCATCAACCTTTGCAATTTTTAGAGAGTAAAAGAATTAGATCAGGTAATCTAGCGCAATCCAGAATCACTTCATGGACGCTAGCATTACAAGGTTTTCCCGTAGAAGTGAGATATGGACAAAATAAAAAGAACCCAATTGCTCAAGGGTTAGCTGACTTACATGACTGTGCAGCTGAACAAATACCAAATGAAATGGAAGTAGAAACTAGTTTACAGGAATTTGAACAATCACCACACAAAGCTTTTGATGAAAAAACATGCAAGGATTTGCCAACTGTATATGTGGATGGTTGTGCTTTTCACATTGAAAATGACAGTAATAAACAGTTAGTGGCAGGGATAGGAAATGTCTGGTTGAAATGTGAAGGTGTCCCCAGTATAGGGATGAGGATTGGAGATAGGAGCAGTCAGGTGGCGGAATTGGTAGCCATTTATAAAGCAATTGCTACTGCAGTTGATAAAAAGTTCAGTGAAATTGTCCTGGTGACTGATTCTGACTATGCACGGAATAGCTTTGTGGAGTATTTGCCTGGTTGGAAAGCAAGAGGCATGGTTACATATAACAAAAAGCCACTTAAGCATGGAAAAATGATACAAGCCTTAGACAAATTGGTGTCAGAGAATGAGTTAACAATATACTGGAGAAACATTCGTGGGCATTTAAAAACACCAGGAGAGGATAAGGAGGGAAATGATAAGGCAGACCACCTGGCTAAGATTGGAGCTGTAATGGGAGAATTGCTACCTATTGATTATTTAATGGGTGAAATACAAATTGATGCAGTCACACGTTCTAAAGCACCAAAGGAGGTAGATCAACCGGTGGTGCAGTGGAGTCATGACACGCCAGACCAAGATTTGATTGAGGCACAAAAGAATGATCAAATTTTGGGAATCTATTATAATCATTTGATAGATCCCGAACAAAATCCTTTAACAGAAAATGACTGTATGGGAAAAGAAGAGTTGAGGGTGTTATTAAAGAACAAAACACGAATTAGATTACAGGATGGACTCATGATTAGAGAGTCCATAACAGGACAAATACAGTGGGTAGTACCCCTTTCATTCAGAGGACTAATGCTACACCATGCACATGATGCCATAACCGCAGGCCATAGAGGTTCACAAAAAACATTAGAAATACTAAAAGATTATGCTTACTGGCCACATATGTCCCAAGATGTGGAATTATATACTAGAGGATGTCTAGTATGCGCCCAATTTAAACCTGCTTCACCAATGCATAGAGCACCATTGATGAAAAGAGGCCTAACTCTCCCATGGTCAGATTTGCAAATAGACTATGTAGGTCCTTTAAAAAGGTCGAGCAGGGGACACCGTTATATTTTGAGTGTGGTATGTTTGATGTCGAAGTGGATTGAATGCATTCCTGCACCAGATTGTAGTGCGCAAACAGCAGCCACATTGCTGGTGAACCATGTGTTCTCAAGGTTTGGGTTGCCACAAAGAATTGAGTCAGACAGAGGAAGTCATTTCACAAGTACTCTAATGAGTAAGGTATGGCAAATACTAGGTGTGAAAAGGAAACTACATATCGCATATCGGGCGGCGTCTTCAGGTACAGTTGAAAGAAGCAATAGGTCTGTTGTGGATATTTTAAAGAAATTTGTGGCAGAAGCAGGTTCCAGCTGGGATTTACGTTTACCATTGGTTTTGATGGCAATCAGGTCGACTCCTGCCAAAGCAACAGGTGTTAGCCCCCATGAGGTCTTAACAGGTAGGAAAATGGTGTTACCACAACACCTACTATACAGAACACATGAGCAAACCCTTGTGAGTGCATCCACAGTTCATGAATATATTGATGAACTGAGGAGGCATTTGCAACATGCATTTGCTTTTGTGCAGAGAAATCTGGAAAGAGCTGCTGACAGTGCAAAATCGTATTATGATAAAAAGACATCAGTAAAGGAATACAGTGTAGGGGATCAGGTGTACAAGTTTCATTTTGGAAAAAGTAAACAGAAAAATTCTAAATTTCTAGCAGCCTGGCAGGGGCCATTTCGAATTATAGATAAGGTCTCTCCTGTAGTGTATAAAATTTTGAAAAATGAAGGTGAAACAGCAATAGAGCAGTTTGTCCATGTAAATCAAATTAAACCATGCCATCCCAGACATGAGATTAGGCAGCTTGAGCATGTAGAAACAGATAAAGTCCCTTGAACACAAAAAGAGAAAATAAATGGGTGTAATCAGGAGGCAGTGACAAAGAAGTTAAAAAGTTGATTGTTATAATGGCACATAAACACTGTAATATATGTAAAAATATATAATATAAAATAAATAAATAAATAAATAAATGCACATATAACGGAAGCTCATGGTTGGTGTGCAGAGAGAAAGTGTATTAAATATTGAATGCTGTTTATGTGTGCTTGTTTTCTTTTAACTTGTGTTTAATTTCAGAAAAAGAAAAACGAAATATTTTTACCAAGCATGTTTTATTTTTGGCAAAAGGGTGAAGTTAGTATTGTGCTATGTACTTAATTTGTTTATTTTCTATTTAATTTAGAAAATTAACATTATTTGGTCGGAGGTTCCGGGATCAGAGGCCACGGGAGACGATGGAGTCCTGGAGTCCCCTGGATGAAGACCAAAAGATGCCTGCCTCCAGGTGGAGGTGAAGACAAGATAACCAGAATGCTAAAAAAGATGACTCCTATGGATCTAAGATTGCCAAGATGAAAGTGTACTCGAATGAACCAAATAACATCGCTGGTCGGGACATATCAGAGGCAGACAAGAGTGCTGACATATGGAGTTCCACGTATTTATTATTTTAATTATTTATTTTAATTTGTTATATTAATTATTTGTTTTGGTTAGTTGTTTTATTTCATTGTTTTAATTGACTTGAAAAATCTAAACTTAGAGTAATGCCACTTCCACTGAGAAGGCAAATGTAGAACATTTTGTAAACTAATGAACTCAGATGAATACTGTATTGATTACAACTTTTTCATTGATGAACATGAATATTCATTTTATTGGATTGATATATTGTGAAAAGAAGAAAAAGAACAAATTGTTTTTAGGAATTGGCTTGGATCGTAGCCAGATTCTAAAAACAAAAGGAGGGTATGTAAGGATATTTGGCGTGTTACAGCACAGAGTACAGAACTACTGCACAGGTAGACATTTTTTTGCAGCACCACCACAAGGGTGCGGTGCATTGCTATATGTGTTACCAGATTAACAAGGAAAGACAGGCTATTCAGTCAAAAACGATTTTAACATATAAGATGCAAATCTATTTTTACAGTTAAAAGCACACGTGCACATTCAAAAATGCACACTATTTTTCACCTGAAATGCCTATGGTGCGAGAGACACATTTGAAAATAATAACTAACATTACTTATAACTAACCTGACTAATGAAACATAATCCACTAATAAAAATGTGTCTCCACTGCAGAATTAGGCCTATTCTGAAAGTGAACTTTTAAACGCACATCCATTTTTTTTTCTCCTCTCTGCTGCCCTGTCCACATAATTACAGGAAGCAAAAGAGCTCGAAAGAACAGGAAATCAGTTGGTTACAAAGTATTACTATAAAAATGAGCCATTGTGTAGAGAAGGAGGAGATGGCATGATTGATTCTGATTGGAGCAGCGTCATAGCAAGTATCATGCTAGAGGGAGTGATCAGAGTTTTGCTGGGGGGAGTTTGAGGAGAGAGAAGGGCAGTCAAGATTTGGCAGAGCTGGGAGAAGGACCTATTTTTTCCTGGTTGGAGCATTCCTATCTGCAAAAGCTGAGAATTCCAGGCAATGACCCCGGTTTAAGAAGGAAAGGCGATCCTTTTTACTGGGGTTAATCTTCAAGGGAGCCACATTCAGAAAGAGAACAGCTAAAGAAAACTCTGAACAGATAAGGTAATTACATAAGTGTGGGAGCTGAGTGTGTACGAGGCGAGAATGTTCAGTCAGAGTAGGAAAGGAGATTCAGGTGCCTTAATCACACGTTAATGTTGCAAATTGTGTTCTGTTCTCCGCCAGTTTTTTTTCAGTGTATTACAGACAATGCTGTCAATGTGCTGTTTTATTTATTTCTGTAAAGAGTGAGATCGTGTTTAAATGCAACTTTTATAATACAGAAAAATATTTGAAAGCAGACGAGTGGTGTGTCTTATATTTACCAATACAGTGCTGATGGTGAGGGGAGATTTTTAAACAATGCAATTGTCATTTTAAGACAGATGTGTGCATGATCATATGCAGTATGGACAATTGAGAGTGATTGTTTGTAGCATAGCTCGTTGGAGGTACATGAGCCAACGGGAAGAGGGACTCTCTGAACATAGTTCCCTACCGTATATAAGGTAGTGGAAATTACCACAAAATTACCACATATAGCTCTCTGTCGTAAATAAGTCAGTGAGATCGCCCATGGTGGCACACTAACACTAACACTGAAAATGTGATATTCCTAAAATGTAGGTCTGTGGTCTCTCTAGTGATTACACGAAAAATCTAAGCAAAGATAAGGGATTCTGGACATTGGGGCCACAAATAAAACAAGGGAATTATGCTCACCAAAATACCACCAACCACGCATACCAACCACGCATACCAAATATGCATGTCTGGGTGATGAAATAATGCATGTCCACTGTATTATTGTTGTACATGGCCCAATCTGAATACGAGGAGTGATTATTGCTAAGTTATTTTTTGGCGGTAATAAAATACCGTCAGGCCCCAAATCTCCACAAAATACCCTACAGATCACATAGATATTAATACAAATCAAATATACATCTAGTAGGTATCTGTCATTGATCACTTCAGTGGGTGATGTAGGAAAAATTTATATTTTTATTTGATTCTGGATACAATAGGTTCTTCCTTTGATTTTATTTCTTTTTTGTTTTCACAAGAATGTAATTTAAGCTATTGATAAACTACTAATACATATATTAGTAGGGTTAATATAAAGCAAACCGTACTTACCATTGCCCAATTAGTCCCACGCAGTTCACAACAAAATGTGTATATCAATTAATATAATGGTCTAAAATGTATGTGTTTAAATCCTGTATCTTTGAATACATAGTTTGAAAAAGCCAGTGAATAGCTGGGTGATACTACAGCAAACACGTCAAGAAACGCACATGCTGTTTGTATACGGCTACACACACTTTGCTGCTACATCTCTGAAAACCATGGACAACAATAGATTCTGTGTGTTCAGACAATCGAAGGGAGTTAGTGTGTTAATAAGAGGAAAGAAAAGGGATGATGATTTTAAATAAGGACACTCATAAAGTCAAACGCAATTAGACTGATTGCTAATGATTTTTCATGACGTATGGGGTTCTCACACTTGACAAATGACACCATTTTGAAATGTGTAAACTGCTACTAGCCTGATCATTTTTTTTCTTACTTTTCTTACGAAATTATACTAGTTATTCTTTCCCAGAAAGTGATATCTGCTAGTCAGGCCTCAATTTTATAGTGCTCAGTGTTGAAAAACATAGTGAAAACTAGGGGTGTACCGAAAAGTAAATTTAAATTTAATTATTCAGATGAATACCGAATAGTTTGACAAGTATTATGTAGCCAAATAGTTGCCTTTTTAATAAATAAAGCTATGTAGACAAGTAAAACACTTTGTAACTAAAAACACAATTTTAAATATGTATATCCATGAAAGGAATACATTATCAGAAAATAAACTTTTCGATTACAACGCAGTTTGTATTTATGTGCATTCATAGGTGTCGCTTATTGGCAAGGCAAGTAACTGAGACTAGCCCAAAAATATAGTATGCATGCATACAATCGCTGTGAGGGGAGAGTGGGAGGTGTCTACTTGTACTTTTAAGAGTTCCTTTTGGGACTGCCCATCTTTAGCCTTCTAGCACTGAAAGACAAAAGAAGTGATTACACCAGTTAGCACTCTGATAACTGCTAAAGTGCAACTGAATACAAAATTGTGGGATGCTTAAACAATGCTTTCTATCGGTGTTACTGAGTGGGAATGAAGCATTTGAAAAATGTATTTTCATTAATCGTATTTTTCATTTTTTGGGCTGGGACATGTTTGTGGTGTTTTGGGGCATGGTAAAAGAAAGCAGACAAAAATATTTAGGGAATGATGAGTCCTCCATAATTCTCAGCTGACCCTATATCTAAGGGAAGTGCTGATTTTCAGATCTTTACTTGACATGTGCATGTATAATTTACATATTTGCTTCACTTGTACATCCATAGGGTCCAATGTTTCTAAATTGTAAACTTTGTCTGTGTCTTCCTTGTCTTTATTGCACATGTATCCCTTTTTTCAACCCTCCAATGTTGGGAGGAACATTTCTGTTGCCACAGACTGGGGTGTTTTGGTTTAAAAATATAGCCACTTTCTTTATTACCATCTGCCACTTTTACTCAATTCAAAGGGACTCATTTTGGCAACATGAAAAAGTTTGAGGGCAGACATTGTAACCTATGTTTTGATATTACAAATACACCTCTGCAGCAAGCACACTTCCAACTGAGATATTTTACTTGCTTTATAATTTTGGCCTGCAGGCTGAATACAGTTCTTTGCTGGAGGCAGACTACCTCCTGAGCTCAGGGTTTGGAACTTACTGGGATCTCTGCACCAGCTATATTAATCCACGTAATTATAATATCTGTATTAGGAATTGGTGGGATTGGAACCTGTTGCTTTCAGATTTCTCACACTGGTCATCAGAACATCAATAGGCCCCTTAACAAAATACAATTTTCCAATTGCGACTTCATAAACTATTGTTCCAAGTCAATGGTTTTAAACTGCAAAAAAAATAGAATATCAGAGATGCATTCAAAATATTGAGAGTTTTGCTTCAGCTCACCCCTCCCCACAAACCACCAGTTTAAAGTATGTCCATCTAGCACAGTAAGGTCTGAGACTTTGTTTACACTTTCAGACTTCATCTACGTCTGCACTCAATCAAAAAAGTGACAGCAGCGTTGGTTTAATGATCCTTTTAAAAGGATAAACATGACACGCCTGAATGATTCCAGGTCAGTCAAAGCACCACTTAATGTATTTTGTAGGATAAACTATTCAGCTTAGAGTGAAAATTAATTAAGTATTCAGCCAAAGCCGAATATCTCATTTTCAGCTGGAATTCAGCCAAATACTTACCCGAAGATGAATTTCAGTACACCCCTAGTGAAACCATGTATCTATTTTGGGACATCCCCAGCAGTTGCCTTGTAGTTTGGTAAAATGCAAGTTACAGAGTTTCATGTGCAGTTCTTGAAGTGGTCTGCTTTTACCCAAAGTTCCAACATCCAGTGGCTGTGTTAACCATGGGCTACCCTTATATAAATGATATATAATTGTGTTTCCCCAAGGACTGGTGGCAGATTCATAAACAAATATCACCATATCACTAAAAAAATAATCTGTATTATTAGAGTTTTCAAGAGGAGCAAGAGTTACAGCATAACAGCGGGAATTGTTAATATTCCCATACATTACAAACATTGAATAAATCAACCATTTGGCAGGACACCCATTATAACCATTTGGCAGGAACATCAATTATAATCCAACTCTGAAATCAATTCCATGTATCATTCCTGTTTAATTAAACCTCTGTCTCCCCCTCTACACCCACCCTCCTCCCACACTTCGATCCCAATTCACACAATAGAGATGTATGCAAAAAGGAAACAACAGATGAGGTTTCTAAGAAGATCCAAGCAAGGGGCCTAGAACAACTAATTTGCGTTGTGCGTGTTTTCAGGTAGCAAGAGAGACGAAAAGGGAAAACAGAAATATAAAAAGAAATGTGAGGCCTGGGCATGACTAAGTTAAGTTCAATTATAGCTAACTTGGTCCGCATGCAAGTATCAACCGGCTTTTTACCCATCACCTGTGATCTACAAAACCCTACAATCAGCAGCCATTTCATATCTATTTTGGCATGGGATTTGAGCAAAATTGCTGTTAAGCTTTCCATGTCATATAACTCATACGCTTTTCTAGACCGTTCCATTTTGGTTGATAAAAGGCTCCTTTTGCAGTCTACAGTGAGACAAAATCTGTCCGCTAGCAGCAGTTTCTTCGGCATGTGTGATAATTGTGTATGACCTTCCCCTTGATCTTCAGACCAAAAAGCACCAGCAAGGGTGAGAATGTTTGCGCTATGCCATCCAGGGCCTTAATCCATGCTGGTACCACCTTCCAGTAACTTTGTGATAGGGGCACTCCCACCAGACATGCCAGTAAGTTGTTGTCATACCAAAGTTTCTACAGCATAGGGGGCTCACATTGGGGTATATTTTTGCAAGTCGATGTGCTGTCAGATACCATGGATGCATTGTATACTGTACAGCTATTGAGGAGGACCACATCTCCCTGTAAATTAAATGCCATTTGTGTGGGTCTTCTTGTATGTTTAGGTGAACAGTCCACTGTTTTTGGGAGTTTGGTGCATCTGTGTGCCCCCGGTCAAGAATGAAACTTATATTCTATATATGAGGCCTCTCTTATTGATATGTGTGTTTATGACTTCTTCAAACTGTGTCTTTGGACGTCTTAGACTATCTCCCCATTTATGGTATATTAGGGGGCCCTTTTATTGTAGGTATGCCCGATGTGACAGAGTGCCTATTCCCAGTGCCTCCTCTAGTTTGGTCATCTGTAGAAAATGTCCCTCTTTCCATAAATGCCCTGCTCTGGATAGCCATGCTTCGTAATATGATTGTTTCCGTAACTCTGTCCCTAAACGAAGGAGCTCAGATACAGCTAAGGGGTGAAGGCCAAGTCGTAACGCCCTTCATGTCTTCAACACTTCTCCACAAATGCCATAAAACATTTAGTACTGGGTGCATTTGTATTTTGCGAGGTATAAGGGAACCATAACCATTCCCCTTGGGTTACTGGTGCAAACAAGTTGTTCTCCAAGACCAGCCACTGTTTCTCTGTGTTCTCCCTCAAAGTGGTCAACTATTATTCGAAGTTGGGCTGTCCTGCAATGTGCAATTAGATTTGGGAATCCCAATCCCCTGTATCCTTAGGTAGAATCAGTGATGTATAGGCTATTTGGGGCCTATTGTCAACCGATATGGAGGGAAGGAGCAATTGTTTTAATTCATACGATCAAACCCATTTCGATGACATTTGATTGCCAACCTAGTTTCTCATGATCCATTCAACTGTCATAGCTGTGTGTATTCTTACTGGATCCGTGTTTCACCCACAACGAACCATTTAGGTCCAGCCCTAAAATATCTGCCATGTTCTCACTGGGAGGCCTTGTCAACAGCAAATACCCACAGCGGGTGATCCCGGATCCATCAATTCAAAGGCGAGCCCTGCCAGGACAATGGAGAGGTCACACTGGCGTGGTAATTACTGGAGACTCTTTGATGTAGGCACTTACATTTCCTGTGCACACACCACACTTCTTGCAGTCAAAGAGCTCTGAGATTGATATCCTCAGGCAAAGACTCTTGTTGCCACAGCATCCACGTTGGACCGCAAGCGAAGGCTTCAATTGATCAATCCACTACAGCAATTTGTGTATATATGGGTCCTTCTTGTTAGCAAACTAATTAAGGGGATTTTAATTACCTGTAGTATCTCAATTTCATGTGCAAAGGTCGTGTGTGTTCACAGTTATAAAAAGAAGAAGGAAAGAAGCCCATTGTTATAACCCAAAACATTGAACAGACTATTCTTAAGCATTTAGTAAACAGATGCCTGAACAAGAGGATCTTAGCAGATCCCATTATGATTTCAGGCAGACATTGAGCTCTTCAAACCAGTTTTTACACCTCCTTTTTATTGTGGAGAAACATTTCCACTTTGACTGAGATTGGGGGGCAATGCTTGACGTGGTTGTAAGAGCAGCCTTTGATCATGTTGAGGTCAGTGTCCTTTGCAAGATACTGCAGAATGTGCTAAGGAGGCCAACATTTGGAGTACATTTTTTTAGATATATAAAATCTGGAGAGAGTCGGTAGATATAGGCACACAGAGGAACAGGCTAAACTCCTTGGGGCTCATGATCAAATTCCCAGTAATTTGTGTGCCAGCATACCTGTAGGCAGCTTCATGCCACCAAATTCTGGTCATTTGCATGAACAAGTGCAAAAGTGCAGGGCAAAGGATTGCATACATGCCTTGTGCCCTGCACTTTTGCAATTACTAATACAATTACAATTAAAAATAATTACAATTAAACACTGCCTGCAATCTGTGCATGATAGGCTGCGTTTAACTGTAATTGTAAATGATACCTGCCATGTGAGCATGGCAGCCATCATAAACCATGGATCCCTATGGCGAGCCTGTTATTTATGCTGGTGCATAACGCTGGTGGGCTCCGTAGGGATCCCCAGCGTTTGATCCAGCGTTGCCTGTGCAAATGCTGCAGCATTTGTATTGTGGCGCGGTAGGGAGGCGTAGGAAATGCAAGTTGCGTTCCACCCCTCCTCTCCTCCATACAAATGGACGAAACTGTGCATGACATAAAAACCTTACGCAAGTCTTTACACATTTCATTCACGCTACGCAACAAAGAAATATTTCATTATTGGTTTGATGGTCTCTCTCGTGATAGTGGCACAAAACAACCCAAAATCATTTAGGGATTCCCTCTGGCTCTTATAAGCAGACAGAGCACTTTTAATAGATGTCAATTTCGTGTCCCAACAGACTATGCTGTATTATGCTGCATGGAGGAAACAGGAAAACACATACCCATTGCATGGAGTGTTCCATGAAGGGTAATACATTGCCAGTAGTTAACAAGTGAGTCAATGTAGGAACAGGCAATTGAATTGATGTAAACTGAAAGACAATCACAGTCTTGGAAGCAATTGCAAGCTGCCCACGTGAATGATGGTATATTGCAACTCCATAGCCCACTGCAAGGATCTCCATCATATCTGTCCTTGTATGTTTAAATAAAAGAACATTACTGGCCATAAAACTATACTGTAGTGGGATGACAACATTTATGCTCAACAAATTAAAATCACTGGGAGTAGCCTCCCAAACAGCAGAAACATAAATCACATTCATTATTATTATTATTATTATTATTATTATTATTATTTTTATTATTATTATTATTTTGTTTTATTGTGTTATGGTTCATTTGAGCCTCTCACAAATCACACAATTTTAAACATAGACATTGTTATGTCATATCTCGGTAAAATAAATAATTCAGCAACTTTTAATCTGTAGTGTTCAGTATAGCCCATCCCAGACACTACCACAGGCTCAAAGGATAGAGCTGGCTCGATGAGTCGATCTGCAGTTAAAAACCTTTCGTAGCTTACATTTGTGTGCCAGAATCGAGTACCTTGTGGTTGTAATCCACACTTTGAAGATACCATCTCAATAAAGGACATGGTCTTTCTGAAATAAACCATCGCTGGATTGCAGAATAATAATATCCCATTAAATAGCAGTGATTTATCAACAGCAAATGTGCATCTTCATCTAAAACCTAACCATGGCCTAAAGCCATGTTTACACATAATGAATGTCTGAAAGGCCAGGAGGCCTATAACTTGAGAAGGAATTAAACAATCAGCACTTCTATGGTAACTTCATGTGCTTTACTTTGCAAGGGTGTTTGCCAGGGCTCAGCCCCAGTACTTATCTTTGAGCCCTGACACTTAGGGCCTGATTCACAGAAGTGTTTTATAATGGCACAGTCCCATATGAAAATGTTCTGTGAATCAGGCCCTTATTGTCTCAGACTCCATTTGATTATGATGTGGTGTTTTGGCAACCGTATTGTTTTAATTGCCAGTCGTCATAGTCAATCATCAAGCAACTACAGTGTGCAACACTTGGGGTCTCTGCATCGGGGGCCAGCTCATTGTTGTTCATGAGCCTGATGATTCAGGTGGGAAGAGGAATGCTAGTTATCCATTTTCAGAGAGAACAATGAGTTGAAAAGGTAGTAGCCAATCCTCTGTGCTTGTGGACAGAACAGTGCCCATGCCAGCAGCTCCAACACAGGGCAAAGGACAGGGAACAGGTCAAAGCCCAAGCACAGTGCCTGTCACGAGAGTCAAGCTACACAGAAGGATATAGCTGCAGGGAAGTTCATTAGTTCAGTTATGAATTTTCCTGAATTTGCTCATCAATTTTCTATAGGAGGAAAGCACATTAGATCTTTTTCTGTCGATAGTCAACATGTTCCACTTGCCACTTACAGAAGCATAGCCACGTGTTAACTATGATGTGTTTTAAAAAACACTTTAAAGGTCCCATACTTCAAGAAAAAAACAGCATGTTGAGTTATTTTGTGTTAGGCTGATTGATATCTGTAAAACGCACATATGCATTAGGTAGTGAATCCACCAACCCTGATGTGCCCTGAGATTTACAGCTTTAACCCCAAAAATACTGACATTGTGGGGAGATGCCCATTGGTGGTGGCAACAGTGGACTGGGAGCTTCCAGCCCCGATGTGTAACAGGTATGCTCAAAAATATTTGGGCCCTGGCACTAATTTTTTTTGCAAACTAAGAACTCGCAACTTGATTGAAATACCCTAAAGTGGGGCTGCCAATCATGAAGCAAGCAAACTGGATCAGGCCACTGAATCCCTTCCCGCGTGCCTCCACACGCAGGGAATATCACAGAGGAATTGCTTTGAGAACGGAGAGCAAAGACAATGTTCCTCAGCAGCACAAGCTTCAATTTGATTTTGAGAGATTAAGGCAACGTCTCCAGCAGTTGATTCTCTGGCGAGGGTCCGGCGTGCAATGCAGAACTGCTCTGAAATCAAAACAGCCCAAAAGAGTGAATCGCAGCACACTAATCAATTCAATGATAATCAAAAATAGAATCAACATTATAAGCACATAGAAATAAATACCCCCCTTGCCATTAAACGATTGCTTTATTTTAAGAAAAATCCAAACTGTATTTTTTTGCAGCAACACTCCAACACGTAATTGGCACCATATATAAAGTATTAGTCGAATATGTCTTTTCCGCAAACAAACTACACTTGCCACATCTCCACCCATTAACCATCCTTATTATTTCAACTCCAATCCAGAGCTCTGAGCAATGTATTGTGGAAATGCAAATTCATTCAAAAATATGCTTTGAACGCAAGAGAATGCAGCTATTCTGAGCTGAACCTGGGACATGCTATGTAACAAGGAAGTCATGACTGAAACCTTTTCATTTTCTGAACAGTGATGAATCTACAAGTATTATTACACTACCAGCTCGCATTCCTTCGGAGGTCTTTGCAATGTTTCTGTGCAGAGTAATTGGGCACCCCTGATTACAAAAAACTGCTTACGAACGTTATGACTACAACGACCTGCACGAATGTAATCACCATAATGAACACATAGAAATAAACAGACTCCTTCCCGTTAAACAGTTGTTTCATGTTAAGAAAAATGCAAACTTTATTTTTGTCTGCAACTGTCCAACAAGTCTTTGGCACCATATATTAAGTGAGAGTAGAATATGTCATTTCAGCAAACAAGCTACACCTGCCACATCTCCACCCAGCAACCATCCTTATAATTTCACCTCCAATTCAGAGCCCTGAGCAAAGCATTGTGACTATGCAAATTAATTCAAAACTATGCAGCTATTCTGAGCTGAACTTGGGACATGCTAATAACAAGGAAGCCATGACCGAAACCATTTCCTTTTCTGAACAAAGATGGATCTACAAGTGCTATTAAACTGCCAGCTCCCATTCCTACAAAGGTCTACTGCAATGTTTCTGTGTAGAGTAATTGTGCACCCCAGCTTTAAAATAAAAAAGTACTTAAGGTTACCTTGCACGAACAAACCCTAGATAACACTGGTTACCACTCGTACCACTGTTTAAACAAAATGTATTTTCAACTGGTTTGATTTCCACCGGCATGTAATTTACCAATTGGCATGTGTCGCCAGTGTGGTAGTGGCAACTGCATCACGTGCTGCTTCAGTGATGGTTTGACAGAAACATATATGTTTGAACTGCCCGTCCACTGTTTTTTCTGATGGGCACACACATCATTTACTGCAGTAAAATTCTCCTGTGTCCTATTAGATATCTACCATCTGCAGTATTGGACTTTTTATTGTGATCCCCTACTGAAACAATTGTAAATCAGATTTCAAGTCAATATCCCCTGACCTCTATCAATGTAATATTTAAAAAAAAATAAAATCTGTTGAGCGGACTTGCTGCAAATTTGCAAATTGAGACGTTTCTGGCTCGTGCACTTCACATGTTTTTGCTAATTTGGGGGAAAGCATTAACATCACAGCACTTATACATCTGCAGAGTCTGTATTATTATCTTGTTCTTAATCATGCAGCCAGCGGAGCAGCCCCAGCAAGGCACATCTCTATCAGACTGAGCACTAAAAGAATGAATGTGCAAATGCAATCGTGCCTGCCCTGACACCCCCTTTCATGACATTGCCTTCTCGCCTCAACTCATTGGCCCCTGGAAAAAAAATAGCTCGAGTCTCCGCGGAATAAATAAGCCTTTCAAATATAGCCGAATGGTTTTACAGTGTACACTATCTAGTCAAAACATACAAATTAAAAGATGCAAAACCGAATATTAGAGAACAATGCTATGATTTTGCTATGATCTTGTTGGACATTGTACATTTTGCAATCACTGCTCGCAATTTTCCTAACTGCACCTTTGTAGTCTGTTGGAAAAAAAATATCTATATGAGATTTTCTATTTTGTCCTATTTTCTCAGCTCAGTGTGTACCCCCTCCAGACTCCAGAAAAATCACGTGGAATCTCAGTGCATACGCCGTCTGCACCCTAGACAAATTGCATGGAGACTCAGTGCGTACCCAGTCCGCACCCTGTTTGCTCCAAAACAACACAAGATACCCGCACAAATCCACAGGAATCAGACCCCTCCTATGGGACACCTACAACCCAGCCCCCATCACCCCAGCCTGCAGGCAGCCCCCACTACATGGGATCCCCCAACCCCCATCCCCCCAAGCCTACAGGCAGCCCACAATACCTGTGACAGCCCAGCCCCCCTCACCCAAGCCCGCAGGCAGCCCCCCACGACATGGGACACCTCCACCCCAGCCCCCATCACTCAACCACCACCCTGCAGGCAGCCCCCACTACATGGGACACCCCTAACCCATATTACCCCAGCCTGCAGACAGCCCACAACACCTGTGACACCCCAGCCCCCATCATCCCAGCCTGCAGGCAGCCCACAACACCTTTGACACTGCAGCCCCATTCACCCCAGCCTGCAGGCAACCCCCACTACATGGGACCCTCCAGCCCCCATCACCCCAGCCTGCAGGCATCCCCCACTACATGGGACCCCTCCAACCCTATCACCCCAGCCTGTAGGCAGCCCACAACAACTGTGACACCCCAGCCCCCATCACCAAAGGGATGCCCTGAGGTTAGAGTATAGGTCCTCAGAACTACATTGGCTGCAATAGAGGCAGCCCCCAGTAGACAGTCTAAACAGAAGATGCAACAGTTGACTCATACCATCATCGAGGAATTCAGTGCATCCCATGAGGTGTTGCATGGGGACCTCTGAGCCATCATGTTGCAGATGCAATCATCTCAGTCCCGCATGGCCACTGCCATGGATGTCCAGGTCAGGGCTATGCATGGTGATCCTCCCTTACCACTACCACATTCTGATGCTATACCAGAGGGTGGCGACAGCAGCAATAGGTCTCCCAATCCATGCTAGCCGTGCGGTCCATTAACACATGGAGTTTTTTTTCTCTTCTCAACATCTACACATGGATCCATGGGTTTTGACATGCACCCTGCACGTCCTGCCTCCTGTATGTCCCCCCCCCGGTTCCCCATGGGCATTTTTGATTTTATTTTTACTTATTGTTTGTCTATTGTGCATTTATGTGACAGTGTGTTGCTTTGTGTGGCATCCGAGGAGATCCACTGTAGGTTCCAGCTTGGCACATGCAGGCTTGTCTTGTGTTGGTACACTCCTTGCTTGTGCCATAGGGTCCAGACACATATGCCACTCCTCCTTCCCCTTTCCATGGGCTTGCAAGGAGTGCAGCGTGTAAAAGTAACTTACTCAGAGGCATTGGGCTTCCATTATATCTGTGGGCAGTTTCAAGTCCAACCTGTGTATACACCCCTAGTGGGATTCACGATTGTTTGTCCAGTGCATGGTTAGCATGCCTTTTTGTTTGGACATTGAGATCCATCCTTTGTTCATGTTCCATCTTCATGTATTGGCTTGACTATCTCCATTATTGTTAGCCTTCCTGCCGTATGCACTTCCCTGCCCCCTTTAGTTAGTAGTGCCACACGAAAATACAAGACTGCCATGTGCAAGTTACGACACATTGAGGCACATGTGCAATTATGATATGATATGATAGGTCATTTATAACGCGCTTAATATCCAGAGGTTTCGAAGCGCGGACACAGGGTTCACCCTGTGGTGCTCCGTGTCATCTTGCTTCCAAGGTGAGCACGTTGCCCCTGAGCTATCCTCCCGAATGGTCACTGTCAGACAGATTGACTCTTGGGTCCTGTGTTTGAGGTATGGGTCCTGTGTTTGAGGTATGTTGTACTGGCCAATTAACATTCCTGTGTACATTATTATTTTGTTGTGTGAGAGTGAGTTATTTCTGGACTTGTTCTGTTGATCGTTGAGGGCTTTGTGACAGTAGTCTTATGCGTTGGCCATTTCTTTGTCTCTTTTGACATTGCATGCCTTGGCATGGTGTGTCAACCAGGTGACATGAAGTGTGGGAGGGTTTAGGTGACATACCGGCATTGGGATGTGTACTTTGGCATGGTGTTAGTGGCATACTCCATCATCCATGTGTTCCTTTTGTGCACACCAGATTGAGTTAGTTTAAGTTCTAAGGGATGCGCACAATGTAGCACTTCCAAGGACAGATTGTCATGATCTCTGCTTCCAAAAGATCAGGACTTGCCCGACTCCCTTGGAAGCAGACCCATAACCCCGGTTCCGACTGCCAGCCAGTCCCAATTGGGACCTTTTGGACCCTGTCCTGGCGCCAGTGGCACCAGGCTCATAAACATGCCCAGTCCCAGCGCTGGAAGCGCCGGGCTCATAATGCTTGGGTGGACTTACCTGCAGCAAACCATGCTGCTTACTTACCTGCCAGTTGAACCCCTGATCCTCTTCTGTTTGGGACTACTTTTCCTGTTGGGTGGGGCAGGAGCCACTCCCTAGGTTCAGAACACTGGAACTCTTCTGGAAAGCAGGAACTCTTTTCTTACCTAGGCGTGGCTGTGGAAGGAGACACCTAAGCACTACAGGAGGCTATTTAAACCACACCCGATGGATGAATCTTGCTTTGCGTTATTCTGCATTCTCTGCAGCAGAACGCTCATCGTGTCTTCTGCTTCTGATCCTGGGCCTAAGGGAACAAAGGCTTACCATCCTGGAATCCAGTCTTCAGCAGCACCTGTAAAGACAAAGAAAGAACAGGTTAGCACTACGGTCTTCAGTGGAAGCGCATCTCTTACCTGGTCCATCGGCTGTCACCAACGCCTCGCGCTGCATTCCGGCATCTGAAAGACAAAGGCTTACCTACTCTTCGCATGCTCCGGAGGTCTTCTCACTGCATTCCGGCATCTGAAAGACAAAAGCTTACCAGCTCTTCGCACGCTCCGGAGGCCTTCGGCGCTGCATCCCGCATCTGAAAGACAAAAGAAGTTGCGTTTAAAGACATTGGGCAACTTTATTACTCACGTGCCATTACTCCTTCCCACGCCGAATCCAGTGGGTATTCCAGCACCCTTCCGCTTCTCTAAAGCTCCGAACTTGTACCTGCAAGATAAAAGGGACAGTTAGTGCGCATCGTGAAGCAGGCTACAAGCGCTTACTTACGTGCTTCCAGGCGCTTCTATTCCTCACGCGGGTTCGATCTTCAACTCTCATCAGCCCGCCATCCGCCATCGCCGGAACCCTGCAAAACAAGAGATATCATTACAAAAGACTTTTAAGACATTTGAAGTGCCCAGAACTTACCGTTCGTGCAGTTAACGACGGACAGCAGTCCTCTGAGGTCAAGAGGCCAGCACCCTTATCCAGTGAAGAAACTGGTTACGGCACCCTGCCCCGAGGCAGATGGAGAGCTCGGCGTTCACTTACCTAAGGTGAGGGCGTTAACCTTTGGGGTTCTACAGGAGAAGAGAAAGGGAAGAGGAGAGAGGCACCCAATAACCCCAGTTCATTAATCCCATATTTTCTATCTGCAGACATCTTACTCTTCGAGTCAGACATACAGTGCACAGAGGTCCAGCCCAAAGAGCCAACCGTGTGTTACACATCACCTTTGAAGATACGGCATTCACCTAGTCAAGACCGGCGCCTCTGCGGGAATCAGGTGAGCGTTACACAGATTCTCAGGGTGGTAAGTTTCGAACAGATGATTGTCCCTTTGTCATCATCGATTGTCACCTGGAATGTGCCAGGGCTGAGGGCACTCTGCAGGGGTTGGATTTTAGGTGAAAGATTGAGCCACAAGCTGGGTATGGGAAGCCTCGCCACATGCCCTTTCCCCTTCAATGCGCCACCACTGTGCATGTGGTTGGGAATGTGGGGGCACTACCATATCCACTGGTATGCCACGCCATGTTGCAACATTGTGCAGGACACATGCTGCCACAATGATCCTGCACACTACTGGCGGTGCATATAGTAGCACACCACCGCAGTGGTCAACGGACCGGAAGCATGACTTTAGCACTCCAAATGTGTGCTCCACTATGGGCCTAGTTGCAATATGGGCTGCATTGTATCTTACCTGGGGTGGTGTGGTGGGGTTCCGTATTGGCGTCATCATGTAGGTGCTCAGAGGGTAGGCATTGTCCCCTGTGGAGGTGACATGGTTTGTCAGTGGTGTGATATTGTCTGTGTGAGACATGCATGCATTTGCAGGACCATTTGTACTCACCAATGAACCATGTGTTACCATGCCTCCCAGCTTCCAGGGCCTGGTGTAGGGGTGACATTCTGAATATGAAACTATCATTGGAGGACCCTGGATAGTCGGCATATACAGAGGTAATGATCTCGATAGTCGGCATGTACAGAGGTAATGATTCCCTTGGCATCACATACAACCTGCACATTGATGGAATGCCAGTGCTTGCGATTCCGATAGATGTGCTCTGTGGCCCTAGGTGGACGTACGGCCACATTGGTGCAATCAATGGCACAAGCACTTTAGAGAAGTGCGCCACCCCGTAAATGTCCTGCACCACGGCCTACTTTTCTGCGGGAGTTCTGGGCATGCATATGTGCCTGCGGACTGAGGGGCGTGCAGTCATGATTGCCAACACCTGGTGTAGGCAGTGTGACTGTGTGGGATGTGAAATACCCCCGAATATGGCAGTTGTCTGCTGAAATGACCCAGTGGCCAAAGAATGCAGTACATTGAGTCACAAATAGACATACTAAGAGATAATGGCACGACCTCTCTCCTACTACTCCTTGACCTTTCTGCCGCTTTCAATCTGGTAGACCATGCAATACTATGCAATCACCTGGTCACGGCAGCCTGCTTCTCCCAGGAAGCAGTTGCTTGGATCCAGTCCTTCCTAGACAACAGGACAATGCAAGTCTTCTCTCCCCTAGCAGCTGCTGACCCTACACCCACTACTTGCAGCGTACCCCAAGGATCCTGCGTCTCACCCACCCTCTATAATATCTTCACAAAGCCCCTTTTCGATGATCTAGACGGTCTTGGTATCAACTACACCAACTATGCAGACAATACACAGATCCTCACCCGCTGACGGAAAATTATGACAAGGATTTGGCCTTTGTGAATAGAGTCTACCTCATCATCCAGGCATGGATGGCCGGTCATGGTCTATGCCTGAATGATGACAAAACCGAACTCCTCATTCTAGGCACCTCCTCCAATATCAAAAAACTGGGCACCAACTATGACTCCTTCATAATTGATAACAACACCATTACTGTAGCCAAAGTAGTTAAAACCCTCAGTTTGTATATAGATTCCATGCTTACATTTGGTAAACAAGTGAATTCCATGGCCTCAGCCACCCTCTATACCTGCAAGCTAATTAGAGCAGGCAAACCCTTCCTTTCACCCAACAACTGCGTCATCGTAGCAAGCGCATTAATCCTGTCGAAACTAGATTATTGCAACGCCCTCTACATAGGCAGTAATAAATACATCAGACAGAAGTTCGTTGTCTAAAGCCTGCTCTGTCTCGGAGGCGGCCTCTTACGACGCACAGTTCCTGCGTATGTTGTGTAGAGGTGCGGCTTGAGACGGCTGGGTTCTTTCCTCGAACTGTGCGAACTATGCGAACTGTGCCATCGGGAACGGAGCGGAGTTGGGAGTACGGAGGTGTACGGAGGACGATTACTGGAGGCTATTGGAGCACACGCCGTAAGGAGAGCCGCCAGGGTTGACTGGTTGTGCACATCCGGTCCGTCGCTTGCCGCCCGATAGCGCAGCCCTACTCGGAACGCAGAGGGCGCACTGGGCGCATTGTGATCCGGCGCCGGCGACGAGTCGAGCGAGATCCCCCCCCCCGGAGGTAACTGGCCTCACGACAAGAGGTACGGGGAGGGGTGTTGGCGCCTGCGGGTGTTGCGCTGACCTGTGGGGCGGCTCGATTACAGCCTGGTGCCCGTTGCATTTTGGGGCGCTGTGCGATATGGAAGTATACAATGGAGCCCATTGTAATTGACAAGATCATATAAGGGTTTAGGTCCCACTGGTAAACGGAGGTCACTACCAAGGAGTGACCTGTAAGTTGAGCCTGGTAGAATTCCAACTTAACAGGAGACTGTGGGGATTTTCCCTTTGATCCTGTAATTGGCTAATTCTACCTACTGGTTGCCAGGTAGTCTACTTATCCCAGAGCGGATGGCTCCCCATAAAAAACCTGCACCTTCCAAATATAATCTAAGGAAAAAGACACATGAACCAGACTTGGGTCCTATAATGGAAGAGCCTAAAGGCAGGAGAAATAAAGCCAAGAAGGGAAACCCCGTAGATCAAGGCAAGATAACGGGTTTTTTCCCCATAAACATACCGGCTGAAAATAATTCTACAACCCTTGAGACGCCTATGAATCAAGTGACCAATACCTCCAATTTGGGCAGCTCACTAAATTTTGAGGATATTGACAACAACTCCTTATTGGATTTATGCCTGTCTGTACAGAGAGGCATGACACCTCAGATAGTGGTGCACTCGGAGGATATGGAGTCTCTCACACCGGAGAACCAGAGTGAAAATCATGGCAAACGACTCTCTCAAGCTGTAACAATGGAGAGGCTATCTACATCACCTAACCTAGTTATTGATACTTCATCTGATAATGGAAGAGAGACAGTCAGTAATATTCATCCGGTAGCCCAGGAAATTGCCGAATTACAAGCTTCCGTGGCTTCCTTACAGTTTGCATTAAAAATACTGCTGAAGATGTCGGGTCGCATATTGGCAAACACAAACACATTGATGAGTGACATTGAGCAAAGACGGAAGGCGGCCGAGGACGTGGAAGACAATCTATCTGAAGCTATTATAATAGCGAACGAGATGCACGAACAACAACTCCCTGGCCCCCATACTGACATAACAGCTCAACTAGATATACCAATGACCCGTAAGCAGCGGAGGTTGGCCAAGTCAGCGCTAGATAGGGCCAGAGTGAATACTCAAGAGCTCTTACCTTTTGAACTAGAGAAGCCTATTCCTCGCTCAAAAAAAGGGAAAAAAAGAGCAGCTCGAGCAAAGAAGCGAAGGGCTGCAGGAGGTGGTTGCCTAACTAGTTGGTTGATCGCGGAGACTACTGAAGCCCCAGATGGGGCCGAGGAACTCGAAAACTCAACAATTGAATCTATACTTGAAGATGATGGCACTCTAGAAAGGCCCTCGAAGACAGCGCATGAGCTTGATTGTCTCCATAATATAGCTCATAACTCTACAGATTTGGTAAAAGAGTGTGACTTGAAGTGGGGGAATCGCACCTGTATTATTAGAAATCTATATCAATCTGGCACAAGCGTTTGGCTTTCTCGCTCCGAATTTTTAAAGAGATTATTTTCGGTACCTCAACTGAGAGTTTTGCAATCGGAAGACTTTCAATTTCTTGAGCCCTTGTCAGGATCCCATCCCAAGGTATCAGCCCTGCATTGCAAATTCATATCGACTGCCCAACTATTAAGGACCTATAAAACAGAGCTGAAAACTGTTGACATTGAGATAGATGCTGAAGTAAACTATAATGAGCCTAGCAGCTCTGAAACCGAAAATGCTATAGATGGGCCCGTGGACGCTTGCCCTACTTTGCCATTAGGAACCAAGATGGACAAAAATGATGTACAATCCGTCCTGAAATGGTTGACGGAGGCATTGTCTAAGGTGGTAGAGAATCATTGAAAATTATCGTTGGCTTCTTGGAATTGTAGGGGTTTTGCCCACCTTTTAAACAAGACAGGCCCTATAGCTCAATTATCTCATTACAACTGTATCTGCCTGCAAGAAACCTTTGCAATGAATCCCCTATTTTTAGATGGATATAAGGGTCACCAGGTATTTGCTAAACGAGGCGAAAGAGGTAGACCCTTTGGGGGGTTATGGATAGGGGTATCCAATAGACTAAGTTCAAGGAGGATTCTCGGGAGCCAAAACGACCAACTATTGGCTGTTGAAATAATATACAACATTAAGAAGACCACCGAGAAAGTCTTGGTGGTGTGCTTATATAATCCTCCGGGCGCTATGTGTAGAGAATCAATACAAGAAGGGTTACATGAGCTATTGGCCAGTTGGTTAACCATTGAAGGAAATACTAATGTTTGTGTGGCTGGAGATTTTAATACCCATATGCTTGGGGGAGAGAGGAGCTTTGCTAATCCTAAGCTCCGTCCCAGATGTGTTATGGAGCATGATAAATTAGAGGATGAAGGACTTGATTGGGTACACTTCTTTTGTAAGTGGGAATTTGAGATGTTAAATGGACGCACCAAAAGTGATCATCCAGGTAAACATACTTGGAACAATGGAACTGTGATCAGTACCCTAGATTATATTTTCGTATCCCCAAGCCTGTTGCTACTGATTGATGATATGATGGTAATATCAAACATATGGAGTGATCATGCTATTTTGGCGTGCTCATTTGACATCCTGGAAACTCATGATCAAGTGTGCACTATGGGAGATCTGAAAATCAACCATGCAGGGACATGTATCTGCTGGTCGGATAAGAATATCTCTCGCGCTGAGGAAGCCCTACATAAGTATGGCTATCTCAGTGTCGAAGACCTTAAGAAAATGACTATAGATGGAGTCGAAGACTGGATATACCTGTTCTCTGAACAATATGCCGCAACCTCGGTTGGGACTATGCTCGGTGAGCAGGAGAAATGTCCTACCTATGACAGATTTATTCGAGATACTAAAAGAACTCTGAGGGCGGAACTAAGAAGAGCAAAGAAAACGAGTACGACTTGGGATATATGTAACACTATGTCCAAGGAAATAAAGTTGAGATATAGGAGGGTGATTAAAGCAAAAAGAAGCTCTGATAGAAATAGAGCTTGGCAAAAGCTAATACAGACTATTTGCTCCCGTAAAACTAGCAGTATATGGGCTCTCCTTAATGAAGCAAGAGGGAATAGGACACGGCAATTAGTTAATCCTATTTCCAGTGTGGAATGGACTGCGTTTCTGGAAAAACGCAACATAGCAATCAGAATCGAGGAGATAATCCCCTTGGGTAATATACCAACGGACCCTGATATTGACATTTCCCATGACTCCATCCTCTCTATGATTAAACTGTTGAAGTCATCTAGGGCACCTGGTCCCCATGGGCTCCCTAATATTGTAATAAAAGGGAGTCCAATTTTTTGGGCCACCCTAATGAATGTACTGTTCTCCAAGATTCTGAGGGCAGGGGTACTCCCGAGCTCATGGCAATCAGCCATACTAATACCAATATTTAAAAAAGGTAATCGATTAGACCCTAATAACTATAGATTACTCTCCATGTTAGACAGTACAAGCAAAATATTTGCGTCACTCCTGTTGAAAAAACTACAGATATGGGTTGACCGGGCTAAAATCTTAAGTAAATTTCAATGTGGCTTTAGGCAAGACTACTCAACCAGCCATAACATCTTTGTTATGGACTATTTACGAACTAGAGCCTTGCAAAGCGGACAACCACCCCTCTATGCACTTTACATAGACTTTAAAGCGGCCTTTGATTCTATCCCCCGAGAAAAACTATGGCTGAAGTTACAAAAGCTTGGCTGTCCAGCTGATCTACTATACTACCTAAGATTACTACATCAGAATACCAAGGTTAAATTCAAATTAGATCGAGTAGGTCATATGACGGAGGAAGTCATACAAAATAGAGGAGTTAAACAAGGTTGTGTGACCGCTCCCCTAGTATACAATCTGTATGTGCATGACATACCGTCATCCTTAGCCTTGGCAAAAAACTGTCCTCCCAATATTGGTAAAACTCCATGTTTGGTACTCGCATATGCAGATGACTTAGTGATCTTCGACCACACAATCAGTGGTATACGCCGTTCAGCCATAGCTCTCTGGGGATATTCTGAACAAAATGGGCTTACAATTAATGTTGAAAAAACACATGTGATGAGATACACATGTAAAAGGTCCGCTCGTGTATCTTTATGCATTGATAGAGTTGTAATTTCTTATGTCCCTGAATATAAATACCTCGGGATTGAATTTGAACCCAGAGGTGACTATACGAATTGTAAACGCAATCGGAAAATAAGAGCAGCCCAAATTACTGCCCTATTTAAAAGCTTTACAATTAAACAGGGTGGTTACACATTATGGGGATCTAGACACCTCTATATACAGGTTCTAGCGCCCATGATGGTGTATGGATTGGAATCACTAATTAAGTTGGATCTAAATTGGTTACAAATTATTGAGGGAAAATACTGGAGGAAGATATTAGGACTCCCGGTATGTATCCCTATGGCTCTCCTTAGACTCGAGTTGGGTCTGATATCATTAAAAGCACAGATATTAAAGAAAAGAGCCGGATTTTACTTAAAAATGGTGAATGGCGCGGGTAATGCTCTGCTAACGACATTTGCCCTGAATAATAATAATGAAAACACCCTCTGTGAATTCAAAAAACAAATGGAACAATTGCTCAAAGAAATTTGCTGGAATCATCGTGTAGGGACTTATACGGAGGCTATGCAATCCTGTATGGGGAGACGAGTTGAGTTATGGGATTGGCTAGAGAATTACGAACATCTGCGCAAATTAAAAAGGTATAGGTTCACGGAAACTAGATTATATACTTTCAAGAAACCACAGAAATACCTGATGCTATGCCCGTCCCCAAGATTAAGGAGGTTCATACTCCTATTAAGAATGGAATATCTCCCCATTAAGATGACCACTGGTATCATGGAAAAGGTACCCAGAGAACTACGCTATTGTCGCCTGTGTAAGAATCAGGAAGCTCTAGAGACAGCTAAACATGTACTAACCGAATGCCAGGGTATGATGGTTGACATAAAATTACACTTAAGTATGTTTGTGCATAATTGGGAGACTACTGGAGACATGCTGTTCTGGAATCATTGTGTAAACACCAACAGTATGCGTCTGTTAACTGCACTCTATTCCATTTGGTTAAGAGTGGAAGATGAGCTGGGTATATCCATATGAGGAGAGCTAGCCATCGCAGTGGATAGAATTATGGGATAATACTGACCAGTATATGTATTTTAACTGCCGACTTGATAAGAAATAATCAAAACTATGCTCATGTGTAACTATGGTGTGCTATCTCACGAAGAATTTTTATTTATTTATTTTTAATTTTATGTTTATGGTGCTTTGAATTTTGTACTGAAAGTAATTAAGATGTATATGTGTAAAGTTTGAATTTTTAAACTATATCACATTAAAGATATTATTATTATAAATACATCACCTCCAAAATTCAAACACTGCAAAATAATGCCCTGAGAGCCGCCCTAAACTTCCCTAAAAATGCCCACATATCAGACCTTAGGAGATCCACCAACTGGCTTTCCACTAAAGACAAAATCCTCCCCAAAACAGCTTCCCACACTCATAAATGCCGCAATCATGCAGCCCCACAATACCTTATAGACAGATTCACCAGACAAACAGCCTTCCGTCCCTTACGTAAAGCCAACACTAACATTTTATTAGTACCCAGATTTAAACTCACTAAATCTGGTGGGAGTAGCTTCGCTGTCAAAGCGGCACAACTGTGGAACTCCCTTCCAACTGATCTAAGGGAAGATCTCCCCTACCAGCAATTCAGATCCAACCTGATCCAATGCCTAAAAGATCATGATGCTTAACCTTGTGCTACAGTCATGTGGGATCTCATGTATATTCTGTATATTCGCTCTGTTCTTTTAATCTGTCACACCTGCATTTTGTAAACCTACTGTACATACTTTTATGATTATTTGTCTCTACATGTCTACAGCATTGTAACCATAGCTGAACTCCTCGTTTATTTGTAACATGTAACCTAAGTTGAACAACCCTCTTTTTGCCTTCGCGCCCGAATACCCCCGGGTCTGGTGCGCAATATAAATAAATAAACAAACATTGAGCACCTTTTCCAAGGGGCTCAGTGCTTGGGAGCACAGGGTGAGTGGTGTGAGGTCATATTCCCACTCCGTGACCAGGTCTAACATAAAATGAGGTGGAAATCTATACCAGCTATAGACCTGGTCATAAGGCATCCCAAAAAGGCTGGTCCTGGGTAAAACAATGCGTGCCCTGGCTATCCTCTGGTGCCTTTTTTTTTTTTTCAACAATAAAAATCTAGGGTCCTATGGGCCAAATATTCAACAAAACACAGATTTGAACCATTATATAGAGGATGACAATTATATTCATTTGCTCTTTTTATAAATACTCACAAATGATTCAATAGTTTGTTTTAAAAAACATTTTTTAATATTTTTTATATTAAACCAACACCCGATGGTGTGCAAATTGTTAAAACATCAAAAACAATTTCCATTAATTTAAGATCCACATAAACCACTCAACTCTACATACCATTCACATCACTTTATCATACCATCAATCATACTAATATTCTATAACCTTACACATTAGGTCACCCTACAATAGTATACAATATTTCTGTTCTGTTTAGAGCCTCTTAATACAATCTTCAAATATAAGTATCTGTCTGTCTCCGAGTCAGACAGTATGTCGACACGTGTTTCAGGTTGTATTTTTAGACTTCAATCAGTCCACTAAGTACGCCAACCATCTTCAGGACAAAACCAGGAACAAAAATAGCGTCCCTTCAGACCTAGTAGGGTGGATTCAGTTGCCTAAAACAGCAATAGAAAATGAATAAAACCTATATTACATATCATCTTTTTTTGTCATCCTCTTAATTTAAATATACACTATTACTGTGAACAACTATCTCTATATATGAGACATCGTGCCGTGTACCACTTTCATCTTATACTAGAGATGTGAACAACAACAAAAATAGATAAATCCTGTTAGCACCCCTATACGCTTCCCCAACCAATAGGAACAAGCCCATAAAGGATACTATACAACCACACTAATTCGTATAGTGAAAAACTCTACACTTAATGAGAAAGTTTAAAAACTGTTTTCGTTGACCAAAAATGTGCTTACTTGGAATCCCACAGGTGAAGACTCCTTAGCGGTATCCCGCAAACGACATTCAAATCAGGCCTTCCTTTCTTGTAAACTCTCTTGTGTGGGCATGTAACCCACTCTCCACGTTGTCTTCCGTCTCCAGACACCCTAAACACAACATAGCCTTGTCATTATCTTTAGTTTCTGATTATAGAGAACCTACAATCCTGCTTGCTCTCTGTTCATTCTCAACTTATTTTTTAGGCAATTTCCATCCGCATGGATGATGTCAAACAAATGGCACCCCTTTGAACTTGAAACTGTTCTTTTTACGATGAAGTTCAGACACTTGTCTGTATAATTTTCTTATGCACTCCTCATCGCCGTTGATGTCACACAGACACCTCTTTTCGTATTTTAAGGTCTCAGTACAAACCAATCCAAAGTCAATTTCTAAAGAAAAAGCAAGAAAGGTTCAACATTCACCCCTATTTTGTAGATGAAGGCTAGTAAATAAGAGTTCATTTTTAATCCATGCACCCTTTTCTAAAAGCAGCATGATATCTCATACCGGCCTATATATTGCGGTCTCTGTAACATTTTTTGGAGCATAGCATAGACCCCCTTCTCGTTCTTTCACTTAGCGGATCCTAGTGGGCGTTAGTATTTACATTACATACACGTGTTGACAAAGTTGGACAAAACCATGCATAGCGTATTACAACCAACTCGCGTTCGCCGACATACCTCAAAATACAAAAGTACAAAGTCCATGGATCCCACTTTGCATTTATATTAGCATTGCATGCCCGTGTTACCTGGTTTAAACAAAAAGCGTTCAAAAACACTCGACCGCATCTGCCGGCATGTTTCAAAAGTAGTGGGGTGCAAGGTAAATGAGTCCCTCTTTGCAATCAAACCGCCACCTCGCCTACCTTCGTTACCCATGCTCTAATTCCTTATTTCCGCAAACAGTGTGTCTCTTCTTCTTCTTCTTCTTCTTCTTCTTCAAATTATCGAATGCGTGGGCGGACCCACTCAGGCACTTCCCCATCCAAAAGGATGATGTGCACCAACCCCACTTATTTTACACACAGCCCTCACATTCTCATAACTCCTCCCACCGCCCCGTCTGCCCCACAAAATCCATCAGCACACTGCTCCTCTCCCTGCCTGTCACCCTGACTCCTCCCAGCAAAGCCTTCCCACTCAGTTCAGCCACTCCCAGCGCAGACAACCAAACCCTCATCAACTCTCTCTCCTCAACATGCCTCTCACACGCAAGCAGAAAATGTCCCACAGTCTCAGGCACCCCACACACTGCACATTCCCTCGACTCACGCTTCCCCACTCGAAACAGACTGTCATTCAGCCCCACATGCCCTATCCTCAACCGGTTCAGCATCACCTCCTCCCTCCTCCTCCTCCTCCATTCCAATTTCCGTGCATCCACCTTCTCAGACACTTTCTCACGAACACCAAACATCCACCTGCCCTTCACCCCACTCTCCCACCTCTCCTGCCACTCATCCATAACCTGCTTCACCACCACAGCCTTCACCTCATCCACACTCAAAGTTATCATCACATCAACCGCTCCTCTCCTCATACCCGCACCTGCCGCCAAATCCACCAACTCATTACCCAAAATGCCACTGTGACTGGGGACCCACGCCAACTCCAGATCCATCCCCCCACGCACACACCGATCAATCTTCCTCCTGATGTCCAAAATCACATCCTTCCTATCACCATCCCCTGCCACAATCGCCTGCAACCCACTCAATGAATCCGAAAACACCACCACCTTCTCAAACCCCAACTCGCACACCCTATCAATCGCCAATGCAATCGCCACCAACTCAGCCATACAAATTGACACGTCATTCGTCAGTCGCCCCACTTTATACTCCCCAGTGCTTTCCAGATTATACGCCATACCCACTCTCCCAGACACAGGATCCTTCGAACCATCTGTGAACACCCTTCCTTCCCTGCCACATACGCCTGACCCAAAGCCTTGATCTCACCCCGCAAACCCTGCTTCTTCGACTCCACACTCGCCAACTCCAAACACACCTTTGGAGACCCCATCATCCACATCGGCCATATCACCAAATCCGTACCCGTCACAGCCAACAACTCGTCCACACCCCACTGCACCCCCTTCTCCCACATGTGAAACCCTAAAGTGCCCCCCTTCCTCCTCCACCGGTGGCTATAATAGTCAAACCTCCAATTATACAACAAACATTCACGCACCGGGTGAGCCACACTCTTCGCACTGCACTTCACCCAGCACCTCATATTCAACGCATTCCTCCTCAACCCCAACGGCATCTCCCCCATAAGCACCTGAACCACATTCACTGGAGAGGACCTCATCACACCCGAACACACCCTCAATGCCCTCGCCTGCACCCTATCCAACCGCAGCTTCTGACTCGCCGTGAAACCCACTGCCACCTGACATCCAAAATCAATCACACTCAATATCAACCCCTTATACAACATTCGTAAACACTTCTGCTGCGCACCCCACTCTTTCCCAGACACCACCCGCAACAAATTCAACCTATGTTTACACCTATCCACCACACCATCCACCTGCAAATTCCAGCTCAACTTCCTATCCAGAATCATCCCCAAGTACCGAAACTCTTCCACGCTCTTCACCCTCACACCTTTCAAAACCAAGTCCAACTCCTGCTGCACTCTTCTCCTCGGGAAAACCATACTCACGCTTTTCTCCACAGACACCGAAAAGCCCCATTTCCCACACCACTCCTCCATACGCACTATCGCAGCTTTCAGCCGACTCTGCACCAACAACAAACTCCTCCCTCTTACCCATACCACACCATCATCTGTGAAGAAATCCACTTGACACCCGATACCCGCCATAGCCCGAATCAACGCATCCACCATCACATTAAACAGCATTGCACTAATCACACTCCCCTGCGGTGTCCCATTCTCCGTCTTCCAAACCTCAGACATCACCCCCCTCACTCTCACCTGAAAGGTCCTATCAGCCAAAAATGCCCTAATCCACCAAAACATCCTCCCCTTCACACCCATCTCCAACAGTCTCACCAACAACCCACTCCTCCACACCATATCATATGCCTTCTCCAAATCCAAAAAGAACGCCCCCACCAGCTCCCCATCACACAACGCCTCCTCCACACCAGTCACCAACCTCACTAACGGATCTGCCACCGACAGATTCCTCCTGAACCCACTCTGAAAATCACTCAAACACCCATTCGACTCCAAGTAAAACCCCAATCGCTGAACCACCATCTGTTCCATAACCTTACACAGCCCAACAGTCAGTGCAATCGGCCTATACGACTTACACTCCGTAGGGAGCTTGCCACCCTTCAAAATCGCCACCACAATCGCTCTCTCCCACAACCTTGGCAAAACTCCGCTCTTCCAGATCTCATTGAACAGAGCCAACACCTCCAACTTACATTCCACTGGCAACTTTTCCAAAAATACATACATGACCCCATCCAGCCCTGTACTAGACCACTTCCCCTTCCGAATCGTCCCATCCAACTCCACCATAGAAAACTGAACCTCATACTGCTCTTCCCAAGGCCCAACATCCGCCAACAACTCCTGCATCTCCTCCTCAACCACACCCATACCTAGCCTCACCGCCTCCGGGAAGTTCCCTGAACTGTGCACTCCCGCAAAATACTCCCCCAACAAATTCGCCTTCTCCCCATCCTCACTGACCACCTCCACCCCTTTCAACAACACAGACATACCACCCTGCGGCCTCATCAACCCGGATATCCGCTTAAACTGCTTCCAAACCTCACCCACACCAGAATTACTCCCCAGAGACCCACAATAGCCCTTCCAATATCCATGCTTCCTTTCCCTAATCACCCTCAGCACCACCTCCTTATCCTTCTTAAATGCCAACAAATCCTCCAACATTCCCGATCTTACTGCCCTGGCCCTAGCCTTCTTACGCGCTGCCACAGCCTGTGGACATTGCACTGACCACCCAGGAACCTCGACCTTCCCACCTTCCCCTTCACAACCTCCGGAACTGCTGCCACTGACGCCGCTCTCATTCCCTGCACCAGATGCTCATTCCATTCATCCACCCCCCATCCCTACCCCGAGGAATAATCAATTCCTGACACAATCCCTTATACAACTCCCAATCAGTCTTCCTAAAATTCAACCGACTCCCAAGCATTGGGGACCTGACCCCTACCTCACCCCTCACAGTCACCAAAATGCCAGAATGATCGCTCCCCATATCCCCATCCTCAGGCACCTCCCAATCACATTCACCCGCAATCGCAGCAGACACCCAGGTCAGATCCAATCACGACAACTTCCCAGTCCTCACATCCAACCGCGTGCCCGAACCATCATTCAGCAAAAACAGACACAATTCATCTGCTATGCCCTCCACAGTTCCCCATTCGCATCTGTCCGATCACTACCTCACAACGTATTGGCACTGTTGAAATTACCACACAAAACGCAAGGTCCCACATGTCCCCTTATCACTCCAGACAGCACACCCACCTCCACCACCTCACACGGATTATAATAATTCAACACCAATACTTCCGATCCCCTACCCGAATCCCTGCCCCGATAGCCTCCACTGCTCCATCTACCACAATCTCCCTTGCAACCAACCCCTCCGAACTGCCAGAGCCACACCCCCTTCTTTCCCCCCCAGCCTATCCTTACGAAACAACTCAAAACCCAGAATCACAAACCTCAGATCACCCCTTAGCCGCGTCTCCTGGATACAAACCACATCAACATTCAATTCCCCACACAACACTTCTTTCAACTCCTGCCCATTCCTCAACAAACTCCTCGCGTTCCACTGCAAAATCCTCAGGCCCACACCCCACTCTGCTTCCGCACTTTAGCAACCATCCTAAACACATCCTGTTCCAACACATCCACAACACGCAAAAACCTCCTCCCCGCTTCCACCACTCCTTTCGTAAGATCCGACACACTGACAGATAAATGTCATGATGCCTACCCCCGGAGCACCAGGCCAGGCCCAGCACCCCCGGAAGCAGGCATCATGCCCTCGGGTAAAAGCCCAGCGGCCCCTTATAGGGGCTCTTTGGACTCAGTCCTGGAGCCTTTGGCGCCAGGCTCATGTTCGACATCAGTCCTGGCGCCATAGGCGCCAGGCTCATAAAGGGAGGTGTTTTGTGCACTTACCTGATGCAGACCATGCTGCACGCTTCAGGCCTCCCTGAGACCTGAAAGGGACTATTTTTTCATAGGGACTATTTTTTCACTCGGGCGTGGCCAGGGAAGGATACATACCTAGTTGTGGAAGGATACATACCTGGGACTTCTTTGGAGGCTATTTAAGCCACGCCCAGACAGCAGCTCATGCTTCGCGTTGTTCTGCTTCCTGCAGCTTAACGCTCACCGTGTCTGCTCCTGCTCCTGGACTCCAGCCACGCCCGCCTCGAACCTGGAAGACCTGCAAGGAAGGAAGAGAAGAGAAAGGTGAAAACCAAGGACTATTTCAAACTTCTTACCTGCATCCGGAATCTTCTCGCCAGCATCCCTGAAGAAAGACTTCCATTTAAAAGCATCCCATTGCTCGCTGCAGCGCCACGCTTCACTCACCTGTCCTCGAGACATCTCCCGGCTCCATCGCGGCTGTCAGCATCGGACGCCACATCTCTGCACCTAGGGGAGAGAGGAAGAAACAAAAGGTGAGCAGAAGGAACACAGAAGGAAAGCCTGATTAACAGCCATAATACTTACCGGCTTTTCTTTCACATTTCGGGTCGGCGCCGCCCCGTTGGCAGGTACCGTACCCCGGCCCCTATGGGGAAAGGACAAGAGACATTTCTGGGGAATGATAAGGACATTTAGAGGGATCGCCCTCATCACTACTCACCTCGGCAGTTTAACCCCTCGACGCATCGCCTTCATTCTGCACCTGAAATAAAGGACAGATCACAGGTTAGAAAGACAACATAAAGGGGGCCTCACTTGAACTTTGAACTTTCATACTTACGGCGCATCGCTCAGGAAAGTCAAGTGGATTTTGCCAGCGCCATTCTGAAAACCAGTGAAGTAACTGGACGAACGCGCGCCCCTGCACCAGAAGCAGGATGGAGAGTTCATCCTTCCAAACCATAAGGTGAGCTTAAACCGGGGTATGGAGGAAGTTAGAGAGGAACGAAGGGGGAAAGGGGGGAGCTAGCACACTATTCTGCAGACTGTTAATCCCCTTTCTCATCTGCAGAAGGATATTCCTACGGGCCAGGCAAGCACGATTTGGAGGTCCTGTCCAATCGGTGTTCCGGGTCCTGCGCATCACGCTAGAAGAGGCCACAGCAATCCAGACTAGACCAGCGCCCTGTGGGAACCAGGTAAGCGTTACAATAAATTCCCCTGAACCAGCTCCAGCACACTCACTATAAAGCACATAAACTCAGTTTTCGGGACAACCACCAATTCTACGCCTTTCACCTCACCCACCACTTTCTTCCTTCCCACAGCCTCATCCACCACCGGCTCTCTCCCACACACCTCACTCACTACCCGTACCGGTTTCACCTTTGCCACAGCCTCTGCATAAAACAAACCTTCCGCCGCCCTCACCTGCACCACCTCTCTCGCCACCCTGTGGCTCTCACACCCCCTAAACGCAGTAGAGTGCCCTCCCACAATTCATACACTTCTCTGGGGTCTCCACCTTGCATTCCTTAATATCGTGATCTCCACCACACCTCCCACAGGGCCTCTCATTCCTGCATACTCTCGAAGCATGTCCAAACTGCTGACACGTATAACACCTCAAAGGCAACACTACATAAACTTTCACACGGAACCTCTGGTAACCCAACTCCACCACCTCTGGACACTCCGCCCTCGCAAACCTCACTGCCACAGTCGTAGATACCACATCCCCATGTGCATCTCTCCTCCCCAAACTCCACACCTCCACCACCCCCACATCCGTCAGCTGCTCCTCCACCTCAGACATATTCAGAGACACCGGCACTCCATACAGCACCCCCTTACATGACACACCACTTTGGTCAAACACTCGCACTGCATGCCTACCCAGACAACGCACCTATAGAATCTTAGCCTTACTACCGGCATCCATCCCCTCCACCAACAACCGGCCCCCAGCCACCACTAGCACCCGAGTGACATCCCCCACGGCCGCTTTCACCCATCCAGCAATCACCATCGGATTTTCCCCCTTAAACTTTTTCACACGACTATCAGGCTTCAACACCACCTTCCACACACTGTCACACTGCATCTGCTCCACCCCAGGCATACCGCTCCCTGCGACCCCCAGCCCCTCCAAAGCGCACTTTTCCTGGGTCCCGACCCAGAGTTGCCCCAGTCCAGCCCCCCTCCATCATCCCTCTGTGGAGACCTGCTGCGATGCCGCCCCTCACTTCCCTCCTCCCCCCCTCCACAGATGTATATTTCACAGTCAGCATCCTCCCCCTCTTCGCCCCCTCCTCTGCCCCCCCTTCTTTTAAGCCTTCCCATTCCCCTTTGCCATCCTTACCACCTGCTCCAAGCACACTCACCCCCTGCACCCACCTAGAGAGTCCGCTCCGCCTCCTCGAGCCCAGCACCCTCCACCCAGACACCGCTCCGCCCTGCCTGAGTCTGCCTCCTCATCTGATGGAACACTGCTCTCTCCCTCTCGCGTCTGCGCCCAGCCAGCCATGAGCGTCAGTGTCTCCTCCCCCACACGTTACAATTCCCATGCGACACCCGATAGGTAGCCCCTACTTGGAGAAGCAGACTCCTACCAACAGTGTGTCTCCAAGGAAGCGTCCACATTTATATGTCACCTGACCAAAGTCAGTGGCATAGAAATAGGACTGTGACCCACATGAGATCTATCCAGCTTATTTGCTCCTATTGAGGCATCCATGTACAAAGGCTTTGTACGTCATCATGTGCAATAAACAATTTACTCCATATAACAATTCCGTTCTGGCTATTAATTATAGCACACACTTCTTTCTTTATTTGCCATATTTAAATCTCGAATGCTATCAACCCAAGGTATACATCTCCCAAATTTTTAATATATAATGCGACCATTGGATACAAGCAATGCCTATTTTTCTCAGCCGGCACTCAATGACCTCTGATGGTTTTGTAGCCAATACATGCTACTATATATATCGTGATTCCTCAGGTCGCATCTAAAAAACACATGTCTGTTAGTCATTGTATGTTAGCTTTCATGGGGATACCCCATCTTGGATCATACATGTTCTAAAGGAGACATATCGCTTAATTTCCTAGGGTACACTCATATAACCATGAGGCAAAATGCTCTTCTGATGGTCCGATGCCAGATGCAAGAAAGGAAGGCCTGATCTGAATGTCGTTTGTGGGATACCGCTAAGGAGTCTTCACCTGTGGGATTCCAAGTAAGCGCATTTTTGGTCAACGAAAATAGTTTTTAAACTTCCTCATTAAGTGAAGAGTTTTTCACTATACGAATTAGTGTGGTTGTATAGTATCCTTTATGGGCTTGTTCCTATTGGTTGGGGAAGTGTATAGGGGTGCTAACAGGATTTATCCATTTTTGTCGTTGTTCACATCTCTAGTATAAGATGAAAGTGGTACACGGCACGATGTCTCATACATAGAGATAGCTGTTCACAGTAATAGTGTGTATTTAAATTAAGAGGATGACAAAAAAAGATGATATGTAATATAGGTTTTATTCATTTTCTATTGTCGTTTTAGGCAACTGGATCCACCCTACTAGGTCTGAAGGGATGTTATTTTTGTTCCTGGTTTTGTCCTGAAGATGGTTGGCGTACTTAGTGGCCTGATTGAAGTCTAAAAATACAACCTGAAACACGTGTCGACATACTGTCTGACTGAGTACAGATAGATACTTTGTCCTGAAGATGGTTGGTGTACTTAGTGGCCTGATTGAAGTCTAAAAATACAACCTGAAACACGTGTCGACATACTGTCTGACTGAGTACAGACAGATATTTATATTTGAAGATTGTATTAAGAGGCTCTAAACAGAACAGAAATATTGTATAATATTGTAGGGTGACCTAATGTGTAAGGTTATAGAATATTAGTGTGATTGATGGTATGATAAAGTGATGTGAATGTGTGTAGGGTTGAGTGGTTTATGTGGATCTTAAATGAATGGAAATTGGTTTTGATGTTTTAACAATTTGCACACCATTGGGTGTTGGTTTAATATAAAAAAAATGTAAAATGTTTTTTAAAAGAAACTATTGAATCATTTGTGAGTATTTACAAAAAGAGCAAATTAATGTAATTGTCTTCCTCCTTCTAAGGGTTCAAATCTGTGTTTTGTTGAATATCCTCTGGCGCCTGCAGTGTCCCACGATCACTGCTGCGTAAAATGATACATTCTTCGTAGCTGTATACGTGCGTTGGTTTTTCATGCGCCCTATTTATGCATTGTTTTTAGTGCGCGGTGATGCTTACAACGGCTTTTGCGTGGCGGACGTGTTTCTGGATTTGTGCATCTTTTTCTGCACGATGGTGAGCCCTGTTCGATTCCACGTGTGGGCGTTGCGAGTATTTTACTGTGGTACTTCCCACGTAACGCCCACATTTACTCCTGTTGTTCGCCATTCCATGTGTTCTGCCTCCTTTTTAGGTGACTGCGCAAGACGTTATGCACCTTCGCTGGACGTCTCATACAAGGCTTTCATGGTGTTGCAGTGACTTATAGGACCCGTGTGGATTCAGCGCAAGTCTCGGGCAAGCCCCACGCACTGTGTTCCATGAATCGGCAAATGGGCGCTTGCGCGCGTTTTGCACGCAGGCACCCCTTTTACGGCGCTATTTAATTCCATGAATCGGGCCTTTATTGTGAAGCTTCTTGGAGGTATAGATTTTTAGTGAACCCACTACCCATCCAATTCGTAAAGGAGACTGTTTTCATGTTCATTGTTATGCAATATTACGGGGACTCTTTTAAACAGATATATTGTATTTGTTCGAGGAGACTAAAATATATGGCAAAATGGTATTTTAACACCTAAACAAATGTATGTATCTGGGATGTGATTCATTTGTTTGCGGAGGAGTATCATTTAATTAAGAAACTGATAACTTCTATTGTGTGTGCGGTTTTCTGAGAAGGGGCAGACCTGCCAGTCACCCACGTAATATTTAACTGATTTATCCTGCAACTCGGGTGTAAGTTCCTTAAAAGCCTTTTCATTTCTGATTTTAATGTGACTTATATGTGACTTTTTTATACTGTATTACTAATGTGTACTTCAATTGTTTTATAGATGCAATCAAAACTAAAACAAATATTGCACGATTAATCTTCATTCCATGCACAATTTACATATTCGTGGTAACTTGGTTCATTGTTGATAACATACCGATTTATAATTTACACCTCGTCATAAATCATATATGGAAAAAAGGGTGCACTTAAGACACTTCCTTTGTAAAGCAACTCAATTGACTTCACGAATAGTCTCCTATTAGGTCAAAGCTCTTGACAAATAAATGAAATACCACGTCCAGGGAAGTCATTTCACAAAAATGCCAGGGGTAGCGGAAGTGACATCACACGACCCTTGACCCCTGATTACATCACAGGAAGTGATGTCATTTGACCCTACCCAAAAGTGATATCGCGGGAAGCGATGGAACACAACCTTTCACCCGTTGACAAAACAGGAAGTGGCATCACATAGCATTGTACACTACGAGAAATATGGTTACAATATCACTATAATGTGATTTACATTTCATAGAAGAATAGATCGCCATATGTATCATTAAGATCAGTGTATATAGGCATATATTACCAAATTACTGTGAATGCAAGCAGACTTCCATGATCAAATGATAATGATGTGTTATTATATGGCACTTACGCTTAAGTGCTTTACATAGAAAAAATATACACCCAATATCACTCAACCTGTGTTGGTACTCATTTATCGACCTCATAAGGATGAAAGGCTGAGTTGAGGCGTTTGAGAACAGAATAAATCAGTGATTCACCCCCTGAAGTGTGCCTGAAATAAACCTTTAATGAGTCTAGCAAATATTGTATAGAATTCCAGAAATAAACACATTGGGCCTCATTACGAGGTTGGCGGTCTGGCAGAATGGAGCTGGTAAGGCAATACCAGCCTCCAATACCAGTCCATAGTATTACGACCCTAGATGCCGGTCCCACCGGCATTGACTAGGACCCGCTGTGCCGCATGCACGCGCACTCGCGGCTGTCGTGACAGTAATACCAGCATCCCGCAATGAAGAGGACACCACGAGTCGCACGGACATGTACATACTGGCATCGAGATGCCGGTAAGAAGGGCCACCATGATGCCGGCAAAACCGGCATAGCGGACCACCCGTTAACAGCAAAGTGCTGTGTAACCAAGTGCCACAGGTGCACACAATCAGCACAGGTCGGGGCAATGGAGTCAGGGCCAGCACACCCACACACCACACCCCTTTCCAAACCAAAATGCTACCACTTGCACTTGCCATACTGGGGCTGGAGGACATGCCTGCACTGCTAATCCTTGAGCAGGCAGTACAACAGGCAACACAGAGGAGACGCAGGTGGAGAACGAGGGTGAGATTGGTCCAGCAAATCCCACCAGTGCAGGTAGTTGTTCCCCGCAGACAGCCATCAATTCCACGTATAAGGGCCAATCCATTTCACTTAACCCCAGCACAGATCCACACCCTGTACTGGCTGGACAGGAACACCATCACCAACATAGTGGAATTAATACAGGAAGACTTGGTCAGCCTGATCAACATCCGCACAGCCATCCCCCCTCTGCTGAAGGTGGCATCTGTGCTCCACTTCCTGGCCACAGGCAATTACCAACACACAGGGGGCCAAATGCATGGCATGTCGCAATCATGCTTCTCAGTTGTGTTAAACAAGTGTTGGATGCACTACTGAAGCATGCAATCCATTCCATGCACTGGCAGGCATGCCCAATGTAATTGGTGCCCTCGACTGCACCCACGTAGAGTTGGTAGCCCCACATGCCGTGTTGGTGGTGTACCGCAATCGGAAGCTATACCACTCCATCAATGTGCAGACAGTGTGGGATGCCAGCCAGATAATAACACATTGCTGTGCCAGATACCCAGGATCCACGCATGATGCCATGGTGCTGTGGAACTCCTCACTACCCCGCTACATGGAAGGAGACGTCGTTCGAAGTGGCTGGCTGTTGGGTGAGTCTGCCCCCTGGGCCATGGGAGGAGAGGGGTGGGGTGGGACACATGCATATGCAAGGGGAATGCCCCCTGGAACATGGGAGGGGAGGGATGGGGGCACATGACTATGCAAGGGGAATGCCCCCTGGGCCATGAGAGGAGAGGGATGGGGGGGCACATGCATATGCAAGGGGAATGCCCCCTGGGCCATAGGAGGAGAGAAATATAAGTATCTTGAGTCATCCGCCGCCACACAGCCCTCCCATGTGCATACATAATGTACCTAGCCAAAATGCATCGTGGGGCCTGGTGTTTTGAATGCCTAGGACCCTAGGTCATGTATGCCACCCAAAGCTTGCACCATGGATTGGCATGCACTGTACAGGGCTGATAGTCATGTGGATGTGGCTGCCATTGATGGAATTGTGCATATGAACTTTAAAGATGTACAGGCTGAGCACATATGGAAATTGAGCATTATCCTTACACATACCTCCTTCTGCTCTCATGTAGGTGATGCTGGATATCATCTGAAGGTGTGGCTACTCACCCCTGTCAGGAATCTGCAGAACAGGAACAAGGAGGACTTCAATCGTGCACATACATGCATGCGTGTGGTCATTGAGCAGACATTGAGCAGACGTTTGGACTTTTGAAGGCACGGTTTCGCTGCATCAGCAGGTCAGGAGGGGCATTCACATACGGGCCTGAGAAGGTGGGCAAGATCATCATGGTATGTGCAATGCTGCATAACAGGTGCATTTTGGCGGAACGTACCCCTGCCACATGACATGAAGCTGCCACCACCTGGTGAAGTAGAAGGATAAGAAGGAGTAGATGTTGGACATAGGCCAGGACACGATACACTTGAGGGTCGAGTAGTGCGGCAATTGGTCATAGACCAATCATTCTGATGTACTTGGATGCAGAGGATGCCATGTATTGGGAACTGTGGGCACTGGGTGTGTGGGTATAAGGGCATAGTTCACTATGGAGTAATAAATTGACAAATAACAAATAAGCAATGTCCACGCATGCAATGTTTTGTACACAACAGGTGTATTAGAGAGATTTTTTGTACAACATGATTCAACAATCCACTGTCCCAACACCCCTCCCCCTCCCTCCCACACACCCCCACACTACCCCCATACCCCCCAAAACCCCTCCCCTCCCCCTCACACACCCCCACACTATCCTCAGGCCCCCCCATACCCCAGTACTACAACCACCACCACCCTCCACCTAACACCCAAAGTCAACAATGGCACAACATGTGTCTGCATGTATTCGTAAGCAGAATCTGCAGGGTAGCCCTGCTACTGTGGAGCCCCTTTGGAGGTTGTGGTTGGATATCTGAGCGCTGTGCACTTCGCAGGGACCTGCGCACGGGGCTCGTCTGCCTGGAACTCGCTGCATTATCAATGTGGATGAGCCAGATGGTTGTGACCCCAAAGCCGGATTTTGCCATTGTTCAATGCTGTCAGCAATCCTGGTGAGGATCTGTCCCAAGGCATTGAAGCCATCGCGCACTTGCTGTGCACTTGAGTTGATGGCCTGGATTACGGCCGCAGTGCTGTCATGGATGACACGGCGTGTTGTCCCCCCTTCAGCAAGTTACTGCTTGACATAGCCTTGCATCTCCTCCTGCCGGCCCTCCATCCTGGTCAGACGTCCTTCAAGGACCTGTATGGCAGTGTGGGTGGTGGTTGGTTATGTGGTGGTACTGCATGCAATATGGGGCTGTGCAATGTCAGAGAACACTCACCATGGCTGCCCTGTTCGGATGAATCCCGGCAAGGTGTGTCCTGTGGGGTGACCTGCAGGCTTGGTGTTCGACCTAGAGGCTCTAAGTGGACAAGTCCTGCATTGCCGTCATTGTTAGGGTCAGCTTCCTCATCGACACTATGCTGTGCCGATGCAGCCATCTCCCCAATTGTGCTTGCAGCAGCAGACTGTGTGCCATTGTCCATGCCAGTTGTGTCCTCTGCCTGTGTTGATTGTGTGTTCAGGGGTGCAGGGGCAGGTGTCTGCTCATCCTGTGTGGGTTGCAGTGTGGCTGGTAGGGCACTGGCTGTTGTCCTGCGTGCCGAATGCCCAATCCTTGGTCCACTTGAAGTAGATGGTCCGGTGCCATCACCTTGCCTCCTTGCACTTTTAGCTGGTGTTGTGCATTGTGCAATTCCCTGTGCTTCTTTGCTGTCTGCATTCGTACCTGTGGGGGACAGAGAGTGGCAGGGCATCAGTGATGGTGGTGCTACCATCATGCATGCGTTTGTCTTTGTGCAGGTGGCGCCATGTGATCAGGGTCCTGGCTTTGCAGTGAACTGGGTACATGCAAGGTTGGGGGGTGCAGTTTGGAATCGTGCAGGTGTTCACATGTACACCATGGTGGCTGCTGTTGGGCCATGATGTGTGTTGGGAGTGACGTGCTGTGTGACACATGCAGGTCATCTGTGTTTCGGGTGTGTATTTGTGTATGGGAGCAGCATGTAGCATGCATTGGGATGTAATAGTGGTGGGCCCAGCATGCGCATATGGATATGTGTACGTGTGCAGAGTGGGCCATGTATTGGCTGGCATTGCTCTCACATTTGGAGGTCAATGGTGATGATTAGTTGTTGTGTGTTTGTAGGGACACTCACCTTCATCTTCTGATGTTGGCACGCCAAACTCAGCTCCACAGACTCCTTCTATAGACTCCACATCTATGACTGAGCTGCAAATCTCCTCCCATCTGGCCAATTTTACTGGTGAGTGAGTTCCTCCACCTGTTGCCAGCCCCTGGCTCCAGTTGGCCGACAAGATGTTACGTACTCTCAGCCTGAGGTCGCCCCATCGTTTTTTGCAATCACGCACTGTGCGTGCAGTGGTGCCGACTGCACTTACTTTCGGGGCTACTTCTTCCCAGATGGCATTCTTCTTCAGCTGGGCTGGACGCCTGAGGTCGCTGCAGAACACCACACCAGCATTCGCCACTAGGGTGTCAGCTAACATGTTCAGTTCCTCATCCTTGAACCGTGGTTTATGCAGGCGGGCAGTGCCTTCTGGGTAAACTTCAACATTTTGTCTGTGGTGCCCTAGGAGTTCTGGTGGTGGAGGATGGCAAAGGATTGTGTTTTTGAAGATGGCCGCCTAAGCATTTTCTGTTCCGGCGCGATGACGTTACTTCCGGGTCCGGTAATAGCGGGCCCGTTCTTAGCACTATGTTAATACTGGTACCGCTATTTGAGGGTTGCCGAGGGCAGAGCCGTTATGTGCGCATTCGCTGATGCCGCTATCTGGGGGTTTGAGGGTCATTACCGGCATGCCGGCACGCCCGTTACCGGCATGCAGGTGTGCGCGTGCTCATGCACTCTTAATCACCCGCTGTTTGCGGGTTCGAGACAAGACAGACATGTTATTAACGGCATGCCGTTAATGGCTGCTTTTTAGCTCCAATCTCGTAATGAGGCCCATTATTTGGTATTCCTATTCTTTCTTATTTAGGGTCAGTGATGAAAGTGTTAGACCTGAGGCACTCCTGTTCTTATTTTTCTTATTTTTTTTAAGGGGCCTGAACAAGAAAGCCAGCCACTCCAGAAGTAAAGGGCCACATGGTGCTGTCACAAGGGAGACCACAGAGGTCGCAAGGGAGACTTCAGAGGTCGCGGTTGCGACCTCTTGGGACCCCAAAATGACATCCCTGACCACGTCTTCACTGATACATGCAGAATCAATTTGACTACTAATACGGCAGCAAAGTGTATGTGAGCATGATGTTCTAAAATTAATTAAGGAGACTCAATGCATAGGGGAAAAAAAGCACTAGGATTGATCAATGGATTGGCTTTGAAGGAATGTGGTGTACATGGCCTCAGTTTCACTGTCCTCTATCTCTCTTCTGCATCCTTGTGGTAGATTTGCAACTACAATGCTGAATAACATTGATGCCCACCATCAGCTATTCTTCTGATCCTGGCTGTACTTTGCAGCCTAAGCTTGGCACATTCTTTCTCGCTTGGTTATTACTTTGTGCCTCTAGACCGCCCTCTTTGCTTCACGTCATCTCATTTAAATCTCCACTGGGGTAGTTGCTTTAAATGGAAACATGGCCTTACACTCTCAGCAGTACAGTGGCTTCCTATTTTAGTGGCAATTCTCCAGTGAATCTTTATATGTGCCACTCCCCCACCCCATGTCAGCACACAGCATTCACTGTGCACACATATTTTTGGAGTGTGTGTCCATGTGTTGCTTATCCACCAACTTCTTTCTACTGTCAACACAGTGTCATCCTTCACAGCTTCTGGTCCCATTTTCGTTATATAAGACGGTTCATAAGGTTACCTCAGCAGTAAGAAGTTGAGGGATTTAACCAAATCCAACTCTGTGACCTACTCCTTATGGAGAAATTCCCGCAGGCTGAAGAACCAATATAGAAATTGGTGTGCAAGAAGATGGAAAAAGGGGTTGACAGGGATTTGGCAACAGATATTAGAGGCATTGCAGACTGGGAAAGGAAGCAGTATGTGGAGGATATTATCTTTAGCCAGGAGGCCCCAAAAGCAGTTAATATTAAATACAATCTCGTAGAGGGTATGGCTCGACCATATCGGGAATAGAATATTCCACCTTAAGGACATGTCTGATCCGGGAACACCTTGTCCCGAATGGTCCATGGTGTTTAATTTAGAAAATGTATGTACTAACTTGAAAAAGCTTAAAAACCCTAGAGCACCCGGGCCTAATGGGCTCTTTGCAGCAGCACTGAAGGGGGATGTGGACATTTGGGCGGTTATTTTGTGCCCTTTGTATGTTAAATGTTGTGCCACCAGGAGAATACCTGACTCTTGGAGAGGGTCGATCTTGTTGCCAATCTTTAAAGCCGGAGATCGATTGTCCCCTGAAAACTAGAGGTTATTTTTGCTTGACATCACAGTTAAGGTATTTGCCTCCTATGTGCTGGAACAACTGCAGTCTTGGATTAGAGAGAATAGCATTTTACATCCATTCCAGACAGGTCTTTGTCCATGGTCTAACACGGTTCATAACCTTGCAGTCCTAGACACAATATTCTTGCAGGCAAAGTTAAGTCCCAGTGCCTCAGTGTATCTTGCTTTTGTAGACTTTAGGTCTGCAATTGACCAAGTGGACTGCAACATCCTCTGGAAGAAGTAATTGTAGGTATGCATGCTAACACATCGGCCCAGATTCGGTTAGTTGATGACAGCATGATCTCAAAGCAGATGAGAAATTAGCAGGGGAGTGAGGTGGCGTTGTATGCTCGCTCCCTTGCTCTTCAATGTTAACATTGTTGATTTGTTAGGTCGACTGATGGGTGGGCAGGGCGTTCACCCAAAATTGGAAGTTGCTTGGTTCCAGGTTTTGTTGTGCCCAGACGACCTGGCCATATTGCTTTCTATGAAAGCACAGCTAATGTCCAGAAGTGGTGCCCTGATGTCGAAGGCAAAGACTGCCCCATCTTGCCCCTTATTGACAAAATTGGGTGACAGCTATGATCTTGACCAATCTGGGGTAATCTTAACCCCGAAAGTTGAACGCTTTAGGTAGCTGTGTAACAAAATTGATTGGTTCCCTGACTTCCGTAGATGTTCTGTCCTTGCTACCTTAAAAGGTGCGTTTAATCACTGACTGGCGAAATGGGATTGGCATTGCAACTACGATCACCTTGCGAAATTAACGGGTTTCAGTTGTGTGGCATCAGTGGTCCATCAGTACATGCAACTTGAGTTTTACCTGTTGCTCTGCCCTGACCCTGTTGTATGCAGCTTCCGTTCAAAACTGCACATTAACCAGTTATCAGTACGGGTGGTTTGCGTTGCTAATTGGAAGCTGCCCAAGGATGTCAGATATGGGTTCTACAGTGCCTGTGTATCTGATTGTACAGAGTCAAATCCCCAAATATTCGATTGCAATTTTTCAAGTATGATATGTATATATGATGAAATGGGTTTGAAGCAAGATGAAATTGGTATTTAGTTTCATCCAATTGTCACTGGATTTGTAAGTGTGTGATAGTGTATGTGTGAAATGAGGACAACTAACTGTGTAAATTGGATTTTTATTATGTATTGTTATGATTAGGTGGATTAGCAAGTATTGTGAGTGTTGTTTGTATCGTGTGTAAGTAATTGTGATTGTAAATGTTCTTGTTAGAACTATGTAATATTCAATTAAATTAAATAATTATATCAGACAATTCCATTCTTAACTATGCTGCTTCTGCAGCTTTTGAAAACAACTCACCTTGTGGTTATGTTGGCCAGTGAACGCAGCTGAGAGGACTGCATCTTTGTCAATGTTCACAGTCCACTCCACCAAATGTTCACGATGTGCCAGTAGGGGTGGCAAAACGACAGTGGAATCCAAACTGTTCCGGGTCCAATTACTTGTACGGTCCTGACTGAGAAATGTGCGGAAGAGTAGACTTCATGTATTTGCATGGAGGCCGCCATAACAATGAATCCATCTGGATTACGCCTGCTTTTTCTGTTGTAAACAGCAGGAGTTAATAGATAGGAATTCAAATGTCCCCATCTGCATTAAATTAGGTCCTGGTGGAGACTATGGGCCCAATTCTAATGTCCATGTACAATTGGGAAAGGGTTGTTCCGTGGAGGAACACGTGCTCCTAAATGCACCATATTCTGTGACAGAAAGAATGTAACTGCTGACATCAAAACATCCTCTCTTATATATCCCTGTTTTGTTGCCTGAAAATGGCCCTAGTGATGATCAGGAATACAGGGCAGGCAGTGCTATAGGCTTTTCCATTCACCACACCTGTGAGGTGCTAGTAACATACATTATACAAGTCTTTTATATGTAAGCTGTGCGTTTCCAAATGGCTGCATTACTTTTCAGATTTACTGAAAGATCAGACACTTTGGTAAATCAGTAAAAAGTGCAGGCACTTGAGAAATGCTCGCAGTGACACTATTGCACACCCTGACCGGAACAAGAACGGGTTTTATGAACACTTGCAGCTGGAAAAATGATAGCTGGCGCTGGAAACTCGGAGGGAGAATGTTCGGCTTTCCACCGTTCTTTGAAGCAGTGCTCAGTACCAGGCCCTCTGCTAGTTTCCCCGCACAGATCTGGGACATGCACTGAGCTTGTTTCCCACTCCGTGGCTTTCTCTGTCAGGGAAATTCGTATCAAAATGATATGGATTGGAACCAAGAGGCAGAGAGCTTCGCTCTGCTATTTTTACCAATCCATACCATTCACTACCTCTGCAAAGATGAGGCTATGAAAGGTGACATAGATTATGTATAACATTCAGAGTCAATAGCGGTCAAGTGTTACCGCCTACGCCCTGTCATTCACGCTCATCCTTTTTGTACTCTCAGGTTTGTGATTCTGCTGACGATATTGCAATTTTTAGACTCTATGATTGTGTAATTGTGGCCTCAGAAGGGCTGTCATAAGTGACGGTGACAAGTTTTCTATCTCGCCTTTCAGATCACCGCAAGGACCGTGTTTTCTTTCAATGTCTCGCTATTTAGCTTGTCAGTGCCATCCCCGATTCGGCATTACCATAAAATGTAGCTGTAGCTATGGCAGCGCTATTTAAGCTTCCCATGCTGCGAGTGCTCCTGACACCTTTAGCTAATTATTCATTTTAAAAACAAATCACATTTGTGTCTGCAATTCAATGCTGTTTGGTTTTCTTCAAAGTGTTAATCATCTTGCTACCACAATTCCTGTCTCAACTTTACTTGTAGCTATTTGTTTATTCATTCAATTATTTATTCATGTCTTTGTAAGAGCAAAGTCTCAACGTGCATTATGTAATCACAAATAGCAAAAATACACAAAATGTATCTAAAACACAATGGCCCCCACCAAGAATGCAGTTATGTAAAAAAAGATGTGCATTCACTTCCTGGCCCCAGGCACCTACAAGCACACAGTGGGGCACATGCATGGCATATCACAACCCTTATTTTCTCGCATGCTGAACCAAGTGCTGGATGCCGTCATGAAGCTCTCAAGGAACTACATAACCCTACCATGGACTGCCCAGGAGATATTTGACACAAATGGTGGCTTCCATGCACTGGCAGGCATGCCAAATTGTATTGGTGCACTTGACTTCACCCATGTAGAATTGGTGGTCCTGCATGCCATGGGTGAACCGCAATTCTAAGCTTTATCACTCCATCAATGTACAGATGGTATGTGACTCCAGCAAGATCATCACACATTGTTGTGCCTGATTTCCCGGATCAACTCATGATTCAATGGTCCTGCAGAACTCCACGCTACCACGCTACATGGAGCGGCATGCAGGACGCCGTGCCTGGCTGCTTGGTAAGTCGCATGACAGGCACATGTGAGTGTAATGGGGGAGAGATGCACACACCACCATGGCGCCATTTTTGTGGAGACAGCACATCGCAAAACACTGTGCCCCAAAGCATCACTAACTGAACATGACTACCAATCCCCATAGCAATGATGGAAGCTGCACACCAATTACAGCATGCCTAACTTACAACCAGCCCACATCCCACAACATGTCCACCATCCATCATCAGACTTCACCCTCCGTAAAACAATCCAGCAACATGCTGTGAGTATGCACAATGTAAATATCTGCAGCAATTCACAACACAGGACAAGCATCCATGAGAGTGCACAAATCAATTCTACCAAGGGTATACACTGCTTGTCACAGGGCCACCAGCACAGTAGCGCTGCATGTCAGCATGGAAATGATAAGCGCTTAATGACAAATAATGCTGAGACTTCTGGCGACTCTGCCAGTAACAAAAGTATACTAATCACTACACATCATATAATGACAACAAACACAGCGCAATACATCCACAGTGCATGCAGAACATCAAGGGAGTGTACACTTGTATCAACTGGAAGACGCAACCCACATCATAAGACCATGGCCCAGCACACATTATGGCAAGGTGAAATGTGTGCTTACAACCAGGGACATGAGCATGTGAACAACAGAAATATGCAGGCATGATTGATAAGAACAGGTGTCCATCAGGAATTGACTAACACATAGCTTTTTTTACACCCATGCAGGCGACAGTGGCTATCCCTTGAAGAAGTGGCTCCTCACCCCGGTCTGGAACCCGCAGAACAGGCACAAAGAGGACTACAATCGTTCCCATACCCATACCTGTGTGGTCATCAAGCAGACATTTGGCCTGTTGAAGGCACGTTTTCTCTGTCTTAGCCGGTCTGGTGGGGCACTCCTCTACAGGCATGAGAAGGTGGCCAAGATCATCATGGCATGTGTCATGCTGCACAACATATGCATCCAACGGAACTTGCCTCTGCCCCCTGACATTGAACAGCAACCACCTGGTGATGATGATGAAGAAGAAGAAGATGTGGTTGTACATCATCGCAGTGGCGATGCACAGGAGGGGCGTGCTGTGCGCCAGTCAGTGACTGACCAATACTAAGAGACATGGGAGCTGAGGGTGCCATGAATGTGGGACTGAGGGCACTGGGTGTGGGAGTATATGGACACTATGCATTGTAAACCAATAAATTACACATACACAATAAGGAATGTCCAGGCTAGTATTTTTTGAGGTACACAACGGGTGTATTTAACAGCAAGAAGTAACAAGTGCTCATACCCTCCACCTCACATACACTCACTCCCCCACAACTCCCCCCACAACTCCCCCACAGACCTCCTCCCACACCACCTCCCCCCACAACTCCCCCACACACCCCCTCCCCCCCTCACTCCACAACTCCCCACACAACCCCTCCCCTCTCCCCTTCCCCCCACAACTCCCCCACTCACCCTCTCCCCCATAACTCCCCCACACATGGTGTGAAATCGAATGCTGCAGGTGTCTGCATCAATTGCCATATTCAGGCTGCTCCTGCTACTTGTGGACATTTCCTGCCTCTGGTGGAGGCATGTCTGAGCACTGCAAGGTGCGTGCAGACCTGCGCAAGGGGCTGGTCTGTGTAAAGCTCGAAGAGGAGCCAGTACCCGCTTGCTCCAGTCTCGGGACAGGACGCTGTGCCTCCAAGGCATCCGCAATTCGGCTGAGGACCTGCCTCACAGCAGACAACTCCTCACAGATGCGAGTTTTGCTCGCCTCAATGGTAACTTTCATGGCCGCTGTGTTGTCCCAGCCCTCCTGCCTTGTCAGGGCACCATCAGCTATGAACTGTCTGACTAGCCCTGTCAGATCCTCCTGGTGCTGCTCCATCAGTGGCATTCTCTGCTCCCCATCCAGGACACCAGTCAAGGTGGATACTGCATGTGGCAAGGGTCCCAATTCATGAGGGTCCTCTGTGGGGCTCCAGCTCCCTAGCCCAGGTTCCCCTCCAGACTGCTCCTGTGTGTTGCCATTGGGGGTGCTGATTGGGGTGATCTGGGGTGATGGCAGGAGGCTGGGTGTACCAGGTAGGTCTGATGACACGTCCTCCACAGGGACACACACCTGGCCTTGGCTCTGTACCTCGTCATCACTCTGGGGTGCCATGGCAGCTGCCTCCATGACAGAGCTGTTGGCAGCAGACAGGGCCCCATCGCCCACTGGCTCCTGTGCAGTGGATACAGCTGTTGTGGGCACTGGTGCTCTGGCAGTGGCCCTTTGCCGCCCCAGTGACTGTGCATCCTGTGGTGCCTTCGCCTTCTGTGGCAGATGTGCCTTGCATGGGCCTTTTGATGTAGAAGGCCTTTTGCCGTCTTCGCTGTCCCCGGCCATCTACAGAGTCCTGTGCCTCGCTGTCAGGATCTGAGCCTGTGGGGGACCGAGAGAGGGACGGCATCAGTGATGGTTCTACATGCATCATGCATGCATTGGTATTGTTGCTGTTCCACACATTTGAGGGGATTTGGTGTTGGAGTTGTGACATTCAGGTTGCTTGCTATATGGGGGGATCATACAGGCATATGTCTGGTTCACACATGTGTGAAGTGGTGTATGATGTGTGACATGCCTTTCTGTTGTGGAATGCGTGCAGTGTGACACATGCCGTTTCCATGTTTGTGGGGTGTGTCTCAGGTATGGCATTGGCATGCTGCATGCATGTGGAGATGTCAGTGCTGAGGGCGGCATCTAGGCAGGGATGTGTCCATGTGTGTGTAATGGGCCATGCATTGCCTCATGGCATGGTCACATTGGTGGACTATCTTCATACTTTGCAATACTGTGTTTTCTTAGGACACTCACCTCCATCAGCCATGATGTGGCTTCATGTTCCATTCCTCCCACACCTTCAATTGATTCCATTCCGATAGTGCTGGCGCAGGTTTCCTCCCAGTGGCTGAGTTTCATAGGTGAGTTAGGACCTCCGCCAGTAGCCAGGCCCTGGCTCCGGTTGGCAGATAATATGATCCGCGATCTGAGGCGCAGGTTGTCCCAACTTTTTCGGAAGTCTTTTACTATGCAGGTGGTGTTGCCTACCGCACTCACTTTCTGGGCTACTAGCTCCCAAATCTCCTTTTTTATTTAGCTGTGCAGCTCTTTTTAGGACATTGGCAAAAACCAGAGTGTCGGCAGGCATTGTCAGTTCATCCTCCGAGAACCGCTCCTTCCGCTGCTGGGATGCCCCTTTGTTCACTGCCTTTGGCATGATGGTGGTGGAGTAGAAGATGTTCTTGTGTCTGTGTATCGAGGATGGCAATGGATTGTGTTTTTCAAGATGGTCGCCATGCCGTGTCCCGTTACGGCGCGATGGCGGGCCCGTTATTTAGAGGTAGATGGCTGCAGAAGGGCTGTCTGTGCTTTCCATGATGCCGCATACTCGTAATCGGCCGCTGTTAGCGGTGTCATTGCTACACGGACACAGTATTTCCTTCATGCCGGTAAAAACTGTTTTTTACCACGAATCTCGTAATGGCCCCAGACTCAGAAGAGGTCCAACAGGCAATGTCTAGAGGTTGTAAAGAAGACTGGGCTAGATGAGATCCATTGAGTAGATTAAGTGAAGGTTCACTGTATGCAGGAAAGAGGCTTTGCAGGTCTGCAGTCCTGCAAAAGGGGCATGCTTCACTTCAGGGTTTAGTGCGATCTTAGAGTTGCTTCTCAGACATATTTATTTGTACATGGTTTACCAAAACAAAAATCAAAACAGAATTAGAAATAACGCGTTCAGCATGAAGTAACAATCTTAAAACTGAAAAAGGATATAAGCAACACTTTAAGGGAGAATAGAAAATAAGTATGCCTGAGGGCAGGATGCAGATGGAGGGAATAGAATTCCAAGGTTTAGGATCATGATGCAAAAAAGAGCAGAAACAGGAGTGGTCACATTAAGGATAAGGGACAGTAGTAGAAAGCAAGAATGTGATGAATTCCCCAGCCTGTCTCTGGGTATTTCTATTTGGGTGATCAAAGCGTATGGGTGTCTCAACAATCAAGCAGATGATGTAGCAAGAGATGGTATACAAATGATCCCTCTGCCACCGCCACTTAGTACTCATTGCATAACATAGGGCAGTCACTCAAAATCCCCATTCAACTTACCATACATACCCTGTTACTTTATTGACACAGCACATACAATTTTGAAAAGAGGGTGACATATGGCATTGGCCATGTAAGTTAAGAGGACTGTGATAATAAAGAATCCAGGTAAAATACAGTTCTCAGAAACGCACTGTTACAGGCATCGACACACTCACACCATGATGAGCCTAATATGATACCAAAAAAACATGTGCATTGAATTTCCCACGAGTCTCAGAGGAAAGTGGAGACTGTCTGCATGGATGCTGCTGTCAGAGCTTTCTCTCTCTCTACAGATTGGATGATTCATCTGGAAATAAGTGAGATCCACTTTCTCTTGGTGTCAAAGTGATCCGCCATGCACCAACACCACATGGGAAGCCTTTCAGCCCTAGAGAGTCCATAACCAGGACATGAGTGAAATCCAAAATTGCACAAACGTCACAAGGCACTCAGTGGCAGCAGGTGTAAAAACAGATCCACAAATCCCAGCCCTTCACTAATTGACTCAATTAAGTGCAAACCCTTACAGTTAAAGCAACCCAGGGGGAGGAGGCATTGGGCAATATTAGCTCACAGTTTCAGTCAAGCTTTGTGGATGTTTCAGTGAGATAGTGGATGGTGTGTGAAGGCAGTTTCAGATTGTGTGCAAGGTGGCAAGAGAGTATTATGATGGGGAGATTGGACCCCAGGGGAGTGAAGCAGGCGTTAGAAGTAAGAGAGCAGGAGATAGAAAATGAACAATTGGCCACAGCCTACCATGCTACTGCTAATTCTACTTCTCCTCTTTAATGTTATTTTTCTCTTCTGACCCACAGTCTCCCCATATCCATCCTTCATTTGACTCCCAAACAACACTGAGGTGGTCCTCTCCTCTCTGCCTCATCCCACTGATAACAACCTCATCTTCCCTAGCCAACACCTCTCATTTCTCCCAAAAAGCTAGTAGTTTTGGTGTCCCGATTATCAAGGGAACTCCTTTTCCAACCCCTTTTCACTTCTACCTCATTTGAGCATATCTCTATTGAACTCCCCAACCCCACTCCTCTTACACTACACTCCTCCACATCTACCATCCACCAGCACAATCAACCTCTACTTCTCTGATGCTGAACTATTACTTGAAAAACTCCTAGGTGCTTTCACTGCCATCATATTATGTGCCATCAGTCTCTCAAAATGCAAAAGGCCCAAAAGTTCCACTCTCTTTGACAACCACTAATTAACCTATATAACCTTCCAACCCACACCTGAGGAAATTATCTTGATCTCATATTTCTATCTTCCACCATTCCCTCAATTGATCCTTCCACTGTAAACACTCTTTCATTAACGTGCCATCTCTATTTCTTCACACTCTCCCACCCCTTTACTTTATCTTTCGGCAAATGTAAATTCTTGGTTAACGCCATAGCTCCTGTTAAGATAATTTTCCTACAGGCCCTGTGATCTTCCTGGCCAAGAAACTGCTTGGGATTCCCTCATGCTGACCAGGCACTCTAAGCGGTAGTCATGACAGAGCAGCCCCGGCATAACTCTCATCAGGAGGTTGTGTGGCGTGCTTCATAGGTACAGTACACACTTGTTGTTAATACCAAGTAAGAAAATGTCCAAACACTATGGGCCTCATTCCAACCCAGGCGTTAAGGGGTTTACGGCACCAACCCTTAACGCCTGATTACAAGGTCCCTTAGCGCCATGGTGAGTTTAACGCCTGCTTTTTGCAGGCGTTAAAATCCATGGCGCTAAGGGACCTTGGAGATAATTACGGCACCGTAATTTACGGTGGCGTAATTATCTCCTTCCCCACTCCCATTATGCCCTATGGGGCAAAAATGGGAATGGTGAAGGGTAAATGGGAAATGGGGATTTACCGCCCCACTCACCTTGGAATGGGGCGGTAAATCCGCCAACCACCATGGCGTAAACATAGTTTACGCCATGGCGGTAAAGGTACGACCCAGGCGGTAACTTACCGCCTGGGTCATAATGAGGCCCTATATTATTTAAAATATAATCTCATATGTAAGAAAAGGCAAAGAAACTTACAGGTAAGTAACTTTGCATATATGATGTCACAATGTATCCGAGTAATAGTGTCTTAAATAAGAGATATTCTACATCAATAGAGAGTCTCACATAGAAAGTAAAAGGCATTAAAGATTATGAAAAGGTGTCCCTATGTAGGCAGCCAAGTTCAAGTAGGACTAGAGATCTAGGTGAAATAGGTGCAATTTGTGGAGGGAAAGTGTTACCTTTGGGTGAAGGTGGATCTAGGAGCAGTCCATGGAGTTACATTCTAAGAAAACCCTGAAGAGTCTATGAAGAGGAGGAAGGGACCCCAGAATGAGCGGATGAACAGAACTGCCTGCAGTGCCAGAGGTTGAGGAGAGGAGTACCATGGGACTAAATAAACAGTTCCACAGGATGAGATTGGTGGTTTCCAGAGGCTGTTAGTTCTTGTGCTGTTCTGCGATCACCATGGGCTCCAGCATTGGACCACCAGTGAAGGTGGGCCCCAAAGACTCTTGCGAAGAGTGATCATTCTTCATCCAATTACTCCCAGGTCAGCAGTTGGACCCATATGAGTGGAAATGTGAGTTGACTGTGGTTGACAATCGCCAGTGGATGCCCAGTTGGTGAAATGGAGCCAAAGCACTTGCTTACCTGATTTCCGAGGATGAAGGTTTTCAAGTCAGTTCAGCACAGAGAGTCTTCAGAGTCCTGGCAGCAAAGAGCCACATGGTTCTGGCTTCAGTGATGAAGGCATGGTCAGGCTTTAGAGAGACGAGGCTTTCAAGCAGTAGATCCAATCCAATTGTCTGCACTAGATGAGTTGAAAGGAGCACCACTGTGTGTTACTTCTATTTACACTAGGGACGCAGTGATTTGTAGTCAGATTATTAAGGGTATCAAAGGATGTTTGTAAAGAACGCATGTCCTTCCTCAAACAACAGGTCCTATAGAGATAGAGTGCAGATTCAGCTGGTGATAAGGTGAGTGGAAAATGGAATCTGCTTGTATCTCACTTGGGAGACAAAGCACCCAATCACACAACCAGCATCATTCAAACAGAATGGTGATCAGCCAATGGCCAGCCATCCCTCCAATCACACCCATGGACCATGAAAGGCTCTCACACAAAGGAGTGAATGCACACTGTTCATACAGGCATCTGCATATGCCAGTCAAAAATGGTTTCTGGCTGTCTACATTACCCATTTCTGGGACACACACATCCAGTGGTCAAAGATGACCACCTCATCTTCCATATACAATGAGAGGCATGGACTAGTCATGTAATCTCTCAGATCTTTGAGGCAAACAAAGGTGGCTTCCGTTTTGATGAATTTAGGAAAGGGGTCAAAAAGGACACAGTTAAAATTGATTTCAATGTATGGAACCATTATACACATATGACAATGATCTCACTAGACCAGCCGCTTGACCTGTGCAGTACAAATCATAAGGACCATTAAAGCAGAGCACGCAGAACAAATGGAAAACAGCAAAATTGTAACAGGTATACCACATGGGGTAAAATGTGGACATTCTACCTAACAATCCCCTGCTTTGACCAAGTCACTATCTTGCTGCAAGCTCTCTCCTCTCAGCATGCTCACTCCATTGATGTTGCCTTTACTGAATACAGCTCTGCACTCTCTGCCTCCTTCAATGATCACTACTCTGCATTTTCATTACCCCTCCCTGCCTGTGTCCTCAACTATATATGGTCCTAGACATCCAGTTGCTGAGGAGAATAATCAGTTGCTGCTTACACTGATGGGACAAACACTGACCTCATAATCTCCTTGCTTCCTATAAGTGTTCATTACTGACTCTGAACATATCTCACAACACAACCAAATCCTTGCTTTAAATATATCGTGTTTTCTCTAACAGCGTGCATCCTTGCAAAGTATCAAGGACCCCCTAGGCCATGCTTCCCCCCGTGAGCAACACTCCATGATCTCCGTAGTCTCTGCTTCTCTCTTTGCCTACTCCTTTCATAGTAAAATCAACATCTCCTGCCACTTCCTCCACTTTTTGCACACTCTTTTCTCTCTCCAAACCCCCCCTCATGTCTCCTATTAAACCACATATCTATCTCTGCCAACCCATCCTGTACTCCAATTGTGCTCTTTGCACCTCAAATTGTTAAGGAAATTATACCACTCTACTCTGTTTACATCTCTGTCCTATCCAACCTCTCTCTGTCAACTTGTACCTTCCTAAGCCATTGAAATACCACCACTATCATACCTCCCCCAAAGAAACCAACAGCTCCTCATTCTTCATACATATCTCCTTATCTCGCTCATTCTCTATCATTCTAAAATCTTCAAGACAATTGTCTTCAACCAAATAATCAACAAACTCAACCTTCACTCACTTACTGGCACCGTCCAATCTGGATTCCGGTTCGAACACTCCACTGTGACTGCTCTCATCCTCATTGACAATACTCGTATCTCTGCCAACCACTCTCACCTTTCCATTTTCATCCTTCTAAAGCATTCAAGTGCATTAGACACTACGGATCAACACTAACCCTTTCAGTATCTTTTCCTCATTGGCTTCAAGGAAACTGTACTCAACTGTGTGTCCTATATTTCTGTTTTCCCCTCTTCCATCTCATGGGATTTCAGCACCTCCTCTCTGACAACCCTCTCAGTGGGTGTTCCTCAGGGATCAGTTGCAAGCCCATTTCTCTTCAGCCTACACACCTCCCCCTTGGCAAACTCATTTTCTCCTTTGGCTATAAAAGTCACCTTTTTGCCATCAATACTCATATTGTCTTCTCATTTCTTCTATCACCCATACAATCTGTGAAAGCATGACTTACTGACTAACTGCCAGTAGATGGGCGAACGCTCCCTCATGTTCATCTCCTCAAAGGCAGAGCTCATCACCATACCGACTGCCAACAAAAGCCCCACACTCCTCTTGCCCATCTATTCCCCCAACATTCTAACCAACTCCCCATGGCTCATAATCTTTGGGTTCTCTTTGGCAGTGACCTGAAACTCTTACAGTTCATCACAGTGGCTACCACTGTGGCCATACTCGACCTCCTAAACATTAAAAAAATCTTGCCCCACCTTATGCACCACTCAACTAAAATGCTTATCTTTGTTCTTGTGCACAGTAACCTGAACTAATATTCAAGTCTTCTTCTTGGACTATTCTTGGTCTACCCTTCAACAAAGTCTTCAACTTTGTCACACATGACATTTTTAACCTCCCCCTATCCTCCTTCAACTCTACCTACCATCACCATGCTGGATGGCTCTTCATGCAAAATATTTCTCTCTTTAAATTCCTGTTACTTGTCTATAAATCCATCCATGGTGTTATCCACCAGTACCTCACAGTCTACATCGCATTAGATTCTCCCTCCTGAAATCTTTGTTCCTAATATCTTCACAGCCTATCGGTTCCAAGTTCCTACTCATGCTTTATCTCCTTCTCCCTGCTTGCCCCACTCCACTGGAATGATTCCACTCATGTAGCAAAGAAGCTATCTATTTTGTGTCACTCTTCTCGACCAGGGACATTCTCGACCTTCTAACATTGGAAGGAGCCCTAAACTCTTTCACTCTCCTATCTAAACAAACCACTCAACCCTCCTATCCTGAATTTTGTCCTATATGTAAAATGTAAATGAGTAAACACTGGCCACAAGCTGTCAATGTTAAGACCATGATGTCCTCCAGTCCTTGTCCTTGGTATATGCTTCCACTCTTTTAACATTGCCTCATGGTATCATCACTGAACCAACCAATCCTCTTATGTAAAGGCACCTTACCATTGGGCAGCCTGCAATATCTTGACACCATGTTTTTAAATAAATGCAAAATACAAATGCATCATGCGAATGGTGAAGGAGCAAGAGAACAGCATGAGGAAGGTGAACTTCAGGGATGTGTGCCTAGAGCAAAGGTCCTGAAGAATGAATGAAAACAACAGAAAGAGGTAGCAGACGTAACAGAGGACAAAGGTGAAGATCAGAAGGAGTTAGCTAATTTGAGAAAGCAGGTCGAGCTTGGTGATGAGCTGGTGGAGGTGGTAAGAAGCATCCTACATGAAAATAAATGTAGTCAGAACAGTACATTTTAAGAAAGAATGATTCACTGTAGCAGAGGGTAGCAGGAAGAACTTGATCTGAAGGATTTGATTCACAGTGGGAGTTGCAATAATCTAACGGTGGGGCAAGAATGGTCATGTTCAGCACAGGCATAGAAATGAGAACATAAGTCAAACGAAAAGTGGTGAGACTCGATAGTTTGCCCTCTAGTAACAGGGCAAGTTGCCCTGCTTTGGTAATACCCAAGCATTTCTAAGAAATACACCTATGTAAAATGTTGGTGGAATAAATCCAGCAAAAATTGACCAATGCACAGGAGTGAAGAGCAAAGAGCAGATGAATGGCGAAGGAAATTCTGAAACCTCATCAATATGAAAAGTGGAAGATGGCTGCTGGAAACCCAGCCACACAGTAAAAGTAACAGACTTTTGAGAATTCCAAATTGAACAGACAGAGAGGTATGAGCATAGAACTCAGAAAGAAAGGGCTCTATGACAAGAAGAACAGTAAAGAGGGTAGGAAGTAGATTTCAATATAAGAAGGAAGTTAATACTTTGAAATCAATTCACAGAAAATGCAAAGTGAAGATGAACAAAGAAAAAAAATCCAACCAAGAGATACTGAATAATGTGAGACAGAAGAAATGGAGGCAAGCTGTGCAAAAAAAGTCACATTCAATGGAGGAGAGGGCATATGCCAGAAGGCCAAGAATGCACAATATTATTGTCAAGTTGAGAGAACATGAAGGTGAGACTAAGAGCCTGTGTATATGAAAGGTAAGAAAAAAATGTATCTTGGAGAAATTCTACATTTGATAATAGCAGAAATAAGTAATAGAACAGATGTGAAGAAAGGGATCAAAGAAAACACTTAGACTTTGTTCAGGGGTTGAGAAGGAAAAAATATCAGCAGGAAAATAGAAGGAAGAGATGGAATTCCATGAGAAGAAAGAGCAGGAAAGACCAGCAACACAGTCTTGCATGATTTAAGATGAAGTGAGTGTTAAAACATCCAGGAATTGATAGTAGACAGACAGATAAAATGATGGTAGATTGGTTAAAAAAAAAGAGCAGAAACAAACAGAGCTTTCAGAATCCAGCCCACATGAATGAATAATTGAAGAACGGCGAATTGTGCAGTGACAAAATAGTAGAGGCACAAAGGGTGCACATTAAAGGACTACATTGTGTAATGGAGAGGTGGATGAGTGACCCCCATCCAAAGACACAAAAAAGAGGAAAACAATGAAAGAGTCAGAAATACTAAGAGATGAAATAGGGAAAAGAGATGCAGATAGGTTTAACAGAATGAGAAGCAAGGATTTATTATAGTCTGTCGAGAAAGTAAAGAAGTTGGTGACATAAAGAAGAGCAGTTTTGGTCAAATAGGATGGCTTAAAACTGGATTGAAGAAGGAGAAGAAGATAGAATAAATCAAGAAAAAGAAGGGGTTGTTTATCAACCATCCATTAGAGAATTTTGTAAACAAAAGGAAGACGAGACATTGGTCAGATGTTAGAGAGAAGGGAAGGATCAAAGGACTAAGAATGTTTATGATAGTCACTTGTTTGAATGAGCGAGGAATTTGTAATGAGTCATACTATTAATTATGTTGGAACATGTGAAGTATGTGCTCCCACCAAGATAGAAAGGGGAATGCCAGCAGGATTCCTCATTTCTTTACACATCCCTTCAAGTCTTTAGCAAACAGTCTGCAAGAATTCTGTCAAAACTCATCTTCTTAACCATCAAGAGAATAGGTTTTATTTGGTGAACATGTACTTGCTCACTATGGTTAGATATTTTTTTTCTATTGGGCTAGCTGGAAATCCTACATCATTGGTGCAGTGATTTCTCCAAAAAGTTGATAGTTCTGACAGTCGTTTTGTAAGGGTATATGGTTACAAATTCAGTTCCTCTATACCCATCACCTCCAAACAAATGAGCAACGAGAATGTCTGGCCCAAGAGTTACATACATATTTTATGGGTTTTTGCCATTGAGGAATTGCTAGCTGAACCTAATATGTTTATCAGTATTTACTATTATAATAAAACAAAAAATGCATATGACATGTCCCCATTATTTTGCAAGTCAGGATATCATTCTAGACAACTTCTGAAGAATAGTGTGGGAGAATCTCCTAATCTAGAGAGTAGATATACATTCATTGATCTGAATTCGGTACATGTCTTCAATGAAATTCAGTAGAGGGAGTTATTAGAAGCATGACAACAGGGAGAGAAGCCTGGGTTCGGAGTTATAGAGAGGGGGCACACTGTGGATGTCTACCAAACACATCTACACAAAAGAGAAAAACTAATACAATACATATTTCCCTGTCCCCTTGTCATCAAGACAGTAATTAGCCTGGTGCCTGTGAGGTTGCAGATTCCAAAGTAGCTTAAGATATATTCAGTTTATCATATTAATCTTTTCAAGAGTGCAACCAGGAACCAACTTCACTAGAAAAACCATACCTAAGAGGAGGAATATTTCCTATTACTACGTTGTTTCATAGAACACTAATATTCTTACTTTATTGAAAGGGGTTTGGGTATGATGAAAGAACCTTGGAAAATTGTAAACACGTGTTTGTCTCACAGTGGTGAACACATTATGTGCACAGTTCCCTTGCGTGCCAATCCTTGGGACACAAAATTAGGAGGATGCTACTCCCAGGGAGTGACAATAATTTCTGGGGAAAACAGTCTGGTAGTTTGTTTGGAACATCTCTTAATGTATCGTGTATTGTTTATGTGCTATGTTCTGCTCATTAAATGAGAAATCAAGCAATTTTTGTTAAGAGCCTGGTTGAGGAGAAGGATGTATTCCCTATGAAGATTAATCAGATTAGCTATTGCAACGACTTGCTGATCAGGTTTCACTGGAAGTTACAAGGTGGGTGAATGAGCACCGTGTATATATCCACCACTTAGCTTTACCATTTACTTTGCAGGACCTGAATAGTCTGCTTACTATGTTTACCAATGTGTAACAAGCCATAGAGGGTCTGCCTAAACGCGATGAGGGTTGCTAGGGAGATGTATAAACCCACTGCCGGGCAGACGAAGGAACGCCCTTTTCTGTTCACAAGCCGCGCGGCGTAGATATTCACACTTTGAAGTGACATGCTCCTTTTCACTCATTAATGTGGATCGTGTGATTCACATCGCTGAGGTAAGCAGGAGCACGTAATTGCCTTTGAATTGAATGTTAGCATTAATTCAGAGTTACTGCTAACTACAGAACACACTTGCTCGCTACTTATCTGACCGAGTATTTTTTATTCTGTTTTTTTACAGACCTCCAGATCTTCTGACCTGGGCGGTAAGCTATCATTTCTTGTAATTTTCGAGTCATCATTAATCTAAGTAAATTTTGACCTTGCGTCTGTACCTCTTTTACGGTGTCATGGATACATTTTGACTAAAAACTCTATGCCGAATCTCATGATTTCATTTAGATTTATAAAGTCACTTTTTATATGATGTCAATATATATCCTATTGCAGGTACTTTGATCATGTGGGTCATTGCCATACCTCTTATTTTGTATTATAGGCGCTCCACATTCAGGATAGGAGCCTCAATATAAATTGGTGTGTTAAGATTTGTAACACATCCTCCTCAACCATTGCCGGGGACGACACAATTCTCACCTACTTCACACTTAAGGTATTTTTAGCAGGCAATATGGTTGTAATTTGGTTTGGAAGCACACTTTGAATTGTAATTTTCCACTCTTGGGATGTGTAATGAGCATGTTGATGCGCACCGGCCACTTTGGTGGCTCCTCTAATCAGGGTACACTGGACTAGCAGCCTTTAAGTTCCTTTAGACTTGGCAGTACAATTCTTCATTGACCTTTGCTTATTCTTCTATTTATGTTCTATTTATGTACGTGACTTCAACGTGATTATAGTTGAAAGGACTGAAACGCTCTCTATTCATGTATTTTTTACAGTTTAAACCTGCTTGGTTCAAGATGAAGGGATATTGTTCCCGAAACGCGTCAGCCACTACTCAATTGTATACATGGACTACCATTACTTATCACTTTGTTGACAGTTATCTTAGCTCTTTTTCGGTTCAGAATCTAAGTGTGAACTGATTGTTAATTGCAAATTAAAAACCTGTTTGGTTTCTTTTTACAAAAACTTACAAGTGATTTTCTCATTATTTATGTAACTCTAAATACAATGGAATTATTAAGTTGAATTTATTTGACATTGATGAACCATCAATTGATGGATTTTGAAAAGAGTGCAGGGGACGGGAGGGCTCCTACCTTTGGATCGTCGTTTTTTCCTCACTTACACGTTATAGTGATTCTGTTCCAGGATCACTTTTCCTCTCCCGCACTGGGAAAGAATATCTACATTGTTACACATTTAGAAAGTTTACTTTATAATTGAAACACTTGGTGTGCACCTACTTATCCCCTTTTTCTGCAGTTTGTTGTATCACTGGCTCCCACCAGTGTGGCACAATTTGTAGGTAGCACCCAGCTCCGTTAGTACAGTTATTGATAAATATGTCCTTTTCACGAATAAATGAACGTACTGACAAACATGCTTCAACTTTAGCTTTTGATGCAGAGGAAGCCAAACGGATTCTGTCACTTATCAAAGACACTGAAAAATCTCTCCAGAGTAAAATCAGTCCAGACCATCTCATATTTCAACTGGAAAAACTTATTAGGAAGGAGATCTCACAGAAACTCCATGCAAGTACTTTAGTAGAATATTTTAAATCCAAAAGAATTCCTAGGAGATTGAGGGTTTACCTCCGACCAACATTATGTAATGAAAATAAAGCCTTCATTGAAAAGTGGGACTGTATTCTTAACAAATGCTCCCTGGACCTCATTTTGTTAACAATAGAGGAACTATCAAAATCCTTAACATCAATAGACACCGAAATAGTTAGTTTAAAAACTCAATTTAGTGAATTTAAATCATCTGAAGAACTAGCACAATTGCTAACAGACATTAATGAAAAGTTGGCCATGTACAAGTCAGACATCGAACAAAGGAAATTAAGGAAATTCAAAAGGGATACCTTTGATTATATGAATGACATTGTATATAATTGGCAAGAGTATTACCACCATCGTAACCTCAACAGAAAGAAACCAAGGAATCCAGATTCATCAAACTCTGGTAACGAGAGTAGCTCAACTAGCATAGGTGAAGCAACACAACGAGGGACCAATACCTCAACTGTTGAAACAGGAAGGACTCCAATATTACCACCGGATAGAGCATCGCAACCTGCGTCTTCCATACCAACATTATTGACTCCAGGGTCATCGAGACCAGACGATTCAGGGGCTTTTTTAGGCCTACGCGACAGATCAAGAGAAAAACGCATAGAGGGAAAGGCAAAACAAAAAAAGCAAAACAAATGAGTGAAAATCTGGTAGTTAACATCTCTAAGAAAACACTCACCAGTGGCCAATTGGAGATGCTTAACCGTGGACTGTCCTTTATCCCGAAAGACAACACCACTCTTTTTGAAGAGAAAATCTGCCTGCACAGGCTATTAAGAAAACTTAGACTCAAAATATTTTTTGAGTCAGAGGACAATTCGGAAACCCGTTACTCGGATGGTAATACACTTGAAATACGCCCAAAGAGTAATTTTGATCCACATATACAGAATTCTATCTTGAATCTCTTTGAGAACAATGTTATTTCAGATTTGAAACAGATCAATTATCAAATCTCTACACCCATTAATGTAAAGAAAAGTCAATTAGATCACGTGGAAGCATTGGCTATGGACGAGGCCCTGACCATAAAACCTGCTGATAAAGGAGGTGCAATTGTCGTTATGGACACTGATGACTACACGAAAAAATGCTTGCTGTTACTTGATGACACGAGTACATATAGAAAACTTAGTGGGGATCCTATCATGAGAATAAAAGCACTCATTGAAGAAATAGTGGAGGAAGCTTTTGACAATAAATGGATAAGCAATAAAACAAGTGAATTCCTAATCAACCAACATCCTATCACACCGGTGTTCTATGGACTGCCAAAATCCATAAAAACCACAGTGATCCTCCACTTAGACCCATTGTAGCTGGCACCGACAGCATATTCGATCCATTGTCTATATATATTGACCGTTTACTTCAACCCCTCATCCAGGATATTCCAACTTACCTAAAGGACATTATAGACTTTTTAAACTGCATCCAGGAGATTCGAGCACTGAGTTCAGACTGCATACTGCATTCGAAATCAACACGATCTGGAGCAGGAGCTCCCTATCACTGCTGGAGCAGTGATTCACTGCCGGATTACCTGTGCAGGACTGCACTAAGGTATGTGCACCATTGCAAGCCTTTCTGGGTTACTCTTAGCGCTCTAGGCACGGTAACCACCCACGCTAAATTTCGCTCAGAAAATATTATTTTAATCTGCATGCGCTTTCAGCACTGCCTATCTTCAGTAAAGCTGTGGCTGACCCCTGTCTGAGCCACAACCATCTAAGAACACCGGCACAACACGAGGCTGAAGCCATTCCAAGATGGCCGCCCGTGGCATCTGAAGCCTCCCCTCCTGTGTGACTATTCTCCCGACCAGAGGCGCCGGATGATTGGTTACTCCACCCTACTTCTGCACCGATCAGGCACCGGAAGGCGCTAACCGGCCCTTTCAGTAAAGGCCCTGAGGGCAAGGCCAACAACTGTCCAGAGACTGTCCTGAGCTGACCAGAGCCCAGGGCCACACCCCCTGCTTGTTTTGAAGCTGTGAGTTATATTGCCTTAGGCCATACTACCTGTCCCCTTGCACCCTATCCTATTAAACTGCTCTCCATGGTGCTCTGCTAGCACCTGCCTTGCGCTGTAGTCACTGCACTGGACGCTAAAGGCGCTTAAATTTCCACAACAGTGCGCCACCCTAGTCAGCCCTATGCTTTCCACACATTGTTGAGCATTCCTATTGTGCTTACTATGCCCTCTCACTCTTTGGCAAAACTACATTGCTGTGTTCTCTGCTCATACATCTTGCGCTTGTGTTCCTTTACATTTTAAGTTAGTGCCGTTTTGGCTCCTCCTGCTAAAGTCGAATCTAGGTACCCCTGATTCATGCGTTTATTGATGTCCCTCTGCATTTTAAATTAGTGCCTTTTTGGCTCCCCCTGCTAAAGTCGAATCTAGGTACCCCTGATTCATGCATTTATTGATGTCCCTCTGCATTTTAAATTAGTGCCTTTTTGGCTCCTCTTGCTAAAGTCGAATCTAGGTACCCCAGATTCATGCGTTTATTGATGTCCCACTACATCTGTGCCGTATGGTCGCCCACAGACCCCATTAATTGCTGTGTTGTGCCTTATGGTCGCCTACAGACCATATTGATTATTGTGTTGTGCCTTATGGTCGTCTACAGACTCCATTAATTGCTGTGTTGTGCCTTATGGTTGCCTACAGACCATATTGATTATTGTGTTGTGCCTTATGGTCGTCTACAGACCCCATTAATTGCTGTGTTGTGCTTTATGGTCGCCTACAGACCATATTGATTATTGTGTTGTGCCTTATGGTCGTCTACAGACGCCATTAATTGCTGTGTTGTGCCATATGGTCGCCTACAGACCACATTGATTGTCGTGTTGTGCCTTGTGGTCGCCTACAGACCATATCAATTATTGTGTTGTGGCTTATGGTCGCCCACAGACCCCATTAGTTTCTGCCTTATTGTGCCTTATTGTGTGCCTTATTGTGCCTTATGGTCGCCTACAGACCACATTGATTATTATGTTGTGCCTTATGGTCGCCTACAGACCATATTGATTATTGTGTTGTGCCTTATGGTCGCCTACAGACCCCATTAATTGTTATGTTGTGCCTCATGGTCACCCTTTGACCACATTGAATTGATCAGTGTTGTGCTTCTGTTCGCTAACAGACCGCATCTGCTACCTTGTGTACTAGCGACGCCACCCACATCATGTATTGGTACCTATCGACCCTCATCCACCTACTGCATACCTACAGTAGACACTGGTCTAGTCAACCCAACCCACACTTGAATCAAGACACATCCACTAGCTCATCGTTGCCCAGCACCATGACACCCGCAAATCCATACCTGGATGATCCTGCACTCTGGTTACACCACTTTGCTACTAGACCAACACCTAACCAACCTTGCTCCATTGCCACCAGAAACACTAGACTGAATTCTAGAACTAGACTACCTACTTATCCATGCTCTCACCACCCCAGCCTTTCGAATAGAAACACTAGATTGAATTCTAGAACTGGCCCAACCACTTCCCCTTACTCTCACCACCCTAGCATCTTATCCAGAAACTCTAGACTAAGATCCAGTAGCATGAAACACTTGCATACTGACCATAACCTTGGCAATTCCTCCATTGACTCAGACAATCTAGCTCACAGCCTTCGGCATAGTCGAACGATACCATCTGAAAAATCTCCCAAAAAAGACATATTAATTAAAGCAGCTTTGGTGAATGCTAGGTCTCTTCCTGCCCATGCTCTCGACATCACTGACTTTATAACTTATGAAAATCTTGATCTCCTTGCAGTCACAGAAACTTGGCTCAATGCTGCATCCGGCCCATCTCTGGCCCTAGCCATACCTAAGGATTATGCTATCATTAGATCTGATAGAAACACCACTCAAACGAAGGGAGGCGGACTCGCCCTCATATTCAGAAATACCTTCGACATGAAAGTCATCCAAGATGCCCAAATCCCTTCTGCTGAATCCCTATCAATTAAACTACCTCTTTCACCCAACCACACGGCAACTGTGCACCTTATTTACCGCCCCCCAGGACCCATCTCCTCTTTTATAGAGGACATTGCATCACTTATGACCATAAATACCAAACCTAATTCGCAAACCATCTTACTTGGGGACTTTAATCTAGGTTTCAACGACCCTAAGGACTCTAACGCCCATGACCTAGCCAACACCTTATCTGAACTGGGCCACACACACATTATCCATGAACCTACTCATATCAAAGGCAGAAAACTAGACTGGCTCTCCCACCTCAACTGCCCCATTGACCTCCTATCCAATGACCCTTGCATCTGGTCGGATCATCATAAATTAACCTTTACTATCAAAGCCAACACACCCCTCCCGGTGCCCAACATCGCCCCTGCCACTTGCACGAGAAACAAGAAAGATATCACTCCGGACAATCTCATACCTATACTACTCCCTATCTTGAATAATATTGACTCAGACGCCGACCCCACAGTCTTAGTGGATACCTACAACCAGGCTATTCTCAAAGCACTGAACACCATCGCCCCTCTAAAATTGCAGAAACCTAAACCACAGCGACACCTTAACACCTGGTTCACGCCACAGTTAAGAGAATTACGCAAAACTAAAAGAACCGCTGAGGCTCATTGGAAGAAACACCCCACAACATCTAATAAAACTGAGCTAACCCTAGCCTCCTCTAGCTACAAAGAAGCCATACTTCTTGCCAAAAAAGATACCTATAATAAAAGGATTACACAAGCAGTTTCCAAAACAAAGGAACTTTTTAACATTCTGAAAGAACTAGAATCCCCCATCGCCCCCACAGACAAATGTGTTACTGACACACTATGGTGTAGCAATATTCAGAAAGTATTATTAGATAAAATAGTTCGCCTTCAAACCAAAATCAACGCTAAAAAATCCTTACTACTAGCTGACCCGGACTATAAACAACTACCGAACAAACCATCTACCTTCAAATCAACCTGCAAACCTTTTAGCTTTTCACCCCTCTCAATCTGGGAAGTAGAAAACATCATCAGGAAACTTAAACCCTCCAACTGCCAAGGTGATGCCTGCCCTGCCCCGATCATCAAAGCGGCAGCTCACGACCTGGCACCATTCATTACCAACTTCATCAATGCCTCCTTCAAATCTGGAATAGTACCTGACAATCTTAAAGACGCCTGGGTCATTCCACTTATCAAAAAACCTACTCTTTACCCAATCAACCCGTCTAACTATAGGCCGATAACTACTGTACCGTTCTTATTGAAAATACTAGACAGAGCAGCCTATTTACAAATACAGGCCTACTTAGAATCAAACAACCTCCTAGGACTCAGGCAATCAGGCTTCCGACCAAGACACGGTACGGAAACTGCATTAATAGACCTTACTACCCAGATCCAAATCCTGAAAGACAATGGCAAACTCGCACTCCTCTTACTGCTTGACCTGTCAGCTGCTTTCGATCTGGTCAATCACCAAACACTCTGTCACCACTTGAAATCTGCAGCACACTTTTCAGACGCAGCCACGGCTTGGATTAGTTCCTTCCTGACGAACAGAACCATGAAAGTCTTCTCCCCAACAGATTCTGCCGAACCTTCACCTGTACCCTGTGGAGTCCCGCAAGGCTCTTGCGTGTCCCCGACACTTTATAACGTATTCACAAAACCCCTGTTCGATATCCTTGATTATCTGGGTGTCACATATACCAATTACGCTGATGACACCCAGCTACTCATTCCCATCACGGGTGATTACGAAACTGACAGCACCACCCTTAATGAAATCTACTCTGTAATACAAGCATGGATGGCACACCATGGACTGTGTCTCAATGACGAAAAAACCGAGTTGATCATCCTGGGCACTCATGCTAAACTCAAAAATCTTAACCCTTCATTCAAAGCCTTTACCATTGATGGCAATCTTATCCCAGTGTCAAATAACACTAAAACCCTTGGTATCTACATCGCTGCCACCTTATCCTTCTCCAAACAAACCAATGCAGTAGCATCATCAGCTGCATACACCTGCAAGTTGATCACTGCATGTAGACCGTTCATCTCCTCACCCAACTGCATTACTCTTGCCCGAGCATTAGTCCTATCCAAAATAGACTCCTGTAACGCTCTTTACTTGGGCACTAGTCATAAAAATATCAACAAATTGCAAGTTGTCCAAAACAATGCCATCAGGGCTGCCCTCAACATTCCCAAAAAGGCACATATATCTGAGACCAGACGTAAACTACGCTGGCTCCCTGTCGAACACAGAATATCCCTTAAAACGCTGGCCCTTATTCACAAAGCCAGGGCCAACCTTGCGCCAGCATACCTTACGAACCAACTTACACCCCACACCTCCTTAAAACCACTCAGAGCGGCACAAACTAACACCATGACCATACCAAGATTCAAACTTCATAACTCGGGTAGAGCTAGCTTCCGTGTACAAGCCTCCAAATTATGGAACACTATCCCTGCATCCTTGTGAGCAGAATCCTCATTCAACCTGTTTAAACATAACACTAAGTCCTGGCTTCATAATTTAGACTCTATTATAGCCTAACCTCCTGACTTTCGCTGACACACCTTGTTATTTAATGTATATTTATGCACTTGCAATACTATGTTTGCACCTATCTGTAACTGTAACGTAACCTTTGTTGACTGTTTAATTGTAACTGTAACCAGTTCTAATTTACGCGCCCGTATGCCCCCGGGCCTGGCTGCGCTTTATAAATAAATAAATACAAATACAAATACTTTTCAGCATGGATGTGTGCAGTCTGTACACATCCATCCCACATGAGGAAGGCATTCAAGCAATTGACTGGCTGTTGTTGAACTCACAAGCAACGAAAGGAGACCCCCAATTGATCATGAAGCTCTTAAGTCTAATACTGAATAACAATTATTTCAGATTTCAAGGCAACTTCTATCTCCAAATCACGGGAACCTCTATGGGGTCAGCCATGGCCCCAGTATATGCCAACACATTTTTGTATACATTTGAACATGCACATGTATTGGAAAATGCACACTGGTCAAACAAAATACTAATTTGGAAACGGTATATCGATGATATCTTTGGGATTTGGTGTGGCACCATGGAGGAATTGACTGCTTTTCTTAACTTTTTGAACTCTATACATCAGACCATTAAGTTCACAATGGAAGTAGGAACACCATCTCTACATTTCTTAGACATCTGTTTGGAGATTATAAATAATCAAATCACCACCAATGTGTATCACAAACCCACCGACGTCAACAATTTATTACATTTTGAGATTGAAAAGGATAGTTTCAGATCCAGCGGGATTGGATGTTGAATGCACCAAATTATTGGACACATGTTCAAAGAGAGGCTACCCACAATCCATTTTAGAGGAAGCTATGGAGAGATCATCAAGTGTGAGCAAAGAACAATTACTTACACTTAAGGTCAAAAACAAAGAAAAACCACTACTCTACATCACAAAGTACTCCCGCCAAAGTTTCCAAGTGGGGAGATCAATTAAGAAACACTGGGGACTGCTCCAAAACGACCCATGTCTTGCGAAATTATTCCCAAAGTCTCCTATGATGGCCTTCAAGAGAGGCCGAAACATGAGAGACAAATTGGTGAGAGCTGAGAAACCGCCTAAAGATAAACAGCAACTTTTACAAACTAGAAAGAAAGGTACATTTCCATGCTTGGGATGCTCCCATTACAATAATGTAATCAAGGGTGAAAATGTAACAAATCCCCAATCTGGAAAGAAGCACAAAGTACGTGAATACGCCACTGCATGTCAACAGGGGCTATTTATGCAATTAAATGCCCATGCAGTAAATTATATGTGGGCCAGACTACAAGAGCAGTGAAAGAAAGACTAACTGAACATAAATCTAACATCCGATGCAAAAACACAAAGTCCCCACTGGCAAGACACTTCACTCAACATCAACATACAATAGCCCAGTTTAAATTCCAGATTTTGGAGATCAAGAAACCATACAGAGGGGGAGACTATCAATCTATCCTCTCCCGTAGGGAAAGGTTTTGCATACACCTACTTGATACATTAAATCCACATGGTCTGAATGAGGAGTTCTCTCTGAGGTGCTTTATCTAATGCCTGAACAGCTGTCACATATTTACTTACCAGCTATACTTGTTTTCCCTCATCCTTAGTGGGGGTAATCTTACTCTAAAAAGTAGAACTATGGACCTACAAGGCACAAAGTGGAATTAACACAAGAATCTTCACAGTGGAACAATTGTTAAATTATCTACAGTTCGGGATCTGTTAACAGGCCCACTGCCGTTAAATGTATACCTATGATGATTTTGCATTTCCATTCGATGTAATTCTTTTTGTGTTCATACAATACAGATGTTACCCTGTTGTTGGAGTACCCACTGTGGCCAATGATGCATTGCTCATGTGTGTGCTATCAAGTATTTCAAAATCGAAACGCATAGTCCAATCGTTTACCAGTCTTTAGTGAATGTTTTTCATTCTACTATACAGCCTCCTTCTGTATAATTATCTCACGTTATTTTTACACAGTCCATTATGCTTGGTGACAACTCTATACACCTCTGTAGTTAGATGCTGTATTAACAAACAGCATCACGTACACTCTAAGATGGCGCTCATGTATCCGCCACTTAGCTGTACCATTTACATTGCAGGACCTGGAATAGTCCACTTACTATGTTTACCAACGTGTAACAAGCCATGGAGGGTCTGCCAAAATGCAGAGAGGGTTGCTAGAGAGACGTGTAAACCCACTGCCGGGCGGACGAAGGAACGCTCTTTTCTGTTCACGCTGTTCACGAGCCGCGCGGTGTAGATATTCACACTTTGAAGTGACATGCTCCTTTTCACTCGTTAATGTGAATCGTGCAATTCGCATCGCTGAGGTAAGCAGGAGCACATAATTGCCTTTGAATTGAATGTTAGCATTAATTCAGAGTTACCGCTAACTACAGAACACACTTGCTAGTACTTATCTGACCCGGTATTTTTTATTCTGTTTTTTTACAGAAAACCGTATCTTTTTTCTAACTGTGCCTGACACTCCACGCGATTCATTTAGGATATGGGATTTAACACTTTCAGACCTCCAGATCTTCTGACCTGGGCGGTAAGCTATCATTTCTTGTAATTTTCGAGTCATCATTAATCTAAGTAAATTTTGACCTTGCGTCTGTACCTCTTGTACTGTGTCATGGATACATTTTGACTAAAAACTCTATGCGGAATCTCATGATTAGCATTTAGATTTATAAAGTCACTTTTTATATGATGTCAATATATATCCTATTGCAGGTACTTTGATCATGCAGGTCATTGTCATACCTCTTATTTTGTATTATAGGCGCTCCACTTTCAGGATAGGAGCCTCAATATAAATTGGTGTGTTATGATTTGGAACACATCCTCCTCAACCATTGCCGGGGACGACACAGTTCTCACCTACTTCACACTTAAGGTATTTTTAGCAGGCAATATGGTTGTATTTTGGTTTGGAAGCACACTTTGAATTGTAATTTTCCGCTCTTGGGACGTGTAATGAGCATGTTGATGCGCACTGGCCACTTTAGCGGCTCCTCTAATCAGGGTACACTGGACTAGCAGCCTTTAAGTTCCTTTAGACTTGGCAGTACAATTCTTGATTGACCTTTGCTTATTCTTCTATTTATGTTCTATTTATGTACGTGACTTCAACGTGATTATAGTTGAAAGGACTGAAACGCTCTCTATTCATGTATTTTTTACCGTTTAAACCTGCTTGGCTCAAGAAGAAGGGATATTGTTCCCGAAACGCGCCAGCCACTACTCAATTGTATACATGGACTACCATTACTTATCACTTTGTTGACAGGTATCTTAGCTCTTTTTCGGTTCAGAATCTAAGTGTGAACTGATTTTTAATTGCAAATTAAAAACCTGTTTGGTTCCTTTTTACAAAAACTTACAAGTGATTTTTCTCATTATTTATGTAACTCTAACTATAATGGAATGATTAAGTTGAATTTATTTGACATTGATGAACCATAAATTGATGGATTTTGAAAAGAGTGCAGAGGACGGGAGGGCTCCTACCTTTGGATCCACATTTTTTTCCTCACTTACAGTGATTCTGTGCCAGGATCACTTTTCCTCCCCTGGATCTGGAAAGAATATCTACATTGTTACACATTTAGAAAGTTTACTTTATAATTGAAACACTTGGTGTGCATCTACTTATCCCCTTTTTCTGCAGTTTGTTTGGAACATCTCTTAATGTATTGTGTATTGTTTATGTGCTATGTTCTGCTCATTAAATGAGAAATCAAGCAATTTTCGTTAAGAGCCTGGTTGAGGAGAAGGATGTTTTCCCTATGAAGATGGATCGATTAGCTATTGCAACGACTTGCTGATCAGGTTTCTCTCGAAGTTACAAGGTCGGTGAATGAGCACTGCAATCCAGTGAAACATCCTTTCAACTTTGTATGCCTGGTGGTGGGGTGGACACTCTTCCTTGGCTCCAAGTTCAGCCTTCCAGAGGACTTCTTCATTGCCTGCAGACTCCACTGATCAACCCCAAAGGTGATGGTGCTTGATTGGCTGTACGGATCCCCCTACAATTTTTACTGTAGTACCTGAAGCTCCTTAGCTGGGCATGGAGGCCACAGCTGCACTTTATAAAAAGGTAATGTTTACCAAACTCCAGGTGCATTGCTAGAAGACTAGCCCCACTAGAGTAGACCCAGCGTACTACGGTAGTACAATGAGTCAGTACTTGGTCAACCCCTGCGTGTGGGCGGCAAAGTGGTTATTTAGTAGAAACCCCAGGAAGCCTAGTCCATCCTTGCCCTTGTGGATAAAGAAATCCCTGTTTCGTCTAAGTGTCATTGCATCATAAGCATGATCAATTTCATGGGGTGAACAAAGCGAAATGAGAGGTCGACCATGCCACCCATGGCCCAACCATGATGGGCATCCATGACACACATAATATAACTATGGAAGCTTTATACATTAGGAGGCACACATATATGATCAACACTTGCAACATAATTCATAGGGTCCACTTTCTTTTGCACATGAGGCTACAAACACAAGTCCTAGTGCTTGGCAATTTCAATCTAGGATACCAGGATGAGAACGACTCTAAAGCCCTTGCAAGCTTACTAACTGACTTCGGCCTCACCCAGCACATTAAAGAACCTACCCACATCAAGGGTCACACCATTGATTGGGTATCTGACCAGAACTGCTCGCTTAACATGATATCAGTGACCCCCTTGCTTTTGGTCTGATCATCATAAAATTATCTTCACCATCAACTCCAACCCACAAACAGCCAAACAGAACCCGCCCCACCTACACTCACTTGCAACAAGAAAGACATTATGGCAGAGAAACTTCTCCCACGTATACTCCCACATCTCAATAGGGCTACAACCATCTGCACCAATCCGACAGTTCTAGTTGACACTTATAATCAGGCCATCTCAAAAACCCTCAAAATCATTGCTCCACTTAAGCTGCGTAAACAGAAGCCTCGACGCCACGTTAATACCTGGTTTACCACTCATCTACGTGACTTGCGTATGGAGAAAAGCTGAGGCTCATTGGAAAAGCTCACCTACACTTGTTAATAAAAACAACCCAACCCTTGCCTCCTCTACCTACAAACATACCATACTTGAAGCCAAAAAAGATGTGTATAACAAACGGATATTGCTTGCTCAATCAAACACCAAGGAACTCTTTAAACTCCTTAAGGAATTAGAGACTCCTATAGCCCCTTCTGACATTTGCATTCATGATACTGCCTGGTGCGCCAAAATCCAAAAGGCACTTTTAGACAAAATTGCTAAGCTCCAAGCTAAAATCAATACAAAAAGAAACCACCTCTCATATTCAGCAACCAACCTACCATCTTACAACATCCCCACACCCAAACACTCCTGCAAACCGTTCAGCTTCACACCTCTATCCATCGAGGAGGTTGAAAAGATTACAAAGAGACTCCAGCCATCTAACTGCCAAGGGAACTCTTGCCCAGCCACTATTATTAAGGAAGCTGCTTATGACCTTGCACCTTTCATTACCACCTTCATAAATGCATCGTTTGACTCTGGTATTGTACTAGACAACCTTAAGGATGTGTTTGTCATACCCTTAATCAAAAAACCCACACTTGACCCGAGTAACCCGTCAAATTACAGGCCCATCAATACAGTGCCCTATTTACTTAAAATCCTGAACAGGGCGGTGTAGTATGCTGCTTGTATTGGTGCAGAGATGCAAGCAGTGGAATGTTGCCTGGTGACTGGAACCTTTACTACATCAAGGTTCTAGTGGAGACAGTTAGGAAACACAGGATGGGAGAGAGATGGATAAAGATGTTTCTACCTTGTGCTCCTTCCCTCTTTCCATAACTTCCCTGTGACAAATAAAGCTAACTTCCTTTTATATATATATATCTGCCTCCAGTCTGGTCCCTATATTTATTAAGAACCCTAAATGCTACAATGGCGACTGGGGATGTTTTTCAAAGAGGACCAGTGATGGCAGTTGGCAGTCCAGTGATGTGATGGTGCCTTTGCGCATGTGTTTTCCGGATGTATTTGTTGTCTGCAAGATCTTTACACTTGATGGGTTGTATGGCCAACTTCCTATTTTGTGTTCTTTTCACATACTGTGCCTATGCAGTTACGCTGTTTATATGTGATCTTTGTTTAGTTTGTATCTTTTCTTTATTTTCCTACTTTTTCATGTTTCTTGGAGCAAGTTGAGTATTTGAGTGATGTGCAATCTGCAGGTTCTTTGTGTGAGAATGAGAGGTGGTGTTGTATGGTATGTTGGTGTATTGCTAAGGTTATAGAATTTTAGTTTGTGTATTTGGTTGGTTGCGTGTAATTGCGCGTTAGTGCTGCGGGTGTGCCAGACCTGAGACTCCGTGTGGCAGGCGGAGTGGAAGGAGTGTAAGTCGTGCTGTATGAGCCGTGAAGGTGATGGAATGTGGTTAGTATGTAGTTTGTGCTCGTAAGTGTCAGTTATGTGATCCAGTGGTGGCCGTTCTGGATATATGGTTGGTTTGTGCTATTTGTGATGGTTGGGGAACGTTAGTTACGCGAATGTAGATGTACGCTGAGAGGGTTGAGAAAGTGCTTTGTTACGGTGAGTGTGATGAATGTTTGTTTGGTGGATCAATGTGAGTTCCTGTTCAGTGCTTGTTGTTGGAGTGTGTGTCTGTCATAAAGAAAGGGGATGTGTAGTATGCTGCTTGTATTGGTGCACAGATGCAAGCAGTGGAGTGTTGCCTGGTGACTCGAACCTTTACTACATCAAGGTTCTAGTGGAGACAGTTAGGACACACAGGATGGGAGAGAGATGGATAAAGATGTTTCTACCTTGTGCTCCTTCCCTCTTTCCATAACTTCTCTGTAACAAATAAAGCTAACTTCCTTTTATATACTGCCTCCAGTCTGGTCCCTATATTTATTAAGAACCCTAAATGCTACAGGCGGCCTACTTACAAATCCAGGACTATCTGCAAAACCAACAATTTATTAGGCCGTAGACAATCAGGTTTCCGTCCGAGACATGGAACGGAGACGCATTGATTGATCTGAAAACACAAATTGAGAATTTGAAAGACAAGGGAAAGCAAGGTCTCTTACTTCTCCTTGATCTCTCAGCAGCATTTGATCTGGTTGACCATCAAATCCTTTGTCACCATCTCAAAATAGCAGCCCACTTCTCAGACGCAGCCACATCCTGGATCAGGTCTTTTCTTTCTAATAGATCCATGAGGATCTTCTCTCCTTTCGCATCAGCTGAACCTGTGCATGTCCCATGTGGAGTCCCACAAGGCTCATGTGTTTCCCCACGCTGTTTACCAAACCACTCTTCGGTATACTTGACTATATGGGTGTCTCTTACACCAACTATGCTGACAACACCCAGATACTCATCCCTATCACTGGTGACTATGGCACTGATGCCAAAACACTCAAAACAGTCTATTCAGTCATCCAGGCCTGGATGGCACATCACAAGCTCTGTCTCAATGATGAGAAAACAGAGCTACTCATCTTAGGCTCCCCTTCCAAACTGACTAAACCTGACCAGGAATACAAATCCTTTATGATTGATGGCAACATTATTAACGTGTCTAACGTCCCAAAAACACTTGTCATCTACTCAGATTCAACATTGTCCCTTAACAGACAAACCAATGCAGTTGTGCAGGCATCGGCCTACACCTGCAAACTTATCACAGCTTGTAGACCCTTCCTGAAAACCGACAACCGTATCATCCTCGCAAGAACTCTCATCATGTCCAAAATTGACTACTGTAATGCCCTCTACCTAGGGACGAGCAAAAGAAATCTGGATAAGTTACAAGTCTCTCAGAACAATGCCATCAGGGCCGCCCATAATGTCCCAAGGAGATCACACATCTCGGACACGAGACGCAATTTACACTGGCACCCTGTCTCACATCTAACTCACAAGGCCCAGAATAACCTGGCTTCTGCCTACCTATCCAATTGCTTCATGATTCACACCTCATCCAGACCATTGAGGTCTGTCCAAGTACACACACTGAACATACCCAGCTTTAAGCTACAGACAGCTGAGGGTTCGAGTTTCCCAGTCCTCGCAGCTAAACTGTGGAACACTCTCCCCAACTCCCTTAGAACATAACCTTCCATCCAGTCCTTCAAAAACAAAATCAAACTCTGGCTCCACGAACTTGATGCTGCCTCAGCTATCACTAATCTTAGTGGGACCACATTAGGAAGTAGCCTGTGTGTTTATTTCTTCTTGCATCTATTTCTTTTCTCTCATGCACGCAGTTTGACTATGATGTACCTTTTCCTGTGGAAAGCTATTCTGTGTTAACATGTAACGTTTGTAACCACTTGCTTCAAATATTGCACCCTGCTCCCTCCGGGCAAGGTGCGCAATATAAATAAACAAATACAAATACAAGAAACATTTTACAAAGATGTACAATAGCAGAGAATAAGGCCTTGGAAGCATCTACAGGAATGAAAGTAACACTGTTTCACAGAATTTGAATTTCCACAACCCAAAACTGCATGGTGAATAGAAGTACAGATGGAGAGAGAGAGAGAGAGAGAGAGAGAGAGAGAGAGAGAGAGAGAGAGAGAGAGAGAGAGAGAGAGAGAGAGAGAGAGAGAGAGAGAGAGAGAGAGAGGTGCAGATTGGAGCATGTCAGTGCATCAAGAATGGGAAGTATAAGGAGACTGAAAGTCAGGATGTGGAGGAAGCAGACAAGAGAGAAAAGGTGAAGAGGAAGTGGAAATGGATAGAGAGACATTAAGAAGGAATGAGAGAGGTGGAGGAGAAGCAGACAGAAGAGGCGGGGCGAGGAAAAGGAACAGAGTGTGGGAAGGACGGGGAATATGGGAGAGTGAGTACTTAAGGTAAGGAGAGGGGAGAAAGCAGAGAGGAGAAGGAGAGTAAGAGCGTAGAGAGGAGGAAAGGACAAAAAGTGAATACTATGAAGATGGAGCAGAAGCAAGATCATAAAGAGGGGTTAAAGAGAAAAGGAGATTGTGGAGGCAGAGTAAATCATTGAGTTTAAGAGGACAAAAGAGACTGGGGAGAAAGAAAGAACACTATAGATATGACAGAAGAGGAAAGAGAGCTAGAGTGGGCAAATACACAGGGGAGAACTTGGTGGAAATGCTAGAAGGTTGCAAAGAGGAGAGGAGATGAGAGAAAGTAGAAAAGTGGGACACAAGAGGTGGGAGGGATAATCAGAAAAAAGGGGAAGGTTCTATGTGAATTACTACATTCAAAGCACTGATCCTAAAGAATGTTGGTGAGCCCTATCATGAGTAGCTTGAATAGCCAAGACCCACAGGGCCCATTGGTAACAATTATCCTTTGTCACCAGGAAGCGTAGCCAAAAAAGCCAGGGTTTGACAGCTACAACTTGCCTAGTGCCTGAACCCATTGGATCACCTATACCTAAAAATACAAGAGAAACAATAGGACACTGTAAAGTTCAAAGATGTGATTGATTGTTTCTGCCAGCAAAGCAGACCAAACCAAGTGGAGAAATACAGAAAAAATAGAGGTCTATGGACCTGGACAAATGTGGGGGAGTTTTGTGAGAGTTTTGTCACTCCCAAATACCCATTCCTGGAGGCCCATTGTCAGAACCTAATATCTAATGGTTGTAGTATAAACAATACAATTGAAACTTCATTTGCATTTAGTTTTCTGTTCATGACACACCTGTGTGAGGACCCTACTTGAATGCAAAGAACACTTCCAGTAATGTAAGAGACATTACACTTGTTTCATACACTCAATCATGAGACATAGTTAACATATTCTATATTCAAGTGCAATGCTGAACTGCATCCCCTGTATGACAATGTCCTCTCTCTGGCTTTGCTTTGTTGTTGGTGACGTCATCAAGGAGGACATTCACCACCACAAGTCATGTGATGCTTGCCAGGTGTCAGCATGCATAGGATCCCATTGCATCGGTCCCTGCCCACTTAAGGAAATTGATTAACAGTTGTCCTGCAGAACTGAAAATGTCAGCATGTTCGGCTCCCCTAGCTCAGGTGTAGTAATCTCATATAAATATACAGAGCGATAAAGAGGGACCTGATCTAGGATGGAAAACTTCAGCTGCAGTCACCCAGTCATCACACAATATCTCCAGTCTTGTTCAAGCAATAGCAGATAGGCAAAGGAAGTTCACCCAAAGAGCAAGGACAGGTCATGATGACTAAAGATAGGGTAATCCAATGGGAGTTATTAGAAAGTCCCAAGTCCCACATTAGAATTGGAAGTCATCCTCAGAGGTGGAGTCCATCAGCCAATCCCTGAACCATCTGCTTGAGGGACACATCTGAATTTGCTTAACTCAGTGAGATGTTAGACGATAGGGCCAGAGATTAGCAGGCAAGGGTAGGACCAGCCAAGTGGAGGTACAGGCTATTACCAAGACCCATATTAGGGCTGTAACGCAGTCCCAGAGGCAGAGCTCAACAGACAATCCCATTCAGGGCTTTCACACATGAGGACCCTTACATCAGGGACAGAATGGAAGGTGGGTCCAAAGCTCTATAAAATCATGGCATATTCTTGAAGGCCAAGGGAGTTACAAGTAAGAATTCATTTATAACTGGTAGGAGATGTAATAATTTAGGAGTAAGACTCAGACACAGAGGCATAATGATGTTTGCTATAGACCTTTATTAACGTAAAAGAAGGGTTGGAGACAGACCTATCTGGCCCTATCACTATGAGGGGTTTCCTTGCCTCAAAGAAACTTAAGGATGTCAGTGTCAGAATGTCTGGAAATAAAGAGTTCTCCGTCCTGTGTACAAAATCCTATCCTAACCTTTGCAAGCTAAACTCAAAGAAATGTGTAACGGTGAAAGTCATTCAGCTCACCATCTGTAGCTTTTCCAATGTTACCACACAAAGGTCCCCAAAAAGGTGTATAAACAAAGATCTATTTTCGACTCGTCTTCCCTTCCCCCAGAGTTTATCGGCTTCTTCCCATCTTAAAGTCACAGTTCTTTTCCCAGCATTTACCATTAACCAATCTGGGGATATGGCTCCCTTCCACTGGATTCCACACACTCACTGGATTATTTTCTCCTCTGTGCTGTGCACACTTATTCACCTTCCACCCCAAGAGGTATGATTACCATGCCTTGGGTTTCTGACTTCCCAGAGGCCTGCCTAATATACCCTCCTGCAAGGGTTTTTCAATGTTCACTGTATTTGGGTGCGGGTCCCTGACTCGCAATCACACTGCATGATTTACTTTCCTGTCAGGCCTTTTCAACATTCAGTTCCAAGGGACATGAGACTACCCTAGAACCTTCACTTTCATTGTGCTGTGCATACTCTCCTGCCAGGACTTTACAATGTTTTTTGTATTTGGGTGCAGGTCAATCACACTGCCTTGTTTACTCTCCTGCCAGGTCTTTTACAAACTTCATCACGATTATGGAAACAAGGGGCTATCCCTCTTCCCCAAGTACCTCTTACTCATAGCTCTTCACTGTTATTTACGTATATGTACTTGTCATTTAACTTCCCCAAGCACTGGAATTATTCAGAACAATTAGTATTCAAACCGTGGAATTTTGTTTGCCACTCTCGGTGAGTAATATGTTCCCAGAACACACCCCGGTGTCCCAACTCTCCACTGTGGGCTCACCTGCATTGTGATGGCTTCCCAGTCTTACTGTTCTCTCTCGGGTCCTTCTCCATGTTCGCCTTCTCTAAGGAGTGCAAGCAGCTGTACCTTGCAACAGAAGGGTGTTCACCTGATGCTCTGGCTTCCCTTGCCGGCGCACAGCTTCTCCACTGCCTCACATCCCAGTTCAGTGTCTCATGTGCCCTCACGGATATGTCTCTTGGCCGGCCTCTGCATTCCCTTCTCTCTGTGCCTTGTTTTTGCCTCACCATATACTCTATGTGTTCCCAGCCTGAGCTAGGGTGATTTCTCTGTTCTCGTCTGGCGTTTCTGTGCTTGACTGCCCGGCTGATAGCTAAGCTTCTCTCTACTGCCCGACCGGCATCGCGTGAAGTGAATCTCCTTCCACCTTGATGCTTTCTGCTTCTAAACATCTCACCACCTCTTGGACTACACAAACAACTAGGTGGGTCTCCAGTTCTGTGCTCTGTATTGCTCACATGCTCTTCTCTGTCTCAGTGTCTTTACAGAAAATGTTAGAAAGAGTTTGACTATTGGTGTAAGGTGGTTGAACTGGGTCTACACCACAGGAAGCCATACAAGTATGAGAGTTTTCAGAGAGTCATGTTCTGAGTGTAAACGGGGATGCCATGACCTCACCAGTGTGCATCCTTTAACTCCCTTGAGGGTTCTCTCCCCCATTTGATCCTTCATCGGACAGCCACCCCCAGGGTCAGGATCATGTGATCAGGTAGAGGCTAATAGTCCCATGTCTTATGGGAAGAAAGTTTCCCCTGAGAGGGAGTGTTGACATGGCTGGATTCATCACAGAGAGCAGAATGAAAGGATCTCAAGAAGAATAGAAAGGGAGCAAGCTCTGTAGAAAGAGTTTGAGCCAGGATTCTGGTAGACATGCACTGGAGACTGAGGAGTGCAGTAAACAGCATGCTGGAGGAAAGGTACAGAAAGCATGGGTAAGATAGTGTTGAAGGCTATTGGGAATGATGGCACATTGAAGTGGAAAACTAAGAGACCCAGCAGGCTGGAAGAACGGAGAGCGAGGGGGCTTGGGGAGAAAAGCCCAGAGGATTGGAAGGAAGAGAGTGCCAGTAGGGTAAAGATGAAGAAAGGGGTAGTAGAGACTTGCAGAGCAGGGAAGTCAGATGGTGCTAAAGGGACATAGAGGGTTGTAGAGAGAGTAGAGAATTAGAGTCCAGAGATTGTAGGAGGATGGTGCCCAAAAGGGTGAAGACATTGTTAGAGATAATACATCATTTGAGAAATATGACTATTATAAGAGATGTGCCCAAGGTTTGAAGACAATGCTCAAAGGGGTGAAGAAAGTGAGGTGAGTAGATAGCTTGATTGAGAGAACACTGATGAGCGGTAGGTAAGAAATGAGGAAAGTTAGATGACAGAGATAAGAAGTTGGTGGAAGTGGTGTTGAAAGAGGTGCCTGAGTGGAGACATCTGGAAGGTTAAGGAGGAGGTGGCCGAAGGAAGTAAGAAGTGGTGGAACAATAATGAAGGGAAGGAGAGGTGTTACACAAAACTAAGGAGGGGGAGGGGTGGAACAACCAGGAGTGGAAAGAGAAGGTAATGCAGAGGAGCAGTCACATGCCTCTGCAGGAAGTCCTGCCCCTCTATTACCTATATGCTGGGAGCCTGAAATCATGCCATGCTTGACACCAGCAGTTGTGATCATTCCTCAGCGAATATTCGAAAAAGGTACCCATTGAGAAAGCTTTATCACATGTATTCCTGAAGAGAAGACAATCCAATGGAGGAGCTCCCCGAAGGGATATGAAAATGAAAGAAAGAGGAGCTGGTGACATCACAGTAGATGAGCGTGGTGCACTGAGAAGATAGGCTAAAGAGGATGTATGGACCTTATAGAACCTGATGATGAAATAAAGAATTGAGTGAGCATTCATAGGAGAAAAGAAGATTGTACGTATGAAGAACACTTCAGAAAATGCAAGCAGTTCAATAAGTGTACAGATGCAGTAACGCAAGTAGATTAAGAGATCATAGAAGTTGGCTACACGTAGTGAATAGAGTGTAGGCGGAGCGGCCATTGTATAGAAACTGGATATCAGTGTCACAAATATAGTAAGTTCAAACCCACGGAGAAGAAGGACCGAAAGCTGTGTCGCAGCAAAGAATAAGCTGGGATTGTGGAAGTATCGAGAATGGCTGACTGGCCTGGTGTCAAGGCTGAAGCAGCCAAGACTGGTTATTCTTGAAGGCAGTAACTATGAGATGCTGAATCCTCCCTTGTTAATGTGTGTGGTCTTCTGTCACATGAGGTAAGGATGAAAAAAGAGTTGGGCATGCAGTTCCTGAACTAAAGTAGCATGTGCTCACACTCCCTTATATTCCTAGAGATGAGAATACACGGCAAGGCCAAGTTCAAAGACAATCTTCATAGCAGAAGGCATGGGTGATGAGAGACGTTGGGCTAATTGGGTTGGTTAGATTATTTGGTGTGGCAGTTATTCTGCATCTCATCCTTTGCATGCATGCTACCAAAAGGTCCCTAACACTCACGTGGTAGCAATGCAGATGGTTTCAAAAGATCCAAACTAGTTTGTCCCCAATCTTTCGGACAATCGGGTATCCTCTGCCATCTATCAGGAAGATCGCAGGGTTTCCTGTACAGAGCGGCCAAATAGAAAACTTGCAAGTGGAATCAAGACGGTGGGCAGGTCCCCTTTGAAGAAATTCCTATCTGGTTTCCATGGGCGTTCTGCAGACGGAAGGCAAAGTGGTTGGTTGGAGGAGGAGACGATACCGAAGGCCTTGTGTCGATTAACAAACGAATGGTGAGTAGACTAAGGGGAATGGCAAACTAAGGGGACAGGGTTGTGATAATGTTAAGTAATGGAAAATATTGTGTGAAGAGATAGTAGTGCCTAGAGGCCTGACTCAAGGGAGTCAGAAGAAAATGTCTCACACTACAAAGGGAGTAAAATAGGCCATGTGCGAACAGGTTCACATTTCGAGACACTGTAAACCCTGTGACAGAGTATTTAAATAGAGGTGAGGAGAAAGAAGGTGCTCACGCTGTGTTTTTATTAAATGTGAAAAGTCAACTACTTGCCTGTTTGGTGAGAAGAAATATTGAAGAAGTGGTAGAAGACAGAAGTGATTTAGAAAGTAGAGGCTTGAGCAGTGATTGTTGGGGAGCTCTCCTATTTGTTGTTTTAAAAGTATTAACAAAGTGTTGAAAGTATTTTATCAAATCTGGTAAGTATTGACAGTCATTTGAGAATTGTTATCATGGGAGAGACTCCACTTATGCACTTATGCAAGACACTGCCTGAACAAATGCTGAAGCTCAAACAGTATATTGCGGAATGGGTGAAAGGAACAGCAGATAAAATGTTCATGTCGTGGCCGCAAGGGTGATCACCGTCAAAAGCTGTATTGCAACACACTGCGTACATGGGGAACACATTGGAGAAAATGTTAGCTATTCTAGAGCTCTGGAAGATGTACCAGTGAAGGGGCCCCTGAGGGAACCTCGGATGTGGAAACAAGGCACAGTCACCACACACGAATAGATACGCCAAACACAAGGTTCTGTTCCCAAAATCTAGGGTTTATTGCAATACAAAATAGTCCCAGTTGGCCAAGTGGTCCCACGCCCCGCGACGTGGGTCTAACAGACCTCGGGGGACGCAAGAGAGTGTGAGACGTACATCAGTTACATATATACAAACAGAGCACCTTACAATCAGCAATGACACAGTATGACACATTCAATGCCGCCCTTAATTCATTTCCCTTTGAATTAGAGGTGATGATTGACCATCGTGACAAATATGACACCTTAGAACACCATATTTAGTAACAGTTTGCAATCTCCAGTTTTACAGACGCCATTCTTTGTTTGCTAGAACACAGCATTTCTGTTTTTCATGGGCAAGCTGCGTGTAGGAGACTGGCACATACCAGGCCTCACTATCTCTAAGTTTCGATTCTCACTGTAGAAGTCAGCCCGCTCTCCGGGGCCTCACTGGGCTCAGAAAGGGGGGCCATAAAGAAGATCATAATTCAACTGTTTAAATGCTAGTTTCATACATTTCTATTCTTTCAGGAGACTCGCTGACATTCGTGTACTGATTAAATGCCTTGCTCCCTGTCTTCAAGGATACGTGAGGGAGGGAATCAGGCATTTCTGTCTGGCTCTCCAGTGTAATGTTTCAACATGTTTCTTAGCCTTGGACCATTGAAGCGAAATAATATCTACAGCAAAGCAGTTTTACATGAGGCAAAGTGGCAACGTTAGAGAGAGCAGAGAGAGAAAACTAAATGGCGATTCTGGTCATCTTAAAATGGCTTCACTCTAGTTGAACTAATAGCTACATAATAACTAATGACTAATGAATATATATTCTTACACTGTAAATGAGGCGGTTGGTCTTCGGCCAACCAATTATCATTCATTTCCGGACCCTCCAGGGGTGTTTGGTTTTTCTGGACTGACACCAGGAAGAGAGGGTAGATCTGCAACCTGAGGAGTGGTTGCTTAGTCAGCGAAAAGAGGAAGGTGTTGAGCCCTCAGATTCCCTTACCTCACCCGAAGTAAAGCAGCAACTGGATATAGTAATCCAATATACAAACTGCCTGCTTATAACAGTGACGATAGTCCAGAGGAGAATAAGAGAAAAGAAGAAATCTTTAAGATCATGTAAGACAAAAAAGAGAAGAGTGAGTGGTTGAAAGTATCGACAGAGAAGGAAAGAAAGATTAAGATATGGAAAGGAGAGAAGGATAAAGCTGATAAGGTAGCACTCGTGCAGAAAGAATGGATGGGTGGACTCAAATTGGATGGAAAAAGTATTGAGGAAGTCCAGCAAAAGGGAGATAAGGATGAGCAAGATAGAAGGTTCAAGGAACAGGAGAAGGGATTGAAAGAACATGAGCATAAAAGAAAGAGCAGGGAGCGACAAAAGCAGATCTATCAGGAGGAGCAACAACAAAATGAAGAAAGAGCAGAGGAACAAAGAAAATATGACAATAGACAGAGAGCAATGGAAGGCAGAGGTAGAAGAGAAATGAAAAGAGAAGAGGAAGAAGTGCAGAAATTAAGGAACAAAAGGATACCGAGACGAAAGGAAGAAGAGGAAAGAAGGGCAGGAGTAAGAAGGGAAGAACAAAGACAAGAGGAAGATAGAATTATATGGGAGGCGAGAAAGCAAAGAGAATTAGATGAAGAAATTGAACAAAGAAGGAGGCAGTGGGGTCTTGACGCCAGTGTCATTTGTACAAGTAGGGCCAAGCCCAGAAATACGATGGGACAGTATAGAAGAGTTCCTTCCAATAAAGGAATCAACATCAGGGGCATCTAGAGTAGTATAGGAAGAAGAAATATTTGATGTGGAGAGCGTCTGGGAAAGGATTGATAAGGTTTATCAACAGTAGAGGAGAAATAACTAGTGTGAAACCCAAGGGAGCGATGATAGATACCTAATGCCTCAAGTGCAGAGGGAGGAGAGAAGCCTGCTCAGCCATGAGCATAGAGTATTGTCCTTAAGCAAACTGAACCTGGACAAGTGGGAATGGTGTCATAGTGACACTACTTGTGGACAAGAAATGTTAGATAAGGAGAAAGTGAATAATTCCTTGGGGGAAAAGGAGGGAGTGCATGCGCTCCACAAGGAAGCTTGCAATTGGATAAAGAAGTAAGATGGTCAGACCTGGAAAATCCTAAGGAAAGGACACCAGATCCTACACCATATGCAGAGCATCCTCAATTGTATAGTGAGAAGGGAGAATTACCGCCATAGGTGAGCAGGTTAAGATACCTACCAGCAAAGAGACAGTCAGGGCGATTGTCCCAGCTATGGATAGGCTTACAATGAGAGCTGACTGTGAGTCAGGGTTTACACAGTTTCCCTTAATGGAAAAAGGGGAAACGAGACCACAGTATATACCATGGCCATAGATGGAAAAAGGACAATTAAAGGTGCAAGCTCTCGAGTTTGACGTTGGGCGCTGGGAAATGGATCTATGAATTTAAAAAAAGTGACAGGAGGAAATACATTGGCCATAGGGGACATTAAGGTTCTCCAGGCAACTATTTGTGGGGAGAGAACTGATGACATATGGAGGAGAGCAGGGTATTCAGGTGTGACAGCACAAAACACAGTGCATGACGTAGCACCATTTAATAATTGCAGAGCAGATCTTTGGAGGGCTCTCAGGTGCAGTACATTCAGGATATTCAAGAGTGATGGCAACTTGAAATGCGCAAGCTGTGGGAAAGAATTGTGGCAATATTTTACCACATCTTATGTCAGGGGTTGCCTGAGCCATGACAGAGGCAAATTAAGAAACAAGTGGGAATTGAAGCAAAACCGTGGGCTGAGTTACAGCTGACAATAGTGCATCACTGTAAAATAAGAAGAAAGATGAGCCTAGGAAAATTGAGGAAACCAAATAAATTCAGAAGAATTTCTCAATATTTACCATACAAGGGGTGGTATTGACAAGCGGAGAAGGATTGGCAATGCAGCAAGCAGTGGGTGCATCACAGGCAAATAATCAGCACCCGATGGACCAAGGAGGATATGGGTTCATGCCACGAGGCAGAGGTATAGGCTATAGAGGAGAAAGGGGGGGAATCCAAAATAATCAATGTGGGTATCAGAATGCACAGAATGACAGTCAAATTGTTCAGGGAGGATTTAACCAAGGAGGACTTGTCAGATGAGCACCCCAAGTATGTTGGACTTGCGAGATGACAGAGCATATTGCGCGCATATGTGGGAGTCAAGGGAATAAGCAGAATGGCCAATTCTCAAGAGGGGGGACAGCGAACCTCCACCATAGAGTGCGTAAATGAGGGAAAGGTTTGCCCAAGATAACACAGTGTATCAGACACAAACACTGCAAATGCAACAGGCACAGCAACTAGAGCAAGTGCAGATGAATCCACTGCAAGGGCAGTCGCAACAAACCCCATGCAGACACAACAGTATGCAAACACGGGACAACTACTGACACCTAGTATAGGAGGTGACACTTTGGTAGGAGGAAATCCTTTCACAGGTACAGGGATATGCCTGTACCCATAAGAGGACAACTCAGAGGGTGACTTGATGTGTTCAGTACCATCTGTGACACCAAACCCTCAAGAGGAACCAAGGGTCAATGTGACAATAGGAAGCAACTCATTTTCTTTTCTAGTAAACATTAGAGCTACTCGTTCATGTATACGAGAGGGAAAATAGCCGATGTTGGGAATTGCCCTGAATGCTCAAGGATTCTCTGGAGCTACGAGTCGGGTTCCTTTTACTGATGAATAACCAGTCTCTACAGGGGAGCATGACATGTATCTTCCTTTGTTATACTTATGACAGACACCCGTTAACATTTTGGAAAGAGGTTTGATGACAAAACTTAACATGACAATTTCATGCACTGTCCAATGGATAGTGTGTTCCACTCAGGAATACACTACTTAAATGTTGGGTGAATTTACACTGGCATTCACAGGGCTAGTGGCTCTTTGAGGCATTCCAGTAGTGGCAGAGGTCTTCCTGTATGGGGTAAGCATTCAATTTACGTGGCTACCAGGCTTAGTGGAACAATCTATGAGAATACCTGACAAGTTTTTGTTTAGACCCCAGATAACTGTGGTCAAAGGGGGGGACAGACAATTCCTATAGAACTAGAAGCAACCATAGTACAAAGGGAAATGGCAATGCTCGAAGGAATGGACAATGAGGGTAGACCATGGAGGACCTTATGCCACTGCACTATAGGACTATAGGAGCGAAACCTCCCCACCCACACCAAAATACGGTCCTAGCCCATTTCCCTGTCCTTACCCTCTTCCCCATTCCAGTTGTTCCATCTTCTCCAAACTCCACTGCCATTTCTCACCGTGCCCCACTCTCTGTGATGCCCACCCTCACGTTGGTCCCCACTTTCCCATAAAACCCTACCTGTCCAACACCCACAAGGGCAATCCACCAAATATCCTGCACCCTCATCAATGCAAGGTCAGTTCCAAAAATTAATTCCACATCTCTGACCATATCACATATGAACACCCAGACCTACTTTTCATTACTGAGACCTGGTTTTACGACGACTACAAACCCATTGCACATGAGATCTTCTCAGCTGACTACAACCTCACTGTCTGGAACAGATCAACTGGTCGATTCATGGAATTAATGTGCGCCGAAAATTCCCGCGCAGAGGTGCCAAAACGTGCGATTCGCAGTAAAAGTGTGGAAATCGCAGTGCAACTGCGAAAATCGCAGGAAAACCAGCGCACATCGATTCATGGAATTCCGTGCGCGAGAAAAACATTGGATGTGTGCTGAAAAAGTGCGCGGCGCACGCCGGCGCACAGGTTATCCAACGGCGTGCACCACGGCCACTGTGAAATCGTACATAGCGCGGCACACATCACAAAAGTAGGCAGAACACGGGGCGTAACACTCGGAATGGGGAACAACGCGTGAAAATATGGGCGTCATGGGGGAAGTACAGGAGGCAAGTGCTCGGAATGCCCACACGCTCGCCTACAACCCATATTCACAGAATCGAATAGCGCAAACCAGCACACGGTGAAAGACGCGCACAGGGCCAAACAAGTACGCCACAAGAAAGCAGGCGGTAGCGTCCCTGCACCTGAAATAAATGTGTGCCAAAATGCACTACTGCCCACCAAAGCATGTCTCCCAGCACCCCCACCCACCAGCATCCAGGGGCATCCTCCACCAGGCCCCCACTCATGTCTCCCAGCGCCCCCACCCCCACCAGTCAGGGGCACCCTCCACCAGGCCCCCACTCATGTCTCCCTGCACCCCACCCCCCTGCATCCAGGGCACCCTCCACCAGGCCCACACTCATGTCCCCCTGCTCCCCCACCACCCAGCACTGTGGGGCACCCTCCACCAGGCCCTCACTCATGTCTCCCTGCACCCCCAGCCCCCACCAGTCAGGGGCACCCTCCACCAGGACCCCACTCATGTCCAACTCATGTCTCCTTGCACCCCATCCCCCCAGCATCCAGGGGCACCCTCCACCAGGCCCCCACTCATGTCTCCCAGCACCCCCACCCCACCAGTCAGGGGCACCCTCCACCAGGCCCTCACTCATGTCTCCCAGCACCCCCACCCCCCAGCACTGTGGGGCACCCTCCACCAGGCCCCCACTCATGTCTCCCTGCACCCCCACCCCCCTGCATCCAGGGGCACCCTCCACCAGGCCCCCACTCATGTCAAACTCATGTCTCCTTGCACCCCCACCCCGCAGCATCCAGGGGCACCCTCCACCAGGCCCTCAATCATGTCTCCCTGCACCCCCACCCCCACCAGTCAGGGGCACCCTCCACCAGGCCCCCACTCATGTCCAACTCCTGTCTCCTTGCACCCCCACCCCAGGGGCACCCTCCACCAGGCCCCCACTCATGTCTCCCTGCACCCCCACCTCCCTGCATCCAGGGGCACCCTCCACCAGGCCCCCACTCATGTCTCCCAGCACCCCCACCCCCCAGCATCCAGGGGCACCCTCCACCAGGCCCCCACTCATGTCTCCCAGCACCCCCACTCCCCAGCATCCAGGGGCACCCTCCAACAGGCCCCCACCCATGTCTCCCAGCACCCCCACCAGTCAGGGGCACCCTCCACAAGGCCCCCACTCATGTCTCCCTGCACCCCCACCCCCAGCATCCAGGGGCACCCTCCACCAGGCCCCCACTCATGTCTCCCTGCACCCCCACCCCCTGCATCCAGGGGCACCCTCCACCATGCCCCCACTCATGTCTCCCAGCTCCCCCACCCCCCAGCATCCAGGGGCACCCTCCACCAGGTCCCCACTCATGTCTCCCAGCACCCCCACCCCCCACCAGACAGGGGCACCCTCCACCAGGCCCCCACTCATGTCCCCCTGCACCCCCACCCCCCAGCACTGTGGAGCACCCTCCACCAGGCCCCCACTCATGTCTCCCTGTACCCCCACTCCCCTGCATCCAGGGGCACCCTCCACCAGGCCCCCACTCATGTCCCCCTGCACCCCGACCCCCCAGCACTTTGGGACACCCTCCAGCAGGCCCCCACTCATGTCTCCCTGCACCCCCACCCCCCACCAGTCAGGGGCACCCTCCACCAGGCCCCCACTCATGTCCAACTCATGTCTCCTTGCATCCCCACCCCCCAGCATCCAGGGGCACCCTCCACCAGGCCCCCACACATGTCTCCCAGCACCCCCACCCCCCACCAGTCAAGGGCACCCTCCACCAGGCCCCCACTCATGTCTCCCTGCACCCCATCCCCCTGCATCCAGGGGCACCCCCTACCAGGCCCCCACTCATGTCCAACTCATGTCTCCTTGCATCCCACCCCCCCAGCATCCAGGGGCACCCTCCACCAGGCCCCTACACATGTCAACCTGCACCCCCACCACCCACCAATCAGGGCCACCCTCCACCAGGCCCCCACTCATGTCCAACTCTTGTCTCCTTGCACCCCCACCCCCCAGAATTCAGGGCACCCTCCACCAGGCCCCCACTCATGTCTCCCAGCACCCCCACCCCCCTGCATCCAGGGGCACCCTCCACCAGGCCCCCACTCATGTCCCCCTGCACCCCCACCCCCCAGCATCCAGGGGCACCGTCCACCAGGCCCCCACTCATGTCTCCCTGCACTCCCACCCCCCTGCATCCAGGGGCACCCTCCACCAGGCCCCCACTCATGTCTCCCAGCACCCCCACCCCCCTGCATCCAGGGGCACCCTCCACCAGGCCCCCACTCATGTCCAACTCATGTCTCCTTGCACCCCCACCCTCCAGCATCCAGGGGCACCCTACACCAGGCCCCCACTCATGTCCCCCTGCACCCCCACCCCCCAGCATCCAGGGGCACCCTCCACCAGGCCCCCACTCATGTCTCCCTGCACCCCCGCCCCCCTGCATCCAGGGGCACCCTCCACCAGGCCACAACTCATGTCTCCCAGCATCCCCACCCCCCTGCATCCAGGGGCACCCTCCACCAGGCCCCCACTCATGTCTCCCAGCACCCCCACCCCCCAGCATCCAGGGGCACCCTCCACCAGGCCCCCACTCATGTCTCCCTGCACCCCCACCCCCCTGCATCCAGGGGCACCCTCCACCAGGCCCCCACTCATGTCCCCCTGCACCCCCACCCCGCAGCATCCAGGGGCACCCTCCACCAGGCCCCCACTCATGTCCCCCTGCATGCCCACACCCCAGCATCCAGGGGCACCCTCCACCAGGCCCCCACTCATGTCTCCCTGCACCCCCACCCCCCAGCACTGTGGGGCACCCTCCACCAGGCCCCCACTCATGTCTCCCTGCACCCCCTCCCCCCTGCAACCAGGGGCACCCTCCACCAGGCCCCCACTCCTTCCTACCACCCCCCCCACCACCCAGCAGTGCGATTCGCCTGTGTACGTGTATATCAGGGTTGCGCGTGTAGTCTGACAAGCGATATCAGCAGGGCACGCGTAATACGGGGTTCGGGGGAAGTTCCACACGCGATTTCAGCAGGGTACGTGTATTTCGGGGTGCGCAGGAAGTTTCACACGCGAATTTGCAGGGTACGTGTATTTCGGTGTGTGCACGTGAAGTTACACACGCAACTGTGCCTGTGAGAGTGGGGTACGTGTATTCCAGGGGTGGGTGGGATTATTTACTTGCGACTGGGCCTGGGAGAGCGTGTTACGTGTATTCCTGGGGTGGGCGGGAAGATTTACACACTCGCCTACAACGCGCCAAAAAATAAAAGGACCAATCCTGAAACACGTACGCCAGCATGAAGCAGGTGCACGTCCCGCGCAGCATAAAAGAGTGCGCAAACAACAAACAAGCTCAGACGCCAGGATGAATATACCGTTCCTAGCAGCAGTGGCCGTGGGATACCGGAGGAGGAGGAGAAGGATAGTCAGGGCCAGAATCTTCACACCCAGAACCAGCCTATTTGGTATGCCAGATGACCAGGTTTATGGGAGGTACAGGTTTCCACCACACATAATACTCGACCTGGTGAGTGAGTGGGAGGATGACCTCACATCACCCACCCTATACTCCCAAGCACTCAGCCCCCTGGAGAAGGTCCTCAATGTACTGCACTTCTTGGCTACCGGATCATTTCAGCGGACAAGTGCCATAGTGGGGGGGGGGGGTGTCACAGGCAACGCAGTCACGGTGCCTACACCAGGTGTTGGCCATCATCACTGCACGCCCATCAGTCCGCAGGGACATATACCTGCCCAGAACACCTGCAGAAAGGCAGGCTGTCAGCCAGGATTTCTACAGGGTGGCACAATTCCCCAAAGTGTTTGGTGCCACTGATTGCACCCATGTGGCTCTACGTCCCCCCAGGGCATCTGAGCACATCTATAGAAACCGCAAGCACTGGCATTCAATCAACGTCCAGGTAGTATGTGATGCCAAGGGAATCATCACCTCAGTATATGCCAACTTTTCAGGGTCCACCCACGACAGCTTCATTTACAGGATGTCAACCCTAAACCGGGACATGGAAGCTGGGCGGCATGGCGATGCATGGCTGCTTGGTGAGTAGAAATGCCACAGCACACGCATGCATGATAGATACATAGTAATGCCAATACCCCACTAATGATCCCCATCACCACCTCCCCAGGGGACAGTGCCTACCCTCCGAGCACACACATGATGACGCCAATTCAGAGACCCCATCACGCCTCCCGAGGTAATATACAACACAGCCCATATTGCAACACGGGGCATAGTGGAGCGCACATTCGGAGTGCTCAAGTCATGCTTTCGCTCCCTTGACCGTTCAGGCGGGCAGCTGTTATACGCTCCCCCAGTAGTGTGCAGGATCATAGTGGCAGCATGTGTCCTGCACAATGTTGCAACACGCCGGGGACTGGCTGTGGACATGGGGGTGCCCCCACATCCCCAACCACATGCACGCCCGCTGCACATGGGAGGGGAAAGGGCATGGGGTGAGGCAGCCCGTACGCAGCTGGTGGCTAATTACTTCACATAGAAAGCACACCCCTGTGGAGTGCACACAGCCCTGGCACATACCATCTGACAATCAATGATGACTCAATCTGACAATTATGATGAACAAAGGGACAGTCAACTGTCAGAACCATAGCAGCTTGAGATTGTTCATCTGGAAGTGTCACAATGTGTGCATCCCTACCTACACAAACACCACCAATGCAGTGTCATCAAAAGACACACTTCCATGCAGCAAAAATGAATACCCACTTGCAAAATGCAACATGAGAACAGTGCCATGTCACCCAACCCCTCCCCGGCACGGCCACACAACACACCATGGCATGTCCTGCAATGTGAGAGCAAACAAATTAATCCCCACAACATGCCCCAAGTGTCACCAACTACAGTGTCCCTATTGGAAACTGGCCACACATGAAATGCTCACCGTAATGCAGGACCAACAACACACATTACCAAATACTTACCAAGAATACCAATCACCTATACAACCTCCAACTTACCATAAACATGACAGTACAGATTTTAAAAATGGGTAGCCTCACTACCTGATAATGGCAGCACTTTGAACACGTCCAAGTATACAGTGTTAGCGCCACGCAAGAGTTTAGGTGCACTGCTAACAACATGGACTCCAGTCCCAAAGTAGACCACCTTGTGAAGACATGAGAAATGGACCTGCAAATTAGGAGGATGAAATGGATGCAGAGGCACATGTCAATACACCATGCAGTGTACAATACAACAACAATATGCACTAGGAATGTGTACACAGTATTGACTACAGACTGCCCAAACATCGAATGGGAGTCCAACGTCACCGTGTACGTCAATGTCACTTGGGCACACCCTTTGCAAGCCCATGGAAACGGGAAGCAGGAGGGGTGTGTGTCACACAAACCCAAGCATCTGACCCAAATTCAAGAAAAGCCTGCATGTTCCCAGCCACAATACAGCGTATGCCCACAGGAGCCACACAAGGCAAAATCCTGTCCAAAAAATCAAAAATCCCAAAAAAAAAATCAAAAAAAAAAAAATGGACCTTAATGGGCCCAGGGGGTGGTGGAGGCCACCCAGGAGGTCCGAGGACAGGGTGCGCACCAAACCCCACCTGTGTGGATCTTGCAAAAAAAAAACACCTCCATGGGCTCATGGCCTGCACGGCTACCCTATTGTGAGAGATTCGCTGCTGTCGCTCTCCTCACCCTCTGCAGCTGCATCAGGAGGTGGTGGCACTATGGGAGGCAGCCCACGCAAAGCCCTAGTCTGGTCCTCCATGGCAGCAAGCATGCGGGTGTGGAAGGTCTGGTTCTGGAGGATAATTGTGCGGAGGTCCCCATGCAACAACTCACGGGATGCCCTGACCTCCGCCCTAGTTGCCTGCATCTCAGCTGAGAGCGAACGTGTGAGCCGCTCCAGCTGCTGTTCTGTCCTCGTGTTAGCTGAAGCCTCAAGCTCAACCAGAGTTGCCCTGAGCTGATGGAGTTCCACCCTCAGGGCTTCCCTGTGGCCCTGGTACTCAATGGAAATGGCTTCCTGCATAGTCTCCAGTGCCGCCCACCTGTCCCTGTTGGACGCCAACATGTCCTCCCTGTGTGACTGGCTAATGGAGTCTGTTGCCTGCTGTAGTTGTTCAATTAGCCTTTCTTGGGGGACAATGGAAGTGGCCACCCTATCCATGGCCTGAGCCATCATCTCAGTTGATGCTGCCTGTTGGTTTGCCATACCGTATATGGATTGCTCCCATTCCGTATTTCCTGGTGGCATACGGCGGGCAACACACCTGTCTGGGGCAAGGCGAACTGCGCCTTGCTGTGCCGGCACTGCCTGAGGCTGCAGGACTGCATTCCCCCTCTGATCTGCTGGCCCAGGAACAGGATCAGATGTAGCGGAGTGTGACCCTGCATCCGTAACCACCAAAGGCGGACCTACCAACACTGACATCCCCATTGAGGGTTCGACCCCTGGTGCAGGTGGGTTGGACAGTACAGAATCCCTCCCAGAGACACTTACCTGCGACGGCACATAGGTCTCATCACCTGAATAGAGCTCGGGGGAGGTGCACCCAGAGATACCCCTTGAGATGACGGCCTACAGCAAGTGTGGGTTCTCACCCACCACCACACCACGTCCCTCACTGGTGCCCGGTCGGGCCTGAGACCCCTCCTGGGTCTGCACCATCTCCACAACCCCAGCAGTATCAAGTGCGTCATCCCCTGCAAAGACATGAAAGAAAAGAAATGGGAACAGGCGTTAGCAACATGGAACACAATTAGGGCTGAGAAGCAACAGAAACAGTACTTCATTGACACATGTCCCACATGACTATAACCCTCCCATGCATGCACTGTCACCGCATATGAAGGGGAGGCAAATGGCACACATTGATGACACCAAGTTGGAAGACCAACAAATTTGCTGCATGTTGCCTAGCAGTGCCATCACACATTGGCCTGTGATTGGCATGTCCAATACACATACATAACACATGCCAACACACAGATGGCATGTACCCTAGCCATGTCACACATGTGACTATAGGACTGAGGAATGCCTAGTGAAAGTGGTGGAATGCAGACAATCAGCCTGAATGAACACAGAATAACATGCAACTATGTTGTGGCAAGATGACAATTCAAGGGCAACTGGCGTGAGGTTGGGCTGAATGTCTACTGTTGCCAGAAGGGATACTGCAACACCCAAATCCTGGTGCGCAGAATGTTTTGGATGAAGCACATGGGTGACCCAAACCACTCAGGCACACCCGCCCTCACCTGGCACTCAATCAGAAGCACTCACACACATGCCATGCACATGGATGACACACGCATGCATGTGCACACACCGGACAATGCCTCGTAATCTGGCAGGTCTCCCACACCTTGGATCTGTTCCTCCGTGACGTAGGTCCCAGCAACATACTCATGTGGAGTGAGTTCTATGTCCTCTGCCGGAGACCCACCTCCAGTCACTAGAGTTGCGGCATGACTTGAGGCCAGCTTTTTCTTTGCCCTGCGCTTAAGGTCATTCCAGCGCTTGAAGCAATCATTAGCTGTGCGCCTCACGAATCCAAGGGCACTTATGAGTTCCGCAATGGTCTGCCAGTGTGGCTGACGTTGTGCAGGTGTGGTCTTGCACCCTGCAGTAATCACCATTTCGGTGTCATTTGCAGACACATACTCCACAAGTGCATCAAGTTCGACCCGATTGAAGCAGGGCTTCCTTGGTGGGCCGGACTGTGTAGCCGTGTCTGGGGCATCAGCCTGTACTGGACAAGCACTCTTCCTCTTCCGCTTGGAAGACGGTGGTGGTACTGAGTGTCCTACGCCGCTCTGGACACTAGGGGCAGGAGCCCCGGTGGACTGTGGACTAGGAGTGTGGGAATGAACACTCACCATGGGAGTTGGTGCAGGCATTAGCTGAAGTGTGATGTGGTCAGGGGGAACGTCAGCAGGATGGACTAGGACCGACACTGTCCTGGCTGGGACACTCAGAGCTGGGGTGGATGGAGCCGCAGCTGCCCCTGCAGCCTCCCCACCCTGCCTACTCGGGGCAGCAGATGACATAGCTGCCCCTGATCCACGTGGGCTGGTGACACCAATGTGCACCGCCACACGTGGCCTAGACCTGCTGACCTGGAAGTCAGCCATGGAGTCGTCCAGTGCCAGGTCTGGTGTCACAATGGGCTGGTCCAACAAGGGCTGAGCAGGGATGGTGTCAGCCACGTTACCCTCAACCAGGGGGGGGGGGCATGGGTGTCCCTGACTGGTCACCCACACATGGGGGGCTAGGGGCACCCTGCAAAGCCTGGCCACGTCCCCTACCATATCCACCACGGCCACCTCTTGTGGCTCGGCCACCTTTGCCACCATTACCACGTGCTCACCTCCCAACCACGGCACTGATGTTGTTGTGCGTATGGGAGTTGCAGTAAACTATTGTCCTGGGCAATTGGGGGTCAAAGGGGTAGGGTACTAGATGGAATTCGTACCCTAGTGCTCTAGCAAGGCTGTATGTGACCCCTGGGAGAAGATGACGGGTCACGCAACACACAGGCACCCCGAAAAAGGTAGATAATGTGCACGCTATCCCTCCTAGACCACATGCGTGGAAAAAAAAACCTGCACTACGCTGTGGCACCCAGAAATACAGAAATGAACGTATGCGTGTCACACGCAGCCTAGAATGACCTCTGAAGGGGTAGGCAACACACAGGGCAAGCACAGATGTCAAATACGTGCGCAACTCACCGTCTGCCAGGAAAAATCGCGCGCGTTGGCAACACCCCCGCCAAAAGAAGAATTGTACGCTGTCTGAGGTGACAGGACAACAGGAGAAGTGAACGCTGTTTGAGGAAACAGGCCCAGGAAAAAGTCAAGAAGAGAAAAAGCTGTCAGAGGTAACAGGGAGTACGAACTTGGAACACCGTGAAGTAAATCGCGTGTGATCTGACAAGAAGTACAGATTTCACCCACTCGCTCTCCACGAAAAGCACGTACAAGGAAATGGCGTTCTACACGTACCTTTTAAACATACCCACACGTCCAGCGTCACTTCCGCGTGTATGCGCTAAGGCCCCATCCTCCAATTACACACGCTGACACTCTGACGTGCAGTCATTGGACGAGTAACATGCACTTGAGTACAGGGAAACGCCTGCGCACCCACGTCACAGACGCGCATACGCGCTGTTGGCCTTTGGGCCAATGAATTTGCGTACGTGTGCTGACGCACTTACGCACTTAGGCCCTTTCCTCGAATTACACGCAGACATGCTGGATTTTCACGTGCCAAATCACTCCGTATCAAGCTGGCCACGCGTAAGCACATGTAAGACCACACTCCTGCCCAGAAGGCCGAATGACTGCCCCCCACAGCCACGAGCACGCTCCCACCTGCCATCTGCTGCTGCCTGATTGCCTGCTGCCCACGTGCCCTGCCATTTCCTGCCTGCACATCAGCCAGGGGTGCTGTTGCTGTGACCACCCCTGCTGGAACCGAAGACTCCTGACTGGGATTCCATCGCTCCACAGCCCAGCCCCAGGACCCAGTTGCCCACCCACTCCCGCCTCTGGGGTTGTCATGTCGGGCACTGCAACATCTGGCACCACTGACAACCCCCGGCCAGAGAGGCAGAGGGGCACCAGCTTCACTGCCACCGAAGTTGGTCTCCTGGTGGAGCAAGTCCTGGGGCAGCATGATGCCCTCTACGGAAGTTCGCGCGCCGACAAGTTAGGACGGATTCGGATCTGGACGGACATCGTGACTGCCATCAACGCGGAGGGGGTGGCAGTCCGCGACTTCCAACATGTCAAGAAGCGCTGGGAGGACTTCAGGTCCAGGATCCTCAACAAGGCCCGGCGCCTCTTGAAGGCAGCGGATGCTAAGGGGCGCCGGGGCCACTTGTCGGAAGATCAGATGAGGGTCCTGGAACGCATATCCCCAGTGCTCCACATCCAGGTCCTTGAGAGGCAGACCCGTCTGGAGTCGAGCGGTAAGTGTACATGCATCATGATTGTAAGCTGTGCGTGTGGTGATGTGCCAGTAGTGTGCAGGTTGCACATCTGTTTGTATGGGGCCGAGTATGGGTGGGGGTGTACAGGGCCGTGAGGCTAACACATGTGGGGGCTGTCATGTGCGAGACATGGATGGTGTTTGTGTGTGTAGGCTTGCATGCCAAATGCAGTTGTGTGGGCACACATGTTTGGATGAATGGGTATGTAGTAGGCATGTTCGTGTGTCACGCATGTATGTTGTTTTCAGCTGCATGTATCAGCACTGTGTACATGTGCATGTGTGTGTATTTGACAAGGGTGCAACAGTGATGCAACATGGATGCATGTGACAGCGGGATGTGGAAGCCTGATTGGCAGATGTGACATGGATACCCATCTGAACACTGCTACCGTTGGCAGAGGTGTACACATGCATGCAAGTGTGGTGGTGTGTGTGCATGTGTAGTGCACTCCCTGTGTTGCATGTGATGTCTGGCTCACCTTTGCCTGCTCATGCTGTTGTATGTGTATGAATGGTGCTGGCAGTTGCGATATGGCTGTGGTATGGCTCATGTGTGCAAGTTGAAATGACATGTGTGTTGGCGATTGTGATGCCATGTCTGAGGTTTGCCAATGCCACTCATGTACAACTGTCATGTGTGTATGTTTCCATTGTACAGTGCCCTGATGCCTGTGTTTTATTTCTCCCTGTCTGCAGCGTCAACTGATGAAGAGGGCGGAGAAGGTGCTGTGGAGCACAGCGGCGGGGATCGCACCGCCAGCCGGAGACGCAAGGCCCGGCTCCCCTCCCAGGTTGTGATCTCGTCGGGAGTGAGGAGTCCGGTGCCGCATCCCAGGCCGCAGCTGCCGGGGGGAGGTCCAAGAGGCGGAGGTCTGAGTTGGACTCCTCAGCAGCAGAAGGGGCAGCTGGGACCCCACAGGGCCCAACGGGGGAAGATGGCACGGAGTCATCCAGGTTGGTTGGGGGTTTGGTGGAGGAGGAGGCCGTGCAAGCAACAGAGACGCGGTGTGGAGGTGGGGATTCCACTGGTGCTAGTGGTGCAGTGCAGGACCAGGGACAGGAGGCAGCACAGGCCGCCGCAGAGGTGCCTGTGTGCAATCCTGTCCCTGATCCTGTCACTGCATCATCTTGCACCAGCAGGGATGCCTACGTCCAGACCCGTTTTCAGGCAGGGGATGAGCTCACAACAACTGGGCTTCCTCTGCCTGCGGACGTGGCTATCCGGGTCCGGGTTGAGCCTGTCCTGACTGGTGTGGCGTTGCGTCAACGGGCCATGCGAGGTGACCTGCAGTCTTTTCATGAGGAGACTGCACGTCATCTCGAATGGCTCGTTGACCGTGTCGGCCTACTGGGACAGGTCACCCAGGCTGGATTCCTCTGTTTGATGGGGCTTGCTCAGACCCCCTCCTCAACTGAACCCCCTATGCGCCAGTCGTCCTCCGTGCCATCTTCCCACCCATTAGTCACCTAGGAGCCCTGTGGAGCTGCCTCTGACGGTGTGGCCAGGCTGGTGGAGGAGGCATCCCTGCCACAGTCGGGAGTCGGACGTCCAGCAGGGGTGGCCACATCAACGACTGCACCCCAGCCAGTGGAGGATGTGCAGGCAGCAGGAGGCAGTGCACGGGCAGAGGCACAGCAGCAGCAGCAACGAGGTGGGAGCCATGATGGCTAGGGGCCTTCGACATCAGAGGGGCAGGCATCGGCCGGAGGGCAGGAGGACCCAGGATGGGAAGTGTCTTCCGTGTGGCAGCGGTTGGGCCACGCCATAGATGCGGAGCGGCAGCGGGCGGAAGAGGCACGGCTCACAATGGTCAGGGTGGAGAACTGAGGGCCCTGAGGCGGGCCGAGTGCCTCGAGGCAATCCGCAGGGAGTTGGAGGTGAACATGTCGACGGCCCTGCGGACCCTCGGGGCCATGGAGGAGGACCGCCTCCGGGACATTGAGCAGGAGTTCGATGATGCAATGGCCCGGAACAACCGAAAGTGAGCCGTCGGACTAGCCCGCTGCCCTTGTAAATAGTTCTGTAGTTAGTGTTAGGTTTCCTTTGTTTTTGCATTTTTTTTGGACCTTTTGGACAATGGGCCACATTTTTGTATATAGTTTTTTTTATTAGGTAGTGTTGTTAGATAGGTTTCATTTCTTCTGTTGGGATCATGGACCCCGGATTGTTTATCTGTATATAGTTGACTGTTGGATTTTCATTTTTTTTAATGATTTACACATGGAGCAATGGTTTTCAATTTTAATTTTCCATTGGATTTACTTTTGTGGACTGTGACTTTGGATACCTTTCCTTTGGATTATGATTTGTGGTTTTGCATTATTTCACGGACATACTTTTTTTTTTTTAATTCCCATTTTTGTTTGTTTATTTTTGATTCAATTTATGTTGCTTTTAATACATATTTGGTTTCATGCATATCATGATATGGGTTTTGACATTCACTGACACCCATTGGGTGTATGTGAGGGACATGTGTTCATTTCCAAACTTGCATTTGGGGTTCTATCATGTTATTGCCATTTCTAAGTGGGTGGATGCAATACTCGGGTGGGTGTTTGCCATTTGGAGGCTGACCATGAGGGCCAGGGATCTAGATTGTGATGACATGTTGGCTGGTGGACATGTGTGGGGGCCTGTTGGAGGGTGCCCATGGATGCAGAGGGGTGGGGGTGCTGGGAGACATGAGTGGGGGCCTGGTGGAGGGTGCCCCTGGATGCAGGGGGGTGGGGGTGCAGGGAGACATGAGTTGGACATGAGTGGGGGCCTGGTGGAGGGTGCCCCTGGATGCAGGGGGGTGGGGGTGCTGGGAGACATGAGTGGGGGCCTGGTGGAGGGTGCCCTGCAATGCAGGGTGGTGGGGGTGCAGGGGGATATGAGTGGGGGCCTGGTGGAGGGTGCCCCTGACTGTTGGGGGGTGGGGGTGCACGGGGACATGAGTGGTGGCCTGGTGGAGGGTGCACCTGACTGTTAGGGGGTGGGGGTGCAGGGGTACATGAGTGGGGGCCTGGTGGAGGGTGCCCCTGGATGCAGAGGGGTGGAGGTGCAGGGGGACATGGGTGGGGGCCTGGTGGAGGGTGCCCCTGGATGCAGGGGGGTGGGGGTGCAGGGAGACATGAGTTGGACATGAGTGGGGCCTGGTGGAGGGTGCCCCTGGATGCGGGGGGTGGGGGTGCAGGGGACATGAGTGGGGGCCTGTTGGAGGGTGCCCTGCACTGCTGGGTGGTGGGGGTGCAGGGGGACATGAGTGGGAGCCTGGTGGAGGGTGCCCCTGGATGCGGGGGGGGTGGGGGTGCAGGGGGACATGAGTGGGGGCCTGCTGGAGGGTGCCCTGCACTGCTGGGTGGTGGGGGTGCAGGTGAACTTGAGTGGGGGCCTGGTGGAGTGTGCCCCTAGATGCAGGGGGGTGGGGGTGCTGGGAGACATGATTGGGGGCCTGGTGGAGGGTGCCCCTGGATGCAGGGGGTGGGGGTGCAGGGAGACATGAGTTGGACATGAGTGGGGGCCTGGTGGAGGGTGCCCCTGGATGCAGGGGGTGGGGGTGCTGGGAGACATGAGTGGGGGCCTGGTGAAGGGTGCCCTGCACTGCTGGGTGGTGGGGGTGCAGGGGGACATGAGTGGGGGCCTGGTGGAGGGAGCCCCTGACTGTTGGGGGGTGGGGATGCAGGGGGACATGAGTGGGGGCCTGGTGGAGGGTGCCCCTGACTGTTGGGTGGAGGGGTACAGGGGGACATGAGTGGGGGCCTCGTGGAGGGTGCCCCTGGATGCAGGGGGGTGGGGGTGCTGGGGGACATTAGTGGGGGCCTGGTGGAGGGTGCCCCTGGATGCAGGGGGGTGGGAGTGCAGGGAGACATGAGTTGGACATGAGTGGGGGCCTGGTGGAGGGTGCCCCTGGATGCAGGGGGTGGGGGTGCAGGGACACATGAGTGGGGACCTGGTGGAGGGTGCCCTGCACTGCTGGGTGGTGGGGGTGCCGGGGGACATGAGTGGGGGCCTGGTGGAGGGTGCCCCTGGATGTGGGGGGGTGGGGGTGCAGGGGGACATGAGTGGGGGCCAGGTGGAGGGTGCCCCTGACTGTTGGGGGGTGGGGGTGCAGGCGGACATGAGTGGGGGCCTGGTGGAGGGTGCCTCTGGATGCTGGGGGGTGGTGGTGCTGGGAGACATGAGTGGGGGCCTGGTGGAGGGCTCCCCTGGATGCAGGGGGGTGGGGGTGCAGGGAGACATGAGTGGGGACCTGGTGGAGGGTGCCCCTGGATGCAGGGGGGTGCGGGTGCTGGGAGACATGCGTGGGGGCCTGGTGGAGGGTGCCCTGCACTGCTGGGTGGTGTGGATGCAAGGGGACATGAGTGGGGCATTGGTGGAGGGTGCCCTGCACTGCTGGGTGGTGTGGGTGCAGGGGGACATGAGTGGGGGCCTGGTGGAGGGTGCCCCTGACTGTTGGGGGGTGGGGGTGCAGGGGGACATGAGTGGGGGCCTGGTGGAGGGTGCCCCTGACTGTTGGGGGTGGGGGTGCAGGGGGACATGAGTGGGGGCCTGGTGGAGGGTGCCCCTGGATGCAGGGGGGTGCGGGTGCAGGGGGACATGAGTGGGGGCCTGGTGGAGGGTGCCCCTGGATGCTGGGGGGTGATGGTGCAGGGGGACATGAGTGTGGGCCTGGTGGAGGGTGCCCCTGGATGCAGGGGGGAGGGGGTGCTGGGAGACATGCGTTGGTGGGCAGTAGTGCAAGGTGACATGTGGGTTGGCTGGGGGCATGGTGGATGGGCTGCCTGCGGGACATGTGCAGGGTAGTGCCCTGTGGTGTGGGCTGCTTGCAGGGGCCGTGGAGGGTGTCGGTTGCACAGCTGGGAGGACCCACACGGCGGATTCACGTGTAGGACTGGCCGGCACCCCCGGAATCCACGTAGGCTGCTGGATTCGTGTGTGGAATTTCACTTGCACCTTGGAATACACGTATCCTGCTGAAATCACGTGTGGAACTTCCTGCACACCTTGGAATACACGTACCCTGCTGAAATCGCATGTGGAACTTCCCGCGCACCCCGAAATACACGTACCCAGGGCAATCGCGTGTGGAACTTCCCGCAAACCCCGTAATACACGTACCCTGCTGATATTGCGTGCCAGACTACACGCGCAATCCTGATATACACGTACACAGGCAAATCGCACTGCTGGGGGGTGGGGGGGTGGTAGGAAGGAGTGGGGGCCTGGTGGAGGGTGCCCCTGGATGCTGGGGGGTGGGTGTGCTGGGAGACATGAGTGGGGGCCTGGTGGAGGGTGCCCCTGGATGCAGGGGGATGGGGGTGCAGGGAGACATGTGTTGGACATGAGTGGGGGCCTGGAGGAGGGTGTCCCTGGATGCAAGGGGGTGGGGGTGCTGGGAGACATGAGTGGGGGCCTGGTGGAGGGTGCCCTGCACTGCTGGGTGGTGGGGGCACAGGGGGACATGAGTGGGGGCCTGGTGGAGGGTGCCCCTGACTGTTGGGGGGTGGGGGTGCAGGGGGACATGAGTGGGGGCCTGGTGGAGGGTGCCCCTGACTGTTGGGGGGTGGGTGTGCAGGGGGACATGGGTGGGGGCCTGGTGGAGGGTGCCCCTGGATGCAGGGGGGTGGGGGAGCAGGGGGACATGAGTGGGGGCCTGGTGGAGGGTGCCCCTGGATTCTGGGGGGTGGTGGTGCAGGGGGACATGAGTGGGGGCCTGGTGGAGGGTGTCCCTGGATGCAGGGGGGTGGGGGTGCTGGGAGACATGAGTGGGGGCCTGTTGGAGGGTGCCCTGCACTGCTGGGTGGTGGGGGCGCAGGGGGACATGAGTGGGGGCCTGGTGGAGGGTGCCCCTGACTGTTGGGGGGTGGGGGTGCAGGGGGACATGAATGGGGGCCTGGTGGAGGGTGCCCCTGACTGTTGGGGGGTGGGGGTGCAGGGGGACATGAGTGGGGGCCTGGTGGAGGGTGCCCCTGGATGCAGGGGGGTGGGGGTGCAGGGGGACATGAGTGGGGGCCTGGTGGAGGGTGCCCCTGGATGCTGGGGGGTGGTGGTGCAGGGGGACATGAGTGTGGGCCTGGTGGAGGGTGCCCCTGGATGCAGGGGGGAGGGGGTGCTGGGAGACATGCGTTGGTGGGCAGTAGTGCAAGCTGACATGTGGGTTGGATGGGGGGCATGGGCATGGTGGATGGGCTGCCTGCGGGACATGTGCAGGGTAGTCCACTGTGGTGTGGGCTGCCTGCAGGGGCCGTGGAGGGTGTCGGTTGCACAGCTGGGAGGACCCACATGGCGGATTCACGTGTAGGACTGGCCGGCACCCCCGGAATCCACGTAGGCTGCTGGATTCGCGTGTGGAATTTCACTTGCACCTTGGAATACACGTACCCTGCTGAAATCGCGTGTGGAACTTCCTGCGCACCTTGGAATACACGTACCCTGCTGAAATCGCATGTGGAACTTCCCGCGCACCCCGAAATACACGTACCCAGGGCAATCGCGTGTGGAACTTCCCTCGAACCCCGTAATACACGTACCCTGCTGATATTGCGTGTCAGACTACACGCGCAACCCTGATGTACACGTACACAGGCGAATCGCACTGCTGGGGGTGGGGGGTGGTAGGAAGGAGTGGGGGCCTGGTGGAGGGTGCCCCTGGATGCTGGGGGGTGGGGGTGCTGGGAGACATGAGTGGGGGCCTGGTGGAGGGTGCCCCTGGATGCAGGGGGGTGGGGGTGCAGGGAGACATGAGTTGGACATGAATGGGGGCCTGGTGGAGGGTGCCCCTGGATGCAAGGGGGTGGGGGTGCTGGGAGACATGAGTGGGGGCCTGGTGGAGGGTGCCCTGTACTGCTGGGTGGTGGGGGTGCAGGGGGACATGAGTGGGGGCCTGGTGGAGGGTGCCCCTGGATGCAGGGGGGTGGGGGTGCAGGGGGACATGAGGGCGGGCCTGGTGGAGGGTGCCCCTGGATGCTGGGGGGTGGTGGTGCAGGGGGACATGAGTGTGGGCATGGTGGAGGGTGCCCCTGGATGCAGGGGCGTGGGGGTGCTGGGAGACATGAGTGGGGGCCTGGTGGAGGGTGCCCCTGGATGCTGGAGGGTGGGGGTGCAGGGGAACATGAGTGGGGGCCTGGTGGAGGGTGCCCCTGGATGCAGGGGGGTGGGGGTACAGGGAGACATGAGTGGGGGCCTGGTGGAGGGTGCCCCACAGTGCTGGGGGGTGGGGGTGCAGGGGGAGATGAGTGGGGGCATGGTGGAGGGTGCCATGCACTCCTGGGTGGTGGGGGTGCAGGGGGACATGAGTGGGGGCCTGGTGGAGGGTGCCCCTGGATGCTGGAGGGTGGGGGTGCAGGGGAACATGAGTGGGGGCCTGGTGGAGGGTGCCCCTGGATGCAGGGGGGTGGGGGTACAGGGAGACATGAGTGGGGGCCTGGTGGAGGGTGCCCCACAGTGCTGGGGGGTGGGGGTGCAGGGGGAGATGAGTGGGGGCCTGGTGGAGGGTGCCATGCACTCCTGGGTGGTGGGGGTGCAGGGGGACATGAGTGGGGGCCTGGTGGAGGGGATTGGGGGTGCAGGGGGACATGAGTGGGGGCCTGGTGGAGGGTGCCCCTGGATGCAGGGGGGTGGGGGTGCAGGGAGACATGAGTGGGGGCCTGCTGGAGGGTGCCCCACAGCGCTGGGGGGTGGGGGTGCAGGGGGAGATGAGTGGGGGCCTGGTGGAGGGTGCCCTGCACTGCTGGGTGGTGGGGGTACAGGGGGACATGAGTGGGGGCCTGGTGGAGGGTGCCCCTGGATGCAGGGGAGTGCGGGTGCAGGGGGGCATGAGTGGGGGCCTGGTGGAGGGCGCCCCTGGATGCTGAGGGGTGGTGGTGCAGGGGGACATGAGTGTGGGCCTGGTGGAGGGTGCCCCTGGATGCAGGGGGGTGGGGGTGCTGGGAGACATGCGTTGGTGGGCAGCAGTAGTGCAAGGTGACATGTGGGTTGGCTGGGGGGCATGGGCATGGTGGATGGGCTGCCTGCGGGACATGTGCAGGGTAGTCCCCTGTGGTGTGGGCCGCCTGCAGGGGCCGTGGAGGGTGTCGGTTGCACAGCTGGGAGGACCCACACAGCGGATTTACGTGTAGGACTGGCCGGCACCCCCGGAATCCACGTAGGCTGCTGGATTCGCGTGTGGAATTTCACTTGCACCTTGGAATACACGTACCCTGCTGATATCGCATGTGGAACTTCCCGCGCACCTTGGAATACACGTACCCTGCTGAAATCGCATGTGGAACTTTCCGTGCACCCCGAAATACACGTACCCAGGGCAATCGCGTGTGGAAGTTCCCGCGAACCCCGTAATACACATACCCTGCTGATATCGCATGTCAGACTACACGCGCAACCCTGATATACACGTACACAGGTGAATCGCACTGCTGGGGTTTGGGGGGGTGGTAGGAAGGAGTGGGAGCCTGGTGGAGGGTGCCCCTGGATGCTGGGGGTGGGGGTGCTGGGAGACATGAGTGGGGGCCTGGTGGAGGGTGCCCCTGGATGCAGGGGGGTGGGGGTGCTGGGAGACATGAGTGGGGGCCTGGTGGATGGTGCCCTGCACTGCTGGGTGGTGGGGGTGCAAGGGGACATGAGTGGGGGCCTGGTGGAGGGTGCCCCTGACTGTTGGGGGGTGGGGGTGCAGGGGGACATGAGTGGGGGCCTGGTGGAGGGTGCCCCTGACTGTTGGGGTGTGGGGGTGCAGGGGGACATGAGTGGGGGCCTGGTGGAGGGTGCCCCTGGATGCAGGGGGTTGGGGGTGCAGGCAGACATGATTGGGGACCCGGTGGAGGGTGCCCCTCGATGCTGGGGGGTGGTGGTGCAGGGGGACATGAGTGTGGGCCTGGTGGAGGGTCCCCCTGGATGCAGGGGGATGCGGGTGCTGGGAGACATGAGTGAGGGCCTGGTGGAGGGCTCCCCTGGATGCAGGGGGGTGGGGGTGCAGGGGGGCATGAGTGGGGGCCTGGTGGAAGGTGCCCCTGGATGCAGGGGGGTGGGGGTGCTGGGAGACATGCGTGGGGGCCTGGTGGAGGGTGCACTGCACTTCTGGGTGGTGGGGGTGCAGGGGGAAATGAGTGGGGGCCTGGTGGAGGGTGCCCCTGACTGTTGGGGGGTGGGGGTGCAGGGGGACATGAGTGGGGGCCTGGTGGAGGGTTCCCCTGACTGTTGGGGTATGGGGGTGCAGGGGGACATGAGTGGGGGCCTGGTGGAGGGTGCCCCTGACTGTTAGGGGGTGGGGGTGCAGGGGGACATGAGTGGGGGCCTGGTGGAGGGTGCCCATGTATGCAGGGGGGTGGGGGTGCAGGGGGACATGAGTGGGGGCCTGGTGGAGGGTGCCCCTGGATGCTGGGGGGTGGTGGTTCGGAGGGACATGATTGTGGGCCTGGTTGAGGGTGCCCCTGGATGCAGGGGGGTGGGGGTGCTGGGAGACATGAGTGGGGGCCTGGTGGAGGGTGCCCCTGTATGCAGGGGGTGGGGGTGCAGGGGTACATGAGTGGGGGCCTGGTGGAGGGTGCCCCTGGATGCTGGGGGGTGGGGGTGCAGGAGGACATGAGTGGGGGCCTGGTGGAGGGTGCCCCTGGATGCAGGGGGGTGGGGGTGCAGGGAGACATGAGTGGGGGCCTGGTGGAGGGTGCCCCATAGTGCTGGGGGGTGGAGGTGCAGGGGGAGATGAGTGGGGGCCTGGTGGAGGGTGACCTGCACTGCTGGGTCGTGGGGGTGCAGGGGGACATGAGTGGGGGCCTGGTGGAGGGTGCCCCTGGATGCAGGGGGTTGGGGGTGCAGGGGGAAATGAGTGGGGGCCTGGTGGAGGGTGCTGTCATGATGCCTACCCCCGGAGCACCAGGCCAGGCGCAGCACCCCCGGGAGCAGGCTTCACGCCCCCAGGTAAAAGCCCAGTGGCCCTTTATAGGGGCTCTTTGGACTCTGTCCTGGCGCCCTTGGCGCCAGGCTCATGTTGGACATCAGTCCTGGCGCCATAGGCGCCAGGCTCATAAGGGGAAGTGTTTGGTGCACTTACCTGAAGCAGACCATGCTGCACACTCACCTGATACAGACCATGCTGCATGAAGAACCAAGCCAAATGAGGCTTAGGAGGGACTATTTTTCTGAAGGAACTATTTTGTTACTTGGGTGGGGCTGTGGAAGAATACTCACCTGGAACTTCTTCCAAAGCTATTTAAGCCACGCCCGACAGCCACACGTGCTTCGCGTTGTTCTGCATCCCAGCAGCTGAACGCTCACCGTGTCTGCTCCTGCACCTGGACTCCAGCCACGCCCGCCTCAAACCTGGAACACCTGTAAGGGAATAAGAGAAGAGAAAGGTGAAAACCAAGAACTTATTCAACCTTCTTACCTGCATCCGGAATCTTCACGCCAGCATTCTTGAAGGAAGACTTCCATTTAAAAGCACTGCGTTGCTCGCTGCAGCGCCACGCTTCACTCACCTGTTCCCGAGACGTAGCCCGGCTCCATCGTGGCTCTCAGCACCGGTCGCCACATCTATGCACCTAGGGGAGAGAAGAGGAGACAAAAGGTGAGCAAGGGAACACAAGAGGAAAGCCGAATTTTCAGCCATATTACTTACCGGCTTTTCTTGGTGAATCATTCCACATTTCGGGTCGGCGCCGCATCTTTGGTTGGTACCGCACCCCGGCCCCTATGGGGAAAGGACAAAAGACATTACTGGGGAATTATAAAGACATTTAGAGGATTCGCCCCCATCACTAACTCACCTGATTTACCACCGGCAATTTAACCCCTCAACGCATCGCCTTTGTTCTGCACCTGAAATAAAGGACAGAAAAAACAACATAAAAGGAGGCTCACACTTGAACTTTTGCATCTTCATACTTACGGCGTATCGCTCAGAAAAGTCAAGTGGATGTGCCAGCGCCATTCTGAAAACCAGTGAAGTAACTGGACGAACGCGCGCCCCTGCACCAGAAGCAGGATGGAGAGTTCATCCTTCCAAACCATAATGTGAGCTTAAACCGGGGGTTTTGGAGGAAGTCAGAGAAGAACGAAGGGGGAAAGGGGGGGTGCAAGCACACTATTCAGCAGACAGTTAATCCGCTTTCTCATCTGCAGAAGGATATTCCTATGGGCCAGACAAGCAAGATTTGGGGGTCCTGTTCAATCAGTGGTCCGAATTCGGCGCATCACGCTTGAAGAGGCCACAGCAACCCAGACCAGACCAGCGCCTCCGTGGGAGCCAGGTGAGCGTTACAGGTGCCCCTGGATGTTGGGGGGTGGTGGTGCAGGGGGACATGAGTGTGGGCCTGGTGGAGGGTGCCCCTGGATGCAGGGGGGTGGGGGTGCTGGGATACATGCGTTGGTGGGCAGTAGTGCCAGGTGACATGTGGGTTGGCTGGGGGGCATGGGCATGGTGGATGGGCTGCCTGCGGGACATGTGCAGGGTAGTCCCCTGTGGTGTGGGCCGCCTGCAGGGGCCGTGGAGGGTGTCGGTTGCACAGCTGGGAGGACCCACACAGCGGATTCACGTGTAGGACTGGCCGGCACCCCCGGAATCCACGTAGGCTGCTGGATTCGCGTGTGGAATTTCACTTGCACCTTGGAATACACGTACCCTGCTGATATCGCATGTGGAACTTCCCGCGCACCTTGGAATACACGTACCCTGCTGAAATCGCATGTGGAACTTCCCGTGCACCCCGAAATACACGTACCCAGGGCAATTGCGTGTGGAACTTCCCGCGAACCCCGTAATACATGTACCCTGCTGATATCGAGTGTCAGACTACACGCGCAACCCTGATATACGCGTACACAGGCGAATTGCACTGCTGGGGGGTTGGAGGGGTGGTAGGAAGGAGTGGGGGCCTGGTGGAGGGTGCCCCTGGATGCTGGGGGGTGGGGGTGCTGGGAGACATGAGTGGGGGCCTGGTGGAGGGTGCCCTGCACTGCTGGGTGGTGGGGGTGCAGGGGGACATGAGTGGGGGCCTGGTGGAGGGTGCCCCTGACTGTTGGGGGTGGGGGTGCAGGGGGACATGAGTGGGGGCCTGGTGGAGGGTGCCCCTGACTGTTGGGGTTGGGGGTGCAGGGGACAAGAGTGGGGGCCTGGTGGAGGGTGCCCCTGGATGCATGGGGTGGGGGTGGAGGGGGACATGAGTGGGGGCCTGGTGGAGGGTGCCCCTGGATGCTGGGGGGTGGTGGTGCAGGGGGACATGAGTGTGGGCCTGCTGGAGGGTGCCCCTGGATGCAGGGGGGTGGGGGTGCTGGGAAACATGAGTGGGGGCCTGGTGGAGGGTGCCCCTGGATGCAGGGGGGTGGCGGTGGAGGGGGACATGAGTGGGGGCCTTTGGGAGGGTGCCCCTGGATGCAGGGGGGTGGGGGTGCTGGGAGACATGCGTGGGGGCCTAGTGGAGGGTGCCCCTGGATGCTGGGGGGTGGGAGTGCAGGGAGACATGAGTGTGGGCCTGGTGGAGGGTGCACCAATGTGCTGGGGGGCGGGGGTGTAGGGGGACATGCGTTGGTGGGCAGTAGTGCAAGGTGACATGTGGGTTGGCTGGGGGGCATGGTGGATGGTTTGCCTGCGGGACATGTGCAGGGTAGTCACCTGTGGTGTGGGCCGCCTGCAGGGGCCGTGGAGGGTGTAGAGGGAACACCTGGGAGGACCCACACGGCCAATTCACGTGTAGTACTCCCCGCGCACCCCTGAAATACACGTGCCCTGATGGAATCGCGTGTGATACTTCCCGCGCACCCCTGAAAACACGTACCCTGCTGCTTTTGCGTGTGATACTCCCCGCGCACCCCTGGAATACACGTACCCTGATGGAATCGCGTGTGATACTTTCCGCGCACCCCTGAAATGCACGTACCCTGTTGATTTTGCGTGTGATACTTTCCACGCAGCACTGAAATACACGCACCCTGATGAAAACGCGTGTGATACTTCCCTCGCACCTCTGATGTACACACACCCAGGACAATCGCGTGTGAAACTTCCCGCGAACCACTGAAATACACGTTCCCCGCTTGGCGTTTGCTGTTTGGCAGCCTTGTGAACTGGTCCAGGGTTAGCGCAGCCCTTTGCGATGATTTGGGAATTTTGAAGGTTTTTCCTTGCGCAAGGGCGTTCTTGGGGGCGTAACTGGCGCTGCTGCGGGGTCGCTGCGCCACTCTGCACCACGGCTGGTTTTTGAGGCTAAAATCCATGAATACGCTGTGCAATGAAAAGGATGTTATGGCACGCGCTGGCGTAGTGTATCACACGGAGACACTGTGTGCCAGCCGCGTGAGCCACTTTTGTGCAAAATTCTATGAATTACCCTGCAAAAAGGGTAGCGGGGCTCACAATATTACACAAACACCAATTCAAGCTAATAACCAAGGACACCTCCACCAACAACACAGACTACCAATCTCTCTTGGTAAAACACTAACTCACACCCTCCACCTCACACAGTTTTCTACTCATCTACAGACCCCCCAGCTACAACAAATACCTTGCAGACACACTTGGTGAAGCACTGGCCGCCGACCTCATCCTACACCCAACACTTAGCATCTTAGGGGATTTCAACAAATGATTCGACTCACCTTCAAACCCTATGACCCGTTTGTTCAGAGGCAACCTAGAATCACTCAACCTTACACACTACAGCTCCACACCCACCCACATGATAGGTCACACCCTTTATGCTATTTTCAGCACCACAAATATATCTATCCAGCCCCACCACCCACTATCATGGGCTGCTCACTCAGCAATATATTTCTCCATACCTCTGAGCACAGCAGTTAGTGCTCCAGGCCACACACAACCACCAGCAACCACCCGCTCAACCTTTCCACTATGGAACCAAGTTGTAATCAGCCCAGATCTAGAGCACTCACTCCTCCCTCTCTCCATACACTTTGCCTCCAGGAAGGACCCCCAGCAATCGAATCCTTCGACCTCTGACTTACAAATGCCCTCACACCTCTCACCCCTACAAAAGAGACCTCGCAGAGATCAGGACCAACACATAGGTAGTTCACCGCCATTCTCAAATCACTGAAAACTCTCAAGCACCCTCTGGAACGGACCAGGAGAGCTGACCCCTCAGCCCAGAATAAAAAAGCCGTAGCAAGGAAAACCAGATCATACAGTTAGGAAATTTAAAAAAAAGCAAGAAAGCATTTTATGGTAACCAATCCTAAATGCTCGAAACCCAAGTAAGGCACCACATAGAATCATAGCAGAATTCAATCCTTGCATGCTCCAGGCTGCCCCCACCAAACTCCCAAGCCTTATGTGACACCTATCACTGCACTTCTACAATGCCGCCAACGAAAGACACTCTATCATCATCTCTAAATTAAAACATATACCCCCGCCACCCACCTGCCCACAGACCAATGTTCAAACCCCCAGATACAATTCTTTGACTTTTTCTCTCCCATCATACACCTAGAATTTCTCTCGCTCGTAGCAGACAGCTGCCCATCTGTCTCCTGTGAGGAGCCTTGCCCAACCTCACTCCTCAAAAACATCCTAGCCTCCACCTGTGCAGGTAGTGTTGCACGCAAAATTCTCAACCACTCACTCACATCAGGATCTTTCCCAAAAGCCCTAACAACATCGAGCATCAAACCTATCTGAAGAAAAAGAAACTAGACCCACTCCTCCCCCAGAACTACCGGGCCATCTTCAACAGAAACAGACGTTTCATCGCCAAACTCACAGACCTCGCGCCATACAAACAGCTTGGCCATTTTGTCGAAGCCAACAACCTCCTAAACCCAGCACAATCAGGCTTCAATCCACAAAGGGGAACATACTCTTCCCTAATCTCCAGCTGGGATGACCTAAAAAGAACAGCCGACGCACAAGGCTGGGCTTTTCTCATCCTGCTGGACCTCGCTGCTGCCTTTGATATCATCGATCACACCATTTTACTAGACAGGCTACAAACACTAGGATTCAGAAGCACGGCCCTCTCATGGATCTCCTTCTTTATCTTAAATCGATCACAAATCATGCACCTCCAACAGTTCACATCCACATCACGACCAGCAAGTAACGGTGTCCCTCAGGAAGCATCCGTATCACCCCTAATCTTCAACTTCTAGCAAAAACCCCTTCCCACTATAATCCACTTGTGCAATCTTACCTGCTACAACTATGCAGATGACACCACGATCATCCGCAAAATCCCAAAATCCCAAGGCTCTGGCAGTCCGGACCTGTCGTCATGCCTCTCAGATATTGACCACTTGATGGCGACCAACCACCTCATCCTCAACCATCGGCAAAAACATATCATAGTATGCAGTAAAACAGCCCTCCTCCCCCAACCAATCCCATGGCTCAAACTACTAGCACAAGCCCTGGCAACCTCTAATGTGGTAAAAAACCTTGTATGCACATTGGACTCAGACTTATCCCTCACCCAACACACCACTGTCATATCCAAAACCTGCTTCTTCCATCTACAGTTTCTCAGGTGTATATTTTGCTTACCTCACCTATCCCTACCATTTTTCAGCCATCAACTTTATCATCCTGTCCCGCCAAGACTATGCAAACTGCCTCTACCTTGGCGCCTCAGCATCTCACTATGGAAACTCCAAAGAATCCAAAATGAGGCAGCATGCCTGCTGATTAACCTACCCGCCAGAGAACACATCAGCCCCACTCTAAGAATCCTCTATTGGCTCCCAATTGGTAGAAGAACTGCCTTTACAGCCATGTGCATCACCCACTGCGCAGTCCACAACACCAGACCGGAATTCCTCCAAGACAAAATTATTCCCTACCAACCCTCTAGGAATCTCAGATCCGGCATAGCATTTTGCCTAGTGATCCCACCTCACAACTCTTCCAGGCTGGGTGGTTCCTCCTTCTCCGTCCAAGTGCCAGTCATCTAGAAACCCCTACCATTACACATTCGCAAAACACTGAAAACCACCTGAAATTCAGAAAGGCCCTAAAATCCTGGCTTTTCCCAATATCCCCCTAAACCCTTGTTCCTCAAAAATACACTGCTGGACCCAACATCCCCCTACACCAATTACAACACAGGGGTCGGTAGCTTTTGCAACGGCTCAACTGCCACACTATCACCCCATGCACAACAACATTCCTACCTGCCAAATACACCATTGAAGTCAGCAGCCTTCGCTGTGGCACACCGCAATAAACTTACGCCCTTCAGACCCTCGCACAAGAGAGACCACAAATAATGAGACATATAGATCAGGGAAGCCAGCAGCCTTCGCTGAGGCACACTGCAATAAACTCACCCACACTCACTGCATGCTCAGACCCTTGCACTAGAAAGATGGTGAATAACGAAACCACGCCATCCGCACTGGACAAAGATTGCTCCAGTCGAACAACTCCGAAGACTACGGTACGTATAAACTTGAAGACTATGATACATATACCTTACACCACATCTGTGGACACAGGCTGCATGCACAGCAAAGCATCCATGCTCGGTAGAATGCAGCTACGGCTATGCTTTCCGGTCTGGCAGCACACATAGCCATTCATACTGAAACACCTGACATACATCAACACCTCTGCTACTAGCATACAGTGACAACCAACAAAAAGAAATTTTGTATAGCTGGCCACACATCGACTCTCTCAACAATAGCAATCTATCACAAACCACCAACAGCACCCACCCCTGTGCCTGGCATCTCTTTGGGTTGCTTAGTCGAGCCTAGCCAGCCACCCAAGTCCTAGACTGGCAAAAATGCACACATGCATCTCCTAATCTAAACTCTTTCGAATTTCCCAGCACATTGACTATGGTCAGCGAGGGCGTTCCAACCGAAAAAAAAGCGCATTGAGGCCATACAAGTGGGCGAAGAGCGCTATATAAATAACCAAATACAATACAATACATTAATAGCTCTCAAAGAAGGGTACAGGCTGACTGACATTAATGATGACGACATGCTTAGAGAAGGCCCAACAGATGATGAAGTAGTATTCTTTATGAGCATCGCGTATTGGATAAGAATAGAGAAGAGGGAAATCCCACAGAGAATTGCAATAATGTGGCAGTGTCCATTATTTTTTGACGAAGACTTGAAAAATGTGCTAAGAGTCCTGTGCACCACAGTCCCTTAAGACGTGGGTCTGTTGAAAGGAATAGCGGAAGTTAAAATAAAGCTGAAGCCAGGGGCAATTTTACCTCAAGCAAAACAGTATCCCATGTCTTGAGAGGCTGATGAGGGTATATTTCAGACCATTTCAGCACTGATGAAACAAGGTATTCTGGTGCCATCGGAATCATCGTGTAATACCGCGATGTATCCTATCAAAAAATCAAAGGGAGAGTTGTGGATATTTATACAAGACATGAGACTAATTAACTAGATTGTAGAAGCAGAGTTTCCTTTATTCCTAACCCCACAATGATACTGTGCAGTATCCCAGTGGAAGCATGATATTTCATGGTGATCAATTTAAAAAATGTGTTTTTTTCAATCCCATTGCACAAGGACTCACAAGAGTTGACTTCCTTTGTGTTCCACCAAACGTTCCGCCAAACTCCACTAAAATACACTTGTTTGCTCGAAGGATACTGTGAGTCTCCATCAATCTTTGATAGAGTCCTACAGATGGATCTAGGCAATATTGATCTTAAGAGTGAGGTAATTATGTGGATGACATTTTAATTTGTAGCACGACAGATGAGGGTAGACAAGACTCAATTCAACTGATGACTATTCTAGCAGACAAGGGATATAAGGTAGACAAGGAGAAATTGCAGTATTGTCAAGAAGAAGTGTGATTCATAGGGCAGCTGATTTCACATGAGGGAAAAATGCTGAAACCTGAAAGATCAGAGGCAATTATGAAAACCGCAAAATCATGCAACTATGTTAGAGCCTGGGTGTTTGATTAGAGTTTATACACAAGACCTATTTTGCAAGCTTTAAAGAAGGTGCAAATAAATAAGTGTTAGGCGGAAACCTGTGCAGTTCCCTCTGGGACCACTGCAAAATATTTAGGACTACAGGTGTTTGGCGGCGAACCCACTTGGTAGCAGTCTGTACCACACAGATTCACTTGGTAGCTGTGGCTGAGCAGTCAGACTTCCCTCAAGAAGAGTTGAGCAGTATGTGGAGTATACAAAATAGGGCAATTCTTCGCAGCAAGACAAGCAAACACGCAACGAGGCTTAGTGTAAAGATATTAAGGTATTTATTTATAACGAAACATCTATGAAAAACACTATGGCACTTTCACGGCAAACAAATCAAACACAATTACTCTACGAAGAAGAAACGATCAATCCCCCTAGCAATATTTCGACAAGTCTAGGTTCTACCGGCACCACTTATTTACAGACAGAGGTGTATACCTCAACCTAGATGGCACTCGAATCTTAGTTAGGACGGGAGAGAAAAAGATAGGCAGGTTACGAAATCAACACAGTTCAATACTTCACGGCCAAAATGTACGGAAAGAAGGCAAGAACCACAATAGATCACAAAGTTCCGAGGCCAGGCCCACTCGGAGAGAGGCAAGGCGCTTTGTCCCGAAAAAGTCTCTAGTGGAGATGCATTCAAGTCTTTGTAGCAAATTGTTATCGGCAGATTGAACCAGTTCAGAAAAATAAATGAGAAAAGCTAGGAGGCGACCCAAAGGAAAGGAGAGGATTAAGACACCTCACTCGAACCGATCGAAAGGGAGGCCAGGCGGACACGGTACCTTGTTGTGGAGGGCAGCTACGGCGGGGGCAGTTGTTCCTGGTGGTGGATGCACGTCGGGTCTTTGCCAAGAGTAGAGAGGTTCTCGTCGTCGAAGAAAAGTGAAGTCCGGTGCACCACCAGGGAAGAGACCAGTCGCGGAGTGCTCCGTCACAAGGCACCACCTTTTGGCCGCGGTACAGGGGTAGTGGCTATCCGGTTGCCGAGGTGCTCTGCACGGGCAATTCGACCACTGCGTCCTGAGGCGAATAAAAAGCAAAGGGGACTGGTTGTTCCCACCAGTCAGGGGAAGAGACTCTCCGGCAGGGAGATCTCCTCTGTCGTCGGGAAGTGGTGAGTCGGCTCAGCAGGGCTCCACCAGAGGTGTCGTCGTTGCAGGTCGGCTCAGCGTTACCCTCGTCGGATTCTTAGGTCCTGTGGCGACTTCTGAAGATCCAGTCCCAAAAGCCCTGCTTTTATGCAGAAAACCCCCGTTCATTCAGTCTAGCTGTCAATCAAAACATGCTAAGTGGTGAGCGGGAAGGCTCACCACTTGCGCCAATCACTCCAGAGTGCGAGCGGAGTTGGCAAGGCAACTCGGTCCAGGGTGCCTAAACCCCCTCCCACACCCCTGTGGTAACCCAGACAGAATGGCACCACTTTGGAGGGTCTCTGTACAGAGCCCGCCAAAAGTGGAACAAAGGGCTCAACCTTTGGTTTAGGAGTCACAGAGACGAACACAGACGCCATTTTACAAACCGGGTTCTGGCAGAAAATACCATCCGATAAACCTATTTAAGATAAGTAGATTGGTGGTACGTTAGAGATTAACGAGAAAAAGTATCAATCTCCATCAATGGGATGAATCCCATAGGGTTAGGTTTGGGGTCGAACATAACAAGTAGTTTCCACTGCCACCAGCCAAAACTCGACGAGGGGGGACGCGACAGTGCCCCCTCGAGTAACAGATCCAGGAGTAATCGAATTACCCCTACTAGTACGTCCACAATAAGATGGTTTGTACTAGTCCTGTTAGTAAATTTAGGTCTAGTAAAGCCAATGGTGACTTTACATGCCCGGGGAGACAGTAGTCAGTCCCCGGGTATGGAGTCTATGGTGGGGGTCCGCTAGGACGCCCCAGTGCTACGGCACCAAGGGTGCGGTGTAACACACATAGAAAAACATATGAGACCCTATGGAGTAAAAGACCCCATAGCCCATAGAACACATTGACATTCAAAGGAATTACACACATACATGTCCAAGAGTGGCAGGAAAAGAGTCTCACTCTTGGCAGGATGGAAAAAAACAAACTCCCGAAATCCAGCAAAGCTGCTGGGGGACTCACTAGGTTAGGAAATTCAGCCTAATCAGAGAATTCTCCCTAACACTCGCCCCCCCCCAGACTAAGGGACAGGAGGATTTAATCCACTCCTGGATGAATCTCATACCTCTAGTCGATGACATACATCCTAGAGAGACCATCAGCATTTTGGTGGTGACATCCTGACCTTTGCTCAATGGTGAAATCAAACCCTTGCAGGCAGATCGACCATCTCAATAGTTTTGGGTTTTCCCCTTTCATTTGCATTAACCATCTCAAGGGTTGGTGGTCAGTCTGAATGACAAAATTAGAACCATACAAGTACGGCCTAAACTTCTTCAGAGCCCACACGAGAGCAAAACACTCTCTTTCGATTGTTGCCCACCTTGTTTCAGGATCCTTCAGCTTGCGGCTGATGAAGCAAACGGGGTGCTCCCTACCTTTCCCATCCAGTTGACTGAGTACGGCACCTATTCCTACATTTGAAGCATCTGTCTGCACAATGAAGTGTTGGCGGTAATCAGGAGCTCTGAGTACTGGGGCTTGGCAAAGAGCCTTTTTCAGGTTTTCAAAAGCCTGATTGCACTCCTCGTTCCATCTAACCTTCTTAGGAAATTTGGGCGAGGAGATGACATTCAGTGGAGAAGCTATGGTCCCATAGTTCTCTATGAAATTCCTGTAATACCCAGTGAGGCCTAGGAAGGCTCTCACCTGGGTTTGAGTAGTCGGTGTTGGTCCAATTTTGCACAGCTTCAATTTTACTGAGCAAAGGCATTATTTCTCCACCGCCTACCTCATGCCCAAGATAGACTACCTTACTCTGTCCAATTTGGCATTTGCTCGCCTGTATGGTCAGATTGGCTTGTCCAAGAGCCTGCAAAATATCTCTCAGGTGGGTTACATGTTCTTCCCAGGAATTGCTGAACACTGCGATGTCATCCAAGTATGCCATGCAGAAGTCCTCCATCCCATTCAGAACCTGGTTTACCATCCGTTGAAACGTAGCAGGTGCATTCTTCAATCCGAACGGCATTACCTTAAACTGGTATAAGCCAACGGGGGTAGAAAATGCAGTTTTCTCCTTGGCATGGTCTGTCAGGGCTATTTGCCAATAGCCTGACGGCAAGTCAAATGTGCTGAGGAACTTGGCGGCGCCAAGTTTATCCACCAACTCATCTGTTCTTGGCAAAGGGTGGGCATCAGTCTTGGTGACTGCATTAAGAGCGCTATAATCCACACAGAATCTAAGTTCTTTAGATCAGGCCTTTGGTACTAACACAACTGGGCTAGACCATGGACTAGTAGAGGGCTCTATTACCCCGAGATCAAGCATCTTGCTGACCTCACCTTTGATGTGGGTTCGTACGTTTTCTGACAAGCGGTATCCTCTGCTTTTGACTGGCAGACAGTCACCAGTGAGTATGTCGTGCTGGCCCCAAGGGGTCAAGCCTGGTGAAAGCGAGAACAGAGAGGCAAACTGATTCAACATAGATTTGCACTCTTCTTGTTGCTCGGGTGTCAGACTGGAGGAGAGATTTACTCCTTCAAATTTTCCATCTCTGAGGAGATCCGGAAGAGCTTCACTCTCTTCTTCTTATTCGGATGACGCTAGAAGCAACGCTCCTACATCAGGTCGTGAGACACACGCTTTAAGTCGGTTGGTGTGAAAGACTGTCGGAGCCTCCTTGGGATTGCCCAAGTCCATCAGATAATTAACCTCTCCGAGTTTACCCACGACTCGGAAGGGTCCCATCCACTTATCTTGCAAGGCCCTCTGCCTTGTTGGGATCATAACAAGAACAAGCTGGTCTTGAGCGAACTCAACCATGTTAGCCTTTTGATCGTGCCAGTGCTTGACCAATGCTTGTCCAGCTTTCAAGTTATCGCTTGCTTCCGTCATCATGTGCGACATTCTCCTCCGGAGACCTATCACGTAGTCAGTCACTCTGACTGGCTTGGTGGAAGGAGCACTCTCCAACCCCCCATTAATCAGGGCCAATGGACCTCTGACAGGAGGACCATAGAGGAGTTTGAAGGGTGAGTAACCTACGCCCTCCTGAGGGACTTCTCTATAAGCAAAGAGAAGGCATGGCAGTAGAAGGTCCCACTTAGGCTTAAGGGGTTCCTCTAAAGCACCTATCATGCTCTTCATGGTTCGGTTGAACCGTTCTATCAACCCATTGGTTTGTGGGTGGTAAGCTGTTGAGAACTTGTAAGTAACTCCACAGGTTTTCCACATGGCTTTCATGTAGTTGGACATAAAGTTTGACCCCCTGTCAGAGATTACTTCCTTAGGAAACCCGACCCTAGTAAAAATACCAAGGAGGGCCTTAGCCACAGCCGGAGCTGTAACAGTCCTCATAGGAATTGCCTCAGGATACCTAGTAGCATGGTCTACTACAACAAGTATAAACCTGTTGCCTGAGGAGGTTGGAGGATCAAGGGGACCAACAATGTCAATCCCTACTCTCTCAAATGGGACTCCCACGACTGGGAGAGGCACTAAAGGTGCCACATTCTTAGAACCAACCTTACCAGAGATCTGACAGGTGTGGCAGCTCCTGCAGTGTTTTTCTACTTCGGCCCCCATCTTCGGCCAATAGAAGTAGAGGGAGAGCCTTTCCTTAGTCTTCTTGAAACTCAAATGACCAGCCAAAGGAATCTCGTGGGCTAACTGCAAGAACTGTGGTCTGTTCTCTTGGGGTACTACAAGTCGTTAGTAGTCTCCAGGTGCAGACTCGGTCGGTTCACTGTAGAAGAGGCCATCTTCCCAGTGCAACCTGTATTTCCCAGGCTCTTGCCCTTCAGCCTGAGCTTCTGCCTGGTGGCGAAGACCTTCCAGAGTTGGACATTCTCTCTGTCCCTTACTGAAGTCTGCCCTGCTGGGTCCACCTTCTGCCAGTAAAGACTGCAGCTCAGGATGGTCAGCAGGATCCAGATCTCCAATGAGTTCCTGGCCTTCCATTAGCTCTTCCTCAGAGTCTAATTCTACCACACAGGGTTGTACCGCCCTCTCAGCCTCGGCTGGAGGTGGAGTTACGGGTGTAACTGTGGACAACCGCGGGGAAGTCCGTGTTGGCTGCACTGGAATGCGGGCTGCTGGTTTCGGGATAGAAGTCTTAGGTTTCCCTTTCGCTTCTATTTCTTGGAGACTGCGGCCGACAATTCCAGTGGAGCAGGAGTGATATCTTTCTTCATCATCTCCTGGAGAGTACCGCGCATGGTCCTCTCTCTTGCAGGTCTGGTTAGCTCCTGTAACCATTTACTAGGAGGTCTGGGAGTATGCGATACAACTCCGAGAGTTTTCAAATCGTTACCCAACAGTACGCGTCCTGGTACCTCTCTCTGTATGCTGACAGGTATCTTTACAGTCATGTCGTTACACTGGATGAGAACTGGTAATTGGGGAAGCATCTGCACAGGCCCTCCAGCTAACTTGGTGAGGCGTTTGGGTGCCTTGGCAACATCCTCAGCCTGAAAAAACGATTTATCCACCATAGTTATGCTGGCCCCAGTGTCCCTAATGGCAGGAGTCTCCTGACCATTCACCTGGACACTGTTCTTATAATACTCTTTAGTATTATCGGGGATAGAATTATAGACATCTAAATTCTGTTGTTCCCACAACCCCAGAGATACTAAAGAAACGCTGGCTGAGACTCCAATGGGTTTGTCAGCTAGCAGTAGAAAGTTTCCACTTGCCATTTGGACTTCCTCCTCTGGAGCGAAGGCTAAGGAGACAAGCTGGACCCCTGAAGGTTTACCCTTACATCTGGGATCTCCTTTCACGTAGTCAGTCGAGCCACAAACAAAGCACTTACCGAATGCTTTCTGGAATGGTGGCTTGTTCTGACCTCCTTCCGGTTTGGCACCAGAAGACACACTATTCTTCTGTGGTTTTCCCGGTGGCTTACCCTTCTGGTTTTGTTTGGGGCCCTCTTTGGAATGTGAGTTATTCGAATTCTCTTTTGAGTCTTTTTTTGGCTGTTTTTCCGCATCCTTTTTCTGAGTTGCCCCAGAATCCTTATGAGTAGCCCTGTTGGCAACCCACAAGTCAGCAGCCTTAGCTAGCTCCCTGGAATCCAATTCCTTCGAATCAGCCAAGTGCTGTCTGAGCTCAGGAGAACAGGCATCATAAATAGACTCCAACATAAAAAGATTCCTCATACCCTCATAAGTGTTCATTTTGTAACCCTTAATCCATCCCTCTAAGTTTTTCAACCCTTCACTCACCCAGGTAGCCCAAGGGGTACCATCATGCTTTTTGAGGGTTCTAAACCTCTTAAGATACTGGGAAGGGGTCTTCCCGAATCTAGCTATTAAAGCTAGTTTCACACTTTCGTAATCCGTCTTATCCGCCTCCCCCAACTCCATTACCACATCAGTCGCAACAGGAGGGAGCCCAGAGAACAACCAGGGAAGCAAAGCATTCCCAGTGATGTCCTGGAGCCCATGATTGTATTCAAACAGTTTCAACCAATCCAACACATCCAATCTTGGTTCATACATACCCACTAATTCCTTCGGCATCCGGGGTCTTTTGGGACTGGAGCTCCTAGAGGAACCAAAGGAGAGAGAAGCATTTTCCATAGACAACTTTTTCATCTCTAACTCGTGATTAAGTTCTATTTCCCTGAGTCTTAACTCAGCTTGCTTCTGCTCAGCCTGGGCATTCATCCGTCTGAACTCGAGCTCTTGGTTTCGTTCAGATTGAGCTAAGAACCGTTTGTATTCTAGTTCGAGCTTCATTTTTTCAAGTTCAAAATAAGCAGGGTTACTTGTGGGACCTGGTATGGGCCCCGTAGGCACAGCTGGTAAGGCAGGTAGAGGAGCAGGGGAGACAGTTTCGTTAGCCTCTCCGTCCTCGTCATCCTCTTCATCGCTATCATCAGAATTACGATTCAGATCAACACCAACACTGTTACCTACAGTCGCTGGAGAGATTGGTTCCTCTGAACCAGTACCCAGACTTTGGTTCGACAGCAATCTCTCTATTAGTTCTAACTTCTTGCCTCTTACAGGAAGATTCTCTTGCCTACAGAGAGCTCGCAGGACTCTTGACTGTAAGTTTCCATCGTAGACATGTTTTTTGAAAGTTGCTTTTTGTGCAAGGTTTTGTGGTTAGTTATCCTACAGTGTCGAAAAGCACTCTAAACTGTATACTCGATACAAATCCCACCGCTGTACACCAGTGTTAGGCGGAAACCCGTGCAGTTCCCTCTGGGACCACTGCAAAAGATTTAGGACTACAGGTGTTTGGCGGCGAACCCACTTGGTAGCAGTCTGTACCACACAGATTCACTTGGTAGCTGTGGCTGAGCAGTCAGACTTCCCTCCAGAAGAGTTGAGCAGTATGTGGAGTATACAAAATAGGGCAATTCTTCCCAGCAAGACAAGCAAACACGCAACGAGGCTTAGTGTAAAGATATTAAGGTATTTATTTATAACGAAACATCTATGAAAAACACTATGGCACTTTCACGGCAAACAAATCAAACACAATTACTCTACGAAGAAGAAACGATCAATCCCCCTAGCAATATTTCGACAAGTCTAGGTTCAACCGGCACCACTTATTTACAGACAGAGGTGTATACCTCAACCTAGATTGCACTCGAATCTTAGTTAGGACGGGAGAGAAAAAGATAGGCAGGTTACGAAACCAACACAGTTCAATACTTCATGGCCAAAATGTACGGTAAGAAGGCAAGAACCACAATAGATCACAAAGTTCAGAGGCCAGGCCCACTCGGAGAGAGGCAAGGCGCTTTGTCCTGAAAAAGTCTCTAGTGGAGATGCATTCAAGTCTTTGTAGCAAATTGTTATCGGCAGATTGAACCAGTTCAGAACAATAAATGGGAAAAGCTTGGAGGCGACCCAACGGAAGGGAGAGGATTAAGACACCTCACTCGAACCGATTGAAAGGGAGGCCAGGCGGACACGGTACCTTGTTGTGGAGGGCAGCTCCGGTGGGGGCACTTGTTCCTGGTGGTGGATGCACGTCAGGTCTTTGCCAAGAGTAGAGAGGTTCTCGTTGTCGAAGAAAAGTGAAGTCAGGTGCACCACCAGGGAAGAGACCAGCCGCGGAGTGCTCCGTCACAAGGCACCACCTTTTGGTCGCGGTACAGGGGTAGTGGCTATCCGGTTGCCGAGGTGCGCTGCACGGGCAATTCGACCACTGTGTCCTGAGGCGAATAAAAAGCAAAGGGGACTGGTTGTTCCCACCAGTCAGGGGAAGAGACTCTCCTGCAGGGAGATCTCCTCTGTCATCGGGAAGTGGTGAGTCGGCTCAGCAGGGCTCCACCTGAGGTGTCGTCGTTGCAGGTCGGCTTAGCGTTACCTTTGTCGGATTCCTAGGTCCTGTGGCGACTTCTGAAGATCCAGTCCCAAAAGCCCTGCTTTTATGCAGAAAACCCCCATTCATTCAGCCTAGCTGTCAATCAACACATGCTAAGTGGTGAGCGGGAAGGCTCACCACTTGGGCCAATCACTCCAGAGTGCGACTGGAGTTGGCAAGGCAACTCGGTCCAGGGTGCCTAAACCCCCTCCCATACCCCTGTGGTAACCCAGACATAATGGCACCACTTTGGAGGGTCTCTGTACAGAGCCCGCCAAAAGTGGAACAAAGGGCTCAACCTTTGGTTTAGGAGTCACACAGACGAACACAGACGCCATTTTACAAACCGAGTTCTGGCAGAAAATACCATCCGATAAACCTATTTAAGATAAGTAGATCGGTGGTACGTTAGAGATTAACGAGAAAAAGTATCAATCTCCATCAATGAGACGAATCCCATAGGGTTAGGTTCGGGGTGGAACATAACAAGTAGTTTCCACTGCCATCAGCCAAAACTCGACGAGGGGGGACGGGACAGTGCCCCCTCGAGTAACAGATCCAGGAGTAATCGAATTACCCCTACTAGTACGTCCACAATAAGATGGTTTGTACTAGTCCTGTTAGTAAATTTAGGTCTAGTAAAGCCAATGGTGACTTTACATGCCCAGGGAGACAGTAGTCAGTCCCCGGGTATGGAGTCTATGGTGGGGGTCCGCTAGGACGCCCCAGTGCTACGGCACCAAGGGTGCGGTGTAACACACATAGAAAAACATATGAGACCCTATGGAGTAAAAGACCCCATAGCCCATAGAACACATTGACATTCAAAGGAATTACACACATACATATCCAAGAGTGGGAGGAAAAGAGTCTCACTCTTGGCAGGATGGAAAAAAACAAACTCCCGAAATCCAGCAAAGCTGCTGGGGGACTCACTAGATTAGGAAATTCAGCCTAAACAGAGAATTCTCCCTAACACTCCCCCCCCCAGACTAAGGGACAGGAGGATTTAATCCACTCCTGGATGAATCTCATACCTCTAGTCGATGACATACATCCTAGAGAGACCATCAGCATTTTGGTGGTGACATCCTGACCTGTGCTCAATGGTGAAATCAAACCCTTGCAGGCAGATCGACCATCTCAATAGTTTTGGGTTTTCCCCTTTCATTTGCATTAACCATCTCAAGGGTTGGTGGTCAGTCTGAATGACAAAATTAGAACCATACAAGTACGGCCTAAACTTCTTCAGAGCCCACACGATAGCAAAGCACTCTCTTTCGATTGTTGCCCACCTTGTTTCAGGATCCTTCAGCTTGCGGCTGATGAAGCAAACGGGGTGCTCCCTGCCTTTCCCATCCAGTTGACTGAGTACGGCACCTATTCCTACATTTGAAGCATCTGTCTGCACAATGAAGTGTTGGCGGTAATCAGGAGCTCTGAGTACTGGGGCTTGGCAAAGAGCCTTTTTCAGGTTTTCAAAAGCCTGATTGCACTCCTCGTTCCATCTAACCTTCTTAGGAAATTTGGGCGAGGAGATGACATTCAGTGGAGAAGCTATGGTCCCATAGTTCTCTATGAAATTCCTGTAATACCCAGTGAGGCCTAGGAAGGCTCTCACCTGGGTTTGAGTAGTCGGTGTTGTCCAATTTTGCACAGCTTCAATTTTACTGAGCAAAGGCCTTATTTCTCCACCGCCTACCTCATGGCCAAGATAGACCACCTTACTCTGTCCAATTTGGCATTTGCTCGCCTGTATGGTCAGATTGGCTTGTCCAAGAGCCTGCAAAATATCTCTCAGGTGGGTTACATGTTCTTCCCAGGAATTGCTGAACACTGCGATGTCATCCAAGTATGCCATGCAGAAGTCCTCCATCCCATTCAGAACCTGGTTTACCATCCGTTGAAATGTAGCAGGTGCATTCTTCAATCCGAACGGCATTACCTTAAACTGGTATAAGCCAACGGGGGTAGAAAATGCAGTTTTCTCCTTGGCATGGTCTGTCAGGGCTATTTGCCAATAGCCTGACGTCAAGTCAAATGTGCTGAGGAACTTGGCGGCGCCAAGTTTATCCACCAACTCATCTGTTCTTGGCAAAGGGTGGGCATCAGTCTTGGTGACTGCATTAAGAGCGCTATAATCCACGCAGAATCTAAGTTCTTTAGATCAGGCCTTTGGTACTAACACAACTGGGCTAGACCATGGACTAGTAGAGGGCTCTATTACCCCGAGATCAAGCATCTTGCTGACCTCACCTTTGATGTGGGTTCGTACGTTTTCTGACATGCGGTATCCTCCGCTTTTGACTGGCAGACAGTCACCAGTGAGTATGTCGTGCTGGCCCCAAGGGGTCAAGCCTGGTGAAAGCGAGAACAGAGAGGCAAACTGATTCAACATAGATTTGCACTCTCCTTGTTGCTCGGGTGTCAGACTGGAGGAGAGATTTACTCCTTCAATTTTTCCATCTAAAGGTAAGCCTCTGAGGAGATCCGGAAGAGCTTCACTCTCTTCTTCTTATTCAGATGACGCTAGAAGCAACGCTCCTACATCAGGTCGTGAGACATACGCTTTAAGTCGGTTGGTGTGAAAGACTGTCGGAGCCTCCTTGGGATTGCCCAAGTCCACCAGATAGTTAACCTCTCCGAGTTTACCCACGACTCGGAAGGGTCCCATCCACTTATCTTGCAAGGCCCTCTGCCTTGTTGGGATCATAACAAGAACGAGCTGGTCTTGAGCGAACTCAGCCATGTTAGCCTTTTGATCGTGCCAGTGCTTGACCAATGCTTGTCCAGCTTTCAAGTTATCGCTTGCTTCCGTCATCATGTGCGACATTCTCCTCCGGAGACCAATCACGTAGTCAGTCACTCTGACTGGCTTGGGGGAAGGAGCACTCTCCAACCCCTCCTTAATCAGGGCCAATGGACCTCTGACGGGAGGACCATAGAGGAGTTCGAAGGGCGAGTAACCTACGCCCTCCTGAGGGACTTCTCTATAAGCAAAGAGAAGGCATGGCAGTAGAAGGTCCCACTTACGCTTAAGGGGTTCCTCTAAAGCACCTATCATGCTCTTCATGGTTTGGTTGAACCGTTCTATCAACCCATTGGTTTGTGGGTGGTAAGCTGTTGAGAACTTGTAAGTAACTCCACAGGTTTTCCACATGGCTTTCATGTAGTTGGACATAAAGTTTGACCCCCTGTCAGAGATTACTTCCTTAGGAAACCAAACCCTAGTAAAAATATCAAGGAGGGCCTTAGCCACAGCCGGAGCTGTAACAGTCCTCATAGGAATTGCCTCAGGATACCTAGTAGCATGGTCTACTACAACAAGTATAAACGTGTTGCCTGAGGAGGTTGGAGGATCAAGGGGACCAACAATGTCAATCCCTACTCTCTCAAATGGGACTCCCACGACTGGGAGAGGCACTAAAGGTGCCACATTCTTAGAACCAACCTTACCAGAGATCTGGCAGGTGTGGCAGCTCCTGCAGTGTTTTTCTACTTCGGCCCCCATCTTCGGCCAATAGAAGTAGAGAGAGAGCCTTTCCTTAGTCCTCTTGAAACTCAAGTGACCAGCCAAAGGAATCTCGTGGGCTAACTGCAAGAACTGTGGTCTGTTCTCTTGGGGTACTACAAGTCGTTAGTAGTCTCCATGTGCAGACTCGGTCGGTTCACTGTAGAAGAGGCCATCTTCCCAGTGCAACCTGTATTTCCCAGGCTCTTGCCCTTTAGCCTGAGCTTCTGCCTGGTGGCGAAGACCTTCCAGAGTTGGACATTCTCTCTGTCCCTTACTGAAGTCTGCCCTGCTGGGTCCACCTTCTGCCAGTAAAGACTGCAGCTCAGGATGGTCAACAGGATCCAGATCTCCAATGAGTTCCTGGCCTTCCATTAGCTCTTCCTCAGAGTCTAATTCTACCACACAGGGTTGTACCTCCCTCTCAGCCTCGGCTGGAGGTGGAGTTACGGGTGTAACTGTAGACAACTGCGGGGAAGTCCGTGTTGGCTGCACTGGAATGCGGGCTGCTGGTTTCGGGATAGAAGTCTTAGGTTTCCCTTTCGCTTCTATTTCTTGGAGACTGCGGCCGACAATTCCAGTGGAGCAGGAGTGATATCTTTCTTCATCATCTCCTGGAGAGTACCGCGCATGGTCCTCCCTCTTGCAGGTCTGGTTAGCTCCTGTAACCATTTACTAGGAGGTCTGGGAGTATGCGATACAACTCAGAGAGTTTTCAAATCGTTACCCAACAGTACGCGTCCTGGTACCTCACTCTGTAAGCTGACAGGTATCTTTACAGTCATGTCGTTACATTGGATGAGAACTGGTAATTGGGGAAGCATCTGCACAGGCCCTCCAGCTAACTTGGTGAGGCGTTTGGGTGCCTTAGCAACATCCTCAGCCTGAAAAAACGATTTATCCACCACAGTTATGCTGGCTCCAGTGTCCCTAATGGCAGGAGTCTCCTGACCTTTCACCTGGACACGGTTCTTATAATACTCTTTAGTATTATCGGGGATAGAATTATAGACATCTAAATTCTGTTGTTCCCACAACCCCAGAGATACTAAAGAAACACTGGCTGAGACTCCAATGGGTTTGTCAGCTAGCAGTAGAACGTTTCCACTTGCCATTTGGACTTCCTCCTCTGGAGCGAAGGCTAAGGAGACAAGCTGGACCCCTGAAGGTTTACCCTTACATCTGGGATCTCCTTTCACGTGGTCAGTCGAGCCACAAACAAAGCACTTACCGAATGCTTTCTGGAATGGTGGCTTGTTCTGACCTCCTTCCGGTTTGGCACCAGAAGACACACTATTCTGCTGTGGTTTTCCCGGTGGCTTACCCTTCTGGTTTTGTTTGGGGCCCTCTTTGGAATGTGAGTTATTCAAATTCTCTTTTGAGTCTTTTTTTGGCTGTTTTTCCTCATCCTTTTTCTGAGTTGCCCCAGAATCCTTATGAGTAGCCCTGTTGGCAACCCACAAGTCAGCAGCCTTAGCTAGCTCCCTGGAATCCAATTCCTTCGAATCAGCCAAGTGCTGTCTGAGCTCAGGAGAACAGGCATCATAAATATACTCCAACATAAAAAGATTCCTCATACCCTCATAAGTGTTCATTTTGTAACCCTTAATCCATCCCTCTAAGTTTTTCAACCCTTCACTCACCCAGGTAGCCCAAGGGGTAACATCATGCTTTTTGAGGGTTCTAAACCTCTTAAGATACTGGGAAGGGGTCTTCCCGAATCTAGCTATTAAAGCTAGTTTCACACTTTCGTAATCCGTCTTATCCGCCTCCCCCAACTCCATTACCACATCAGTCGCAACAGGAGGGAGCCCAGAGAACAACCAGGGAAGCAAAGCATTCGGGGTGATGTCCTAGAGCCCATGATTGTATTCAAACAGTTTCAACCAATCCAACACATCCAATATTGGTTCATACATACCCACTAATTCCTTCGGCATCCGGGGTCTTTTTCGACTGGAGCTCCTAGAGGAACCAAAGGAGAGAGAAGCATTTTCCATAGACAACTTTTTCATCTCTAACTCGTGATTAAGTTCTATTTCCCTGAGTCTTAACTCAGCTTGCTTCTGCTCAGCCTGGGCATTCATCCGTCTGAACTCGAGCTCTTGGTTTCGTTCAGATTGAGCTAAGAACCGTTTGTATTCTAGTTAGAGCTTCATTTTTTCAAGTTCAAAATAAGCAGGGTTACTTGTGGGACCTGGTATGGGCCCCGTAGGCACAGCTGGTAAGGCAGGTAGAGGAGCAGGGGAGACAGTTTCGTTAGCCTCTCCGTCCTCGTCATCCTCTTCATCGCTATCATCAGAATTACGATTCAGATTAACACCAACACTGTTATCTACAGTCGCTGGAGAGATTGGTTCCTCTGAACCAGTACCCAGACTTTGGTTCGCCAGCAATCTCTCTATTAGTTCTAACTTCTTGCCTCTTACAGGAAGATTCTCTTGCCTACAGAGAGCTCGCAGACTCTCAGTATTTTCACCTGACAAGGACTCTTGACTGTAAGTTTCCATCGTAGACATGTTTTTTGAAAGTTGCTTTTTGTGCAAAGTTTTGTGGTTAGTTATCCTACAGTGTCGAAAAGCACTCTAAACTGTATACTCGATACAAATCCCACCGCTGTACACCAGTGTTAGGCGGAAACCTGTGCAGTTCCCTCTGGGACCACTGCAAAAGATTTAGGACTACAGGTGTTTGGCGGCGTACCCACTTGGTAGCAGTCTGTACCACAGAGATTCACTTGGTAGCTGTGGCTGAGCAGTCCGACTTCCCTCAAGAAGAGTTGAGCAGTATGTGGAGTATACAAAATAGGGCAATTCTTCCCACCAAGACAAGCAAACAGGCAACAAGGCTTAGTGTAAAGATATTAAGGTATTTATTTATAACGAAACATCGATGAAAAACACTATGGCACTTTCACGGCAAACAAATCAAACACAATTACTCTACGAAGAAGAAACGATCAATCCCCCTAGCAATATTTCGACAAGTCTAGGTTCTACCGGCACCACTTATTTACAGACAGAGGTGTATACCTCAACCTAGATGGCACTCGAATCTTAGTTAGGACGGGAGAGAAAAAGATAGGCAGGTTACGAAACCAACACAGTTCAATACTTCACGGCCAAAATGTACGGTAAGAACGCAAGAACCACAATAGATCACAAAGTTCAGAGGCCAGGCCCACTCGGAGAGAGGCAAGGCGCTTTGTCCCGAAAAAGTCTCTAGTGGAGATGCATTCAAGTCTTTGTAGCAAATTGTTATCTGCAGATTGAACCAGTTCAGAACAATAAATGGGAAAAGCTTGGAGGCGACCCAATGGAAAGGAGAGGATTAAGACACCTCACTCGAACCGATTGAAAGGGAGGCCAGGCGGACACGGTACCTTGTTGTGGAGGGCAGCTCCGGTGGGGGCAGTTGTTCCTGGTGGTGGATGCACGTCGGGTCTTTGCCAAGAGTAGAGAGGTTCTCGTTGTCGAAGAAAAGTGAAGTCAGGTGCACCACCAGGGAAGAGACCAGCCGCGGAGTGCTCCGTCACAAGGCACCACCTTTTGGTCGCGGTACAGGGGTAGTGGCTATCCGGTTGCCGAGGTGCGCTGCACGGGCAATTCGACCACTGCGTCCTGAGGCGAATAAAAAGCAAAGGGGACTGGTTGTTCCCACCAGTCAGGGGAAGAGACTCTCCGGCAGGGAGATCTCCTCTGTCGTCGGGAAGTGGTGAGTCGGCTCGGCAGGGCTCCACCGGAGGTGTCGTCGTTGCAGGTCGGCTTAGCGTTACCCTCGTCGGATTCCTAGGTCCTGTGGCGACTTCTGAAGATCCAGTCCCAAAAGCCCTGCTTTTATGCAGAAAACCCCCATTCATTCAGCCTAGCTGTCAATCAACACATGCTAAGTGGTGGGCGGGAAGGCTCACCACTTGGGCCAATCACACCAGAGTGCGACCTGAGTTGGCAAGGCAACTCGGTCCAGGGTGCCTAAACCCCCTCCCACACCCATGTGGTAACCCAGACAGAATGGCACCACTTTGGAGGGTCTCTGTACAGAGCCCGCCAAAAGTGGAACAAAGGGCTCAACCTTTGGTTTAGGAGTCACAGAGACGAACACAGACGCCATTTTACAAACCGAGTTCTGGCAGAAAATACCATCCGATAAAGCGATTTAAGATAAGTAGATCGGTGGTACGTTAGAGATTAACGAGAAAAAGTATCAATCTCCATCAATGGGACGAATCCCATAGGGTTAGGTTCGGGGTGGAACATAACAAGTAATTTCCACTGCCACCAGCCAAAACTCGACGAGGGGGGACGGGACAGTGCCCCCTCGAGTAACAGATCCAGGAGTAATCGAATTACCCCTACTAGTACGTCCACAATAAGATGGTTTGTACTAGTCCTGTTAGTAAATTTAGGTCTAGTAAAGCCAATGGTGACTTTACATGCCCAGGGAGACAGTAGTCAGTCCCCGGGTATGGAGTCTATGGTGGGGGTCCGCTAGGACGCCCCAGTGCTACGGCACCAAGGGTGCGGTGTAACACACATAGAAAAACATATGAGATCCTATGGAGTAAAAGACCCCATAGCCCATAGAACACATTGACATTCAAAGGAATTACACACATACATGTCCAAGAGTGGGAGGAAAAGAGTCTCACTCTTGGCAGGATGGAAAAAAACAAACTCCCGAAATCCAGCAAAGCTGCTGGGGGACTCACTAGGTTAGGAAATTCAGCCTAAACAGAGAATTCTCCCTAACAATAAGGTGAAAGTAGAATGGACTGAGGAAATGGAGGAAGGGTTTCAGGAATTGAAAAAAGCAATTTGTAGGGCTCCTGTTTTGGGAATCCCCAATTATGCTGAGGAATTTTGTTTATTTTACACACAAATGGGAGAGCAGTGCTTATGCAGAGAACTAAATTGGGCTATACGCCTCTAGCATATTACAGTGGTGTTTTATACCCAGTTATGAGAGGACATTTTCCTTGCAAACAGTAATTGGCAGCCGCTGTGTCGCACTTGAGAAGTCTACAAGTATTGTCATGCGCATTTTTGTGGAGCATGCTCTGTTTGCCGTTTTAGAGAATGCCAAAGGTACATTGACATTCCAATGAGCTTTTTCATATGAAGTAATGATTTCAAACCCTGCGATGAAAATTCTCAGACGTAAAATAAGGAATCCTTTCACATTTATTGCTGAGTTGAATTTTATGATTACATACCCTGTGTGAAGGAGAATGCTTTGGCAAATGGGGAAATCCTCTTTATTGATTGGTTCTTCGAAAACTGATCAAACTAGTGGAGAAAGGCATTCTGGTGCGGCAGTGATAAGACACAGGTTAAATGGAGAATTTGAAGTTGTGGCAAGTGCAAGACTACGTCTCATTTTTCAGCACAAGCAGCAGACTTAGTGGCTCTCATTGTCACGCTGGAGAAACACGAAGGGCAGGAAGTGATGGTGTACAGTGACTCCCTCTATGTGTTGTCAACCGTACACGCAGGGCTAGCATGTTGGAAAAGGAGGGGCCACCGTTGTGCAGGCGGCACTACAGTGCAGCACACATCCTTATTGGACAGGCTTATTAAAGCAGTACAACTCCCAGTGGCCATAGCAGTCGTTAAATGTGCAGCTCGCACTAAGAAACAGATTCTATCTCTTGCAGAAACAAAGCTGCAGAATTAGAAGCCAAAAGGGTTGTGCATTCCTCAGATATTTCAAGTTTTGATGCTCCAAATGACAAAGAGAAAGTAGTCACAACTATTGTAATGCAAGAAGGGTTTAAGAAGTGCACCACAGGAAGAGCAGGAATTATGGAAACAAAGGATGTGTTCTTCATCCCCACAGAAGCATTATGGTGAAAGGATAGCACTGGAAAGCCGGTGATGCCTGTAGCATTATTAAACATTGCACTTGAACAGCTGCATTACCCACACAAGTAAATAGGGAAAGTCTTGCTGCAACCATTGCGGAAGACTGGTTAATTTCAAATTTGTTAGAACATGTTGCATTCTTTGTAGTAAATTGTATCATGTGTCAAAAGTTTACTGCTGGACATATACTGGAAATGATTATAGGGGTAATACCCAGACCGAATGGTCAGTTTCAGCATTTACATATTGATTATGTTGATATGCTGCAAGTATCTTCTGGATATAGGTATCTGATTGTGGTGGTGTGTCCCTTCTCTAGGTGGATTGAGGCAGGTCCGTGTACACACCCTGATGCCACTTTCACAACAAAGTTCCTAGTATGTGAAGTCTTTCAGAGATGGGTGTGTGTGAAGTGCTGAGATGGGACAATGGGCCACATGTTGTTAATGAGGTGTTTGAACAGATAGGGCTTCTATTAAACATTAATCATAGATTTTCTTCTGCTTATCACCAGCAAACTAACGGGATATGTGAGAGACTGAACAGCCTCCTTAAAGAGAGGATTGCCAAAATAAATTAACTTTGAAGAAAGAATGGCTAAGAAAGGATGGCTACATTGCCTGCCCTTAGCTTCATATGCCCTTCAGAATCAGCCTGGTTCAGAATGTCACCTCACCCGCACCCCGCGAGCTACTGACATGGAGGCGAATGAGTACGCCTCTTACACATCCGTCTAGGAGTAGAAGGAGTAGAAGTGATGCCAAGAGTACAGGGAAAATTGCCAGGTGATGAGTTGAATAGCTATTTTACATGTGTGACCTCTAGCATCTCTAGCATCTCTCTCATTTCAGATCAACACAAGCGTCATGGGGGTCGCTTTAATGGCCCCTTTTGCATTGAAAATATAACCCCCTCAGCAGTAAATGTCCAAAGCAGGCGAGCTTGGCTTCATTTGAATGACGTGAACGTCTACAAAGGTAAAACCGCCAATGTTGCCAATCCAGAAGCAAGACAAGAAGAATTTCAGCATGTGCAGACTTCATCGATGACAAAGAAGAAGAACAAGAAAACGACCAGTTGTTTATGCAGATTTTGCATTTGAACTAAGGCTCAGTTGGACATTCCTTATAGACATTATAGCAGGAGTGCAAACCCTTGCTGAAAGTCTTAGGAATTTTTTGAAACCCGAACTTTAGAAATGTTTGACATATGAAAGTTATGCCTAAATGCCAGTTCTTGATCAAGAACTGGAAATGTGCTCAGTATCCAGATTCATTTCTTGGTGCAAACCTGTTTTAAACATTAACACCATGGTGTTAACCGACAGGGATGTGCATAGGCTTGTGTTTGATGTTTTTGTATTTATCCTTCAAGCTTATCCTGCTCTTTTCAGAAGATATGTTGATATTCGTACTTTTTTACAGAATCCTAGAAATGGCGCTGTAATTAGGAGGCTGCTCATTGCGGTCATTGAAGAAGTACTACAATTAACAGAATAAAGTAATTTGATAAATTGTATTAAAAAGATGAGAAATTTGGAATCTGGCTAGTTTTAAAGGAGGAACCACAAAGACTGAAATGTTACAAAAGGTGGTTACTCATATGTTGGTGTATGATGTATGCCTGCACAATCACACTCTTTGTCTTTCTATTTCTCCTCTTTCACAGTCTCTATCATATCAGTATGCACACTAAGATAGAAGCCCTCAAGGTTCCTCCCACCACATAAACTGCTCTTGATTTAGTTACTTCCCCTAACATAGATGTTCACAAAGTTTTCCCTAGGGGAAGAACTGCTCTTGATGTGCTTTGTGAGTATTACACAATTTATGCATATGAGAGACACAAGAGAAGTGCAGAGGACGATAATGAGGGGATATGTGTATCTAGACAATGCGGCAAATGTGAGTAATAACATGTGGTATCAGCACCTGAAAAATGTGGGGGGAAGGACATCTAAGGAAAGTTGCTACATCTCTGCTCTCATACCCTATGCCATATATGATGCACAAACTTTTACTTCCAGAGAAATTCCAGAGCACAATGCAAGTTGCCTTGTTCATCTTGCAGCATGTATGACTTGATAACAATTTCAGGGAAATGAGCTACTCTACAATATAGGTCGAAATAGTCAATTCAATTTTAAAATGATTATATCAAGACATCGTAAATGGAGAAACAACCTGGATGGAAGAGCAAGACACTTGTGTATCCTGCAGGCGGACAGGAAAACATAGTCATAAAGGACTTGAAAAGAATGGAATGACCTGATGTAATAGTAGCTGGATCACCTGGATGTTGAGAACCAACTCAATTCTTGATTTATGGACAAGTAAAATCTAAGAAAGCATGGTAAGCAGAAATGATGTCCTGTGCAGCTCATCTTTTGAAGTCAGTATATGTGCAAGAAGTACAAAGAGTAAACAATGGGTGTTTGAAGTCATGGGCGAAACATGCCAAACTGCTGATCTGGGTAGAAAATTAATCCAGTCCAATGATGGAGATTGCATTGGTAAATGCAACATTGTGTTTGTGAACAGACAGAAGAATGTGTGTGGGAGATAACAGAGGCTGTAAAACTACAGTTCATGTCTCCAAAAGGGGAGCAGGAACAGCTGTTCTGATGGATTGGTATTGGGACTGTGGGTCCAGGGCCTACATGGAGTTGCCCAAGGATTGGGGAGGATCGTGCACCTTGGTGCTCATTCATGTTCCAGCATTAGTGATTGCTCAGAGCGACCTGAATATTTGAGAATTTTCAAAAGTAGATGGCATTTCAGGAAGAGAAGAGCGCTTGAATTTCTCAATTGAACTAGAAGAGAGAACTACTTCTCAGCAAAATCAATAGAAGCCTTTGAAGCTATTCCCTATGAGCACAGGTTGTTTAGCCGGACTGCTTCCATATTTACAACTATCTTCATGCCTGAGTTCCAGACGATCGTTAATGCAAAATGGTTATAAATTACCAGATGGGAGCTTCTTCAGACAATTAACACCACCATAAAGGTATTCAATGCTATCACGTAAGAGCTGATGACCCTGCAGAACAGATATGCCCTTGACATGATCACTGCCATGGAAGGAGGAGTTTGCCCCAAAATCGGGCCATCATGTGGCACGTTCATATTCATACCTTCTCATGATGACGATAATGGGATCTTGACAGAGGCCACAATGTTACTAATGAACGTGCATACCAAGATGAAAGATGAGACATTGGACATTAGAGATGACAGCTGGTTTGCGTCTATATTCTCATGGATTCTGCAGTGGATGGCAAACAGCTTCAAGTTCCTTAGAGCAGTATTGCTCATGAGGATGTTTGGATTCTGTATAATCAAGATAATAATCGCCCAGTGTAAGAAAACAGGAAAAAAGCAGTAGGAATGAAGATCATGATTGATGTCGAATCAGGGTTTGGACCCAAAGAGTTGACTCATGAAGATGTCCGGAAATACATAGAGGCCAGCATCGTAGCACCTGAAGGAACTAAGTTCCTGTATACGAAGAATCACAAGAAATATGTGGGATGATGGGTCTATTGTAATTGGAATGGACAGTGTAGCTATATGACTTGGAATTTGGATGCACATGTCAAATCAGAAGGTTCCCTGATTAAGTGATGAAGATCTGCACCCCGAAGAAACACCTCAATAAAAGAAGATATCAAGATGTGGAAACCGGTGAAGGTTTGGTCGGTGGCTCGACCAGAGCGTGGGATGTATAGGAGCAGCCAGATGTCCATTGTAACTCCCTGTTTTAGACAACTGATAATAAAACAGGAAATACTTTGCCATCTTCCTGAGTTGGTTTGATTATTTGGTGTCACAGAGTTATTATGCATCCCATCCATTGCATGCATGCTACCAAAAGGGCTCTAATGTTCAGAACTGCTAGAAGAAAGTAAAGAGGAAGAGTGGAATAACACCAAGCAGGTGAAGGAAGAATAGACAGAATAATGAAGTGGGTGTGGAATACTGCTATGGAGGAAGATGGACACCTAACATCCACAGACACAGAACAACAGTAGCAAGGGGGAAAAGGTGGTGGACTCTATGATACAATGGTCTACACTTAGAAGGACTGAAGAAAAGAGGTTGGAGGTAAGAAATCTGTCAATGTTTTAGGAAGCCTTCTGTCATCCTGTGGTTGAGATCTTTGCTGAAAGGTTGTCCTCTCATGCTTCCATTTACATAGTCCCTCAATAGACAACAGTCTGGAGATGAGACTTGGCTGAAGTCACTCTTTTGTACCAGGAGACCTCTGGGAAAAGTAATTAAAGGAACAAAAAACAAACAATCCAAAAAGGAGCATACACCAAGCAAGAAGTCACACAAATGTATTGGACCCAAACAGCTGAGAAGCACGGATCAGACAGCCCTGTGTAACTGAACTGAATGAAATGAGCTGACAACACTGCCCACTGTGGCTACACATTTGATACTGTCATTACAGAATTATCATACAACACTTTAATTACATTTTAGGTCAGATCACAGAAGCTGATTGGAGGAACTACATCAGTCCCCTATAAGCAGGTATATGTTAAGTGACCCTGATTATGCAGATTATTTCTCGGTCAAAAATCACATTAACACCCCTCGTGATATCACTGGCCTTGCAACACCTCCCCTCAATTATGTGATTATGCACATTCGTCAAAAATACTTTTTTGCCATTGGTTGGCAATGTCCAATATACAAATGGCTCAAGATAGCAAGGGGCAAGACATTCACAGTGAGTCTGACCAATGATGTGCCCGGTGGACATCAGCGAGGTCACTGTACAATGTTCCACCCTAGGGATACACACAACCTCTCTGTGCTGATTGGCTCCTTGCCAATAACCCCTACCCCAATGCCATGGTCCCCCAGCTCCCTTCTCACACTTTGCTGCCAAGTGTAGGCTGCAAAACTATACCACACCATGGCTGGAGTTTAATCAACTGTATTTAATTTCTATCTTTGCCAATGCTCCTTGTGCACCCAGGCCCCTAGCGCATTGGCAAAAGTATCTCTTTGAGTGACTTTGCTGGGGCTGCATTCTCCTGGGAATACTCAGCCATGCAACATTCCTAAAGACTGTTTCTGCTGAATTTCCTAGAATTATACACTGCTTGTCACACCAAGGTCTGCAGATCCGTTTGTATGCACTGTCTGCAAGAAACACTTTCCTAACATGGGCCTACAAGAGAATAGCTTGTTTACTGTTCACCTATTGCTCTGAAAGCCCTCATAGTTGTTTATATCTAGCGGTGCCATTATGAGAATACGTGCTGGACCATACTCAGCCATTTCTGTTTGTGTTTGTGTTCGTCGTACACAGGGTGTCATTTTTCTGGCCCTGTCAACATTTAGTTGCATCATATATGCCCCCCTCACTTCCAAATTCTTAACCCTAACTGGCATGCACAAAAGGTATGATCCCCAGATGAGGATTGGGACAGTTATCTTAAAAATGTTTGCCAAACACATGGGGACCCGGCCGAAGATGCTATTGAGCCAGTTGTAAGATGTCACTGTGCTCATTTATTTTGTCATAGACTCATGGAGTGTGTGAAGCTCCTCAATAGCCTCCATCAAGGTACCAATGGCTGCATCGTTTGCAGGGGAAATATGCAGCAGCTGCATCTGATATTCTTACACACTCCTCCCTCCAATTCTGTTAACACATCCAAAATGTACCTGTTCTGGAGGGCATAAAATCTAACCACCCTTAGCTCCTCCCTCACTGTGTTTAAGCCTGTTTCCATTGAATTTACCAACTGTAATACTTCATGATGGGTGATTTGCAACAATTTGGTATTCATCGCTGCCTGGATACCTGGAAGAATTTTCAACTGTAATACTTCACGATGGGTGATTTGCAACAATTTGGTATTCATCCCCAAAAATATTGAGCTGCTCGATCATCAGTCAGCCTCCCTCTCTTATCCTACGAGAGGAGAACCAGTCTTGTCCTGATAGACAAATGTGAAATGGATCCATGGGCACTTCTCTGCTTCCTTCACTGTGGTTGGAGTGCAGTACGTGGTGTTGAAAGGTCTGGCAAAGCATGGATCCTTTAAAGGACTTTGAAGTTGTGTGTGAGAACCTTGTTGAATGGATAATGAGGAAGCTGTGCTGAGAACGTCTCTGTTTCTTGTGCTAATGGAGCATGTGTGCTTGATGTTGTGCTTGATGTTGGGGTGCCATCTCTGCGTGGTTGAATCTTGTGCGGAAATGTAGGTGAGAGATGCTGTGAGCTCATGCAAATATACCTTGAATTAATCTTGCACGAGTTGGGCAGAGCTCTTAGTGTCCAGAAATGTACTGGTGTGAGTGAGAGGCAAATGATTCTCCTACCAGTGGCAATTGTGTGCAGAGTCAAATAATGATCTGCGCCAGGGGAAATTGCATAGTGCAAATAAAGCGAGCCGGTGACAATATAGCTAATTGTTGGAAATTGTTGCTGACAGCTTGGAAGGTGCTCTTTAAGCAGGCCATTGAAGTGTTCAACAAGTCAGTTTGCTTGATGATATTATGCAGAACACAGTTTGTGCTTGATGCCGAGTAAGGATGTTTCTTCCTTAAAAAGATTGTTGGCAAAGTATTGTCCCTTATCGATCCTCAACACATCACAAAAAAAAGTTTGGCAGCAGACTTTGCATCATTATGAGTACATGGGCCAACCTCAAGCCAACTTGGGAAAAGCCATGTTATGATGATCATGTACCAATAAGAGCTACATCACTGCACATATTGACATGGTCAATATGCAAATTCCAGAATGGCTGCTAATGCTGCCTTAACAGTTATAAGTGTATGCCCTGCTGTACATTTCTAGCATGTTACGTGCTTATTTACAAACTCAGTTACCAATTCTTGCCATTGTTTGTTCATCTCTGCAGCTACATGCTCTTTCCACTCATGTGCTGGGTAATGCAGCTGACCCAGGGCTGTTTGGAACAGCCTCTGGGGCATCACCGGTTTCCCTGTACTATTTTGTCTCCAAACCAGCTCTTTTGGTGGAAGCGCGCACCCCCTCTTTTTGTGTAACTTCTGTTCATGTTGGGTGCATCCCCCCGTAACTCTATCAGTTGGACAAAGGGCAAAGCATTGAATGGCTCCACGATTGTGATGTGCTGTTTTTGCAGCAATGCCATTAAGGCCATGTGTTCCTTTTTAAAAGGCATCAACAGTGTAGTGTGTAGTCAAAAATATGTTGTGTTTTTTGATGCAGAGTCAGCCATATTGTTGCTGTGTGAAATTACATCTGTGCCATTGGTATGGGAAACACATTTTATTATTGCCAATTCTGCTGGGGGGGCAGTGTGTCTATTAGATGGGACAAAAAATCTGCATGTTGTGGGGAAGACATCACTCCTCTGGAACCCGCTCCTTTCCCATCGGGCCACTTCTGAATGCAACATGGATGTGACATATATTGAATCTCAAAACATGTTGACGGCATGCCCCTCTGACATATGGGCAGCCATTATCAGAGCTGTCAGCTCAGCTGCCTGTGCTGAATAATGTAGTGGCTGCCTCATCTTAGTACACACCTGAAATTCTCCTTCATGATAACCAATCATAGCCACACCGTATGTCGATGACTCGTGTTTGAATTTATCAAGTCAAGTCAACTAATGCTTTTTGGCACAAAGCTATAAAAGCTTACAAAATCACAAATACAACACATAACGTTCACAGCTTAGGTTCCAAAGGAGTATAACATGTCATTTAAAAATTCATTAATTTCATGGCAACCCTGCCTGAAAACATGAACAGGAATGTTGACATATTTTGCACAGCAATTCAATTCCAGAAAGGTAATACATACATAATCAGTAGGTGTTTAATATATTGTACACCCTCCCTATTAAATATCTTATAAATAATCACTATTCTAGGGAGGTTTTCCAAAAACAAGAATCCAGAGACTTAAAAATGGGGAGAGTACACTAGCAGCACCATCTTAATATGGGGAGAATGAATTCACAGCCCCAAATTACAGGCATTTCAAGCTCCTTGATGACTGTATAGAGGGATCAAATATCCACTCCAATAACAGTACATATCTAATGTGTACATAGCCACGCCCGATGAATATAACTTGCAATATTTATTACACAATAGGTACTGACAGTGCTTTTGCAACATTTTACAGCATCTACCACTGATCGTACACCCTTACTTTGTAACAGTGGTTTCAGACACCATACTCTCAGCTGTTTCAGTGGTTCACACAGGAATTGTACAATTGTCTCTTCTGGCCCCTTATATAGGGGTCAGGTACCAACCCTGCAATGTCTCCACAAGTTGATGAAAGCAGCAATATTGAATGTCCCCCTCCTAAAGCTGATAAACAATGTCCTCACATATGATGGCTTCAAATAATCCAAGTAATCTTCCTGGACAAATTCTGATTTGTATGCCTAATAATTCGGGCCCAATTTTAGCATTCCAGCTGCTTCCACCATTTTGCTCCTGGATTTTGCAGTAGCTTTAACCTTTAACCTGATTTGTCACCCTTCCCAATGGATTTTGGGTCCAGTGATAAAGCTGCTTCATTGAGGCAATGTATCACCCTTTTCATGTGTGCAAGCCAAGGGGGTGCTATTGCCTCCTTCTAAACCCTGTACATGTGTCATTGTGTCACAATATTTCTCGGATCCTTCTATAATCCATAGCCTTATCTAACAGAGTACAGGGTGAAGTGCCATTTGATCTTCAATTGGCTACACATCTGTTTCCAAGTGAAACAATGCATTTGCGGAGCCTGTGGGTATCTGAAGGAGTTGCTTCAGGTGTTTATTTTTCATTCCAGTGTCAGTTTTTGGATTAACATGTTCCCAGAGTTCAGCATATTTCCCCAGAGTATTTTGTATTTATTTGTCATTTATATAGCGCCTTACGCCAAGGTGCTGTACAAAACCAACTTACAGTACAGTAGAGTGAAGATAGGAATACACTAGAGAAGAACTAAACACTATAATGAGATTAAGATCAAATTAAGATTGAAGTAAGAACATTTTCAAGGTAGCTCAAAAAGTTGAATAAGAATTATTGGATTGTAAAGAGAGTGGGAGAGTATTCCAATGAAGAGGAACCAACAAAGAAAAAGAACAGAACCATGACGATGCACTTGGAGAACGGGGTACAGTTAGAAGAAAGTGGGATTGAGAGCAAAGAGCACGAGAGGGAACATAAACGGAAACAAGCAATGTGAGATAAATAAGAGCCAGTCCAAAAAGGGACTTGAATACAATACACAGAAAATTGAACTTCAGTTGAGAGTGAAAAGATAGCCATTAAAGCAAGAGAAGAAGAAATGGAGTCATGAATAGATAAGGAGTACAAGAGACAGATAGAGGAATTGAAAACAGACTTCATAAGTATTCATTTATAAGACACTTAATAACACCAAGTGGTTTCTAAGCGCTGGATCAGGATTCAAACCTGTGTTGCATTGTGCTGTCTTGCTTCCAAGACAAATGAGTTACCCCTGAGCTATACTTTCTCCCTTTTAAAGGAGCTAGGCGAGTGATTGGGAGACCAAAGAGAACTACAGAGAAGTAGGACAGTCGTGAAAACATTAAGCATGAGATTAAAAGCTTAGTTGCACTCAAAGTTAGAAGAGGTCTAACTTTCCGAATGTTGAAAAGATGGAAGCGACAGGAGCGGGATGTGATAGAAATGTGTTAAGCAAAAGAGAGATTAGTGTCAAGATGAAGGCAGAGATTGTGTGCAGTAGGAGAGATAGGCAGATGGGAGGGGGGAAATAAAAGGAAGGTAGGAGAAATGGGGAGAGGGATCGTATTAGCTGTTTTTGAAGGATTGAGGACATCCAAGTTTTCATAGCAGGGAGACAGGCTGAGAGATTTGCGTGAATAATAGATGTGAAAGAAGAAAAATATAGAAATAGTTGGGTGTCATCAGCATAAAAAGGATGAGACAACCTAAAAGAAGAGCTAATATTAGCTAAAGGAGACGTACACAGAGAAAAAAGAAATGGGCCACGAATGGACCCTTGGGGTACACTGTGCAAGAGAGGAAGGGGATCAGAGCAAGCAACATCCCAAGATACCGAGTAGGTGCAATTAGACAAATATGATTGAAATCCTGTAAGTACAGAACCAGACACCCAAAAGAGGAGAGAGATGCACTGTAATGTAATTGATGCACTGTGTCACAGGCAGCGGATAGATCCAAAAGTATACAAATAAAGGAGTGTTTAACATAACGGGCAGAGAGCAGAGCATCACGCACATAAAGGAGAGCAGTTTCAGTGGGGTGAAGAAGTCAAAAACCAGATTGAAACGGAGGTAAAATAGAATTAAGAGTAACACATAAAGAAACATGGGAGTAAACAAGATGTTCTAACAGTTTGGAAAGGTAGGTAAGGAGAGAGACAGGATGAAAATTAGAAAGAATAGCTGGGTCCAAAGAGGGTTGTTTCAAAATAGTAAGAATAGTGGCATGTTTAAATACAAGATGGACAGTAGAAGTAATAAGAGAAATGTTGAGAAGACTGGTGCGATAAGAATTAAGAGAGGGATAGATTTTAGGAATAAGAATAGAGGGAACCAAATGTTTCAGATAAGCAGTAGGATGAGCCCACGAGATGAGCAATGAGGTATAAGAATTAGAAAAAGGTGAGAAGGAAGAAAGAACCATAGTAGAGGAGGGTAGGGCAGCAGAGTGAGAGGGAGACATAGAAATAAGACCAATGGCAGAATTAACAGAGTCCAATTTAGAAGTGAAGAGGTTGGCAAAGTCAAACACAGTAAGTGTCAACAAAAGAGAATGATCTGGAAATGAGGGAGTAAGTAGATGAGAGAGAAATTGGAAAAAGCTCCAGGGATGGGATGATTGAGAGTGCAAGAGATCAGAGTAGTGGAGTCATTTACAGAGATAGAATAATTATCACATAGAGTATGATAAGAGGAGAATGACACATCATTGGGCACAGACCAAGATTTATGCCAGCGAGGTTCCAAGCGACAGAGTGCCCTTCTCGTAGAGCAAAGGTAAGGAGTAAGCCAAGCGCGAGAGGATTTTTGAGAGGGAAGGAATTTAGAGAGAGGATATAGAGTATCAAGCAAAGTAGAAAGAGATGTGGAGAGCGCTGAAGTAGCTTTACCCATTTAAAGCGTTAAGCAAGTAGAATGAGACGGAACAGTGGCAATTACAAGAAGACACAAAAGAGGGATATTGAAAGTACAAAGATCACAATGAAAAAAAGAAGGGCTAGCAGCAGAGGGAAGAGACCAAGTATCTGAAACAGGGGGGTAAATGGAGAAAAGGAGCAAGTAATAATAATCAGTGGAATAGACGGGATAGATAGAAACATCTGAGGTAGACATGGAAGAAGTGAAAATAAGATCCAGAGAGTATCCAGAGATATGAGATGGAGGGAGTAGGAAGCCCATAGTCGATTTTCATTAAATCTGATTCCCAAGAAGTCAAAAAACAGTACCTGTTCTAATCATTCCCTTCCACACTGATCGCTAGCCTACAGTGTTTTGAGGACCGGGCCTGAAAACCAGCATATTTGTTTTCTTAATATTCAGTCTCATGTTGAGCTCCTCACATTTATGTAAAAAAAATCCTAAATTATTTTCAGGACATGTGGTGTAGTTGCAAGCAATACAGGGCTATCTGTTCACAGGTATTCATGATACTTATCTGCCCCATCCTTGGACAGTCCGTGCACTCCTTTATCAATGTATCAATGACACAATAATATCCTCCATACAAATGGCAAAGAACAAAGGGATTAATAAGCAGCCTTGTCTCACACTGTGTAATACAGGAAACGATTGTGTAACCTTCCCCGCTAGACAATATCTTACTGCTGCTTAGTTATTACTATACAATGCCTGGATAATAGAGATTAAATTGGAGGGGGCTTTCCTTTTCTTAAGCACTTGCCACAGGGATTCCCACGACACACAGTCAGACGCGATTGTGAGGTCTACAAAGATTGCATACAACTTCATGCCTCTCAGAACTGTGTATTTTTGCACCAACAGGAGTAATCAAAACTTTGATCTATTGTGCTTTTATTTTTCCGAAATCTTGCCTGGATATTAATAACAATTCTACTATCTTCTGCTGATGCCTGCAAATAAACCAAAATTGATTTTGTGAAGATTTTGCCGGTGCTATCCAGCATATTAATAACAATTCTACTATCTTCTGCTGAGGCCTGCAAATAAACCAACATTGATTTTGTGAAGATTTTGCCGGTGCTATCCAGCAGTGAAATTGGCTAGTAATTCTCTGGTAAGTGCCTAACCCTTTCTTAAATATCAGAACAATTAAAGCAGCCTGCCAGGATATGGGGACAGTTTAGGTGTAAAAATAGCATTAGAAAGTTTACACAAAATTGAACCCCATACACATATTTCATCTTTATTAAAATCTCCCGGGATTCCATCTGGACCTGCAGCGTTTCCACTCTTATGCTTACATGTTGCATTACATACTTCCTGCTCTGTTAAATGGAGCCTACACTCTTCTAGGGGCTCTTCCACATTCACATTGTTCTCCATGCGGACTATACATGCCTGGTTGACCATGGCTCCATATAAGCCTGCAAAGTGATTCTGCCAGACATCGGCCACTATGCAACAGAACAACAACCCATTCCCATTCGTATAAGTCAACGAGATTCTCTTCCAAAAGTCTACAATGTCACCTTTATAAAAGGCCTGCTGCAGATGACACCATAAGTGTCATGACTGGCCGTGCCTGGAAGCTTTGGAGCCGGTGGAGGAGCCGCCATTAGTATGCCTGCCATGTTTCTCCGAGCACAGTCTAGTCTTTCAGTACCACGGCTGTTATCCTTGCCATGGCCCCAAACCCCTCTGCATTGAAACTCTAGTTCTTTCTTTGCACTATGCTCCCTCGTGAATTTCTTCTCTGCGTTCTTTGTCGTTTCCCTTTTGCCTGTTTCCCCATTGAAGTCCTGCTTCTGTCCCTTTTATTTCCGTCATCTCTTGCTGGCGATCCTTCTGTTCGTTTCACTTTCCTGCTTCTCTTGACGGCATTCTGTGCATTGCCAAGAACTTGCTTCCTTTCCCTTCCGTATTTATTCTGGCTTTCTCTTTCTTCCCGCTTACTTTAATACGGATTCTGATTATACATCTCTCCTATTTCATTTACTTTCTTTCTTCCTCTTCCTCCTTACTTACTTGCTCCTGAATTCCTCTGGATTGGTGGTCCTTCTTCCCACACTGACCACCCTCTTACTTTGTGGCTACCTTGAGTATTCCTTGGATCCTTGTTGGAGTACCTCACAAGGAATTATTCTTCCAAGCTCACTACTCAATCAGAACTATACCAACACCGCCATCCCACCAGACCAGCGAGCTACAGCATCTTTGTTTTTTTTTTCTGTCTTCAGGCTTTTCCCCCAGGCCTGGGCTGCTCAGGAAATACGCCATTCTTTCTTGATTGGTTACTAATCGGACACAGGGGCGAATCCCCGGAACAGACCCTCTCTCTTCAAAAAGAAGAAGGGAGCCTTTCAGGAACCAACCACTGAATTCTCTGACTCCGAAGCCTCTGCCAGTGAAAGTGAATCAGATCATCAGGTGAGATCTGACAATAAGGTCCTGACATGCAAACTTTTGTTGTCTGCTACCAGCTTTGTAAAAATCATTCTACATGGCACAGTTGCACCTTTTCCAGTGCAATATCAGGCTTAAGACTTTCCAATAATACAAAAAAGAAAGCAGACACCCCTCTCTAGAAAGAACATGGCATGATAACCTGTTCTGTGGCTTTTTCCCACTTTGGGAGTCCGCAGTTATTGCTTTTTGCTCACTGTACTTTTCACAAAGGAGGAATAGCCATTTGCATATCAGTCTTTGTCCCACCCACAAAGGCAGTCCAGCACCGAAATGCAAGGCAAACTTCCTTTGAACAAGATGTAAGGGAGGAAAGGTCTTTTCAACCCCCCTCCCCTTCATGCTTGTCCCCACAGGCACATTATTCTTGTTCCGCGGCTGACCCTGCGACACTGGCCATGGTTCTGGGCAGCCTCAGAGCAATACATATACATGTGCAGCACCCACAGGAGGGTTGACTCCCAACTCCATTTTGTATGAACACCGACTCCATTTTGTATTAATTCAAGCAAGCCACGCAGAAGCGCTGGCCTGCAGACCTGCACCTCTCCCCTTGGGTCCGCGCACAGTGAGCCAACCACACCCCCCTCCTCCTCCCCTGTGTCTCTGCTGTGGCGAGCTTGTTCTCACGGATGTCTCTGCATAAGAAGTTACATTTCGAACGTTGTATCTTTTGTCTTCCCTTTTGCATCAATGCCCTGTGAGTGAACTGGGCGACAGCTCTGGCCTGGAAAAAAACATCCATCTTCAAAACTCTGAATCAGCACCAGCAGACCCCCAGGTTCAGAGACACAGCCCCCAGCCTCCTAACTCTAAGTTCTGTTTGATGTGCCAGTTGTGTGCCCCTCGACCCAATGCCACCTCAGCTCACTCCTTACAATCAAATTCCAAGTGATAGTATATCCTCCCCTGCACTAACACACTATTAAGCTTTCCCCTAATAGATCTAACAAATGAATTGAGGCAGATAGCCCAAGAATGTAACCCCAAGATAACGCACCTGATGCATCTCTTTTAAGTATATATAATTGATGAGTGTGAAGTATATTAGATGGATACATAATATGTTAATAAATGTCAGAGCATGTGTGCCACAAGGGCATTGTTAAGCAGTGTAAATTGTAACAGCTTGAACATCATCTAACCCTGCGCCCCCCCGGATGGGCCCAGCTGACCCGTGCACCCTGCACTGGCAACACTTGGACCTCCGCCAATCATGGAACATCGGGCTTAAACATTACATACTATCCAGTCCTCACCATCCAATCCCCACAACATATGTGCCCCCTATATTCTACATCACAGATGACATGTTTTTGTAATAAATATGAATGTTTTTCTATTGTTTGGCAGAGCACTCTCGGAGTGTGCAGAGTCCTCTGTATGCCCTAAATTTTGGGTAAACGTATCTCTTAACTTCACCCGCACTTGGTCTCATTCCCTACCAGGGTGTGTCCGTTACTGACTCTCATTGGGAGTTGTATTGTATTTTGGGGGACCGCTCACTTTCAAAGATTACCAACAACAACCCCAGACATAGGTTTCAGCCTTGTTGGGCCTCATCAGTGAGGTGGAGCTGTGCCTCTCTGAGCACAGTGAGCAAGGGGTCCACGTCTGACCAACCCCAAGTTCCTTTCAAAAATACAAAGAAGGTAGCAAGGGCCCCTCTCTGGAAAGAACACAGTGAGATACTATGACTTTCGGTGCAATGGCATGGAAAAGATTGCATTCTTCAAATCAACAACTGTGAAGAATGTTTCTTCTTTACGTATGATACCTAATATTGTGGCTGGATTTGGAACGAGTGGAAACTCTGCTCCCTCTATGTTGTACAAGGGGTGGAGATCCTGAATGAATCTCCATGCCACGCCCTTCGATTTCTTGATAAGATAAATGGCTGTGTAACATGGGTATTCTGACGTCTTTATTATTTCCTGCCACTATAGTGCGAGGATTGTGTCATATATATCCTGGTCTGCCTCTCGCGATAGTGGGTGTTGTTTCACCCGGGGCAGCAATTCCCCTTCCTTCACTTTCATGCAGCTCACCCCTACTCCCTTCACCAACTCAACATCTTGGGGGCCATTGGTCCATAGTACCTACGGCACTTTTTTCAAATCCTCCCGCTAGTGAGTAGATGTCATGCTCACTATTTGCATCCTGTGGGGTAACTGTCTCTCCTTTATGTTACATGACATGGGATGCGTATCTGAAATAGCATATTCCCCTTCTCTTCATCCTCTGAGAATTGCTGTTTGTCAGTCAAGTCGGTTAGTCTTAATGTCGCGTCAAAGCCAGCGATCATACGCCAATCTGTACCCTCTTGGTCCATTGTGATGCTGGAAATGCATCGGAGGTACAGGGCCTCCGTATCCTTGTCCTTTACTGCTTTTTATCGTGTGTTCTGTTGTGTTTTCCGCACAGGAGTTCAGGTGAGACTCCTGGCGGTGCAGCTCTCTCTCTTTTGGTTTGATGAACGGACCCGTGGGATACCCTTATGGCACCCATGGGTGGGGGTACAACCCTGTGCCCCTAGTGTATGTTTTTGGGCACCTGTGGGTGGCCCACAGAGCAGGGTATGGGCTGGTGGCAGCTCCATGCTGAAGTTGACACGGTGCGCGGAGTATCCTCCATTTTGGGATACCCCAGCCCTGCCATTGGGATCAGTTGATTCCTGATGGAAAACAAGATGGCCACTGTGGCCTCTTGCTTTCTATTACCCATTACATTGTTTTCGCAAAGTAATGGGAAGCCCTGACTCTGTCCCTTCCCCCTGACTGACTGTTGGGTGGAAATGCCACATATGGTGTTGTTGTGAAGGCCCGGCCAGACTAGCTGGAGCCTTACCGGTGATGTATGTTGTGGGTACCTCCTGTGGGTGGGACCTGGGTGAATAGAGTGTGTGACGAATATGCATTCTGTGTTGTGGGTGTCTAGTATCTGGTGGTTGACACAATGACTGAGACAACCCTGCCCGAAATCGTTATGAAAACAGCTTGGAGTTTTGAATGGCTCGGTACTTGTCCCAATACACATAACTGGTTGTGAGTGTCTGGAGAGAAGTGAATGGCCTGAATACCTCGTGTGCCTGATTGGCTGCCTGCCTGCATGAATGCCCTTAGTCGTGTTTGGATACTTGAGTGTGACGCAGCGGAATGAATGGGAGATCAACAGTATATCTGGAGACCTCTCACTGCTAGGAATCCTGTTCAGAAGCTGAAGTCCACTACGACGAGTAACTGGAGTAACTGACGCTTGACCTTGAAGCCCCGCTGAACGAGAAGGAGTTCTGTTGCTCTCCTTCGCAATCTGAAAGCTGCTGTGTTTCCAAGGACTGACCCAGAGAGGACCTGGGAAGGCACCCTCTTCCCGAGCTACGAGGGACCAGCGTGCACAGCTGATCTTTGCCAAAGCTCCCTGGTAGACAGACCTTCGACAGGCTGCCGACCCGAGACGGGGACAGCCGCGGAATCTCAAAGAGAAGCACTCGGACTGTTTTCCGCCACTGCCGGCGACCGCCGTCGCCGACCGGAGCCGCCATGCTCCCGTTTGCCTAAGAACTTCCATTGATCATCGGACCCTCTCGTCTGCATCGTTGCCTGCTTGTCTCCCGCTGGAGAAGGCCCGACCGTCGACGCGCCGAGGAGCATCCACCGGTGGGTTTCCCGCCACCTAAAGACCGCAGAGACGCTGATGACTCGACGCCCTTCCTGGGCCACAGTTCTTCATCATCTCTTTGCGGTCCAGAACTATCGTCACTGAGGTGCCCCGCATGCCTCTTCCTTGCAGGACGCCAACGCTCTGTCGTTGATGAGCACCGCTAGGAACGAAGCTGTCACTTCCCTGCCGTAGTTCACCCTGTTCCCCGTCGGACACGCCGAGGTCCTCGACACCTCTCGACAATCCGTGGCTCCTGCCTGAAAGGGAGTCACTCAAGAAGGATCGGTCGACACATCGTCGGAGAACTCTACCAGGTAGATTGGGGGTGTAAAACCTTAATAGGAGGAAGTAAGACTACTGAACATTACATGGACTATGCTTGTGCTATATATCTTTTATTTACAGGTTGCCCAGGTGGGGGGATCTCCACACAGAACTGTGCCTATTGGTAGGGGTCAGCATTCTGCCTATGGTTTCAACCATCTTACGTTCCTGCCTATCCCTATTGCTGGTTTCCTAGTTATTAATCTGTGTGACACTTTAACCGTACAGTTGATGCACTTTAATGAGATTTGATAACATTGGTGGTACCACTCTAGAATTATATGTATTTATCATTATTGACTTCTGAGTACAAAGTGCGTTATTGTGATCGTGTACATACCCTTGAATATTAATTATATAAAGACTGTGTTTTTAGTGTTACAGTGTGTGGACATTCCTTTGTGGGGGTTTGGGGACTACACTGTACTTAAGAACCAGCCTGCATCACCTCCTGAGAAGCTAGGCCTTGATTGCTCGACCACGTACCAATAATAGAGAATCTTGGCTGGGGTCCTCTTTGTCTCTCCTCTACCATATAGAGAGCGGAAGTACAGCCACTCCCTACCAGTCTTTACATCCATCCTGTATAGAATTACAATGTCCTTCCTGTGAGTGCTGCTCCTAAGTGTATTATGAGTGTTGTTCCTGATACCATATCTTTGTGTACCGCTGGTCTGAAAAGGAATTCTTTGGCCAATCAGAATACTTTGTCTTTCAATCTGGATACCCACCCCAACAATATGTTCAGTCCATAAAGGAATAACTTGGGGTTTGCGTGGTTACCCACCTAAAGTGCTGTGTGATCAAAATGCTTGTATTATGGTTTCAACCCACTCATAAAAGATACCAGGTGTCAAGCATACTATGCCCTTCACTGAAAATGAAATTGTCATATTTAATTATTTAATTTGCTCCTTATGTCTCTTCCTAATATGTTGATGGGAGTGTCTATTGAGTACAACAGGGAACTACTATTTGCTGTGTGCCAATTTTGTGTGATAAATCTTCTCTGATATGAACCGTTAAAAGGCCCTACAAAATCCCTGTGTGTTCATTACTTTGTCCCAAAGGAGAAAGAGACACTTCTTAAAACAGGATTTGGTGGCTCCAGTGTGGACGGGTTCCTCATCAGGGTCTTCAGTTACAGAAAGGATTGGGCACCCACGTGTCCTCCGTGGGCTGGCTTATAGGGCATTTGGGCATTGACATGAAAATGGTAACGGGTTACCTCCAAGAACCGTCACTCCTATGTAGTATGGCACTTTGTTCTGAGCTACCAATGTGCTGTCCCCCTGTGTGTATATTTGTGCTTGAGCCTGCAAAGTGTTCTGTGGATCTGTCGTCTACTGCTGCGTGTTTACCTGTGGTGTCTGGGCAACTGTGGGCCCTGCATGTTGTATTGTCTGTGTGAAGAGCAGCTGCACCTGCTGTTGTGGAATTTCTTCTTGAAGTGGCTCCATCGGTGATTGCATGGGCTGCAACTGTGACTGCATAGGCTGATTTTTGGCTGCATTGTTTGAACATATACCTGGGGCTCCCCTCGGCTATACTGCTGCTGTTGATTGTGTAGGCACATTCATGCAAAATGTCCCATCTGCCCATATATAAAACATGGTCCTCCAAATCTGGGTTCCGCTCCTCCATATCAAAACCTCCTCGGTGAGTATCCTCGCCCTATTGGTAATATCACATCTGTAGGTAATACCCCCCCTTGCTGATAATATCCCGGTTGCTGATACCCTCCCTGTTGTGGATCCACTACATGCAGTTGGAACCGCCCTTGCTGTAGAAACCCTTCTCCCTGTGGCACCCCCCGCTGGAAATCTCCTTGTTTGGTATGGGCAACTTTAAGCTGTCCTGGGACAATGTTAGTATGTGCAGCCCTGTGAGGGGTCAGAAATGTGAGGCGGACAATTGCATGTAATAAATGTATATACTGCATCTGTTGATCGTGTAGGCACATCCATGCAAAATGTCCCATCTGCCCATATATAAAACATGGTCCTCCAAATCTGGGTCCCGCTCCTCCATATCAAAACCTCCTTGGTGAGTATCCTCCGCACTGTTGGTAATATCACATCTGTAGGTAATACCCCCCTTGCTGATAATATCCTGGTTGCTGATACCCTCCCTGTTGTGGATCCACTACATGCAGTTGGAACCGCCCTTGCAGTAGAAACCCTTCTCCCTGTGGCACCCCCCGCTGGAAATCTCCTTGTTTGGTATGGGCAACTTTAAGCTGTCCTGGGACAATGTTAGTACGTGCAGCCCTGTGAGGGGTCAGAAATGTGAGGCGGACATTTGCATGTAATAAATGTAAAGAAAACCTTTGGGCTCTAATTAAACCAGCAGGAGCCCTAACAAAAACAAACTTGACAAACGCTGTGAGTGAGGCAACATGGCACTCACACTTCCTAACTCTATTTCAATCCCTGTCTTTCAAACGTTAAACTCAAGAACACCTTTGATGGATTTATCCAATAAAGAAAACATCAAGCTCTCCATCCAAAAATGAAAAACATCAAGAGCTCCAGGCCCAGACGGGAAAACAAATATTGACTTGAAAAACTTTCAACCAGAGTGGACAAAATTCATCATCATGGTCTTTAAAAGCTGCAGCACCTCAATTTCCATCCCTTCATCATGGTGTACGGCGGTGGTGGTACCAATCTACAGGAAAGGTCAAAGAGACAATCCAAGGAATTACTGCCCCATAGCCCTCCTGGACATCATAGGCAAAGTTTACGGATCCCTTCTGTTAACCAGATTCCAATCATGGGCCATGACATCGTCTAGTGTCGATCATTTCCAAGCAGGCTTCAGAAAAAACTCTGGAACCACCGTTAACATCATGCTACTAAGCATTTTAAAGAGCATAACCTTGGAAAGAACTGTTAGAGTGTTCTTACCTTTCATTGACCTCACGCAGGCTTTCGATCAAGTGGAGAGGGAAAAGCTCTGGAACAAGTTGTTGAGCTGGAAATGCCCACATGAAATCTTGGAACCTATTAAGGTGCTCCACACCGCAACTAAAATGAGAGTCAGATTGAACCAAGGGGGACTGCTGTCCGAAGAGATTGCCACCTGTAGAGAGATTGCCACATGTAGAGGTGTAAAACAAGGATGCCCGTTGCCTGTTGCCTCCTCTAGCATGTGGTTTGATATGTTGTAGGCCCACAAATCTGATGTCCTTTCTGTGCTCCAGCTGGTGCTCCTTTTGCCAATGTGTTGCAAAAGGCAATTTCATGTCTTGGCTACTGACGTTCGACAGGTGTTCTCTAATGCGTACTCTCAGTTCCCTGATGGTACTGCCAATATATACTTTTTTGCAAACACATAAGATACCGTATACAATAAACTGGGAACGGCAGTTTATGAATTCAGTAATATTAATGCTCAGGTTACCATGGCATGTAAATACTTTGGTAGGTGATAAAGCGAACTGGCAAAAATTACAGGTCCCACACTTGTGAAAGCCACTTGGTCTCGTACTAAGTGAGAGCCAATTGTCCTGTCTGTAGGTGCCAGATTTCATGAAGGAAGGACAAAGTAGGTTCCTAAGAGTCGGTACCCTTGAAAAAATTATTCTTGGTTTGTCTCGGTTTTTTGCATACACGTCTTTTTTAGGATAGAACACCTAATTATATACCTAGCAATCAACAATAATATCGAGGATATTACAACACACGTTGTGCCTATTTTAACATTACTCTATTAAACTGCACCTCAAATTAGTACGTGCTATCTAAGTGAGGCACACCAGTTTCAGCACTCGTATAACACGTTACTTTGGCTATTATCCCAAACACATAAATGATGCAGCAGTAACATTGATTATTTCTCTGCATATCCCAAAAAACGGTTGCAGTACCAGGCTTGCCTGTTTCTTTTCTCTAAAAACTTAAAGAACACGGCAGCCTTCGAGTTCGTACTCTGCACTTGGTTGCCCGGCAACCCTGATCACAATGGATCACATGACCGTGGGCCTTAAGTCCCACCTGCCCTGTGAATGGCTAAACCAGACAACACCCACATTCCTGGAGGCACACGACTCACGGACGTGCTGGAGACAGCACCAGAAACGCATTGAAGCGGCAAAAGTGAAGCAGCTACAAGTAAGCACCGACGAACTTGCCTCTCCCTCTGTATATTACGGCAGAGTTTTGGGCAAGCTGACTAATGGGAGACCTGTCTTTTGTGTTTTCTCCCATAGTCAGACTTAGAAACTAAAACCGAATTGCAGCACGGAAACGGCAGTGCGTGACTTTTTGCAATATGCACTTAACTTGCACCTGCTGGTAAGCACGAGTTCTCTTACCCAATACTCAGATTTGCATTGTACTTGGTAAAACCTATTTTCTGACATTGCTAGTAATACACCTAGTAATTAGTGGCACACTTTTCACTTTACAGCTAACTTTGGGAAAAAGAACAAGAAAATCAGCTAACTAAGAGATTAGATCAAGGGACCACTTTAACAGGTATCATGCGCCTCTGATCTGCTTTTTCTCTGTTGGATGTGGTCACGGCCGATTTCCAAAATAATTAATTCTGTGCAAGGATATTTGAAGCCTCTAATATATTCTATTTTAAATGATAAGTTGCGGACCTAAATTATTATGATTTTTTGATTTCTCTACTTGATGTATTTAATCAAAATTGAGAATCACACTGTACTCAGTACTAATTTATTTTCTTCTTCTCTTTCTTTCCTTTCTCCCCCCCCCCAAATCTGTTGGTCTCTCTCCTCGCACCGGTACTTGGTACGCATTGTGCTAATATAATCAAATATGATGATAGCATTTTCAATCTATTATGTGACAACTTTCACAATGCCACTTTACTCTGTTATAATGTATGTTAACAGTGAACTCTTACTATCACCCATCTAAACGCCCTGAGGACGGCCCAGAGAGGGCTGAAACACGTGTTGGCGTGACGTGTGATGCTTGTGAATAAACCTTTAAAACTACTTGACGGATATTATATTTACTTATACAGCTCCTTGTCACTTGTTTCTGTAAACAGTAATTGTATGTATATGCACCTTTGTTAAAATTATCTCCAACATACATGTGGGGGTGAGCGCAACTCGTGAGACATTTCCTAATACATATGTACTGTATTGGATTAGACTGTGAAATTATTTTAACAAGATGAGTACAACTGTCTTTAACGTCCATACTATCTGGAATTCTTATAAAGCGTCCCTTGGTGGCCACACAATAGCATATGATGCTTACAATTTGAAGTGTCCATGAGCTGAAGAGACCCACTCTCTAAAAACGATTCCGCAACAGCAGTTAATGTACACAGGCATACCTTCGCAGCGTGGGCCTAGTAATCTTATGGAGGCTACAATAGACTTCAAACAGTCCGATTCCTAGAAGGCCTGTGGTGCATTGTTCAACATGAAAGCCAAGCATCATGTGGATAGGAATGACGTTGACGAAAAGATAAAAGCAATTGATTTAAGTGACAGGAAGGAAATGACAAAGGTAACTGCAATACATTGAAAAAATACAATGGTAACTTGTGAAGAGGATATTGCAGAATACACCTCTCACACTTGCAGAAAACAAGTTGTTAGAAATGGAGGTTCACTGCCATCTGAAAAAAAAACATACAGCCCAGTTGTCGGCCCTGCTTTAAGACCTAAACAAAGTTAAATATTTAAAGAAAGTATAACCACCGTGATCATTTTCCCAAGTTCTTTGCTACGTTGTTTCCCTTGCTGGTGGCAACTTTCCCGGGGCTACACAACTTATCATGGGATTCCCGGGGCTACACAACTTATCATGGGATTCCCGGGGCTACACAACTTATCATGGGAATGGGAAAGGATCAGGGTACCTTCCTTGAAGTGATGAATGCCATGCTTGGGGATGCTTCAAACCCTGTGTATGAGGTATTGAAAGTCCATGACCTCACGTTGCAGCGAGGAAGGAGTTGAGGTCAGGTCTAGACTCCAGGCACTATCTCAGAACTCAATTCTCTAATGACCCATGTGACATCCTTCCGCAGGTCATGCCAATGCTTTATGTCTCCCGAGTGCTCCGGTCAGATCCCAACATGTCCTCTTGCATTGACCAGTCCAACACCAGCTTCACTAAACCGATCAAGAGGCATAGAACAACCCCATGGTGAAGGTTCCACAACTCCAATCCTCTTCTAAGAGCAGCTTAACCTCAGAGGCTATGGAACCCTCAGGTTCAAGGTGACTAGTTGAGCTCTTTTATGACATTGTCTTGCGCATGGTGAGGAGATGCAAGTCATTGAGGTTCTCTATGCTCACTCTAGGCTAGGTGTTTGGCTTTGAGAACAATGTATGTAGTGTGCAATGAGGATCTCCAACAGCCACCTTCCTCACCCTAAACCCACTATGAATGTATAGTTGTGTCTAGGGAGAGGGTTTCCAATGTGGGTCACGGGAGAGCTGATGCGACCAGTATGGCATTTTTAATGTTACAGACTCGCTTGCCTAGCACAGCAGACTAGGATCACACAGATCTGCTTTCCTGCCAAACCCCATTAACAATCCATGGATGCCTCCAACGTGTGTTTTGTTCTCTATCACTTGCATCCTCAGCACTTTCACACCAATGCACTTATGCTCATATCCTCTCCCTTGATCACAGTTGGTTGATTGTAGCACATCACATTCGCACCTTGAAACACTTGTGTCACGCCTTGAAACACTTGTGTATAGGCGCGTTATAAATGCCATATCATATCATATCATATCATACATCCCATGTGTCAGTCAGCAGAAGAAGCTTAGGTGTATTTTTGCCTTTCATTGACCACTTGTGGATAAGACATTGGCATCTTAGTTGATAATCCTGTTGTGATGAGAGTGTTTAAAAATGAATATAACTCTAAAACGCATTTTTTTTAAGAATAAAAATGCTTCTGTTCATATAATTCAGTTTCCTACACACTGCAGCCTCTCAACAAAGTATAGGAGTCCACTTCCTTCCTCTTTGCCTTTATCAATTAGTATCTCTATTCTGTAATGCGATAGACCATGGAGGTCATTACGACCCTGGCATTAAGGGTTTAATAGCGCCGTAAAAGGTGTCGGCACCGTTAAACCCTTAATGCCTGATTACGAGGTCCCTTTGCGGGACCCGACCTTAACGGCTGGTTTTACAAGCCATTAAAGTTGGGTGCCGCAAAGGAACCTCGGTGCTAATTACGGTACTGCAATTTGCGGTACAGTACTTAGCGCCTTCGCCAGTCCCATTGAGCCCTATGGGGCGAAAATGGGAATGGGGAAGGGCCATGGTGAAATGGGGAAATACCGCCCCGCCAACCTTGGAATGGGGCGGTATTTCCCCATTTCACCATGGCGGACTCGTTACAACACCGGCACCAACCATGGTGCTAATAGTGCCATGGTTTAGCGCTGGGGTTGTAATGAGGGCCCATGTGTCTTAGAGGAAATGCCTGCTAAAAGATGATGTCCATGACCTTTGCAGCAATATGGAATCTTGTCCTGGCTGGCAGTCTGAGAAAAGAAACTAACCACCATGTTATCATCAGGGTGGCAAATTGACATCACCTGCCCAGCTGACATAGTGGGAAAGCGCATAATGCTGAGTAGCGCTACGAGACCATGTCCATCAACCTGGCACCTGAAGCATCAAAGCTCTCATATAATGAAATGTCTCTCATCATGGCTGCCATTGCTTTTCTGTACTTTAGCTCCTTTTCCCTTGCTGCCCGTCTGGGTTTTAAGGGCATTTAGAAACAAATGTGTGCTGTACTCTTACCTTAACCTGCAGTGCTTAGCCATCATTTGCATGGTGCCAGCAAATTACGTCTTGTGTGGGCACGCTCTGTCCTGGATTGGACATCTCTTAAATACCCATATTATTATTGCAGTAGACCAGTTCTTAGTCTGACCAGCTGTGCATAGTTTAATTCTACAGGGAACCACCTGACTACAGTTCACATTGTCACTGCGGCTGAGGTACCCGGCGCGTGAGTGATTGTTCCAATAACACCATTTTGTCCCCCCTCCAGGCTTCACAGATTTGGAACTAGATGCCCATCCAGCTGATTCGAGAACTGGGTCAAATGATCAAATCACATGACCAGAAGACAGGACTGACACAATTAAAATCCTGTGATTATTCCAGAAACAAAGTTTAACTCAACCCACCTTACATATTCTGTCGCTGCTGCAGAGCATATGGCTGCAGCTTGCCTGAGCCCTGCCACACAGGTCTGCTGTGGGCGGCCACTTGCTCCCTTGTGTGTATGACTATGATATAGGTTACCCTCCAGCCTTGACAACTCCATGGCCATGTGTTCATTTCATTCTGGCCGTGGGTCAGCACTTTTAGCAACATTCTTCTGTGTTAAAGATGGTCATGCTGTTGCTGTAGTTGAGATATTTTAGTCGTCTAAGTCATACAACATAAAGGTGTTGGGACAGTGACGTAAATAGCTTGGATCAATAATTCTTTCATACTGGTACTATTGCAGCAGATATTCTGCTTCATGTCACACCTTAAAGCAAAAAGTCAAGCCCCTGCCTGTAGTACACAACTGGACAGGTCTAGTAATGGACAAATAGAACATGATGTTGTATAGCACATCTGAAACGGATACGTAGCAAATGTTATACTGTCTGTACTTTGCTTAAACAAAGCAACATGTTGTCGCGCCTTGAAAAACTTGTGTATAGGCGCGTTATAAATGCCATATAATATCATAGCAACATCTTTATTTTGCCAAAGTTGTCTCTCCCTTAAATTAGCCAAGAGGAACTTTGAAGTTAGTGAGGCACTGTTATAATTCCCCCGCTGATACATCTTCATCTCAATGAATCAAGCATTTAAACTGAATCTCTGTCTGAAAAAAAAAAATAATAATTGTTTCATCCTATTACCTCTTTACCACTTTTAGGGAAACTCCTTGAAAGGAGTGCGGAAACTCAGCTTTCTCAATAGGGTTCTAATCACAATATTTTTGGTGACTATCACATTTTCTAGCACCAACACTACTACCCTACAGCTGGAGCATGATATCCTCTGCATCCTTGATGATGGGGTGACATACTTATTGGGAGCCTGCAAACTCAATGTTGGCCTTTGATGCGGTTAATCATGTGGTTTTGATTACCAAATTATCCACCCATATTTTCAGCTTACTCCCATTAATTTTCCCATAGAGAAAACGTCCACATTTTGTTAGGCCGAAGTGTAAAAACTGCTGGGCAGATTTGGACCAAATAAGAAACAACTTGGACAAGAAGCATTGACTTAATTTCTAGGTCAGGTTTGGGTTATTCCATCCAGGAGGTTTTAAAATATTGGACGGGCAACAGGGTACCACCCGCTCCCCAAAATATAGCTACATCTTCCATGCTGCTTTGCAGTAGAGAGGCTTTTCAGAAATCAAAAGCAGACTTTCTTTTTTGCTCGATTCGAGCGATTACCGTATTAATACCAGAGCAATGCGAAAAACGAAAAGTGCTCAAAAAGCTGTTGTAAGAGGAAAAAGGATGCAATTGCATTAGGCTAGAGGTGGGGACGGTGAGTGTACCATGTGAAACTGGAGTGTTGGCAATGGTCTGCGTAACTAGTTAGAGTTTGATCGTTTTCGGATTATTGGTGAATACAGAGGGAATTTTACATGATTCCTGTGGCTAAAACAGAAGACAGGATCAGAAAAGAAAATGCATTGCATGAAAAAAAAGAGTGAAATGGGGTAATGGGAGATGGGCAGGGAGGGAAAAAGTAGCTGAGTGGGTGGGGGGTTTGCGGGTATGGAAACAGGAGGGGGTGTGTTCATGAGAGGATTGGGACACTTTTTGATTTTCAAACTTTTCAGATTATCAAGGGAATACCAGGGGAATACTGCGGGCATGGGTAATCCATTGCCACTGCATGTGTTGTGATGGTGCAGATCCAGCGTTCCACAGGGGGACAGAAGAAAGCGCTACGAAAAATGTATTTTAGCAAGGCCTTAGGCCTGGGTAGTGATGCAGTGTACATGAGGGTTGGTGATGTTACCTTGTAACTAGAATATACATGTAGCTGTGCCGCACATCAGGCAGCTAGTAGGGATGGGGGTGATGCAGAAAGTAAACATGTAGAGGGGTAGGGGCAGAGGGAATTTGGTTCAGTACACCTATATTAGTAGGTCGAAGGGCAGGTAGGTGGGGCTTGGTTTTATTATGTAGGTTGAATTGTATTAAGTAGCAATGTTAGTTTCTGCAAAGAGTAAGAGGACAGCCATATTGGCACCGGTTAGCGTTGAAAACCGCAGAGTAACATTATTTAGATAAAAGGCAGCAGTATCCATGGACAGAGGTGCTTATGGAGAGAAGGTCAGAATGGAAAGAAATGCCAAACAGGGTCCACTTAATTGTTGCGTGAAAGTATTTCTCTCATGGGTATGAACTTGTACTCCAGACAGCAGGTGCCTTCCCAGATAATAAACGAATGAATACATTGTGATTGTGAAGGACACAATGGATGTGTTGTGATGGTGCAGATCCAGCGTTCCACAGATCTTGAAAGGGGCCCTTAGGGGTCCCTCGCGATATGGAAACAAGGCAATAACCATACACGAAAAGATGCGGCAGACACGGGGTTAAAATTCCCAATGCTGGGGTTTATTGCAAGCAAAATAGTCCCAATTGGCCAACGTGTATTCCCTAGACCTCGAGGGACGCAAGAGAGCGAATTACGTACATCAGTTACATATATACGAAACGCATATCATACAATCAGCTATGACATGTTCAAAACCCCCCTTTTATTGCATTTCTTTGAACTCGGGATGAATATGGACATTTCCGATGAGTATGACAATTATGACACTTTCGATGTCTATTCTAGTAACAAGGTGCAATTTAGAAAGTGCTGAGGCATCTTCTAGTTGTTGAACAGAACACGGTGCTTCTGTTCTTGGAAGCAAGCTGCACACGGGGGAAGAGTCACATTCCAAGCTTTGCTATCTATGAGGTGCTATTCGTGTCCTGGGAGCCGACACGCTCTAAAGGGTTTTGTGAAGGGGGCCGTAAGAAGAGCATAATTCAAGCCTTTAGCTGCTTTATTCTAACATATTCTACCAAAGTACGAGACTGGCTGGCAGCTGTGAAATGATTAAATGCCCTGCAGCTCTCCCTCAAGGCTACAGAGAGGGAGCGTGGGCATTCCTTTCTGGGCTGCACATGAGGAGTTTCAACGAACTCCTCAGTCCCGCGGCCTTGCCCTTTCATATTCAGACAACAATGTTAACAGTTGAGCAGAGTAAGCAGAATTCGCAAGAATTGCAAGCTGCAAAGCAGTTTAGACAGAAAGCAATGAGCAATGGTTTAACAAGCAAAATGGTGATTCTTGCTACGTTTAAAACGGCTGCTTGTTAGTCAAGCATAGCGGTCTGTATTTCTATAATTCTGTGCATAAGACGGTTGGCCTTCGGCCATCAAGATACGTCTATCATCCAAATGAAGGGTATTCACTTTTCCAGATTGACACATCTTCCTTTCTGCTTTGCAGTAGAGAGGCTTTTCAGAAATCAAAAGCAGACTTTTTTTTTTGCTCGATTCGAGCGATTACCGTATTGATACCAGAGCAATGCAAAAAACAAAAAGTGCTCAAAAAGCTGTTGTAAGAGGAAAAAGGATGCAATTGCATTAGGCTAGAGGTGGGGACGGTGAGTATACCATGTGAAACTGGAGTGTTGGCAATGGTCTGCGTAACTAGTTAGAGTTTGATGGTTTTCGGATTATCGGTGAATACAGAGGGAATTTTACATGATTCCTGTGGCTAAAACAGAAGACAGGATTTCTTTTCAGAAATCAAAAGCAGACTTTTTTTTTTGCTCGATTCGAGCGATTACCGTATTGATACCAGAGCAATGCAAAAAACAAAAAGTGCTCAAAAAGCTGTTGTAAGAGGAAAAAGGATGCAATTGCATTAGGCTAGAGGTGGGGACGGTGAGTATACCATGTGAAACTGGAGTGTTGGCAATGGTCTGCGTAACTAGTTAGAGTTTGATGGTTTTCGGATTATCGGTGAATACAGAGGGAATTTTACATGATTCCTGTGGCTAAAACAGAAGACAGGATCAGAAAAGAAAATGCATTGCATGAAACAAAAGAGTGAAATGGGGTAATGGGAGATGGGCAGGGAGGGAAAAAGTAGCTGAGTGGGTGGGGGGTTTGCCGGTATGGAAACAGGAGGGGGTGTGTTCATGAGAGGATTGGGACACTTTTTGATTTTCAAACTTTTCAGATTATCAAGGGAATACCAGGGGAATACTGCGGGCATGGGTAATCCATTGCCACTGCATGTGTTGTGATGGTGCAGATCCAGCGTTCCACAGGGGGACAGAAGTAAGCAATACGAAAATGTATTTTAGCAAGGCCTTAGGCCTGGGTAGTGATGCAGTGTACATGAGGGTTGGTGATGTTACCTTGTAACTAGAATATACATGTAGCTGTGCCGCACATCAGGCAGCTAGTAGGGAGGAGGGTGATGCAGAAAGTAAACATGTAGAGGGGTAGGGGCAGAGGGAATTTGGTTCAGTACACCTATATTAGTAGGTCGAAGGGCAGGTAGGTGGGGCTTGGTTTTATTATGGAGGTTGAATTGTATTAAGTAGCAATGTTAGTTTCTGCAAAGAGTAAGAGGACAGCCATATTGGCACCGGTTAGTGTTGAAAACCGCAGAGTAACATTATTTAGATAAAAGGCAGCAGTATCCATGGACAGAGGTGCTTATGGAGAGAAGGTCAGAATGGAAAGAAATGCCAAACAGGGTCCACTTAATTGTTGCGTGAAAGTATTTCTCTCATGGGTATGAACTTGCACTCCAGACAGCAGGTGCCTTCCCAGATAATAAACAAATTAATACATTGTGATTGTGAAGGACACAGCATGATCCATGAGGCAGCTCAAATCACGGTTATGCCAAAATATGGCTCTAGGAGGGGAGCAACAGCTCCCCCATTGACCATAGGGCATTTGGATCAGGAATAAAAGTGTGTGATAGACAAATAAATATAAGAAATTCATTTCTAACAGCGGGGCTGTGCACACGTTTTTTTTTTCAAGCAGCTCAAGCAGCTGTCCATCGAGGGAAGATAACAAGAAGGTTGGGCCCAGAAATGACACATGTAACAGCAGGAGGGGTACAGAGCGAGCAGGTGTAGGGGCCCAAGGATGAGGGGATCCAATCAGGCGAGGGGGGTGGTGTCTTCCATTGGCTGCAACATAGTTTTGCCCTGGCTGATTTCCACGCATAATGCCATTGGTCAATTTCAATGCTATGGCCGGCACTTAGCATTGATCATTTTATCACCTTGCGCTATGAAGGATGCCAGCCAATTAAAATGTAAAGTTATGTGCTGACCAGCAGAGTATGTTGTCATCGAGGGATGGGATCTCTTAAGGGTGTGGAAAGTAAAACCTCGAATTAGATCTTTTAATGTATAGGGTTCTTTAGAAGGTTGATGACAGCAGACAATCAATATGCTAGAATTGTACAAATTGTTACATTGTTAATTAAACTTTAAAAGGTGCCGCCTGGAAGTGGTCATTTGAGAAATGATGTTTCAACTCAGTTCCACTGAGATGTCTGTTTTTTCCACAGCTGTGAATAAAGCTTGTTTCTTTTCTTTGCTGCTTGTATACTCCTTTTTTGATTGTTTTGGGATTTTTCTATCGATCACCTTGTGGTACCACACCTTTACAATGTAGTTCATTGCCAGTATCGGGGGAATCCCACAGGAATTGGGGGGAGTGAAAAAAAGAACATTGTACATTTACAGTGATCACGTCTACTAGATAGGGCATAATGGGTCTTTGTGCGACTGGCCATGGCCAAAGATCATGGCTTGTGGGCTCCAAAGAAACCTATTGGTGCAACATGTACAGTGGCCATGGCTGAAGGCCACGGCTAGTGGGATCCAAAGCAATCCATTGGTGCAACATGCACAGTGTCCTTGGCCAAAGGCAATGGCTAGTGGGCAGAGGCGTTGCTAGGGGCAGGGGGGCTTAGGGGGCTATACCCCTAGGTCTTTTGGTTGTAGCCCCATCTAGAATCTCAGGGGTTACAAACAAAAGACTACCTAGCCCCGAGTCTAGACAGTCCTGACATTAGCGTAGCCCCAGATCTTTTCCAGACCTAGCAACACCCCTGCTAGTGCGCCACAAAGAAAGAGATGGTGCAACATGTACAGTGGGCATGGCTGAAGGCCAGGGCTAGTGGGCCCCAAAGAAACGTGTTGGTGCAATATCGCTGTGGCCACTGGCCATAGCCAAAGGCAGTGGATTGTGGGCCCCAACGAAACTAAAGTATAACAGAAACATTGAAATGCCATGAAAAAATGAATTTAAACAGAAAGTTAAGATGAGCAGATTTAACATGAAACAAACATAGCAGTAACACCTTTTTAAGATAGAGTTAAGGTTATCAGATTTAATGCAACAAAAACCTTGAAATTCAGCACTAGCATTTGAAGCAAGTCCACCTTAACTTTGCACCCCCAGTTGCGCAGTGTATGATGACAATGATGGCATCACAGATAACATTACTGATGACATCACTGATGAAGGCCATGGTTAGCCGACCCCAAATAAACATATTCGTGCAACGTGTACAGTGGCCATGTACAAAGGCCATGGCTAGCGGACCACAAAGACACTTATTGATGCAACATGTACAGTGTCCACAACCAAAGGACATGGCTTGTGTCGCCAAAGTAGCCTATTGGTGGAACATGTGCCATGTCCACAGCGGAAGGCTCCAGGTAGTGGGCCACAGATAAACTTATTGGTGCAACCTGTACAGTGGCCATGGCTGAAGACCATGGATAGTGGGCCCCAAAGAAACTTATTGGTGCAACATGTACCCTGGTCATGGCCAAAAGCCATGGCTAATAGGCCCCAAAGAAACTATAGTATAACAAAACACTTGAAATGATGTGATCATTGTGGTCATACGCTGCACGACAGGGGGTGAAAGGTTAGGGTTGACTTGATTCAAACGCGAGTGCTGACTTTCAAGGGTTTTGTTGTGTTACATCTGATCACATTTACTCTTTCTTAACAAAGGTTTTTTTCACTGAATATATATATATATATATATATATATATATATATATATATATATATATATATATATATATATATATATATATATATATATATATATTATATATATATGTACATAGAGAGAGCCCGGATGAATCCCTGTGCGTATGTTGCTCTCAGTAACCCAATGCTCCAACTTGTCAAGCAAGACCCTACCAACTATTTTGAATTTGGAATCTAGGCACAAAAGGGGACGATAAGCCATGGGGCTGCATCTATTTCCTTTTTTAAATATTGGAAATATGATTGCTAATTTTCATGAGACAGGAACTCTACCAGATTGTACTATTGAGTTAAAAACAATCGCAAGGGTTGGTGCCCAAAACTCAATCATCTCACGAAAGAGATCCGCCGGAATTCCTTCTGGACAGGGAGAAAGGTTTGTACACTGTTTCAAAATTGTTATACATTATGTTTTGTTACTGTTTTAGGTTCCTCATTAACTCTGTTATGTTGCAATTTGATGTTTATTTCCTGAAAATATATTTCTGTGTGAAAAAGATCTACAGTGCACAACTAACATCAGGTTAGCATCTTAAAATAAATAAAATAATGGAAAGAAAATTCTAACATGCGCCATAACCTGCCCCTTTATCCAAGCACATGGATAATATCAGGTGCCAGGTCTGGCTGATTTAGCTCTAAACCAGAGGTGTACTTCCACCAATGGTTACTAGGAGGCGTTGTAGCATGTGTGACTTGGCTCAAATTGAATATTGCACGTTTACATTTCAGGTGGAAGGTGGAAGTTTTCAAGGCTTTTTAGCTGATGTTTGTAAAGCATGCCCCAATGCACCAACCATAAAACTGTCAGACTATATTACACTGATGATATCCATAATAAGGGTGAAACAGTTATGTAGTTGTCTGCAGTCTTGGGAAATGGTGGTCTTGGTTTGATTAATCTATGTATAAAGTAGCACTGTTGTCTAAGACAAAGAGAATTTCTTGCAGCAAACAGGTTCGTGTTTCAGTTAATTTGCATTCCAACAATGCCTGGGTGATGTAGTTCTGAACTTTTGGTCTACTTGCCGCGATGGTTACTAGATGGTGTTTTTGTCTGTTTGATATTTTTCAGGGGGTATATTGCACTTTTTCACTTTTTCAAAGCCTTATTAAACCAGCCATAATTTAGTTGCGGTGTACACAAAAAATAAACAAGCAAAAAAAATATTTAATAATAATTTCAAAGGAGAACCTTATGTTGCTGCTGGCCCACGGCGTATAAAACATAAAGTGGCAAGAGAATTTTAGAAATGGCGCCTTTTTTTAAATACCACGTGCTGCCAATCTAAATGTCTTGCAGTGCTATACACAGCATGTGAAACTCAAGTGAATGGTGTAAGTAGTTATCTATTTCGGAAGTGTGAGAAGTAGAGTTGATGGTCCTAAGTGCTGATTTCGAAAAAGGGGAAAAAATAAGAGATAATCTTCAAAAAGGTACTATTTAATTGATTTTCTTTTTAAAAGGGAAACCAAAAAAGCTTTCAATGAATGCAGTGAAAACAGAGAAAATTAGAGCATGTAAGGATGTTTCCAGGAATTGGTGCAGGGATGTAATTTGGAGGATGCCGGGGGTAGGCCTTTCTTTTCTACCACAGGGCCACTGAAAAAGAGGCAGTGCCAAGAGAAGATATCTGTGTTGCACGTGAACAAGGCGGTTGTCAATGCAGCTAAATGTGCCCCAGCTTTTTTCACCTGGAATCTCGATCTTGTTAGCTGGAGAAATGAAAGGGATGCAGGAAAAACCATGAAGCCACCATCACTAACAGGTTGGCAGTCCATTAGTGAAGAATGCCTGAATGGTTGGGTTCAGAGGTGGTGCTGTCTGTCTAGCGCATACCTAGTACTGTAGCAAGTGGAAGGGCATAGGGGCTAGGTCTAGCTAGCTGGGTATGGGTAATAGCAGTCTGCAGTATTCAGTGGCTGCACAGCATGAACGCACATCTCATCAATGTTTCTCATTGTCCGCCTTGCACATCCAGTGAGCCACTGGGCCTGTGATGAGAGGGGTGTAGCCCAGTGGCTTATGCCAACAATCCTGCCTGGGCACTGTGCTTTCTGATCTAGATCTGCCAGAACTGCATCACAGACACACTGTAGATAGACGCAAGGTGAGATAATGTATGTACATGATGTTTCCCTCTGCCTTTGAAATAAACCACCTGTTGCTTCCTCAAGCAAAAACATGCATATATTTGGAAGGATAGCTCGGAGGTAACACACTTGCCTTAGGAACAAGAGGAAGCAGTGCATCATGGGTTTGGTTCCTGTTGCAGCGCTTAGAAGCTGAAGGAGGCTGGCATTAAGCAAAATATAAAGGACCAACGAAAATAATAAAATGGGCCTTTACTAGGGATTATGTCATTGAGCTGCTGTTGTTCACATTTTACAATAAAAAAAAGAAAAAATGCAATTACCTACTTGCCAACCCTACTGATTTAGGAAGTAGGATAACGCCTTTTAAGCAGTCCTACCGCCTACCGATTTATTGGCAACAAATACCGATTTTTTTGTACATTTAGTTTTTTTTGGCCACGCCAGCTCGGGGGAGTCTTTCAAGGGCTCCCCCGAGCTGGCGTAGTGGGAGAAGGCACGGCATGCAGGCTTTTGATGTAAAAGGCGCCCACGGCGGCGGGCTAAATGCACCCCTCCGCCACGGGTGCCTTTGACAAAAGGCGCCATTAGCCCCCCCACCAGGCCAGCTCCGGGGAGTCTTTCAAGGGGTCCCCCAAGCTGGCGTGGTGGCAGAAGTCGTGGCAGGTGCCTCATTGTCATTGAATGCACCAGCGGCGTTGGCTCATTCAGTGAAAATGGGCTGCTGACGCGCCCTATTCCTATCATTAGCTCCTCGCCTGACTATTTTTGAAACTTTACGATTCCTACAGATTTTTGGTCACAAAATGTTGGCATGTATGCAATTACAGTGACCTGCAACACATCCTTCCCCTACATCTCCCATCTAACAAAAAAATATAATAGCGGGCTACTTACCAAATAGGCAAAACAGAAAAATGGTGGCTGGAAGTTTCAAATAATTCATTACCACTGGCACAGCTATTGACAACCCTCCAGTCCATCGTTTTTCTGGTTGGACTTGTGTTGGTCAGTTGCTGTTTCCAGTATGTGGCCAGACACTTGGCAGGCACTGAATGTCTGTGCTTTGATGTTTAGGCCTATTCGAAATGGTCTGTTTACAGTTTAGCCTGAGAGATGTACAACAGTCCAGGTTGTGTTAGACGTCTGCTTATATTCACAGTAATTAGGGTAATATGGGCCTATGCACACTGATATTAACGCTACATATGGTGATCCATTCTAGTATGAAATGTATGTCATATTACTGTGATATCGTAACCAAGCTTTTCTTAGAGTACTGAGGAACAGTGCTATGTGTTGCCACTTCCTGTTTTGTCAAGGGGTGAAAGGTTGTGTGGCATCACTTCCTGTGATGTCGCTTGGGGAGAGCAGGGTAAAATTACATCACTCCCTGTGATGTCATCACAGGTGAAGGGTCATGTGATGTCACTTCCGCTACCCCAGGCATTTTGGTGAAATGTTGTCCATGAAGTGATGGACAAGATATAAACAGATATACAGACATTTGCAAGATGAAAGAGAGCAGAGGCTAAAGTGGGTGGTAACTATACAGTACTACATTCCTCTTTCTATTGGTAAAATCCCCTACTTGTTTTCAAATTGAGGACCATTCCTGCATGATAGGGAAGGGCACTTTCCTTTTTTGTGCCCCCATACCTAGGATTTGAACCTGGGTTATGTAGAATTTGCTACAATATCACATCCATCAGAGCTGTCTTGCAGCCACGGCTGTCCTGTTGTTCATTTCAGGATTCTTCTTGGGACATGATGACGCCCGTTCACGAGTGGCCATGTAGCACTGCTCCTGCAGGGATCAGTGTAATTCTTCTGCATGTAAGGAGGATTTAAGATCGATTACCGTACAATTGCTGCAATCACAGCTGTGTGTGTTGGCTATGAGTGGGTGGGAGGGTTTGTTTTCGACTTCGGCATGTGCATGATGAATGACTAGAAAGGGAAAATGGAATGAAGCTGCATGTTGTCAAATGTGTTGTCTAGTGAAATGACACTCTAGTTTACTGTGTTTCTTCCAGGCGTGGTAGTAGAACTGTACAAATGCAGTGGTAGGGTTGGGGTGGAGGAAAGGCAGGACCCAGATATGGGTTGGGATTGCAGTAGGCAGTGTGGAGCTTTGAAGTGGGGGGATGCAGCCAATGGGCAACAGGTAGGGGGTGGGCAGGGAGAGCTGGGCAGCAGGACCATATATCTACTGCTTTTTTTGTGCACTTTGACCACTGACAGAGGGTCTTTGGAAGTAGAAAGCACAATGATTGTGCTAGGGATGGGACATTATGGCAGCGAGTTACAGTAGTTATAGAGTAAAGTAAACATGTTTCTGGAATGGATATGCGTGACACGAGAACACAATTTCGGTGCCCAGAGGATCAAAGGTAAAAAAGAAAACAAGAATCGGTAAAGACAATAGTTTTGGCGTTCATGGTTGTTTATTGCATTGTATCTTTATAGGTATGAAAGTGGTGAACAATTGGGCACTGCCTATCTGGTAATTGCTTTAAAAGTTCAGAAAATGCCTGCAAGTGAGTATTTGAAGAAACATAACATTAGTAAGAATTTTGCTAAAAGGGGCCAGCATATGTGCCAAAACCACAAAGAAAGAAGTATGCTCTGGGAAAGAGGATAGTGTTTGAATCACCTACCTAATTTAATTCCACTACACTGTTTACTTCACGTGGAGTCAGGGTCGCTCTGCACTTTGGCAAATTACTTTTCAGAATGAGAAAACCTTTGAAATAAATCACATGAGGCGACATTTTTTGGATATACATATATGAAGAGTCCTTTAGAAATTGAAAGATTTAAAAGACTTCTCCTGCGTATATATTTTTGTATAACCTATATACATGTTTTCCCATTCATTGTGACATGACTTAAGCAATGGTCAGAAGAGCAAGCTTAAAAGCTTAAAAAAAGCATCTGCAGATCAGACATCATAAAGATTAGAGAAGGGGGGAGAAGTAAACTACCACATTTGCCCCTAGGTAATGTTTAATGAGCATGCCTTCTGTTCAGTGCTGCTTGATGGCCTTAGGAGTTTAATGTGCAAGAACTTGATTGCAATAGATGTTTCTGCTGGCAAATTGGTTACAGGGCCAGGGATTAGAGCACCAACCTCAGATATTGTTTCAGGTGATCTGAGCAGGGATAATTTAAAGCTTCTAAGTATTCTCTTTACATGTTTGATCATATCACCCATTGGTGTTTTTTTTTCTTTGACTCGTGCATTTTACAGAGCAAAGATTAATAATAAAACAGGGAAAAGGAATAGTCGAACCGTTCATATCTTTGGTTTGACCTGGGATAACCTGTGAACTCTGGAGCATTGCTGATTCAAACAACGCCTCCCCGAGTAGCAACCTATTTACCAACTGTATAAAAGAAGGCAAAGCCATGACAATGCAACACTGTCTAATTTGATTTTTCAAACCAACGGAATTATGAGTATGGGAGTGGCCAAATGCTATTTTGTTGTAATGTGAAATTTCAAACTGACGTGATGTGTGTTTTAAAGATGTAACTTGGGCTCTGTCATCGTGACAGTATGCACTTTACTACAACAAGGAGAAAATTGCAATCAGGCCATCGTCAAATGTCCCCCTCTCCATGTTCCTCTCCTCATCTCCCATTCCTCAGTGCTTGTAGCAAACCATTTCAAATGTATCTTTTTGAGAAAGAAAGCCAGAGAGGAAGAGAGGGAGAAAGAAGGTGACAGGGACTGACAGTGGCAAATTAAGAATACGGAAATCGGAGGTGTATGCAAAGGTTTGTGGCAGAAGTGGGGGGGTCATGTTGTGCCGAGATTTTCCTTTCTCTAGGCCATTTCTTATGATCCATGTTATGTGGCTTCTTTTTTAAGTTAATTGATTGTTATTGTGAGTTAAGAATATTTAAGTAAATATTATAACAAGTTGCATGAATTGTGAGATACATCACAGTTATTATCACAGGTGATGATGAACAAGTTAACTACATACGATAATATATATAATAAACGTCATAATAATATTTAAATAAAACCATCGCATGGTTGGGGACAAGCAGGGGAAGACAGACACGACACGTTGAGGAAACAGTATGTAGAGGAAAGAGTAATAAAGGAGATTGAATAAGCATTTTATGTTAAGTAATCATTAAAGACATCTCACTTGTTAAGAAACTTAGGTAAATTTTTTCGTTGATAAGGCAAACATTTTTTCAATTCTGTGGAAAGAGCAAACAGAGTTCCACCACAAATTATAAGTTCATTTTCATGCATTTTTTCAATTAGACACAATAAGATGTAAGGCAACATACACCATAACATTAAATAAATCAGGCAAAGTAATATGTGACATGTAGGGATTTGCTAAAGCTCCAATCATGATATTAAACAATGTAAGGGGATCCTGAAACGAAAATAAAAAAAACAAAAACATTTTGGAGACATTTGTAGATATGAGTCCAAAATGAAAAAAAAGAAATGACAGTTAAACATTGAAGGAACGAAATCAGCAGAATTAGATTGACAGGACCAACATATACTATGATTGGAGTTAGACATTTTTGCAACCCTTTGCGGAATTAGTTAAGCTCTATTTAATATGAAGTAATGCAATTGTGTGAGGTTTGCTGCAACAGAAGTGGAAAAGCATTGGGACCATATCCTAGTCCACATTTTGTTAGTAATTTGTAAATCCCAAAGTGATTCCCACAAGTTATGAAGTTTAGAGGTAGTATCATTGGGCTGATTGAGCATGGAGTAGAATCTGGATGCTTTGGTGGAGGATTGGACAAAATGAGTTCTAAATATTTTATAGGGGTTTTATGTGTATTATGAGGGATAACGTTAGCAATAAACTTCGTAATGCTAGAGTATGTTTTAAAATCTGATTTATTTCAATTGAAGTGGGTACAGAGGTCATGAAAAGGTATAGGAACGTTATTGTTAAATACATGTGAGACTAGGAACATTTTGGCTGAGTACCATGTATGTAAGATATCTTGTTTCGGTTTATAAGGGAAGGCTTTATTGAACCACAAGAAGGCACGGGTGATATCTTTGGTATTATCACATGCTATAGTTAAGGAATTCCATACTTGTTTGAAGGAGTATAAGAGAGATAGTTTTTGATGCCAGGCCATGAGGAAGTTTTGGGAAAGTGAGCAAAAGATAAAGAATTATCCAAGGGGGGATTAATAAATTGAGGTTCAGAGGTCAAGCATGAAGTTATTTGTGGTAATAAAAAGGATTTCTGATAGTTAAGAATGTCTGGAAAGTTTACTCCACCATAAAGCTTACTTGATTTCAGCTTTATGGTTGAGGTTTTATCTTTCCAAACGAATTTAACTAGAATTGTGTCTATTTTTTTAAAAAAAATAATTTGGAAGTAGTAATGGTATCATAGAGATATAACAGATAATAATGGGCCAAGAGTCATTTTAATAGTGTCTAGTCTACCACACCAAGAGAGGAACAAGTGAGACCAGTGAGTAATGGATGAATTAATGTTATCAGTAATAACATTCTGAGTTAGGTGTAGGGTGGTCACAATGCCTCTAGCGATAGGGATCCCTAAGTATTTAATAGATGAGGTGCACCATTTCATTTAAAAAAAGGAGATGTGTTCACTAATGTACATTAATTTGTAAGATGCAGAATGTCTTACTTGTCACAATTACATTTATATGCAAAGACACAGGCAAATTGATCTATAGTAGACATACGTGTGGGAGGGAGGTATTGAGATCTGATAAGTAAAGTAAAACATCATCAGCATAAGCAGTGAATTTAAAGGTGCAATCTTTTAATCATTATACCTTTAATTTTATCTTCGACAGAGATCCTTTGGTGTAGAGCTTCTAAAGCTAAAGCAAAAATAATTGTGGATAATGGACATCCCTGTCTAGTGCCTCGCAAGATGGGAAAAGCTTTAATGAAGGTCTTATTAATACACATTCTAGTTGAACGAGAGGAGTACAAAAGTGATATAAATTTGATAAAGGAATGGCTGAACCCATAAGAGGGAATGAAAAAGAAAAAGCCATCTATGAAATGTTTTTCAGCATCTAGAGCAAGAAGGAAACGAGGATCAGTAGAGTCTTGCGTGTACATAACAGTGTTGAAAAGAACTCTTGTATTGGATGAAGCATACCTTCATTTAATGAAGCCTGTTTGATTAACGTTAATTAATTTATGCATAACACCATCAAAATGGCAGGTGATTATCTTGGTTATAATTTTGGATTCGGAATTGATTAATGAGATGGTATGGTCATTTATAACCAAAGAGGGGTCTTTGTCTGGCTTAGGAAATAAACAAGAAGAGCTTCTCCAAAAGTTCCCGTGCTAGAGCCTGAAGTAAGAAAATGATTGTAGAGTTTGAGAAGTTTAGGAGAGAGTAAGGGTGAAAATCTATTGGAAACCATCCAGTCGAGGGCCTTTATTGATTTTAAGATCTAAGATAGCTTTCTGTATTTCTTGCAACAAAATCAAATTATACAGGAATGAACCTTCTATTGGATGTTCACTAATCTTTTATTAGAGCTAAGATAGTTAAGAATATTATCATTAAGAATTGTTTGATCTGCCGAATAAAGTTGGGAGTAAAACTCAAAAAAGGCAACATTAATTTTTTGCGAAATACACACTGTGATATTTTGTTGGTTAATGATTGAAGTTATGACATTTTTTTCCTTTTGAGATAGGCAGCTAATAATGTGCCCGATTTATTGGATCTGCGATATAATTTAGCTTTGTATTAGTAAATAGGAACAAGCTTTATTAGTATTATATTTGTTGAATTGAATATGTTTTGCAAGAAGGGATTTGAAGGAATCGTCTGTGGGATTATTAAAATACGCCTGTTCTAATGTTTTAATGAAGCAAAGTAGATCTTGGGAGAATTTTTAATTTAGTTTTTTTTAAAGGACGTATAGCGTATAATGAATCCACGCAATGTGGCTTTAAAGGCATCCCAATTGTTATATATAGATGTATCAAGGGGAGTATTAAGGGTGAAGAATTCTATGATAAAGGTGTTCATTTGTTGGATAAAATCTGGGTCAATCAGAAAAAGGAACTAAATCTCCATCTAGATGTAGGGAACGGCAAGAGTTCCTATTGAAGCACAGAAAGAGCAGGGGTGTGGTCAGAAATAATAATAGGGCCGATTCCAGAGTGAAGGATGTTGGGTGCAAGAGGGGAGTTAATAAATATATGATCTATTTTTGAAAATGATTTGTGTGCGGGCGAGAAAAAGGTACATTCTTTCACATCAGGGTGTCAGAAGCGGCAGGTATCAACAAGGGCAAGGTCTTCTATAAAATTGAGAAATTGTTTATCTGATTTCAAATTAATACATTTGGATTCAGATTTACGGTTTAAGGTAAAATCACAAATTTGGTTGCAGCCTCCACAAATAATGAGTCGGTCAACATTTTTGCTAAAAATAGTATGATTTAAATAATTCCCCAAAAGTGTGTCATGAGAATTAGGACCGTAAATATTAAGAACTGTGACTGCTACCTTGTTGATATTCATATTGGCATTAATAAGAGACCATTGCCCAGAGGGGTCATGTTGATCATCAATTAACTTAAAGGAAGTTTTCTTATTTATAAGGATAATAATTCGTTCCATTTTATCAGTTGTAGGTGCAAAAAAGGCGTGCTTTACCCATACTTTAATCAGCATATTATTTTCTTCTACGGATTCTAGGTGTGTTTCCTGAATACATGTAATGTCAGGATTACTTTTCCCTTGGTGGGTATCGATTCTTTGTCTTTTTAAATGTTTGTTAAGCCCTTTAACATTACAAGATATGACTTTAATACTCATTGCTATAAGGAACTATCTAGAGATAAATATTTTTTAAAAAGTACATGAAAAGAGCAGTGATAAGATGAATTAATAGAATAGGGTAGTACCAAATGGAGTCTGTTTGAATACATTGGTAATTAGCTTCTCTGACATAACAACATATTTCATATTATACATATGATGGGAAGGTAAGAAAAACACATGAGGAAAGGCAACATGAAGAAAAAACGGTGATTTGATTCTTGCAATGGTAATAATCGCATAAGAGAACATAGGGAAATGAGTGACCATGAAATTGTAATGAATACCTAACAAAGACTTGTTACGACTTGCCGTAAGAGGTAGCAAGACAGCACACAGACAATCATTGAGGCGCACGGAGCAAGCTCTACATGTATAGCAAGATTGGGCTATACTAGTAAGTAGATAAGAATGACATCTGGGCAGAAATATGTCTGGAGTTGTGAAAGATGGAATCAGTCCTTTAGAATGTTGAAGAACTTTCTAACACAATATTTATAATCTGGGACTTTGATTTATCTCTTTGTTTTTCTGGACTATTGAAGAACATTGGTGGAAGGGTTAAGTTCTGATATGTTTCTGGAGTGATGGAGGTTATCAGGTTTGAGTTGTTGCAGGACTGCCAAATTGTGAGCAAGTTAATGAGGCTGATTAGAAGAGTTAGGACCCTTGGAAGATGTTACACAGGTCACTGTGCCCATATCCGTAGATTTAAGGGATTGCATTAGCTCATATAAGTTTTCTGGGTTCAAGTATTCTTTACTAAATGCCTCCTTGTGGAGTAATCATAATTCTTGCTGGTTCCAGCAGGCCGTATTTATTGTCAATTCTTTAAGTGCCGGTCTTAGGTCCAGGAATCTTTTCCTTTATCTTGCGTGGTTTGGAAAAGCCTGGTGAGATAAATATCTTGTTTCCTTGGAAAAATGAGAGATGAGCATTTCTTTGCAGTCTGAAGAATTTGTCGAGCTTGTTGATGCTGTAATAAACAAGCAATTAAGCACCGGGTGAGTTGTTATGCAAGGTAAATCGAGGTTTAATACTGTGAGCACACTGAAATTCGAGAGGATGTGTGAAGGTAACATTTAAAATGCTTGGAAGCCATTCAATGAGGAATTTAATGGGGTCATTTGGTTTGACATTTTCTTGCACCCCGTACATTCTTCTATTATCACTCCTGTTTCTGTCTTTGAGGTTTGCTATACCACTTCTAAGTGTTGAATTTTGCTGTGTATTTGTTCTAAACCTTCTATTCTGTCTTCAGTGATAGAAACACACTCCTCAACCTCTGTAAATCTGGAATTACTTGTGTTCATAACATTTTTGAATGCATTCAAATTGTCCAGAATCCCCAAAGTTGTTGTATCTAATACAGAGATGGATGTCTGGATGGATGAGAGTTCTTGAAGTATCTTTTCCATACAGTTGTTGATGAAGGATAAGTCTGCAGAAGTATTGCCTGAATTTTGGGCGGCCAATAGCGCTATTACGGTAAAGGTAGCATATACAGTAAATAGTTTAAGACAACAAATGCTTATAGACTGCATTACCGTATTTTGCAGCACAATGTCATATAGGAGAGGTCTGTGGTATAAACTGAAGCCGTGGACTCACGTAAACGTGAACCAGATCCATTACCTCAGAGGAGGTGGCTCAGCTTCTTCATTCAAATGAAGATAGCCTCATCGGTTCACCAGACACTCGTTGGCAAGCCACAAACACACCTCAGCCTGTTGTGTACGCTGGGTTCCCCACTTCACGCAGCCAATATCAACCAAAAAGACTGAGATAAGGGTAATGCTAAATCTCAACTAGTGCTGTGGCGACTTACTTCATGAAGAGCGATTAGGTCCCCTGGCACCCACAACATCAGAGCACTGGACAGAATGTGCGTCTCTAGGCAGGAATGGCACCAGAGCCCTCATCAAGATGCCTGCAGCAGATTTCACATCAATATGTGAGTAAAATTCATAGTTGAATTAAGAAATGCACATTTTTTATATGCCCAGTCTGCAAACTCACCAACTATCCTTGTTGCCATTGATAAGTTGTACTTTTGTGTTGAAAGTAGTACTCCAGAGCCAGAGGTAGGGAACACACTTCTTTACTAGGTTCTGAGTTACAAGATGACACAAGAGGTAAGTTCATGGGTAGGTAAGTAGAAAGTACAAGAAGGATACATGAGAAGACATCCACCGGGCTCCACTCTCACAGTCAGCTCACTCTAACTGAATCTCCTGGAACACACAGGGCACTCAAACCAAAGCATTCTACAGCTAACATTCCACCAGGCAATCTTTCGCAGAGGGCCAGAGCATTGGACATAATAGTGGTCATCTAGTTTAGTTGCCAGCCAGACCCCCGTTATGTGGCTTCTTGATTGTTTGCAAACCTCAGTATCCTGCTCTCCTTTCTAATTTTCACTTTATACTGGAGACATAACTCACAGATTGCAAGTGCAAGTCTACTACAATATTTGCATATTCTATATAAGCAGGGTCTGATGATTACATATAGAAAGCTAATTATGCATGCACATGCCTGTTTGAACCTATACAACACAAATACACACACACACACAAACACACATTATTGTTGGAAATTAGTAAAGAGCTGATTAGTATCTTAACATGCTGGTTAGATCAACCTATTATATTCAAAATATTTACAAACCTCTGCCTGCAAAATCACGTCATTACCGTTCTTGTGGCAAAAGCAGGCCCCAGGCATTACCAAAGTGCAGACGTGCTTGACAAAGTTGTGACAGAATGCCATCACTGATGTGGTGTATTAGCATGATCCTTTTTGATCTGTGGAACACAAAATGATGTAATTCTGGCTCTGAAAGTGAGCATTGCTGATCAGACTCACTTTCGTGATGCTCCATCCTGAAAAGTATAGTGCAAACATGTAACTCTGCTTTGTAAAGCTTGGATTTCACCCTAAATTACCCAGAGTAATCCAGACGTGGATCCCTTGCTCACTCTACCTCACTCTACCTTAGAAATTGACCTCATTGAGAAGGCCCCTCAAGGCCAAAAAGTGTGCCTGGTGTTGCTGTTGGTATTCTTCTTCAACGAGAATTGCCTAGCATGTTGGTGGTCGACTGCCCTTGTGTTGGGACCAGACTGATATGCAAATGGGTTTTGCTAATCTGTGAAGCATGCAGGGAGCTAAAACATGGTTGTAGACTCTGCTGAGTGGGAGAAATCCCAAAGGTCATGGTACTTTACTTATGTACGTTCGCAGTAGGGGAGCTCCCACACCCTTGTTTAATTTGTGAAACTTGGGGTTTTACCAATAATTACCCAGAGTAATCCAGACATGGACCCCTTGCTTATTGTACCTTACAGAAGGTGAGCTTCACTTCACTGAGGAGGCCCAACAATTCTGAACACATGTCTGGTGCTGCTGATGATGATCTTGATCTGAGGAGAATTGCTTAGCATTTCGGTGCTTGACTGCTCCTGTGGGTGGAACCAGACCGATATGCACATGGTTATTTCTTCTCTGTAAAGGTTGCAGTACGCCAAAACGTGGATGTAGACCCTCCTGATTGGCAGAGGTTCCACAGAACAGGGTATTGTATTTTATTTTAAGTATTCATGGTTACAATCTTAACCTCTGTGCAATACAAAATAAAACCAAAATGAAAACTCCTTATAGAATGCAAATAATTGGTCAGAATTAGGCCGACTATACCATAAATTCTGTCTAAGTTAAAACATTACTTGGCTAAAAAGAAAACACAAGCAAGTTATAAAAGCATAATGGACAACAATATCAATTTGTCTAATATGCGTCATTACATTGTGTGTAAAGGTGTGAGAGTGCCAAAGTGGCTGATAATAAAATAACAATGTCTGCACTTTGTTTAAACCTTCACTCAAAAATTAGAAATATACTTTAAGAAGTCAGTTAATGCTAGAGATAGGCTCAGTTATCTCACAGGCATAATTCATGCCCGTAATGCTTCAGAGAAAACCACACTTGGAGAGTGAATGCACTTTTCAAAGTGGAGTTATTTTGTTTGTAATAACCTATGACATTCTGTAATTAGATGGTACATTGATTATACATAGTTCCATTCACAAACTCTACAGATGTGTTTCGCTAGCTGCAGTTTAAATCTAGGGACTATGACCTCCTCGTATGAAGGACATTGACAGAATCTTAAAAGCCACATTCTGTCAAAGCAGATTGTTTAAAATAAATCATAGCTGATAAGAAACTAGACAATTAATGTATTTATTTATTTATTTATTTTTTATTGTTTGTTAGGCACGTATACAGTAAGAATGTACTGTTTAAAAGTGCCCACAGGGCAGGGGGGGAGGATTTGAAATACAAGTTGCTACACAATGTTAAGAGAGGAGGGGGAGGGGCAAACCTACTATAATGTATAGAGTTTGAGTTTCTTTAAAAGTTTCATGGTTATTTATATTATCTTGCTCCTTCAGTTTCTTAAACATGACAGTAGGATTATCAATTAACACTGAATTCTGGAGATTCATAGTTAGCAATAGTTTATCAAACATCTTATTAAATTGTAGAGCAGCAGAACCTTCACCTTCCAGTTGAAAATTGTTTAATACCTGCAAAAGAGAGTTTGGCTCTTGCTTTAAGAGCTTGTCTTATAAAGTTAGTTTATTTCTTAACACTGTGATTCTCCAAAAATACAGCCAAATTCTAATCCAATTAGTGAAATTGGGACAGAGGGAAGTACATTTAATACCACTCTTCAGAGCAAACCCTCCAAAACGCTTAGCCAGATTAGATCAATATTGTTTAATGATTCCAGGCCATAGGTGACGCTGGGTATAACCTTTAGCTTCACAATTTCAATCAATTGAACTAGTGTGTATGCACAGTGTTTGGCTAGGATTATCTTCAATTGGGACTTAAACAATTTACATTTCAGGCTTAGTCATCTTTAATTGCTGTTACTTAGTTTTTGTTAGCAATAGTGAAACCATGGACTATCAAATTCTGCAGCTCCTCATACTTAGAAATGTTGATTAGCTATGTAAACTTATACTTTTTCTGGCTGCCTCAAAAAATTAAGACTTCTTTACAGACTACAAGAGGTCTTGTCCATAAAATAATGCCATCTGCATACGATAGCCATCCAATTTTTGTATTACCAATTCTTGGAGGAACAAGACCATGTTTTGCCATATGGTCTGACATGTCCACCATATAGAGGTTAAATAGACAAGGGGCAGGGATGCACCCTTATCTCAAACCTACATGTGCCTTCATTGTCTTAGACAGGTTACCAGGGGTGTCTAATCTGACCTGCAGTGTGTTATCCATATGGAATAGCATGAGCATGTTAAATAGTCCACTCAGAACATTCCATTTTGGTAGTTTACAACAGAGATTACTCCTAATCACCCTGCCAAAAGCTGCTGACATGTCTAAAGCTGCAGAATATAATGGCCCAAAATAATTTAACAGAGTGTTCTGTTGGCAGAACTCATATATTAATCAATTTAAGATGTTCCCCATTTCTTTTGAAAATCCTATTTGGAACATTGATAACCAGCCAGATTTTAGTGACTATTCTTTTAAATCCTTTAGTATGATTGATGCCAGGATTGTGCTGGACGTGTCAATCAGGCTTATTGCACGATAATTAGGTGATGAAAATCTATCACCATTTTTATAGATAATCACTACTATTGCTTTGCTCCAGATTGATAGCTGTTTACAAGAGTCTATTATCTGCTGGAAGAGCAACCAAAGTATGTTAGACCATAGAATAGGATCTAACTTATATACAGTTTTAGGGAGACCGCCTGGGGTTCCACTAGCAGCTGATTTTGTTGTTTTTGTTATCGTGTCTCTTAGATCCTCAAGTCAAATGTCGTGGTCCATTTGAACAAACTCTCACTATCATTTCTATGGACAGCCACTATATCTGAGTAGTAGACTTTCTGAAAATGGTTTACCCAAATATTTTCAGGGATGGAAACCGCTTGGATTGTATGTTGAGTCATTTCCCCACCATTAAGTAGAGAACATATAAAACTGACATCTTTACTAGCAAAACGTTTTGTCATATTTTGACTATCCTAAATATTCATGGGTAGCTTATATGTTTTTGACAGTTTTTATATTGGTTTTTGAGCTTGTTGATTTTAGCTAACATATCTAATTGCTAACTCTTAATATTCCTTAGTAGTAACCTAATTTAACATCTCACTTCACGCCTTTTACATTTTGCTTTTAGTATACCAGGGATGTATGTGCTTAATAGTAAATGGTCCACTAGTCCATTCATTAGTATGTAGACATACAGAAATGTGTTTCCATAGTGTGAGGATAAACCTTGATAGTGAGTTTATCATTTCTCCTCTGGACTTTATGTCTTCCATTGGGTGCTCAAGTTTGTGCTTAAATGTCTAATTACTGGTTCCAGTATTATGTATTATTTTCAATCACATTCCTAGCTTTGGGTTCCTGAGTCGTGACATCTAATAAAATTGAATCAAATTAAAATATTAGCTTGAAATGATCACTCTTGGTGATGCTAGTAAATGTAAAAGACAAAGGACCTCATTCTTACCTTGTCGTTCTGGAAACAACAGTGCCGGTAAGCTTACTGGCCCTGTTGTTTCCAGACCGGCAAAGTACATGTCTGGTGGGCTTTCACGGAAGCACTGCCACTGTTATTAACAGAGCCAGTGTTTCCATGGTTCCCATCCCCATAGAGCCCTATTGGACTCTGTGGAAATGAGAAACAACATATTATCTGTGCCTGACTTTGTGGCCGCCAGTGTTGTAATACCACAGTGTTACCGGCAAGCCAGGGGCCAGACCCAAAATATTCCCATTACAACGTTGAAGACCCCAGGTGCTCAAGAATTATGCCCAGCATATTCGCCTGGATTTTAATATATTAAGCTTTGGGCTCAAAATTAAAATTGGATAAGCAGGAGCAAAAAGCAGCTCCAAGGTATCCGGCATTAACCAGTGACCAGGAGCTACCACAGGGGAACCAGGAACTAGTAAATAGTATTCTGCAAATGTAGCTTTCACATAAGATGCAAACATATCATTTTGTCCATTGTGTATGATCTCTTATGCTTTAATTGGTGTATAGATATGGCCTAATGTTCTTTTAGAATGTCCTAAATGCACACATTAAAATCCAGATAGATGTGTTTGTTCAGCATCTGTTGGCCTTGGGAGCAAAAAGTAGCTCCTGGAGGCTATCGCTGTCAAGCTAGTCAGGCTCTTCTAGGCTACAAACAGGAGCTAAATAGCTCCCAGCTCCCCTCAATTATGAACACTGAAGTGCTTGCTTTTTAGCAGAAACCTGGCAGAAACAGCAATTGTCTGTTCTTCATTGCCTGAAAGCTCAGCATAACAACAGTTAAAATCACCAGCACAAATGTTGAGTGTCTCGGTCTCTACACTTTCCTAGTCTAGGAGAATTGTATTCAACTCTGCACTCATGGCCTCCTAACATTCTGACCAATTATTGCAATAGATATTGATTAACAAGGTATTACTCATGCCAGCCACATAATTTGTTTTCAAGATTCCAATCAGTAAGGCAGGAGACATGGTATTAAATATTTCCAAAGAAGCTACCAATGGGTCTACCCTTTGGGCCTTTTTTTCTGACTTTGTAATCACAGTATATGTCGCAAATACTGGTTTTTCTTGTAACCATGTTTGCTGCATAAATAGTGTTTCAGTATTCACAATAATGTCATAGAAATTACTAGAAAAGAAGCTTTTAATGTCCTTGAATTTCATCTTAAAAAAGGAACATTCTCCAGATTACAATCTACGGTTGGAGATAGTCCTAACTGGGAGCACTGATGATAGTCACACCCAGTCTTGTACCCCTTCACTAACTAAGTTATACGAAACGTGCCTACCCCCCACACCATCCATCGTACAGCACAGTTAAGACAAGTCATGTAAGAGACTTTTTGCTGAGATGGTCCTCTCATCAAGGCCACTTTTGTGTTACCGGGCCAAAGATATAACAACAGTTTAAATAATACCCATTTTCTAACAATGCTAGGTAAAGTTTTCTCACCAAACTTAATATCACCTTTGAATAAAATTATATAAATATTTTACTTAGATGTGTTTCGTCAATACATTCTACTAGTTTGGTATCCGATGAGGTGAGATTGGCTGTTTCCACAGATTTGAAGATGGCTAGCACTCTTGAGCTATTCAGTGGAAGCTCATACTCACCACTAAATATTGTTTCCAGCCTCACACACATAATGCCATCATCATCCTTCATATTGGAAACATCTGAGCTTTTACTTTCTGTGTGGGGAGCTACAGTGGTAACCAGTGGGATCTGATTTTGGGCTGGTGGCAGTACGTTTTTTCGTACATTTCCGAGCTATATAAATGCATGGAGGAAGCATCCAGGTTTATTTTGTCCATGTGTGTGCATGTAGTTATTATTCATGACTTATTACTTGAAAGTTGGTGTAGCAAAGGTCTGGCTTCATTCAACTGAGTTGTGTTTTACTGGATGTTAGAAGCAGCCATATTTATTTGGGCCAGATTTGTGCAACTAGATGTTGAACGTGAATTTAGCATATCAGACAGATCAGTCCCGTCCTCACTTGATCCAGCAGTTACTGATGCAGCTTTGCTGAGCTTGAACTCTGTTCTGATGCAGACAGTACTCCCTGATCCTTAATCTTCCTCACCATATAGTGTTCAATGTCTTTACTAGACCTGGTCAAAAATTGAGAGTTTATCAATTGACTCCTCACTTTTTAAACATGGTCCTCAATTAATTGAGATGTTTGTGAATCCTTTATAGTGATAATTTCAGTGACTGTATGCTTGTCCGGTTTCCTGTGCACTCTCCTTTGCCAGGCGTATTTGTCTTGTCTGGCAGGGACAGAATAGAGCTGCATTTTTGTTTTGGCAACCATATGATTCTTCTGAAAAGTTTTCTCTAACCACTTTTTGCAGTTTCCTTTATGATTCTGCATATTTTTTAGATTGCTTCATATCTTTTTTTCTTTTACATGCTTTTAGATTGGTGATTCTTATGAATGTGCAATTTTTGTACGCCTTCATTGATCCAAATGAGATGTTATTGAGAACCTAGTAGTCACAGTACCTAAAACTTCAACGTGTTTGACAATGTCCTTGACCAAAGAATTATCAGTGGTGTCACAGTGTTGTCTGGCTTGATCCAGAGCCATGTTGTTCTTTAAATCTTGTACCATTGCCAGGATGATTGACAGTTGTGCTGAATGTGTCATAGTTTCCCTATTCATATTGTCATAAAGTTGCACCAGAGATTGCAGCACAACATTTAGAGCAAAAATGTGACTTGGGTCCAGAGTAGAATTGTCCGGGATCACAGGTATTGTGGTATCATATGGGGACTGTGTGCCGGAGAACCTCTAGACGAGTCATTAAGTTCGGTAAATCCATTTGCAGGCAAGGACAGATTGTTTGCTGGTAAGAATAGTGCCAGGGAGTCACTTAAAGGAGTAGTACAGAAGAGCTGATATTTCATTTTCTAAACTAAAGTAGGTGTTCATAAGAGAGGTGTCCAAAATATCATTGTCAGACCCAGCGCCGGTGGCTCCATCTGCAGCATTTGTACATACTGTGTTTCTGTCAATGACACCATCCGGTGCCACCACTGCCTGGCTATATGTTTTACCTGATTTCTGTGGGAAGTACGCAGTGATTTTGGGTGCATCACCATGCTCCTTCTTCTTGTGGTTTGGCCCTTCACATGGTAGGTCCTTAACTTCTGAATCCAGAGCAGTATTTAATTTATTGCAAAGATTATAGTTTCTTCTTCCCCCTCTCATAATGCCCTCACTGAGACCCTCTCTCCACCAACAAAGATTGCTGCACTTAAGAATTGGCCACTAAATGTATAGCTCACTATCCAAAATAACAGACTTAGACGGCACAATGAAGGATTTGTGTAGAATTATACTCACTCAGGGCACAGTGTCCAAAGGCGCCTGGCCCACCACAACCTGTTCCAACTGCACTCCTCGTACTCCACGATGGTCCACGCCTGCAATGGAATTTTGAGGAAGTGGGTCTCATGGTATCAAACGTCTGAGCAGCAACACAAACACAGGTTCACAGGTTCTCCAAAGCACAGCATCCCCTACACCAACTGCATTCCTCGCACTATGCCTGTTGACCAATGTTTGTTCTCAGTAGATGGGCTCCCACACCCTTGCTTTGCTTAAAATGTAACTCTGCTGAGCATGTCCACTGACACATCTCAGCAGCTTCCTTATAGTTTGCAAAATGACAATTACAATGTAACATTAATTCCTAAAAACAGCCTTTTGGAACCCAAATTCTAACATCTAAGGAGCCCTTTTAACTTTGGACAGCCCTGATCCTAATTATAAAATGTGTGTGCTTGCAGCGCCTGGTGGCAGAGTGTTATGTAATTATAAGGCATCTCTAGTTTTAACTTGGTGGCCATTGGGAATCTTCAATTATACTGATGAAAGCCCTTCAACAATGTGTCTTTCTACTTAAAATAGCATACAATAAAGCATTGGTTTAATTTTATTATCAGCTTTTTGCCCAGTGACTCCATTTGTGAAGACCTTCTCTCTATGCACAATCTTCGTCTGAGCTTCATCCAAAATAGACCATTTGGACTAAGCCCACCCAAAGCCCATTTTCTCTCTGTGAAATACTTGTCATGTTCCACTGTTCTTTAGGAGATAGGCTCTGACAGCAAGAGGGAAGTCACACCAGGGTGGTAATTACTATAGACTCTTAAATGCATAACATACAGGTGAGAAGCAAAGGAACACACCCAATGTAACACATAATATTCAATAGACCAAATAATGGGGACGCTCCCCATCAAGGGAATGAAGCTCTGAGATAAATTGCAAATATAACAAACTTTATATAAGATTGAAACACAACCAAAGAACTCTGCTGCCCAAGAGCGCTCTGCCAAACAAAACATGGGCAGCACATTACAAGGACAAAACACAGCATTTGTGACGAGGCGCTTTAGGAACAAAAATCTGGATAATAATTGGAGAAACAGAATGATACAGTTGATTCTATACGAGATGGCCATTGGATTGGCCGCTGCTCTGGTGTCGCTCCGGTGGCACGTGGGTCAGCTGGGCTCTTCTTCATGGTGAAGGTCAGGACATAACAAGACACACATCTATATAACTAAACTAAACAATAGGAACTGATGATGCGAGAATAATGGTATACATAAAATCTTGTATGAATAGGGGTGCTTAGGTCAAATTAGCTAATTTAGTGACATTCCAACCCTTACTCTCCGCAATGCTTGAATGCCCCGCCCCAGGTGCCCACCCCAAGGTATGATCTACCATCTATCGTACTGGGATCTGTGGGCAAGTGTTGATTCTAGACAATATATTGCAGGGCAGGATTAGTACACTGATGGAGGTTCTGGTGTGATCGGGGTGATGCCAGGTCAGATAGGTATCTGATTGAAAGGAGTTGAGAGGTCAGTGCTAGTAGGCTGCGGTCTGACTGCATGGGGGTCGAGGGGACACAGGCAGTTTAGTGGAGATGGATGGGCTCGGGTGCAAAGACCTGCTCTGATCTCACGCTCTGCGGAATGGACACTGTTAGGATGTGATGTTAGACCGTTTGCAACAAATGAATCACCGGGCTTCAGTGGGAACAAGGCTTGTGAAGAGCTGGCAGGGTAGGAGTGGGTGACAGTGTTCTGGGCTGTCTGTGCAGGCGATGGGGATGGGAGTGCTGGTTTACACAGGGGTGTGATTTCTGGGCCTAGTAAAAGATGGTGTCTACCGCAGTACAAAATTGAGTCTTAAAACAAGTCCACGGGTTGTGCTCTATGCGCATATGTCTATGTTATATCGCATTGCAGAGAACCCCTACAAGGTATATTAATTCAGGAATGGTGAGGAGGGTGGAATTGGACCGCCTTCTCCCCAACAGATGGCAGAGTTGGACTAGCTATGAGAAAGGATACAGTCCAGGTAATCATCTCTCCAACTTGGAATTTCACAGGGTTCCCACACTTCCTGTGCCTCCTTCCCCACTCCCTGCAGACCAAAAATTCTGGGACTGAAATCACCAGGAAAAGACACCAACCACAACAGCCAGGATTGGACCCGTACATAATGCTTGAAATGGACCAGGCAACTGTGTCAGTTCTACTATGTAAGGGCGTGAGAACCCCCATTTATTTGAATCTACATTGCACATCATAAGAGGGAGGATTTTGCCAGGACCTCTATAGGATAGTGTCTGCACAAAGGCCTCTGTCTTTGGCTGAAGCTTCAACAAATGTAGAAACACCCTCACCCATTCCAGGGGAACATTTGGGGTGAATTGCTGTGTGGAAAAAGCTTAACTGCTTGAACACTAGAACCAGGTTACAGCCCATGGAGGTGCTCATTGACAAACTTCCCTGTAGAGAAAGGCAGAACACGAACTCCCCATATTCCCAGAAACCGAGGCTGGAACCCTCTACAACCATAAAGTAAAGGAATAGTCCTGTGATCTGTCTCCCACCTTGATTTGCTCTCTGAGCAAACTCAACCGTGTTCATGAAATTTCAAGCAGAAGTAGGGTTCCTGGAGCTGCCTTTGTCACTTTACACACTTCAATCACCTGTAAACTGAACTTCGAGCCATCTTGAATGCCGACTGAAACCACTGGAAGCAATGCTCATCCCTGTCTATAGTGTTGTCTCGACCCAGTGGAAGAAATCATCTTACCCATCTCAATCGCTGACTCAATGTAGTGAAAGCCATCAACTCAGCCCATCTCAAAGACCGACTTGAACCACTGGAAGAAGTCTTTCCAATCTGTCATGATGCTGATTTGACCCCATGTAAACCATCAACTCGATAATCCCAAAAGCCCACTCAAACCATTAGGACGCCTGATTCAACTCATCTCAAAACTATCTTTAACTTTGGAAAAGAGCCATGAAGCCTTTTTCAATGCTGTTGAGGCTAAATAGCAAGTCTAAAATGTACTTGTGGTTCTGTCCTTCTGCCCCACCCGATACACTTTTTGAGTCATTGTCATTGAACTTGAAAAATACTGATGCACATATTGCCTGTCTCCATCTGTATTCAGACCCACAGTGCCTCTTTCATCCTAAATTCTGCATATTCTATGTCTTCTCTTACTTCTCTTACATTGGTTAAGGTAATGTTGGTTAGTGTGTTTGTATTTTTAATATAATTAATTTTGTTTTACATAACCTTTGTTGAACATTAGTTTAATTCGGTACAAGCTCATTTGTGCGCTCACACCCCACCATAAGTGTATAGCATGCCCTTGGCCCATGGTACAGCAACATGTAAAGGAGGTGTATCTGTAGGGTTCTGCTTGGTCTAACTTTATGATTGAGATCATGGCTGGTTTAGTAGTAGTGTGGGGCTAAGTAAGAGTTTAATTAACTGCTCATCTCTGTACTCCCTAATACTAGAAGCCATTTGGTCACAAAAGTACCCAGTGGCTTTATCTGACTTTCTTTTTAAAATATATTGTTCGCAGAATCCAAACAAAATGATGGAATTCAATACATATGGTGGCTTAGGTTTCATATGTGTGACATGGTCAGTAACCTGACCTTGTCAAGAGGGTATATGACCTTCTCTATGCATGGGGTGGGAGGTCTAGCAGGGAGGGATATAGAGCCAGACCTACCTCAGTGGGGGATGGTAGCAGTTGGGAACGCGCCAATTCTGAGGGCTTCTTAATGTGCAGTACCCATTTGCATTACAGGATCACGCAATGCCCAAAAACTGAAATGCTTTCCAACGTTTCTCTTTGCCTCTCAAAAATGCTGTAAACATGGGAAAAGAGTACCTGCAAGTGGGAGAATAATCAGAACCCCCACACCCTGGGCGCGTTTACATCCTCCCAGAATGGAAGAGTCACTGGAGAGAGAATCTGATGTCAGGCATGTCAACAGCACTGGAGCAAAGCGCACCCTGAAGCTGCTGGAGGTCATACACGGCTGGCAAAGCATGCCAGTCTTGTCCCATCTGGGAAAGAGACTGGTGCTTTCAACCTAGACTACCAGGGGCATAACAGAAAACCGCACCTCGCGGGTGGGGAAGTCAGGAAGTTGTGGGTTGTTTGCATGAGCTCAGTGGAGTTGAAGGTGGCAGACCAAGAGACCAGTAGAAGGAAGGATGCTGGAGTGGAGTTTTAGATGTGATTTTTAGAGCAGGAGTGTTATTGGTCAGTGAGTTTAAGTGGTATCGAGCGTGCTTAGGAAAGGGAGTGTAGGAAATATATGTGAAGTGCCTGCGTGAGAGAAATGTAGCCATTTAAGTCAAAGGTGGGTGGTGGAGTAGCAGTTGTAGAGAGAAGGGAGTGGTAGTATGGAGAAGGGAGTCATGGTCTAGAGGAGGATAAAGAGGTGTTGTCGAGAGAGAGTAGTAACATCAATGAGTGAGGCAAAACCTAGAATGAGTGAATGGCCTCAGATGTACAGAAGAAGATGCAGGAAATAGGAAAAGAGGAGAAGGGTGGAATTGAATGGAGACGATTAATATCGGAAAATCTAAGGAGGGGGAGAGGGAGAAGAGTATGTGGGCGTGATGTGGCAGGACGAAATTTCAGATTGCCTTTCAGACAATCTACCTGATTTGGTAGATTGTGCCTTTCAGACAATCTACCAAATCAGGTAGATGGTCTGAAAGGCACAATCAAATATGGCTTTTAGATTACTAATCACTGGATTGTGTAGAGCCTGCCTAGGAAAGCTATGAGGGAGATTAGCCAGAAAACGCATTTTGCCTTTAGGTCAGCACCTCTAACATAATAGAACCTAGACAATAGGGGGTCAATATTCAATATATAGTGACCTGGGAGCAGGGATGCCTGAGTTAGGGAGTTGTTGTCATTTCTAGATGAGAGAAAAAGAGACAGCACAAGGCAGCTGAGAAAGAAAATAAAAACCCTTGATCGATCTCTGAGACTGAGTATTTCTTGTGCCATCTGTGACACAAGCAAGATATCACGTATGTATACACAAAGATCCATTTTTATTCATAGTGATGCATTCACACACAGCCAGGCTGCTACAGGCTTTACAAAGAAAATGACATGCTTATATATAATACAACTTATTCGTACAGAAAAATAATTCAGCTGCATCCCAATGACCTGCATATTTTGTATTACACAGAGAACATGTCCTTAAATAATTAACATTATATACCTTTTAAGAATCATTTGTAATTTTCTCTCATAGCAAATGTGTTTGCAGTGTAATTTGGACTTTCAACTATTTTGAAAAGTGTGTTGGATATTGAGAAGAAACTAGCCCAACAATTGAAAATACATGAATGTTATCATCATTTGACTATCCTGAATATTCCTTCAACCTGTTGCCCACCCAAAATTGTTACTGTATTTTTATGAAAACCAATGCTAAGCTATGAGAAATGGAAATGCCAGCATACTCCGTTTTGATGGTCTTCTTGTTCAGCTTTGATAGTGGATGGCCAGAGATTTTCTGTGGGGAGATTAATTGTTTTGTGGGACGAGAACTGTTAACTGGCAATGATTGACATGTCCACAGTCTTTTCATCTAACTTTGGAGAAAGAAATGTGGCTGGTGGTTAAACAAATTAAGAATTAAGAATAAGACACGGATGCCACCAGGTCAGGACTGATGGTTAGGAAAGCAAGTGAGTTTTAGACAAGACTGATTTCAGCACAAAAGGGGAGTGCTAAAACAAGAGCATTCCACATTTTTATAGTGACGAGATTCCTGCACAGTGTCATAGCTGGCAGGCAAAGCTGAGAGGACTCCAGTGTGAAATTGGTAAGTAGAAGAATCATCTACCAGAGAAAATCTGCCTTTGGTCCTAAAAATTGCAACATGTGTAATTATTATTAGGTTCACATGTAGTGCCTGCTTCTCGATTTTTGGGGATGTTAAAAATGTATTTACCCCATGTTTCACTTGTTTTCTTTTCCATCAACAAAGTCAACTACTGGATTGGAAACTATTGAGTAGAAATAGAGAAGATAAACTTATTAAGTCATGAACTGAAAAAGCTCAATTTTGAGGTCTAGAGAATCCAAAACTATCCAAATATTCAAAAATTATCAAGATGAATAATACACAAAGCTGTGAATCGAACACCCTAAGGGGGTAATTCATAGAAATCAGCGCACAAGTGGCGCACGCATATTCATGGATTTCAACATCCATAACCAGCCGTGGCGCAGAGTAGCGCAGCGACCCTGCAGCAGCACCAGTTACGCCCCCAACCCCTCCCCGTGCACCATGAACAGCGCACAAATCCTGTACATGGCACACAGCCCAGTGGACCAGCATACAGCCCCCCAACCACGAAATCGTCCGTAAAAATCCCTGCGCACCCCTCGGAATACACATACCCCGCTGCATGGGAAGTGTTATATGTGATTGTCCCTGTGCGAGCAGGGTACTTGTATTTCGGGGGTGTGTGGGAAGTTTTACACGTGATTGTCCCTGTGTGAGCGGGGTACGTGTATTTCAGGGGTGCACAGGAATTTTTACACATGATTGGCCCTGTGCGAGCGGGGTACATGTATTTTGGTGGTGTGCTGGAAGTTTTACATGTGATTGGCCCTGTGTGAGCGGGGTACGTGTATTTCTGGGGTGTGCAGGAAGTTTTACACGCGATTGGCCCTGTGCGAGTGGGGTATGTGTATTTCGGGGGTGCACGGGAAGTTTTACACGCGATTGGCCCTGTGTGAGCGGGGTACGTGTATTTCGGTGGTGCGCGGGAAGTTTTACATGCGTTTGGCCCTGTTTTAGCGGGGTACGTGTATTTTGGGGGTGCACGGGAAGTTTTACACGTGATTGGGCCTGTGCGAGCGGGGTACGTGTATTTCTGGGGTGCACAGGAATTTTTACACACGATTGTCCCTGTGCGAGCGGGGTATGTGTATTTTGGGGGTGCGCAGGAAGTTTTACACGCGATTGGCCCTGTGCGAGCAGGGTATGTATATTTCTGGGGTGCACGGGAAGTTTTACACGCGATTGGCCCTGTGCGAGCAGGGTACGTGTATTTGTGGGGTGCGCTGGAAGTTTTACACACGATTGGCCCTGTGCGATCGGGGTACGTGTATTTCTGGGGTGTACGGGAAGTTTTACCAGCGATTGGGCCTGTGCGAGCGAGGTATGTGTATTTCTGGGGTGTGTGGTGGGAAGTTTTATACGCGATTGTCCCTGTGCAAGCGGGGTACGTGTATTTCGGGGGTGCGCGGGAGGTTTTACATGCGATTGGCCCTGTGCGAGCGGGGTACGTGTATTTTTGGGGTGCGCAGGAAGTTTTACATGCGTTTGGCCCTGTGTTAGCGGGGTACATGTATTTCTGGGGTGCGCAGGATGTTTTACAGGCGATTGGCCCTGTGTGAGCGGGGTACGTGTATTTCTGGGGTGCGCGGGTAGTTTTACACACGATTGGCCCTGTGCGAGCGGGGTACGTGTATTTCGGGGGTGCCCCAAAGAATTGGCAGTGTGTGTCCTCCCAGGTGTGCCCTCTCCCCCCTCCCCAGGGCCTGCAGGCAGACCCCAACACAGGGGTACACACTGCACCCCTTGCCATGCCCCACAGGCAGCCATCCACCCTGGCGAAGCCTCCCAGCCAGCCCATGTCACCATGCACAAGTGAGCACTGACTCATGTCCCCCAGCACCCCCATCCACCCAGCATTGAGGGGCACCTGCCAGCAGACCCCGACTCATGTCCTCCAGCACCACCATCCACCCAGCATTGAGGGCACCTGCCAGCAGGCCCCGACTCATGTCCCCCAATACCCCCATCCACCCAGCATTGAGGGGCACCTGCTAGCAGGCCCTGACTCATGTCCCCCTGCAACACGAAAGGAAGCTGCACAATCATGGGCCTCATGTGCACCAAAATACCACAGCACACCACCCCAGTCTTGACATGCAATGATTTCAACAGTCCACCCCACACCGACATACCTATGCCAGGACACAAATCAAAAGTCAACCATGTACATCAACACGTGTCCATCACACACACACACTGTTTGCCATAGTTTGTGTAAAACCACATTTTGACATGCATGAACCCAATGAGCGAATCCCACACATGGAATTAAAATATCAAAATGCATTATTAACAAAATCAATGTAATGAAATGAAAGGCAACAAAATAATACAAACATGAAATGAAATGCATGTCCAAAAATATGAAAAATGCAATGTAGATGCAATCCAAATAAATCCTAAAGAAAAATGGTCCAAATTCTCTGTCCACCAAAACAAATCCAAAGGAAATGTAAAAATCAAATTCCATTGCCCCATGGTGACATCCATAGAAAATGTACAGATAAATCCAAAGTCCAACTATGTACAAGCAATTTTGAAAGGGTCCATGAGCCCAACAAAAGAACTGAAACCTATCTAAGAAACTACCTAAGAAATAATAATATACAAAAGTGTGAGGCATAGTCCAATCACCCCAAAAGAAATGAAAACGAAAATTAAACCTAACACTAAAAATTATTTACAATGGCGGCAGGCTAGTCCGACGACTCACTTTCTGATGTCTCGGGCCAGGGCATCATCAAACTCGTGGTCAATGTCCTGGAGGCGGTCCTCTTCCATGGTCCCAAGGGTTCGCAGGGATGATGCATGTTGGACTCCAACTCCCTGCGAATAGCCTTGAGGCACTCGGCCCGCCTCAGTGCCCTCCACATGGAGTTCTCTGCCCTGACCATTGTGAGCCGTGCCTCTTCCGCCCGCTGCCGCTCCGCATCTATACACTGGCCCAACCACAGCCACACAGAAGACACACCCATTCCAGGGTCCTCCTGCCCTCTGGCCAATGCCTGCCCCTCTGATGTTGATGGCCCCGAGCCATCATTGCTCCCACCTAGAGCCTGCTGCTGCTGCTGCTGTTCATGTTCCCTGTCCGATGATGCCTGCACATCTCCATCTGCTGGTCTCCAGTTGTTGGGGTGTCCACCCCTGCTGGACCGCCGACTCCTGACTGTGGCAGGGATGGGATCTCCACCAAGCTAGCTGTGTTGGTCGGGCCAGGTCCACAGGGGGCCCTGGTGGAATCTGGGCTGGAAGACGGCAGGGAGAATGACTGGCACATAGCCTCCACAGAGGAGTAGAGGTCGGCCAGAGTGCGCGACACATGTAGGAACCCACCGACCAGGCCCCTCCCAACAGTGCCACATCGCGACGCTGCTCTTCGTGATGGCGTGCGTGCTCCCCCCAGGAAGCCCGCATGTCATCACGAATGACACACGTGCGCAACGTGATACCAATCAGGACGGAGCCCATATGGTCATGGGACTCCTCGTCTGCAGGTAGTGGAGAGGCAGATGACGTGGGCCTCCCCCCTTCCTGTGGATGGGCCTGGGACGGGGCATCCCTGCTGGTGCATGGTGGTGCAGTCACAGGGTCAGGGACAGCAACATGCACAGGCCCCTCCGCGGTGACCTGTGCTGCCTCCTGACTCTGGCCCTGGACTGCACCACTTGCACCAGTGGTACTGCCCCCACCAGGCCCCATGTGCGGCTCAGTAGCAGGCTCCTACTCCTCTGTGGAGACCACCAACCTGGATGTCTCTGCACCGTCTTCCGCCATTGCAAGCCCCTGTGGGGCTCGCCTGGCCCTTCCGCTACAGCCGTAGTGGCAGACGCGGCACCAGTCCCCTCTCTCCCAGATGATGGCAATTCCTGGGAGGATGGCTGGGACTTGCGTCGCCGCCCGATGGAGGCATTCCCGCTCCTTAGCTCCACAGCGCCGTCTCCGCCCTCTTCTTCACTGGACGCTGCATAGAGGGAGACATAGAAAAGAAGCATCAGGGTACTGTACAATAGTCCCCTAGACAGGAAGCAATAATCCATGAGTGGCACTGACAAATGTCACTTCCATCCTGTCCCTCCACAACAAATGGGTGAATGCACACAACACACATGCATAAACAGGCACAGCACATGCAATCAACATCAGCATCCATGTACAAGGGCCTCTGTTAACCAAAGTGTTGCCTTCAAACTCACATGCATCATACTGACCCCATGCACACACATCACCGGAGGGTCATGCATCATGGCTCGTACACCACAGACACAGTGGATACAATGGTGACCAGACTGCATGAGTGAATCTACACATCGTCATGGACATGTGTCATGCATCCATGGCATTTCAAAGTCACACACACACTTCTTGGACACACAGACATGCACACCATACATGTACATGAGAGCAGCACCCATCCCTCACCCCCCCCTCCATGTCCAAGAACATAGACTGGCATGCATTCATGTGTGCATTCCGCATACAGCTCCCCATGTTGCATTGGAACACATGCACCATCCATGTGGTTCACACATTACTGGTCTCACATGCATGACCATGATGTCCCTGCACACACACATCCATACATGGCCTATGTCAAACATACAGGCAAGTATCAGACTACCAGCACACTGCAACATGCCCTGTCTCACACAGCAATGCATGACAACTTATCGCTCGACTCCAGACGGGCCTGCATCCTGAGGATCTGGTGGCGAAGCACTGGGCGAATGCGCTCCAGAACCCTCATCTGCTGGTTGGTAAGCTGGCCCCAGGGCCCCACTGCATCCTCTGCCCCTTAGAGGCACCGGGCCTTCCTGAGGGTCCTGGACTTGTAGTCCTCCCAGCGCTTCTGGACGTGTTTCAGGTCTCGGGGTGCCACCCCCTCTGCGTTGATGGCACCCACGATGTCCGTCTAGATCCTCCTCTGTCCTTCCTTGTTGGCGCGCGATGGTGTGAAGAGGGCATCATAATGCCTCAGGACATGCTCCACCAGGACACCAACTTCCTTCTCAATGAAGCTGGTGGCCCTCTGCCTCTCCGGCTGGGGGTCGCCAGTGGTCTCAGATGGTGTTTGCCCCGACATGGCGAACCCCAAGACAGGTGTGTGTGGGCAACTGGGTCATCGGGCTGGGCTGTGGAGTGATGATATCCCAGTCCGGAGTCTTCTGTTCCATCAGGGGTGGACACAGCAACTGGACCCCTGCAGATAGCTGACCTGCAGGCACCAAATAGCAGGGCACGTGGGCAGCAGGCAGGCAGTAGAAGATGGCTGGTGGGAGCATGCTCGGGGTTCTTGGGGACAGGAAAATGGACTTTTGGGCAGGAGCGTGGTCTTCCGTGTGTTTTCACATGGCCAGCTTGATACAGAGTGATTTGGCACGTGAAAAAAGTGCACGTCAGCGTGCCATTCGAGGAAAGGCCCTTAGCGCGTAAGCGCATAAGTGACGTTACGCGTGCGGGTGTATCCCACAACACGGGTGCATAGTGAAACAGCACGTGAGATAACTGCACGTCACCGTGCTATTGGAGGAAAGGGCCTTAGCGCAGAAGTGCGTAAGTGACGTTGCACATGTGGGCTGGCTTAAAAGGTATGAGTATGACGCTATTTTCTTGTACGTGCTTTTTGTGGAGAGCGAGCGGATGATTCTTGTACTTTTTGTTGGTTCACACGTGATTACTTCAAAACGTTTCCAGTTCATACTCCCTGTTTCCTCAGACTGCGTTCTTTTCTACTTTTGGCGGGGGTGTTGCCAATATGCAAAAGCGCGTCTTTTTCACGTTCTTTTTCAAGGCAGACGGTGAGTCGCACACGTATTTGCCAACTGTGGTTGCCCCCGTGTGTCGCGTACCTCTTCAGAGCTCATTGTAGGCTGCGTGTAACACGCGTACGCTTATTTTTGTGTTTCTGCGTGCCACAGCGTAGTGCGGGTTAATTTTTCCATGCATGTGGTCTACCAGGGGTTGCGTGCACGTGTACTTTTGTTTTTGGGGTGCCTGTGCATTGCGTGACCTGTCATCTTCCCCCAGGGGTCACAGACAGCCTTGCTAGAGCACTAGGGTACGAATTCCATCTAGTACCCTACCCCTTTCACCCAAATTGCCCAGGACAATTGTTTACTGCAACTCCCATACGCACAACAACATCAGTGCCCTGGTTGGGAGGCGGCCAAGCAGTAAGGGAGGCAAAGGTGGCCGATCTCAAAGAGGTGGGCTTGGTGGGCGTGGTAGGGGACGTGGCCAGGATTTGCAGGGTGACCCTAGGGCCCAGTGTGTGGAGGACCAATCGGGGCCACCTATGCCCCCCCAATGGTTGTGGGAAACGTAGCTGACACCATCCCAGCTCAGCCCTTGTTGGACCGGCCCATTTTGTCAACTGAACCGGCACAGGATGACTCCCAGGCTGACTTCCAGGTCACCAAGTCTAAGCCACCTGTGGCGGTGAAAGTTGCTGTCACCAGGCCACGTGGATCTGGGGCAGCAATGTCATCTGCTGCCCAAGTAGCCAGGGTGAGGAGGCTGCAGGGGCAGCTGCAGCTCAATCCACCCCAGCTCCGAGTCTCCCAGCCGGGATAGTGTCGGTCCAGGTCCATCACACCGATGTTGGCCCTGCCACCATCACCCTGCAGCCTATGCCTGCACCAAGACCTTTGGTCATTATGCTTTTACAGGCTTCAAGTACCCAGTCCACCTATGCTTCTGCCCCTACTGACCAGAGCGGCGTAATCCACTCAGGATCCGCACCACCTTACAAGAAGAAGAAGAAGGGTGCTCTTGCACGACAGGCTGAGACCCTAGACACGGCTACACACTCCGGCACGTCAAGGAAGCCTAGCTTCAATGACGCCGAACTTGATGCACTTGTGGCCTATGTGTTGGCACATAGCCACAAAATGGTGGTGACTGCAGGCTGCAAGACTACGCCTGCTCAACGTAGGGCCCACTGGCAGACCATTGCGGACCACATTAGTGACCTTGGATTTGTAAGGCGCACAGCTGATGATTGCTACAAGCGGTGGAATGACCTGAAACACAGAGCAAAGAACAAACTGGCCAATCATGCCTCTACTCTGGTGACTGGTGGTGGGTCTCCACCAGAGGACGACCAACTCACTGAACATGAGTCTGTTGCTGGAACCTTTGTCACAGAGGAACAGATCCAAGGCATGGGAGACCTACCAGATTATGAAGCATTGTCCGGTAAGTGCCCATGCATGTGTGTGTAATCCATGTGTATGTTGCTAGGGTGATGTGTTATGATTGAGTGCCAGGTGAGGGTGTATACTCATGAGTGGTATGGGTCACCCATGTGCTTCCTCCAAACCATTCACCAGCCTTGGATTTGGGTATGACATTATCCCTTCTGACCACAGTAGCCAATTAGCACCACATTACTGCAGTTGCCCTTGAAATGTAATCTTGCAACAACATTATTCTGAATTTTCAGTGTTCATTCAGCCTGATTGCTTAAATCTTCCCATTTTTGCAACACATTTTTCTGTCCTAATGCCACGTACGTGACATGCTTATGTCATAGATTACAGCCCACAATGTCCCACATTTATTACCATGTTATGGGAATGATTTGACCATTCAGGCTGATTAAGAGCCTGCTCACATTAATTTTTGCGGCCTGTTTGAATGTGGAACATGATTGTTGTTTCTTGTCATGTTGAAGTGACCAACCATTGATGTATCCATCTGCCTGCCATCACTATATAATTGTACACTGGATGTGTTGCAGTGTGTGGCACATGCATATTTTGTCACACTATTTTGCATTTTTCATCTCATCATGTCCATCTCACATGGATGGGTGACAGAACTCATTCACTAACATATGGCTGTACATGTCAAATGTACCATGGCTATGCTACATGCCATCTGTGTGCTGGCATGTGTCATGTATGTGCACTGGACATGCCACTCACAGGCTAATGTGTGATGCCAGTGCTATCCAGCATGGAGCAAATGTGTTGCTTTTCCATCTTGGAGTCCTCAGTGTCTGCTTTTTGCCTCCCCTTCCAACTCATTGACAGTGCATTCATGCCAGGGTTATAGTCATGTGGGACATGTGTAATTCATGTACTGGATCTCTGGCTTGTTGGGCCTATGTGTGTGCTATGGTGCTCATGCCTGTTTCCATTTGTTGTCTTTCATGTTTATGCAGGTGATGACGCACTTGATGCTGTTGAGGTGGAGGAGATGGTGCAGACCCAGGAGGAATCTCAGCCACAACCGGGCACCAGTGGAGGACGTGGGGTGGTGGTGGGTAAAAACCCAATCCTCCTGCAGACCATACTGTCCATGGGTGTCTCTGGGTGCACCTCCGCAGACTTCTATGATTCAGGTGCTGAATCGGACAGTGAGACATATGTGGCATCGCAGGTGAGTGTTACAGGGAGGGATGCTGTTCTGTCCAACCCACCTGCATCAGGGGGAGACCCCTCCATGGGGATGTCAGTGTTGGTAACTCCGCCTTTGGTGGTTACGGATGCAGGGTCACACTCCACAACATCTGATCCTGTTCCTGGGCCAGCAGATCAGAGGGGGAATGTAGTCCTGTAGCCTCAGGCAGTGCCAGCACAGCAAGGTGCAGATTGCCTTGCCCCAAACAGGTGTGGTGCCCGCTGACGCGGTGGCCGTACTACACCAGGCAATACTGTATGGGAAAACTCCATGTACAGTATAGCAGCACAACAGGGAGCATCGGTTGAAATGATGGCTCAGGCAATGGATAGGGTGGCCACTTCCATTCTCCCCCCTGAACGGCAGATGGATCTCCAACAGCAGGCAACAGACTCCATTTGCCAATCACACAGGGAAGACATGTTGGCATCCAACAGGGACCGACGGGCGGCACTGGAGACTCTGCGTGAAGCCATATCTGTAGAGTCACGGGGCCACAGGGAAGCCCTGAGGTTAGAACTCCATTTCCTCAGGGAGACTCTGGGTGAACTTGAGGCTTCCCGAAATTTTAGGTCAGAACAGCAGCTGGAGCAGCTCACAAGTTCACTCTCAGCAGATCTCCAGGCAACCCGTGCGGAGATCCGGGCATCACGCAAGGCCATGCTGGTAGAAATGCGGGCTACCCGTGAGTTGCTGTATGGGGATCTCCGCACCATCATCCTCCAGAACGAAAACTTCCATGCCCGCATGCTTGCTGCCATGGAGGACCATACCAGGGCTTTGTGTGGGCTGCCTCCCATAGCACGGCCACCTCCTGATGTAGCATCAGAGGGTGAAGAGAGCGACAGCAGTACTCCCACAATAGCGTAGCCGTGCAGGCCATGAGCCCATGGAGGTATTTTTTTTCCGCAACATCCACGCATGTGGGTGTTGGTGTGCACCCTGTCCTCGAACCTCCTGGGTGCCCCCCACCCCGGACCACACATGGCCATTTTTTATTTATTTATTTATTTATTTACAGTGTGTTGCCTTGAATGCCTCCCGTGGACATCCACTGTGTATTCCAACTGGGCATATGCAGGCTTGTCCTGTCTTTGCGTTAGATGCTTGGGTTCCTGACACACACACCCCTCCTGCTTCCCTTTTCCATGGGCTTGCAAAGGGTGTGACCAAATGACAGTAACTTACACAGTGACATTGGGCTCCCATGAGCTGTGTGGGCAGTCTGTAGTCAAAACTGTGTGTACATTCCTAGTGGGGATTGTTGTTGTATTGGACACTGCATGGTGTATTGATATGTGCTTGTGCATCCATGTCTTTCTCCTTATTCACATGTACCATCTTCATGTCTTCACAAGGCCGTCTCCTTTGCAGATGCAGTTCATGTTGTATGCAGTACACTACCACATTTGCCTGACAGCAACACTCTGCAGTTGGAAGGGGTTGATGTGCTGGCTTATTCAGGTTGTGAGACTTGCACTACTTTGATTTTGTACTGTCGTATTTTGACACTGTTTCATCCTGTGTTGCTGTTCTGCGTTGCTGGTAAGTATTTGTTCATGTGTGCTGTTTCTTATTGATTACTAGGAGCATATTGTCTGTGGCCTGTTTACATTTGGAACAGTGCACTTTGTGACACTTGTGTCATGTGTTGTGCATTTATTTTGTTGCTTTCACATTGCATGACATGCCATGGTGTGTTGGGTAGCTGAGATGGGTAGGGGTTGGGTGACATGGCACTATTTTCATGTAGGATTTTTCAAGGGCGTACTCATTCATGCAGCATGAATGTGTGTCTTTTTATCACACAACATTGGTTGTATTTAAGTAGGTAGGGATGCACAAAATGTAACACTTCCAGGTGACCAATCTCAGGCTGGTATGGTTGTGACAGTTGACTTTCCCTTATGTCATCATCATTGATTGTCAGCTGGTATCTGCCAGTGCTGTGTGCATTCCACAGGGGTAGGATTTTAGGTGAAGTAATTAGCCACCAGCTGTGTATGGGCTGCCTAACCACGTGCCCTTTCACCTCCCATGCGCAGCGGCCGTGCATGTGGTTGGGGATGTGAGGGCACCACCATGTCCACCGGCAGGCCCCGGCGGGTTGCAATGTTGTGCAGGACACATGCTGCCACAATGATCCTGCACACAACTGGGGGCGCGTATAGCAGCTGCCCACCAGAGAGGACAAGGGAGCAAAGCGTGACTTGAGCACTCCGAATGTACGCTCCACCATGCCCCGGGTTGCAATAGGGGCTGTGCTGTATCTTACCTCAGGTGGTGTGGTGGGTTTCCGAATTGGCGTCATCATGTGGGTGCTCAGAGGGTAGGCACTCTCCCCTGGGGAGGTGATGATGGGTATCATTAGTGGGATTGTGACATTACTCAGTGTCTGACATGCATAAATGTGCAGAGGCATTTATACTCACCAAGCAGCCATGTATCGCCATGCCGCCCAGCTTCTAGGTCCCAGTTTAGGGGTGACATTCTGAAAATGAAACTATCATGGGTGGACCCTGGATAGTTGGCATATACGGAGGTGATGATTCCCTTGGCATCACATACTACCTGCACGTAGATGGAATGCCAGTGCTTGCGGTTTCTATAGATGTGCTCTGGGTGGATGTAGTGCCACATGGGTGCAATCAATGGCACCTAGCACTTTGCGGAAGTGTGCCACCCTGAAAGTCCTGGACAGCAGCCTGCCTTTCTGCAGGTGTTCTGGGCATGTATATGTGCCTACGGACTGAGGAGCGTGCAGTCATGATGGCCAACACCTGGTGTAGGCAGCATGACTGCATGGCCTGTGACACCCCCTCCGCTATGGCACTTGTCTGCTGAAATGAACCAGTGGCCAAGAAGTGCAATACATTGAGCACCTTTTCCAAGGGGCTCAGTGCTTGGGAGCACAGGGTGGGTGATGTGAGGTCATCCTCCCTCTAACTCACCAGGTCGAGTATTATGTGTGGTGGAAACCTGTACCTCCCATACACCTGGTCATCAGGCATCCCAAAAAGGCTGGTCCTGGGTGTAAAAATTTGGGGCCTGGCTATCCTCCTCCTCCTCCTGCGGTGTCCCACGACCACTGCTGCGAGGAACGGTATATTCATCGTAGCGTCTGATCTTGTTTGTTGTTTGTGCGCACTTTTATGCTGCGCGAGGCTGCATACGCCTGCTTCCTGCTGGCGTACGTGTTTCCAGATTAGCGCGTCTTTTTTGGTGCACGCGTTTCCCCTGTTCGATTCCATGAATACGTGTTGTAGACGCGCGTGTGGGCATTGCGAGCATTTACCTCCTGTACTTCCCCCGTAATGCCCACATTTTCACGCGTTGTTCCCCATTCCGCTTGTTACGCCCCGTGTTCTGCCCACTTTTGTTGTGTGCGCTGCGCTATGCGCGCTTTCGCTGTGTGCGTAGCGCACACCATTTGATGACGTGTGCGCCCGCGTGCGCCACCCACGATTTTAGCGCACATCCCAGGATTTACACGCACACGGACCTCCATGAATCAATGTGCGCGGCTTTGGCCCACTTGCACTGCGATTTTCACACTGGCGCTGCAATTTTCCGCGCACATTCATTCCATGAATCGGCCTGAATATGTAGCTATGAACTGAAAAGATAATCTCATCAACCACTCGATTGAAAATTATTGAGCAAAAACATGGACTAACCAATAATGTAGCAAAATGAAAACCTCACATTTGTGGGATGAATTAAGAATCCAAACTTGTTAGATAAACATTGAGAAACTATGAAGAAGATGGAACCCACAAAGCTAATGAGTGAGAACTTATGATCGAGTTATACATTGAAATTATTTCCCTTTTCCTTTTACGCAAATAAAATAAAATCACAACCAATGATCTCTAGATCTTATTGCGCATAAGCATCCATATGTGTTAATCATTGCTCATAAATTATCTAAACAAGATTGTGAATATTTATGAATGATAAAAAAGTGAGAAAATGATTAGCATTGTGTGTTTATGAGTATAAACAGGGACTCAATTGCAAGGGTAAATGTGCATTGTTTTAGTGATACAACTGTGTCGGGAAGTTATTGATGATATCATATGTTAATCATCTACACATGGGTAGATGTTTTGGAGTAGGCCCAAAACAACATTGCTATCCAATAGTACACCTGCTAGGTGGTCATATTTGTTCTTGCACTATACACAGAAATCTAATGCTCTTCAAAGCCTGGCATCTAGTATAGCATTATTCTCTGCAACGAAAAACTGATGCAGATTCAAGTGAGCAATTCAACCACTTTTGGTCTGAGGTCAGTATCTGGCAGGCAGGAAATGAAGAAAATAATGACAACACCCCCTCTAGTACTCATCACGCTAACAACATCCACATTCTACACAATTCCCACCAGCGTGTTAAACATATCGCTCCCACCTTTCGTTACAGTTCTAGCTCTAAGGGCAGATCTCCTTAGGAGCAAACTCAGCTAGATCCTACACCTGGCACTCAAATCAGGATACACATACACCGAATGCCTTCAACACCACTTATATAGAAACATGCAAACAAATAGCAAAATTGTCAACTGGTCTGCACTAACAAACACATCAGATTTTTATCTTTCTTAATCTTTTCCCTAATTAATGTCACCTTCTACTTCTCTGACAACACCTAGTGCTAACTAAGAGACCTCCACATGTCTGAAGTCTGATGAGTTAAGCGAACCAGGGAATTGGTAAACTGTACATCTCCGGACATAGAAATGAAAAGTGGTTGTTCCTCTTGGCACAGATTCATGATGATAGTGTTTTCCAGTAGAGCACACAGTATCTCACTAGAACTGCTTCCTCTGTGTTATAAAGGTTTTGGTGCTTTGCATGTAGATTTTATTTTGCAGAAATCATTGTCTGATAAGTGCACTTTTAATGCTGTGGTGAAACAATGCAATTGGGTTTGGTGGAAAACTGCAATGGATTGTTATTTTTTTAGTTTGTTTTGTTATTGTTACCTAAAACCATATTACAGAAACCCTACACTAGCGTAAGGCAATGCGCACTAGTGCAAACGTCGCCAGAGTGCAAAAACCATTATTTCACCCATTGTTGTTCCCAGGTACAGTACTGAGATTAGGACAATCATTACTATGATATAAAAATATATTTTTGCACTAGGGACATTTTTACCCTAGTACTCATTATAATTGGACCAGTAACAATTTACTGTAATTCTCACACTAGCCATTTGTGTCCCTTTTTTTACCACTAGTACAATAACATTGAACATTTAGACCCATTTATTTTCCTTTAAATCTATCTTTAGAGCAACATCAACAACTCCTTATGACATTGTCGGGATTGTGGAGGCCTATAGGCACAGCTCTTTCAGGGCATGGCAGGGCCAATATTTACATCTCTCCTATTTCAAAATGTTCAGTTGTCACTGATTGAGAATTTGTGTGATTCACTGAATCCTGGATCATAGGGAATACACATGGTTAATTTAGAAAAAGGAAATCTTAATCGAATGTTAGGCTTATATCTGATATTCCTGGAATTTGTTCAATCTTTTCCAGGTACCTGAGTTGCTATCATCTTCAAAGTAGAGAACGCCTCTTCCCAGGTGTTCAGTCAATGCCGATTCATTGAACATGACTATCCATGTTGGCAGTCAGTTGTCAAGTGACTGAATCAGAGCTGTTGACAAACAGATATCCCCTACTTTTGGAGATGGTGTAAACAGATGATTTCTAAACAGAGATTATGGCTATAAAACAGAAACAAAATATAGGTCCCAAATATCCAGTATGCTATCTTTTTGATCAGACCTTCGTTATAAAACACATTTTGGGCTTTTTCATGGATTGAAATGATGGGGATAGCTTGGTGCGTCTATGCCAAGAATGTACACTCATCACTTCCTTGCCAGAAGTTGCAATGTGTGACAATAGTAGATGGGGCCCCCTTTTGCACAATCTTACATTTTGAGAGGTGGTCACGCACCCTGTTTCCGGTCTTAGCCCCTCTCCATTTTGATGTGCATTGATATACACTTAATGTAAACTTGATATGAAAAGGATATCAAAAATTTTGATATCGATTTTATATCAAATGTATATTGGCTATAAAGTGTTTTCTTACATATATCAGTTTTGATATGCGAATACACATTTTATATAACATCTATATATATATATATATATATATATATATATATATATATATATATATATATATATATATATATATAAATTTATATATATATATATATAGATGGGAGCATCTGGGAGTGTTGGCGATGTTGCTCAATCTAGCGTCGAGAGCGAAGTGAGCTCTGAAAACAGGGACTGTGAATCGAGAGTTTTGCAGATTGACGTGGTGATGACGTCTCAGAAGAGTTCCACCCCAGGGAGATAAGAAGCGCATATACATTTTTTTTATAAAATTGATAAGCCCTCCAAAGTTATTAATAGCAATTTTATTGAACTGCAATAGTTTGTATCTAAATTTATGGGAAGAGAAAAATGATATCAAGCTATTTTTATATCTTTTTAATATAAACATGTATATACAAATATAAAAAAAAATATGTTTTGATATATACATTTGTATACAAATCAATATAAAAAATTATATTGTTTATATGGAATTATATATATAAAATAATTTTAAAAATATATGTTCGATATTGAACTTTATATAAAAATTAATATTAAAAATCATATTTTTGGATATAGAAATGTATATAAGCATTAATCTCCTCACCCAATGTCACATTTTAAAGGCCTATTATATTAAATGCTATAGCTAATTAGTAAACAAGCATGACAAAACGCACCCCATAGAAAACACGTGCCCTCCCACTCAAGGCCAGCCCCTACACCAGCCAAATTGTGTGACAACATCTCGCAATCCCCAGCCGCACCCAGCATAATCAGTCAAAAATACCCTGCCATCCCTGGGCGCAACCCCTAGAAAACGCGTGCCCTCCCATGCAAGGCCAACCCCTACAGCAGTCAAATCGTGTGACAACACCTCGCAATCTCCGCCCGCACCCGAGCGAAATCACGCAAAAACAGTGCGCGATCACCGGGTGTACCCCATAGAAAATGCGTGCCCTCCCACGCAAGGCCAGCCCCTACACCAGCTAAATCGCACAACAACACCTCACAATCTATGGCTGCACCCCATAGAAAATGCATGCCCTCCCACACAAGGCCAGCCTCTAGACCAGCAAAATCGCACCCCAACACCTTGCAACCCCTGGCCACATCCCAGCCAAATTGTTTTTCTGCACTTCGCAATCCGTGGCATGCAGCCCCATTCACATGAGATACCCCAGACCCCATCACCTGTGACCCCACCCTGCAGGCAGCTCCCTCCACATGGGACACCCCAGCCCCCATCACCCTTGACCTCACCCTGCAGGCAGCCCCCTCCACATGAGATAACTCAGCCCTCATCACCCGTGACCCAACCCTTCAGGAAGGCCCCTTCACATGGGACACCACAGCCTCCATCACCTATGACCCCAACCCGCAGGCAGCTCCCTCCACATGGGATATCCCAGCCCACATCACCCGTGACCCCAACCTGCAGGCAGACCCCTCCACATGGGATATCCCAGCCCAATCACCCATTAGCCCACCCTGCAGGCAGCCCCCTCCAGAGAGCACAGCCCAGCCCCATCAGCTGGGACCCCACCCTGCAGGCAGCCCCCTCCAGACGGGACACCCCAGCCCCCATCACCCGTGAACCCACCCTGCAGGCAGCCCCCTCCATGTGCGATACCCAAGCTCCATTACCCGTGACCCCAACCTGCAGGCAGCCACCTCCAGTTGGGACACCCCAGACCCCATCACCTGTTACCCCACCCTGCAGGCAGCCTCCTCCAGATGGGATACCCCAGCCCCATCACCCGTGACCCCACCCTGTAGGCAGCCCCCTCCAGACGGGACACCCCCACTCCAGCCCCCATCACCTGTGACCCCACCCTGCAGGCAGCCCCTCCAGAGAGCACATCCCAGTCTTATCACCTGGGACCCCACCCTGCAGGCAGCCCCCTCCAGACAGGACACCCCAGCCCAATCACCCATGAGCCCACCCTCCGGGCAGCCCCCTCCACATGGGATACCCCAGCCCTATAACCCATGACCCCAACCTGCAAGCAGCCCCCTCCAGACGGGACACCACCACCCCAGCCCCCATCACCTGTGACCCCAACCTGCAGGCAGCCTCCTCCACATGGGATACCCCAGCCCTATTACCCATGACCCCAACCTGCAGGCAGCCCCCTCCAGACGGGACACCCCCACTCCAGCCCCCATCACCTGGGACCCCACCCTGCAGGCAGCCCCTCCAGAGAGGACAGCCCAGCCCTATCACCTGGGACCCCACCCTGCAGGCAGCCCCCTCCAGACAGGACACCACAGCCCCAATCACCCATGAGCCCACTCTGCGGGCAGCCCCCTCCACATGGGATACCCCAGCCCTATAACCCATGACCCCAACCTGCAAGCAGCCCCCTCCAGACGGGACACCCCCACCCCAGCCCCCATCACCTGTGACCCCACCCTGCAGGCAGCCCCTCCAGAGAGCACAGCCCAGCCCCATAACCTGGGACCCCACTCTGCAGGCAGCCCCCTCCAGACAGGACACCCCAGCCCCAATCACCCATGAGCCCACCCTGCGGGCAGCCCCCTCCACATGGGCTACCCCAGCCCTATTACCCATGACCCCAACCTGCAGGCAGCCCTCTCCAGTTGGGACACCCCAGGCCCATCACTCGTTACCCCACCCTGCAGGCAGCCCCCTCCAGATGGGACACACTAGCCCCCATCACCCGTGACCCCCCCTTGCAGGCAGCGCCCTCCAGGCGGGACACCCCAGCCCTCATCACCTGTGAGACCACCCTGCATGCAGCCCCTCCACATTGGATACCCCAACCTCCATATCCCGTGACCCCACCCTGCAGGCAGCCCCCTCCAGATGGCCACCCCCACCCCAGCCCCATCACCCATGACCCCACCCTGCAGGCAGCCCCCTCCAAATGGGACACCCCAGCCCCCATCACCGTGACCCCACTAGGTAGGCAGTCCTCTCCACATGGAATACCCCAGCCCCCATCACCCATGACCCCACCCTGCAGGCAGCCCCCTCCACATGGGATACCCCAGCCCCCATCACCCATAACCCCACCCTGCAGGCAGCCCCCTCCAGTCGGGACATCACCTGCATGCTGTACCCTGACATAGTGACACATCATCACTCCATCGATTGTGTGTTGTGCATCTTGACTGCCGTGTTGTGACACCACACAGAATATTCACAGGAACATGTATTCTGCAAACCAAAATGAATGCATTCACCTGGGACGCATCCGTAAGTGTGGCATCTGCTCAAACACAATTGCTATCTGCAACCATCACCCAACATACACAAGTAACAAGTTGATGTTAAAGTGAGGCCCTGCTAGCCATGTGACAATGTCATGTCACCAATCCCCAGGGACAAATAGTTCTACAATGACAGAATCAAAACCACCCTCAATGTGTGCCACATGAACAAACATTGTCCAAGTGCCTCACAGTCTGAGCTTCATTGAGCTGCTGTTTCTAGAAGAGATTTCCTAATAAACACATCACCAGTCCGCCCATGTGTGAAGGACATGGCAATCAGACAGTGCACCACACACAGAGACAGCTGCATTGGGCAGCCAATGAGTAAATACAAAGAAATGGCAATATTGGATCCCAGTGCAAGAGGTTGACCAACACCAGAGATAATGATAACTGTACAAAAACATGCTGCTGAAGGGGAAAGTACTACATGTGTGTTATACAGCATCAAGCAAATTATGTGTCAATATGCTGAATATGAAACACTCCCACAGTCACCCCATCCAACTCTCTCCGAAATACTGTGAGGACGAATACACAGTGATGCTGCACATGTGAAAGGAAATGCCATTTGACGGTGCACACTCAAGCTCCCACTTCACACACCGCTGGTCAGTCACATGTGTATACTAACCCAACAAATAAACCCTGAACATTACAAATTACACATGCATGTAAGCAACTGCACACATGACTAGCAATGTTCAGAATCAGGGCTAATAAATGGACAACCAAACAGGCCCACTGCAAAAATAAATGTGACAAACAATGACTGTGAGAGAACAAAAAAATGTATATATATATATATTGAACAGTTGTATTATTTGCATACAGACTGTAAATACAATTTTCAAAGAGGTCCATGTAAATAGAAAAATAAATGTTTTCATGTGTATGAAAATATTTACAATAAAAAATACCAATAACGCATGGTCAAAAGGATCCCTCAAACACACATTAAAAACTATGTACAACATAAACATGGAAGATAGTCCAAAGAGTAGATTCCAAATAAAATCGTAAATAAAAGGAAACTTACACAGAAATAACTATGTACAAATTAAATGGAGTAATGTCTGAAATTCAAGCTCCAAATAATACAAACAATCAAAGGAAACTTACATCTACAAAACTATGTACAATGGCAGTGGGCTAGTCCTCCTCATCACCAATCTAACTCAATGTCTGGAGCAGGGCATCATCGAGCAATGCATCCAATACACCCAGGTGGGCCTCCCGTTGTCTCCTCGAGGGCTTGCAGGACCACCAGCATGCTCCTCTCCATCCCCTCCCTGCAAGTATCCTCGAGGATGGCAGCCAGCCTCCTTGCCCGACGCAGTGCAACCTCTGCCCTTGCCATGGTGACTCACTCCTCCCGAGCATGCTGCCTCTCTGCCCCCTCCAGACAGGACACCCCAGCCCCAATCACCCATGAGCCCACCCTGCGGGCAGCCCCCTCCACATGGGATACCCCAGCCTATTACCCATGACCCCAACCTGCAGGCAGCCCCCTCCAGTTGGGACACCCCAGGCCCATCACTCGTTACCCCACCCTGCAGGCAGCCCCCTCCAGATGGGACACGCCAGCCCCCATCACCCGTGACCCCAGCTTGCAGGCAGCCCCCTCCAGGCGGGACACCCCAGTCCTCATCACCTGTGAGACCACCCTGCATGCAGCCCCTCCACATTGGATACCCCAACCTCCATATCCCATGACCCCACCCTGCAGGCAGCCCCCTCCAGATGGCCACCCCCACCCCAGCCCCATCACCCATGACCCCACCCTGCAGGCAGCCCCCTCCAAATGGGACACCCCAGCCCCCATCACCGTGACCCCACTAGGTAGGCAGCCCCCTCCACATGGGATACCCCAGCCCCCATCACCCATAACCCCACCCTGCAGGCAGCCCCCTCCAGTCGGGACATCACCTGCATGCTGTACCCTGACATAGTGACACATCATCACTCCATCGATTGTGTGTTGTGCACCTTGACTGCCGTGTTGTGACACCACACAGAATATTCACAGGAACATGTATCCTGCAAACCAAAATGAATGCATTCACCTGGGACGCATCCGTAAGTGTGGCATCTGCTCAAACACAATTGCTATCTGCAACCATCACCCAACATACACAAGTAACAAGTTAATGTTAAAGTGAGGCCCTGCTAGCCATGTGACAATGTCATGTCACCAATCCCCAGGGACAAATAGTTCTACAATGACAGAATCAAAACCACCCTCAATGTGTGCCACATGAACAAACATTGTCCAAGTGCCTCACAGTCTGAGCTTCATTGAGCTGCTGTTTCTAGAAGAGATTTCCTAATAAACACATCACCAGTCCGCCCATGTGTGAAGGACATGGCAATCAGACAGTGCACCACACACAGAGACAGCTGCATTGGGCAGCCAATGAGTAAATACAAAGAAATGGCAATATTGGATCCCAGTGCAAGAGGTTGACCAACACCAGAGATAATGATAACTGTACAAAAACATGCTGCTGAAGGGGAAAGTACTACATGTGTGTTATACAGCATCAAGCAAATTATGTGTCAATATGCTGAATATGAAACACTCCCACAGTCACCCCACCCACCTCCCTCCGAAATACTGTGAGGACGAATACACAGTGATGCTGCACATGTGAAAGGAAATGCCATTTGACGGTGCACACCCAAGCTCCCACTTCACACACCGCTGGTCAGTCACATGTGTATACTAACCAAACAAATAAACCCCGAACATTACACATTACACATGCATGTAAGCAACTGCACACATGACTAGCAATGTTCAGAATCAGGGCTAATAAATGGACAACCAAACAGGCCCACTGCAAAAATAAATGTGACAAACAATGACTGTGAGAGAACAAAAAAATGTATATATATATATATTGAACAGTTGTATTATTTGCATACAGACTGTAAATACAATTTTCAAAGAGGTCCATGTAAATAGAAAAATAAATGTTTTCATGTGTATGAAAATATTTACAATAAAAAATACCAATAACGCATGGTCAAAAGGAGCCCTCAAATAACACATTAAAAAATATGTACAACATAAACATGGAAGATAGTCCAAAGAGTCCACTCCAAATAAAATCATAAATAAAAGGAAACTTACACAGAAATAAATATGTACAAATTAAATGGAGTAATGTCCGAAATTCAAGCTCCAAATAATACAAACAATCAAAGGAAACTTACATCTACAAAACTATGTACAATGGCAGTGGGCTAGTCCTCCTCATCACCAATCTAACTCAATGCCTGGAGCAGGGCATCATCGAGCAATGCATCCAATATACCCAGGTGGGCCTCCCGTTGTCTCCTCGAGGGCTTGCAGGACCACCAGCATGCTCCTCTCCATCCCTTCCCTGCAAGTATCCTCGAGGATGGCAGCCAGCCTCCTTGCCCGACGCAGTGCAACCTCTGCCCTTGCCATGGTGACTCACTCCTCCCGAGCATGCTGCCTCTCTGCCCCAATTTGCTGCCTGTATCACACGAACACTGAAGACATCCAGGTTTTCAGGTCCATGTTTGCGTCCTGCCTGACGCCAGATATCTGCACCTTCAGATGGTATGCAGGCACAGTAGCCTCCTATTCAGAGCCTGCTGCTGCTATAGCGCCCGGTGCCTGCTCCATGTGGACACCCTCCGGGCTGATGACATTAGCCGGGAGTGTCTGGCCCGTGCCCTGCTCCTGGGTGCCTGCTCTCCCTCTATTACCAGTGCTCCTGTTGTTGGCTGGATCTCCACGGTGACCACCTCAGCTGAATCACTGTTGACTCCCAACTGAGGCAGGGATGTTGGCTCCACCCGACAGACCAATGTGGTTGGGACTGGTGCACAGGGGCCCCTGGTGGTATCTGAGCTGCAAGGTGCCCCAGAATAAGACGAGGAGGTGGTTGCTTTGGTGGCCAGCCCACGCAGCAAAATCGAGACCATGAATGCTGCTAGCCAGTTCTGGAGATGCCGGCATCATTGTGATGATTTGCAAGCACATGATTGCAAGTCTGCACATCATTACGAATGACGCTGGTAAGCTTCCCAATACCGACTAGCAGGGATACCACTCTGTCTCGAATGGCAACATCCTCAGGCATTGGGGTGTCTGTCTGGGTGGAAACGTCCGACACCTGCGAATGGGTCCAGTCTCGGGCATGCCGGCAGGTGCATATTGCTGCAGGAGCTGATCCAAAGACAGGATTTAGCACAGGCACCTCCAAAGTGGCCTGCACAGCCTCATGCCCCTGGGTCACGACTCACCACCCCCGCCTGACCCCATGGACTGGGTCACTACGGCCCTCTCCTCTTCCTCCTCCCCCACCATCCTGGATGCCTCCTGAGCATCTTCCGCAGTGGATGGCTCCTGTGTTTGCACACGTGTCCCCCCCCACTGCTGAGGAGTCCATGTCAACCTTTGCCCTCTTGGACTTCCCCTGAGCAGATTATGCCAGCCTCCTCACTCCCTGATGATGTTGTTTCCAGGGAGTGTGGCTGGGTCTTATGCCTATGCCTGGTGGAGGCATCCCTGCTGCCTTGCTCCACAGCACCGTCTCTGCCCTCTTCTTCCAACACAACTGCAGACAAGGAGACATAGAAAACAAACATCAGGGTATTGCACCAATGTGTGCTTGGCACCACATTTTTTCACATGAACTACACTGCTAAAGGGAACAACCATAATTTCCCTCCACAACACACAGGTGCATGCAATGTACATACATACACATATATGTATGTCCTTCACAACAGACAATCACATCAAGGGACATGGCACTGTCACAACCCATCAATTGTGCATGCTACAGACACATGCATTATGGGCTCATACACATGTCATGCACACACATCACCTGACGGTTCTCAAGCAGTTCACTGAGCAATCACATCAGAGTCCCCTCAACAGCAATCACGCAAAATGACTAGGTCACACATTGAAATGCACTTGTTACATCCATCCAGGAGTGATGACCAGTCACACACTCACATCTTAGACACATACACTTGAACACCATGTATGCACATGAGGTTGACAACACCACCTCATCTGTTACACTTCTCACACAGGCACGTCTCAAACACATGTAACAAACCACGTGCAAATTGTGAAATGCTGCAGTACAACACACAATGCAAATGTAAGACCATTGAAATCACATGGTTCAATGAACACATATCAAGCACTGTCTGGGACATGCACACAGACATCCGTAGAAGAGGTATACTTGCTGTAAACCCAAGGTGCACACTTCTACCATACATTAACATGCACATGCACAGTGGAGGCCAGCAACACATGGACACTCACTTGTCTCCAGACATTGCTATAAATCGCTGACCTAGGTTTGCAGCACAGGGTAGAGCTTCTCCAGGACCTGCATGTCGGTGGTGTTCATTTGGCCCTTGTGCCCCCCCTTATTTGGCACCAGCCTGGAGGAAGGGCCTTGCTGTGGGTCCTGCACTTGAGGTCCTCCCAGCACTTCTGCGCGTGGTGGTAGTCACGGGATGCCAACCCCTCCACGTTGATGGCATCCACAATCTAAACCCAGATAAGCTTCTGTCCTTCCTTGCCGACTTGCGTTGGGGCATTGAAGATGGCATCATAATGCCCCAGGACCTGCTCCACCAGGATGTCAAATTCCCTGGCAGTGAAGTTGACAGCCCTCTGCCTCGCTGCCGTGGGGTTGCCTCTGCCTCGCTGCCGTGGGGTTGCCACTCACCTCAGATGATGTTGCTTGAGACATGGCAACCCCCGAGGCAGGTGTGGGTGTCTTCGGAATTAGCTGAGGTGGTCACAGGGCCAAGGACAGGAACATTGGCAATTGCTCAACAGCAGACACTCAAATTGCAGGGCAAGTGGGTAGCAGGCACACAAAGTGGGCAGGCAGCAGCAGATTACTCGTCGAGGTAGCTCAAGGTAGTAGGAGGCAGGTAAAAAGGCTTGTAGGCCGGAGTGTGGGTCTTCCGTGTCTCTCGCGTGGGCAGCTGTAAACAGAGTGACGGTTACTCTGCATGTTCGAAATTAGCGCATATACGTGTAATCAGAGAAAAGGGCCTCATTGCATAAGTTACATGAGACGCGCTGGGCGTTGACATTCTGATTTGGGGTAAAGGAGTGCATAGGAGAAAATTAAACCATATGTGCGAACTGGAGCAGAAAGACAAGTGCATTTCTGAGATTGTTGGGATGGCACGCAATTTGTTCTCTACTGTGACAGTGAAAACTTCTTATTTTGTTGGGCGATTCGTCTGTGCGCACCCGTGCGTGTAATTTTCATTTCCCTGAGGCTAGCGTTGAGTCACATACGCATTATTCATACTATGGGAGCCCCTGTGTATCACGTATCCCCATTACTAACATTACAGTAGCTTTTCTGGGCTTCGTGTACCCATTTTTTGTGTTGCTGGGTGCCACAGCATATCGCGTAATGCTTTTTCGTTTCACATGAGCTGCCTGGGGGTCAAGTACACGCATTTCTGATATTTGGGGTGGCTGTGTATTATGCATTCCATTCATTTTTTCACCAGGGGTAATATTCTGCCTTGCTGGACCACGCTAGTACATTTTACATCACATACCCTGCCCTCTCACTCCGATTGCACAGGAAAATTGCTTGGTGTGCCTTCCATTGTACAAATCTATCTGTACCATGAGTGGGTAAGCCACAAGAGGGAAAGGTGGCAGAGGTGCCCGGGGTTGGGGATATGCAGAGAGAGCTGTGCCCCACCCCAACAGTGTCAGGGAGCTGCAGGTGATGCTGCTGTCCCCAGCACCAAGGGTCAGGGAGCTGCAGGGTAATCTTCTCTCCCCACCACCCAGGGTCAGGGAGCTGCAGGGGCAGCTGCTGTCCCTAAATCCCAAGGTCAGGGATCTGCAGCAATAGCTGTAGTTGTCCCAGCCCTGGTACACGGACACTCAGGGATAGATGATGTCCTTGCGTCCAAGTGGAAGGGACGTCCACGCAAAACACCTATCCCCAGCACCCAGGGTCAGGGAGCTTCAGGTTCAGTTGATGTCCCCAGCATTCAGGTTCGAGCACCTGCAGATGCAGCTGCTGTCCCCAACACACAGGGCCATGGAGCTTGAGCAGTAGCTGTTGTCCTCCCCTCCAGGTACACATACTTGCAGGGGCAGCTGATGTCTGCGCGTCCAAGGGGAAGGGACGTACCGTTAACGTTTAAAAGAATGCTGGCCACTGCAGTGCAGTGTTTGAATGGAACCTGGCATTAGAGAACTATAAAAGGCTGCCAAAGGAAAGTTAGCCTTCAACAATATGGGCATTAAATGTTTTCGAGACGTCCTTATTAAAATGGGGATGAAGATCTCCTGTCTAATAGTATAAATCAATTGTATTTAAACCTCAGAGATACAGTTATGTTTTTTACTGAATGTACTTAATGGTGAGACAAAAGAATGTGAGGTTGTGCTATTAGAGTCAACAGCAGGCATCACAAAACTGTGAGGTGATTAAATGTATTGCCTTCCAGGAACCTGCTGCACCGTGAATTAAGCAATAGTAATTGTTTACACAAGCTGTACTGAATAGTAACAGACTGGGGCACCACTTAATCGTGAGGCCATTCAATGAGGGCTCCTGGCATGTTACCACATGGTATAGGCCAAGATCCCTGCTATTATGTCTATTAACACCCTGGGTTAACATCTAAGTTTGCTAGTAGCAATGTATTTGCATGAATGAGTGGATTGTGGCAAGTGTGTGACTTGTTCATTTAACTAAACACTTTCCACAAATGGCGTCGATGGAAATGGAAGGCATGATACCTCATGGAGCCCCTCTTCTATTTCGATGTGGCCTGTGTGAAGCAGCGGATCAGCAGCAGCATCTGATACAATTAAGGCCAGGTGAGTGGGAGGAAGGGAGTGAGAGCTGGTGCTGTGGAGGCAGTCCGCAGAGGGAGGTGTAGTTGATAGGAAAATGGTGTGGCGAGTGTGAGCCACCTGCAGCTTGCCCAGAACACAGGGTAGGATTGTGATATTCAGTCCACAATCCAAGCAACCTGATTGGCTGCTGTGACACCCTGGGTACTAATACATTTTGAATCTAAATCTGGAAAAGCCTGAACATCATGTGTGATGATACAGGGAGAAAAGGGATCAAAGACTATACAAATTTTAATCTGATGCAATAATACCCATTAGGTTTGTCCAAGATATTTTAGGTAAGAATCATATTAAATAAGTATACATATGTACATCTCACTTTAATGGTTGACTATTCCAACAAAGAATTAGAAAGACATCCCTGAATTTGCATGTATATTCTTTATGGTCAAATCAAGCTCAATTTCCATCTTTTGTTTTGAATTATGGTTCTCTCTTAACATTCTTAACTTTCAGAGGATGACGAATACATTTCTGAAACATCTCTTTGAAATACCCCAGTTCCCATCATCAGAATGAGCACATATGGAATTAGATGTAGTTCATATTGGAGAAACAATCTTGATAGCTCCTTGTGTTATGGCTTTCATTCTGTTCAAATACTGTGGACCACAGTCTTTTCTAGTGAACAAGTGGTACTCTGTGCCTTACTAGCCCTAAAAAGGACCATATGGATTAAGCAGGCTTTAAAAAAAAACAGTCTTGTTAAATAATGTTTGCTATGAGTTGAGCAGTTTTGATCCATGAGATACTGTAGGCTAAATAATCTAGATCTTAAAGAATCTCAAGATCATGATAGTAAGGACATTTTTCATTTTTGCTTTAAAAATGCAAAAATGCAAAATAAATAAGGAGTAATTCGACCAAAGCAATTTTTACCTAGTTTTTGTCTTACCAATAGCAACCATTATTTAAACATGGCAGTAACCTTTTTTATGACATCATATCAAAATATCTAGGTCAATCCATGTAATAAGTAAGGCAGTGCTCAATAACACAGCATTTTAAAATGTAGTCAAGACGTACGGATGACCAACAAATATATCAAAACCATTTTGATATTCATTATATGTAAATGATGTTTGCTTTTCCTGAATAATTAAGTAAACTTTACTATTTGGTGGGTCAAGGAGCCCAGTCCCAAATAATATGATCAACTACTGAATTCTTGTGACAATGTGGATGTCTTATAACAGAAACTGCTTTCATGTAATACAAGCCGGACCATAAAGTCTTACTGACGTGGAGATGCAAAAGCAGGAAGTAAAACATGTAGCACCTTTCCTCTAACGCTGTTTTTCGTTCCCTAGGAAACGGTGGGCGAGGAAGAGGAGCTCGAGCCCAACGATCTCAGCTGGGCGTATTAGGTTAGCGGTTTGAAGAGGAGAGTACAAGAGTCCCGTTGCGTCGTTGCGCATAGTTAAAGTTAAACTTTCAATAATAGTTCATTGGTGCCGCGTACCGTGTTGTGAGGAGGCGCGGATCGCTGCGAGCTGCTCCCGCCTGCGGAGTGAAGGAGGGAAAGAGACCGTCTTCACGACGAGAAGTGAAGGTATCGAGAGCATAGAGAGAGTGAAGGTTGGAGAGTCGGAAGAGGAGGAACAGCAGATGAGCCCTCGTTCATCGATCGAGTGAAAAGGGGAAGACGCCACTCCAAGGTAACCACTCCGTATCATAAGGAGGAGTCAAGGGATGTGAAGCATAGGGAAGTCGGCAAAGAGAGAGAACAGGATAAGTTAACCCCTTAAAAGGGGCAGAGTGGTATCAGTAAGGAGGAGACAAACCCTGCGAACTATAAGAAGTTTTTTTTTAACTATAAGAGACATTTTTAAAAACAAAATCAAATGAGCTTCCTTAAGTGAGTAGTGAGGAAAAAGGGAATCCTGTTTGAAGGGAAACATACGCCAGCAGTGTGATTGAGAAACATTCAAGCCAACTAAAGCTCTGCAAGTTTAATGAGAGACAAAGGGTAAAACGCTCGAAGTCTGAGGGGAAAACGAGGGCAAATAAACTTTATCCGCTTGGTTACGAGCGAACCAGGAAAAGACAAAGAAAAGACAGTCTAAGAAGATCTAATAGAGTCAATAGAAAAGAAACAGAAAGACAAGTAAAGAATAAAGAAAAAGAGGCAAAGACAGAAGTAAGACCGAGATAACTAACAAAAGGACATTAAGGAGAAATTCGAGGAGAGCTTACCCATATAAACTTGGTGTATCAGAAGAGACGATCCTTCCCATGAAGGATTATAGACCACGGAAGCCGAAGTATCCTTTTTATGGTTTTTCTGAACAGAAAGAATTCTGTTAATAAAGAATTGGGCTCTCTTTCAGTCCAAAGAAAACTACTTATTGACTGAAGTCTCTTGATTTCTTACTAATTCATACAGTCTAACCATTAGAAGTGTCACAATTCTGCCTAACAATTTTGAGGAAACATCATGAATTCTGAAACCCAGGACTATATTTTGCCACGATAAAGGGTTTTTACATTGCATTTTCTTGGACACAGAATATATAATATGGATCACTATAATACCAAGGAAGGCTATGGGGAGATAACATGATGTGCACATAGCTTTACGACACATATGTTTCTCCGGGAGTGTGTGGTTTTACATGCTGCCAGACACTGCAGCGCGTGTGGGGTCTCATTGAGCTATGCTTGTGATTTCCATTTGCACTGCAGACGCTATAGCCAAGGAAGCGAAACAAGTAACTTGTCAGATAGCTCTGATGTACATTTGCAACAGATTACATTTGATAATGCCATGTGCTTTGATTTGCCGTTTGATAGATACTTGCAAATCCCATAGTGGATCCCTCATGCTGCCATACATGGGAGGGAGTCCCATAATTTTACCGGATTAGATTCCACATTTAAAGCAGTTATGAAAACTGAAACATATCTTAACTTTTGTAACTTTAGCTTTCTAATTTTGAGAAATTTTCCAAGGCTCCATGCATGGCTAGATGCTGCTGGCATTGGCTTTAACATTTACTTTGCAGTACCACAACGACATAATGATGCCAATGTGCCATGGCCTGTTGGCTGACAGGAAATAATAGGAGATCCTTCCATAGCTCCGGAAGCATGCACCCGTTTGATGTCCAGGTGCTGTCAGTGTGGGATATTGTGTGCCCTTGTTTAAAGGTGTATATGTTTGTAATGGGTGTGTTAAGACATCATTTATATTTTGGAGAATTCAAGAGCCTCGTGTTTCTATCTATTTTTGATGGTCAGAATAACTTCTACTGAAGTCCTGCTGCCATTGCAACCCCTTTTGTCTCATTATGAGTATACGCAGTAGAGGTGCCCATAAGCATCACAGTTCATGTGTGTTTTGAAGCACCCTTTTTGTGCACTAAAGTGATTATATCACCTTAGATTGGTCTTCATGCGTAAGCTGGTGGTTATTTAATTTTGGTTTTGGCTTCACCAAGAGCACATGCTATTTTAACGCATTGGTATCTCAAAGTACCTTTTTGGTAGCAGTTTTTGTATGCCTCCTAATCTCAGATAATTTGGTTTCGTGGACTTCCACTGTTCAGGGCAGCCATGAGGTAGTTTACCATGTCTGTACTGCACATTGTGGGTGCTTTGTGAGCCCACATGGCGACCTCCATATTGGTTATGACTGATTAAAAGCAGTCTACGCCCCTGGGATGTCCATATCACATGCTGCAGGGATGGTTCAGGTTGAGTGGCAGATTTAGGAGCCAAAAGCATTTTCTGGCCTTTGACCCTTTGCCCCTAATCCCCTTATGTGATTTGTGGGCACACTTTGAAAAACTCCTGTGAGTGGTGCTACTTAAGAGGAACCTCTTAAGAGGAAACCCATTTCCTAATTTCTTAGAATTTTCAGAAGAGTCAATTTACTTACCTTCTGGAGGATTTCCCTCTATTTCGCACCATTGTTGCATTTCAAGACCACATTAAGCCATACTGGCTGAATGCTGTATCCTTAGCTGATTATTGTTTACGCTTTCTGCTTCTTTTAGTCATTCTGATCATTTTCTATTCTCCTGGTGACTACGCTTATATGCTAGGTCAGGCCTCCTGGGTTGGCACCATCTTCTGTCTCCATCTTCTCATTTTACCACTGAGGTTGTCCCACCTTACGGCTGGACGTTTTTGCTGCCTGGAAGGTTACTAAAACTGCAAGACCCTGCTTAATTTGCTCTTCATACTGGCGTGGCACCCTTTCATTGTTCTCCAAACTGTCCAACCATGCTTGTAGGGTTCCACCCATGTCTTAGAATCTTACTCACCATTTCTATTGCTTCTGACATGAAGGGCTTGCTCATGGAAAACCTTTATACTCCTATGTTCTGCTTGTGTGGTCTTCGTTGGCCCAGGGCTCTAATCGCTCTCTCTGTAGTATCAGCCTGTAAATCTCACCTAGGCATTTAGCACTATACTTTCCACCTTGTTTTGCCTCATATGGACCATCTTTCTGGAGGAGAAAACCACAAGTACTTAACATTGAGTCCCTGAGTGATAGTGTATTCTCACTGTTCACCCTCAGGGGTCCATGGTTGAGACTTTTTCAATGCAATTCTCAGCTACATGTTCACAGTGGTTAACAGTGGGGGCCTACCTGTTGTGCTCCATCATCTTGTGGGCTTCTTCATTGGGGTCTCATCTGATTCTACTTGGGGCTATTTACAATCATATCTGCACCTGTGGCATAAAACTGTGATTTACCAGCGTTTTCCTCATGCACACCGATTGCTTACTGACTGTGTGCCCTTTAATACTATTGAAACTTTTTGCTCATAAGAGCTTTTAAAGTGACTGTCCCCGGATATTTTACTTGCATTCAGTTTGAATCTAATGAGTTTTTGGCCAACAACAGGAATGTTACTATTTACCCATGTCTTTTTATAGTATTTTGAAGTCATGCTTTACAATTCTTCAACTGTGAATATTAATAATGTAACTATTTTTGGTGACAACATAATCGATTTTCTCTAAAGTGCGCCACATTGTGAATTGTTGATAAAGTGTACCTAGACCTTTTGGAGACCTATGGCTGTGTTTTAGTTCCCCTTTCCTAAAACATTAATTAACTGTGAAGTGTGCTCTTGTATTTCTATAATAATATATCTCAGAGGTGTAGACATAATGTTGCTTTGTATTGTCACAGGGGATCTTGTTTGACTATTGTAACAATATTTTAATGTCTAGTTCACTTCTCTTCCCACCTTTTGTCTCTATGCTGTGTGCCTCTTGTTAAACAGTAGACTAAAATATAATATGCCAGTGGTGTGTGACTCTTTTTACAATGTATTGCTTTTGCACAAACACTAGGTATTTTAACTGGGTAAAAATGAAAGGGTACAAATAAAATGTCAGTACTTAAATCAGAAATTATTTATGCAACAATGTATTCAGAGTTCATTCCAATATTTGAAATTGAATACAGGACTGTCCAAATATCAGCCAAAATTATGGTAACATTTGTAATTTGATTACTCACAGGTAACAAGCCCTGGATATGCCTCCAAGTGGAGACAGAAATATAGGGCCCGATTAATAGAATCGGGTGCGGAAAAGGGGGCAAGGGCTGTGCACCGAGGAGTCGTCTGCGCAAGCCATGGTGCAGAGAAATCCTTGCGCGGCACGTGTATTCATGGATTCCCAGAGGCATCAGCAGCCGTCGCGCAAGTAACAGCAAGCTACGCGATAATCACCGAAAAACGCTTCCATGCACAGCAAAAAGCAAATGCCAAACACTGCGCAAGCCTCCGCACCATCCGTGGCCCAGCATACAGGCCCCCCCAGGCTAAATTGTGCGGAAACAACCCGCTATCCCAAGGCACACCTCATAGAAAATGCAAGCCCTCCTATGCAAGGAGAGCCCCTACACAAGCCAAATTACGTGACAAAACCATGCAATCCGGCCGCACCCCAGGGTAATGGCGCTAAAACACCCTGCAATCCCTGGGCGCACCCCAATGAAAACGCGTGCCCTCCCACGCAAGGATAGCCCCTACACCAGCCAAATTGTGCGACAACACCTCGAAGTCCCCAGTCGCACCCCATCGTAATCGCATGAAAATACCCCACAATCCCCAGGCGCAACCCATAGAAAACACATGCCCTCCCACACAAGGCCAGCAACTACACCAGCCAAATCGCGCAACAATACCTCCTAATTTCCGCCCGCACCCCAGCATAATTACGTGACAACACCGCACGATCCCCGGGCGAACCCCATAGAAAACGCATGCCTTACCCACGAAAGGCCAACCTCTACACCAGCAAAATGGCACCCCTACACCTTGCAACGCCTGGCCGCACCCCAGCCAAATTGTGGGTCTGGACCTCACAATCCACGGCATGCAGCTTCCTTCACATGGGATACCCCAGCCCCCATCACCCGTGACCCCACCCTGCAGACAGCCCCCTCCACATAGGATATCCCAGGCCTCATCACCTGTGTCTCCACCCTACAGGCAGCCCCCTCCACATGGGATACACCAGCCCCCATCACCCATGACCCCACCCTGCAGGCAGCCCCCTCCACAGGGAATACCCCAGCTCCCATCACCTGTGACCCCACCCTTCAGGCTGCCCCCTCCACATTGGAAACCCCAGCCCCCATCAACCGTGACCCCACCCTGCAAGCAGCCTCCTCCACAAGGGATAACCCAGCCCCAATCACACGTGACCCAACCCTGCAGGCAGCCCCCTCCAGACAGAACACTCCAGCCCCCATCACTCATGTCCCACCCTGCAGACAGCCGCCTCCACATGGGATACCCCAGCCCCCATCACCCGTGACACCACCCTCCAGGCAGGTCCCTCCAAATGGGATCCCCCAGCTCCCATCACCTGTGACCCCACCCTGCAGGCAGCCCCCTGCATACAGGACACCCCCACCCCTGCCCCATCACCGTGACCCCACCCTGCAGGCAGCCCCCTCCACATGAGATACCCCAGCCACCATCATCTGTGACCCCACCCTGCAGGCAGCACCCTCCAGATGGCACAGCCCAGCCCCCATCACCTATGACCCCACCCTGCAGGCAGCCTCTCCAGATGGCACAGCCCATCCCCCATCACCTGTGACCCCACCCTGCAGGCAGCCCCCTCCAGACGGGACACCCCACACACCATCACCCGTGACCCCACCCTGCAGGCAGCCCCCTCCACATGGGATACCCCAGCCCCATCACCCGTGACCCCACCCTGTAGGCAGCCCCCTCCAGATGGGACACCCCAGCCCCCATCACCTGTGACCCCAACCTGCAGGCAGCCCCCTCCAGATGGGACATCCCAGTCCCCATCACACGTGACCCCACCATGCAGGCAGCCCCTCCACATGGGATACCTCAGCCCCCATTACCCATGACCCCACCCTGCAGGCAGCTCCCTCCAGATGGGACACCCCCACCCCAGCACCCATCACCCATGACCCCGCACTGCAGGCAGCCCGCTCCAGATGGGGTGCAACAGCACCTCGCAATTTTTGCCCGCACCTCAGCATAATCATGCGAAAACACCCCACGATACCCGGGCGTACCCCATAGAACACGCTTGCCCTCCCACACAAGGCCAGCCTCTACACCAGCAGAATGGCACCCCAACACCTCGCAACCCCTGGCCGCACCCCAACCAAATTGTGTGTCTGCACCTCACAATCCGTGGCATGCAGCCCCCTTCACATGGGATACCCCAGCCCATTTCACCCGTGACACCACCCTGCAGGCAGCCCCCTCCACATAGGATACCCCAGGTCCCATCACCTGTGACCCCACCCTGCAGGCAGCCCCCTCAACATGGGATACCCCATCCCCCATCACCCGTGACCCCACCCTGCAGGCAGCCCCCTCCATATGGGATACCCCAGCTCCCATCACCTGTGACCCCAACCTGCAGGCAGCCCCCTCCACATTGGACACCCCAGCCCCCATCACCCATGACCCCACCCTGCAGGCAGCCTCCTCCACATGGGATAACCCAGCCCCCATCACCCTTGACCCAACCCTGCAGGCAGCCCCTTCCAGACAGCACATCCCAGCCTCCCTCACCCGTAACCCCACGCTGCAGGCAGCCCCTCCACATGGGATACCCCAACCCTATCACTTGTGACCCCACATTGCAGGCAGCTCCCTCCAGACGGCACACACCAGCCCCCATCACCTGTGACCCCAACCTGCAGGCAGCACCCTCCAGACGGGACACCCCAGTCCCCATCACATGTGACCCCACCCAGCAGGCACCCCACCATATGGGATACCCCAGCCCCCATCACCTGTGACCCCACCCTGCAAGCAGCACCCCCCAGACGGGACAACACCTGCATGCTGTACCCTGACATAGTGACACATCATCATTCCATCGATTGTGTATTGTGCACCTTGACTGCCGTGTTGTAACACCAGACAGAATATCCACAGGAAGATGTATCCTGCAAACCAAAATGAATGCATTCACCTGGGCCACATCCATGAGTGTGGCATCTGCTCAAACGCAATTGCTGTCCGCAACCATCACCCAAAAAATCACACTCTTAATACACTACACCACATCCAATAGATTCTGGACAAGTTAGGCTCAAAATGAAGTGTGAGCAAAATGGCGCTCCCGTAATAAGGGAGGGAAAGACAAAGTTAGACCAAAGTTGAGCAGCACCAACAAGTAAGTAAGCAGGGCAGTCTAGAAAAAGGTACTACAGTGAGGAAATCAAATCAAGAGGCCTGGGCCAAAGTCAATGGACCAAAGTCTTTGCAGAGGATCACACAGTTCAGAGTAGTTTGCGGTTAAGTCTTTGCCAAGAGTTCAGAACGAAGTTGATCACACGAAAAGTTACTTTAAAGAATAGAGAAGGACAAGCCCTCGGATTGGCAGAAGATTTCAAGCAGTTTTACTGCGGTCGGACAAAGCGAATGACTGGAATTGAACAGTACCTTAAATGGAGAAGAAGGCTGCAGCTGAGGCAGACGTTTCAGGCAGGTCCTGCATTCTCAGGTTTCTTGAAGCAACTGTCGGACTGACACGAAGTAGGAAGACTGGAGGGTCCTGCACTTCCCAGGGAAGAAACCAGCAGCAGAGCAATGCAACAAATAAAAGGTGCGCTCCTTAAAACCCAAGCAGGGTCCAATCCTCCTGGCTATCCGGTTCACTGTAGCTGTGTACAGCAAATTCGGCCAGAGAAGGGCGGCCTGGCTTACAGTTTAGTGAACTGGTTGGTCCCACCAGCTGAAGGGAAGAAGATTCCTTGCAGATCTTACCTGTAGTCGAAGTTTGAAGATTCAGACCCATAGCAGGGCTTCACCAGGAGGTTCAGTCTTGGTAGAAGTCCTCTTCTGTCAGCTTCTCTTCAGTTCTCTCGATCCAGTGGCTACTATGCTTTCTTAGTCCCAGAGGCCTGATTTCTATGCAGTTTTACCCCATTCACACAGCCTGGCTGTCAATCACAAAGCAGGGTGGCTGTCCCGGCGGGACAGTCACCTCAGCCAATCATACCAGAGTGCGACATGGGTCTCCAAGGAGACCCTGTGCAGGGAGTTTGAAACCTGTCGAGACATGATTGTCGTAAAGATTAGAGGGGCCTCCATCCCCAAGTACCACACAGGGAGAGATAATATGACTCTCTATGCGATCCTTGAGGCCACAGTGGGAGATGCTGGAATGCCGGAACCATGTAGCACTGGAAACCCCAAGGTCGCTGTAAGGCAAACAAGTATTAGTACAAACAATCACAGTTTCAATATACAGAACAGACTAGTACTGTCCAGGAAGAAGCTTACCGAAGTGTAGTAGTAAGGTTGCTGCTAACCACTGTGTGGACCTGAGATACAGCTACGTGGGGGCGCCTGAGTAGCACCCTCAGATGATGGTAATGGTGATTTGGGATGGTGATCGGAGTGGTCACCAGTTGCTGAGCCCACCTGCAGTTGTTGACGTGGAAGACGTGGATATGCGTGAGAAGTGTAATTCGATCCAGGGAAGAGCCAAAAGAAGTCCGGTAGGAAAGTCCTGAGGTCAAAACACCCAGATATCCACAAGAAAAGGTGCCAAATCCGAAGGGAGAGCCAAAAGAAGTCCATAGTTCGAGGTCCGAGTTCAAGTAATCCAAGAATCAAGATTGAAGAGCAAACTCCAAACAGAGTCGTGAAGATCAGCTGTGAAGCGATGTGTGGTCGCGGGAACTCTGCTTTTATCCTGTTTCTTTCCTATTCACGTGACCCAAAACAGAATCACGTGATCGGGATCTCCTTGTCACGTGATCCGGAAGTGAACGTGACCACCTGACTCTGCCTGACCCAATGCGCCACAGCAGTTGCCAATGCAGAAATGGATACAACCGGGACCAATTGTGACTTCTGCTGTGATGTAAGGTATGGATCCCAAGCTGCTCACGCGGCCCCCGTCCTACATGTGTACTGGGTGTTGGGATTGGGCATGCTGCGGGAGTCTAGCAGATTTGTGGAGATGATGCATGACAAAACCCCTCCCTCACATCCTGTCCCCCTCAGAGATTCAGGTGCCTAAGGAGAGCTTCTGTGCAGAAGCCCGCCAAAGGATGGCAAACAAAGGAACCAAACCTAGTTTTGCGCGCAGAGTAAAACACGAGAAAGACTTTTACAAAAAGAAATGGCAAATAAACCCAGCTGTAAACATATAAAAGTAAATGTGGTTCAGCGGTTTAAGTTTGAGGCTACTAAGATAGCCTAAAAAAGTACCAAGGCTATTTAAATAGACCGCGGTAGGAAAAGTAGGGTTGATACCACTGCCACCAGCCAAATCTTAAAGAAAGGGGAACAAAATAAGGTTCCATGAGAAACAGACAAAAAGGGATAACTATTAACCCTTTCCAGAACTCTATGTAAGATAGTTTGTACTGGGTCTGTGGATTTAAAAAGACTAAATAAAGTCAATGGCAACTTTAGATGTTCTGGGAGACAATAGTCAGTCCCAGAAAATGGAGTCTGAGTGGGAAGTCGGAAAAAGGCAACCCTGTGTCACTGCACTGAAGTTGCTGTTTGACACAAAGTAAAAAGATGATGCCTATGGAATAGGTGAAGCTCCACAGTCCATGAACACAAACATGTTAAACTGTCATGTCTATAACAGCATGTGAAGACACTCCGGACAGACACACTACACAAAACAGTACCTGTCCCCAGGGCCCCTCCCAGCAGCAGCAACGTGACCCTGTAGTTCTCCACCGCGGCCATCAGAGAGCAAGGAGAGCCCTGTGTACTTAGGCATGGCGGCTGTGGCCTCACTGGCGTCGATGGCCACCATGGTGGTCAAGGGGCGCTCGCATCCATTTTCGTTCTGCTCTCCTCTCACGGACCAACTCACGTGATGTACGGCGGTCCCACTCACGTGATCCGGTGAGGACCTGCCCACGTGACCCACCAGGATATGCTGTCACATAAATGAACGCGACTGCTCCCAACAGTGCTTCTCAGCTGTTTTCTTCCAGCGAGTGGCGTGTGGATTCCGGACCTGTATACTTCTGGTATTTTTGACTGCGCATCTTGTGTACTGGACCTGCTTTGTTTTACCTCTTGGATTTGGATCATTATTGGACTGTCTTCACGGTTTCTGACTGACTTTGGCTTTGAACTCTTGGATTGCTTCGGATCAGATTTTGCCTTGAAGTATCATTTGGTTCCTTGTTCTTGGTACCTTTGTGCCTTCTACTTCCTGATTTGGAATACAGTGGTCCTCATTAAGGCTTTGGCGGGAGCCATGCCCTTAATAAGGACATGGCTGTCACCAAAACCGGGTCCGGGTTCCCTGAATGGGGAATTATCGGGCCATTCTGAGTTTGAGCGCCCGGTAATTCCTAACCCAGGCCCGGACCTTCCCCATTCCCATTGAGCCTCCACAGGGCTCAATGGGAATGGGTGCAGGGAGCTAACAACGGGCCGATTACGACCGGCACGTTGTTAGCTCCCTGGTCCCCTCACGGGACCTGGTAAGGACGTCTGGTAAAACCAGGCGTCCACATCGGGTCCCGCGAGGGGACCTCATAATGAGGCGGAATGGGTTTAACGGGTCCACATCCATTAGCGGCACCAGTTAACCCATTCCGCCAATGTTATAATGAAGCCAGTGACTTTCAACAGAGACTTGCAGAAACTTGATTACTTCACCTCCTGGTCTATCCTTTGCTTTCACCTTGCAGCTGCTGGTTATTCCTTCCCTATCACTTCCAGCCCTGGGGAGGGAATCACAGGGATCATCATCCACTACACAAAATTCCCAGGTGGTCTGCTGGTAGGTGTCCCATTTCTGTGCCTTTCTGTGGTGGTTTTCTTGTATTGCCTGTTGTTAGGTCTTATACTGATTTATTGTTTCCTTTGAAGCTGCCTGGGCACCGGTGTTCCTGTTTCTGTCACCTTTGGCCTCAATAACTCGTCAGGGAGTGGGTTTTGTTCCTCCCTCACCAGTGCTTGGGGACGGAGGTATACCGCCTTGACTATGGATGCTGCCGATGGGGCCCGGTGGCTGCTTTGGTGCAGGCAATCACTGTTCAGCGAGCTGACATGACGACCAGCTCACATTTATGTACCTTCCCCGTTCCCTTTGGCACCCCCAAAGAAATTCCAGGTCGACCCCCGAAAATTCTGCACATTTCTGAACCATTGTAAGATCCACTTCTTATGTCGTGTTCAGGCTTTTCCAGATTCTATGACTAAGGCTGCTTTTACTCTTTCCCATCTGGGTGGCATAGCGGTGGCTTGGGCCAACCCATTATTGGAAGGTGATAGAGCCGTGTTGTACTACTTTGACTCACTGGTAGCAGAAATGACTAGAGTCTTCGATACTCGGCACAAGGCCCAAGCCTGAGACTTGGAATCTATGGACCTAAACCAGGGTAAAACCACATTGGTTGACTACATCACCCGCTTTAATCAGTTAGCGGTAGAAACCGCCTGGCCAGAGAACAAGAAGGCCATTGTGCCATGAAAGATGCTGTGGCCGCAGTTCCCTCATTACCTGCCAAGTATCCCAAGTTAATAGATCTGGCCCTACAGGTTGACGCCCGAAGAGCCGAATGGAAAATTGAAAGGCGTGCCTTTCTAACCTGCCCCTCCTTCTGGTGAAAGCTTAGGGGAACCCATGCAGATAGGGGGTGTCCGTAGTCCGATCACAGCCTCAGAAAGGGAACGACGTAGGACCTCTAATGCCTGTTTCTACTGTGGTCTCAATTGCCATTTCGTTAGAGAATGCCCAAGACGTCCAAAACCCAAACCATCAGGTTTTCAGAAGGCTCATCCCTGGACACGGAGGCACGGACGGGCCTATCATTAACCCCATTAGGTGCCCCTTCTGGTCTTATGGGGCCCATGTTTATCCACGCCCTGTTGCTATCTGCAGACGACACCCGACAACATGTACAACTAGAGATTGATTCAGGTGCCACTGGTAATTATGTGGACATCTCCCTGGCTGTTTCCCTTAATTTACCCCTCCAGAACAAGAGACGGCCGGAACCTGTACAAGCTGTGGATGGTTTCTCTCTTGTTTCAGGCCCAATTAAACAACATGGTAAATTCATGCTAGAATACCTCAAAGCAGGCATAATACCAGAGGGTTTACAAGTGAAAAATATACCACGTGTTTTTACCGATAACCCCAAATTCAACAAAAACTTCAGCGGGGTCGGTAATAAATGCAGCCGCAATTGGCTGATCCTTGTCATCGACACAGCTGATGAGGAATGCAAAAAACAAGGAACCAAACTCATGGAAATGGAGAAAAAATTCCAAGAGGACGCCAAACAGAAACTTGAGAAGCTAGAGACCGAAATCGACATATTCAAAGCCATCACTGTCGAAAGAAAGGCACAAAAGTTCAAGAAGGACTTACAAAACTATGCCGAGGACAAAACTTACCCTTACCTTCGAGAGAATTATTACATAGAAATCCAACAACAAGGTACCTATAACAGAAGAAATCCCGGCATCACTTTTTCAGGCAGTTCGTCCAACAGCAGTGGAAGTGCCAGTGGAGGCCAAGGTAATCAACAGCACCCACAGCAACCTTTTTTTCCCAGAGGCATCTAACGAGGACGCCCGAAGAGGAGACCGGTCCAACAGGGACAACAAATGCGCACCGACAGTGGTACAACAACCAAGGACAACAGCAGAGAGGATTCCAATCTTCAACTTATCCAACCACACAATGACGACCGCAGAAATGAACCTCCTGGAAAAGGGATTATCATTTGTTCCGGCGGCCAAGGCCCAAGCATTCGACACAGAGGTCGAACTCAAACGCTTTTTCCGCAATATTCGTCTCAAATATTTCTTTGAGGTATATTTACCCGAGCATTCACCACCCAGATTCAATCCCCCAGAAATGGATAAAGAAAACACCACAGGATTAAAAATTAAATCCACATTCATGCCACCACCGCACACTATCCCCTGTGAATTTGATACTTACGAGAAAATGGTAACCAACGCAATCCGGAAAGGACTCTCTCAAAAGAATTTCTATCTAGATAACCTCTCCACAGAAGAAAGAAAGGCCCTCTCCTCACTTAAAGCCAATCACGCCATCACAATCAAACCTGCCGACAAAGGCGGGGGCATTTTCATCTCCAATACCACAGACTACGACACGGAATGCTTACGTCTATTGAGCGACGTTAATGCATTCTCACCTCTACACAGAGATCCCACCAAAGAACTGCAGGAAGTAATTTTGAGCCTGACCAACCACGCTCTACAAGAATCCTGGATATGTGTCGAGGAACATCGATTTTTGAACAAAAACCACCCACGCATCCCAGCATTTTAAATACTACCCAAGGTTCACAAAAACCTCACCAATCCACCCGGTAGACCCATTGTCTCCGCTTGTGATTCCATACTCAAACCCCTTTCGGTCTATACCGACTTTTTTCTCAAACCCTTCGTCAACAGAATGGATTCCTATCTCAAGGACAGCACAGATACCATTCTTATGTTGAATGAGATTGACATGAAACCTGAATACACCCTGGCCACCTTGGATGTGGAAGCTTTATATACATCGATACCCCAGCTAGAAAGCTTGGAAGTACTGAAACTTTTCCTCGACACCAGAAACAACATCACGGCAGTCCCCATTGAGTTCATCTTGGAATGTGTCAGATTGGCCATGACCAAAAACTTTTGCCTGTTCCGAGACCAATTGTATATACAGAATAAAGGGGTCAGCATGGGCGCCACGTTCGCTCCTGACATAGCGAACCTATACATGGCCCATTATGAAACAGAACACATCCTGTCAGCGCACAATCCCTACCAACAGAACATCATCTTATGGAAGAGATATATCGACAACGTTCTTCTCATCTGGAAAGGCAACTCTGAAGATCTGATGGCTTTCCATGGATGGCTCAACCAGCGCAACCAGCACATCAGATTCACCATACATTGGGATTTCCATGGGATTGATTTTCTAGATCTACACATCTATAGATCTGGCGACCATTTCAACACAGAACTGTTTCGCAAAGCCACCGATAGGAACACCTTGCTTCATTTGAACAGCTACCAACCGGAAAGCATGAAGTACAATTTACCGTACGGACAATTCCTTTGCATCAAAAGAAACTGCACCAAACGCACCTCATTTGAGAAACATGCCACTGACCTCCAAACTAGGCTCGCCGACAGGGGGTACCCCAGAAAAGCCATCAAGAACGCCAAGAAGCGGGCTACCAACACCAACCACACTATATGTCTCACCAAAACAACCAAAAAGGAACTTGACAGACTGGTATGAGTCACCAAGTTTAGCCCACTCAGTGACCACATTAAAAAGACTGTCAAACAACACTGGCCCATCATCAGAAACGTGGGATCAGTACAAAAAGTCCCACTGTTTGCCTTCAAGAAAAACCGGAACATCAGAGAATCCTTGGTACACACCTTCATCGAGCCCACCAAGTCTACCAGCACTCTATGGAATCTTCCACCCGTACAAGGCCACTACCAGTGTGGCAAATGTACTGTCTGCCAATTCACGGAGACTACCAAAATATTCCAACATAATGACATTAATTGGACTCTGCAGGACCATACCAATTGCAATACGAAACAGGTCATATATGCTATAACTTGCCCCTGTGGACTCATTTATGTGGGAAAAACCATGAGACCAGTCAAGACCAGGATATGCGAGCACCGCCCGTGCATAAAAAACAAAGTACCTGATAAACCCCTTGTAGATCATTTTGTCAAGAAAAATCACACCAATATGGACCTCAAATGGGTGGTAATACAGAAAGTTACTGCCACCATCAGAGGGGGAGACGTGGACAGAATTTTAACCCGTTTAGAACAGAAATGGGTGCACAAATTAAATTCTGTCTGGTCAGGTTTAAACATCTGCGTAGAGTGGAAACACTTCCTGTAATTGAGACAATGCAGCAACTCCTAATTGACCTCATGTGGCACCGCTGGACTTTGTAAACGCCACCCTATTTGGTTAATATGTGCCCTTTTCTGTGTCACTGCTAAACATAACCACTATCAATAGGGCATTTCCTGTAAATATGTATCATGATATGTGTCACCCAAACATGTTGTTATGCTCACATCATCCATTCCATTTCTTTACCCCTCTTTAGCAGCTCTGGGCACCATTACCAGCATACCCTTGACGCCGACCAATCAGCATCCCATCCTGGCAGTGAGGCGCCCTCCGCCTGCCTGCCTGTACATGGACCACCTACCTGAGCCACGCATCTTTTCATGCGTATGCGTACACACCAGTATGCTCCCCCATGGCTGAGTGTGTTTTTATTTTGCCTTTGGAACCAAGCTCCATTTCTGGTCAGGCACCCTCTCGGGCACCCCGGCCTCATGCACCTCATCATGGCCGCTCAGCCCATTTAATCACAGTCAGCTCGTCAGCTCACTGTGTGCGCAGCCAGGGACCGCGACCGCTGACAGCTTGCTCTGCAGCGCTCATCCTTCCTTTAACCCTAGGTGAGTACACGCGCATGCAACCACTGTAGCTATGTGATATCTTGCACCTATTTCTCGGCTGCATGTCTCACTCAAAAACGGGAGCCTAGCCTCCATTTTAGACTTTCTTCACTCCAGCATGATATCCACCGCCTGGGTTTTTATGGTTGTAATTACTCCCCTTTTTAGCATCACGGACGTTTCTGTCCATTTATAAGTCATGCTCAGACCTACTTCCTCGTGGGACACACATGTATGTTACCCACTTGTGATTTTATCCGCCACACCTCATCCGTGGCCATCTGTGACCTGCACGCTTCACCAGCCCTCATGTGCACCATGACACTTATTATACTCCGAGGCCTGCAATCCGAGCCCCCTGTGTCCTTTTTTCCGCAGCCCTTCACGCTTGCGGTTGACTTTGCGTATTCATCACGCCAGCCAGTTCCACCCATAATTTGCACGGTTACAGGCCTCCTCAAGGTAAGCTTTGCTCTTACCTCTTTTTTACCTTTAGTTGCTCCCCCACTCTTTATGGCTTAACACAGCCTCCATGACCTTCCTAATTCCATAGGAATGGCCACTTCTAGGACCTCGAACATCCTCCAGTGTACTCCTGACACTGCTACTCCATGAGCCACTGCACTCCCAAGTTCCGGTCAGCAACGGTCCTTCATGTATTGATACCTCTACCTGTGCTATATACCCACGAATGTGCCCACTCCTATAACATCACGTCTGTTTATCTGAACAGACCTCACAAGATACTTCCCGCTTTGGAATATCTCGTCCTGATGAAGGCCACACCATCAGAGTTTATCCCAGCTCACCTTATGGCCGAAACAATGTTGTGTTGACTGTTATATTGTCTGCGTTGTCCTTGTTCAACCCCACATTGTTTTGATGTATATGTGCTGATTATTACATGCTATCACCTCACTAAATCCACTGGTCTCCTTCCCAAGGACTCCTCAGTGGATTTGTAAGCATTGGAAAGACGCTACAAATATTTGAAATTTGTCACTTACAAACCGGTTACTATACCTGAAAAATGTGTAAATACTGTTGTATCTTGTGTAACTCCTAGTTAAGTGTATCTACAAACACGTAAACTGCAGTTTTATTAAAAATCTGACTGCAGTACTCAGAATTGTCCTGATACATTTTTGTTAGAATTTATTTACAGTAACGTGTACACACTTACCAAGGTGTAACCCCCATAGGTGTGTGTTCACCATTTGTTCATCAGCCAGGTATCCCATGACCTTGCCAATTTTTGCTCTTTTATACGTGACTACCCACCTGGGTAGAGAAAGGCATCAATCAGGTGCCCTTTTTGATAACCAATTAAACAACAGACAGCCCCACTGACCCTGATCATCCATGATGTGCATAGAGAGACCTTGTCCTTTGACTTGATCCCTACACCCCAGTTTGGTCTCATCCTTGGCATTCCCTGGTTACGGATACATAATCCAGCCATCGACTGGTCCCAGGCCGATGTGTTCTTTGAATCATCCCATTGTCAGGATCATTGTCTTGTTTCTCCAAGTGAAGTAGCATCATCTTCCCAGGCGTTAGGTGCCCTTGCTCATCTGACACTGAATGATGATCAAGCTATGGAGACTGACTCTCCAAGCCATGTTGTAGGGGCAACGGTTTCCGGTATCCCTGTGGAATACCAGGATTTCTCAGAGGTCTTTGACAAGGGATGACCAGAACATCTCCCAATCCACAGGCCATTTGACTGTCCCATCAACCTTGTCCCTGGGGCTATCATGCCTTGTGGGAGGATCTACTCGCTATCACCCACTGAAGACCAGGCCCTGAAAGAATACTTGCAGCCCGACTTACGAGTGGGACATATCCGTACATCACAGTCTCCAGCAGCCAGTCCCATCATTTTTGTACCAAAGCGGGAGGGTGAGCTCCGTACTTGTATGGATTATCGGTGGCTCAATCAAGTAACAGTGAAGAATCAGTACCCCATTCCACTCATCAATCCATTGCTTGACCGTCTAACACATGCCACCATATTTACCAAGCTCGAGATCAGGGGGGCCTATAATCGGATCCGAACTAAATGAGAGGACGAGTGGAAGACAGCATTTTGCACTCGGCACAGCTTGTACGAATACGCGGTCATACCTTTTGGCTTATGTAATGCCCCCACAACTTTTCACAGGTTCATGAATGTTGTGTTCCATGACATCATCGATTCCTACGTTATCGTCTACTTGGACAACATTTTGATATTCTCGCCATCCCTCCAGATACACGTGAACCATGTCCATGAACTGCTCCGTCGACTCAGAGCCAATGCCCTATTTGCTAAACCTGAGAAGTGTCTTTTTCATGCCACAGAGGTGGATTTTCTGGGGTTTCACATGACGTCCAGCGGCCTTTCCATGAATTCTGCCAAAGTTGATTCGGTCCTCAAATGGCCTGTCCCCACAACTGTCAAGTCTTTGCAGTAATTACTTGGGTTTGCAAACTTTTATAGGCGGTTCATCATGGGTTTCTCCACCATCGCTGCCCTCCTGACTAAACTCACAAGTCCACGGAACCCTTACGTTTGGACTCCAGCACAGCAAGAGGTGTTTTCCATCCTGAAGGATGCGTTCACATCGGAGCCCCATGTTACAGCACCCCAATGCTGATCTGCTGTTCATTGTGCAAGCTGATGCCTCCTCCTATGCACTTGGTGCAGTCCTTTCCCAGACACCCAGACATGTCCTGCCACTGGGCTCCTCCATCCTGTAGCCTTCCACTCCTGTAAATTCACTCCTACAGAACAACACTACACTGTCAGAGAAAAAGAACTCCTGTCTATGAAGGATGCATTTCTTGTCTGAAGGCACCATCTACTAGGAGCCAAGCACGAAATCACTGTCTATTCCGATCATCGGAATCTACAGGATCTTGCAACCCTGAAATGTGTAAACAGTCGGCAGGTTCGGTGGCCCCTGTTTTTCTCTGCCTATGACTTTGTTATACGACACCGCCCTGGTGTCGTCCATGGTAAAGCAGATGCACTATCACCTCTGCCAGGTGGTGATTCCCTTCCAGTCTTTCATGACACCATATTAGACCAAAAGCATGTAATTTGCCAATGTACCCGGCCGACCTGCTTACTTGACGCCATCCGCCAATGGGTTTCTCTTCATTCTGATGTAGCAAACGACTGGAGTCTGGTGTTTCGTGAGGGGTTACCTATCGTACAAAACAGGCTGTACCTGCCTACTCACGACACCCGCATATGTGCATTGGAATGGTCACACAATGCCCTGATCAATGGATACCCTGGCCAAAAATGAACCCTTGCCCTGCTACAGCGATGGTGCTGGTGGCACACTATTCGTAGGGATGTTTGTGACTATGTTTCTAACTGATCTATATGTGCTCAGTGTAAGAACCGTAAGGGACATCCTTTAGGCCTGCGTCAACCCCTGCCCCTTCCACTCCAGCCTTGGCACACTGTTACCATGGATTTCATCACAGACCTACCCAAGGTTCAGGATCACGACAGGATATGGGTTGTTGTGGATACCTTCACGAAAATGGCACACTTTATCCCATGCATCGGAAGACCCACAGCCCCCACCTTTGCCAGCCTTTTATTTCGCTCTGTATTTTGTCTTTTTGGTCTTACTACAGTTCTAGTGTCTGACAGGGGTTCCCAATTTACATCCCGGTTTTGGCACTCCCTCACCATGCTCCTGGGTATCGAAGCCCGGTTCTTGTCCTCTTACCACCCTGAAACTGATGGTCAGACCAAATGCGTCAACTAAACCCTCGAACAACACTTACGCTGTCTCTCACTACAACACCAACACTCTCGGTATCAAGTGTTACACATCGCTGAGTTTGCATACAACAATGCCCCGCATTGCTTCACTGGCATCTCTCTGTTCTATACCTTGTATGACCAACATCCATGCATCCTGCCCTTTCCTGACCTCTCTGCTTCTCGTACCCCTGCCACGATGCATGCCTGAGAGATTTGAGGGGTATCCAAGAACAAGCCCTTACCTATCTTTGAGAGGCTCATGTCGTTATGTGCCGCTCGGCAGACAATAAGCGAGCCCCGGCCTCCTCGTTCACTGTGGGCGCCAGAGTCTGATTGTCCACCAGGTACCTTCATATACCTGGGTGCCGTAAGTTGCTTACTCGTTTTGTGGTCCTTATCGGATCACCAGGGTCATTAACCCTGTAGCATACTGTCTGTCTTTGCCTACAGCCTGGTGTATGCATCCTGTGTTCCATACCTCGTTGCTGAAGCCTTGTCCACCTGCCACTAGGGTTGTGTTACCCCCTGCTCCAGTCCTGCGGGGCTCCCCAGATGAGTATGAGGTCAGTGGCATCCTGGGTTCTTGCCTTCACACGGGGCTCCTGCCTGGTGGACTGGGCTGGGTTTGGTCCCAAAGAGAGGTCCTCGGAGCCCGCTTCTAATGTTCACGCCCCAGTCTTGGTGTCCGTGGGCCTTTGGGAGGGGTTCTGTCACGCCCATAACAGCCATCAAGACACTCCGGACAGACATATTACACGAAACAGTGCCTGTTCCCAGGGCCCCTCCCAGCAGCAGCAACGTGACCTTGCAGTTCTCCGCCGCGGCCATCAGAGAGCAAGAAGAGCCCCATGTAATCAGGCATGGTGGCTGTGGCCTCGTTGGAGTTGGTGGTCGCCATGGTGTTCAAGGGGCGTTCGCTTCCAGTTTCGTTCCACTCTCCTCTCACAAAACCAACTCACGTGATCTACGGCGTTCCCACTCACGTGATCCAGTGAAGACATGCCCACATGAACAACCAGGAAACGCTGCCGTATAAATGAACGTCGGCTGCTCCCAACAGCGTTTCTCATCTGTTTTCTTCCAGTGAGTGGCGTGTGGATTCTGGACCTGTATACTTCTGGTATTTTTGACTGTGCATCTTGTGTAATGGACCTGCTCTGTCTTACCCCTTGGATTTGGCGCATTATTGGACTGTCTTCACTGTTTCTGACAGAATTTGGCTTTGAACTCTTGGATTGCTTCTGATCACGTTTTGCCTTGAAGTATCATTTGGTTTCTTGTTCTTGGTACCTTTGTCCTGCCACGGTACCCTCAAATCTGGACGCTTCTACTTCCTGATTTGGAATACGGTGACTTTCAACAGAGACTTGCAGGAACTTGATTACTTCCCCTCTGCTTTCAACTTGCAGCTGCTGGTTATTCCTTGCCTATCACTTTCAGGCCTGGGAAGGGAATCACAGGGATCATCATCCACTACACAACATTCCCAGGTGGTCTACTGGTAGGTGTCCCATTTCTGTGCCTTTCTGTGGTGGTTTTCTTGTATTGCCTGTTGTTAGGTCTTATACTGATTTATTGTTTCCTTTGCAGCTGCCTGGGCACCGGTGTCCCTGTTTCTGTCACCTTTAGCCTCAATAACTGGTCAGGGAGTGGGTTTTGTTCCTCCCTCACCAGTGCTTGGGGAAGGAGGTCATCGCAGAGCTAATATCTTGACAGACTGAGAAGCCTTCCACCTTGACTATGGATGCCGCCGATGGGGCCCCGGTGGCTGCTTTGGTGCAGGCAATCACTGTTCTGCGAGCTGAAATGACAGCTGCCACGGCCGCCATCCATCAGTGATTGGACACAATACAAAGTGAACATCACGCATTAACCGCTGATCCTTAGTTCGGGGATGCATCTCCTCAACCAGGTCCCCCTGTGATTGCCCCGACACCAGCTCACATTTATGCACCTACCCCGTTCCCTTTCTGTGTGGTTTTCTTGTATTGTCTATAGTTAGGTCTTATATTGATTTACTGTTTCCTTTGCAGCTGCCTGGGCACCGGTGTTCGTGGTTCCGTCACCTGTGGCCTCAATAACTGGTCAGGGAGTGGGTTTTGTTCCTCCCTGACCGGTGCTAGGGGACAGAGGTATACATAGTCATCACGGAGCTAATATCTTGACATAAACACACACACACACACAGCAAAAAACATGTAGGAATGGGAAAAAAGGCTCACACTCTTACCAGGTGAAAAAAAAAAATCCTAGAAATGCAGCAAAGCTGCTGAGGGACTCAGTGAATTAGGGAAATTAGCCATTCTGGAGAATTCTCCCTAACACCCCCCCTGCCCCCAGACTAAGGGACAGGAGGATTTAATCCACTCCTGGATAAATCTCTTCACTCTAGTTGGTTATAAACATCCTAAAGAGACGATCAGCATTTTGGTGGTGACATCCTGACCTGTGCTCAATGGTGAAATCAAACCCTTGCAAATGATTGACCATCTTAGTCGTTTTGGGTGTTCCCTTTCATTTGCATTAACCATCTCAAGAGTTGGTGGTATTTTTGAATCACAAAAGTAGATCCATACAAGTATGGTCTAAACTTGTTCAAAGACCACACAATGGCAAAGCATTCACGCTCTATGGTTGCCCACCTTGTTTCTGGTTCCTTCAGTTTCCTACTGATGAAGCAAATGGGGTGCTCCCTACCTTTCTCATCCAGTTGACTAAGGACTGCACCTATACCTGTAGTGGATGCATCTGTCTGAATGAGGAAGGGTTGGTGATACTCAGGAGCTGTTAGGACTGGAGCTTGACAAAGGGCTTTCTTCAGGTTTTCAAAGGCTTGAGTGCACTCCTCATTCCATCTAACCTTTTTAGAGAGGAGACTACATTTAAAGGAGAAGCTATGGTCCCATAGTTATCAATGAAATTCCTGTAGTACCCATTGAGAACTAGGACGGCCCTCGCTTAGGTTTGAGTAGTAGGGGTGGCCTAGTTTTGTACAGTTTGTACTTTGCTAGGCAATGGCCTTATTTCACCTCCTCCTACCTCATGACCAAGGTAGACCACTTTGTTCTGACCAATTTGACATTTGTTTGCCTTTATGGTCAGATGGGTCTGCTCAAGAGCCTGCAAAACATAACCTAAGTGATCAATATGTTCTTTCCAAGTAGGGCTGAACACTGCAATGTCATCCAAGTATGCCATGCAGAAGTCTTCCATCCCACTCAGAACTTGATTGACCATCGTTTGGAATGCAGCAGGTGCATTCTTTAATCCAAAAGGCATAACCTTATACTGGTAGATGCCTGCTGGGGTGGAGAATGCAGTTTTCTCCTTTCCATGGTCTGTCAGGGCTATTTGCCAATAGCCTTATATCAGATCAAATGCACTGACGTACTTGGCTGCACCAAGTTTGTCCACCAGTTCATCTGTCCTTGGCAAAGGATGGGCATCAGTCTTAGTGACTGCATTTAGAGCTCTATAGCCCACACAGAATCTCAACTCCTTGGATCCTGCCTTGGGTACTAGAACAACTGGACTAGACCATGGACTGGTAGAGGGTTCTATAACCCCGAGATCAAGCATCTTGTTGACCTCTCCTTTGATGTGGGATCTCACATGTTCTGACATTCTGTAACCTCTGCTTTTCACAGGTAAACAGTCACCAGGGAGAATATCATGCTCGTCCCAAGGGGTCAAGCATGGTGAAAGTGAAAACAGGGAGGCAAACTGGTTTAACAGAACTTTGCACTCCTCCTGTTGTTCAGATGTCAGTTGAGAAGAGGTTTTGACTCCTTCTATGTTCTCATATAAAGGTTGGCCTCTGAGAAGGTCAGGAAGAGGTTCACTCTCCTCCTCCTCTTGAGATGAAGCTAGAAGCAAAGCTCCCACTTCTGGTCTTGAGACATATGCCTTCAAACGGTTGGTGTGAAAGACTATGGGAGCCTCCTTAAGTCTGCCTACGTCCACCAAATAGTTCACCGCTCCACGTTTGCCCACAACCTTAAAGGGTCCTATCCATTTGTCCTGCAAGGCCCTCTGCCTTGTTGGCACCATAACTAATACAACCTGGTCTTGAGTAAACTCAACCATGCTGGACTTCTGGTCATGCCAATGTTTGACCAGAGCCTGACCTGCTTTTAAGTTATCACTAGCTTCTGCCATCATGTGTGACATTCTCCTCCGGAGACCTATCAGTTAGTCAGTCAATCGGACTGGCTTGGGGGAAGGAACACTCTCCAACCCCTCCTTGATCAGGGCCAATCGACCTCTGAATGGATGGCCATCGAGAAGTTCAAAGGGACTGTAACCTATTCCCTCCTGAGGAACTTCTCTATAAGCAGAGAAGGCATGGCAGTAGAGGGTCCAACTTTCTTTTAAGGGGTTCTTCTAAAGCACCTATCATGTTCCTCATAGTACGATTAAACCTCTCTACCAGTCCATTTGTCTGTGGATGGTAGGCTGTAGAGAACTTGAAAGTGACACCACAGTTTTTCCACATGGCTTGCATGTAGTGGGACATAGAATTGGATCCCCTGTCGGACGTCACTTCCTTAGGAAACCCTACTCTGGTAGACATACCAAGTAGAGCCTTAGCCAAATCCTGAGCCGTAACAGTCCTCATAGATATTGCTTCAGGATACCTAGTAGCATGGTCTACTACACCCAGGATAAACCTGTTTCCTGAAGATGAGGGAGGGTCAAGGGGACCAACAATGTTGATGCCCACCCTCTCAAAAGGGACTCCCACCACTGGGAGAGGCACCAGGGATGCCACATTCTTGGCACCACTCTTGCTAGAGGTTTGGCAAGTGAGACTGCTCCTTCAGAATGTGTCAACTTCTGAACACATCTTAGGCCAGTAGAAGTATAAGTAGAGCCTTTCCTTGGTCTTTTTGAAACTCAAATTACCAGCCAAAGGTATCTCATGGGCCAACTGTAGTAACTGGAGTCTGTTTTCTAGGGGCACTACATGTCTTTTACTGTCCCCAGGGATAGACTCAGTCGGTTCACTGTAGAAGAGGCCATCTTCCCATCTCAACCTATGCTTTCCAACTTCTTGCCCATCAAGTTGAGAAGCAGCAGCCTGTTGTCGAAGACCCTCAAGAGTACGACACTCTCTTTGTCCTTTGCTGAAGTCTGCCCTGTTGGGTCCACCTTCTGCCAGTGAAGACTGCAGCTCGGTATGGTCAACAGGGTCCAGATCTCCAACTAAGACAATGGGCCTCATTACAACCCTGGCGCTCCCGTAATGAAGGTTTCCGGTACAAGACCTGCACCCTTCATTACCGAAGCGCCTATTACGAGGTTCTCTTTGTGAGACACGGAACAGAAGTCTGGTAAAACCAGACATCCTTTCCGGGTCCCGCGAGGGGAAGAGGGAGCTAATAACAGCCCATTATTAACGTGCCCATTATTAGCTCCCTCCCCATTCCCATTGAGCCCTATGTGGGCTCAAATGGGAATGGGGAATTGTTACTTCAAGGAGGAATTACCGGGTCATCCAATGATGGAATGACCCGGTTATTCCCCATTGAAGGAACACGGTATTGGAGCCTGGTATGGAGGCAGCCATGGCGCTAAATAGCACCATGGCTACGTCCATACTCGTAATGAGGTCCAATGTCTTCTTCCAGATCTGACTCTTCAGAAACTGGATCAACCACACAGGGTTGTACCTCACACTCTGCCTCAGCAGGTGTGGGAGCCACAGGTGTGACTTTGGACAACCTTGGGGATGTCCTTGTTGGAAGCACAGGGGTGCCATCTTTATTTGCCTTTGAGGTATTGGGTTTCCACTTTGCCTCTTTTTTTCCATAAATAGCAGTGAGCAACTCCTGTGGAGTGGGGGTGATAGCTTCCCCTACCTCTTCCCCTGGAGAGCCTTTCAAGGTCCTCTCCCTTGCAGGGCTAGTGAGCTCCTATTTCCTTTTACTGGGAGGCCTTGGGCTGCTAGACACAACTCCAAGAGTTGCAGGTCATTCCCCAACAGAACTCTCCCAGGCACTTCACTCTGCACACTAACAGGTATTTTGACAGTCATATCATTAAACTGGATGAGAGCTGGTAACTGGGGAAGCATTTGCACAGGGCCTCCAGCTAACTTGGTTAGGCATTTGGGTGCCTTAGCAACATCCTCCACCTTGATAAATGATTCACCAACCACAGTTATACTGGCTCCAGTGTCTCTGATGGCAGGGGTCTCCTGACCATTCTCAAGAACACTATCTTTACACTACTCTTTAGTATTATCTGGGATGGAATTATAGACATCTAAATGCTGTTGTTCCCACAAGCCCAGGGACACTAAAGAAACACTAGCTGAGACTTTCATTGGCTCATCAGCCAGTACGGGAAAGTTTCCACTTGCCATAGGTACTTCTTCCTCTGGGTAGAAGGCTGAGTAGACAGTGTGGACCCCTGAAGGTTAAACTTACATCTGCGATCCCCTTTCACAAAGTCAGTTGACCCACAAACATAAGATTTCCCAAATGTCTTGATGAATGGGAGTTTGTTCTGACCTCCATCTGGTTTGGGTCCAGATGGTACACTAGCTTGATTTGGTTTCCCTTGTGGTTTACCCTTATGTTGCTGTTTGTGGCCCTCTTTTGGATTGGAGGTATTTGAATTCTCCTTGTTATCTTTCTTTGGCTGCTTTCCCTCATCCTTCTTCTGAGTTGCCCCAGAATCCTTGTGAGTAGCTCTGTTGGCAACCCACAAGTCAGCAGCCTTAGCTAACGTCTTGGTATCTATCTCCTTAGAATCAGCCAAGTGCTGTCTGAGCTCAGGAGAGCAGGCATCATAAATTGACTCCAACATAACAAGATTTCTCATACCTTCATAAGTGTTAACTCTGTAACCCTTAACCCAACCATCTAGGTTTTTCAAACATTCACATACCCAAGTAGCCCAAGGGGTACCATCATGCTTTTTGAGGGTCCTAAACCTCTTAAGGTACTGGCAAGGGGTATTTCAAAATCTAGCAATTAAAGCTAGCTTCACACACCCATAATCCATCCTATCCACCTCCCCCAACTCCATCACAACATCATTTGCAACAGTGGGTAGCCTAGAGAAGAGCCAAAGAAGCAACTAATTCTTTGCAATGTCTTGAATCCCATGGTTATATTCAAACATTGCCAACCAATCCAAAATATCAAGCTTAGCCTCATACATACCCACAATTTCTTTAGGCATACAGGGTCTCTTGGGACTGGAAGACCTAGAAGACTCTGGGAGAGAAGCATTTTCCAAAGACAACTTTTTCATTTCTAACGCATGATTCAGCTCCATTTCTCTGAGCTTAAGTTCTTGATGCTTTTGTTCAGTTTGAGCATTTAAACGTTTGAATTCCAATTCAAGCCTCATCTTTTCTAGAGCAATGAATTCAGGACAGTGTAGGACCTGGTGGGGTTCCAGTGGACAAAGGTTGAGGTTGCTGAGCAGGCAGAGGAACAGTGAGGGCTACATTGTGAGACAGATCTGCTTCATCTAACTCATCAATAACAGACACATTATCATCCTCATCATTTTCCACATTTGCTGATGCGTTAACTATTTCTGACCCACCCTCCAGACTTTGTTTCTCTAACAACCTTTCAATCAATTCAGACTTCTTGCCTTTAACAGAGAGATTCCTTTCTCTACACAGATGTTTCAGATAATCCACAGTGTAACTAAGGAGGGTCTCCTGACTGTAGCTTTCCATATCATGATTTAAAGAGTTTTACTTTTTAGTGATGTTTAGCCTTGTGGTTAGTTGATCCAAGGTAATAGCAGCACTCTAAGTGTAATTACCATACTTGATCCTCACCGCTGTACTCCAGCATTAGGCAGAATCATATGCAGTACCCTTTGGGAACACCACACACAATTAAGACTACAAGTGAAAGTGCAAATTCACCTTTGGTACAAGCCTGTACTACACAGTAAAGTGGTAGCGATGGCTGAGCATCCAGACTTATCTCAAGAGTAAAGTCAGCAGTATCAATAGTTACACAAAGGACAGCAATTTACTGTGGTTCAAGCAAACACTGACTCAAGGTTTCTGAGTAAAAGATCATACATTTATTTACACATCATTTATAAAACAATTCACTAAAGTAAAATATCAGATAAAACACACTCTTAATACACTACATTACACACAATGGGCCTCATTACGACCCAGGCGGTAAGTTACCGCCTGGGCCGTCACTTTACCACCATGGCGTAAACTACGTTTACGCCATGGTGGTTGGCGGACTTACCGCCCCATTCCGACCTTGGCGGGGCGGTAAGTCCCCAATCCCCATTTACCCTTCCCCATTCCCATTTTTGCCCCATAGGGCATAATGGGAGTGGGGAAGGCGTTAATTACGCCACCGTAAATTACGGTGGCGTAATTAACTCCATGGTCCCTTAGCGCCATGGATTTTAACACCCGCTTAAAGCGGGTGTTAAAAGCTCCATGGCGCTAAGGGACCTCGTAATTGGCGGTAAGGGGTCGGCGCAGCTAACGCTGGCGTAAACCCCTTACCGCCAGGGTCGTAATGAGGCCCAATATATTCTGGACAAGTTAGGCTCAAAATGAAGTGTGAGCAAATTGGCACTCCCGTTATTTAAAAGGGAGGGAACGACAAAGTTAGACCAAAGTTGAGCAGCACCAACTAGTAAGTAAGCAGAGCAATCTAGAAAAAGGAACTACAGTGAGGAAATCAAATCAAGAGGCCTGGGCCAAAGTCAATGGACAAAAGTCTTTGCAAAGGATCACACAGTTCAGAGTAGTTTGCGGTTAAGTCTTTGCCAAGAGTTCAGAACGAAGTTGATCGGATGAAAAGTTACTTTAAAGAATAGAGAAGGCCAAGCCCTCGGATTGGTAACAGATTTCAAGCACTTTTACCGCGGTCGGACGAGTGAACGATCGGATTTGAACAGTACCTTAAATGGAGAAGAAGGCTGTAGCTGAGGCGGACGTTCAAGGAAGGTCCTGCAGGCTCACAGTTCCTGAAGCGACTGTCGTAATGATATGAAGTGAGGAAGACTGGAGGGTCCTGCACTGCCCAGGGAAGAAACCAGCAGCAGAGTAAAGCAATAAATAAAAGGTGCACTCCTTATAACCCAAGCAGGGTCCGATCCTCCTGGCTATTCGGTTCACTGTAGCTGTGTACAGCAAATTTGACCAGAGAAGGGCGGTCTGGCTTGCAGTTGGTGAACTGGTTGGTCCCTTACGATTCCTTGCATAACTTCCCTGTCATCAAAGTTTGAAGATTCGGACCTGCAGCAGGCCTTCACCGGGAGGTTCAGTCATGGTAGAGGTCCTCTTCAGTCAGCTTCTCTTCGGTTCTCTCAATTAAGTGGCGAACTAAATTCTCAGTCCCAGAGACCTGCTTTTTATGCAGTTTTCCCCCATTCACACAGCCTGGCTGTCAATCACACAGCGGGGTGGCTGTCCTGGCGGGACAGTCACCTCAGCCAATCATACCAAAGTGCGACTTGGATCTCCAAAGAGACCCTGTGCAGGGAGTCTCAAACCCCTCCCTACCATCCTGTCCCCCTTAGACATGCAGGCACCTAAGGAGGGCTTCTGTGCAGAAGCCCGCCAAAGGACGGCGAACAGAGGAAACAAACCTGGTTTGGCACGCAGAGTAAACACGAGAAAGACTTTTACAAAAAGAAATGGTGAATATACCCAGCAGGAACCGTATAAAAGTAAATGTGGTTCAGCGGGTTTAAGTTCGATGCTACTAAGATAGCCTAAAACAGTACCAAGGCACTTTAAATAGACCGTGGTAGGAAAAATAGGGTAGTTACCATTGCCACCAGCCAAATTTTAAAGAAAGGGGAGCGAAATAAGGTTCAATGAGAAACAGACAAAAAGGGATAACTGTTAACCCTTTCCAGAACTCTATGTAAGATAATTTGTACTGGGTCTGTGGATTTAAAAAGACTAAATAAAGTCAATGGCAACTTTACATGTTCAGGGAGACAGTAGTCAGTCCCAGAAAATGTAGTCTGAGTGGGAAGTCGGAAAAAGACAATCCTGTGTTACTGCACTGAAGGTGCAGTGACTACCACCTTCGGATTCTACACAGAAAGGTGGCCACAGTAGTGACAGGCCTCCCAATCCAAGATAGCCATGCGGTCCATGAGCCCATGGAGGGAAGTTTTATTTTCAACTCCCCCCTTTCTGGGTGCCCCCCCGGTCCAAGATGGACATTTTAATTCTTGTTTTTATTTTTATCACACCCCCCTGGCCAGATGTTGGCATATCATATTTTGTTTTGCCCTTTCCTGGTTGTGTTGTTTGTTCATTTTTGTATTGATTGCCCTTGAGGTGTGCCATTAGCTCCTCATGGACTACACATGTGCAGTGGTAGGCAACCATAATGTTTGCATGGGGGTACACAGGATGGCATGTGCAGGTAATTATAGATGTGTTGTTCCGTAGCACGTGTGTGTTGTGTCAATGGTACTGGACAATGGCTGTTTTAATATGTTCTTCCCTGTTGTTTCAGTAATCTGTAAAGTGGCAGTGACTGCTGTCCCGAATGAGACACCCTGCACAATTCGAAATCCACGCTTCTCATGCCCTCCACCAGACACTGTCCTTCATTTGACAAATTAGGAAACACACTTACTGGTGAAGGTCATGTGGGATTAACACCGTGCAGACACAGTAATTGGGTAAGCTTTTGTACTGTCTTGCATGTTGAGCATGCTTCATTGTTGGGCATCTTTGCTGCATGTGTTGGTTGTCTTATATGTCCTTTGCATGCTCACATGGCGTTATGGTAATTACATTATAGCTCATGTCACTGTGTAACCTACCTATGTGGATACCTCAATGGGCACACCGACTGTGCCGTGCAGCATGTGACTGTACATCGGAAAACCAGGCCATGGACTCCTTGATCTGTCATTTCCTTGGTATTCACTCTCTGTGTCACTCTCTCTCTCCCTATCTCTGTGGTGGTACACTGTACTCCTGTACAAATCTATATCTATAACCATTCACCCTGTGTAACCTTAAGTTGCTCCTGCACTCTGTTTTCTCTGCATATTTTATTTTGGTGATCATTTTTGATCATGTAAGTGCATGTAGTTTATGCTGTTACTCTGCATTGCATTCCATTTAGGTAAAGCATCTCCCGATAGTCTGCATCGTATGCAAGGCAGGTGAGTTCCACGGACAGGTGAGTGCATGGCATTTGCTGACACTTCAGTGGTGTTTGCATGGGAATGGGGCACTGTTTGTGTTCACTCTGGATTTACTTACCTTGGGCTCTATCACTATTGCTCGAAGTTGGAATTGATCACCCAGGGGTGATTTCAATGATGGTTGTAGTCATGTTAATCTGATGGATTGCTGGGGCCAATGTTCACTGATTATGATGATTATGCTTTCCAACTGTGTATCCGGCTTTCATGGTTGTTTGGGAGTGTGTAGCATGGTCAATAGTTTGTGGACTGTGACAGGTGCAGATGTTTGGGCTGAGGTGTGCCTCATTCATCTTTTATCAGGTTTAATGAGTGACACATCTGATGCCTATTAGGGTTTGTGGGATTAGGGATGTTTCTCACATTTGCCGGGTCGAATTTATGATTCAACTATTAGTGTGTGCTCAAGCATCATGAATCCACAAACATGTTGCTATGTCTGCTGATATGTAGGCTATTTGGTCTTACAGCACATCAGGTTTCGTATTGTTAGTGGGTTTACTTCCTTTTCTCAGGCAACATGTGTATGCAGCTTCTAGTACAACGCATCTAGATGCATGGTGGTGCGGCATTGCAATAGATGCAGCATTATACCATTGGTATAAGGTGACAATGAAGTCTGCATTGACCATGTTCTGGTGGTTTACAGTGTACTTTTACCATTATTTGAATGTTTAGGATTTTATATGTTTGCTTTTTGTTGTTGGCTTATGTCTTCCCTTGACACTCCATCAGTGTGCAGGAGTACTTTGTGCTAATAAGCAGGGTTCTGGCGGAGGAGCAAGAGGTGAGTGGCTGATTAATTGTGAAAATCACATACAATTGAAAGGGTCAATGAAACAAAAATGGTCCCTTGTAGCATGCCGATTAAAGTTTGTGTAGGCACCGGTGGACTCAGTGTCTGGAAAGCATACATTATGCCGAAAATTAAATGCGGCAGAACCTGCATTTTTCTGTTATCCATATGGACAGGGAGAAATGGGCGCCCCCTGCTACTGGTTGCTAGTTGCTCAGAAACTAGGTCGGGCTTGAATGAAAACAGGATTGGTGATTCCTGGATATGAATCTGCACCCAAGTGTCTCGGAAAAGTAGAAAATTGGTGTTCCATGTTGTATTGCCCAGCAAACATGTATATGTTCTTGAATCAAAATGAAATGTGTTGAATATTACTAAAGGTACGAGACCAGATTTTATTCATTTTATCTGTTGTCTTATAGGTGCTACATGCTACAAGGGGCCGTTTTTGTTTCATTGACCCTTTCAATTGTATGTGATGATAATAGATCCCTCCTGGGAAGAATAGGGTCATTACCAAGAGCCCTTTTGCTTGCTTATGATTAATTGTGAAGACATCCACTGTATTTTCCCCCAGACCTCCTTCACAGTACCTTTGTTATGCGCTCGCACCATATATGTCTTGATAATACATGTGACTGAATGAACCAACGACTGAGAGACACTTCATGCACAACCTTCTGCACCTTGACGCACCCTAACACTCACCATCATCATTATTCATTCTCCTCATTCACTCATGTCTCACCTGAAGTACTGAACCAAGTTGACAAGTACATGAAGGTGTCATCCCCATTGGTCTACAGTTGCTCCTACAGAACCATCATTGCACACTTCTAATGTTGGTCTAATGCTCTTGCATATCTTTGCATACTCTCCTTTGCTGGTGTGTAGTTTCAATCCTCCATCAGGCACTCACTTCTGCACAACATTGCTAATATTACATATGTACAGCCTTCTTGGCCACCAACATACTGGTCAATAGGTTGATAGCCTTCTGGGGGAAACTGCTAACAAAGTTGTTGCACACACAAATGTACGCCCATTAGGGCATTCTTGGGATGTACATCAACACCACTGTGTATTGAAACAGTCCGGAAGAAACATACACTGGGGTCACATGATGAATGGTGGCATCCCTCCATTCATAATGTCTTGCTGTCCTCATCATCCTTGATGTCTCATTTGTTTTTCACACAATGATGCATTCAATCCTCATGTTGATGATCCATGAACGGACAGTCGACTTGCTTATGTCATTCCAGATAATCTATTCCATGAAACCCCCCTACTGTGTCATTTCTTCTGCCCTACTTCAGCCACCACCTGTGGCATCATGCAGGTGTCCATTACTTTTCCATGCATCTTTGACATTTACCTGCTGCATTGCATATTTGAAAACATTTTCATTATGATAAATGTGCTATGATGAGGACAGAGTACTCTTCAGCACTGTTGCTAGTGACACACTGGCACCCTTATTCGCCATGTCTGCCACACAGCCATCTGGACTGGTGCCCTCAAAATGACCTTGACTTGTGCACCATTTACAAATGTGCATGTCCCAATTGGCTCCACTGCCTACTACTGCCATTGACTCAGAACTTCCTACATGTTCTCACTCCCTAGACACTCATTCCTAGGCAGGAATGTTGTATTAATGATCAACTACTGCCTTCCATTACTGCCACATATTTGTGTAATTGTGAAGGAGTCCAACTTGCAGGTCTTGATACACACAGCTAATGTACACTTCCACAACATCACACAGAGGTGCAATGTTACACGTGCTGTTGTACTCTCCAGGCTGCACTACTGCTACTGCCTACTGCACCAAGTCCATGCTTCTAATCCACACCCTGTGCAATTAATTTGGGACAAGACCGCAAGTATTATGCATGACGTCAAGGCCAGGGACCACATATGTCTGCCACTGATTGTCCTCCACTGGCTAGCCGTGGCAGACAACGTCAATTTATAGGACGTATGCATTGTGCACTGTGATTTGTGAGACCTGCATATTCCCTATCTGCTAATATTCATACCTCAATGCTGTCCCTCCAGAGCCAGTTCATCATGTTACTCAGACCTTCTTCAGGTGAGCCAGTTCTTGATGGAGATTTTTGGCAGGGGATCTTTATTGTCAGGGGGTGCCAAACTCAGGGGTTCCCATCCACCCACACTCTGTTTGGGGACTCATATCCTTAAGTTCCATAAACTACTCGTGTGTTTCATCTTCTACTCTTCCTTCCCTCTCCCTCTTCCCTGCTAAGCGATCCCTCTGCTCTCTCACTCTCTCCATTCCTTTTGGCCTTGCTGCTTGATGACAGTCTGCTTGATGTACCTCAAGGTCTTACATGACCCTGTCACCCCCAGCAATTTGTGGAGTAGTTGCCTCCGTGACCTGTACTAGTGTCATCATCAATGCACTTGGGGAATGACCCGAGAGAGTTGCATCTCTCTGCACTTACCCGAGCATCCACTGACTGGTTGCACTTGAAACACCCCTGAACTTGTTACCACCCTCCAAATACCACACCCCTCTGAACATCTGTGCACTTGCTCCTTCTGATTGCACCATGCAGGTATGGTGTCTGTCTATTCCACCCTGTCCTCGGTTCCTGCATGTTGGCACATTCATGCACTTGATGAAACTGACACATCATCATCAAACATAATCACTGTTGCCACCACGGTTGATTGTGTGGCATGCAGAGAGGCGGGCATGAGTGGATATTATGGTTTCAGTGATTTTAGGGCTCTGTGCAAGTGTTCTTTTTCACCCCTTGTTCCATACATCCTTGAGCTCTTTCAGAAACTTGCTGTGTGCATCAGTCATTTTGATGGATCCTTTTACATGATGTACCATACCTTAACACAATATGTTGTTAATTTTACATGACACCTGGGATGGGTTGAGTGACACAGAGGTGAGTAAATGGAAGGTTTTGCATGTTGGTAGTGGTGTCATTGTGTTACTTGTGGTGGTACGTGAGAAATGTCTTTTAAGTTGTAAGGGATGCACACAATTAAGCACTTCTGGGAGCACATTCTCAGGGTGGTTTTGTGGGCACTGCTGATTGGCCTATTGTCATCATTTAATGGCACATGAAATGTGGCCTGGTCGTGTGCACTCCACAGGGGATGGGATTTAGGTGAAAAAAGTAGCCATAAGGTGGGTACGGGCATCCTCTCCACGTGCCCTTTGACCAGCCATACGCAAGCGACGTGCCTGTGGATGTGGATGTGGGGGCACCACTACGTCCACCGGTACGCCACGCTGTGTTGCAATATTGTCCAGGACACATGCTGCCACAATGATCCTGCACACTAGTGGTGGTGCATATAGAAACTCACCACCAGAGTGGTCAAGGGAGTGGAATAGTGACTTCAGCACCCTGAATGTGTGCTCCACTATGGCCCGAGTTGCAATATGGGCTGTGTGGCTGGTTTCCATATTGGCGTCATCATGTAAGTGCTCAGAGGGTAGGCACTGTCCCTTGTAGATGTGAAAATGTTTGTCATTGTTGTGTGTTTGTCTCACTCACCATTGAGCCATGTGTTGCCATGCCTCCCAGCTTCCAGAGCCCAGTGTAGGGTTGACATTCTGAATATGAAACTATCATGGGTGGACCCTGGATAGTTTGCATATACAGAAGTAATGATGCCCTTGGCATCACATACAACCTGCACGTTGATGGATTGCCAGTGGTTGTGATTGCGATATATGTGATATGTAGCTCTAGGTGGACGTAGAGCCACATGGGTGCAATCGATGGCACCGAGCACTTTAGGGAAGTGTGCCACCCCTAGAAGTCCTGGACCATGGCCTTCTTTTCTGCAGGTGTTCTGGCCATATAGATGTGCCTGCGAACTGAGGGGTGTGCATCATTATTGACAACACCTGGTGTAGGCAGTGTGACTGCAAAATGCCCCCAACTATGTCAGTTGTCCGCTGAAATGACACAGTACCCAAAAAATGCAGTACATTGAGTACCTTTTCCAAGGGGCTCAATGCTTGGGAGCACAGGGTGGGTGATTTAAGGTCATCTTCCCACTCCGTGACCAGGTCTAATATGATATGAGGTGGAAACCTATAACTGCCATAGACCTGGTCATCAGGCACCCCAAAAGGGCTGGTCCTAGATAGAAAAATCCAGGACTTGGTCATCCACCCCCTGCGGTGTCCCACGATCACTGCTGTGACAAATGGTACATTAATCGTAGCTGTATATGTACGTTTGTTAATCACGCGTGCTTTTTATGCATTTGTTTTTGTGTGCATTGACGTTTATGCCAGCTATCGTGTGGCGTACAAGTCTCAGGATTTGCACTTATTTTTCTGCATGCTGGCGAGCCCTGTTCAATTCCATGAATACAGCTTTTAGTGTGCGTATGGGCGTTGCAGGGATTTTACTGTGGGACTTCCCTCGTAACGCCCATATTTCCGCTTGTTGTTCCCCATTCCATTCTGGCCCCTTTTTAGGTGACTGCGCAGACATGGGCGGGCCTTCGCTTAGAGTCTCGCGCAAGGCGTTCGTGGTGGCGCAGTTACGTGTTGGACCAGCAAGGATTCCTCGCAAGTACCTGGTAAGCCCCTGCGTATTGTGTTCCATGAATCGACTAACGAGCGCTTGCGTGCCAATTCACGCACAAGCCCCCTATTTTTCGCGCATATAACTCCATGAATCGGGCCCATAGTGTTTAAAGTGAATGGTTTAATTTCCAATATAGAGCAATGAAGGCATGGTTACATACAGAACTAAAAAACTCCAAAAGTGTTCATGCTAATTTGTAAAAGGCTCATGGATAGGAGTATACATCTTTTTTCAAAAGTCGAAAGAAAATTATCTATCTAAGAAAAATTGGGATGCACTTATGATGATCGTTCTTGATAAAGACACTGGGACATTTTGGTTACTAATGTCTCTCCTTAGTAGTCCAAACAATTCCTTGCAATCGTCATCTGCTATTTTGGGGAAAGAATGAATGAGTCACTTCTCTAGCCTCTATTTTGATGACATGCGTAACAATATTGAGGAAACTGTAGGAAGTGGATGTATAAATATCGAGACAAGTAATAATACCATTGACTTTGATCTTTCAGAGGGTACAGATTTGAAAATGATACAGTTTCTGATACATTATTGGTGGAATAGTTCAGGAGTGTTTTCTTTGCATGGTGCACATCATTTCAAAATAGACATGTTTGTATGTAGGTTCAAAATAGCAGGTTGCAAAACCCTCAGCATCTATGAACCTATGCTTGTCAAAAATAAGCAAAGGATTGCATAGGGGAATCATCCCACTTAGGATTAGCACATCTTTATATGGTCTTTCCACAGAACCACGTCAGTTTGTATGAAAGGTGTTTTTTTTACTGATCAACCAAAATGTTTCCCTAATAAAGCTTGTATTTTCAATATCAACTTATGTTTCCAAAATTCAGAACAATACAGCTTCAATATATCCTCATAACTTGTTGTGGAGTAGAAAGATCTGTAAAATTATTCAACTTGATGCATTTCAGACCAAAGGTTTCACCATTTCTTTATGAATCTGGATGCCCCTGACCACTGTAGGGTGCAGATTGATAAGTAGGCCTCTAGAAATGTACTGGTTTTTGTAGTAACAAGATGATTTTACTCTGTGGAGCTTCCAATTAATCTTCTTCCTTACTATATATTTTAATTGTTTTAAGTTCAGCTCATTTGTGTGGACAGTCTTGCCCTCATTTATTATGTCTAGAAATTTAGTAGCATCCTCATTGGAAAATCCTGCGTTATCAGCTTTTTTATCAGCCAAAATTTCAATAGCTTTACAAAACATTATGAATAATACAAAACTAGTTTCATGAATTCAAGAATAACAGTTCTACAACCTGATTGAAAATAAGAAAAATAACAGAAAACGTATATAGAAGTAAAGACGCAACAGAAAAAATAAATAAAACAATAGAAAGGGAAAATGTTAGACAAATAAGAGAAACGGGTAAAAGAGACAACATTGTGTTTTAAAAATAACAGAATATCCTCCTTATAATATACCAGAAATATGCAAAATGTGTATTTTCACAGATGCATCCCGGTGGAGATAGTGAATGTGAAACTGAGTTTTTAGATTGATGCTCTGAAAGTATGTTCAATGTACATGTAGAAAATGCGACACTCGAATACTTGCACAGGGTAGTAGTGGCAAGTACGAATAGTGTATTACAACCATTAGGCATATATTTAGACAAGATTCTTCAACCACTTTTACAGGTCAATAATTCATATGTGAAAGGCACAACACACTTTCTAGATCTTGTATCTAAATAGGGGAAATTACTGATGATTTTATTTTAATTTACTGTAGGCATTAGCAGTCTCTATACTTCTATTCCCCTTGGGGAGGGTATGGAGGCGGCTGCATTCTCTTTGATGAAAGTAGAACTGTTACTCACCGCTCCGTAAATAGGTCAGGAAGATAGATAGATGACCTTGGAGACAATATGTTCACAAGAATCGATATCCAGCCTCCAACTCCAGCTCCCCTGAGTTCAAGACTAAGGCTTCCTCAAGAGAGGGGCTCTTCTTTACAACGTACCTCTCTGCTGTTTCAATTGGAACAGGCAGAGGTGTTAGTTGAATAAAAGAGCGGGGAGAACCAAACCACCAATACCCAAGCTGCAAAGGAATACAAAGAGTTTCGACAGTGCTGAGGAACCAAGTAAGCAATCAAGCACAGTATAGGACAGGAAAAACCTAGGCAGTGATTGGAGTGGAACTTTCGCTGGGAATGGACCTACAAATAAAGAAGTAAACCCAAATGAGTGAATTAATCTAATAGATTCTTCCTATAGAGAGTTTTAGTCAAAAAACTACAGACCTGAATTGTGGGACTGTCAAGGGTTAATGAATTCCAGGATTGAACAAAACGACAGGAAAAAATAATAAACAGGGAAGTTAGTACAGGGAAGTTAACCCAGTGGGGCACAAGGGTCGCGCTAGAGCCGGGTTGGTGCAGGAGCAGGAGAGCGTCAATATGCACTTTGAAAATAAGTTGGTTGAGAGTTGCAATTCAATAAATGTCCCAAATCCAGTAGTGAGGAATACCAGCAGAGCAGTAGTAGTCAAAGATGGCGCTGGCAGAAATAGAAGAAAATCAATATAGTTACACAGACTTCCCAAATGATAGTTGGAGCAAATGAAGTGTTCCAAATAACTGCTGATGAAGGTGTTTGCGAAGACAGCAGGAGCAGGGACGAACAGTCCAAGTAACGTTCCGTGTCAATATCAGAAGATCATAACAATGGTAAGGGAGTAGAGAAGGCATTACATGGGCAGTCCGGGTCGATACCATAGTGATCTTTGAAGTGTAAATGGAATTGGAGACGTAACAATCCAAAAGTTCAGGCGTGGGTCGAAACCAGGAGATCAAGTTGAGATTTCGTGACAGGAATTCACGAAGAAAAATGGACGTAACCACAAATAGTAAGAAACACTAATTAGCAGCAACAAGCCCGCTGGAAGACGCTGGTTTTGAACCCCTAAGGGGGGCGTGCCTTGTTGTAGGTCCTTCACGTACAAGCTGTGTCAGCTGACACAGGTTCTGCCGTAGCTTGTACAGATGCCATGGCAACCTGTATCTGCTCCACAAAGAAGCCTGTGAATGGGACGTACGCCGCAGGGAAGTTTTTGTCTGCCGAAGTGTAACAAGAACAAGTACCTGATGAAGGACTTTTTGTGATGCAACGCTTACAGATTGTATTACACCATAATTTCTTTTGCTATCAAGATGAGTTCTTTCAACAGATTTCAGCACAAGAACTGGGAACCAAAATCACACCAAATATGCAAAAGTATACATGGCTCAATTTGGAGAGAATTTTGAACCTGGATATTTCGACCCAACACATTGGTTGTTGGTATAGTTATATTGATGATGTTTAAAGATTTTAGTCAGGAAGCAGGGAGTTATCGATTAACTTCTTGGACAATCTATATTCTTTACATGATCACATTAAAATATTTAATTGGAATATAGGTAACCATGAAGTGACATAGCTTTCTGTAGATGATAACATATTTCAAGGACATTTTACAAGTGATTTACATGTAAAACCAACAGCCAAGAACAACTTGTTATTAGCATCTATCTTTCACCCACCATCTGTGAAAGAATCATGAAGCAAGACAAAGAAAACAGACTTAAAGTTCAAACAAAAGATATGTATTACCTTAAATGTCAGTATGGTAGAAGGTCTAACTTGCCCTATGCTAAGGTGGGATTTCTCTACCTGAACGAAGCTAAGGAAAGTCTGAATCAAAGAGTTCAACTTAAAAGTCTATCTGTGTCCAAAAGCTATACTTGCCATCACAACTAAAGCTAAACAGTGTGTAGGGATGTCAAAAATCAAGGAAATGGTGGTCAGCACAACGTTCTGAGCTTCTTTCAGCTCTAAAATTCCTTTTCAACTCCTCTTCCCCAGGTTGAAGAAAGTTCCACAAAAGTCTCAAAATTACCTTATTTACGTTCAAGGTAACATGGTTCCACACAATCCTTGAGGCTCCCTTCCCCAAGGTTAAAGTACCACAGTTCAAAAGAAAAGGGTCTTGAGCTCCATCCTCAAAACAATACTTGCCGTTCCTCATGTCTCAGGGTTCACTTTCCCAAGACTTTAGCTCAGCCACTCGTACTTGTTTCTGTCTTTCAAAAGGTTAATCACAACTCAAAGTGAGTCTAACCCTCTTTCTTGATTGCCTCACCAGTTCACTTGCAGTGTTTCTCCTTAGTTTATTTCACAATGTCTTTCTGTCTTACAGTTTAGGGCTCACTGGTCTAGGCACAGTTGTCAGGCTAAACGGTGAACCCACAAGTCGCGCAGCTAGGATCCCTAGGCTCCTCAACTCACACAGGTTCTTCCAGACTTGTCCCTGTGTACAGAGTCGCATTTCTTTGTTTCTCTTTAATGGCATCTTTGCTTTATCTGCATAATTTATACTCCTTTGGTTTCTCCTGGTTAGCCTCCTGGCTCTGCTATAACGTGTCACACACCTCTTGCCAGTCTTTGCTCTTGCTGCACTGCATTTACTTATAAAGTTCACTTTGTGGTTGTCTTGCTCATTTCTGACCTTTACATGGCATTATTTCATATGTGCTTTCTTTCCACAATATGGTCTTCATATCGGAACTTTCTGTATGGCTGTTCACTGTTATTTACTTTGCCAATAAAGTTTTACTCATTTCCATATTCAATAAGCTTAATTGCAAGGGTTCATTCAATTTGGTATTCAACAGATATTCAATATACTTTATTTCAAGTTTCCATTTAGTTTGGTATTCAAAATGTATTCAATGTGCTTAATTTCAAGTTTCCATTACATTTGGTGTTCAATATGCATTAGTTACGCTTACTTTCAGATTTTCCTTCAGTTTGGTTAGCTCATTACCTACCTGCAACCCACTAGGAACGCCCCAGCTATCAAGTGCCTCTCCCTGTCACTCAAAGGTCCTTTGAGTTGTTCCTCGGCGGCTCCAGCTGCTCCTTTGGTGATTCATGGGTCGGCAGGCTAGCTCTGGTGGGTAACGTGGAACACGGTGCTCTCACACCCCAGCACTATGGTTTACTCAGCTTGCAACTACCGAGTTTACATTATAGTCACGATAGTTGTTGCTTGCATGTAATCGAGTGATTGCTTCGGATACTGCTACCCATGAGCCTGCCCTTCTGCCTCTCCTGTTCATAATCTCTGGAGCACAGATCTATCCGATGACTGTCTGTTCCCTTTATCTAATGATTCACATCTCCCTCATTAGCACACAGACCTCCATCCCATTGACCGCCGCTTTTGTAATAATTAATGAGCGGCTGGCAGTTTAGCTCACCACCTTCTTGTGGATTCTGACATGTTACTCCATTCCACAGACCTTGATCCTAATCCAGACCATCTTTGCCCTCGATACCATAGCTGGCATTCCGACCCACATTCCGAACCACAAAGAAACATACAGATTTAGATGTAAGTTTTAAGTAAGTCTTCTTTCAACTGTGTGACTTTGTAACGCTCACCTGGTATCCACGAGGACGTCACTCTGCCTGTTCTGACCTCTTACGACCTCAAACCCTTCCCTGGAGTCTACTTGACTGGAGACTGGGCCTGAAACACAGGATTGGTAGAGTTTAACTCCCTATTGTCTCTGTGTGCTTGAACCCCTTCTTCCCCAGGGTCCAACCCTTCCCTTTGATCCACAGCTCACCTTGTTTTCTTGGAAAGTGTGCTCTCCGTCCTGCTTTCAGCGCAGGGGCGCGTTGATTGATGCGGGCTCAATGCTACCTAGTTACTTTACTGGCAAGAGTCCGACAGGTAAGTATAATGAGTCTTTTGAACAGTTCTCTAACTTTGTTCCTTTCCTTCCTTAGATGATGGCTGGCGTCCGGTGATGGAGACGTGCTGCTGAGATGAGTAGTGCTGAAGGTGAGTGAGAGCGCGATGCGCGATGCAACCCTTTCGTATTTGTATTGAACTGAGTTCTTTTTCTGTGTCTTTTAGGTGCCGCGACGTTTTCAGCGTGGATGCCGGTTATGAAGAAGAAATTCAGTAGAAGCACGGTATGCGGCACCTCTAGATGTTTCCACGCTAACCTGGAGTGTCTTTTCCCTTTTGCAGATGGATGAGAAGTTCCGGAGACAGAGTTCCCCCAGAGCAGCTGGGATTCAGGTAAGGGTTTGAAGCTTGTACAGTCTTTACAAATAAGCGAAGATTTGCTGAATGCTTACTAATGCCTTTTTTCTGTTCTTTTCCCTTTTCCTTAGGAAGTGGCGTGCCAGGATGGGAATGACACCGCCAAAGATGCCCGCAGAACAGAAGAAGCGATGAATGATGGGCAGAAGCGCTGCAAGGTAAGGCTGTTCCTAACGGTGTTCTTGTTCTTGCAGGAGCTGAGCGCAGAAGAAAGATGCAGGCCTACTGGAGACTGATCGGAACACAGTGAGTGTCACGCTGCAGGTGCAGAAAACACAAAGCATGTTTCTCAGCCTGGGCATGGGTTAAATAGTCTCTGGGTGCCCCAGATGCCTCTGGGCTAAACCACACCCAAAAGACTAGACAGCACATGCAGTTCTGGGAACCGAAATATGTTTGGGCATCCATCTTGTCCCCATCAAAGCACTGCAAGTCCAATCCCCTATGTTATCCTATGGGAGTGAGTCTGGTGCCACAAGCGCCAAGTCTGACTCCAAGTGGATCTTTGGAGGGATGGAGAGGCCCTTGAGGGCCATGTAGGTGATTGTGGCCTGGCTCCAGCCTGACATCTTGGAGGTCTGGGGACATGAGGGTCAGGAATCATGACAACTTTATACAAGCATTTTCTACAAGATTTTTAGTTAGGCTTTTACACTAAAGGACCGACAGGACAATGTGTTATGTCTCTGCATGTCTATAGGGATTTCACTGGAGACTGCAACACTATGATTCTATGCAGCATTTAAGGATTGCTTGGTGACACCAAGAAAGTATGGACATATATCTTCCTGAATTGTCCACCAAGAATTAGTGATTAAGACTTCACACTATCAACGACAGTTTTGCTTTTGTCAAGTTTTGACAGCTACGATCTCAACTTGGGCTGGGAGCACTTCCCGCCCAGACCCCCACACACTTTCCCCTGAAGAAGTTCCTATTACCAACCTAAAGGACTACAGGAACGAAACATGTTTGTCACAGCTGCGGCTTCCAGGCCCAGGAGTGGCGTGAACCAACCGCCCCCTCTGTGGTCTCAGTGCCTGCAAGGCAATGTTCACACAAGCCTCTGAGACCCCAGCGGGCAAAGAGGGTTAGGATCTCGTCGGTTGGATAGGTAGAGACATGCAGGATCACCGGAAAGAGGGTTGGGGAAAAAGGGAAGTGGTTAGGGAAGGGGGAACACAGGAAAACACAATACAATACAGTTCTAATACTACGTTTCCATTCACACACTTTAGGCAAACCAGAAGAGACTTATCTCTGGGGTGAGTGCTGGCCTCCTGCCTGCGCACTCTCAGGTCCAGAATCCAGAGCAGATTTCAGTGCTGCAAAGAGAGTGACAGTTACTCACTAGTGTGTTACCTCACACACCACACACACATTGGTTGGGTACAGTTTTCTGCTCATGCAACGGTTAGTACTCTCTCTTCCTATGGCAGCTGCTGCAGGCCCACTACAGTGTTAAAATATTGGCTACAACGGGCTACAGCCCATTCAATGCGGATCTACGCCGCGCGTTGCTCCGTGTTGAAATAAGTGCGGTTCCTGACCAATGTAGTCCCTGACTCAGTCCGTCTGTTGTGGCGAGTGTTTTTAGTGCCTTAGATTGCAGGCAGCAAGTTGCGGTGTGGTCAAGAACCGCAGGCGTCTCAATCGCGTCTGCTCTGCTAGCCGATACACGTGGCTAATTGGCATGCAAAACGTATGCACTGCCCGCGTTCGTGCTGCAACCAGGATGCGGGTTGAAATCGGGGTTGCTGCCCAAAGCGCCATGGTCTATGGAGTCTAAGACTTAGCTTGTAGGAGCAGGAGGACCTGGAACCCTGGGCAATGCCCCCCTGCGCGTGCCCCTTGCTGCCGACACCGCTCTGCCTTTTTTCTCGCTACGCTGTAGCGTTAGACTGCTTCCCCCCGTGTGGCCGTGACTCCCCAAGGCCGCTGTACTTAGATTTTACAGGCGAGGGGCCTGAGATGAGGTCAGATGGGGCGTAGCCCCTCGTGCAGATCCCCGTGCTCGCAGCTCCCAGGAACACGTCTTCCTCGGTTGAACTTCTAAGCACAAGCCCTGTGCTTTCCGATGCGTGCGCATGCGTGTGCGTGCCACGTCCAACATGGGCCTGAGAAAGTAGTTCTTGGCCCAGGGTTTCTTAGGTAATGTAGTTTGCAGGCAGTTCTCTCTGGAATAGGCACATAAAAGCCCTTTATATGGCTGGATTCTTTTGTTTTCACCTTGCTTCTGCACACAGTGTTTAAACACAAGTCTGTGGGCCCTGATAGGGTCTTGCACGCAGAGTCCTAGACTCTGTCTCATGACAATACTCCTCCCCGCACACAAGGACCTGGGTCTAGGTTTGTTTGGGTAGTTATGATGAAATGTTTTTATCAATCGTGGAGCATGTATATTTTGAATCGGTTCCCAAGACCGGTCCTCGGGCCCATAACCCACCCAATCGACCAGATAATGGAACCCATCCTTACATTGTTGAGAATTCAAAATAGCCTAAACTTCATACTCAGGATGTCCTTGCACTAAAACAGGTGAGGGTTTTTTAGTGCGTATGGTGGAGGGGGCTGGTTTCAGTAATGAAACGTGAAACGTAGGATGGATCTTCATTTGACTGGGTAGACTCAGCCTCACTGCCACTGGATTAACTATAGCAGATATGGAAAATGGGCCAAGGAACCTGGGTTGTAATTTGCGAGGTCCTGGCAACTTGATGTTGCATGTGGATAACCAAACCCGGTCTCCTACTTTGTATGATGGGCTTTCTTGCCTCTTTTTATCTGCATAGATTTTGTAGATTTGTTTTGCTTCCTGAAGGTTGTTTTGTATCTGAGACCAAACATGTTGGGCATGAGTGTGGTGTCCTAACAAAGTGGGCAACTGTACCAATTGGGGGCTAGCGGCGGTGGGCAAAACCCTTGGATGAAGACCATACATTCCAAAGAACGGGGTATATTTTGTGGAACTGTGTACGGTATTGTCATAGGCTAGTTCCGCCAACCACACATATTGCACCCATGAGGTTTCCGCACTGATGGCATAACAGCGTATGTATTGCTCTAAACCCTGGTTTACTTTTTCGGTCTGGCCATCAGTTTCAGGGTGGTACCCCGAGGACAGACCTACTTGCATGCGATCAACTGGCAGAAGGCCCGCCAGAAGCGGGAGGTGAATTCTGGACCTCGATCAGTGATTATTCGAGTGGGTAGACCATGTAAACGCACCATGTTTTGCAGAAATAGTTCTGCGAGTTCACCAGCCGTGGGAACCCCTTTACATGGGACGAAGTGACTCATTTTGGTGAGAGAATCTACCACTACTAGAATCGAGGTGTAACTCTGAACCGATGGTAGATCTACAATTAGATCCATGGTTACAGTATGCCATGGTGTGGGTGGGGTGGGTAAAGGCTGCAGTAAACCCGCAGGTTTCTGGTGACTATCTTTTTGTCTTCCACAAGTGTCGCAACCGGATACATAAATTCTAATGTCCCTGTTCATAGTGGGCCACGAATAGTACCGGGCCACGTTGTACTGGGTCTTTGATATCCCCGAATGGCCTGCTGTTGGGGCGTCATGACACCATCGCATAACTTCTTTTTGAAGTGCTGTCGTAGGTAGGTAAAGAGCCTTGGCATAGTAGGAGAGCCCATTCTTCAAAGAGTGCTGTGCCCCTCTGGAACACCAATTTTGCAAATCCTGCACTGACATAGCCTTAAGTACGTCCTCTAAAATATTAGGTCTACCCGCGATTCCTATGATACATGAATCAGGGATAATTGGGCGAGGTTCTATCTCTTCCTTGGTATCACCTTCGGGATATCGTGACAACATATCGGCCTTTTTGTTATCAGTGCCGGACGATAGGTAATAAGGAAGTCAAAATCAGCAAAAAATAATGCCCAATGTAATTGATGTGGACTAAGAGTTTTTGCTGTTTTTATGAATTGTAAGTTGAGGTGATCGGTTATAACCGTCACCGTATGTCGAGCCCCTAAGAGATAGTGTTGCCATTCTTCAAATGCTGTTTTCACAGTTCCCTGTTAGCGATGGTATAGTTGACCTCTGCTGGGAGCAGTTTTCGGGAATAATATGCCACTGGATGTAACAGCCCTGTTTGTGGATCCCGTTGCGACAATACTGCTCCTAGGGCATGACTGGAGGCATCCGTCTCTACTATATAAATGTTAAAGCAAGGTCTGGATGTCTTAACACCGAGGCTGAGGTAAAGACCTGTTTTAACCGGTGGAACCCTTGCTCTGCAGACTCATTCCATTGGTATGTTTTCCCTTTTTTCAACAATGCTGTAATAGGGGTCACAAGGTCAGAGAAGTCTTTTATAAAGCGCCTGTAGAAATTTGCAAATCCCAAAAAGGCTTGCACCTCTTTGACCGTTGTGGGGGCTGGCCAAACCAAAACTGCCTGGACTTTTCATTGGTCCATTTGTACCCCAGCAAGTGTTAGGAAATACCCTAAGAATTCTACAGTGGTTTGGTGGAATTTGCACTTTTCTATCTTAGCAAACAGACGGTGTTCTCTCAACCTTTGAAGGACTGCCTTTACGTGTTTTATGTGTTCCTGCAGGTTCTGAGAATAAATCAGTATATCATCTATGTATACTGCTGCAAACACATCTAGATATCCGTGCAGCACCTCGTCTGAGAAGTGCTGAAAGGCCGCAGGAGCGTTGCATAGACCAAACGGCATGACCTGATATTCAAATAGGCCAAATTTGGTGCGAAATGCCGTTTTCCACTCGTCTCCTGAGCGAACCCTGACCAAGTGGTATGCACCCCGTAGGGCCAACTTAGTATAAATTGTTGCACTACGCACTTGATCTAAAAGGACCGGTATCAAAGGTAACGGATAACGATTTTTTATGGTAATTCTGTTCGCCCCTCGATAGTCTATGCACGTCCTCAAGTCTCCGGTCTTCTTCGGTATGAAGAAGAGGGGGGACGAGACGGGTGAATTAGAATGCCTAATGAACCCGTTCCGCAAATTTGTGTCTATGTAATTTTTTAAATGCTCAGTCTCAGCCTCAGTGAGCACGTAGATTCTGCTACAGGGCAGTACTGCCCCTGGCTCCAAATCGATGCGGCAATCAAACGGCCTATGGGGGGGCAACATCTCTGTAGCTTGTTTACTAAATACATCTTCATATTCCCGGTACTCCAAGGGTAGGGAACTTAAGTCTATGCCTTCTGTTGTTGCAAGACATACACCCACTTTTGGGTCCTGTTTTGGCAACTGCTCCAGCTCAGAGGTGACATGGTGAACTGAACACTTTGAGGAGGTCAAGGAAACCTCTTCTGTGGACCAAGTCACATGCAGATTATTTTTGTAAAACCACAGGAGCCCTAAAATTATACCAAAGTGAGGTGCTGTGATTAAATCGAATTGGATTTTTTTCCATATGATTGGACTGAAATCGTAATGTTAAAACCTTTGTACAATAAGTGATTGGGTCCAGAACACAATGCTGTGCCATCGACAGCCCTTACAGTTTCTGGGGTTGTTTTTTAGGACAAAGGCACTCCCAACTTTTTAGCATACTCTATATTGATGAAGTAACCCATGGCCCCAGAGTCTAAAAGGAGAGTAACATGAACCTCCTTATCTAGGAATCCTAACTCCCCTTAACAAACCCAATGGCTGGGGTAACTTCTTCCCTTTGGCCTGACCGCACTACCCCTACAACTGTCGAGCCGAGGCGTTTCCCTGTGACTTGGGTTTATTAGGACATTCCTTTACAAAATGCCCAATAGCTCCACAGTATAAACATAAGCCTTCCTTGCGGCAGCGTTCCTTCTCTTCTTTTTCAAGTGGGCCCCGCGTAGAACCGATTCGCATAGGCTCATCCGTTATGCCCTTATCTGGGGGAACGGTAGAACGAGAAGCTCGGAACTGATCAAACCTTGCTATGGGTCTCAATTCCCCTCGCTTCTTGTCTCCTCTGCATTCTGCTTGACGGTGATCTAGGCGTAGCTCAAGATCCATCATTGCCGAACAATCTTGGGGTTGGGGATCTACTTGAGCTATAAGATCTTTCATCTCATCGTGCAGACCTTGATAAAAAAGGGACATCTGTTTCTCACGTGGCCATTCCGTCTCTGCCACCAATCGATTGAAATGAGTGATATAAGTCACCAATTCCTTATTGCCCTGGCGCAAGGTTAACAATTCCCTGTCCTTGCACATGGTTGCTGCCCTAAGATCAAATATTTTCCCGAACTCTAGTTGAAACTCATCCCAATTATACAACACCTCATCTTCCCTCTGAACCAATGGGTTTGCCCAGGCCACTGCATCCCCAGTAAGATACGAAATTACGAACACTGTCCTAGCCTGGGTGGACCGAAACGCTGTAGGTTTTGTTAGAAAGTGAAGCTTGAACTGAGTGAAAAATGTTTGGTACTTCTGGGGATCCCCAGAGTACCTCTCTCGTGGAACCAAAGGCACTGCAGCTTCTGGAGAAACATGGACCTGCACGGGCGAGGGCCCCGTAGCTGCACCAGGAAGAGGGGATGCCTGAGCGGTCAAACTTCGCACTTGCGTTGCGAGTACCGCATAGTCTTGTCTAGTGGCAGTGAGCTTGGCCTGTAGATCCTGCAAAACTTTTGTAAGCTCCTCCATGGTCGGTCCGTACCACCCAGGGCCCTGATTCACTTGGGCTTGTGCTTATGTCACAGCTGCGGCTTCCAGGCCCAGGAGTGGCGCGAACCAACCATCCCCTCCGTGGTCTCAGTGCCTGCAAGGCAATGCCCACACAAGCCTCTGAGACCCCAGCGGGGAAAGAGGGTTAGGATCTTGTCGGTTGGATAGGTAGAGACATGCAGGATCACCGGAAAGAGGGTTGGGGAAAAAGAGAAGTGGTTAGGGAAGGGGGAACACAGGAAAACACAATGCAATACAGTTCTAATACTACGTTTCCATTCACACACTTTAGGAAAACCAGAAGAGACTTATCTCTGGGGTGAGTGCTGGCCTCCTGCCTGCGCACTCTCAGGTCCAGAATCCAGAGCAGATTTCACTGCTGCAAAGAGAGTGACAGTTACTCACTAGTGCGTTACCTCACACACCACACACACGTTGGTTGGGTACAGTTTTCTGCCCATGCAGGGGTTAGTACTCTCTCTTCCTATGGCAGCTGCTGCAGGCCCACTACAGTGTTAAAATATTGGCTACAACGGGCTACAGCCCATTCAATGCGGATCTACGCGGCGCGTGGCTCCGCGCTGAAATACGTGCGGTTCCTGACCAATGTAGCCCATGACTCAGTCTGTCAGTTGCGGCGGGTGTTCTTAGTGCCTTAGATTGCAGACAGCAATTTGCGATGTGGTCAAGAACTGCAGGCGTCTCAATCGCATCTGCTCTGCTAGCCGCTACACGTGGCTAATTGGCATGCAAAACGTATGCACTGCTCGCGTTCGTGCTGCAACCAGGATGCGGGTTGAAATCGGGGTTGCCACCCGAAGCGCCATGGTCTATGGAGTCTAAGACTTAGCTTGTAGGAGCAGGGGTACCTGGAACCCTTGGCAATGCCCCCCTGCGCGTGCCGCTTGCTGCCGACACCGCTCTGCCTTTCTCTCGCTACGCCGCAGCGTTACACTGCTTCCCCCCGTGTGGCCGTGACTCCCCAGGGCCGCTGTACTTAGCTTTTGCAGGCGAGGGGCCTGAGATGAGGTTGGATGGGGCGTAGCCCCTCGTGCAGATCCCCGTGCTCGGAACTCCCAGGAACACCTCTTCCTCGGTTGAACTTCTAAGCACAAGCCCCGTGCTTTCCGATGCGTGCGCATTCGTGTGCGTGCCACACCCAACGTGGGCCTGAGAATGTAGTTCTTGGCCCAGTGTTTCTTGGGTAATGTAGTTTGTAGGCAGTTCTCTCTGGAATAGGGACATAAAAACCCTTTATATGGCTGGATTCTTTTGTTTTTACCTTGCTTCTGCACACAGTGTTTAAACACAAGTCTGTGGGCCCTGATAGGGTCCTGCACGCAGAGTCCTAGACTCTGTCTCATGACAATGTTGGGCTTTTCTCAGATACTAATATGAAGTATTTGCTTTAGGAACAATACTCCTTTGATGCACTTTAGGTATTCCTCAACTAGGGCATCATGACTAGAGACACTTAACAGAGAAGGTCTCAATTTATGCACTTTGTGTGATTTTTGTTTGTTTGAAGCTGTAAATTGTACTTGTTAAACTGTATAGCACTGAGCACTTTAACTTGTAAGCACTAGGCACTTTGTTTAGCTTTTAGATGTTAGATTTTACATGTTAGTTTGTATGTAGTTGGTTTTAATAGCGAATGTCTTTTTTAATAAAATGTCATTATTAACTGTATTGAACTATGAAGTCAGGTTGTATTTTCCTTGGACTTCCATTCTACACTGTCAAATAATTATTCTCAAGTGTGATTTGTCAAATAATCCAGTGAATGTTGTGCCCACTCCTACCCCAGGTGTGGGAGCCCTACTTTTGTTGGGTTCCTCCTGCACACCTGGGGCCTGTCTTGCCCACGCTGGTTGCTCTGCTCCCTGTGTGTGGACATGGAGGGTGTCCTGCTTTCTCCTGTACTTTTGTAGCTCTGGCTGCTGATTTCTCTACACAGAGGCTCCCTCTCCTGTTAAAGCCTGTTAAAGCCCAAAGTGCCTTGGGCTTTACAGTCTTTCCGGTCTTCTGGATGGCATCCTGACTTCTCCACAGGTCCTACCATGGCTGCCTCTGTCGAAAATAGGTCCCCTGCTGGTCTCCTCCCGACAGGCCTCCCTGTTTCTCCTCTTGGTGTTCTATGCCTCACTCTTTGTACACCTGCAACCGCTAACAGGTTGCAGGTGTGGACCCTTCATTAGGTTTGCCAGACCATGATTAAAGGAACATGCCTGACTCTCATCATAATCTGCAGGCATCATACTCAACAAGCTACCAAGCTTGCAGAGTGGTAAAATGAAGATGTACTGTTCATTACTCTCAGTCTCCTCTTCCCCATCCCAGGACGTTCAAATGTTAAATGTGGGCAACTTAAGGGAGAGATCTTGCAGTAGACCATAAAGGTCAGGGATAGGTTAGGTTGGCCTTCTATAGGGAAAGGGGGATACCATGTCTAGCCTGTGGGTACCTCACTCCCAATCTCTGCAGACCCTCCACCCAGGTGATCCTTCCTCGCTTCTCCACCCCTAGGGTCAGGATCCAAAACCGATAACCTTTTCTTCGCCACTTGAGAAGAGGATAGAGAGGATTGAGAAGTGAGGATAGCCTTAGGTTAATCACACATCCTTAATTTGAAATGTACCATTTGACCAACTTTTAAGAGTTAAAAGTATTGTAAGTGAGGAGTCGCTGGTCTAGTCTGGATTGCTGTGGCCTCTTCTAGCGTGATGCGCAGGACCCGGAACACCGATTGGACAGGACCTCCAAATCGTGCTTGCCTGGCCCGTATGAATATCCTTCTGCAGATGAGAAAGGGGATTAACAGTCTGCAGAATAGTGTGCTATCTCCCCCCTTTCCCCCTTCCCCCTTCGCTCCTCTCTAACTTCCTCCAAACCCCGGTTTAAGCTCACCTTATGGTTTGGAAGGATGAACTCTCCATCCTGCTTCTGGTGCAGGGGTGCGTGTTCGTCCAGTTACTTCACTGGTTTTCAGAATGGCGCTGGCAAAATCCACTTGACTTTCCTGAGCGATGCGCCGTAAGTATGAAAGTTCAAAGTTCAAGTGAGGCCCCCTTTATGTTGTCTTTCTAACCTGTGATCTGTCCTTTATTTCAGGTGCAGAATGAAGGCGATGCGTCGAGGGGTTAAACTGCCGAGGTGAGTAGTGATGATGTCGATCCCTCTAAATGTCCTTATCATTCCCCGAAAGGCATCCCCTGGTATTCGAATAGTCTATATTTTGTACGGAAGGCCGTTTTCCATTCGTCGCCTTCTTTTACTCGTACCAGATGATAAGCCCCCCGGAGATCTAACTTGGTGTATACGCAAGCGTCGTTCACCTGGACAAGGAGTTCAGGGATCAGAGGCAGAGGGTAACGATTTTTAACAGGTATTTGGTTCAATGCGCGGTAATCGATACAAGTTCTAAGGTCGTCTTCTTTTTCAGGCACGAAGAACAAAGCTGAGGATGCCGGGGACTTTGACGGGCGAATGAAACCATTGGCGAGGTATTAATCTAAATAGTGTCTCAAATGCAGATTCTCTGGTTCAGTAAGGGCGTAAATCCTGCTACAAGGGGGTTGTGCACCGGGCACCAGATCGATTTGGCAATCGTATGATCTTTGGGGAGGTAACGTGTTGGCCTGTTCCTTTTGGAAGACGTCCTGAAAGTCTTGGTACTCTGGAGGTAGTTGCATGGGGACAGAGGTTACTGATGCTAGATTAATGTTTGGATTTTCTGGGTAGCAGGTTTGTGCACAATCCGGGAAGGTTATTCTCTTCGCTCGCCAATCAATTCGAGGATTATGTGTCTCTAACCAAGGGATTCCGAGAATAAGCTGAAACTGTGGAGCCTTGATTACATCAAACACAACTGCCTCCCGATGGCCATCCGGACCTATAAGTGTCACCTCAGCTTTGGAATGTGTTATCGGTCCAGAGGCAATTTCGGTTCCATCTACTGTGGTGATGACATCTTTGTTGGTTTTAGGACGCAGAGGGAGGTTTATCCTAGAGACCAATTCTCGATCCACATAGTTTCCTATAGCCCCGCTATCGATGTATGCCTTTATAGCATGCAACCGTTTAGGCTGTTCCGGATCTACGAGGACCATTGGCACAATGAAATGCGAGGTCTGAGAGTTAGTTTTCAAGCTCGGCAAGCGGACCCCTACGCTTGCCGGGCGTGGTCGTTTCCCAATACAGAGTTTCCATGGATTTTATCAGCGGCTCCTACCACCTTCTTGGGCGGCTTAACCGGGTAATCTCGTAGAAAGTGTCCAGAGGACCCACAATAAAGGCATAATTGCATCTGTCATCTTCTTTCCCGTTCTTTTTGAATTAGGGGTCCTTTAACACCTCCGATTGCATAGGCTCCGAGGCATCAGCCCCCTTGGGGTTAGCGTGGGTCTTGGCCAACACCCGGGTTTCAAACTTGGACCGATCTGCTTTTCTGTTTTGCAGCCTGTGATCCAATTGGACCACTAAGTCTATATATTCAGTGCATTCTTGGGGCGGATTTACAACTTGTGCCAGGACATCTTTAAGTTCTCCGCGTAGACCTCGATAGAATAACGTGATTCTTATATCCTCTGGCCAACCAGTTTCCACAATTAGTCTATTGAAGGTTGCAATGTAGGATAGAAGGTCTTGATTGCCCTGTCGCAGAGATAGAAGTTCGTCATCCAGAGCCTGTCCCTGGGAGTGTTGAGCAAATAACCTTTCCATGCTTGTTTGAAATCCTTGAAAATCACGAAGAATCGGGTCATCTTGAGTTACCAGTGGGACTGACCAATCGGCAGCAGAGCCGCTGAGATATGACAACACAAAGGCTACCTTTGTCTGATCATTAGGGAAGGCCCCAGGTCTGCATAGGAAGTGCAAATGACACTGATTTATGAATACGGCAAATCGTTTGGGGTCCCCAGCAAAGCGTTCAGGTGGGGCCAGCGGCATGTTTCCAGGTAGATTAATCTGCACCAGGTTACTGGAAACCACGGGAGCGGGGTTCCCCCCGGAACCGGGTAAAGGAGTTTGTCCAGCTTGACCTTGCAAAAGCTGTCTAGCCAGGTCATCAGCTCTATCCTTTATTACAATCACTTCCCTCCTGAGGGCACTAGTCTCTTGATGAGCGGCGTGTACTTCGGCCCGTAATTCCTCCAGTAATTGGGCCAACTGGTCAGTTTCGGAAGTTTCCATAGCGCCTGGGTGGGAATTTGTAGGAAGGCTTCGTGTTCTGTAACGCTCACCTGGTTCCCACGGGGGCGCTGGTCTAGTCTGGATTGCTGTGGCCTCTTCTAGCGTGATGCGCAGGACCCGGAACACCGATTGGACAGGACCTCCAAATCGTGCTTGCCTGGCCCGTTGGAATATCCTTCTGCAGATGAGAAAGGGGATTAACAGTCTGCAGAATAGTGTGCTAGCTCCCCCCTTTCCCCCTTCCCCCTTCGTTCCTCTCTAACGTCCTCCAAACCCCGGTTTAAGCTCACCTTATGGTTTGGAAGGATGAACTCTCCATCCTGCTTCTGGTGCAGGGGCGCGTGTTCGTCCAGTTACTTCACTGGTTTTCAGAATGGCGCTGGCAAAATCCACTTGACTTTCCTGAGCGATGCGCCGTAAGTATGAAAGTTCAAAGTTCAAGTGAGGCCCCCTTTATGTTGTCTTTCTAACCTGTGATCTGTCCTTTATTTCAGGTGCAGAATGAAGGCGATGCGTCGAGGGGTTAAACTGCCGAGGTGAGTAGTGATGATGTCGATCCCTTTAAATGTCCTTATCATTCCCCAGAAATGTCTCTTGTCCTTTCCCCATAGGGGCCGGGGTACGGTACCTGCCAACGGGGCGGCGCCGACCCGAAATGTGGAAGAAAAGCCGGTAAGTATTATGGCTGTTAATCAGGCTTTCCTTCTGTGTTCCTTCTGCTCACCTTTTGTTTCTTCCTCTCTCCCCTAGGTGCAGAGATGTGGCGTCCGATGCTGACAGCCGCGATGGAGCCGGGAGATGTCTCGAGGACAGGTGAGTGAAGCGTGGCGCTGCAGCGAGCAACACAATGCTTTTAAATGGAAGTCTTTCTTCAGGGATGCTGGCGAGAAGATTCCGGATGCAGGTAAGAAGTTTGAAATAGTCCTTGGTTTTCACCTTTCTCTTCTCTTCCTTCCTTGCAGGTCTTCCAGGTTCGAGGCGGGCGTGGCTGGAGTCCAGGAGCAGGAGCAGACACGGTGAGCGTTAAGCTGCAGGAAGCAGAACAACGCGAAGCATGAGCTGCTGTCTCGGCGTGGCTTAAATAGCCTCCAAAGAAGTCCCAGGTATGTATCCTTCCCCAACTAGGTATGTATCCTTCCCTGGCCACACCCGAGTGAAAAAATAGTCCCTATGAAAAAATAGTCCCTTTCAGGTCTCAGGGAGGCCTGAAGCGTGCAGCATGGCAGGTAAGTGCACAAAACACCTCCCTTTATGAGCCTGGCGCCTATGGCGCCAGGACTGATGTCCAACATGAGCCTGGCGCCAAAGGCGCCAGGACTGAGTCCAAAGAGCCCCTATAAGGGGCCGCTGGGCTTTTACCCGAGGGCATGATGCCTGCTTCCGGGGGTGCTGGGCCTGGCCTGGTGCTCTGGGGGTAGGCATCATGACATAGGGGTTGAACAGGCTAGAATGATTGATGCATTTTTTGAAAGAGGTTTCTAAGATGAGATGCTTACGAGCACTATCTGCCATCTACAAAAACAAAAAGAGATTTTGAAAGATTCTAAGAAGAAGAATCTAACTGAACCAATTTGTGTGTCTACCTTTGCCACACAGCTCCCCAAGTAAAAAAAAAAAAACAGGTTATACTTAAACGTTGACAAGTTTTGCAGCAGGACACGATTACAAAGGATTTCATTCACACCAATATTTCCTTTTAGCAAATATACATATTTTTTGGTGAAAGCTAAAAATTGAATTTTCATTGATGACAGGTATGTGCCACAGAGAAAGGGTACTTTTCCATGCTAAAACTGTAACAACTGCTCTTAAATTATAAAAGGTCCTCTGGTATATGTAAGGAAGGCATGGTATCAAACAGTAAGACAGCCAAAAGTGATCACAGTACAAAGGTGTTTATTGAACTTCAATTGGGTTTGAAAAACACCTATCTAATCCTAATTCTAAAGATGAGAGCAAGCTACGACCATCACATAATAATAAAGCAGTCCTAGTCGAGTCTGTCAAGAAAAAGGGCCTATACTAATAAACCTTACCTCTCAGTGGTGAAAGTGTACAAACAAAAGTAGTGGAACTATGTATCTACTGGCCTGCACCACTCCCACAAACCCCATCGCCACCCCCATCCCATGAACAATACAAACTCCAAAACACACACGCCTGCTGTTTAGAGGAATGTTCAGTGCAGTGCACTGTAAGTGCAAGTTTCAACTTCTTCCTACACTTTTATTTTAAAACGAAAACGTTCCAGAATGTTTTATTTTATTTAAAAAGTATAGGAACAGTAAAACTTATTTAAAAGAAGTAGAGGAGCACCGCTCCCGACCGCTCCTGCCCACTTCGACCACTGTTACCTCTAAATACAAATTGGGCCTCATTACGAGGTTGGAGGTAGCCATGGCTAATAGCGCCATGGCTGCCTCCAAACTCGTTCCAACTCCGCCCTGGTGAATGGAGCAATTTCCGGTCCATTCCAAGGTTGGCCGGACCGGTAATTCCCCATTCCCCATTCACCAGGCCCCCCTATAAGGCTCCATAGGGCACAATGGGAATGGGGAAGGCGCTAATAACGGTACCACAATTTGCGGTACCGTTATTAGCTCCAGAGTCCCTTTGCGGGTCCCATCCTTAAAAACCAGGCATTAAGGGAGGACCCGCAAAGGGAACTCGTAGTAGGGAAGTAAGGGATTACCGGTGCCGGTAATCCCTTTACCGCCCACCTCGTAATGAGGCCCATAGTGTAGGAAACAATGTTATGCAAAAGAAAACTGTTCAAGAAATGATTTGTCAGGCAGTTCAAGAAGTTGGCTTCCCTTCCCACGTTTTCAGCACATGGCAACATGGCACATTCAAGCTTATCACACTCTCTGGCTTCTCTAGCATGAGGATGCAGTTCGAAACTTCAACATCAGGGCCTTCTGTTCCAAAGTCTCTTTGCCATTCAAAGTGTCTTGTGTTAGAGGGCCTGATGCAATACGTCAAAAATTAAAGTTCCTGTCTTCCTAGGATTTCACATGCACAGCTTCTCTGGTGATTTACTGTTCAACCTGGGTCCCCCTCTGCTGCTCTCAGACCCACTTTGACACAACATCTTCAATTGGCAACCCTCCGCCGAGCTTGGACCAAATATTTCACATATACAACTTATCGGGTAATTTACTGTTCACCGCAGTCCCCCTCCACCGGGCTCAGGCCCACTTCCACACAAAACCTTCAATTGATCTCCCTCTGTTGGGCTCAGACCAATTTTCTCTACTTTTCCAAACATTCGTCTGTCCACAGGATTTTGCTTGACCCGTCGCAGGACCACTTCAATTCACAATTACTCAGTCTCTTCTTGATATAACCTTTTTCTCACTTTCACTTTTGCTACTTCTCAGCTGAATACCTTACAGAAACCTTTGATTAAGAAATCATCAGTGCCGGACCTCTCTGTTCAAGGTATTGTATCTTGCTTTTAAAGTTCAGTCTCTCATCAGCAGTTCAACTTTACCTATATCTCTTTTCACACGCGTTTCAACAATGTCCGTTCCAGCGCCCGCCATACAATGTTGCTGCTTGCCACCTTGGCTTCAACACAGACCGATCTTGTATCCGTATCCCCAAGTCACCGTCATTGTTGATTTTATGATGCTGCCTTGTTCTTGTAGCCAAGGACGGTACCACAGTGGCTGGTGATTCTCCCTGCCTTTATTATTGATGCGGGAGGGCACTGATTATCTCCAACACACACTATAGGATTCTTCAGCCTGGTTTCCTGGTTTTACTCTTTCTATTCTCGAGGTTTCTGGAAAGTATTGGTTCCCTGTCAAAAAGGACAAGGGTACTTCCATCCTTGCGATCCCCTTCTGTTTTGATGTCTTTTCTCTCTCGTTCATCTGCTATCTCGAAACTGTTGTTTCCTCATCTGCTTTGTCTTGCTCAGGGTGTGCTCTCATGCTCCACCTTTTATCTGTGTTTGGAAGCTTAGTGGAAGTCAATTGTGTGTGTGATGTTTAGTAATTGTCTGACCTCGCCTGACCATTGTATTAGTACACATCAGGCATACTGCCCGGGTGTTAGTCGGTTTTCTTTCATAGCAGGCTTTCCTTGAGAAAGTGTTTGTGTTGTAAAGGGGGTGAGTTCCTAAATATCCTACCTGGTAGGATGGGTAAAGGTGTTACAGGGAAGAGGATACTGCATCTCACCATCCGGTATCCCACTCCCCGAAGACCCCTCTCCCAGGTGATCACCCTGCACTGGCCCACCCATAGGAACTGTATCCAAAAGCAATGGCCGTGTCCTGGCCACCTGGATGACAGATCCCCGGGGACTAGCGGGTGAGACACCTTCTGGTTTCTCACATATACCATCCATATAATGTTATAAAAATTCGACTACAAAATGTTGCTATTTGTGGCACCAAAATGTAATTCACTGCATTCCATGCCCATATGGCTCCTACTATTTGGGTCTGACTGTAGATAAAGCCAAACTGACATGACATGAGCATCATTCAAATGCATGCACTGGTAATATGACTTCTTCTGTTGCTCATTTATTTGTGGATCTAAACAACATATTGTATCTTAGTTGAAGTTCAGAATTTGGGAACCCTTAAACCTTACCCAAGTGGTGTGATGCAGTGGCATGGAGCAATTCACGAGATACAAGTGAGTCTGTGATACTGTTTATTGTAGGGAGATCAGTGGGTTACAGCACCCCTTTGGACACTTCATCCCCAGCCACCCTATACCACCAACTGACTTCTCCTGGAGTCAACAGAGCATTCCAAATACATGACACAATGCATGGTTCGACTGTCTCGTGCAGCACATGAATGTGACAGCTACAGCATATTACAGGATGAATGAGGAGTTTGATTGTTCTGTTTTTTTTTTAAACAGGCGTGGTCTTGGTGCAATCTCTTTTCCAGTCCAGACACCTGATCTCTGATGTCAAAGGGGGGGCTGTGGCGAGGATGTAGCTAGCCGCATCTTGGCTGCCTTTAAAAGCCTTCCTACGCCCACCTGAACAGAGAAAAGCATAGCGGGATCGCTGCAGGCTGATCCCCTCTGGATTCACCTGGCGGGTGTGGCCGATGATGCAGTCTGGATAGTACATGGATTTGGCGGCCAGTGGGGTATGAGGTTTTGTGTCTTGTCAGCTTCTGTTATGATATGGCATTTATACTTGTTGTGATCCTCGACTATTTTCGGCACACTCAACTGATGCTGTATGCAACACACCGGACAGAGTGATTGATTTTGAAAGTACTGGCAAGGCTGGATTGCACCTCAGGTACTTTGTTGGTTCACAAATGGCCCTGACTGTGTTGTATGTGACAAACTTTCATCTCCTTCATTTTGCAGTGTGCCTTTCCATACATTGATGGGCGACAGCATCAGTGGTATTTGAAAATAAGGACCACCTTTTGGGAGACGGGGGTGGAGAGCCTCACTAGCACCTTTTTACAGATAATAGTGGGTGGCTAGAGGTCCACACCTGACTTCCTTTCCACCTATATCCAGCTCTATGACTGCCATCCTCCCCCTAAAATCGTACAGCTCCACAGCTATGTCTTCAACAGGACTCGAAGATGTTAAAATTAATACATGGATGGTAACAATTAATAGTTGGCAAACACACAATTGGCTTCTAAATACCCTGATACACAGCTGTGTGGTGACTGTTGGTCCTTTTTTGCATCTTTGAACCACACTAAAGCTGAGAATGGGTAAAAGATAGGTGATCGGCATGTCTGCAGGGCGCCATGGAAAGATAGCAAAACAATGCAAGCCACCCAACCCAGACAAATGCAGTCCTACCTCCAAGAAATTAGTGGAAACATGGACCAAACAAGTCTAAGAATTGACAGCTTTAAGGTCTCTGAAACCCTCACTTTCACATAACTCATTGAAGACATACCCTGATCTGGATACACAAAACCAAGTGATACCTGCCAATCTTAGTCAGGCTAGCTGGACACAGATCTGCCATTAGCCCCATCCGAGTTGTTAGAGACAGGAAGACCTAAACCCTCCACAGAGCCAGCTGAGATTGCCAATCTGGAAAGACAGTCTTAAATCCTATGGCGCTTCATGGCCCTTCGACTGGTATCATGGGAATTCAGCATGCACTCGGTCATCAGTATTAATATAAACCCAGTAATGCCTGGTTAAGTTTATTTACTCAGAAACATATAATAACTACATACACATTTGCAGAGAACTCTGGTCTTCATAATTCTTTTTCAGCCACCCTCAAAGATCAGTTGCAGCCAATATGAGATTTCCTCAAAGGTTTTAAATTGACACTTTGTAATCTTTTAATATATTGGATGACATTTTAATAGTAATACACGTGCACTTCCCCTCTTTAAAAGAAAAGCAAGCTCAACTCTCTATAACTCAAAACACAAAAGTGATGAGCACTATTCAACCTAGAAAATATGGTAATGTGTGTAAAGAGGAACCCTACACCGACACCAGAAACTGTGCATAGTATTGCTGAGGCGCAGGTCTTGTCGAGAAATTAGAATCACTCTCTAAGTCAAAATATCAAACCAAACAAAGCCACTACACCGATTCAAATTTAACTTGTGGATACTCTATGCCTGCCGCCTGCCGCAGCCTATCTGGTTAGAATAATTGTGGGAGAGGACCCCCTAGAGAAAGGAGTTTGGAAACCAACAATATCACTTATGAATAAAATGGCACATTGGCTCAACAGAAACTTAATTGGCCCAAAAATTAACCCAAAACATATTCTGATGGCTAGGTGCATTAATTGTGTGAGCAACACAGAGGAAACCTTCAGAGGAGACTGTATTGCCATTACTTCTGCTTCACATCCTATTGCCTGAAATGCTTCACACTCAAATTTGGCACAGTCATATTATTATTATTATTATTATTATTATTATTATTATTATTATTATTAATTGAGTGCCATACCTAGCTTTGAGAAGCAACAGAGCACTTTACAGAGGTATATTTGAATACAGAGACATAACAGAGTGCTTTACTGAGGTGTACCACATTACAGATGCATAAGAGTGCTTTTCAGTGTTAACAAGAGAACAGATATACAGCGGGGGGTAGGATACAGAGTAGGGGTACTGCTGTAATGGGTAGCAGAGAGGAGAGAGGCCAGCGGCTTCGAGTGAGACAGGTGGCATGAGGGGCGATGCGATGTCCTAGGCGTTGCGGTGGATAGACTCCTACAATAGGTGAGTCTTGAGTTCTTTTCTGAATTGTAGGAGCATGGGGGCAAGTCTGATGATGACTGGGAGGAGGTTCCATAGATCTGGGGAGTAAGCAGAGAAGGTTTGTGTTCTGGTCCTTTCTTTTTTGCAGCGGTGGATTAAAAGTCTGCACGTGTCCAGCCGTCTGGTGGTGCGCTGTCTGCAAGAAATGCAGACTTTATCTGTGAGGTAGCTGGGTGACTTGAAGGCGACTGCCTTATAGATGATGCAGCAAAACTTGAAGGTGATTCATGCATGCAATGGGAGCCTGTGAAGTTCGATGAGGGCCAGGGGGAAGTGGTCATATTTGCGTAGATCCTTGATGAGGCATGCAGTCACATGCCGGACACTTCTCAGGGCCGCAAGGGAGGATGACGGGAAGCTTCTAGGTGGGATATGACCAGTTCTTGAAAACAGGATCTAAAGATGTCCAGAGGGAGGGAGGGCTTGACATTTTGCAGGAGGGAGAGTTGATACCAAGCTGTATGAGTTGTCTTAACTCTGTTTGTCTTGAAGTAGAGGTGTTTGTTGATGTGGAACCCGAGGGACTTTGCACATGAGGTGAGCTCGGGTGTGAAGCCCTCAGAATTGATGTTTTATAGCCAAGTTGGTATGTCTGGGTGTTCGGTGTGGTTGGTAAAGAGTAGGAATTCAGTCTTGGAGGGGTTGAGCTTCAAGTATGTACTGGTGATCCAAGACTGGCTCATCGAGAGGCAGGTTTTGAGACTATGGATGTCCCTGATGGAGTCGATCTTGAAGTATAGCTGTGTGCAGTCAGCACATTGGTGGATGTCATTGTTGTGTGTAACTAGAAAGGATTCCAGTGGCTCCATGTATAGATTGACAATCACTCGTGAGAGTATGGAACCCTGCTGGACTCCAAAGATGATTGGTAGCATTGGTGATGTAGAGGAGTCGATCTGAATAAACTATTTGCGGTTGGCGAGGCAAGAATTGAACCAGCATAGGACAAGGACACTGATCCCTATGCGCTGATCTAGGGTTTCCATAAGCACCTGGTGGTCTACTCTGTCAAAAGCACCCGAGAGGTCGAGTAGAACCAGGAGGCAGGGGTGGCCATCATCAAGGATGTTGAGGGTGTCGTCAACCACCTGTATGGTTGCTGTCTCTGTGCTGCCTCTAGGTCTGAATCCAGATTGGTAGGCTTGGAGGAGATTGCTGGTGTTGATGTGTTGCTGCGGTTGTGCAGCCACCGCTTTCTCTGATCTCACCTAGGAAGGGAAGATGGGTGATGGGGTGATAGTTACCTAGGTTGTCAGAATCCAAAGTGGGTTTCTTTAGTAGAGGGAGGATTTGTCCTGATTTTAGGGTCAATGGGAAGGTGCTTTGAGTTAGGGAGCTGTTGATGATCTCCAGGTAGGGAAGGAGAGCTTCTGTGAGGAGGGGGGGTCATGAGGATGGATGCTGGGAAGATGTCATCTGTATACAATGTGTCTTTGAGGACGGCCAGGGTTTCTACCAAGTCCTCTGTTGAGAGTGTCTTGAATCCTGTCCAGGGTGTGGAGAAATTGTGAGGATGGATGTGAGGTGGGTCTGTGGATGCTGGCATCTCTGTGCTAGTGGCTCTTGATGATTTTGCCGATGAAGGAGGTGTTGATGGCGGTGGATTTTTTGATGCAGTGTGGTATGGCAAGTTTGGGTAGCGGATTGACGCACTGCTTGGCCACTTTGAAGAGGGCTCTTATTTCGTTGTCGGCTTTTCTGCTTTGGTATTCTGATAGAAGGATGTCTTGGCTGGAATGATTAGTTGTGCTGGGTTGCTCAGAGTTCCTTGAGGAGTGCCAGGTCAGTAGCAGTGCTGGATTGATGTTAGGTTTTCTCTTGTTTCCTGATGACTCTATTGCTGAGGCTGAGTTCATGCATGTACCAGGGTGCTAATGATTTTGGTTTGCAGGTGCGTTGTTTCAGCCGCGTGTGTCGGTCGATGGAGGCTCAGAGGGTGGTGTTGAGTGATTAAAGTTTAAGTATGGAAAATCTACCTCTACCAGTGAGGACTGCTCCTTTGTCAAGAAGTACTGGAGAAATACAGGCCATTGGAATTATCATTGGTCCCCCTCATATTGCCTAGGATGTTTCATTGCAAAACAAATTATCTGCCCTTACCTCGGTGGTGGCAAGCTATTAACTAATTTAATCACAATTGTTACCTGAACAGAGGAGGATGGGTTCAAATGTTTCTGGCGTTTATCCTAAAATTTCAATGACCGAAACAACAAAACTTCTGAAATTAGGCAATCTCTAATCCTTCCCACCATACCCTCTGCTTTTTCCCTTCTCTCTTGGAACATTTTTAATGATTTAGAAGCGCTACTTCATCTCCGTAGCTTTGCCATTATAATACTCCAAATATCATGAGCAGTAACCACACTCATTTTGGATGGGTACTCTGCTCATCAGATCTAGAGCTAACAAAAAACCCAGAGGGAGCGCATGTGGAGGTATCAGTGTCTTTTTTTAAAACCTCATTTACTTGTCAAATTAAAGAATGTAATATGGGAAATATATAGTGTGTATGTAGGCTTTTAAAATGTATTGCATCAATGTTCACAAAATGCTGCTAATTATTGTTTATAATTGCCCCTTTAAGGAAAACCAATTAAACAGTTGACCCATTATAAAGGAGGCAATGGATTACATGTGGGTACATGAATGAAATCAACAATTCCCAATAATTTGGGGTGCAGACTTGAACCTCAAATATTTGATTTGCACCCCCACCCCCATCGGATCTAATCTATCCTCAAGAGGACATCATTTTAGGCATCCCTGACCCTGAAATGCATTATCCTCGGATCTGTAGTGAAGGCCTTATTTTTCATTGCTGGTTGTTGACATGTGGGCTGCGATCCATTAACGGGAGAATAGTGGGCCATACTATTTAGAAGTCAACAGGGGAGTTCTAAAATAGACTGTTTTCTCTTATATGTGAAGTACTAGAAGATGATCGACAGATTTGAGGTCCTAATGGATCTCTTTAGCGACCATCAAGGCCTCAGATCGGTAATCAGTGGAATACAACTGAGTACAAACCAGTATCATTACCGATTCTTATTAACCTTGAAACACATAACGCCTCTAAAAAAATGACTGAAATAGGCCTCAAATGATCCACTTCTGATTCACCAAACAATTATAGCCTCCAATATCTCACATTTTTGGATATTAGTGGCTGATGATCCAGACCCTTATCACATCTTAAATATTTTCACTAATTTGAGACCAGCTTTCACTTAATCCTTTGTTGTGATTTTAAACTATAAGGGCAATAAAAGCATGTCTAGAGGATGCTTTGATGAGGAATGTTAAAATCTCAAAAAAAAATCTCTTATCTTCCTTAAAACCCAATACCTCATCTAAGAAGCTTGAGGTTCGGGGCGTGGCTTGGCGCCGAGGCAAGATGGCGGCCTAGAAGATCGGCTCCACCCCACATATTATATAAAAAGCATTTGGGTTAAATAATACATTTTTTTAACTTACCTTAATCTTCCTGTTGAGCGCCACCGACATCCCGCATCAACTCAGTGATTTCTCCCGTGGCTCCGAAGTGCAGAAACGTCTCACACGCTGCACCTCCTCTCTCCAGCTTCCAAAGCGGACGTTTAACAGAACGCATACCGCCCCTCGTGAGGAGAGGAGCAGCGCGCTGTATCAGTTGACTCCCCGGACTGGGCCCAGACACGCAGCTTCCTCTAACGAACACGCCACCTGCTGGGAGACTGGGAAAAAAAAATAAACACAGTAAGAAAGCAAACTTAAAGCGACTGATTATTATATGAACATATATTTAAGGATAAGTTTACAAAAAAAAAAATATATATATACTTTGAATGTGTTAATATAAAAGAAAAAAAAAGAAGGGCTGGAATAATTATAAAATCAGCGCATATCTTAAACCGCACTAAGGATACTGGGGGAAAAAAAAAAGTGAAAGGGCCAGCAGGCCACAATTTAAGGCATACCATGTATTAAGATATAATACATAACACGTCACTCAGTCTCCCTCCAGCAAAAAGTCTTCTCTCCTCTTAAATTTTGTACTACAACCATTCTTTGTTGCTCCAGCATTCCAACACAGTACAGTCAGACTGGGTTACAATCAACCAACCGCGGTAACCCTACAGCTATACAGGATCAAACCTCTCTTTATGGATTACAGTCCTAAACAACATATCTATGGGAATCTCCAGTAGTATATGCCTTATTATTCAGGGTTTTTCCATTATTTGGTCTCACTTGGTCTGAGTAAAGCCTGAACAATAATATGGAAGTAATAATTATTTACTACAAATCATCATAAAGAACTGCTACAAGGAGTTATACGCCAGAACAGATCATACTTGTTAACATTTGCTTAAACATGGCAACCAGCAAAGCCAACCAAAAAAATGGCGCCTCTGTCAAAGATGCTACCACCTCCTCATCTACTCTGAAAAGACCCAAAAGTGACTCACCACCTCCAACAGGGATCTCAGACCCTGCCATTGAAGCCATTTTTGCCGAAATTAGGGCACTTAAACCCGTCATTGAAAACACAAATGCTAGGCTGCAGCAACTTGATGAAAGGTGGATGGGTGTTAACAACAGAGTAGAGAGGCTGAGAAAAGAATCAGCGTGCTTGAATATATATCTCCTAAAGTTGCGCAAATGGAGAAATCCATTAAAGAACTTCAAAAGCATAATGAAGATTTAGAAAATCGCAGCAGGCGCAATAACCTACGCCTCTCTGGCCTTCCTGAAGGAGTTGAGGGTACTGACCCCATTGTCTTCCTACGAAAATTCTTACCGGCCATACTACATTTGCCTTTGGAAACAATTTTTAATATACAACGTACCCCTAGGATTCGTCAACCCTCAGCCTCTCCCTCATCACGTTAGACACCAAGAACTCTAATATTATACCTCTTGTAATACTCTCAAATACAACTTATTATTTCCACAGTTAAAGAACGCAAATCTCTAATTTGGCATGGCAGTAAGATCTTTATCTCACAGGATGTGGCAAGAAGCACAGCACAAAGAAGAAAAGTCTTTTTGGCATTCCGTCCTGCTCTTAAACTACTCAATGTCTGGTATGGCTTGTTCCACCCATGCTCCTTTAAAGTTACTCATGAAGGACGCTCTGCAGTCTTTGATGATCCCGCAGACTTAAGGCTCTTCATACAGTCCATTAAGAATAAAAATATGGACATCTCCGCTCCAGCGGTGGCCTCAACATCACCTACTATTTGAAACCGAATCTTCATCACTTGACTCCTATACGTATATGTATCTATTTACCTAATGCTATGACATTACATTGATATTTACTATGTGGGGTGGGCGCTCTTTTGGGTCCCTCTTCCACTAGTGGTCGCTTCTTCTTCTAGTCAGCGACCCAGAAGGCGTTTCCTATCCCCTATTTATACCCCCACCCAATTCCTCTTCTCATTTCCTGTTTGATCTCTAAAATCACACTTTCAATAAGGCATACTCCCGCCAAGTTTTGATTGAACCCCCTTTCCCCTTCCTGATCCCCAATGTTTCTTCCTTATATTCAAATATTTGGGTATACATATTTTCAACCAAATGACAAATATTATATGCTTATTACTGTTCTATAGCTATATGATGTATGAATATCAAATTTTCTCTAACTAAATGATCTTTAAATGCATAACATGGAACATCAAGGGCTGTAAAAATCCTATGAAAAGATGTAAAGTATTGTCTCACTTGAACACATTTAAACCGACAGTAGCGTGCCTACAAGAAACACACTTATCCCTCAAAGAAACAATGAAACTTAAATCTCAGTGGGTGAAGGAGGGGATTTCTAGTCCAGCTATATCCAAGAAAAATGGCGTAGCTATACTAATTAGTAAAAAACAACCCTATAAAGTTCTTGCCCAAGATGCAGATATAAATGGAAGATGGGTTTGGGTTAAACTGCTTATTGACACGACACAAGTATCAATTCTCAACATATATGGACCTACTTTACCTGATCCCTCCTTTTGGAACAATATCAAACAAATGATTCTGAAAAATAACTTCACCAATTTGATAATGTGTGCTGATGTCAACCAGGTTCTTGACCCATTTTTAGATCGAAAATCCAGCTGCATGTTTAAACCCAACAACACTCATAAATCCTTTATAAACTGCCTAGGAGAAACAGGACTTATTGACTCCTGGAGAATTTCTCATCCTTCACATTTGGATTACACTTTTCATTCACCTCCTCATAACACATTATCACGTCTTGACTATATTTTTGCTACTAAGACCCTATCTGGATCCATTATAGACTCCAAAATATCCAATATTATAATTTCTGATCATGCTCCGGTCATCACTTCCTTTTCCCTAACAGATATGAACAAAGGTGCTTCCAGATGAAAACTTAATAATTTTCTTTTAAATGATTCAAACTCTATTCAATCCATAATGACCTTCATTCAACAATATTTCAATGATAACCAAGACCAGGATACCTCCACTGTCAATAACTGGGATGCTTTCAAAGCGGCCCTTAGAGGTCATATAATGGCCCTCTCAGGCAAGAATAAAAAAACCAGGAAAAAACATCTGGATGATCTATATGCTAAACTTACTCTTGCAGAACAACACTACTATACAGACACTAATCCAGCAAACTTACGACAAGTAATCAAAATACGCTTTGAAATCAATAAAGAAATCACAGAGTTAGCGGCAGGTTCCATTCTTAAATACAAAACAAAGATCTATCAAACTTCTAAAAAGGCAGGTAAAATGCTGGCTTCTTATTTAAAAACCAAAAAAGAAAAAGTTCAAATCTCTCACATTCAGGATAAACATGGAACAACGCATCATCGATCTGATGAAATACTAGAATGCTTTAGAAAATTTTATACTGATCTCTATACTCCAGAATGTGCTATTTCCAGAGAAAACATTGATTCCTTTTTGAACAAGATCAGTCGAACCTCTTATCCTGAAATTGATCTTTCTCATCTTGAAAATTATATCACCTCCATCGAGATTATCAAAGCCATCCATAGCCTTGGAAAAGGTAAAGCACCCGGCTCTGATGGACTATTCACCAAATTCTATAATATATTTTCCCAAGTTTTAACACCTAAACTTAAAAAACTTTTTTCATATTTTATTTCACAAAAATGCTCCTCCGGATCCTTTTCTGAAGCTTTACTTATTGTTTTCCCAAAACCTGACAAGGACCCTACTCTTCCAAGCAACTACCGACCCATTTCCCTTATCAATATCGAAAGCAAAATTTTTGCCAAATTGAATCCTCACTTCCGAATCTAGTCAAACCAGACCAAACAGGTTATGTAAAGGGACGTAACATATCCTCTAACGCCAGACTTTTACTTAACGCCATTAACCTGGCAACCAATGACAAAAAGGACACTCAAGGCTATGCAGCCATTGCACTAGATGCGGAAAAAGCTTTTGATCGCGTCAATTGGAATTTTATGTTTCAAACTCTACGTTGGCATGGTTGTGGTGAAAAATTTATTTCACTTGTTAAACTTCTTTACTCTGCCCCGAAATCCGCTATCTACCTAAATGGTCAGACTTCCGCCTCTTTTCCCTTACTTAGAGGAACGCGTCAAGGCTGCCCCTTCTCACCATTACTATACATCCTCTCTCTTGAACCGCTACTAGAATTAATAAGATCTAATAAAAACATCCCGGGAATTCAAGTCGGTGCCTCAATAAATAAAATTGCAGCATATGCGGATGATATACTTATTCTAATTAAAAACCCCAAACTTCACATTCCTAACCTCTTGAGTGCACTATCGCAATTCGGTCTGGTCTCAGGATATAAACTAAATACACAGAAATCAGAAATTATGCCCTCAAATTCATACTGTCTTAAACACGAAACTGAAACTTTTGGCCTTAAATGGTGCAGAAGCTCTGTTAAATATTTAGGTCTTCGTTTTGCCCCAACTATCCCAAATACTGTCAAACTCAATACTGAAACATTACTAAGTACCCTTAAGGATCTGACATCCAAATGGTCTCCACTTTACCTCTCTTGGTGGGGGCGCTTAGATACTATCAAGATGATGCTTACTCCCATAATTCTATACTATTTGCAGCTTCTCTCCGTCCCTTTATCCCTTTCCTTTTTCAAATCCATTTACTCCATACTACTTAACTTCCTGTGGGGAAAAGAAAAAGTAAAAGAATTGCTCTGACGAAACTAAAAGCTTCATATGATATGGGAGGAGTCAGATTCCCTGACTTTAAGTCATATCACTCTGCATTTCTTATAAAACAATCTCGTCAATAGTTCATGGAACCCATATCAGCTGATATCCCGACTTGGTGTACATTAGAAAAACAAGTAGTTCTACCACATGATATCACAGTTTATATATACATATTTAAATACTCACCTAAAAAGATTTTGGATCCTATTAAAGCATCAGTTTCTGCTCTACAAACCTTTCTTTTCCCACACACTATGACCCCCAATAAGCATCTTTCCCCGTTATTATGGCATAATAAGAACATTGTAATTAATAATAAGATCCTTAATCGCAAAACATGGATTCAAAAAGGTATCAGATTCTTTCAACATATTATAGATGACCCGCACATCCTCTCCTTCCAGCAACTCTCTACCACATTTAAGGTACCTAAGAATGATTTTCAATTTTATAATAACTTAATTAATTGCTGTCTTGATGCACTCGACCAATTTTCCAATTAAATTCTCACTCTAGATGCCCTTAGATTAAAGCACCTTACCATGGTCAATGAAGTTAGTGCCTCTAAAATATACAATCTGCTCACCTCAACTTTTAAGATTTGTACTATCCGCCAGAAATGGGAACTCGACTTAGGCTACATATTTGAGGATGATATTTGGCTCCGCCTGTTTTCCAAAATTAAACAAATATCTGTGTCAGAAAATATTTCACAACACCATTATTTCTTCATTCATGGAGCATTTATTACTCCGGCCAAACTGGCTAGGTCTAATCCAAAGTATGATGCAAAATGTTGGTCATGTGGTATATCTCCCGCTACGTATATGCATATGTTTTTCAAATGTTCATATATTGTTAAATTCTGGCAGGAAATTTGGAAATTTCTTAAATGTATTTTCTATGTCAATGTGCCTTTCTCCATTGTTAACATATTTTTAGGAAGTATAGCCATCACAACTCATATTCCATTTGATCCTGCTAGACTTTATGATCTATTCATCTGTATAGCTTTAAAATGCATTACGGCTAACTGGAAAGACTCTAGTTTGCTTTCTACAAGAGTTTGGTGGAATACTATTTGTTATACTCATAAACTGGAAATGTGCATGGCCAATAATCTTAACACAATTCCAAAATATAATGCTAAATGGCTTTATTTCACCAAGTATCTCAACTGTTTCAATGGAACTGCTCATGGTACATGAATTTACACTTTTATGTCTTCATCACTATCCATATGTCTATACTCAAAATGAAATGCCATGACTAAACAATATTTGAAATAATTAAATTATTTTGATAACATTTTCTAATATACCCATTCTCCCCCCCAACCTCTACCCTCCTAGTCCTTATATGCCTAGTGTCTGTCTCCCTGTTCGTCTCCCCCCTTATCTATATATTCACCACATATAAATCACTCTTTACAGACTAGAGTTTCTTCTATTCCAACACAACCGGTTATAGTTATGCTGTTAATACCAACTTTAGTTCATACAAAAATGTAAGTGAATTTAACAAATGAATTATTTATATTGATGTACTTTTACAATTGACCTCAATCATTCAATATGTTATTCTTAATTGTTCTTGTTGCATTCAAAGTCTGTAACTTGTTGATACCTGTATCAGAATTAATATTTATACAATAAAAAAAAAAAAACAATACCTAATAAAATCATGCATTCAGAGTGCTACATCAGGCTATAAAAAGGCCTTAGAGAAAAGGAAAGTAGAACTATATTGTATAGCTTGTCTCAATTTAGAAGCTTTTTCTGCTGAAAAAAATGTTTGGGAAATTGTAACAAAGAGACTCTCACATAATCATACTCCAATCGTCTTAGAGGCAATGATCTTTGATAATGGGTGGATTGACCATTTCAAAATTGTGTATAGCCATCCAGCCTGATCAGAGAATATTGTTATTATTTCCAAACAAGTTTTAAATGGTCCGACTGTTATCAATAAGTGGGCTTCATTTTCACTAAAGTTTTCTTTAAACACAGTGTTGCAGCCTATAGAATTACAAGCACACAATCGATCACCAGGTCCTGATGGCATTCCAGCAGATCTCTTCTCTAATTTGATTGAGTTTTGGGCACTTATACTCGTCCAGGTCTTCAATGCCATTATATATAAACATTCAGTCTCAAATATATGTAAAAAGACTGTCACAAATCCTATCTATAAGAAAAGGGGTAGGAGTAACCCGAAATCTTACAGACCTGTATCCCTTTTAAGCACATATTTCACGATTTTTGACAGAAGTGTATTAAATATCTTAGAAGCATGGGTATCTGATAATAACATCCTATCGCCCATCCAACTGAGATTCTGTACCACGCTGGGGATATTAGAGCAGAGTCTAAATTTATAGTTGTTGCTGGCTCATTCAGTTTTTGTAAAAAAAAGAACATCATCATTTTCATGGATGGCGTTCATGGATTTGATGAAGTTAATAGAGTAAAGCTTCGGGCAGGGCTTGGATCTATGAATTTTTCCCATCAAATCATGAACATTTTGATGTTATTACACATGTGTAAGGAGAAGGGGTAACAGAAACTGCACCCCGTGGTTTTCATTGAACTATGGGTTGAAACAGGGATGTGTTGTTGCCCTACAATTTTTCCATTTAAATCAATGCATTGATTGATACATTGCTGACATTCCTAGTGTTGTAGGAACCTTTATAACTGTGTTGGCCTATGCGGACACCACTGTTCTCATCGCTTGAATGCCAAACTCCCTACAATGATTGATAAATACACACAGTTTATGAATACACATGATCTACAAGTTCATTCTAACAAGTCTGCAGCATTAGTGTGCTCAAAAGGAAGTAGGCCAATTAAATTGTCACCTATGAGCAGTAGTGGCTACTTGACTATCTAGGTATTCGATTTTCAAGTTCCTGCTCACCAAAATCACACTGGATGAAACAAGAGACATGTGTGAAAGAAGTACTAGGAAGGAGAGCACGTTTTTAAAAAGTGTGTAGAATTCAACCTACCGATATAATATCTTAGATCTATTCAGCAAAAACTAAAGTAACAGTGAAATATGGGGCTGATTTATGGTTTGTTTTAACCATAAACAAGAACTATACATATTGGAAAACTCCTTTTTAAAAAGAATTCTAGGATTACCGAAACAAGCTCAAGATTTTGCAGTGCATATAGAGCTGGGTTTACTCTCATCTCTTCTTATGTCTGCTCCTGACATACTTTATTGTGGCTCTCTATCCTCCTCTCTTGTCTCTTTGGGAGTGTTTGGAAGGACAAATTGAGTATCTGGCATTCTCTAGGTTTTGAGTTTGATGAGCTGTAGCAGATTTGCTACTTAACTTGTATTTCCTTTAACAGTGTAGTGGTGCATATGGGGGTTTACTCTACGGCAGGTGATTTGATCAGCATATGTCACTTTACTCAGACATCTTGCAGTGTCATAAGAATGGAGGACCGCAGCCTAGCTTGGAAAAGTAACATTTTCAGAGCTGTACTGATTGTCTTAATGTTCTTTCACTGTTGATTTAAGTTTTAAAAAGACACAGGTGGTTTGCATGGTGATACATCTGTGAGTGTTCAATTATATAAACATTTTGCATCATTTCAAAATGTTGCAAATCCATGCATTGAAATATAAGCTGTTGCCAGATGACTTGATGATTTACCTAGTTCTCCAATTAACGTAAGAAATTCATGTTGTTGTTTTAGATAGAGGGAATGGAGTGTTTGTGTTGTCTTCTGTATAATGTTTCATCCAAACTTTGTTGTTTCAAGAAACTCTAAAAGCCAGTGATTGCATCACAGGCTTGATAGACCCATTGGCGGATTCAATAGCTGGAAATCAAATATGGCATTTTTTCTATGAACGTAATTTAGAAGTGGCCGCCTGCAGAAAGATGATTGCATTTCTTATATCAACATACATATGAGAAATAAAATAATCTGTGTGCAATGGGACACTTCTGAGTTACAGTTCTTAGAGAAAAACACAACTTTTGAATTCCAGCTACTGGGCACTTCAGTTCTAATCGCCCTCTCTAATCATTTGAAACCACAGACTTTCTTGAAGCATATAAATATATATAATGCACTATTGCTGGTATTTGTATCTCTGTTGGAAAATACATATTTGTAAGGTATTGTCTAGGTAAAGAACATGTAAATGCTATGTTATAATGTTATGCAGAAATTAAACTCATTTAAAGAAATTATAATGGTTGGAATGAAATTAATAAGCACTGTTCCATAATTCTAACATATGACCTATCTTTGAAGAAATAGATAGTAAAAAATTCATTACTAAAAATATGGTATATATAGAGGGTTGCAATTAAATGTTATTACTTTGGGATAATGGCCGGCCCCCAACTTATTGCACAAGGTGAAGCTGAAGACAATAAGTAGTGATTCTTCTGTGTCACAAGTGATGATATTTCTTCTAAAAGAGTATAAGGTTATTGGCCACCAGACAGGTCATAAACAAGTCTAAACATGTACGCTGCTGGTGATTCATTAGATACTAAACTTTTGACCTATATATCTTTCAAAGACAGCCACACAAGTTAAGACTGTTATTTAGATTTGTCTTTCTTGGAGATACAAACATATATTCCAAACAATGAAAATATATATATATTTTTTACTTGAAAAAAACAAGAGCTCCCACTCCCTCAATCCATTAACCCATACATATATATTGTTTTTATGAAGGCACCCTCCACTTTTCAACATAGCATAGCCCCTGAAAAAAATCCCATAAATCAAGTGGGGGATTGAAACATGACAGGCAGCATTTTATGAATCTCTACTCTACTTACCAGTGGTGATACTATACACTACAGATCCTAATCTTTTAAATGATTTATGTCTACGTATATTTATGTATAGATCTTTTTGTGGTAGTTTCATTTAGGGTGTTAATTTGTGAAATTTCTAAGTATTGATCATTTATTGGTGACACATATTTAATTAGTTACTGTGGATGTATGTCTATAACAATTAATTATTTGTCAGATTTTTCCCATTTACATATATCTATTCAAATAATGTTTTAACTCAGTAGAATTGGGTATCAATTCAATAACTATATTTCCAACAGTACATTTACTTTTCCTAGGGCGCTTTTGAAAGAAATGGTAACCAACAGCAGGAGCTCTGAAGTAACTAGGGTCATCTGTTCACGTTGTTCATTATTGGCGTATGTATTATCATATTTACACTAAGGACAACATAAATAAAAACAACTTGGGGAAGTTAACAAATGAGGAATATTAACATTACTTGTTATACATTCTTGTACATTTATATTGCACATTTTTACATAGTTCTCTGATATGCAGGAAAGGGTGTAGAAACGTCATAATAGATGGCACTGGCTAATTTACCTAAAATGAAAAATACATATGGTGGCAACATAAGGAAGACCACAGATATTTGCAAGGCATGAATTGGTTTTCAAAAATTGATTAGCAGAGTTTACTAATGAACATATGATTGATTAGTAAACAAACCTATTTGATTAGCAGTTTTTAACTAATATTTGAAGGTCACATGAGATTGTTTTGTACAGAAGACATACGATTAGCAACAACACAGCATTTCTGTGTACCTCTAAAACCAGACATTAGTGTGATGAGCGTGTACAATGTAAAGGTAAGCTTCATGAATGGATACAAATAAATAGATATGACAAAAAGGCTCTGAAAACAGTTTTCAGTGAAGGCTCCATTCAGCTGGGTGCAGTGGGTGTTGCAGAGAGCATGTCCATATACTGTTTGCTTGCCCCATCATCTGCTGTGAAAGTCCATACATTTCATAAATCTAAAACTTCACAATGTTAAAGGAAAGTCATAGCTTTTCAGTTAAAGGAAAGTCACAGTTTTCAGTGAAGGCTCCATTCAGCTGGGTGCAGTGGGTGTTGCAGAGAGCATGTCCATATACTGTTTGCTTGCCCCATCATTTGCTGTGAAAGTCCATACATTTCATAAATCTAAAACTTCACAATGTTAAAGGAAAGTCATAGCTGGAGACAGGCAGGGTAACTATCAACTTCAGGTGGACAAGATGGCCCTTGCCTGTCATTAATATCAACTGTGTTCAATATAGCAGTAAATACAAGTTTTGAGAGAGGGCAGGACCGGTAAGAGCCCTCAATCCCGAGCCATGCAGGCCCAAGTGCAGCATTCCAGCCCTATGCACTCATGAAAGCTGTATCAAATCACTATTATTATTCCAACCTGGGGTGCTGATACTTTGTTTGATTTTAAGGGAACCAGGCTTAGTGCTATTCATGCTTCTTTCATAGGAAATAAATGTCCACATTTGGATATAACTATTTTCAGGATGTCGAGGTGGGCTAGGAGTTGCTCAGGTGACTGGAAAGGGGGAATAACAGAGAATATGGAATTCCAGTGGAGACCCGGCCTGGGGCATTGCCTTCAAGGGCAGGGTGAAGGCTGGGCAAAGGAGAAGCAGCCCGGCATGAAATGTGGGTAGACACCTGCGGATCTCTCTTGTGTTCCTGGCCCTTTGATTGGCAAGCGCTCTTCCTCAGGTGCTAATATATAAGGTAATCATGATTGGAGAGCAAGGAACACTCTGCAGACTAACTCATTGTATGGTTTTGTAGTAGGTCTGTAGATTTCAGACTGGATAGAACTAGTGAATGATACTTTGCATAAACATCTAGTTAGCTTTGTGCATTCATCTAGTAAGAGGAAAGAAAGTAAGCAGTGTGTATGTCGTAGCAGGCAGAAAACTAGCCAAACTAGGTGGAATATTGTAGTTTTCAGACATCTGTCACTTTCAGGGTAGCTGGTATAAAGCAACAGATTGATCAGATACAATGTGAAGGTGTTTGGGATAAGCTCATGGGTTGAGCACCAGCTGCACAGCTAAATGAAACCAGCAGGTCAAATACATATATTTTTCAGTCCAGAGCATTTAGCTGAGAGATAAGGTACATTTTAGAAAGTTTTCACTCATCAGTATGATCCACCTCCCCCTAAAAAATAAAATATAGTGCACACTAAGATTTAGATAAACTAACCTAAACTTTACTGAAAACATGGAGACAATGCAGTCTCTTACAGTAGCAATACTGTAATTATGCATAATCTAACGACTTACATTTTTAGTAAAGGAATTGCAAGACTGTCTTTTAAAACAAAAAATAAGTTAACACGTATGGTTCTTTGCCAAACAGAATATAGTTAACATAGCAATGTTAACATCCTGAATATTTGACAGTAAAACATGTGAAAACATACATGACACTTGTATACTAATTGTTATATCCAGATCTGAGAATAAAGGGGCTATGGAAGATTGAATTTGTGTTTTTCCAGTTATGGTGTCTGTTCGGCACACTGGGAGCCCCAGGAGCATTAAACAGTTTCTGGAGAGAATTAAGAGTGGTTTCAGAAACAGTGTACTGTTTGTGGAGGGTGCTCTGAATACTTTTATGTGCATTTTGAATGGAAGGAACAGGGTGGTAAAATGCTCACTGTTCTTATAGCAATCACCTCTTGGATTTTGTTTCCTTAAATTAAAGGCGACCACACATGTCTTGCTTGTGGACACTTGTGCCTCCCAAAATTGTATTCCTGGAGACACAATTTAGGCAAAGAACGATTGCACAGAATGAAAAAAATTAAACAACATCTTGAGGAGTGGAATGGTCAAGTGGGGAGGCCAATCATTTACTAATATGCAACAGGCTGGAACAACCTATTAAACTGTGTGGCAGAAATGGATCCGGCAGATTGCTGGAGGCAAGCACAAAGTTTGAGGATCTTATAGCTCACTTTATAGTACGTTTCATCTGTACAAGAGATCACAGTTTTATCTACACATAAAGCAAGCAATTGATCAACACTTTTTTACAGAGGAAATTTAAAATCAGTGCAACCACCCTTTCCAATATGCTTGTAATGTGAACAACCTACATGCTTTCAGAAATAGAATAAAAACATTTATTTTTTTAATTTTGTTCCATCTAGTAGTACCTTAATTTGTTTCCTTCTTTGGAACTATAGACAGGGCACTTTCATACCTTTTGTTTATTAGTGCCTTATCGCCCTCTTAAATACAAAAAAAAACAGACCAAGTTAGACGAAATGCATATTTATTTCAGAAAGTAGGATATTACATACAGTGCACTGACAAGTTCAGTCATCAGCAAAGAGGTGGTACTGCACAGTTTTTTCCTATGTTGCTGAAAGAGCATAATTCGGTGGAACATTAATGCCAAGTTGAGTTGTTTAAACCCCTGCAAAGGTGTGGAGTACCCATAGAATGCAGTGACGAGTGCGTTTATCATCAGTCCAAGGCACAGCATGACAGCTCATGGGCTTATCGTGTCTCCTTTAAAACAACCATACATGTGTGACCCCTATTAGGTTTATAGATTTCTCCAGCTTTGGCCCCAAGGTGAGTGACAGAGATTGTTTGGGCTGCAAAGAAATCAGCTTAGTTGGTCAAACCTACTCTCATTTTAATATTCTGTCATCCACGTATGCAGAGGGGATTTTTCTAAATGAAATTGTCTCACTCAACTAATCCACCTCATGGTCATCCATTGGGAAACCTGAGACTCTGGTCAAAATCACACGATTTTTTGTACTGATGTTATACATAACTCCCCCACTGACACTGAACTACTATAGGGCACAGACTAACTTGCCTAACAATAGTAATACTGTTCAAATTGACAACAACACCTTCATTGAACCCTGTGCAGACCTACTGCGGATGCTGACCTGAATGGTTGCTCTTCTACAGACACTCTGAATAACAAGCCCCCACAAAGCAATTCAACAGACATTTTGACAGGGTTTCCTTTGCTGTTTTGCTATGAGGTCTTTAAATCCTTAAATTCCTCTTCTTTCGCTTACTTTCCATCCCTGGCTCCACCAGTTTTGCAGACATTGCTAGACTTTTCTAGCATTAATCATACCATGGCTCAATCCCCCATTTCCACCCTCAATTTTGTTTCAACCTTCCTGGTCAAACTCTACGAAAATATTCTTATTGACTTCAGAAATGATAAATCCATTTTAAATGTGCTGAATTCCAAAATGACTCTTCTTGAAGGCTTCATCCTTGCCCAATCAAGGTGCAGTGACAATGCTAGTTCTCTTATGCATGTAACACTTTACTTTACTTTAACTTTACTTTAAATTATTTATAACGTGCATCCATAAACCCATAGGAGTGAAGGCGCAGACAAGACAAACACAAACAGGTAACACGTAGAATCCAGGAGGGTAGTATCATATCAGCCGCAAAGAGATCGAAGATTAGGCTACTTAATGGAACAACCAGGTCTTGAGTTCCTTCCTAAATATTATCAAAGAAGGAGACTCTCTCAAAGAGGCAGGTAGTGAGTTCCATAATATGGGAGCTACGCCAAAGAATGCTCCTACCTGAGCCTTCTTAGTTTCTCATTTTGGTAGGAATAGAAAGTTTTGGTTACTGGATCTCAGACTTCTGTACATGGGTTTGTCCCTAATGAGATCTTGAAGATAGGACGGCCTAGTACCCATTGTACATTTAAATGTGATTACCAGTAGCCTGAAAGTGATATATGCTTCCACAGGGAGCCAGTGGAGGGCGCGTCGAGCCTCCATTAAATGTGAACACGCAGCTAGACCTGTGACGACTCTTACTTCGCCATTTTGTGCGACTTGGAGTCTATTGATGGTTGCTTTATTAGCTCCTGCCAGGAGACTGCAACAATAGTCAATTTTGGCACCTATTATTGCCCGAGCAATGGCTTCTGCATTGTCTAGGGAAATGTACGGTCTGAGATGAGCTAACAATTTGATGTAATATATAGCTGAAGAGACCGTCGATCTCACATATGATTTCATATTCAGAGCCTGGTCAATAATAACTCCTAGGATTTTGACCTTCGGGAGTGTAGAGATGCCTGTGTCCCCTAACCAAAAATGCGTATAGGCCGGGTCCAGCTTGAAAAGTGTACCTATTGACCCAACTATCATAAGTTTGTTTTTTCCTCGATTGAGCGCCCTATAATCTGCATCATCCATTGTTCGACAATGGAGAAGATTCTATTCAACTCCCTTTCATCTTGATGATAACACCTTGTGAGCGGCATGACGCATTGTGTATCATGTGCATAGTTAGAGAATAGGACCCCTTCCTGTTCAAGATGAGCAAAGAAGGGGGCCATAAAAAAGTTATAAATGCACGGCGATGTGCAAGCACCCTGCGGTACTCCAAAGAGCACAGAGATAGGCGCAGCCATTGCGTCATCTGCACTAACCCTACTTACTCTATTTGAAAGGAAGGATAGCATCCATTAAATTGCTGCTGATGAAAAATGTGCCACTTCCTTCAAATATTCTGCCAGGATGGTATGATCGACAAGGTCAAAGGCAGTGGATCGATCTAACAAAATAAGCAGAGAGGCCAGACCTTTATCCATTGTGTTCAGTAACTTTGATTTTAAGTGTAAAAGAGAGGATTTGGTCCCATAAGTTCGTCTGAATACTTTGTGTTTAGAGTCTATACTTTGTACAGCACCAGAAGCATCACACTCTCAATACATCTTTAAATTGATTCTGAGATGTCTTTTCAAATGGATTGGGAACATACAAATTCCCACCAGCTGGCTGACCCTCAGGTGCTATTACCCACTAGAAAAAGAAATCCAATGGGTATTAGAATGCAGCATTTCTTTTTTATAGACTTCAGCCAGAAACACAGGCTCAAGAAAGTTCCTAAGGAAAGTAAACCATTCCTTAATGGAAGCCAATAGGAACACTTATTGTCCATCACCAGCCAAAGTTGACAATTTGAATGGCACTTTTCAGGATCACTCTTTACCAGTCATGTCTAAACCCAACAACATAAACTAGATTTTTTTTTCAAAGGACCAACCAAGAGGAATAAAGGGTAAAAACTCCCTCCCACATTGAATATTCAGTCTGCTACCAATGACAAGATGATGGAAAAATGATTAACTGCTTTGCATAGTGATGATGCCCAACAGGAAGTGGAAATAACCATTTCAGATTTCTCTCCATACTCACTTTCCAAAGAAGATCCTGTGTGCATGGATTTGGATAAAGATCACCAATCCATCCCTCGAAACGTTCCGTGTCCTCTACCATTCCATATCCTCGAAGAAAAGTGTTCTCTTTTGACACATACTAAAGAGTGAAAAGTAATTTGGCACACTGAAGAAGAAAGCATTACCAGGGTACAGCCAAAAATGGCAGTAGATGGCCAACTGATTATGAACAAGAGTAAAGATGCATAATCTACATGCTCTTCTTCTTTTTTTCTTGGCTAAGGAAGCAGTTTCAAAACAACGCTTCCCTCTATTTTAAATCGACAAATTATACTTTGCATGTTACAAGATATTTCATGCTTGAGAACCATCAAGTCTAAAGACATAGAGCTGGTAATCGTTCCTAAGGACGATGAAACCGACTGGATGCATATGCTACTCTCTTCAAGCTTAATCTGAAAATGTTATTAGATCAGGCCCCAGCAATTGGATCATTAGGTTATGACATTTACATAATGCCTGATATTGACCTGCAACTGGACAGAATACAATTTTATCACAACCTATTAAAGTACCTACTAATATGTCCGGGTTTATAATAATTCACTACCATAATGACTAAGACAGCCAGCATAATGTATCAGCTATAGTACAGAGAAAGACTATTACTAATTTGGTTGGTCAAAACTGGTCATGGCAGCATGGTATTTTAATAAAGATGGTCTAAACAAGGCAACATCTCTGTGACAAAACACCAGCACATCCCTAAATATACTTTCCTGAACCTCTTGTGGACATTCTCATCTTATTAATGGTTCACATAGAGTCTCTTTCTTCTGTAACTTTGACATCATTTAGCTCCAAGAAACGTGGCTAATGGAGAGGGCAGTGATGGATATATATTTATTACTCCCCTTCACACAAATGCTCCAAGGGCCGCCCCTATGGTGGTTTAATCACAGCTATACATCACAATTTAAATATCAAAAGGTTTAAAATTAACTTGGTAAACCATGATATACTAGCCACAATATTAACTTAGTCTGATAAAGGTTCGATGTGAGTACATTATTGGCTAATACTGAACGTGTACTGGAACTGCAACAGAATACAACCACAACATTGTATCTCAAAATTGGGAAGCATTTAGCTAATTGGCTTGATAACTATACACCTCTTACGTTAATCGATGGAGATAACAACTTCAATTACATTGTTAGTTCTACAAAGCTGTACTCTAAGAAAGAACAGCACTCTGATCCGATAATTAGAGGCAAGAGTTGGAATCCATTGACGTATCTGTGGAATTTGTATAGGTTTAAAAGGAACATGGCTTCAGACAAACCCTCTAGACCTAAGTTAAGAAGAGGTTTACAAAATCCCTCTATAGATTATACTTTACTTTAATATATTTATGAAGCGTAACAAATTACCTGTTTTTTTTTCTTCTAAATATAGCAGTGGATCCCATTTCCCTGAGATCTGCAGGGATAGCATTCCATGTTCTGGGAGCAGCCAGACAGAAAGCACATTTTTTCACCTGTATCAATTTGCAGGCCGGCATTTTGAGTTGATTAGTATTGTTGGACCTAAGAGTCCTTTAACTGGTCGTATTAGCCAGTGCTTCACTCAAATATAAAGGGCTTACAGCAGTCAGGTATTTGTAAGTGATTAATTACAGGCTGAATTCAATTCAATAGGCAGCCAGTGCAAACTGCGTCTGGCCTCCGACACATGATCCAACCTGTTAATGCCAACGATCACTGTGATTGCACGCTTTTGCAAAGTTTGCAATCTAGCGCAGGCAGATTTGGTGATGCCCACCAACAATCTACTGCAGTAGTCCATTTTAGACCCTATAATTGCTCTCGATATGATTGAAGCGCTGCCAGCAGCTTAATATAGTAGGCAGTGGTAGAGATCAGGCTATTCACATGAGCCCACATGTTGAGGTTCTTATCCAAATAAACTCCCAATGTTTTCACTTTGCCTTTAGTTTTTATGTTGCATCCTGACACAAGAAACTGCGTGTACTCAATACCCATCTTCCATAGTTTAGCCTCTGTGCCTACCATGAGTTTGATCCTTTCTTTGTCTAATGCAAGCCCATTACGTATCGTCCAGGTTTGTATCAGATTACATATTGTATTTATATTCTTTTCATCCTCTAGGTGATTTCCATGCACAGGGATGACACATTGCATGTCATCCCCATAATTCATTAAGCCAACACTGTTTACTTCAAGGAGATTGAAAAAAGGGACAGTGCAAATATTATAAAGTGAAGGAATAGTCAAGCCCCTTGTTGAACTCCAAAGGCCAGGAGCAAAGGTTTAGCTTCTGCATCCGTGCTACACACTCTGCACCCTCAGTTGTTTGAAATGAACTAACCCAGAGGGCAGCACTTTCAGAGAAATCTGCAATGTCCTTAAGCCTGGTGACCAACAACCCGTTGATCCACCAGGTCAAAAGCCTTAGATAAATCAAGCAACACGAGCATAGCGGTTTGCCCCTTGTCCAAGATCTGAAGTAGTCTCGATTTCAAATTCAGCAGGGCTGTTTCCATCCCATGTCCCTGCCTGAAACTTCACTGCCATTTGTTAAGAATCTCGTGGTCAATCAGGTGTGTTAAGATTTGAGTATACACTACACAGTCCAAAATTTTCTTCAGAAACAGCGTGTTAGTGGTAGGCCACTAGTTCATTGGGGTTTCAGGGCAAAAACGTGGCTTTTTTAATAGTGGCATTATCCAGACTTTTTTAAAGGTTTGTCGGAATGTTATTTTCTCTAAAGAATGTATTAACACATTTGCTAATAATGCTTATCAGCGTGGGGGTACAAGCCTTTTTGACCATCACCGGGCAAACATTCCCTTTGCAACTCGTCTTTTTGAGGTTATTAATGATTAGACTTCCGATTCTGAAATAGGTTTAGAAAATAACTGATTGGGTGGTATCTGTGATGTGCATACTACCACATCCTGAAGGTCTCCCACACATTTATTAGTTGTCTTAATAATCTCAATATTGTGCTTTATTCAGCTGAGCTTATCTAGCATGGATTCCTGAATAAACGAGCAACAGTCAGCAACTTTAACAATTGTGTCTATTTTATTTGTACAAGGTTGTTCCAGTTCTCTTAAAACGTTCTTTGGATTCTGATTGCGCTTTGTCGATCCTCACGTTAAATGGGACTTTTTTCTGCTATGACTGTTGTTTTAAATATTTTAGCCGCCCTCGTAGAAGCTTCCCTATTTAAAGTGTCCTGTGAGGCTCTCCAAGTGTAAAAACACTTGGTTTTAGTTGTTTTGAGTTTTTGGAGGTCAGGGGACAACCAGGTGTTCCCCATTCTCTCCAGAAGTTGCTTAGTTTTCAGTGGAGCTAAGGTTGCCTCTGTGATGATATATTGATAGGTATCCAAGATATCTTCGACCAGCGTAAGATCCTTAACCTTCTCTCCCAGAAGTAACAGCCATGGATCCAATGCATCTTGGGTGAGCTTTTTAAGATTCCTCGACACTGTAGTAACTTGTTTCACCTCCCTCTGTTTGAGTACTTTTTCACAAATTATAGTGAAGTGAACAAATATATGATCCTACCAGAACATGGCGACACCATTATGATGTTGTTTCGATCTTGTGCAAGGCTACCCAATCTAATGTATTCCCTTCGATATTCATGGGGAGTTTGATGAGTTGCTCAAAGCCCAGGTTCTTCAACCGGTAGTGGAAGTCTCTTGAGACCACTGCTCTGTTAGGTTTAAGAAGAGGTAACACGTTATTTCACAATTGGGTAGCAAACTCTGGCATAGAGGATGGGGGTCTATAGACCAATACCAAATTGAACATGGTTTCAGCATCTGTTCTGATTTTAAATGTTACCATTTAATTCCCCAGAATACCTGATGTCTCAATCTCTCAATCTCCCATTTGTCGAGATTCATTTTAAATATAAAGGGAAGCCCCCCTCTTTTGTTCTTTTGTCTGTCCTGGCACATAATATTGTAGCCAGGAGGTATAGCCAATGCAAGTGTGGGTCCTGCTGCATTGTGGCACCAAGTCTCTGTGAGAGCAAAAACATTAGGTCCTGGTCAACAATGAAAGTGGCTACATCCATGGCATGTTTATGAAGGGACCTTGTATTGAGCAGCACTATTGTAAGCTGCACACTGCACTTCACTTAATTAGCATCATAGGAAAGTGGCACAGTCTTCAAACAAAACAGAAGTTGTTTTCAGAAAATGCTGAATGTAGAAACTAAAAGACTTTGGCCCTCATTACGACCCTGGCGGAAAGGGTTTTACGCCAGCGTAATGCATGGCGTACCTTTCCGCCTTACTACGAGTTCCCGTAGCGCCATGGTGGTTTTTTCGCCTGGTTTTTCCGGGCGGAAAAATCCATGGCGCTACGGGACCTGTTGTTAATTACGCCACCGTAATTTACGGTGGCGTAATTAACGCCTTCCCCACTCCCATTATACCCTATGGGGCAAAAATGGGAATGGGGAAGGGTAAATGGGGATTGGGGACTTACCGCCCCGCCAAGGTCGGAATGGGGCGGTAAGTCCGCCAACCCCCATGGCGGAGTTGGCAGCTCTGCGCCATGGACCATGGTGCAAATTGCACCATGGTCCTCCGCCAGGGTCGTAATGAGGGCCTTTATGTATTATAGTTGCAGAGATTCAAACGTCTTTGCCTCACTGCCCGTTACTTCGTTACTCATTTTCTTTCTGACAGGTTTGTTCTTTGATTTTATTGACACGTCATCCAGCGATCTTTCAAACGTACAAATGATTAACCTAAGTCTAGACATTGGACGTAGTCAAACATTTAGGGCCTCATTATGACCCAGGCAGAATGGGTTTAATGGCGCCGGTAATGGTGCTGGTGCCGTTAAACCCATTCCGCCCTATTATGAGTTTCCCATGTGGGACCCGGTCTGGATGTCTGGTCAGACCAGACGTCCTTTGCGGGTCCCGCGAGGGGACCAGGGAGCTAACAATGGTCCCGTTATTAACAGGCCCGTTGTTAGCTCCCTCCCCATTCCCATTGAGCCCTATATGGGACCCGTACCCGAGTTTGGAGGCAGCCATGTCGCAAATAGCTGCATGGCTGCCTCCAAACTCGTAATGAGGCCCTTAATGTTTTAGCTAATCATAGAATTACACCCTTAACCATAAAATTGTTTGGAATGAAAAGGGCAGTTGTCTGCTTTATTAAAAGGATAAACAGCATTGTAAATATTGCATACAATGAAAATCTGCTGATTGCTTTGAGAATGAGAATGTTCGAAGTTCTCCATGGGCCAGGTCTCTGAATTAGCTGGGAGGTTTGTTTTAATCAAAAGCAATCCCTGCCTTCCTCGAACTAATGTTTATTATGATATACTTTCTGAGAAAAAAAGAGAACTCATGAGAAGTCTGAGATTTTGGGAAAAATATCAGTGGAAACGACTTGCTATACATTATTAAAAAACATAAACAGAAATATCAAAATAGGGTTAAGTGCCATAAATCTACCCTTATTCACTGGGATTCTGAAAGCATGCTACAAGTTTTAATCACTAATCAAGATTGCGATTTGTGGGATTTGGGAAATTCACAACACTTCCAACAATACAGCATATTGGATAATCCTATTCCAGAACCTCTGTAGTATCAACATTTCCCACAAGTGTATTCTCACACAAAGTGTTAATTCCAGGCTCACTTAAATAACTATGACAAGCCATGGAAAATGGCTTTTGATCAGGAGGTAGACAATATTGCAAGGTCTGGGAGTACCAGCACCTCTTTGGTGAGCCATCCTGGTCCTTCATGAAGATTCTATGGTGATGATCTGCTATGGTACATGAGGTGAGCTAAGTGAGGAAATCCAGGTGGGAAAAGAGGTTCACCAAGGGTGCTTCTTGGCCCCCTTTTTATTTCATTCATACTCTAACTCCCTCAAAGAGGTTTTGCTCACTTTTAGGGCAGATGTACCAATATGCAAGGGGAGGAGACTCCAAGTACTTATTTATGCATAAGTTGTGGTTTTAATGGCTACTATTTCTAGATCACTGCAGATGCTGGTTGACGAGTTGGGCATACATGATGGATCAGGGCCTTAAAGTAAAGTACATGCAAAAAAAACACATAATGTGTCTCCGCTGAGGATCCATTCCGATGGGCAGCTAATTGGGGTCTGCAAGAGCTTTGATTATCTCGGTTTGAGATTTAATGATAGATTAAGCTGGGATAAACAAAGAAACCAAAGTGGGGACCAACATGAGACAGACCATAGGAGGGACATTGAGATCTGCTAAAAACTTGGGGCCTCACCAGCTCATATGTTAATCATCAATAAAGGGAAAGCTGTGGCATTGGGGTAATATGAATGCAAGATATGGCATCAAACTAATCCGACCACGCTGCAAACTGTAGAAAATATTTTTCTAGGAAAGCTTTTAATCGTCCCTTAGTCTTCATCAAGTTATTTACCGCATCTGCAAACCAGGCAGTGTAATATAACAGACTTGGCTTATGCAAGGCCAATTCTTTTTTGACATACTTATTGGCTACATATCTGAAGAGATCCCTGAAGTTCAAAATTGAACATCTTTTTTAGATACCAGTGATAATTAAATAATAACTAGCTTACAAGTATGAACCTATCTCCCCCTTAGTCCTAACCGGGGCCTGCCAGTGTATCTTACCTTTGTGATCAACCACCAACAATGGACTATGCTTTCCAGAGCTAGTTTCAATGTTTTGCCTGTAGCGACATGTATCTGCAGCTGGAAAGGAGGAGGAAGCCATCTGTGTATATGTGGGGCATCGGAGAATCTAACCCATTTTATTTTGTTTTGCCCCATTTATGATGATTTCAGAAAGACCTGGTTCTGAGGTGAGAGGAGCATTTGCTCTGGGTGCTAATTTAAGTGGGGCAAGGTCACTTACAAAATAGTTCACTGGTGCACTAGAGGGCTCAACACCTGCGCACTCTTCCCATGGTGTGGATGGTCGGGTTGACATTTTTTATGGCATGTTGATATTGTGCATGTCATTTTATCTTTTTGCTATTGTTATTGGCCATCTGCATGTGGATGACGTGTTTATAGTGTGCTTTCGCCAAAGATATTATGTTTCTCTTTTATGGAATTCTTTCAGTCGAATTTGCTATTTTGTACAATGATTTGTAATCTTTTATGGTGGTTTCCACCGAAATAAAGAAATATGATATGATCAGGAGTTTATTCACACTCTAATCAATAAAGGAAATAAATCATGAGTGCCAGGACATGATGGTTTATCTAACACAACATTTGAAGGGTGATTCGGTGACATGGCCCTATATTTTATCTCAACTATTCAAACATATATTTATGACCTTCCCAAAAATAAATATTACGTATTACTGTGGGAGTACTGTATAACTATAGGATAGGACATTCCTAATCACTCAACAAAACCTTTTTACCACCCTGCCTGATTGCACCACAGCTAATACTCTAACCCAGCTCTTTAGAAAAAAAAAAAGCTTTTGATAAAAAAAAACAAATATCAGTTCCATCCAACTGGTGGATGGCCACTCTCATGCCTACCCTTACAAAGTTGATTGGCTTAATCTGATTAATTATTGCAACATAGCATTGCTTGAAGTCTCCAGTAAGATATTCACATCTCTTCTTTTAGGAAAATTGGAGGCCTTGCTTGACATCACTGATAACTTGGACCAGAATCAGTTGGTATTTCGGAAGAGGCTGTCTGATTGGCTTACTTTTTTATTTATTCCAAACTCAGTCCTCTTCGTCGAAAATGTCTTCCATATGGCCCCGATAGACTTCTCCATGGCATTCGAAAAGGTGAACCAGGTACAATTGTGGGGAATCTATGCAATGTGCTGTTGAGAAGATCTGAACCCTCTACTCTGCATTCTAATTTGCCTGCATGAAAATACACAAGTGAAAATCAGACTTGACAGTGTAGGTTCCCTTATGGAACCTATTGCTGCTTATTGAGGATTGTGACAGGGCTGTGTGCTTGCACAAGCCCTATTCAATCTGTACATGGCTGACGTGTCTATACCTCTTGAAGTGTCTAATTATTTTCCTCCCCGCTTAGGAGCACTTATGACACAATATCTAGTCTAAGTAGATGATTTCATTCTTTTGGATCAGTGTTCAATAAACGGTATTACCCAAACTGACCGCAGCTGAATTGACCGCGGCCGAATTGACCGCTTGTTTTGCGGCCGAATTGACCAAATATATATGCGGGGGGTGGGTTTGGTGTATTAAATAATGCAGGTGGATTCAGTGGGGGGCTGCTGCGGGGGGTGTCCCCCTGCATATATTTTCGCCAATTCAGACGCAAAATAAAAGGTCAATTCGGCCGCGGTCAATTGTATTCGAACAATTCGTATACAACCCAATAAACTCCCTTGCATTGTTTTCCAAGGAACTGGATCTTTGAATTAACTCCCTCAAAACTAAAATCTTAATTTCTTTGGTAATAGAAAAGCTATTCAAACCAATATATGTGGCATCTCAACTGTTCATTTTCATAGTTTTTTAATAGCTGAAAATATTTAGGTTTCCGGCTGCAGCAAAAATATAGGAATAATATGGAAGTGAAAGATATGAGCTCCCTAAATGTTCTCATTTGCAGCACAAATTGGAGTTAATGACCAAAAATATGGGAACATTTTACTAATTCCTATTACATTTTAGAAGGCAGAAGGAAATGATGGCACCATTTTTTTCATTTTCCACCAGGATGTCCTAATATTATTATACATATTAACTTTCTCTTGCATTCATGCACACATTAGTGGAATGGAGAACTCTTTCCCTTTCATGAAAAATTGTCTCACCAGCTTCAAACTTCCTATTTTTAGGACTGTCTAAATTTGTAGAAAAGGGCACATGTTTTGTCTGAACCACTGGACTCTTCTCTGTAAGGCATTATTGGACACAATGAATGCAACAATAGAGGATCTAATCCTTCTTCCCCTAATCATAAAAAATAAGTTATGGTTCCACTATTGGAAAAATAAAATTGTGGAGAAATACAAGTATAAACTACTCTCACAATTGAAACATGAAATTAAAAAAGATTAATCAACCGCCAAAATATTTATAACTGCCCTATAATAGGATCTATAGAAAATGTGCTTGTACCAGCAAACTGCACTTACCATCTATGCCACCCAATATCCCAGTATTACCAGGATATAATGGCCGGTAGAGTGCTGGTAAATTCCCATTACCATGGAGTCCCATATGACTCCATAGATGGAATTTACTGATGTGGCTGTGATTCAGGCATTTGTTTGCCGGTAGGGGCCTGAACTCCCAGCAGACTTGAAGTATGCCAGTCCAGTAAAAATGCTGGAGACCCTTAATCTTCTCCTAACTTGGGACATTCTTGGTGTCAGAAACAAGTGGCTGTTCTCTTTAAGAATATGTTGTTTATTTAGGAAACAGCTGAAAGTAGAGACCTGAATTAATCTATTTGTAGATTGTCTTATTCTGTTGCTCACAAGAGAAAGGTACTTCTCTAAATATGTTCATAATTTTGAGTCCTTGCATACAAGTAATTTTTGGTACATAATTGTAAATGGTACTTATACCTCGATCACCATAGCTGCTATTTCGTATATAAAATAACTATTAAGCAATCAGGATGACTTATAAGAAAAGCCTTTATTGATATGAATTGCCTAATTGTTTACAGATGCTTGTAAGTCAAAATATGGAAATGTTATGCAACAAAATAATTCTCTGTATTTGAATGTCTTTTTTACTTTTCTATCTTTTTCAGCTATTACTTTATTAAATATGTATAATAAATCATAAACAAATTAAAACACATATTCAAAATGTATACATGCTTAAAGCTTTTATTCTCCAATGTTTTTTTTTTTATAGGAAACTATTTCACTATTAAGCTAAACATGCTGTCATCTATTTAGAAAATCTGAACATCCATGATGCAAAAGCATGAACATTTCAGCACATTTGTAATTACCATCATGCATGTATAAACAACATTCACTTTAAAATATGGGTTAAAACATGTGTCTGCATTTATTTGAAAAAAAAAAACATGCTACTGTACAGAAGACATAAGAAGGTATGTCATATGCCCTTTTGTTTATTTAACGTTAGCAATACTAATGCCATGTATGGCAATTTTGAACGTGGCGCAATTGGTACCTATGTTAGTTAATTTCATGACTTGGGATCACAATTATATTCCTGTTAAGAAGTATGTACATTTCTTTATATTATAAAGTGCCTCATGTAGCAAGATACACAATGCAGCTAAAACACATAGGCCCCATTACGAGAATGGAGGTAATGAAAAAAGGATGGCGGGTTGGTATTACCGGCATCGTTAATGGGTCTGGGGCATTACGACCCGACAACCCGCCAATACTGCCACCGCCCGTACCGTGCCCTGTCATACTTGCATGGGCGCGTACACGCGCCCCTTTGCGGAGTAAATACCGGGATGCTGGTAATAGGAGGACATCACAACCCACACGGTCATGCAATTACCGGCACTCCGAAGGTGGTAATTAGGGCCTGCATGATGGCGGCCATACAGGCATCGCGGACCACCCCTAAACAGCAATCTGCTATCAAGCAAACTGCCACAAGTGCACACAATCACCATAGGTGGAGTCAATGGAGCCTGTCCCAGCATAAAAGGAGTACACCCACACACCACACCCCTTCCAACACCAAAATGATACCACTAGCTCTTGCAATCATGAGGCTGGAGGACACGCCTATACTGATATAACTACAGCAACAACAGCAATTACAACAACAACTACAGCAGCAACAACAGGCAGCACAGAGGAGACACAGGAGGAGAAGGAGGGTGAGACAGGCCCAGCAATTATCACCAGTGCAGCCAGTAGTACCTCATAGGCAGCCACCAATCCCTCGCATAAGACCCAGTCCATTCAATCTAACCCCTGAGCAGATCCACACCCTGTGCCGGTTTGGTGATGTCATCAATGACATGTGTGATGTCATCTTTGATGTCCTGGTTGTTAGTGTTAGCAGTGCACAGTGGTGTGGCCAGTTATGGGTGCTTAGCCTACCATAACTTGGGAATTTCAGGGGTTTTTCTGTTTTGCTTTCAACCATAATGTCATGTTTATAAAGTTTTTTTTTAGTGAATTGCAGAGGTTTTTAGTAGTGCAACTTAACCATAACGTCCCCTTAACAAAGAATTTATTTAGAGAATTTTACGGGTTTTTAGTAGGGCAACTTAACCATAACGTCAATTTAACAAAGTTTTTTTTTAGTGAATTTCATACATTTTTAGTAGGGCAACTTAAGTTTTTTTTCATGAATGTACACGTTCATCATGTGAATTTGGGAGATAGGTACTATAATTCCCTTACTTTATATACATGTAACATAGAACATACTAAACCCCCTCTCTAATGATATTTCAAAGGCATGGACTGAGCGCCTGTCTGCGGATGGGAGCGGACAAGATCAACACTACCCAAACAGTCAGGGGGTATCTGAAATTGTACTATTGTGCCATATGAGAAATGCACAAGTTTAAAAAAGAACACATAATCACATTGTAAGTACTAATAACTAACCAATTGAACCTACACGTCTCACCCATTACCTATGCATTTAATTACCACGTATAATGAAATGGATTATACCATAACAAAATAAGATATGCCTCCAACGTAATTACCTCACAGAAACTGTGCAGCCAGAAGCGGCAGTAGACGCACACAACACGACAGAGACAATTTACAAGAAAATAGTAAGTGAACTTCATTTTTCTTATATGTGTGTGTACTTTTTTGTATGAGGTGCAGAAAAAATAATGTATTTCTGTTGTTTTGATACAGAAATGTGCAGTACTTTGGAGTGGTTGGAGGAGAATTTTCCGCAATGGGAAATGTCGGAAGATAGCGATAATATTGGTACACACTTCTCTGCATAAGCAAATAAACTGTCAGTATTTTATGGACATTTTTTAACATATATATATATATATTAATTTTTAACAGAACAGGTAAAAAAAGAAGAATGTCCACCAAAGGATACAGAGCAAGACAGCCTGAAATGGCTAGAACAGAAAATGGACATAATGAATCAGAATTTGAACAGTTTAAGGCAATTTGCAGAAGAGATACCACTGTCCCACCTGTACCTGTCCCCGTCTCCATTTCCTAGTGACCCATCCCCAAACCCTCAAGAGGAACAGAAACGTTTTGATGAAACATCCATCCCTTTATCCCCTCACAACCAGCCTGTGTTAAACCCTAATTCCCCTATATTCGTTTCAGTATATGCTTCCCCCTGTATTTCTCTTGATTGATGTATGTGTGTGTATTAAAAAATTGTGTATGTTAGTTGTAGAGGAATGTTTTGGATTAAAAAAAAAATGTTTTAAAGAGTTAAAATTGTCAGCGGACAGCGCACCTGTTCGGGCTGGCCGTAAGAGATATAGTATGGATGTTCTAGGGGCAATACACCTACCCGTACCAATCACAACCAATATGGAACTAATCTTATAACGCACTAGGTGTCCAAGTTGTCCATAAATTAACAGAATCGGAACGTCCTAAGGATATTAGACCTCTCCGTACTAGTCACAACCAAGATAAAACATGTCCTTAGAACACACCAGGTGTCCGGGATGTCTGTAAATTAACAAAATGGGAGTGTCCTAAGGACACTATACCTATCCGTACCGTCCTCAGCCAAGATGGAACTGTCCGTAGAACAGGTGCGGTGTCCGGCATGTCCAGTGTCAAACAAAATGGACGTGTCCTAAGGACACTGCACCTGGCCGTGCAGTCAGCAGAACATCTACGCACATGCCCACCACATCCATAAGTACTGCGAACATGGCGCCTGTCCCTACTTGTCCGTCTCACTTGTGTCGCACTTTTAATTCATTTCAGGAACCGAACACTGTCCGTAGAACTTCCGCGCGCATGCGCACATCTGTTACTCTGCATTTGGTGTCCAGCGGGCACCCATTTCCTTCGCGGATGTGTTCATGATGTCATCATGTGACTGCACCCATGCTGAGCTTGTGGACTAATTTGCGCAGTTTGTCTGCTTCCGCAACATTTCAAAATAACGTATACTATCATGGGAAATTATTTGACAGTATAAAATCACCATTTCACATGTCCCATACAATGGCCCTACCTTTCAACGTATTGTTTGGAATTTTTGCAGCACTTTTCAGTGATCGATGTGGTCACGAGCCACACCCCTCCAGCCCTATAAATGGCTACACCCCCGAGCTCATCTTCATTGTGCTTCTGGCTATAGCAGATTGAGTTGTGCTGCCTTTACTGCTGTAGCGAACATTAGCTGAGTAATCCTTATGGCATCCTTGGTTGCTGTTGCTTCATTAGCCTCATCACCACCACCAAACCCTCCACCACCACTACCTCCCCAAGCGCCTGCATTGGGAAATACGGGTGAGGATGTAGAGAGCGAGGAAAAAGAGGAAGAAGAGAATGAGGTGGAGGAACTCCACACTACAAGCACTAGCCGGGAGTCGTGGGTGTGGCAGTTGTTTGCCGTTTTTGGAAACGTACCAACAGCACATGCGAATCAGGTCATGTGTAAGCAGTGCAACTTGGTGCTGAGTCGCTGGAGACCTGGTGCGTACAGCTTTGGTATGACAACCATGAAGCAACACCTAACTTTGTTCCACAGTGCGGACATTTGCAAGGTGGTACCATGTGCAGAACGTAGTAGATTGAGTTCCTCCACAGCATTCTCCGTGTCCGATCCTCTCGCCACAAGAGACACTCCTGTGTGGGAGCGCATCCCTCCAGCTGCCTCACAGGCCATTCGCGATGCTGTTCACTCTTACCTTGCGAGGGTCACAATATTGTATATGTACTGCGACGCAGTACTCTGCATGGGGTATAGTCTTCAAAGTGCTTTTGAGACTACGGTCACGGAGCAACCGAAGAACTGCTCCCTACCTAAGTAAAGCCCACCCAACATCTTTCTCTCTCCACCTGCCCTTTCTCATCCCTGTGGTTGGTGTCCCTTCCTTACCCTCCTTAACCCTCTCTCCTAGTGTGTCATGTGCTGAAAAGCAAAAAAAAGAATAACAACAAAAATTACAAAAAAGGCTCTTTTCAGAGCCGCCTTTCTCAGTTTAACAATAGAACTATCAAGTGACCGGTGTAGGCCCCACGCAATTTTCAAAAAGTCAGCGAACAGTCGTAGGATGCACAAAAAGGGAGGGTGCAAGCAGAGCAAAACCCAAGGACTTTTCGCTGGGAGTAAGTGGTGGCTCTGAAAAGAGCCTTTCGGTGGTGTTTTGTGTGTTTCAAAAACTGTGGATTCGAAAAAACAAATTGCCAAATAGGTGACTATAAATCCAAAAAAGATTGCAATGCATTTTGTACATTGCGAAGAAAAATCTGATTGCCAGCATAAGTGAGATGGACTCCATCTCTGCGAAAAATGAAAGTGCTGCAAAACAAAATGTTTTCATTATGTAATGAGGACATGCCAACATCTCTTAGAAAGGCACAAACAGCCCTATTGACATTGTGCCTCGCTTTCTCGATTTGTGGACCAAATGCAGAAGAACGCAGCCATATTTGTCTTTGTGCAATACAGGAAAATACTATTTGGCAATTTGGAAACATGTCCATGACCTTCGCAAGTCCTTCCTTCTTTGCAAATTGCAAAGAAATTCCAGAGACATGGCCTAAACCGTTTCCTCCACAATGAATGATAATTATATCAGGATGACCCTCTGTCTGTAAAGTAGCACAGAGAGGTACCAGGTCCAGCCACTTCATTCCACGCACTCCATGCCAGTGCACTTCCACATGAGAACATCCAAGACCTGCAGATAGGCCGCAACTTTCTGCATGCACCTTCAACCAATGTATCCATGAGTCTCCCAAAATCCAGATAATCTGTTTTCGAGCACACAGAGCCATGGCTGTCTGGTCTCCTGTCAGGGAAAAGACGTTCTCACTAAATGTCTCTGTTCAGAACCCACCCACTGAACTATACTGACCAATCCCTAGCTTTGCACATTCTCATTTGAATGTGTCTCCACCCCAGAAACCCTGTTGGTAATATGCGCTGCCTGCAGACTACCGCCATGTCCGCGGACACGTAGAGGATCTGAGCATGACAACTGTACATTTAAATATTATTCCCCTTTTCCCCTTTAAGGTGGGCTCTGAAAAGAGCCATTTTTTTTTTTGGGCAGATGCCTTACAGACACCTGTTATTTAGTTTTTTTATGATTTATTTTTCTTCATACTTTACTCCTACAATCATTAGAGAACCTTCTCCCACGCAAGCCTTACATTCCAAAAGAACATGGCATTTCCCAAACAAGATAACGCAACACCATCTGCTTCAAAATTAGCCGCATTACTGGGAACAATATTCTCGTGGCTGCAGAAAAACATACCGCTCGTAACATGGAAGTACAAATGCCGCGATTGATGTTACACCTCCCAATACTTTGATCAGGACAGAAAACAGAACTGTTGTCCCATTTTCCTCTAGGGAGTAAGCCAGAAAAAAATACTTTCGCAGTTGGAAAGATGTTAATGACTGCTTGCACCAACTGTTCCAAACCTTCCAACAAAGTATGTGAACTCACTTAGCCCAAATGGCAAGCACTGTAGTGCAAAAGTACCACATGGGGACTGGTCATCCTATGCATATCTCTGCAAACTTGGAGAATTGCCGCAACATTGCGATTAGTCTCAGCGCTCCACACCACCTCCACTCTTCTCACATCGAAATTGTGTGCCACATGCCTACTTTTGGAATAGTGCTGTAAACCATGGACAAAAATATCTCCGAGCACCAAAACCCTGACTGTCTCCACCTCTGCCATCTTCAGTACACGCACCGTCTTCCGACGCAAATGAACAATGTGAACATCTGATTGGCTGATGCGTACAGTCCCCTTTCCATGCTGGATTTGCTGTAGAACCCTATATGTGGCACGCCCTACCCGCGGACAAGTGATGTCTATGTGCGGCACGTAACTCTTAGCCAGTCCTTCTACCCTTTCCACATTACTCGCAAATCCATTCCCTCATTGGACAAAGTTAAGCAGTCACACAACCATCCACCAATCACATTCAACATCTCTACATCTAACTCCGTCATCAAAATTTCGCACTTCAAATGTACTATTGATCACTCTGAATGCAAGTCGCATATCAATGCAAAGCACCTACTTCAAAAATTACTGTACAAGTGTCGCAGATTTCTATGTACAGCTCCATGCATGCGCACATGCATGAGTACAAAGTACAGGTATGCATATTTTAATCAGAGAACATGTGCAACCCTTATGATTTCATTTAAACAAATTAATGCAATTAAATCTGCATAGCCAATACATACCAACGCTCCCCCTTTAAGTGCAAGACTTCTGATTTTTCATTGATAAACTGTTCTACTTCTTACTGTCTCCCGCAAAACCTATATACATGTAAAAACCCTCCCGATTTAGTCACGAAACTCGATTTTCCATTAAAAAATGTCACCATTTTTTACTGTGTACCGCCTAAATAATGCTACTTCCAATGCGATCGTATGAGAAAAATAAACGTTCCCGATTGCTGTGGTGACATCTCTCTCTGAGGGTCTCTCGATTTTTCAGATTCGTACTTATAATATTAAAGTAGTGAAATTTTTCCCATCTACTATAATCACCTATCACTTACGAGCCTCTCTGCTATTGACAACACAGCTTAAAAAAAAACAAGGCATTTTCATGAACTGAACATTTTACTCATTTGCGAATCAGGTTCAACTAACATACTGCAAATAACATATAAAGGCAGCACATAGTGAAATGAAATGCACACATGTACTGTGTTGAGATATCAAAGGAGAATACTCCAACGAAGATGCAAAAAGAACGTGTACAGTAACATCACTGCTTTAAACACACAAAGTTACTAACTTCCTCCTTTTACAATTGCAGTGAAGACTACTCTCCTGAATATCAACAGCATCTACACTGCAAACGACATATCCGAAGAAACCTGGTCATTCCGCAAAAAAAGGTAAGTACACTACTACCTTTATATTCTTACTGTTCCTCAAATTGACTGTGCGGGTTATTTATGTAATTTGCACACCAAAACAAACATTGATTTCTGAACCATTCTACCCACAAATCCCCATTTATTAAAGAAAGAATAACAGGCAGAATGGCTCACCAATCCCTATGTTTTTGGAACACAAATTACAGAAGCCTTAGAATGTTAGTACTAGAAAACAAATAGCTGTTTTAATTTTATACCATTATGTTACTATTAATGCTTCTCCTCACCACTAGCTCACTTTCTACTCTCATCTGAAGCACAGTGTAGTAATATACAAACTGAAAAATAGCCTTCCCAGCTCATTTTAACTACCTAATGCACATTCACACACCACCACAAACAGCTTCCCCATCAAACTCATGCACGCATGCACACAGCACACATACATTGTACAATAGACCAAACCATGCCTTCTTTTTCTTTCAACAGACCCTAAAGAATGCCTACTAAAAAGCAAGTCTATAGAAAGAAAATAAGCAAAATGAAATAAAAGTATCCAATATAAGCATCCATATAAGCATCCATCTGTAGCAGAGTTTGTAGAGAACGTTGGAACAAAACAGAGAATACAGTCGTTTAGTGAAACAAAGGAAGCTTCAACTACTGAAACTTTGGCTCCTCTATCAAAATGTGGTACGAAACAGAAAATGCTTTACAAAAAATCGGCTACCAGTACTGCTAACAATGCTCCTATCAATCCTGATATAGTAACAAGAACCCATAGTAAGAAAAAGTATTTTAGCAAAAATGTTTCGCCACAGAGTCCTTCAGAATCTAATAAGAAGAGGACTGAAATCATCATTAACCCTTAAAACCTACCGTAGAAAATTAATCCTACAAGCTCTCGTAGACAGTGCAATCCGTCTCAAAAGGAAGTTATTTATTTTAGTGTTAAATAGGATGAAATCACTAACAAAACTAAGTATTACAAAAGAAACTTATCAATAAACGGAATGTCAACAAAAATAACTTCTTAAATATTAGTGGAGGTGAATGGAGTCACACAACAACCACAGAATCATATTTTAATGAAGAAGCATACAAACAAAATCAAACAAACACAATTGCCATCCATAGCAGTGGACGAGGGTATTAAAAAATCAATACTACCATCATGGAGCAAGAAACACTGCTAACAAAAGTATACCCTGAAAACTCAGAATTACCTCTTCATTCGACTGAACCAGACTGTCCAGTATACAAATGGCCGTGCACGTCAATGTGTGACATTCCTAACAAATCTTTCAAGTCTTTATGTCAGTTACTCAATCAGTATGTGAAAGGTAAAGACAAAATCAAAATGAAAGTGCTGCAAAATATGGTTATCTGTCCAGTGTGCAAATACACAGGACTACAAGGACATTCTTTAGCCTGCATTTCAGGACCTATTTGCAAAAGCACCTTCCATGATATCAAAATGATATCAATACATCATTCAAAAGTAAGAAATCTAGTGTATAAACTGTACTATGCTAAATGTCCAGCTTTAGAATTAGCCAATTTAAATAACACTCTTCTACATGGCACACCCAAATACCTACAAGAAGAAGTCAACCGTATCCAGAGAAAATATTTTGGAAGTGAAAGCCACTACAAAATTCAATAGTTTAGAACAGATTAGCTACAATTCTGTACATAGCAATCTTCTATTACACACATACAAAAAAGGAATACTAAAATTTAAAAGTGCATCGGCTGAAGTACCAAACCATGTGTGTATATGTTGCGCAGAACGTTTTACAAAAGGAACACAAAAACTATAGACATAACATACAAAATAGAAGACAATGAAGATTCCAAATGGTTTGAATTAGCTCTGTACCTTTTAGCAGAAAACAAATACCAAATAAGTGAACCCCTAATATGTTGCAGTTACTGCACTACAAAACTGGACAACAACCAAACTCCTTCACGTGCTATCACAAATAATTCGGAATTATTCCCACTACCAAAACCCCTGCAACAACTCAATTTGTATGAGAGCATCATAATTCAAACAGTTCACCCATTTCAAGCAATAATACGCCTTCAACCAAAAAACGCAAAATTACCTCCCTCTGAATTGGTGAAAGGCATTTGTGGCAAAGTAGTTTATTTGTCATTAGATCTGACAGAAGATGTACACACTCTAGGAGTGCAACATCCAATAGAGCATTCTTTAATTGTCTTAGTAAATGGTGTACCAACAAAAGACAAAAAAAATGGGCAACAAGTGGTGGACTTACATACAGTTAGACAAGCCTCGCAATATCTGAAAGACAATAATGAATACTACAAAGTAATAAATATTGAAGAAAGCTTAAGGGAAACAACTGAAATAATTCAAGAGTCCTCAGAAACTGGTAAATTTGAACTTCTGGATCCTGCTGCAGTATCCACTCTTTTGGACCATTACACAATTCATCCAATGCATGCCAATGAAAGCATAGATGATGCACTAGAAACTAACCAAATGCGACAAACCAAAGGGTCACCAATGAGCATATGGGAAAAAAGTATAGAAGCACATGCTTTTCCACAGCTATTTCCTACTGGCAAAGGCGGAAGATACGATGATGGACCCACTCAGATTACGGCATCAGAATACTGCTCATTACGAATGTATTCTCAAGATCACAGATTTAGACAAACTGTGGAATACATATTATACCTACTCTTTGAAAGTGAACTAGCAACCCTATGTTAAGGAGTTGCACACATTTTGAAATCTGGAACCCACTTTCAAAATATGTCAGCTACGCAATTAATACAAAACGTACAAGAAAAAGATGAGGTTTTACAATCAAGTATAAAAAATCTGTTTGCAAACATGCGTGGTACAAAAGAATACTGGTTCCGACGGCATGGAGACGTATGTTGTAAGATCAGAAACCTTGGACCACCGACTTGGTTTGTTACAGTAAGTTGTGCAGAGAATGCATGGGAAGATTTACTTGAGTTCCTATGCATATTAAACAACAATAAAACCAGCATACATATACTAACACCTGGAGAACTTTGCTCTCTAGATCCAGTTAATGTGTCAAGATATTTCCATCATAATTTCATTGCTATGTTACACTTTATTTGTAATAAAACTGTTCCTCCCCTCAGAGAAATGCAACACTTCTTTTGGAGAAAAGAATACCAAGCGAGAGGAGCACCACATATTGACATACTTTTATGGATCAAAGTTGTACCTAAATTTGGTCACGACAGTGATGCCACTGTTTTGCAGTGTATCCAAAAATATGTCACTTGTGAAATTCCTTCACAACTGACACATAGTGACCTGCTTGGACAGATTTTACAATTTCAAAGATACAAATGTGGCAAATATTGTCGTCGCAAATACAAAAGCAAAGGGAAATACTACACCAAATGCCACTTTGGTTTCCCTAGACCAGTTACAGAAAAAGGTGAAGTGAACAACTTCATGTCTTCAGTTTGACATTGTGTTAAAGGTAAATCACCTAAGAACACGTATTACATAAAGAGAACAGAAGAATCAAAATATATCAATGATTACAATGCAATCATTGCCCTCTTATGGAATGCAAACATAGATGTGCAGTACATTGCAGACAGTTCCACTGCAGTTGAACAATTTGTTACAGATTACTTAACACAAGCAGAAAAAACAGAGCTTCAAGACCTCTGGAATGACCTATCATCAGACAAAATTCTATCTCAGAAATTGTACAGCGTAGGCATAAAAATGCTCTCTCATAGAGAATGTGGCGCCTATGAAGCGGCAGATCGTTTAACCTGTACTGCTTTGTATGGAAAATCAGACAACATAGTATGGCTAAGTCTTGGTCCTACTAAATCTAGAAAAAGAGTTCTGAAATCATATGAGGACATAGAAAAAATTGCCAGAAATAATCCCAACATCCAAGACATTTTAAAAAACAATATACTGGACACATACTATCCGAACAGGAGTAACACTTTGGAAACCATGTGTCTATACCACATAGCTCAAAACTTTGCATACAAAAATAATATGAAACCCGATGAAAGCAGAGGTAGATATGGAGTGACAGATTGTGAAGGCAGCTTAGTGAAACTTACCAAACGAAGCTTAATTAATCATGTCAAATTGTCATTAAAAACTCCTAAACCGAAAGAACTATATTACATGTCTCTGCTACAACTGTTTAAACCATGGAGAAAAGAGGAAGAGATACTAGATGACTATGACTGCTATGAAGATGCTTTCAAAGCAAATGAAAGTGCTATCACCGATGTGAACTTTACACAGTACAAAACAATGTTGCACAATGAGCAGCAACACAAAGAAGAACTTCTGGCCCAACTAGATAAGGACACTTCCTACAGTAGTCAACCTTCTGTAACAGGAAGCCAAGAACCACTAGGACAGCAACTAATAGCAAATGAGGCAGAATTAGCTATGACAGAAGTGGAAAACACCATGTGTCACCAGAGAAGTTTTTATGGGAGGGCAAAGGGGCACTTACCCAGCACCCCCACAAGGCTGCCTGATCTAAAGCAAGATTCCATTGTTCACCAGACTTAAATAGCACACACAAGGAGATTTCATGGCATGCTGCTGATGCATTAAAGCTATTGCCTATCTGTTTTGACAACTACATTCTGCTTTGATCAATTAATCAAGTAATGTTTTCTGTCTCCATTGTGGAATACATAGTTTGTGTGTTCCATACAGAACAACTCCTGTAGTAGTCTTTCCTTCCTGTGGGAATTATGTTGATCATGTGCAATAGCCAAAGTTGAAATCCACATTGATAAATTGAGTGCCACAATGGTTCAGAAGTTAGCTCTGTGTGTTAAGTACTCATTGCAGTACTATGTTTTCATATGAAAGATTGGAAGAGTACATTCCAGCAAGGCAGGTAGGCTTATAAACTTCAGACATAGGAAAGGTACAGCCAGTACCTTTCCTATGTCTGAAGTTTATAAACCTACCTGCATATGTACTTGGTTTTGCAGCATAAGAGATGCTATTATCAGCAATCTTCCTGCACCAGATAGGGGTTGCTATAAAAACTAACATGTCATTAGTATGGTGAAGGTCTAGAAATTGGTTTGTTCATATGGGGCGTTCTAAAACCTAGGCATTCCCCCCAAAGATGAGCATGAACTATTAGTCCAAGAGGTGAATAAGTATCCAAATTCAAGACTGTGGAACCAAAGTGTTCATGCTTGTATACTGGCTTTGCCAGCAGACAATACAGTGATCCTGGTCAAATTATATAATATCTCTGGCATTACAGTGCTGACTTCTGTGAGGTTTGCCTTCTTGGATGCTGTTGGCATCATTTAGCTCATTACTTGATATTTCTTCTTATGTAGGCCATTTTAGTGGAAGGGGTGGTAGACAGGAGAGAGCGGTCCAGATGATGTAGGCCTTGGGCAAGCATATTTTAAGGTCTGCTCGTTTGACACAAACAAGATTAGCTTTTTGTATAAAAGTCAAAGGTTTTTCTGCACGTCTATGAATGGCATTTTCACAAGCCATTGTTTTTGAAGTATTTAAAGCTTAAAAGTACAAAAGACATAACTAGATTAAATCGGTTAAATCACATCGATTGGTATGCCGGTACTTATATACTTCACTTGATGAGGGAGAGAATGAAGCTAGAATCATTCCCATTTTGTGTAAAACCCTTCTGTAATATTTTGGTTTTAAAAATTGTCATGTTTGGAAATGTGATTTGTGTACTTTGCAAGTCAGTTTTATAAAATTAGATTGTTTTAGTACATGGTAAGAGCTGGAAAAGAAAGTGTTCAAATGCAGAAATTGTATACTTGGCACAAATCCCAGATTCACCCCTTCAGCAATGTGTGATCCTGGGGATCTCATTTAATCTTTTATTGCCTAACCTCTCAGAATTGCCAGTCCCTAAACCTTTCAAAATTGTCAGTGCTTCAGAGTGATTTCCTTCTCAGGGTATGATCTTCATAAATGCCTTACTCATGGTTTCACTGGTTGCTTCCACTATAATAGTGAGCATTGATATACTGCACACCACATCCACTAATTCCCTTGATCTCCAATGGCAACCCTATTTGAAAACCATGTCCCACTTCTAATCTCAGCCTGTCTGCATAGAGACACCTTCCTGGTAGCTTCTAATCTCCTTTCACTATTCATGCTATGTTATGTGTAGCTTTCTCCTTCCTTACATTTGGTCCAATATATCCATGCTTGACCACTTTTGCATTATCTGAGGCAGCTAATCTGCCTATTCTGGGTTAAATGTACCTTTTACATACAGCCCTGCATTAATACTACAGGCTGCACACCTTCCCGGATGCTATTGATAAAAAGTATCCTGTTTCTATACTAGAAGAGAAGTAACCTCTTTATAGATTGCTAATGTTGGTCTTCAAATGCTACTTGTTTATCTTGTTTATCTTTCTTGTTAGATAAGGGGACTTAAAGGGAGTAAACATGCTTATTTTGAATGGTGCATGGCAGCATATCAACCTATAGGTTATGATCACGGTGGGGCTAAGGGTGCCACCAGATATTCTTGATCACTTAATTCCTTTGGTTTGGTGGAGGGGGGGCCCAAAGATGTCCATGCCCAGGCCCCCAAAAATGGTTAATAATTTTATTAAAAATGGTTAAGGTGGCCCTGTATGTGTGTCACTATGAACAAGATATAGAAGACTTAACTGTACTATATTTAATGCAAGGAATATCAGCAAAATAAAATCAATACTACCATCATGGAGCAAGAAACACTGCTAACAAAAGTGTACCCTGAAAACTCAGAATTACCTCTCCATTCGACTGAACCAGACCGTCCAGTACACAAAAGGTCTGGCACGTCAATGTGTGACATTCCTAACAAATCCTTCAAGTCTTTATGTCAGTTCCTCAATCAGTATGTGAAAGGTAAAGACAAAATCAAAATGAAAGCACTTTCAAACATACCCACGTGACAACAAGATTCAGTTTGTCAATATTCTCTTTGACAAACTTTCAGAAGTGCAAAGGATAGGACACTCAACAGCTTGATTCCTTCTCTGCAAAGACATGTATGTACGAAGAGAACAATTTTCTCTAACTCTTGCATACGCAGTCACCATTCATAAATCACAAGGTCTTACCCTAGACAAAGCATTGATAGACATTGGTAACACAGTCTTTAAAGAAGGCATGAGCTACGTAGCACTATCACGCTTATGTACACTTGACGGTCTATTTATAATCAACTTTGATGCAAGTAAAGTAAACGCTGATATTCCTTGCATTTCAGAATACAATAGACTTTGTTCACTATACACCCCTCATCATATCCTATTCAACAAAAAGTAAAATGTTCTAAAAGAAAACTAAATCAAACAGAAATGCAACAGGATGTCACTGCAAATCCTCCAAAGAGATTAAAAGAAACTAATACTTCATCAAGTACCACAATCAAAAAAGAACCTATTAGGGAAAGTAAACCAGGTACCTCTTCAAAAAAGGAAGACACACTCCAAAAAAAGCACTCAGATACAGAACTACCTGGTCCATTTAAACTTTCAAATGTAAATTATGTAAATTGCTATGCAAATGTAACAATGAATATTCTATTTCAATTACCACCAATAGTTGACAACATTTAATGTTAGTACTTCATAGAAACGCAATAAACAATCCTGACAACACATATAGTTTTTATGGAATAAGACAACAATTGGACTACTGTGCTGGAATGGTGAAATTCACTATAAACTCACTGGAAGATCCATAGGAATTTCTAATGTACTTACTACAAGTACTGGAAAATAAAAACATACCTATAAAAGAAATCTTCAAGATTTCATACATGTGGAAACATACATACACTCTGTGCAACAATGTGACACAAGAACAAATCCCCAATGAGCTCTTTGTGTATGTATCAATACCTAATTGTGAATCCGTTCCATTTCAGCAACTTGTACAAAATGCAAACAATGGTAGATTATGTACTACCTGCAATTCAGATAATCGCTCCACTTTACTAATACAAACACATAGTAAATACATAATACTAATGCTTCTACGTTACAATGCAAATGGTACCAAAAACAACTGCAAGCTGACTGGATTCACACATGGTCAAGTATCACTTGCTAAAAAAACCTTCACAACAATAGGTATAATCTACCACGCAGGAGCCACAACCAATGCAGGTCACTATAGTGCATATATAAAAAAGAATTGCGGACGGTTCAGGACGGTTCAAATGTAATGATACTATCATTAATCTAAAGCAGACATTAACTGCCAATCTTACAAACGCTTATTTAATCTTCTTAAAACCAAAATGTATTAACTAAGCTGTACTTAAACATTAACTAAACTTTTATTAGAAAACTATAAACTATTACAATATACCAACAGCTATATAACTGCCCCAAGATTCTACAACAACTAAACAGATAAATGAATACCACTAAATTATATAAAAATAAACAGTTAGAATACGCCAACTGGTACCTAACTACCCCAAGATTTTCAATAACCAAACAGATAAATCAATACCACTACATTATAACAAAAAATAGACAGTTAGCATACGCCAAATGGTATCTAACTACCCCAAAATTTTACAATATCAGAACAGATAAATCAATACAACTTCATTATAATTTCTTAAAACCAAAATGTATTAACTAAACTGTACACAAACATTAACTAAACTTCTATTAGAAAACTATAAACTGTTACAATATGCCTTTATCATCTGCAGTTTCCTATGGTGTAACTGTGTTTATTGTGCCTTGCTTTAACTTAGAATTTATGCATTTATCATCTGCTGCTTCCTATGGTGTAACTGTGTTGTTCAGTGTGATTTAGGTGTTTATCATCTGTTGCCTCCTATGGTGTAACTGTGTTTATTGTGCCTTGCTTTAACTTCGAATGTAGGCATTTATCATTTGCTGCTTTTTATGGTGTAACTGTGTTTAGTGTGCCTTGATTTAACTTTGAATTTAGGCAATTTTTCATCTGCAGCCATTGGCCTATATTTGCATGGTGTTCTTCACCTTCTCTCCCTTCCGCCTCCTTCTGTGCGTCTTTCACACTTATTTGTTCTGTTCATCTTTCCTCCCTTCTCGCCTTTCTCCACGTAAAGCTCTTGCATTATTGTAACAATCGTCAGGCACACATACACACATACCTTGTCCATTCTGACTATAACGATGCTTAATAAGAATGTTAAAATTCTTGCTCACACCCTCCCTGAGCTAGTGTGCTTTGAAACGCTTGTTTAAGTGTATAGGTGCTATATAAATTACCAATAAATAAAATAAATAAATATTTGGAACTTCTATAATGACATGGAAAGGTCATTGCTAACTGTGCCACTCATTTAAACATATGGGACAAAATGAAAACACAACTTTTACATGTACTAGCATTTCTTTTCTCCTAAGTGATTATCATTTTAAATTCAGTAAAAGGGAAGTTACTGTTTTCAACGGAAATATATTGGCTAGTATAAAAATGTAAAAATGTACACTGCAAGTCTAAAGTACATGCTGACAGGTAGCAATTGTGTTACTTTACAATGAAGGATTACATTTCTAAAATGTTTGGTAGTTGCAAAAACCTTTCGGTATATATTGTGGCAATAAGACCCTCAGCGGCGGGCCAATACCGCCCAAGGTAATGTCCGGGGCTGTAGTTATAGGCCCGAGCATAGCGAGGGCCTTAACAAAGCCCCCGGGCATTATCTTTGGCTGTATTGGCCCGCCGCTGAGGGTCTTATTGCCATTAGCACCCCGGCCCGTTGGATCGGGGTGCTAATGTCATTTTTATTTCTGTTTCGCCGCGTTTCGAAACAGAAAAAAATGTAAGAAATTTAATGAAAAAAAATGGCCGCTGGGAAAGGGAAAACGGAGTCCGTTTTCCCTTTCCATGGCGGCCATCGGGATTGGATGCGCTGGGAACACAAGTGTTCCCAGCGCGTCCGCTCCCGAAAAAAAAGAAAAAAAAAGAAAAAAAAAGAAGCAGAAGGTAAGTGGGGTTGGGAAGGTGGGAAGGTGGAAGGGAGGGAGGGGAAGAAAAAAAAAAAACACGTACCTGCGTCCCCGCTGGGGGACGATGGAAGCCTTCAGCCGTGTGGAGGCGCGGAGCGGGGTTGGCCCGCTCCGAGTCTCCACACTGCTGGAGCCTGCTATCGTTGCCCAGCGGGGACGCAGGAGCAAAAAAGTAAGTGGGGTCGGGAGGAGGAAGGGAGGGAAGGAAAAAGAAAAAGCCTACCCGAGTCCCCGGCGGGGGGCGAAGGCAGCTTCTCAGTCGTGGAGAGGCTCGGAGCGGGGATGGCCCCGCTTCGGGCCTCCTCATTGGCTGAGGAGCTGCCACACCCCTGCCGAGGACAAGGCTCCGGAATCCCAGCCGAGAGAGAATCGAAGGATTCTCGGCCGGGTATTGACCCGGCGAGAGCCAATCAGAATGCTTGTTGCATTCTGATTGTCTCTCGCCGGGTACTAATGTCAGATATTGATTGTTTATGGTTGCAAGTGCTGAAACAGTGAAGCTGTGAACATTTGGCTAGAAAGCGTATGATAGGAAAGATGCTGATTCACAGCACAAATGTCTCTCTTGGCTGAAAGGTGTATGTGAACTATGGAGCTGTCGTGAGATGTTGCAATTAAGTGTTTGTTCATTTGATTGAATGATGCTCTTGTAACTGCTTAAATTCAGATAATGAGTGACTTGAATATGTCAGAGTAGAAAGAGAAGTGGGAACACCTGTTTGTTTCTTTCGCAATGTTCCTGTACACCTTTCGTTGTTCTTGATCATGCAGAACAGAATTGCTATGCACTTTTGGCAACATACACAATGGCAGAGTTCTCATTTGATGTCTGTGACATATGACTTTGTCCATAAACAGTGAAAGCATGCTGGTGTTTGGGTGCTTTTGGTGGGAGTGTGGTGGAACTTTTGCAGAATTAGCCATTCAAGCTTTTTGGTTATATAGGGAGAGTTGAAACTAATATAGGCAACCTCTTCATTTCATTCTATGCATTGTTGAAAAGATGTAGCTCAACAGGAATACTACCTGATGTATTGGAGACTCTAGGGTGCATTGTTTGGATTTATATGCAAACAGGCCTCATATTTCTGAGTTAACTTATTTTTAAAAAATGTGAGCTGTTTTCATATGGAGCTTCTGGTATGGTGTGGAATGCAGTTACCAATGTGTCAGTGTATCGGAAATTCCAAACAGACTCAAAGGATTATTATTAACTGTGAGGAAATCATTTTGAAAATGTTACTGGTATATTTTTGTCATTTGTCATCAAAGATTAATTTGGAGAATTGATTTCTCTTTAGTGTTTTTCAGAATTGCTTGAAGGAAAATGCGGAAAAGACAGCACTTCTGTCCACAAATTGAGGAAGCTATGCATAATGTAATTTAAGCTACTTCTGCATTTCTTTGTTACCACTGTTGAAAGTGCCAATATTCACCATGTTGGAATAGTGCTTTTTGTATCGATGGAGTACATGGCAATGGGCGTTTCCTGTTTAATATTTTGAGTACAATAAGCATCTTTCCAATAAAGGAGACACGCAGAAGGCTCCTTTAAGAGCCACTGATATTGGTTCAAAAAGAGAGTTTGTTAATTTATTTGTGGACTTGGCATTCTGTTTTTGATAATTTAGTCATTGAACACATCCACATGTCTGCAAACTTCTTTGAGAGCAATACGATATAGAACGGAGTTCACTCTCAGCTGTTTTGGTGTTCTGGAGGTGAATTCTCAAATATTACAATAGTTCTAATCTGGAACTGTGTATGTGTGTTGCATTTTTATAGAAACAATAGACATAGACAATAAGAATTGACCATTTTCTGTAGCAAAAGATTTTCATTTGGGCTGATTTACATACCCAAAATGCCTTGCTCATGTGGCTCTGAACTGGAGGTGAACTTCCAGTGATGGCTACTGGGTGGCGCTTTAACATGTGTGACTTGACTCAAATTACTTATTCTGCTTTCACATTTTTCCAATCCTTTGTAAACCCACCATAGCATTGCTGATGTTTGCTACACATGCCCAGTGATCTGGCCATAAGGCGGAGTTGTGAGCTTAAATGGAGCTAAATAATAATTTGTGGGTACGGTGCTCATCATCCTATAGGATGGGGAAGCGCCTGCGTGGGTCCGCCCACGCCTCCGATAATTAAGAAGAAGAAGAAGAAGGATGTCAGACCATGCTGCACTGATAATCCCTAACAAGGATGAAGCTAGGTATGGATTTGGCTGTAACTTTAAGAAATGTCTGTCTTTGGCTGATTGAGCTATGCATAAAACGGTTGTGCCCTCTAAGACATAAACAATTTTCTGCAGTGAAAGGTTTGCATTCGGCTTAATGTGCATACCCACAATGCCTTGCTCATGTAGCTCTGAACTATAGGAGAACTTCCAGTAATCGTTAAAGTTTGGTACTGTGGCATGTGTTACTTAAATCATATAGTGTATTTTGCTATACAAAAAATAACATATTGATTTGTATATGTATGATTCTTTGATGAGGATTGTACCATGTTCTCGGGTATGATGCTGGCTATTTTCGATTTTTTTTGTGTGAATATCTAATTTGTAACAAACCTTTAAGCACATTTATAGACAATTTAAATATACAATTTGTACAGATTCAATCAACACAATTAATATACGATATCCTTAGTATATCATCATTAAAAACGACAGGTACAAACAAACAATAAAAGGTCACATACAGTGATAATATTTCATATATAATTATTTGATAATAAGGAGCAGCTTGTAAGAATATGCCTCAAGGAATACTCTGCCAGGCTCCAAAACCTCATTAGTGGGCAGCTGGTTAATACACATGCATAAAATCAAGTCTCTAAGCGTTTTATTTCTACAATTTAAAAGTTATCTAAGTGGACAAGGAAAATAAAAGCATGCTGCACATAATCACAGAATGTAGTTTTAGTTGCTAATTGTTGCACTAAATGACTCCTATCACAGAGATTACACCTTTTCCTTAATTTATTCTCAGACAGTGAAGTTAATTGGCACCTCAATTACCAACCCAATTTCATTATAAAAGACAAGAATTGCATCTTCCCAAGTCACAGATTTAGACCTTTGCCATTCACCATCATCGAAACAGATTTAAGTAAATATTCCATATTTCGGTTCAGATCCAATAAATTTAGGTAGGGTACTTCTAAATTTCCATATCGGCAAAAGAGAGGAGAGACCCAATTCACAATTAATGGCTTCAATATGGACACATTGCGGTAAATCAAGGAAATATTTCCATATCTTCCCCTCTAAAACATGTAGCTAATTAACATCATTATCACTAAAGGCCTCAAGGCCATAAAGTATGCCTGAGAAGAGAGATTTTATATAATTTAAAGAGACCTTCAATCGAGTAGGTCCTCGATGAGTAATAAAGGATTTAATGTACCCTTACTTTCTTGGGGCTTTTCATTTCAATGTATTTTCTTAAAATCTCCCTATCCAAATTAGGAGTAATAGGCATCCTTAACCACATGTATTTGATAGTGACCTCAATTGGGGTATTATCTGACAACCATGTACATGTATGGCCAATCTTTCTCTTTCCCCAACAAGCATAATTTTCATCTTTAAAACATTAAATGATAGGACACTTTCCATTGAAAAAACACCAAGTGCCTAGATGCTCTGCTCTAACCCAATTGCTGTTCTATATAACATAATACTATCATCAGCGTATCATAGTCCGGTCAGGTGTTCTGGACCTATCTTTGGAGACAAATTAGCACACTCAATCATTTTTAAACTAATATCTGACACATAAAGATTGCACAATAGGGATGCAAGAAGGCATCCTGTTGAACACAATGATTAGTTTTCACTTCATAGGAGACCGTAGCACTTTCATCCAATTCAATTGATTCAAAATATCTAGAAAAAATTTAAAAACAAATACAAAGCCTATTGTCTTTAGATAACATAATGTCCTTCTTGATATAAACCAAGGTAAACATATTCCCTTCCTAAATCAGGTTTGTTGAGGGTGAAGAATCCCTTAAATGTCAGACCAAGCAATTAACTTTTCCAGAATACAAGATGTTAATGTTTTTGACTGATTATCTGTAAGAGTGAATAATCAATAATTATGGGCTCAAGACGCAAATATTTTATATGTATGGGGATGCGACTCACCTTTTTCCATGGAGAGGGAACAATTCCTTTCTTGGCAATGTCTAAGAATAAACTATAGAAGGCTGATGCCCATAGTTCCTGTCGAGCTTTAAAAAACACATTTGGAATATCCTCCGGGGTGGGACCTCTTGAACATTTAGATTTTTTAATGAATCTCAGGATATCCAGCACATCAAAAATAAACCTTTTATTGTCATAAGGCTGGTTGATATTAAATATGGTGGTTATCCTGTGATTGAATGAATCATTCCCTGGTCTCTGTCTAGTCTTCTGCAGCTTTCTCCCAAGTGTGCCATGCCACCTGGTGCAGCGTGGTGAGTAGATCTCCTCTTGAGACTCTTCTGGGTGTTACTTTGTCATCTGCTGCCCTTGTTGATCTCCCCACCCCCTGCGGGCTTCCTTGCCTCCCCCAACCCCTTTTGGGACCCCTTCACACACTCTCCCAGGGCAGCCCCCTGCCCGGCAGCCCCTGTGGCTAAGGGCCAGTAGTCAAAGGGCAGCTCCCACAGAGGAGGCTCCAGGTAGTGTGTGCAGGTGTCAGCAGGAGAAGCCAGTGGCCAGCCTTCAACCAGCAGTGGCTTAGTAAGGTATGAGTGGTCTAGGTCAGGAATAGAGCCTCACTCTACCCTGATAACCAGGCTACATAGCAGACTCTCAGACTTAGGTGTGATTTCTCCAGTATTCAAAATTGCACTGTGAAAGCATTTAAAATTGCATTGTGATAGTGTTTTCAAATTGCATTGTGAGAACTTTTCCCCCACGATACAGGACTGTCAAAATGAGGTGTGTTTTTTTCCAGTATTTAAAATTGCATTGTAAAAGTATTTAAAGTTGCATTATGGTACATATGCCTTTTTCCCCACTATACAGGACTCTCAGACTTAGATGTGTTTTCTCCAGTATTTAAAATTGCATTGCGAAAGTATTTAAAATTGCATTGTGATACCTAGCCCTGTTTCCCCACTATACATGACTCTCAGACTTAGGTGTGTTTTCTCCAGTATTTAAAATGCATTGTGAAAGTATTTAAAAATTGCATTGTGAAATCTAGGAATTTTCCCCCATGATATAGGTCTCTCAGACTTGGGTGTGTTTTCTCCAGTATTTAAAATTGCATTATGAACGTCGTACTGTCCTGTGGTTTTGCCTCCTAGCTTAGCATTCATGTAGCAAACTTTTCTTCCACTTTCTAAGCTCCCGTTGTCTTGTCCAATTGTCTACTTGTCTTGCCTGCTTGCGCCCTGTCCTGAGACCTTCCCCAGTGTTCTACCCTCCCACACCCCCTACCATACCTTTCCTCTTCTCCCCTCTTCCTACCTATTCTATGGTGCTCTGTCTCTCCTATCCTTTCTAACTGCTTCTCTATCAACTATCCTGCCCTCCTCACTAAATCTGGTAGGTAGAAGTTTAAAAAAGACATCCTGGTCTCCAACCCACTCCTCCCTATCACTGATACCTATACCAGTTCCTCCTCCAGACAAACCCACACAGACATCCTCTTTGTTGTTCCATCACTGGACCTATGGACTTTACATATGGTCTCTGTGCTCTCTCCTTTCTCTTCTTCTCCCATTAATGGTGGCACCCAGTTGGAGGTCCTCCTGGCCTCCTTCCATTCTTCTAAGGTCATCATTAATATTTACCTGAATTGCAACGTCTTGGTCCAAGGCCTTTAGGCCAACGTTCTCTTTGACAGACAATTCCCATGCCTCATCTATTTCCTATCTTCTCCTGCTGCCCCTTCTCTCACTTCTTTGGCTTCCTTGCCTCCCACTGCTGTCTCCTCCTTGGCTACCTTGCCCTCTCCTATTATCTTCTGCCCCCCCTCAGGTTCCTCCTACACCTCCGAAGGGCATACCTCTGATTTGTACCCCCCCTGGAAATCTTCCAAGGATGGCAACCTTCTCCATATTGCTCAGCTGTCAGACACTCTCCTGATATATGCCGCCTCCTGGAGGAACTTGACCTCAAGGTCCTCGGTCTCACCGAGACATGGTTCACGGCCAGCTCTGTCGCAAGCTTTAACACTCTCCTCACTGATGGCTACAAGATCCTCTCTGCACCCAGATCCAACCGTTCCAGAGGGAGTGTAGCCCTGATCTTCCCTGAGCCGATTCCTGCCTCTGTCATTCTTATGGAGGCCTACTCATCCTACAAATGCCTCATATGCAGGCTCTCTTTCTCTCCTGGCCATTCAGTTACTATAGCTACAATCTATCGGCCACCCGGTCAGATCTCCTCCTTACTCTCTGAGTGGGCTGAACTCTCCTGTTCCCTGCTGCCCTCAACCACTCAACTCTTTTGTGACCTCTGCCACTCTCTTTCACTCTCTATCCTCCCCTTGGGCCTGACTCACTCTGCAGGGCACACCCTTGATGTTCTGATCTCTTCAGACCTTCCCCTTTCAATCCCTCTCTCCATTCCTCTCTCCTGGAGTGATCCCGTTCTCCTTTCCTCCCAGCTCACCCTCTCCACCCCTCAGGCCAAGCCAACTCCAGCACTGCCACCTACTTTTTCGGTTATCCGACCCATGAAGCATGTGTCAGTTGAGGCTTTTGCCACCACTTTCTTACCCCCTTCCCCCTGGCTGACTCGCAACCAGACATAGCCCTCTCCATGCTTCACTCTGCTATATCTGAAACTCTCGATGGTCTTGCCCCGGTCATGCGGATCAGCTTGAAGCCCAAAATCAAGTGACCTCTTCACCCTTAAACGCAAAGGCAGGGTGACTGAGAGGAAATGGCAGACTTCTTGTGCATCCTCTGACAAACTGGCCTGCTGCCTGCTCCAAAGGCAATACGGACTCTCTGTCCACACCAAGAAGAGAACACACTTCCAAGCCTGTGTCTCTAAAGCAACTAACAACTCAGCCGAACTCTTTAAAATCTGCAAGAGCTGGCCAATCCTGCTGCAGTCTCTACCTCTCCTGTACCCTCCCAGGCCATATGCACGTCCCTGGCTTCTCATTTCATCTCTAAAACTCAGGACATCCTGTCCTCTCTCTTTTCTTCTCCCCCTCTTCCCTCTATTCCCTGCTCTTCCTCCGGCCCTTCTTCGGCCACCTCTCCTTTCTCCTTCTCTGCCTTTCCCCTGTTCTCCCCAGATAAGGTTACCAGACAAGTCAGATCAAAACAGGTTCACCCGTGTTCCTCCAAAACCATCAAGGACCACATTGACACCCTGGCTCCTTCTCTTGCTGACTTCTGCAACCACTCCTTCACCACTGCAGTCTTCCCTTCCCCCCTGAAGTATTCCCTTTTGTACCCTCTTCTTCAGAAATCCTCTGCCGATCCTTCCTTTCTTCCCGGCTAACATCCTATCTCCATCACTCTTTACCCGGGCAAACTCTTGGAGAAGCTGACCATCTCCCAGTTTAATCTTCACACTGAATCTGTTGGTTGTCTCCATGACCATCAGTCTGGCTTCAGAGCTTTCAGAAGCACGTGAACTTCTCTCCTGAACATCTGTGAAGACCTGCTCTCCAACCTGAGTCCAACACCCCCATGAGTCCTCATTTTACTACATCTCTCTTCTGCCTTTGACACAGTCAAACATGCCATCCTGCTTAACCGTCTCCGTGATAACCTGGGTATCAATGATCAGGCCCTGGCTTGGCTGACTTATTTCCTCTCAGATCGACTCTCCCAGGTCCAACTTGGGTCCTTCCTCTCCTCTATCTCTATCTCTACCTGTGGTGTTCCCCAGGGGTCTAACCTCTCTTCCTGGCTGTTCAACCAATACCTGGCACTTCTTCCCCACCTCATTGCCACTGTCTGCCCCAATTTCAGTGCTATGCGGAGGACACTCAACTCATTTTTAGGCTCCCCTCTGGCACCTCCTCTCATCTCTCACTGTCTGTCTTCAATCCAGGAGTGGTGTGCCACCAATGATCTCTGCCTTAATGCCAGTTAGACTGAGATTCTCCTCATCGGCACACCTGCTCTCTCCTTTCCTGACACTCTCTGGCCGGCCTCTCTTGGTCCTCTTCCTGCCCCCAACTGTGAGGCAAAAAAACTCGGGGTCATCTCGACTTCACACACTTCTTCTCTCCTCACTTCTTCAAGGTCTCTAAGAAGTCACAGTACCAGCTGCACCTCCTCAGATGTATTCTTCTTTTCCTCTCCTTCCCCAGAAGTTCAATCTCTCCAGAGCTCTGGTTCTCTCTAGGCTGGACTACTGCAACAGCCTCTTTCTAAATCTGCCTGCCTCTACTCTCCTCCCTCTGCAACTCATCCAAAACAGGACTGCAAGAGTTGTCCTTGGCCTCAAGCCCAGGGATCACATCTCTTCAGGACTGAAATCTCTGCACTGGCACCCAGTGGTGACGAGGATTAAGTTCAAAATCGTCTGCATTTCCCATAAGGCCTTCTGACACATGGGGCCTCAATACCTTCAACTTTCTCTTCCTAAATATCTTCCTTCTCAAGCTCTTCACTCATCTGCCTCCAACTCCCTAAGGGTCAGTCGCTTCTCCAAGCAACAATTTGGTGGTAGATCTCTTATCTGTTGGGGCTTCCCTCAAGAATTGCCTCCCTGCCTCTCTGAAAATGGAGAAGAACCATCTCCGGTTCCAGAAGCACCTCAAGACCTTTGCTTCTGCTTTCTCTCCTCTCCTCCCCTGCTTGTCTTCCAAGAGACGGCAGATGTCAGAGGAGCGTTTGACGGTGTCCAGTCAAAGTATCGAAATAAAAGGATCGAATGACCTTTTTTTTCAAATCCAAAAGGATAAAAAAAGGGTCGAATGCTTTTTTATTTATTTATTTTTAGTTTTGTAAGTAAAAAAAATAATTTAAAAGAGAAAACAGTGGGTTGAGGGGGGAACCCCCCATTAAAAAATGTTTTTAAAAAAATAAAAATTCAACCCTTGTTTGTATCCTTTTGGCGTCAGAAAAAAGGCATTTGATCATTTTGTTTTCGAATGTGTGACCTAGAACCGTGTTTGACAGCTGAATGAGAGTTAAGAGTGGTGAGGTGGAGAAGGTTATCATCCTTGAGAGACTTCCCGGGATGGGGTACAAATCGTAGGTTCTCCCTGCAGAAGAGTAGAAGGAGCCTGAGGGTGGCCAGAGGAGGTAAGAAGCGAGGGCAAGGTAGCCAAGGCAAAGGAGGAGGGCATCAGAGAAGTGTCAGAGGGGTGAGGCAAGGAAGCCAAAGAAGGGAGAGAAGGGACAGTGGGAGAGGAAAGGAAATTGATAAGGCATGGCAAGCTTATATCAAAGAGGAAGAGGTTGGCCTGATGGCCTTGGTCCAAGATGGTGCCATTCAGGTAAACATGAATGATGACCTTCAAAGAGTGGAAGGAAGCCAGGAGGGCCTCCCACCTGATGCCACTATTAATGGGAGAGGAAGAGAAAGGAGAGAGCATAGAGACCATATGAAGAGTCCATAGGTCTGACAAAGGAATGAGAAAGATGATGTTGGTGATGGTCTGTCTGGAGGAAGCTTTGGTGAAGGTATCAGCAATAGCGAGGCCTGGGTTGGAGACCAGTATGGCGCCTGGGTTGAACTTCTTCCCCCCAGACTTAGTGAGAAGGGTAGGATAGTCAATAGAAAAGCAGTTGGAGAAGATAGAAGAAACAGAGAGCACCATAGTTGATGCGGAGGAGGGGGGGAGGAAAGATGACAGGGTGTGTGTGTAGGGGGTGAGAGAAGAACGGAAGGGGGAAACATTGGGGAAAACACAGCGGGTGGGCACAAGCAGAAGAGAAGGAACGAGAAAAGAACAAGTGGTAAATAGAGAAACTAAACAGCGCTAGATGTATAGAGAGCACAATAGAACACAGGGCAGTATGATGAACAACAACCAGGTTAGCAGGGCAACAAGAGACCAGAGCAGTCAATGAAGATAACCTGGAGGAAGGAAGAGAACATCAATACAAAACACAATTTCACTGCAGAGAACAGACGGAGGAAGAAGACCTAAGAGAGAAAATAAGACAAAGCCGAAAACAGAGCAGTACACAGCAAAAAACAGCAAGAACAAGATAGTTGAAGAGGGAACCTAGAAGAAGGAAGAGAGTAGCAGAAACACAGACCAACATGAGCAAAACAGAGCAGTCGATGAGGATCCATAGAGGGCGGAGAGAAAAGCAGGCACAGATCAGAAACACCCAAGGACATAGAAGGGGGAGGGCAGGAACACCAAGGACAGAAGGGGAGGGTGAGGGACGGGGACAGCAGTGGAGCAATGCTTTGGGGGCATGTGGGTTTTGGTGGGCTAGAGAGCGAAGGTTGTGAGACATTGTGATCAAAGGATTGCAAGAGGACGTGTGGGCAAAGGAAGCAAGGCGGGAGCGAGGATCCAACGCAAACAAGGATCGCGAAAGATCACACTAGATGGGGCGGCCATGCGCATAACGTGACCAAGCATGGAGGAGGTGCTGGAACACACACAATCAATGGAATGCTAGGGAAAATGCCGGCAGAGGATGCATAGTGTGGGCAGGCAGGGCAAGGAAGGATGCGGAGGAACACACGATCAAAGTATGCAAGTGCAACGCAGAAAGGGTAGGTGCAACCAGGGTGGACAGGTGTGGAGGCACACACGCTCACAGGAATGCGATGGACCATGCAGGCCAAGGACCCACAGAGCAAACAGACAGGGATGGAAGGGGTGTGGAGGCACATGCAATCGAAGAATGTGGGGACCGCGCATGTCAGAAACACACAGGGCCTCATTCCGAGTAGGGCGCAAAGGGATACCGGGCACCGTTAAGGACATTGGTGCCGGTAATCACTTTGTGCCCTATTCCGATGTCCCTTAGCAGGTCCCTCCTTTAACGCCTGATTTTACCAGGCATTTTGGACGGGACCTGTTAAGGGACTTCGGAGCTTATAACAGTACCGCAATTTGCGGTACCGTTATTAGCTACTTCCCTATTCCCATTGAGCCCTATGGGGGCTCAAATGGGAATGGGGAATGTATTTTTCAATGGGGATTTACCAGTCCCACAAAGGTCGGACTAGACCGGTAAGTTCCCATTGAACCACAGCGGAGTCGGTACCGGTATGGGAAGTAGTCATGGCCCAAATAGCGCCATGACTACCTCCATACTTGGAATGAGGCCCACAGTGCGTGTGAGCTGAGGATGGACGTGGTGCAGGCCTGCACGTTTAGGGGAATGCGAGGGACCACTCAGGGAGAAGACATGCAGGGCAAGCAACAGGGAAGGAAGGGGCATGGAGGTACATGCAATCAAAGACTGCATGGGGCCACACACTTCAGGAACACATAGGGCGTGGAAAGCCAGGGATGAAAGTGGCACGGACATGCACATGTAAGGGCATTCCCTTGCATGTGCATGTCCGTGCCACTTTCATCCCTGGCTTTGCACGCCCTACGGGACCACGCAAGGAGAAGATGCGCAGGGCAAGCGAAAGGGATGGAAAGGGCACAAAGGCACACTCATTCCAAAAATGTAAAGCATCACGCATGTCAGGAACACACAGCATGTGCAAGCAAAGGATGGAAGTGACATGGATGCGCATGTGTGAAGGGAAAGCAAGGGACCACAGAGGGATAGGACATGGGGAAAAAAGGAGGGGGCAGCAAGGGGAGAGAGGGGAGCTCAAGGAAGGGTGGGAGAGGACAGCAAGGTAGGGAGAGACAGGGAAGGGGTGCACACAGCAAGGGCAAAGGCAGGGGACAGGGCAAAGTCTCAGGTTGCAGGGGACGGGAATATGGGAAAGGCTCAGGAGAAGAGCTAAGAAGCGCAATGCAAGGTAACTCTCCAACTCCTTACCTGGTGGCCACAGACAGAGGGGTGAAAAGTCTGCACTCTCTGTCTGCGCCGCAGAACCCTTCGTAGCCAAACACCTGCATTTCTCAACACTACAGCCTTGTCCTGTGAGGGTTTTGCTGCAGAGGGTCTGAACCTCAGATTTTGTAGGATTGGTAGCGTGAGCGCAACAAACGTGTTCTGTGTCATCAGGCAGCATATCCTGTGAACCTGCGTTGCTCAATACTGCAGCCTTGTTTTGCGAGGGCTTTGCCGCAAAGGGTCCGAACCTAAGATTTTATCAGTTGCGTGGAGGTAACAAATGAGTTACATGTCGTCGGGCAATATATCCTGCGAACCTGCATTGCTCAACACTGTGGCCTTGTTACGTGAGGGCTTTGCCCCATAGGGTCTGACCTTTGATTTTAAAGAATCGGTAGTGTGGACAAAACAAATGTGTTATGTGTCGTCGGGCAGCGTATCCTGCAAACCTGCATTGCTCAACACTGCGGCCTTGTCCTGTAAAGGCTTTGCCGCAGAGGGTCCGAAACTTAGATTTTATAGGATTGATAGTGTGGACGTAACAAATGTGTTACATGTCGTCAGGCAGCATATCCTGTGAACCTGCACTGCTCAGCACTGCAGCCTTGTCTTGCATCCTTTGTCTTTGTCCTTTTCTCTAAAGAAAAGTTCACTAGCATAACCTTTCCATACTTCTTCGGAAATGGGGTTAATAGTATTTTTTTGAGTTTTAGTCATATATTTATTAATGTAATACCAACATTTTTATTATGTTTAGACTTTAATAATTCTTCCATAGTTATCCACTGCTTATTACATTGAGATTGCTAATAGCCCCTAATCCAATTTTCATATGAGAGACTCTTCTTAGCTTGCCTAATTAGTTCACAATGAAGCCTCCTTTATAAACAGATCATCGTGAAGTTCATTTGGTCTATTACAAGATGGTACTACTTTAAAGCATTTAGTCTGAATCTCTTCCTTAGTTTTATTTATTATATCTAGAATGAGTGCATATACCTTAAAGCAGGGTACTCTGAATTTCCAATATCAAAATATGACACTAAATTCTGATTTTATACTTCAACATTCCGTCCAGACCTCCATAGCCAATTCTATTTGTTTTTTTCTTTTTCTTAGCATAACTTTTTATTTGCATTTTTAAACATAACATTGCAACAACAGTTATATCCACCCCCCCCCCAAAAAAAAGCTGATTCTTGTGATTATTACATTCCACAGATCCTAAACAGGCATTTGACTTATAGTTTTTTTTAAAACTTTCTTTATTGACATTACATATAACAACAGTTCCAACTCAGAAACCATCCCAAACCAACCCCGCCCCCCCACTCTACATGGCACGTGGGTAAACCCTACCCCGCGAGGCAGACCTAAGCACATAACCCATAAAGCACATGATGCGCTAATAAAGGGTATTCGCCATACAATAGCCAGTCCCTAGAGTCTAAGCCACCAAGAGGCGGGAGGGGGCCACAATCCAATACGGCTCTCCCCCTCCCTCCAGTATACCAACAGTCCAGAGTCACACCGCAATAGTAAATGCCACACAATATGTGAGCCATTCAGTCTGATGATAATGTACTCGGGAGCTCCCGCGACCCACAGGAGCCCGACGCCCCATCGCCTGGTTGGCTGAGGATATGGTACGATGTATAGGCATCCCACATCTTGCTATCCCCCTGCCCATCCCCTGCATCACACCCCATCGCACTTCCATATCATTGCAATACAGAATGTCCTGACCATTGAGCAATCGTCGGGACAGTCCTCCTGCCCCACCCCATAGCCACCCTGCGCTTGGCAAGGATCAGCAGTAGGCTTACCAGTTTGCTAAACCCTTTTGGTACCTGAGCAGCGTACCCCAGCAATCCCACGACCGGGTCCGGAGCCACCCGCTGACCTACGATCTCCCCAATCACAGCAAACACTCACATGCCACATGAAGAAATCCCGCAAGTTCATACCCGCACCTGATGCAGGCTGCAGTTCTTTGGGGGAAGTACTGATGCAATTGAGCTGGGGAGTAATAATAGTGATGTAGGAATTTAAAGTTAATGAGCTTAAAATTGGAGTTAACCGCCCCCTTTCTAGTGTCTTCACAACAGTACATCCACACATCCCCCGGTATCTCCCTGCCCAACAACTTTTCCCGCTCCTCCTGCAAGGACCGTGCAGCTGGTAATTTACCCTCCACGGCCATTGCAGACAGTTTGGAGAGCATGTTCTGACCCAGAGCCCCCTTTATCACCTGGTCCAACAGCCGTGCCACCTGGGGCTGCTCAGGGAAGGACGGGAAAAGCCACTGTAGCGACACAACATGCCTGTGTTCTGCCGCCATCCCGTACCAGTGTCTTAAATAACTAGCTTGGCCACATGGTAGTATAATTCAAAATCGGGCACAGCCAGACCCACCCCCCCGTATAGGTGCAACAAGCCTATCCCACACTACCCATGCCTGTTTCCCTGCCCATAGGAACTGGAGCACTGCCGACTTAGGGTCTTGAAAATATTTTTTAGGCACCTTAATAGGAACATTAAGAAACACATACAAGAACCAGGGTAGAACGGACATCTTAACTACCAAAACCCTACCGAACAAATTAAGCGGCAGCGAAGGCCATCTCCGCATCGCTTCCTTGGCTAGATGGAGCACCGACCCATAGTTACTACGAAACACTTAGCCCATATCCCTGGCTAAGGTTATTCCCAAATACTGGGTACTAAACATATCCCACTGAAACCCCCATTTATCCTGAAAGCGAACCTGACCATCCGTCAAAGGAAATATCACTGACATTTAACCCCGAGAGCTCCCCAAATTGTTGAATGTCTAGCATGACCGGTTCTAGGTTGACCTCAGGATCACGCAGGAACAGGAACATATCATCCGCATATAGCAAAATCACCACTTTGTGGGTAAATAACTGAATTCCCTGGTGTATTTGGAGCTCTTGCACTCTCTCAGCCCACGGCTCTATCGCCAAAGCAAACAATAAAGGGGACAGAGGACACCCTTGACGCGTCCCCCTCTCAAGCGGGATTAATGCAGTCATTTGCCCGTTGACCCTTACCCTTGCTACCGGTCTATCATACAGGAGTGACACCAAGGACAAGAAAGACCTCCCCAGGCCCACTCTGCGCAGGACATTGACACAATCTCTCCGACAAAGGTAAGTGAAGTTATGTATCTTTATTGACAAGACCCTGCAGCCTGCTGCTACGGCTTCCCTCACTCAACGGCCACTGTGGAATGTTGATTGCTGAACGTGCATCAACATTCCACCAGTGTGCCTATGCACGAGCCCGTGCATATTACAACATATCCTCTTCCCTTGGATAGAAATGTTAACACCAAATTGAACACTGGAAAATGAAACAAATATTACATGACATGTCATAAATGCAACTTACACAGCTAGATAAATACAAATAACATTGGTGCGATAAAATGTACTTCCACCCTTAACAAACGTAATCTCTAAATCTTATGGGAGGACCACAGCTCCTACCCGAACAACCCCTTTGTTGTCCTGCATCAGGTTGCTGATCCATAGCAGTTTGACATTCCACATTCACCTCTGGACCAACAGGACCTGGAATTGGGACAACCTCTTCCTGTTCAAACCTGATGGCTTGTGAACCCACAGGATTATAATCCAGCACTGTTTCCTGTGATTCCACATCAGATTCCACACCTGCCCTGTCCACCCGTTTGCATCCATCCAGCACCACTCGCCTCTTACTCCAGACAGAGCCATCCTCCAAGTGAACATGCCCTTTTCTGACTTTAACAACTCTCCTTGAGGGCATAAAAGTACTGTATCCTTTATGAACTATCCTAGGATTCTTTATGTACACCTGATCCCCAGGCTTAACATTCAACTCCTTCCTACTCTTTTGTGAGGACCCCGTGGTCTGCTGGCGCTCTAAAATGCTGCGATGAATAGCTCGCAAATCCATATCACATGGACCACCACCACCCATAGCCAGGGTTCTCAACATTGTACCTGCCTTCCTGCCCCTCATTAGTTCAAATGGAGATCTTCCCGTAAGCATGGCAGGAGTTCTCCGATATGCAGCCAGGTATTGTGTCGCAACTTCCTGCCAATCCAAACCATTGGCCAAAGCCAATTGTATGGCTGACTTAATCGTGCCATTGGCCCTCTCAACTAGTCTATTCGCAGACGGATTATACAGAGCTGTCCTATAATGAGAAATGGCATGCTGTTGCAAGAATTCTCTCATGGCTCTAGAAGTGAACTGCACACCATTATCAGTAACTACACTTGCAGGTAATCCCTCACGATGAAATACTTTCCTCAAAAAATCAATAACAGAATTAGTTGTAACACAAGAACACACCACCACCTCAATCCACCTGGACGTATAGTCCACCAACACCAACATATATCTGGACTCAGGCTCTAAACCGTCAAACAGACCCATAATGTCCAGAGCCAATTTCGACCATACCTGCTCTGGAACCTCCACAGAATGCACAGGTTGTGGATGCAGTACCTTGCTCTTATCGCTGACAGAACACGCCTAACAATCTTTCACCACCTGCTCCAAATCCTTGTCCATTGACGGCCACCAGTACTCCTCTCTCAGTCTCCTTTTGGTCAAAGATCTGCCCAAAGACCTACATGTGCCAATTCCACCATTCTTCCCCTCAGACTTACCGGGGGTATCAACCTACTACCCCTAGACACACCCCAGGGACCCTCGGTTAATTCATGAAGAACCTGAACATAACCTTTCCCTTCCGGTCTGTCCTTAACAGTGTGCCACCCCTTCACCAGACCTTCCCTAATCCACTTTAACTCAAGATCATCCTCAGACTCCCGATCCCACAACAACTTCTCCACAGCAGCAGTGACCAAAGCAACCTGACACTCCTGCAAATCATCCTCCTTTACTACTCTTGCCTCACTGCCCACCTCTACCACAGGCAAACAGGACAAACAATCCGCGACAACATTAAACTTCCCCGGAAAATACTGCAAGGAGAAATTGTAATCCTGTAACTGTACTGACCACCTTGCAATCCTCGGGGATACTGCCATGACTCCCTTGGTAGAGAATACCTGCACCAACGGTTTATGGTCCGTTCTGACAACATAGGGTATGCCCCACACAAATGTCATGAAATGTTTTGAAGCCCACAAGACTGCCAAAGTCTCTTTCTCAATTACAGAGTACCTGGTTTCCACATCTCTCAAGGTCCTCGAAGCAAAAGCCACTGGGACCCATTCACCATTAATGCATTGCTCCAGCACTGCCCCTAGACCCACCTCACTTGCATCCACAGTCAAGGCAGTTCTATTTTTTGGGTCAAATGATTTTAGACATGGAACCTTCTCCACCTCCCTCTTAACCAACTGAAATTCTGCCGCACACTCGGCAGACCATACAAATCTTACACACCTCTCATAAGAGCTCTCATGGCCACCGTTTTTTCAGCATAATTTGAAACAAATTTAACATAGTACTCCGCAAGACCCAGAAAAGCCCTTAGCTGATCCTTATTGACCAGAGCTGGCGTATCTCTCAAGACTTGTACCAACTCTCTTTTTGGGCTCACACCTCGTGAACTCAATGTGTGTCCCAAATATGTGACCTCCTCCACACCCACATGACACTTTGTTGATTTTACAGTCAGACCTCTCTCTTTAAGAATCTGCATGACCTTCCTTACCCTTGCATCATGTTGCTCCTTGCTGCTGCCCCAAACCAAAATGTCATCTTGAAAGTAGCTGACCCCCACCACCCCTCCAAACAACTGCTGCATCAACCTCTGGAACACAGCCGAAGCCGAAGCCAGGCCAAAAGGCATGCGACAAAATCTGTATGCCCCAAACGGAGTCACAAATGAAGTAAGGGGTCTAGATTCAACATGCAGGTCAATTTGGTGATACGCCGTTGATAGATCAAAAGTTGAAAAGTATTTAGCTTCTCCCAACGTCAACAACAACTCATTAATATTTGGCAAGGGATGCCGATCCACCCATATGCTGGAATTTAGCTCCCAGAGATCTACACACATTCTGATGCTGCCGTCACTCTTCTTAACTAAAACCACAGGAAACAACCACTCCGAGGACTCATTAGGTTCGATTATTCCTGCTGACTGCAACTTAGTCAATTCCGCCTTAAATGCCTCCCTCGCTGCAACTGGCACCCCCTTCACTTTATGAACTCTAGGAACTGCACCCTTCTTCAACACAATGCGATGCGTAAAACCTCTAAGCTTACCAAGAGTGTCTGAAAATACCTCAGGAAACTCACTCATAAGCACTGTTGGAGTAACCATTATGTCATTCTCTTCCGTTCCCTCCATGACACTGAGAACCGGTTCTTTTTCACCTGGATGAATTTGTATTTTTAGTGCAGCCTGCTCATCCCAACCCAACACACTTGTCCCCTTTGAAGCCACATATAATTTACCCGAAGTTTGCCTCCCTTTGAATGAGAAATTCAACCAAATATAACCCAGATGGTCGATGGAACTCTGCCCATATGCATATGGTCTGATGTCCGGAGTCAACAAAGTAGAGATCGGTTTACCCAAAACCTCTTGATACACCTCCGGAGACACCAGGGTATAGGGTGACCCAGAATCCACCAGCATATCCACAGGGTGCTGGTCCACCAATACCGACACCCATGGACCCTTCCGCCCACATCCCTCAACATGTAATATGACACTCTGATTGGGACCACCACCTGATGCCCCTTCTAGCCACATGGTAAAGTCCTCTGTAGCTACATTTGCGACCACCTGCCCCTTACACATGCGTGCAAAATGGCCCATCCGTTTACATTTCCTGCATTCCACATTGCTAGCAGGACAGGATTTCGAATCTGCAGTGTGACTCGACCAACCACAATTTTTGCACACCTCCTTAATCTTAGATGCTCTGTTCCCTTGTACCACTACTTTATCCAAACCTTTCTTGCTCCTTGACACCACAGCATGCACCATCTCCCTATTTCCATCCCTTTCAGTGACAATTTGTACACTCGCCTTCGAGGCTTCAATTGCTCTAGCAATCTCCAAAACCTTATCAAGTGAAGGATCGCTTTCAATCCACAATCTCTCTCTTATTTTTTGATTTGACATCTTCATCATAATCTGATCCCTTATATGTTCCTCACCGTTACCCGGGAACCCACATGTAGCCATGAGTGCACGTAGGGCTGTAACATATGAATCTATGCTTTCCGTGGAACCTTGTGCCCTGGAGAAAAACTTATACCGCTCCAAAACCACATTAACTCTTTCACCAAAACGTACTTGCAATTTCTTGAAAGCAGTCTCGTTTGCACTTACAACCATTTTCCCCTCACCTCCCTCTTGAACCATTACATTCTCTCCAGGCAGGTGACGAAAAACTCTCAACCCCTCGGTACCAATACAATTAAGTAAAGCAGCCTCCTTTTCATCATCGTTGAACTTTGCCCCACCTGCAGCCCTCAAATATACTTTAAAGGCATCTACCCATTGCTCCCAAGGAGCATCCGGCTCTCCAGGGTTAGGCAGAAAAGCAGGTGGAGGCCTAGCAGCTGTATGCAACATGGCTGAATTTGCTGACTTGTTCCTTGTGTCCCCAAAAATACCCTGCCCAACACTGTGCCCAACCCAATGCTCTTTGCACCCTTAACATAGAAAATGTCCTCTCTGTCACTTTGTGCCAGTGCACCCACACGAATCTGCAGTACCGCCAACATTTTTTTTTTTCAGCAGTGGGTGAGTCACAACACACCAACCAATGTGACCGCAGACTGATGTCTCCCACTGTAGCCTTGTGAACGTGCACCCACACGTATATGCAGTACAGCCAGGTCCTGGCACTGGGTGAGTCACAACCTCTGATGTAATAACCGATTTGCAACGATCCCAGCCCCAGCCGAAATGCCAACCTTCACTAATCAGGGCTCCACAGTGTTTGTGTGCCCCAACCTTACCAGCAACACCCCTTCAGATCCAGCTCTAGTATAAACTGTGGCCCCTCAAACTTGGCGCGTCGCTGAAGCGTGTTATCCTCTTGTCTTCTCTCATCCGCCAGTAGCAGTAGTCAGCTGCTAGCAAAGCACACCGCGCAAAGCCACCGCAACCCCTCCTGCTTCCCTGAGGAGACCGCAGTCCACGCTGAGCGGCGTAAGCGTCACCGCAGCCCCTCCTCCTTCCCTGAGGAGACTGCAGTCCACGCTGAGCCGCATAGCGTAGAGACGCTGCTGGGGGCGGGGCCAGCTGCCGGCGGTCTGCCCATACAAGTGCGCTCTGCGTACAGGCCTCCGCCTCACCCAATGCCCACACTCGCTGCGAGGCCCCGAATGGACTCACGCAACCGAAGACTCCGCTGCCGCCAATGAAGACAATGCAGCCGGCAACGCGAACCCTTTGGTGCCTCCAGCTGCTCGCGACGAGCCAGCGGCGAACTGGCCCGCATAAACACCCCGACTGGGCACCTGAACAGTTCCTCGGCTTCCCTTCCTTCACAGGACAGCCGCCCGCCCGTCGAGTGGCCAGCACTGTCCTCAATATTGGACAGGGCGTGCTGTAACAGCTCCGACGGATCCGGCGTTGGTCGGCCCACGTCCTCGCCGACTGTGCCAGAAATGAGCAAGGAGCCCGAACAGCTGATCCGCGCACACGTGGGACAGGGTCTCGCCGAAATTCTCGTTGCCAATGACACAATCTCTCCGACAAAGGTAAGTGAAGTTATGTATCTTTATTGACGAGACCCCGCAGCCTGCTGCTACGGCTTCCCTCACTCAACGGCCACTGTGGAATGTTGATTGCTGAACGTGCAACAACATTCCACCAGTGTGCCTATGCACGAGCCCGTGCATATTACAACAGACCGTAAACAAAAACGGCCATTCAATAGAATCAAAAGCCTTACCGGCATCTAATAAAACCGCTACAACCGGGTCCGTGCTCGGTAAGGCAGCTAGCAGCCCAAGCATTCGTCTAAGGCCGAATGACGTAGACAGCCCAGGAATAAAGCATGCCTGATCAGCCCTTACCAGCGTTGGCATCAAGGGTGTCAGGCGCGACGCCAAAATTTTGGCTAAGATCTTATTGTCGGAGTTAATCAGGGATATCGGACGGTACGAGGAACAGTCCCCCTCAGGCTTCCCTGGTTTCAACAGCACCACTACCAAAGCCTCCCTAAGAGACTCCGGAAGCCGACCCACAGCCACTGCCTCCTGATAAACCTGCAGCAAATACGGCACCAACTCATCAACAAAGCATTTATAAAATTCAGCCATGAAGCCGTCCGGGCCTGGAGATTTCCTGTTAGGTAAGGACTTTATGGCCACCTTCACCTCCTCCAATGTCAACGGCCTGTTTAACCACTCCCTCTGTTCCTCCGAACACCAGAACAAACCCACCTGGTCAAGATAAGCCTCGATGTCTGTCTGCGCATACAGGTGAGTATAAAATGTGTAGAACTCCCGAAGTATGGTCCTTACCGCCTCATTCGTAAAAACTGCCACCCTGCCACCCGAGGCATTCAAACGTGTTAACCTGGCTAACGACCGCTCCGGAGCCTGACCCTCACCATACTTCCGAGGGGCAGATCTATCCCACATGTATTTAATCTCCCACTCGGCCAACACATGAAATTCCTGAAGATTTTTCATGATTTCGCTTCTTTCTCCATTAAATCCTTGTGTATCCTCTTCAATATACCCGCCTCCTTAGCTATATATTCCCGTATCACACACTTAAAACCTTCCCATAGGATACCCGCCGAGGATACCGACCACTCGTTCATCTCAAAATAGCTACCAATGGCTTTCCCAGCTCCTCCCTAAAGACTGCGTCTGTGAGCTCATCGCTCTTAAACCCCCACGGGATCCTCCCCCGGACCGCCCTCGCAACCGAACAGCTATCAATACTGGGCTATGATCAGAGAGAATGCGGGCCAGAATCTCCACCTCTGTGGTCTTCCCCATGAGACCCTCAGACACCAAAAAGTAATCCAATCGTGCAGCCGAGTTATGTGGAGCCGAGTAATGAGTATATTGATTAACCATAGAGTTCCGCACCCTCCAGATATCAGCCAGCCACCACACCGCTAACATACCCTGAAGCTTAACAGAGCACTTACTACATGTGCGTGGATGAGGGCCTGCCCGATCTCGAACTGGGTCTAGCACTGTATTAAAATCCCCAGCCCATAAAATCTCCCCTGCTGGCAAATACACCACCTGCATCTCAACCAACTCCAACGACTCCACCATATCCCGATTAGGGCCATAATAACAAATCAACGTATATAGCCTCCCTTGGATAACGCCTTGGACTACGAGCGCTCTCCCCTCCCCATCTTTTATCAGCCTGGTAATGCGAAATCTCACAGAGCTGTGCACTAAAATACACACTCCTCTGGAAAATTAAGAGTACGAAGAAAAATATCTATGGCACCCCCAACATTTACCAAACCTAGATTCTGAGTCCACCGTCAGGTGGGTTTCCTGGAGAAAAGCCACCCCTATCTGGTGACGCCGCAGGTATTGCAACACCTTTCGGCATTTCGGCAGACTGTTAAGACCCCGTACATTCCAGGTTAAAAGTATAAGGGACATCATTATAAGATATCACAAAGCTTACTACCTGTGTGCCGGCCAGCCCCCCAAGGAACCGTGCCTCACGTGCCAGTACTTCCCCACCCCCACCCCTAACAACAACAACTCCCCAACTTCTCGGTGCACCACCACCCCACCCCCCCACCTGCCCCCTGAATTATCCACCCTGCACTCCTGCCGGTACCCCCATCCCACCGGCCTCCCAAACACCCTCAACATACACTCAACCGGCTTGCGCATCGGGGGTAGCTGCAAGCCCGACCCTCCAGCGCCTTCCCCCGAGAATTCTGATAACCACCCTGAGAATCAAGCACAGGCAGTCGGCAGGATCCTGCCCGAAGCACAGGCCCGCACCTCTCTCCACATCAGGTGCCATTGCTATCCAGCTGCCTGACCAACTCTGGCAACATATCCAAAAAGGATGCTGCCTCCTCAGGGGTCTGAAAGAAGAACGATTTGCCTCTGTGCTCGACCCGGAGCTTGGCCGGATAAAAAATCGCATATTTCAAGTTTCTGTCCCTCATCTGCCGTTTCACATCCAAAAATGTCTTCCTGACTGCTTGCACCTTGTCTGAGAAGTCCGAAAAGAACTTAATAGTGTCCCCCTTATAGGTAACATTCCCCTTCTCCCTCGGCTTCTCAAGCGCAGTATCCCGGTCCCTGTAATTCAGCAGACGGGCAATCAACAGTCTCGGCGAGGCTCCAGGAATCGGTCTTCTCCCACCAGGAATTCTATGTGCCCTCTCCACCGCACACAAGGGGGAAAACCCCTCTGGGCCCAGTGTCTCCTTCAGGATCCCTTCCCCCAGAGCTTCATATCTCTCTGGTCCACCGATTTGGCCAGGCCCACAATTCTGATGTTATTCCTTCTTGACCTCAATTCGAGGTCCTCCTGCTTCTCCTGAAGCTCCTTTAAGGCCTTCCTCATTCCAGCCATTTCACCTGACACCGAGGCTGCCACATCCTCCACCCCGCATATCCTCCCTTCCGCCTCATCCAAGCGTTCCCCATGCTTGTCTAGGCGGACCTACATGTGGTCAACCTTACATGTCAGTGTATCTAACTTCCCATCAAGAGATTGTATCCCAGTCTGCAACTGCGCAAACATGGCCTGATATTCCGAAAAGCCACCATATGGTCCGCCTTAGACTCAGAGGTTTGCAGAACAGGTGTATCCATTAATGCCCCATTGGCTGTAGTCTGAGCAGGCGCAGCAAAGTGTAACTTAGACTGATGCTTGCCACCTTTACCCGCCTTCGACATGGTCCTTCAACACGAGGGAGGAACAGAGGGCCCCAAGCACCAGGCAACACTTCCCAGCCAATGGTTCTGTCCAATATTACTTCCGCCTCTAGTCAGCAGCACCCCGCGTTCCGGAACTCACCGGTCGCAAGGGGCAGGGGCCTCACCGGGTATCACAACCAAATCAACAGTACCAAGGCCCGGACTTCCAGAAGCCAACGCTACCCCACAGGCATGACCCCACCACACTGACAGGTAGGTAAGGACCCCCTCCGAGGGGCAACACCAGTCCAGCACAGCCACCTGCACAATTCCCGCATCTGGCACCAGATATTCAAGCAGAGAGGCCAGAAGCTCCTCCCATCAGGATCCAGAGACTGTCACCGGAGATCTACAAAGCACTGTTCTGAAGAGCATTTGAAGCAGAAGGGGGCCAGCGAGATGAAGCAACACATCCGATCAGGAGATTCGCCGGTCTCCCCCCCGCCGCCAGCTGGCAGCTATATGCAGGATGATCTCCCTCAAGGCTCCCTGCCAGCTCCACAGTGGCACCTCCAGCACCAGCCCAGCGCCGCCTCTGCCCCCCGGCAGCTCCAACAAGCAGGAACTGGACAGGGATCACTCGGGGGAACGTCGACAACAGACGTCCCCAGGAGACCCCCGCTCCGCCTCGGGTCTCCTCAACTCGCTGGAATCTCGCCGCAGGGGAGTCGCTGCAGCGGCACCGTGGGTCTGCCATGCCACTCAGCTGCCGGACGGGCTCTCTCACTCGGAGCTCCCCAGACAGGGCTCCGCGCTTCCCCTCACCGCTCCACCATTGGGGGCCAGCGAGCCCACCGCCTCCTCAACCGGAGATCCTCTGTACACCAGGCCCCCGCGCCACAGGCGCCGCCGAGCAGCCCCTCCTCCACTCCACGCTGCAGGCCCCAGCCGCCGAGAAGCGCCACCATCCTCTCCCAGAGCGGCTCCTTATCAATGCCTCCTTCACTCCCCCGAGGCTCGTCACAGCCTGGGATCGATACACATAAGCAGGTAGCTTCCCAAGAGCAGCTATCCACAGGATGGGTGTCCGAATGTTTTAAGGCACTGGAGAGCTTCACAGACCCACAGCCATATTGGTCGGGCTCTCTAGCGGCCCCCAGGCATTTGACTTATAGTTAAACTCATAGTTTAGTGGACAATTAAGTGTGACATGATCACTACAACTAGTGAGCAATGGTGAAAAATCCTTAAATAAGTCCAAAAAAGGTTTAGTGGCAAATATATAGTAAATTCTGGGTATTTCAATTCCAAGTAAAGCTAACACAAGAAGCCAACTTATTATCTAATCTTTTCAGATTCAAAAATTGCATATTCCATGAAGCTATGAAGGAAGAACAGTTTGACTTATCCTTAAGAACCCACCCCAAATTATTTTAACAATCTGCCTCAATCTGTCATGAACTACAGAACATGCCCCTTTTGGACTTCCTGGTCCTTGTCTCAATGGGGCCTACACTCCCTTGTACTTCCAACATGGCCGTCCACTGTGAAACACCTTCCTCGCTCTACACCTTGGATGTAGTGTGTTCTATTTATAGACCACGTCTCCCGCAGCTCCGCGCCTCTCATGCTATTGCGAAGTAGCGACCAGACGTGTGCTCTGTAGCTTGCTGTATTGTTTCCCTTGCTTCTTCCAGCCCACCCCATTCCTAGTCCCTTTCCTTCCTTTCTTGATTCCTGGACTCGTGTGCTAGTAGCGCACTCTGTAAATTTCCCGTATTCCTGGATCCTTGCATCCCGGAACTTTGAATGCACGCTGGAGTTGGTAGAGACTCGTGCAGCCTTATTCAAGACTCGATCCATCTGCAAGAAGGCATCGATCAAGAAATCCAGCAAAGATAGAACTCAGGTGAGAAGGGGGGAACTCCTTGACAGTTTGAGACGCCACCCGACAGAACTCGATATGGACATGGAAGCGGCCGTCCAGGACCTGATGCGTGGCATGCAAGAGCTTTCAACCGAGGTGCAGAATGTAAAGGTGGAAAACGCCGCTCCCAAACCATTAGTTCTAGCCCGTGATTCTGCCACAAAAGAAAGTGTGTTGCTGGGTGGCATAGTGGACAATTACGATGGGTCGGCAAAAACCCTTCGCGGATTCCTGGATTCATGTTTGGTCCACTTTACTTTTAAGCCCTACTACTTTTCAACTCCCAGGGCTAAGGTGGGGTTTATAATTTCCCACCTTTCAGGAAACGCCTTAACTTGGGCTACGCCCCTCATTAATTCCGGCGATGCTCTCCTAGATGACTATGATGGCTTCATACAAGCCCATAAGACCATGTTTGACCATCCAGAGCAGGTCTATAGTGCCCAGGAACGGCTGTTAGACTTTCAGCAAGGATCCCAGGATATGCTCACCTATGTTACCCGATTCAAGAAATTAGTCAAGGAAGCTGATTGGTCCCATGAGGCGAGTTTTACCCTTTTCAGGAGAGGACTGAATGAGGAGATTAAGGATGAGTTGTCCAGAGTGGCTCGCCCAAACTCATTCCAGGCACTAATGGACCTTGCCATGCAAATAGATTTCCGTGTCCAGGAAAGGAAGGCAGAGAAGAGGAAATCCAGAGGTAATCCTCTGAAGCTGTCCTTTGAGAGTACCACCAAGACGGCACACTCTCTGAACCAGAACCCATGCAGATAGGAGCGTTCCGTGGACCTATATCCCCGCAAGAAAGGATGAGAAGGATTCATACGGGGTTGTGCATGTATTGTGCCTCAGACAAACACCTGGTTAGGGAGTGTCCTCTAGCCCCTTCTCGGCATTCAGGAAACACCAGCTCCTGATCCTAAATGGAGCAGAGCTTCGGGAGAGAGATGTTTGCTCCACCTCAATTCCATCCTTGAACTCTCCTGGACAAAACAATTTGGTGATACTACAGGCCTTCCTGTCGCCCTCCAAGAATAAGACCTATCCCATTCTGGCCTTGGTAGACAGCGGAGCTATGGGAATTTTCATTGATCAAGACTGGGTTGTTAGTCATCATATTCCGTACGAGACACGAAGCACCATGCAGCCGGTGGAAGCAATCGACGGAAGACCCCTCACTTCAGGACCCATAAGCCTGCAGACAAAAGAGATCCAGCTTTCCATAAACCATCACCAAGAGCGGATTACATTCGACATAATTAAGTCAGCTCATTGCCCCATGGTATTGGGTATGCCCTGGTTACAGAAGCACAATCCGTATATCAATTGGACAGCAGGATCACTATTCCTAGGCTCAGAGTTTTGTATGTCCCACTGTCTATTCCTGGATCCCTCCTTGACACCCCCTAAAGAACCACTAAGAGACCAGCAAACACCACTCTTGGTTTCCAATATCATAGAAGTCACAGAGGCCTATCAGGGATATGCTGATGTATTTTCAACTGCCAAAGTCCTGGCCTTACCCCCTCACAGACCTGAAGACTGTTCCATAGATACAGATTCCTCAGCAGTGATTACCTTCGCCAGAATGTTCATCCTTTCCGAACCAGAGAAAAAGGCCCTCCGAGAATACCTTGATACCAATCTTGAAAACGGCACCACAAGAACCTCAAAATCTCCAGCAGGTGCTTCGTTGTTCTTTTTTCCCAAGAAGGACACCAAGGAACTCAAACCTTGCCTCGACTATCGTGGCTTAAATCAATGCACTCACAAAGATCGGTACCCACTGCTCCTGATCTCGGATATCCTGGAAGCTGTGAGAGGCACCATAATATTCACAAAGTTGGATCTCCGGGGTGCCTATCATTTGATCCGTGTCCATGGAGAAGACAAATGGAAAAAAGCCTTTAGAACACCCTTTGGTCACTATGAATATCTAGTCATGCCCTTTGGACTAGCTAATGCCCCCGCAGTTTTTCAACGTTTTATGGATAGGGTGTTTTCTGACATGTTTTTCCTCTTCGTCATTGTCTAGCTGGATGACATATTGATCTTTTTCAAGGATCCTCTAAAGCATGAAGAACATGTAAAGGCAGTATTACAACGACTCTGTGAACACAAACTTTTAGCCAAACCCAAAAAATGCTTGTTTCACGTTACTTCTGTTCACTACCTAGGATTCACCCTTAACCCAGAAGGAATTGGTATGGACCCTTCAAAGGTAAAGGCCATACTGGCATGGCCCGCTCCCACATCCGTGAAACAAGTTCAATCCTTCCTGGGGCTTGCCAACTTCTACCGGAAGTTAATTTCTACCTTTTCCGAGATCGTTCAGCCGATCGTTGCCCTCTTGAAGAAAGACACCCCCTTTATCTAGTCTACACCGCAAGATAAGGCACTCCAACGTTTAAAGACAGAGTTCATGCAAGCCCCCATCTTGGCCCAACCCGACATAAACCGGCCATTCTTAGTGGAAACGGATGCCTCTAACAACGCCATAGGAGCGGGCTTGAAGCAGGAACTTGTGGATAAACTGGAACACCCCATTGCTTACCTCTCATGAACCCTGACTCCCAGTGAGACACATTACTCCGTCCTGGAAAAGGTACTCTTAGCCATCCGCCAAGCCGTCACTGAATGGCGACATCTACTTCTGAGTGCTAGATATCCAGTTCAGGTCCGCACGGACCATCAGAATCTTCAAATTCTACAGTCGTTGGAGTGCAGGAACAGTCGTCAGGTGCATTGGGCCTACTTCTTTGCCCAGTACCAAATTCCAAATCACTCATGTTCCCGGATCACAAAAGATGATTGCTGACGCCTTATCTCGACGTCCTGACTATGTAACTACTGAAGACAGGGCCTATCCTAAGATGTTTCCCCACACGATCTTTGTTGCTCAAGCAGTCAACCTCCTGGAAGAAATTTGAGTGCAAACCCAATCCTCTGACCTCTGGAAGGATATTTCAAGGAAGAATCCATGGAACCTAAGAGTTAAGGAAGGATATTTATTCAAGGACAATGCACTGGTCATTCCTACACAGAAATTACAACAAAGAATAATAAACCTCTGTCATGATACCCTTCACTCCGGACATCGTGGCATAACCAACACCGTCCGTCTCATACAAAGACAGTTTTGGTGGCCTGGAATGAAGACCAAAGTACAGCAGTACATCAAAGCTTGTACTATCTGCAGTCAATATAAACATGATAACAAGAGACCGGCGGGTCTTCTACTGCAACCTACACTGCCAACAAGGCCATGGGAATTCATTGCTACAGACTTCATTGTGGAATTACCACCTTCCTGAGGATACACAACCATCATGGTTACCATAGACTTGTTCACTGCCATGGCTCATTTTACACCCCTGTGTAAGCTAACATCCTCGTCTGAGCTTGCTGGAATCTTCCTGAACACATATTCCATTTACATGGACTTCCTTCCAAGATCATATCTTATCGAGGACCTCAATACGTCTCTCAATTCTGGAAACATCTCTGTCGCATTTTGGGAATCCAACACGCCCTCTCATCTGGTTATCTTCCCCAAACCAACCGGGCCACAGACCGTGCTAATCAGACCCTGGAGCATTATCTTCGATGTTTCGCCACCAAGGTTCAGGATGACTGGTCGCTCCTGATACCCGTGGCTGAATTCGCCTACAACAATTCCGATCATTCAGCACTTAAGACCAGTCCCTTTTATTGTACCCAAGGTTTCCATCCACCGGTTCTACCCTCTGTTCTCCCTCATCCTACACCAGTACCTACTGTCGACTCCTGGATAGAAACCCTCATCAATGTACACCAGGAGGCCAAAGAAAAGTTAGAGAAGGGCAGAACACAGACTAAGAGGTATGCGGATTCCAAAAGAAGATTAGTTCCTTCTTATGCAATTGGTGATCAAGTCTGGTTGTCCTCGAAATTACTACCCTGACATCTACGGCCAAACAAGTTGGCCCCTCGGCACAATGGTCCATTTCACATCAAGGAAATGATCAATCCAGTTTCATACCGGATCAGACTACCAGACTCCTGGAAGAAAATTCACCCAGTATTTCACACATCCTTATTAAAACCCTACACCCAATCCTCCCGGAAATCCTGCCGACCTCCTCCTCTGCTGGTCGACAACCAATTGGAATATGAAGTATCCTGAATATGTGACTCCAGGAATAAACGGGGTCAGCTTCAATACCTGGTTGAATGGAAAGGTTATCCCCCTAGTGAAAGAACCTGTGAACCACTTTCTAATATCAAGGCCCCTAGACTGCTCAGAAGATTTCACCTTATACACCCAGGCAAACCCAAAGGAACGGGTCTTCGGAGGAGGCATGCTGTCATGAACTACAGAACATGCCACTTTTGGACTTCCTGGTCCTTGTCTCAACGGGGCTTACACTCCCTTGTACTTCCAACATGGCCGTCCACTGTGAAACACCTTCCTCGCTCTACACCTTGGACGTAGCGTGTTCTGTTTATAGACCACGTCTCCCACGGCTCCGCACGTCTCAATGCTATTGCGAAGTTGCAACCTGACGTGTGCTCCGTAGCTTGCGGTATTGTTTCTCTTGCTTCTTCCAGCCAACCCCATTCCTAGTCCCTTTCCTTCCTTTCTTGATTCCTGGACTTGTGTGCTAGTAGCGCACTCTGTAAATTTCCCGTATTCCTGGATCCTTGCATCCCGGAACTTTGAACGCATGCTGGAGTCAGAAGAGACTCGTGCAGCCTTATTCAAGACTCGATCCGTCTGCAAGAAGGCATCGATCAAGAAATCCAGCAAAGATCGAACTCAGTTGAGAAGGGGGGAACTCCTTGACACAATCTCATTGCATGCAACATTAAAGTCCCCAACAATCATGTGTAGCCACCCATTTGTCTCATTTAATCATGATTGGAGAGTAGCTTTGACATATTTTTCTATTGATCTGGCACCCCCAGGAGGATCAAACTAATTATCAGTAATTTATTATCTAAGTGGTCCAAACCAAGACCAGAAATTATAACTGACTGAGCATTTAGGGATTTCCCACAAGGAAGATATTTGTTAACCTTAAAAGCTAGTCGAGACCCAATTATCAAACCCCGGAGGGTCTACCAACTTTATTCCTAACAGCCATTCTCTTTATTAAAGTGGAACCACCAATTAAGCAGGGACTAGCTAGCCAGGATTCGTTGAGGTAAAAAATATCAGATTCAGCTAATATTTCCATCCCTACTGTCTTTTTAAAAATGATCGTGAGCCACGTGTATTCCATTATATATTTTTTATTCCTCCACCCCCTATTTCCTTGGCTGTTTATTTCCCAATTCAGTTCCTAAAAACATCTTTCTGCAAAAGAAACAATGTGTTATTTTGATTCAATGCTGCTTTAAGAGCAGATACCTTGTTCTCTAAAGGTTGTATGTCTTGTTTAAAATCGGATTTAACCACTTTTAGGTTATTCAAGTCTTTCAAATCCCAAAAGGGTCAGCTTCCAAGTCCACCTCTATTGATTGAATTGGGTTATCTTCAAACCCTATTTTTACTAACACAGGTGTTTGCATTAAAATATATTCCACAAACAATGATGAGATAAAGCGAATGATAGCCCAATTTGGTTGAGAATCAGAGTCAGGAAGTTCAATAACAGTAACATCCTTTGATGCAATCATTGAAAGATGAAATATATTTTGTTCATAAAGGGCTGACTGAAGTTTCTAGTGGTTCCAAGATTTTAATTTTGGTAACATTAGATTTATTCAATTTTGCACAAGTTGTATTTTTTCTGGGACTTTTGAAGTCTGAGGGAAGGACAAATTCTCAGCCATGTTTACTCAAGGCACACTTTCCGCTCCATAATTAAAATTGGATACTCATACGTGAACTACAGGAGGAGGTTGATTAATCCCCCCTAGTCAACGTAGGAATTTGCTGTACCGGAGCTGCAGTTAACCATTGATACAAAGGGCCTTGTGCCAGGCGAGACATATCCTTTAGCTGATTATGATTAGATGCAGACTGTTAAGAACCTTTTTTCCCCTTCGATTTCACAAACTCGATTGGACGTATTGAAACAGATATATCCTCAATCCTGGACTCTTTGCTTTTTAGTTTTCTTTGTCTTTGTAGGTATTTCTTGTTCTGTTTATGCCAGAAAGGATCTGATTCATCAGCAATTTCTGAATCCATTAGGGTGGGCGAAAAACGGAGAACCAGATTCTTCCCTTTCTGATGACTTAAAGCAGTCTGATCTATTTTAGAACTTAAAAGTCATTTTCATTATGACCTTTAACAGAGGATATATAAATATCTGAACTTTGTGATATGCTCACTAACTCACTTTCAGGCACAACCCCACTGTTCAATAGTAATATGTTAAATATAAGAGATGTAGCAAATGCCTGGTTCTTTTTTCTCCAAAGCGATTTTTGAACACAAAGCAAGCAAGGTTTTTATTTGTTTATTTTTTTATTTATTGTTAGCGTGTATAGGCGCTTATACAACAAGTAAATTCAGTTTCAAAGCACCCACATGGCAACAGGTAGGGGACACAGGAATGAGAGACATTAGTAAACATAACGATATTAAATACAGTGGAGGGGAAAAAGACATGAGAAACCTACAATAGCTTGTGAATATTCAGAACGTGCAAGTGCAGAAGGGATAGGGAAGTGGGAGTAGGTGCCGGGGTGTCCAAGTTCGTGGACAAGCAACCGATGAAGTGCATGGTAACATAAGTGTGAGCCTATAGGATGTATGGTGTGCTGAGCCAAATGCTGAGGATAGACAGAAGCTGGGGGCGATTGAGTGTGGGAGGTCAGGGCCCCCATGATGCATATGGGCACTGGTACCCAATCAAAGCAACTGTGAGATTAGCAGAGGAGAGAAGGTGGGAAGGAAGAGGTAAAGAGGAAAGTCTTTAGGAATTTACAGAATTTAAGGAAGTTCTGCTCAAGATGCAGAGACAGGGGGTGGCTGTTCCCTAGAAGGGAGCAAGTTGAGGAAAGCCATCAACCTCCTGCCCTCTGTTTAGTGAAACACTTTGCACACAGAGAGTTGGTGCCAGAGGAGCACAGAGGCCTGGAAGGGGAATATTTAGTAAGAGAGAGTTGCAGAAAGTGTGGTCCCAGGGCCCAGAAAGCCTTGTGGATGATACAGAGGGATTTGAATGTAATTCATGAAGCAGCCAGGAGCCAGTGAAGACTTTTTAGGGCAGGAGAGATGCAGTCCCTGGGCTTTTACTAATACTCCCAACTCGAATATTTCTGATGATGAAGGTTTCTAGATATTTAATGTCTCCCTGTTAATGATGCATTCATCACTCTTTCCGTAATAGGAACCAGATCAGGGAAGAAGATAGTGGGCCTCATCACGAGTTGGGCTGTATCCTGGCTGTAATACCGCTCGACTGTATTAGCCTTAGCACCCACCGGTCCGGCGGTATTACCGCCAGATCACAGGTTGGACGTTAATGGTAAATCCCCATTGGGTCCATTGGATCCAATGGGGCATTTACGGCACTAATACTGGGGGGATAATACTGTTGGAAGTAACACTGCCAAAACAGGGTGCTAAATGGGATTTTTACCTCCAATAAAAAACGAGAGGTAAAACAGCCCATTTAGTGCCCAACCTGTGATATGGCCAGCCCTTAAATGTGATGGTAATACCGTTACCGCTGTAGTTAAGGGCTACAACCCAACTCGTGATGAGGACCATTGACTTTTGAAATCTGAATGGCTTGGGGTTTTGTTTACAGCATTTGTTATTGGAAACAGACAGGAGAGGAGCAAAGTCAGTTTGATTGAGTGTCCTTGAGCATATGGTTGCAGAAATTCGGATTACATAAGATTATGCATGTTCTTTTTAGAGCTCTATGATTGGCACATTTGTGTTAGTGCAAGAGCACACAGGTTAGTACTAGGCATTTATGCATATACTCTGGTGACATTTTGGATGGATATCGATCTAAATTCAACCTCTTTCTATTTTATTAGATTTTTTAAAAAAAGATAACACTCCCACCTGTTGAAGGGGTTTGGGGACCTGAAACGTGTAGGGGATATGGAAGCATGTCAATGGAAAACCATCTTTGATGATGTGAATTGTTTTTCGGACAATGTAGAAATGTTGTCTTGGTATATTAATGCATACATATCTATACAAACAACACATCAACAGTTGTTGAATATTGTGCAATTAAGTTCTTGTATTTAAGATGATGTTCTTTTCTTCTTCTTTATTATGAAGTATTTTTGTATAGGAATATGGAAAAGAGTATGAGAGGGGAAGAAAGGGGAGGTTCGAAGTGATGGCAAATAGAAGTGTGGGTGTGGAAAATGCCAGTGAAAAAGGTGACTGAAAACGAAAGTCTAAAAATAATTCATCCGATTCTGTTCATCAGTACGTTTTGAGGAAGTTGTGAAAATGAATAAAACACACATCTGACAAACAACCCCACTCCCATTCCAAACCACAATTACAACCCACCCAAAATTGTAATGGTTCTCCTGTAGTAGCTTCCAAACTAAGTGGAGCCAAAACATCTTTTGGGAGGAAGTGTTTTAAACTATTTCACTCCATAGCACCAATAATATTGTGAAGGTAGTGAGCTTTGCAAAATGACAAATTAAGTGCCTGATTCATAAAGTGATGCTGTTGCAACATCTAGGCGGAGAAAGTGCACACTGAGCCTGATGTATACTGTGTTTTCAGTAAGACTTTCCCATTGAAAAACGATTTTGTAAATCAGGCCCTCTGTCTCACTTGTGCTGAAAGCCAAAGCCACAGACACCCAAACCCTGTGGCCACTTCCCCCCAGAGGCCCTTGCCAGTCTTCACACACCACAGCCTGTGAAATCAATACATGGACACTGTGATGGATCCTGTGAAGTCATTAGTAATCCCCAGCCTAGGATCTCCTCCCATGTGGCCAGGGGATGCAGCCGGTACATGATCCTGATTCTGGGGAAGGTATTTTGAGGGAGGATCACATGGGAGGAGATGGCTGTCAGGGAGATGTGGTGACTCCATATGGAGAGACACAGTATTCTTCCATTCATTCTGAAGATGTCCCAATAATACCTACATTCTTGATAGCATATTGTCATTATTCCCATCCTCCCAATTGTAAAATCCTAAAGCCCTTTTTGGCCAGAAACCTTAGGCAGGATACCATTCATGCTTCTTATGTATATGATGCTTTTGTAACATCTCCTGCTAATGCTGGTTTTAATGTGAACAAAAACCCAGGAAAAAAAATTGCTTTAAAAGGAGTAACAATTCTTTGGACTTCAATTCCCATAAATCCTTTAGAACTGGGATGAGCAAGAGTAGAAAGGAGTTAATGTGGAGCAGAAGAACCAGCAATGTGCAGTCTAGTTGCTGTAACTCTAATTATCTGTGCAGAAGATTTAAAACTGGTGTGTCTTTCATGGCAGTACTAAATTAGGAGAAGAGGGATGGAGGGCGAGAGCAGCATGGAACAGACCCAAAAGCAGACTTATGCAAAAGAACAATGTGGAAGAAAGCTAGTGCTTTCCTATGAGGCGGCGAGAGACCAGGAGAAGCCAAGATGGTGCTGCAGAAGGACCATTTGCGACCGGCAGCTGAAAAGAGACTGCTGAGGTCACGGTCATGGGGAAAAAACGCAGTTTCACTGGCAGATGAAGGAGAAGCTGTCAACAGAGCCACAGGATGATCTGAAAGGCAGGGAATGCTTTTTAACGGCACAATGTTCCAGCTCGACGCCACGAGCCAGACGTGCCAACCAACACTGGTGAGTCTGTCCAAAACCATTGGGAGGCTCGGAGCATACCGACAAGTGTTTAAATTGGGAACATACTATAAACATCAACTTAATGAAAGGGAAAGATTGTATTTTCACAAGTCCCCTTATGTGAGATGTTGATATGGGAAACCTGGGGTAAATGCTGTGATGAACCAATTAACTGTAATGAAGCTATTGCAATGCAAGAATTGTACAACTCTCTGTATATGGCAAGTCAATATATGGAAGATTGAAACAAGCATTGCCACAAGCCGATGAATGCTAACAATGAAGCTAGCTATCAAAACTTGAACAAGCCTCCATAAAATGGGATGCCAATGTGGGGGACGTTGATACCTGAAGTTAATACAGTATAACCAGTGAAGAGCACAACTGGGTAATACTTAAGGAAAGAGAAAGAGAACATGGACAGATTGTTGGAAGATCTTGTGGGGAGAGTGCACCAGGCAGTGAGCCTTTGGGATGAAAAATACCTGGCTGGAGAGTACACCAGGAGATTTTTAAAGCTCAGAGGACCTTTGGGAGAAAGATACCTGGCAGGAGAGTACACCAGGGGATCTTCAAGGACCAAAGAGGGATTCTTGGCAGCGAATATACCAGGTAATCCATGTAAAGTTGATGGGTTATAGGTCAAAGGATCCACAACTAAACGATCGAATGGTCAAAGGGTCGACAGCAAAGGACTGAAAACAAAAGGATCAATTTTTTTTTTGGGGGGTCCCCCCCAACCCACGTATTTTGTGGTAAAAAACACTTTTTTCCCTAAACGAAAACCCCCAAAAAATGTAATTAAAAAAAAAAACAATCCTTTTGTTTTCGGTCCTTTGGTGTTGATCCTTTGACCATTCGACCCTTTGTAGTCGACCCTTTGATCGGACACCAAGTTGATGAACGGGGAGATATTTTGAGGAGTATTCCTGTCAGGAGAGTATACCAGGAGACCATCTTTGTGAACTGTTTAAAAGACAAGACATTGAAAAGGGGGTTTCTAGCAGGAAAATATAACAGAATACCTTCTTTTGTAAACTGTTGATTAGATTAGGCATTTTCATCATTCTTATTAAATCTACCACTACCTGAAAATAATACTCTTTATCAGCCTTGAGAAAGTGTCGTGTAGAGGAGGCATTCTTGGGGAATTATTGTTTGTGAAAGACAATCTTTGCATAATCGCTAAGAAAGTGTTAAAACATCAGTTCCAAAGGCCAAGATATGCATTGCCATCCTTAAAACTGCCATTGTTTGAACAAGACATTTTCTTTATTATTTTAAGGAAGTGTGTGAAAGAGATATTTATACTTCACTTAAAAGAACTGTTGTATGAATTGAACATTTGCAACATTGTACCTGGATTAAGGTCGGGGGAAGTGACCCATCCTTTGGATACAAGGATTCATTTTGTTCAATATATATATATGCATGTATGTGTTTTTTTGAAAACGATTGAATTTAAAACAGAGACCTGTTCATTGCACACTTTTTTTAAATAAAATGTAGTGCAAGGGTCCGATCGATTTTGGACATAAGGACAGTTCGCCTGCCTTTGATGACAAGATAAAGACAGATCCTTAGTTTTAGTTTCATAGGTAGGGAAACGCTCTCTAGGATAGGGATATGACGGCCTTTAGCCACACCTTGTTTAATTTAATACAATATCTAATGTTGAGGAAATTACTACCTTGTGTCCATATCTCATTTCTGACCCTTCACAGCACCTTTCAAATAATGTTTTCTTTTCACTCTATGTATATGTATTTTATAAAGTGTTCAGTTTGGTTCTGTTAAAATAAATGCTACTTAAAAGAATGCACCCTAACTTTTCTGAAAAAAAAACTGAATGTAATGTTCCAATAGTGTTTCCATCTCCCTCAGCTAAAACAAGAATTACAATGTTTTTCTGTCAAAACCTAGTCTAGAAGATTCCTTTCAGAAGATCACCTTTCATTCACATTGCAAAATAATCTTAGCAACACCATCTGCCACCCTTCTACGTCTCTGCAAATTCCCAAGCCAATGTTGAGCAGCTTGGTGAATCACAAGCATGAACGTCTTGCTGATTTGGAGTACAGACAGACACATTCACTCTGCCCCAGTGATATGCACTCACTTTGGAACTGTGAGAGATAATTGATTTAGATGAGAAACAGTTTGTTTAAGTTGAAAAATGAATCGAAAGTGTGTAGTTTGTGAAAGTGAACAAGCGTAAATGAGGTGGTCAAAAGCTTTACTTAGGAGGTATGGTGTGGATCCGTCAATGTAGAGTGTCAAGCTACAAGAGAGTTGTCAGAACATTTCACTCACACTAGGGAGAATGGGTGAAAAAAAAAAAACAGGATCACCATTATTGAGTCTGTCCAGAAGTGCGTGGGACCTTGGACTCCTTGAGAAAACATCATCTTTCCTTCCAATCATCTGGCGAAGGAATTAGGCATGGTAAATATGAATTCTAGCAGGATGTTCAGTGAGAAAAAATTAAAATGTAGACTACGAACAGCAGTTTATGCCTGAATCTATTATGAGCATTAGAACATTCAAGATAATATTCAGGCCCATCTAGAGATCCTGCCAGAGCTGCCGAACGAAGACAACTTCCAAAAAATGCTAGCACTAAATGGAGCTCTTGTGGAACTGCATATACAACCTCTGGAATGCAATAGAAATCATTGAGGCAATGGGTAGACAATATCATCAGTGAAAGAGGATAATGCAAGGACCGCTCCATTTAAAAAAAAAGAAAAAAAGAATCAGGATCATATTACAGTGTGTGAAATAAGAAACAGATATTTTGAAAATGAGCGTATGAGCTTATACTTTTAAGTGTTCATTTCACGTGGCAAATAAGACACAGACCTGTGGAATATCAAAAGCTTCATCCCAGAAAACAACTTCAGATCTGCTGTCCAAGCCTTGGTGCACTGCCACCTTGATGGTGGCAATAACCTTTTGGAAGGCCTTCCAGCAAATACACTGGCACCCCTAAGATTTGTACTGGATGATGCAGCATGACTCATCAAAGGACTAGACAAATTCGACCACATCACCACAACCCCATCAAACTTCACTGGCTCCTCCTATAATCTTCAAATCATGCTGTTTCAACTACAAGGCTCTCACCCTGAAATCTTCCTCACTGAAAAACTCACCATTTCTGCAGGCCTACGATCCACCAGAAGCAAAGAAACTGACAGTGCAGGAAGGAATAAACCAGAGGACATGGCCTACATACCCAGAGCCTGGAACCTCCTCCCTGTCAACATCAGACTCAGCCCCCTCGCTTCTACAGTTCAGGTAGGAGCTCAAGACCCTCCTCTTCAAGGAATCGCTCCTCCCTAACACCTAGGTTCACACTGGCTGATCTCATCTCCACTGCTTCTTCCCCTAGTTTCTTGCAGATCACCTTGCTAACTATTTGGCCACCGTCCCCCTCCCCTGTTAACTTCCCACTCCCTTGTTTCTCTGCTGCCCTTGCCATGTTCTTCCCCCTATGATTGTGAAGAGTTCTGTTGCTACTCGAAGCTAGGTCCATGCTCAGTAAATACCCTGATGATAATAATAATAATAATAATAATAATAATAATAATAATAATAATAATAATAATAATAATAATAATATCTTCCAGAACATTTCAAATAAGATGGCATTGTTAACCGTGGAACATTTGCTATAGAAACAATATTGTATATTTAAAGTGGTAAACTCAGCAAATTCAAAATCCCCTGTCGCCCCAAATAACACACTCCCTGCAACATTAATGTTTGCAAATTATAATTTTAATGTAACCATACATCATACTCTCTTGTGCAATGAATATTTAATTTACAGAGATTATAAATCTTTTATTTACGATTTCTTTACTTTATATTTATAAACTCTTTTTTTGAGAAACACAGTAAAGCCCCAAAGTGATGTAACCATTTGGTGCTGGCTGTCCGTTAATTACAGGATTACTTGTACGAAACGAATATTTGGTACAGTAACTAGACAAAGTGCCCCCCCCCCACCCCTCCAGAATAAATCTTCGTACTCTGATACTGTTTTTAAATAGTGTTATAAAATGTTCTGTTCCCGTGGGATTAAAAGATGGAATTTCAATGTGTTTATTAAAGTGCTGGCAATGAAAATAGAGATCTACAGAAATGCCAAGAACAATAATTATATTATTTATTGGACGTATAAAACGATAGCTTAGCAGCTGAGTTCATGGGCACTATGCAAGGCCTGGCAGCTTGCTGTGGGAGAGTCCGTTCTCTCTGTTCATAACCTGCCCTTCAATACATCAGTGGAAGGCATCCTGTGTCCAGATGTTGGTATTGATCTGATAATGCTGGAAACAACGGACTGGTCGGATTGCTTTGTAAATTGAGCCTTCCGTACTTGCAGAATTCCACAGGGCCTACAGGGGAGAGAAAAAAAAACATATTCTTAATACATAATTTAAACAGGTAATGTGTTTTCATGTTCTTTTTACACTTAGGACGAAACTATTTGCGTACATTTGCTTTTTATTGTATTTCAAGTTGTTGGCACCTTTGCAGAAGGCTGTTACGTTTCTTCAAAAAATAAAATGAGCTAATTAAACCCGAGTTGGATGAACAATACACTTTAAATAACTTTCCTAATGAGAACATTTGCATTTCAGATCTTGCTTCATGTGCTAGACGATGCCCAACATCAGTGTTGAATAAGGACAGAACTAACATCATGAGGCACAAGAAGTCTGGCGATGCAGGGCTTTTCCTTGGACTGGCCAATTGGCATTAGGCATATAAAAAAATGTGCTACACAATTCTCTCCATATACTAATTTGTGAAACGTATTGAATTGATGACCTAAGATATTTCATGGAAGGCTTTTACAGGAACATTTTGCATTGATATCTAGACTAATGCATGAGGTAATATGCGCCCCACTTATCGTGCTGGGGGGACAGTGGCTTTTATTTCATCTTGCATCACCTCCACCCGCCAGGCAGACATCCATGTGCTATGACCGTGTGGCAGAGCCCCACCTAATGGAATGCACTCTCACTTTCCTGATGGCCATCACCCCACCATGGGAAGGCCAGGAGTGGGTGTGTCAACATAAACAACATAAACAGTGCGTGCCAGTAGCTGCATAACCTCCCTATATTGCATGCAACATGTGTGATTTGTAGACCACTGCAAACCTGGCCTAGATATTAAAAGGCAACATTTGGAAGGGAAGAGTGGGACTGCAAAGCCCCTCTGAGTGCCATTGATAAGTATGTTGCGATCAAATCCTGCAACATTGAAACGAGTCCAGTGCAGTCGTGAGTTGCCCACTAATGTAGATAAAGACGTGCCTGAGGCTGGTTCATGCAAAATTAGTACATGGCGCAGCGATCCCAAGGGATACACTTCATGTGGATTGACTTGTTTCTCAGCCATACCACAGGGTAATCCCGTGGACGCACTTGCGTGCATCACGCGCCGGGTACACTGATGTTTTGAAGCCTACCTCTGCACGCCGCCATTTCCCCGACTCCAGCTGATGATTCGCCAACTCCGGAACAACGCGCCGCTGCTTTCACAGCTACAATGCATTCTGCACGTGTAAGCCAATCTGCGAAATACACATTACTGCATATCACATACTGCCTTATACGTGCAGAATACATTGAACGTTTAAAAACATTCCTCCCATTCATTACAATGGAGCATCTTAGCCCAAAATGGCACCCACTTGCTCCGTAGTAATGAAGCAGTATGCACATTCTAGAGTTCCAAGATTGAATGCGTACTCCTGCGGCGGCCTTTTCAAACGGCAAAATAAATGCAGCTTGAAAAGTTTTTACGAAGACATTAGTATTCCGGGGCTACAAACCCCAGAATACTAATGGCAATAACTGCCTCGCCAGCTGGCCATTACCGCCTAAAGGTAATGCCCCGGGGCCCCCGTTAAATTAAGTAACTTTGGTCCCCGGGGGCATTACCTTAGTATGTAATGGCCCGTCAGCTCGGCGGTTATGGCCACAGTAGTGCTGCATCTTTTGTCATCATTTGCAGGGGGTCGCTGAAATTCACGATGATAGAAGAGGGGCAGCTGCTGAATGCATCCGTCTGCCAGAACTTCCCTGGCATCCCAGGAATATCAGTGAGGCATTTCATAACACAGCATTGGAGGAGCAGCCAAAAGTTTGGCTTCTTAGTCATTGCAAGGTTTACATATTTAGATAAGCCTATAAATAATGTGTGGATCCCTTATATGCATTGGCAATTGTGTTGATGAATGTTGTCCAGCGATTCGTTGGATTAGTAGGTAAGGAACCAAATCTGGTGCCACTCACTCACAGTGTCCGAAATATAGCTGTCAGACCTACTGTTGCATAAGCAGGTCCACTGCTTCATAGATCAATACATATGTTTGCAGAGCCATATCTAGTTGTTGTATAACCAGATTAACTGGTGCACATTCTCAATTATATGATAGTGATAACGATGTGTTTGTTACCTATATAGCAGTTTATCAAGGCACAGTCTAATTGCTCCGAAGTCAGATCCCATTCGCTACATTGTAACATAATTTCACATAGCCAGATGCATTCCCAGACAATTTGCTACATAGCCAGATATACGTTTGAGCATAGCCAGATCTATTTGCTGCATGATTCAAATTAATTGTGGCATAGCCTGATTTGTGCATGCACGGCCATACTTACCGTTGCATAGCAACACATATTGTTGTATAGGCAGACTAATAGTTGGATAGCCAGATGTAGGCTTGTATAGGCAGATTTACTTTATAACACAATCAGATTGGCACACAACCAGATTTGTGTGTTGTGCAATTGCATTGATTAATGCAGAGCCAGGCCAATTAGTCCTAGCCAGATTTTGTTTTGCATTTCTAAATGTACTCTTTCATAACCTGAGTTGCTCTTGTACAAGCAGGTTCATTTTCTGGAAAGTCAGATTCATTGCTGCACAGCCACATGCATGTGTTGCTTGATTAGCTAAATGTTTCCCTAGCCAGATTTACTCTATTGTATAGTCAGATATATTGCTGCACAACTAGATTCGCTGGTGTCATATTTAGATGAATCTTTACACAGCCTGATTTATTTTGCTTAGTCAGATTCATTGTTGCACAGCTTGATTTCTTTTTGTTGCTTCTCAGATGAATTGTTGCATAGCCTGATTTATGTGCTTCAATATTTGATTAATTGTTGTCTAAACAGATGTACTTTATTGTATAGTCAGATTAATTGCTTAACAGCCTGGCTCTTTGTTCTTAGCAACCTCACTGTTATACTGCTGGAGTACCGTTTATTTAGCAATGTGCTGCATTGTCAATCCTAGCTTTGCATGCATAAATGTTCACAGGCTTAGCCAGATCGAGTTGTTGCACAATTAGATTAATTGGTGAACAGACAGCTTTCTATTCCTCAACCAGATTGGTTGTTGCCTAGCCACATTTATGTGTGGTGCATAACCTGATCTGTTTGATGAATAATCAGAATGAATATTGCAGAGCCTGATTTATATTTTTACAAACTAATGTTTGCATTACCAGATTTGCTTTTTGCATTATTAGATTATTTTCTGCGTAGCCGGATTTATTTTGCTTTTACCATCATCATCATAGTAACTTTATTTTGGCGTTGAGGCATACAAGTTTTCACAACAAACATAAAACAAAACATTTCATTCGGTAATGAAATGAAATCGAGTTAAATTAAGTATCCTTGCGCCCCAGTTATGTCTCGTGAATGGATATGTTGAGAGCAGCAAAATCGCAGCTGGGGTTCAAGTCAGGCCACGATGACATTAAGGCAATGTATACCGTGGGGGTCTGGGCCAGAATGTGTCACCTGACTTTCTTTTCCCCAGTCGGACAGCATTTGCTCCCAACAGCATTGGCCACTTGGACGCTCTTTCCAGAAGGTAAGCACTAAGCTCTATTGCACAGTTTGACAATGGGTGACATCTCCGATTAAAATTCAGTATGCCCTCGGCCATAGCTGGATCCCCACAGTCAATTCTAATAGAGTCAAGGACATTTCCCGCCTGCTGGTGAATTCTGGTGCAGCTTACGATTTGCTCCCGGGTCGCAAATAGAAAACCCCTCACTACTCGGATCTAGCCTAGGCCCTTATTTGAAAGTGCTTCACCGAGTTGATGACAATTAGCGACTAATTTCAGGACCCTGTGTAGGCATATTGACCCCGCTGCCTGGGATGTTACTGGCCCATGAGTTTTGGCAGAGGGGGGGAATAGAGCATGACCCAACCTTCTTGGCACCCTGTCAAATGGGTTATTTGCCCTAGGTAGACTATTTGCCATCAGGCTTGGGATCTGCGTTCTTGGAGAATGGGGCAACATGTGGGATTCCCCATCTAGGTTCACGTTCACTTGAATCTATTTTGGGAATTTTCCCATTGCCCGCTAAGGCAATGATGGGATTAATGCTTACTTAGATCCCTTCGGTGGGTCGCCACCTCACCTCCGTGCTACTATTTGGTCTATCTGGTCTAATTTCAGTCAGGAACATTCCCTATATGGTGTTGCCCCCCAACCCCCACATCATACAGCAGTTCCAGTATTGACCTGCCAGTACTGTGTAGGGGATAAGTCGGCAGGCGGTGTATTAATCACCATAGTGGCAGTGGTGGTAGAGGGCCCAATAACATAGTCAGTAACTTCTCCAGAGGCCATACTCAATTGGACTCCATCAGTGAATTGAAACAGTGTAATCAAAGCAAATCTTGAACCCCTTGTCATGCCCCAAATGACATACAGAATCAGTTATTTCTTTCTGTTGAAGTACAGGTTATTTAATTTTGGCAGGGGCCTCTGTGTTAAATGCAATGTTTTTACACCCCTCCCCCCCTAGAATCCAAGCTAACTGGAGCACTAAATGCACCCAAGAACTGGTGAATGTCGCTGATGAGGGAAAGGGCTTCCCCCTGGGGCCTTGCAGGCTGAGTTAGTCTTATCTCACCATGGGTAATATAGCTCAGTGGCAACGCACTCGTCATGGAAGCAAGACCGTGCAGAGCAACACAGGTTCAAATCCCGGGTCTTTGATTAGAAATCTGTTCAGCATTAAGCACGTTATAAACAAATTATTATAATTATAATGTAGTGGCCTGCAGTTTGGATTTTCCTTTTGACAGTCAGCTTTTTTCTGTTAGGGCATGACACAGGCACAATTATATGTTCTGATATTGACCGTGGTCTAGAGGAATTAAAATAATAATGAGGTATTTTTCTCAAGTTAAGGGCCGCTGCACAGATCCGTCGTCACTTAGTACCATGGGCATGTCAATAAGAGATTAAAAGTTTTAGTCAATATTAGTCTCGGTTATCTTTTATTGGTTTATTGGTTGGAAAGTTACGGCACCCCCCTCATAGGCTTTAACTTCTCATGTGATGAGCCGCAGAGCCCTTGGAGGCCCCCTGTAGAACGGCTTTGGGTGTCAGCAGATGGCCTTGTAAGATATCTGCCTCTTCCTACTGAGGTCAGAGTGGGCTTCAGGTGTTGTGTTTTACACCTCCAGGCACGAACCCCATATAGGCGCAAACACCTTCACCCTTATCCCCCAAGAGCTTTGCCCTGGTGGGTGTCGGTAGCAATTATGAGTGTTTGGGAGGGGGTGGGGCTTCACACAGCAGCAGCGGACAGCCATGAAAGCAGGGACAGAGCTTCCCTGCACGCACAAACACCTCTGCCCTTAACCCCCACAGACTTACAAATTAGCTTATGCATAGCCAGATCTACGTTTCTGCAGAACAGATGTATTTGCTGCATAATAAAATTTACTGTTGCATAGCCAGACATATTTATGTGTAGCCAGATCTCTTTAACTCATAATACAACTAATTACTGTACTCCCTGACATATACTCGCATAGTCATACTTATGGGTGCTTATCAAGTCTAACTGTTGCATATCCTGATGAACTCTTGCATAGCCAGGCAGCAATGTCTTCTGGTGAAGTCGGGCTAAATGAAGATCATGGCAACCAGCACCATTGCTCCAACACCTATGCAGAAACTCTGACTTCACACCAACACACTTCGGCAACACAATTGTTCAAATCCAAGACCACCTGTACAGGAAATGGGCAACCTCATTTCACTCAGGACTTTCTCTCCAGGGTCTACTCAAGCAACCCAGTAAGTGAACTGCTCTTTTTCCCAAAATATTATTATCCAAAATACCCTGAAAACTACCGCCCAATCTCCAACACACCATTCCGTACCAAATTCCCATAGAAATTCATCTAACATCAACTATCAACTATGGTCCATGGACAAACACATCTTACTCCATGACATACAAGAATAATTCAGCCCAGCAAGTGAAACAGAATCCAAACTATGCTCAATATGAGGTATAATGCAGAAAGATCTTCTGACCTTTAGGAAACAAATGAAAATCTTAATATGCAAACCTGGGCTCACCCAGGGCACACATCGTACTGGACATTTCGAGCCACCTTCGACACCATCAGTCAAGAGATTATACTAAAAGGGAAAGAGAACATTCAAATAAAAGGAATTTTCCAGTGCTGGACTGCCTCATTTCTAACCAATAGAAAGGCGATGACACTCAAGGCCCAGTTTAGGTCACGTCCTTGCAACCTGTCATGCAGAGTACCTATAGGATCCAGACTCTCATCTCTTCTCTTTAACATATACATGACCTTCTACTGGATTCTATTAACTCCAGCCTCACATATCTCAACTAAACAGATGATATGCTAATAGTTTGCAAACTCACAAAAGAGTTTGCAAGGATCCCTTGGCCTCAGCAAGTGTTGCTCACATGGAATCTTGGATACCTTCAAATAGAAATAATCTCAAGCAATGCAAAACTGATCTAATGATCTGTTACACAGCATATGAAAACCTTACAATGCTCACCTGGCTGGAGGTAATTGGCTCTTGTCCACTGTTCACGTCAACAGTGAGAAACGGTGGTATCATAATGGAGAGAAATCTTACACTAGAACTGCACCTCAAAACCATCCAGATGAGTTGCTCCTTCCAACTCAATACTAAATGATGCATCATATCCTATCTGACATTCATACACAGGATTAAAGCAGTTTTTGTGCTAGTGTTATCACAACTAGATTACCCCAACAACATTACACTCCTAGAAATCTACACAACAGGCAACACAGAGTACATTATGTGGCAACCAAATTACTCCTAAGGCTGAAATGATGATAACACATTACACCAGCACTTTGCACTGTCCAATGTCACCTAATCAAAAGGATGATGCACGTGAAGGCTCTATGCACCATCCACTGTGCCTTCTACTGCAGGGGCCTGGAAGCCATTACACTTAGACTCACACTACCTGCCGCCAAGAACACATTAATCCAGCAACAATAAACTAGAACTTGTGTCAAGCATCAGCTGCAAAGGGCACAGATCATTTTCCTCTCAACTGGCAACTACACGCCAGCACTGTATCGCAATCACCTGTGCACAGACTATCACCTGACCTTCAGAAAACAAAGAAAAGCCTGGCTATTTAACTTACATCAGTATGAAATGGACTTTCTGCTCAACCAATACCTCTACTAGACTAGCATCAAAACTCCAATAAACTCACACACTTATCCCCACCAATGCCATCCAATCGCAACCTCAGTTTCTCAGCCGATATACATGTACCCCTCGCCATATATCAACTTGCAGTGCACACACAAATCTCACTTACGCAGCCACAGCAGACGTATCAGTTTCTGCATCAGCATTAATCAAGCTACAACTGAGGTTTTCTCTTTATCTTTAGTCCTATTACTCCCACCAACATCGGCAGCTAACCAAGACCCAAGTGCTTCAACCTCTCAGATTTTTGTCTCTCCTTTTTGTGTAACATAACGCCAACTGTCAAAACCAAACCAATAGAAGCACAACGGCACTCAGGATTCAGGTGCTTACCACCTGCGCCCATCAACACCACAGGTTTCAAATGTTCCTCTTGCTCTATAGCACTATGCACCAGCTACCCATTCATTTTCTCTTACAGATCCAAATGGAGGGAAGCCACCAAGCTTTCAAAAAGGCATTGGACCAAGGTATTAATATTGACTTCTTCCATGGCCGCCATACGAAAGCGAAGAAATATGTAAACAAAGAAAATGGATGACATGGAAAAGGAGAAGGGACTACATGTAGTCCCTTCTCCTTTTTCATGGCAGCCATTAAACAGTGATTCAAAATAAGTAAACAATGAATATGGTCACCTGGGAATGGGGAGAAGGGACTATTAATAGTCCCTTCACCCTTTCTATGGCGGTCATTCGAACATTGAACGGGACTGGGAGGAAGGCTTTGTCCGGAATGTAATGACTTGGTGAGGGCCAATGAGCTCTCTTGTTGCAACCTCATTGTTCCTCGCTGGGTACAAATACAAGTTAAAAACCTATGGTAACACGCCATTATATACACTTTCAAGACATATTACCAATTCAAAATGTACATTAAAGGGGTATAACAAGAGTAGAATAAAAAACATAGACACATTGGGGAGAGCACACTCGCAGCCCCTATAAAAAGAAAATATAACCAACATCCAAGTGAGTTCATGGGATAGTTAATCTACCATACAATGGTACTACATCTCAACCCAGAAATGTCTCCATTTATTCATATCATTTATAGAGTGCACCAAGCCCGTAGGCATCTGGGCGCATTACAGGTTTTATAGTTAGAGATAACAAGGACATAAAATACATATACATACGAAATAAATCTTGTAGCAGAAATGTACATATTTACATTAGATACATTAATTACAGTTTCCTACTTTGATATAATGTGCAAGATTTGGTGCAAGGACACATGTGGTCACAGGTCTTGGGAATGCATCACCTCTTGACGTTAATCTTAAAGGAGTGGAAGGGAGATGTAGCTCTTCAAAGTATTTGTATTTGTTTTAACGCGCACCTTCAGGCCCGGAGGCATCAGGGCGCAACTTTAGACATGGTTACATAGGCATACATATATTCAAAACTTTAAAAGACAGTGCATAGTATTCAGGGCAAGGAAAAGGGGGTGTTGAAGATTAACAGCAATATATATATTTACAGAGTAGAGAATAATGCAGGCGTTTTCCTGGGACAAGCTCCCAGGAGCATAGCGGTCCAGATATCAAGGCTGGTTGAAGAGCCAGGATTTTGTTTTGGATTTGAAGGCACAAAAGCATTCTTCAGATCTGATGGTGAGGGGGAGGGCATTCCAAAGCTTGGAAGCTAGGACGGGGAAGCTAGATCCACCCGCTTTTTGTAGTTTGAACCTAGGGATGGTTAGGCAATGGGTCTGGGCAGTTCTTTGTGGGCGGGTAGGCGCGTGGCGGGATAGCAGGCTGCAGAGATATGGGGGGGCTTGGTTAGCTAGGCATTTGTGGGTAAGGCCTAAGACTTTCAGAGAAATTCTCTGTTTGACTGGTAGCCAGTGTAAGTTGGATCTAGATTCCGAGATGTGGTGGTTTCGCGGGATGTTTAATGCCGCTCTAATGGCGTTATTTTGGGTGATTTGCAGTTTGGTTAGATTCTCTTGGCTAGTTCCTAGTTAGAGGGCACTCCCATAGTCGATTTTGGCCATGATGAGAGTTCTGGCCAATGTGACCGTGTTTGGGGTGGTCAGAAATGGCCTGCAAGCTGCAATGAGTTTGCAGGTGTATGCTGAGGCAGATCTGACTGCATTTGTTTGTCGGGATAGGGATAAGGTGGCGTCAAGGTAGACACTTAAAGTTTTGGTGTCTTTCAAAACTTGGAGGGTATTGCCATCGATGATAAACGATTGGTAGGACGGCTCAAGTTTACTAAGACGTTGCGTAGTGCCCAATATGAGGATCTCAGTCTTCTCATCGTTGAGGCATAACTGGTGTTGTGCCATCCAAGCTTGGATGACCAGGTAGACATCGTTCAGGGCCTTAGTGTTAGCCAAGTAGCCTCCAGTGATGGGAATTAGTATCTGGGTGTCATCAGCGTAATTGGTGTAGGAGACACCCAGATAGTCAAGTACATTGAAGAGCGGTTTTGTAAAGACATTATAAAGTGTTGGCGACACACAAGAGCCCTGGGGGACGCCGCAGTGAATAGGGGACGGATCTGCAGCTGTGGATTTAGAAAAGACATGCATAGATCTATTACTCAAGAATGATTTGATCCAGACCGTAGCTGATGGTGAGAAATGGGCGGCAGAGTGAAGATGCTTGCATAGGATTTGGTGATTGACCAGATCGAAAGCCGCAGAGAGGTCAAGTAGAAGTAACAAGGCAAGTTTGCCGTTGTCCTTCAGAACTTCAATTTGAGTTTTTAAGTCTAGTAGAGCTGTCTCGGTTCCATGTCTTGCTTTCAGAATCGGTTTCAGATATATATACCTCAAAGCTTTGAGTCACGAGCAACGAAAAAAGAAGTGAATTTCAGTTTCGACACTATTACCACACAGCGGGCACATTCCTGAACTGTTAGATCCCTATAATTTTGTAAATTATCCCAATATGAGTCTGCCCATCCTAAATTGAATGGATACGACTTGGGCATAAGGTTGAGTAACTTGTCGATATAAACTTCAAACCCGAATTGCCATTTTTTTTTTCTAAGATAGTGAAAACCTAGTTTCAGCCTATCACAGGCAGTAATGACAGTTTTCCTTAGATAATATACAGAAGTATCTTATTTGAATCTGTTGATCTTGACTTAAATGGTGTTATTGGGATTAACACAAAGATCTTGGTCTCCTATTTCATTTTTTGTTTGTTTACATGGAGCACCCAAGGGAGACTTTTCCCCCTTCCAGATTTATTACATGAATCAGTTAATTACGAACATCTGATAAAGCCAGGGATTGCCATAGTCTAAGCCCATAGTTACTTGATTTCAATAAGACCCCAGTATTAACTGGATGCACATCAATTTCTCTATGGCGTAACTTGCTTGGTGATCCCTGCAGCTGCATCAGCAGGTTTTTTAGAAATATATTCTCAACTTTTGCTAGATTTGACATATTCACACAGCCCCAAATTTCAACTCCACGTGTGGCAGCAACAACAGCCTGTTTCCTGCAGAAGTCCAAAGCGGGTCCCACCTCAGCCCTATCATGTCTATTGAAGAAGGCTCGAGTTGCGCCACTATATTTTTCAAGTGTTGCACAGGCCTTCACCAGTTGTGATGATCACTGTCCATTTTCAAGGAAACCAATGCCCAAATAACCATAATGCTTGACCTGTTGAAGCTTTTGGTTATCACCCTAAAGTCCCCAGATTGACATTTGGCATACTTCGCTGTAAACACAAAAGATTTAATCTTGCCAATATTCAAGTGTAATTTCTCCTCCTCACACTTCCTTGTGAAAGCCGCCATTGTGCAGCGAAGGCCTTGAGGAGATATGGACCATAACAGGGCGTTGTCTGCTAAATAAACGGCAGGATAAATACCATGACACAATTTTGGGCGGTCCAGACAATTCAATAGCAACGCTCTTATTTCTTCATCTATTAAGATGCAGAATAACATCGGAGCAAGGATGCACCCCTGCCTTACGCCCATTAAGACATCAAACTCAGATGTCGTTTACCATGCTAGGCTAAACCTCACTACAGATTTGTTTTTGTTATAAAGTGACCAACACAGGTTAACAAGTGGCGTGGCATGTTCCTATTTTCTAATACCTGCCATAAGAGGTCGCTGTGTAAACTCTTGAATGCTGTTTTTAGGTCAACGAACACTGCATAGAGTTTCCTCTTTAAAAATGTAGTATATTAGTGGATTATTAAATACAGACACAAACTCTGATCAACTGTGCACCTGCCAGCTTGTAATCCCACTTGAAGAGTGTGAATAATGGCATTTTCATCTGCCCATGTTTGACTATTGTTTAAAATCACTTTAGCAAAAACCTTCCTGGTGCAATCTAAGAACAAGTTTGGCCAGTAATTTTCTGGTAAACCCGACTCCCATACCACAATTTTTTTTTAATTAATGAGAGCATTTTACAACAGTTGCCAAGAAACCGGTTTAGTTTCCATAATACAGGAGCCTAAATAATTGCTTAAAAACTACCTATGGGCATTCTGTCGGGGCCTGGTGCTTTGCCCGCTTTTTGAGAATCAGTAGCATTAAAAATCTCCTCCAATTTCATGTCCAGCCTATTGTGTTTCACAATTCGACCTGGAGTGGGAACAATCAACACCCTTGTATCTGTATCCCCATCTCACAGGCCAGCAAAATGGTCGCATCAAACATCAGACCTGCTTTCGGAATTAAAGGTATTTGCCAACCTCACAAGCCTCGGCTAAGCATTCTCATAGTTTTTTCCTCTACACGTCTTTTTTTTTCTTAATTAAAGTTTTGTAGTAAGATCTTCTAGAGAGCAACAATACATTGTCAACAGAAGATCCCGATGCTTAAATAGCCAATAAGGATTTCTTGGCCTGTATACAATCGTGGTTGACCCAGCTTGACCTGACCAATGTGTGCTTCCTGATGTCCCTGTTTGTGTGTGTTACAATGGAGAGAATATCCAATATCATTTTGTCAAATTCATAAAGGACATCTTGATCTTGAGTGGCATCACTACAGATTGCCCCAATAAAAGGGAGTACATTTTTATATAGTGCTGGTTTAATGACACACTCCATTAGTTTTACCCATTTTACTCCTCTCCTTGCATCTCCTAGAAACTCTATAGCATGTTTTGGAACTGTAGCATTGCTATCCTCAGTACGTTGAGTTTCATGCAGAACTGAGATTGATAAGGGTGTGTGATCACTGTTGTATTTGTCATAAATCTCAAACATAGATAGCCTTTTCCAAACTGTTAATGATACAAAAATATAGTATATTAAAGAGGAATCATTTGGTCCAGAGAACATTTGTTTAGTAGGTTGATCGTTGCAAATATGTCCATTACAAGCCCTTTAGTCAAGTGAATAGAATGTACGAGTTACATCAGAGAATGAGTCTTCTTTGGACGGGCAGCTATTAATGATGAAACCTCCCACTCTTTATCATGATCATCCCAATCCCTTCCAGATCATTTAAGGACTCATTTTGAAGATTGAAGTCTGACAACACAAATGGAGGTGTGTGGGAAAGCTCGCCCTGCTCTTTAAACAAACACCCTCAAAACAGGTTCAAAACCTTTAACTAGCAAAAGACAGTTTACAGGCAGCACTCTGTTTCAGGATAAGACACTCTTCCCTTATGGACAAAATAACATGCTCTTTACATGAGCATGACTGGTAGTCTTCTCAAAATTAAACCTGCCACCAGTATAGTAATGGTCATAAAATACACATGTTTATTAATGGAACAAAAAATAAGAAAAAAGAATTTCAATATAAAAGGCAACACATATTTGCTAGTGTTACAAACAACAAAGAGTTGTACAACAGATAGACAGTGATCATTAAAAAGGACAAAAGTAGAGATAACCAGATGCTCTTCTTCACATCAAGTGGTGCAGGCTAAATTTGCATAGATTAATAATCAAAAAAGAACAAATCATAATAACAACACATCTCAAAGGAATCACCAGTTATCAAACTCTCAGTCAAACTGATTCAAACACATTCAACCCATCCAACATGTTTCTTTCCTCACACACAATTTAAACAGTAAAATCAGGGAAATTCATTAAGGATGCCCCGTCTGTAAATTGTCAACAATGTGCACAATCAAAAGGTCTCAATTGTGAGACATAAATTATGAAATCGAATAGACGATAAGGACCGGTTGTAGATCCAAATCTAATGTTCAAATGGTATTAGCATATGAATTGCTCGACTTCAAGAGGGCAGAGGTGTCTCTTGCCAGTGTCGGCAAAATCCAAACTCACGAGGACTGTAAAATAAACAGCCGTGCAGCAGCCTGGACGGCCCATGTCGTGAAGCCAGATCTAAGTGCTGTCATCTGAACAACTTGGTTGAGTTCTATATTGCTCTGGTCGAGATCTAGTTCACTCTGGAGCACCGCATTGCATAGGAGTTGTCTCTGTCGCAAGTGCGCTCTGAATTGCTATACAGCGTGCAAAGTTAAAGGACAAAAAAATGTCTGTGATGTGCCGGATTCCCAATCAGCGGGCAGCTGTTAGGCATCAAATTGGTGGTCCGTCAACAGAGCAAGCCTATTGGGTCTCGCCTTGTAACTCACTAAGTATCCTCTAGGAAGTTCCGGTGTTGTCGTTGTTTAAATTCAATGTGTAAAGAAACCAGAAATGGCAGCTCTCAAGTCCAAACGTGAGATGGCCCTGAGTCGCCGTCGTCTCTCCCTCCCGAGAATCAATGGGAATAACCGGCTACCACTAATAAGGTATTGGCATGATTGGATCCTTCCCATGATTGAACCAACTCATAGATTTTGTTAATGGTTGTTGTTCAATTTGATCTAATGTACACATTAAATAATAATAATATATACTGGTCTCCTGGTAGCTGAGCAACTTGATGTTGCAGTACCAGTAGGCAATCTCCCTTGAGACCACTTGCCAGTTCAAATTGGGATCTGCCAACGTGAGCAGGCCACAACTAGGGCACCCTTTAATGCCTTTTTTGTGCTAGGATCTGGAAGGACTGGTAGCCCTGCATTTCCGTTAAATCAGTTGACACCACGTTTCCTGAAAAGGGATAAGCTGGTGTTCTTTAATGCATTTGAGCCGGCTTGGATCTTCCAAATGCTTAGATAAACCAGCAATGTTCCACAAGATTAACAGGCAATGCTGGGTCAAAGGGACCACCCTGCTGCCCTGAATGCATCAATCTACATCCTCAAGATCTTCATCAGGCTTACGGGAAACTTCATTCACTTGATCCCCATAGCTTGAAGGATCAGTGATGATAACAATAGGAGGAATTACCATAGAAGCACTTTTATTGTTCTCATAACAACCAGCTTTCATCAAGTGATTCCAAAAACTCACTGTGTACATCTTTAAATAATTACAAATCCTTCTGCAGGATAGGTGCAATAGTCTCTAGCTAGCAGGCCATCCACCATCAGCCTGCTCAGAAAATAGATCTGGATACAGTCAGTTGTGCTATCAGGAACTGCTCTCCATAGAGACCTCACAATGTCTTCCCTGATGATTGAAGTACAGCCCATAACATGCACTTATTCACTAGGGATAATCGATTTTTATCCACACCTCAAACAAGTCTGGGCACATTGCACATCAATAGTGAGGTGGGCTCATCGCTGGTTAGCCTCCCACTCCTATTAGTAAATAAATAAGCCCTTCCATCCCTCCTGGTATTTTGAACAGACAAGTGGACCTTTGGTAATTAGTTACACTTTTGGCTACATGTGAACTAATGACTTCAATAATTGGGGGGACACTGTTTTCTTTAGGGTGGCCTCTAGATGTAGTTGGTATAGATCTTTACCCAAATTATCAAATCGACTTGGAAATGTTTTTGGAGGGCCACCAGTTGGACCTGCCCTCCCTTGGATCCCAACTTTAGTACCAGTATCACCAGTTAGAGTCTCCACTTCACAGGCCACAATTGGAGTTTTTGCTTTCTTGGTCATGCATTCCTGGTCCAATTTGGAAACAAGCATTTGGATGCTATTGGTAAGGGACCAGAACTCATTAATTAACTTGTGGATAACTCCAGGGAAGTTATAGTCCTTCAAGGCAGCAATAAGCTCCCTTAATTTTCTCAGCTGAATAGCTGTCTCATCAGGTCCTCTTCCCCCTTTGTCATCCATACACGTTCTACTCCTTTAGTTTTGAGCACCTTTTTGATCCTTTAAATGTAGCTCTTGTGTTAGGAATACTTTTCTTCTGACCCTTTTTGAACAGCCTGCTTGAACTAGAAACAAATGTACCCCCATGCTCTTTACAATGACACCACCTAAAACAACTTCAGTGCTTAAAACATCTAAGGGGGCATACCTGTTTGATAGGGGGATAGATTGATCAACCACAATCAAACTCTCATTTAACTCTTCTGAGCACACCCCCTCCACTTCTCTTTGATTGTGGGCACTAGACTCTAGGACACATGTGTCCACAATGATGGTATTTAGGACAGATGATTTTTTAGACTCTTCAGCAGAGTCTTCTATTTCTGTGGTAAAACTGCTTCCTATAAATGCTATGCCCTTTGGAGGTGAATCTCAATTAAATAGAGAACTGGAGCACTGAGTGGGGGCTGACCCGCTGTATACATTGCCCCAGCCAATAACTCAAATGTTCTTCTGCCTATTTGGCCTGCCCTCCACTCAACCTCAGAAGCATCTAATCAGTACTTAGCTTGTTTCCTAATAGAGAGCGAACAGGTCACATCAATAGATTTGACTGTCACCATATCATCATTGTCCATTTCAATAGCTTCTAACCATTGTCACCCAAGACCACACAAATAGCCCAAGTCTGTCCCCCTCATGCTTCCCTTGCTCCCAAAGTCTCCAGCTCTCAGTGTGAGTCCAAAAGCTCAGAAGCTGGCAAATGAGACAAATCCCCTAGGCATATACGCTTAAAATCACTCAGAAATCCACAAGAGGGGGAACACTGATACAGCACATATCCAGTTTTTCCAGCACAATCCTTTCCAGCAGTTAGTAGTGCAGCAGTAAATAGTAAATAGTCAGAGCTCAGTACCTCAAGAAGTGGGAAGTACGGGGAGCGCTTTGTAAAACCTACCAAATCTGTCTTACCCCCCTCACCCCTGCCCCTGTTGCCACAGATCTCTCAATCACCTTCTTCGGGAACAGCCCCACATACACGTCCGCAGCAAACAGGATGAGTTGTCATAAACCCACAAGTAGTACAATCTTACCGCAAAGTGCCTGTAAAACATTAGATATGTACACTTGGCAGCCCGCTGCTCCAAACAGCCAGTGGCTCACAACAGCTGCCCATTCCAGCCAGGCTTCACCGCTTCGGGTGCCGCCTTTGTTTTTAAAGCAAAGGGGGCGTGGCTGACACCATCAGGAGAGCTTCCTGGATTCCCCAAATCCAGTGGCTCACAACAGACGCCCTTTCCTGCTCGGCTTCACAGCTCTGGGTGCCGTCTTAGTTTTTGAAGCAAAGAGCGCATGGCTGACACTATCCGCAGAGCTTCCATTATTCCCCACATCCCGCGGCCTCACAACAGTCACCCTTTACAGCCGGGCACCACCACTCCAGATGTCCGTCTTAGTTTTTAAAGCAAAGGGAGCATGGCTGACACTGTCGGCAGAGTTTCCTGAATTCCCCCCGTCCTGCGGCTCACAATAGCTGCCTTTTCCAGCTGGGCAAGTGCAGGGAAATCAGGGGGAGTCACCAGAGATTGACGGATTGCAGAAATTGAAGACCAGGCCCGCCGGCAGTTATAGGACACAATACAAAAGGCAGAGCCGGAGATATGAGAAGGGGGGATTGGAAACCAGCAACAGGGACAAGATGAGGGGCTGTGTACACCTATATGTGCTGATGAATGACAGGACACATTCTCCATAAGGTTGATACTTAAGAGTTCAACGACACACCCCTGGATGATATGGGTAGTGTGTGCAGCGCATGCATGAGGTGGATAACAGGATGGAGATGTTGATGAGGACAGGGACAGGGGTTTTAGGGTACAGGGAATGCGAGGAGGAGCAGGAGGAGGTAAGGTCATACAGGACAAAGCTCCAACCAAAACCAGTTGGCGCTAGCTAAGACAGAGAAACAGGTGTGAGTCGCCCAACCAAACCAGCAGGGAACACAGTTACCATTACTCCAGAAGGAGCAGGGGGGGCAGCAGTATGTGCCCTGGCCTCACATGGACCGGCAAAACCTATGCATTACCTTGCCCTCCTTTACAACGGGATTGGGCAAGTGGATTTATGCTCTCAGAGGAACACACAACAGGCATCACCTTAGATGCGGGAGACATGAAAAGTATGTTTGCCCCCCTGTTAGGGGAGCAAGCGGCCAAGATGTAGAAAAAGGTGTGTTATCCAGGAGTAACATTGAATGACACCGCTCACAATGGGGTCCCATTTAATAACTACCAAGCACATGTGTGGAGAGTGTTGAGGAACATGTACGCCGATAGACCCAACATGCATTCCATCATGGCCCACGCAATGAAGGGAGATGAGGACCCTGCAGCTTATGTACAACAAATATGTGGCAGATAGAGACAGGGATGGCTTGAAACAAAAAAATTTTTTTTTTAACATGCTCTGCACAGGGGACTCTCCAGAGACGTACACAATGATTTGATCAAAGTTGTTGGGCTAGAAGCAAAGGAATGGCCAGAAATACAGGTATAATTAGTACATTATTGCTGACAGAAACAGGAAAAGGATTAGGATCTGACAAAGCAAGTGCAGAGGGCAGAGACAAAACATTGGTACAGAAAAAGTTAGAAAAAATGAGTGTGGAAGGGACGGTGATCATTAGCACGGAGGGAGGGCAACATGAGCAAAGGCCCCTGCAGGGATGGTGAGAGGGACTCAGCAATGTGATGAGGTACATGGGAAGTTTTCAGAGCAGAAGAAGATGTTTCCTGAGGGGCAGAGAGGGCAGATTTGGAATCATGAGGCCTCACATGGGGCAGCAGTGTTGGTCCTGTGGGAAAATAGGTCCGTTTGCATACGAATTTAGGAGCAGACCACTAATGCCCTATAACTATAACATCCCAACACATAGCCCCACTTTTCAGCACTAGCCCCAGTATAATACACAACCACAGTTGGCTCTGAAGACCCAAAACAGCATTGTCTATGCTCCAGGCACAGTACAGCAGCAGGTGCTACCCCCAGCACCAAATTTCAGCCAGTCACATGGGATAAGAATACCCTGCCACAGGGCACAGTAACTCACTACACAGGGGCAAAACTATTAGGGGGTAACCCTTTCCGACTCAAATGGTCACACACATTTTCTCAATAGGATAGACCACAGGGAGCTCTAGTGTGCCTGTTACTATCATTCACTACTAGCCAGGATGAGTAACACCAAGTTGGGGTTAAGATAGGGGGTTGTACATTCTCCCTTTGGTCGACACAGGAGCAACACATTCTGCAGTAAGGAGGGGCTGTTCCCTATATCAGACAAAATAATGGACACACAGGGATTTTCTGGGGCTGTGGTATCAGTTCCTTTTAATGAAAAATGACTAGTAACCGCGGGTACACACAAACTGTCAGCACCTTTGTTATATTTACGAAACTCACCTGCTGTAGCACTCACCTGACTCCCACGGAGGCGGTGGTCTAGTCTGGATGGCTGTGGCCTCTTCGAGCGTGATGCGCAGAACTCGGAACACTGACTGAACAGGACCCTCAAATCTTGCTTGTCTGGCCCGTAGGAATATCCTTCTGCAGATGAGAAAGGGGATTAACAATCTGCAGAATAGTGTGCTTGCTTCCCCCTGCCCCCCTTCGTTCTTCTCTAACTTCCTCCAAAATCCCCGGTTGAAGCTCACCTTATAGTTTGAAAGGATGAACTCTCCATCCTGCTTCTGGTGCAGGGGCGCGTGTTTGTCCAGTTACTTCACTGGTTTTCAGAATGGCGCTGGCGAAATCCACTTGACTTTTCCGAGCGGAACGCCGTAAGTATGAAGAATACAAAAGTTCAAGTGTTGAGCCTCCTTTTCTGTTGCCTTCCTAACCTGTGATCTGTTCTTTATTTCAGGTGCAGAATGAAGGCGATGCGTTGAGGGATTGAATTGCCGATGGTAAACTCAGGTGAGTTAGCGATGGGGGCGATCCCTCTTAATGTCTTTATATTCCTCCAGTAATGTCTTTTGTCCTTTCCCGATAGGGGCCGGGGTGTGGTACCTGCCAACGAAGCGGCGCCAACCCGAAATGAGGAATGATCCACCAACAGAAGACCGGTAAGTGTTATGGCGGAAAATTAGGCTTTCCTCATATGTTCCTTCTGCTCACCTTTTGTCTCTTCTTCTCTCCCCTAGGCGCAGAGATGTGGTGACCGGTGCAGACAGTCGCGGTGGAGCCAGAAGAACTCCCGAGGATAGGTGAGTGAAGCGCGACGCTGCAGCGAGCAACGCAGTGCTTTTAAATAAAAGTCTTTTCTCAGGAACGTTGGCGTGAAGGTTCCGGATGCAGGTAAGAAGTTTGATAAAATTCTTGGTTTTCACCTTTCTCTTCTCTTCTTTCCTTACAGGTTTTCCAGGATCGAGGCGGGCGTGGCTGGAGACCAGATGCAGGAGCAGACATGGTGAGCGTTCAGCTGCTTGGATGCAGAACAACGCGAAGCGTGAGCTACTGTCAGGGCGTGGCTTAAATAGCCCCCAAAGTAGTTCCAGGTAAGTATCCTTCCCTGGCCACGCCCGAGTGGAAAAATAGTCCCAATGAAAAAATAGTCCCTTTCAGGTCTCAGGGAGGCCTGAATCTTGCAGCATGGTCTGCATCAGGTAAGTGCACAAAACACCTTCCTTTATGAGCCTGGCGCCTATGGCGCCAGGACTGATGTCCAACATGAGCCTGGCGCCAACGGCGCCAGGACAGAGTCCAAAGAGCCCCTATAAGGGGCTGCTGGGCTTTTACCCGGGGGCATGATGCCTGCTCCTGGGGGTGCTGGGCCTGGCCTTGTGCTCCGGGGGTAGGCATCATGACACCTGCTGATCTCCTGGCTAGAGACCTGAAGAGCCATTTGAATACGTCCATCTCATATATGGAGAAAGGTATAGAGAGTTCCACACCTGCCATGTGCCCCATGAAGTCTACAACAGTTATACAAGTGCTCTGTGGCCACAGCACCCTGTGAGGTGTACCACTCTGTCTAGATTTGTTTCTTTATGGGATGACAGTTGTACTGAGTTGGGTAAAAGGGATTAAGGACAATATTTTGTGTGTAACTGCGGAGTCCCTATTTAGACCCGCTGTTCAACAGGAATGGATGCCAGGTACCATTCTCAAGATGTATTTGGAAGCAGTCATCACCTTGAAAGACATGGTAATCCTGTCCAATTGGGAAAATTAGGATCAGGAATGGCACACAGTTTTATGCATCAACCTCACACAGAAACCGAGGGATGTGTCTGTCACATGGCTGCTCGAGGACACCGAAGATGAGGAGGTAAATATATGTGAAATGTCCATACTCTGCCAGGTAATAATGTTACACAGAGAAGTACCACAGCCCTTGCTCCTTGAAAACACAGTATTGACGCACTTGCAGAGAGATTTGGAAAGTGTGCCCAGTAAGGTGTGGACCAGTGGCACACAGGATGTAGGGCTGCTAAATAGCATAGGGGGATTTGTACCAAACTGAAACCAGGAGCAGTATTTGCACAAGTAAAACAACGCCCCATGTGAAAAGAAGCGGAATAAAGAATGCACTCCACCTTGGAAGCATTATAGCAGCAGGGCATAATACAGCCATAAGAGTCACCATGTAGCCCAGCTACTTAATCTGTGAAAAAAGCTAAAGTGTCAACATGGAGGACTGTGCCAGACATACGCCCATTGAACAATATTGTAGAATCAAAATTCCTAGTGGTCCTTAATCCCGCCACCACCCTGTGTAATATACCCACAGAAAGCATCCATTTTACTATAATAGAACTTAAGAATAAAATGTTGTCCATTCCACTACACCCAGAGTCCCAGCCCCTTAAAGTGTTTACATATAGGGGCCTAAGATGCCAACACACTCATGGCCGCAAGGGTAGTGTGAATCCCCAGTATTTTTAGCAGAGTATTGCTAATAGATTTGGAGAACTTGCAAACACTGAGCACAGTGATTCAGTATGCAGATGACCTACTGGTCAGGCAGCACGACAGAAGAGCTAATGAGGGAGGACTCAGTGAAACCTTTGACCTTATTGGGAGATAAACTGCAGTATTGCCAGCAAGAGGTTTTGTACCTAGGACAGATAATATCATCAGCAGGCAGGCAGTAAAATAACCCCCAAGAAGGCCAGAACAGTGCCAAACACATGGCAGCCTACCAGGGTCAGGGCCTGATCACGCCTTTGGCAGTAACGCCGGCGGTATTACCGCCAGTGGTATTAGCCCTAGTGCTAAACTCCCCGGCGCTAATAGCGCCGGAACACGAGTTTGGCGGTAATGTAATTCCTCATTCCCCATTGAGGCCATTCGGGAATGCCCCATTCCCCATTGGGCTCAATGGGGAAAATTCACGCTCTTACCGTAATAGCCAAAATCGTGATGAGGCCCTCAATCAGATGCAACATTTTTCTGGTTTTATGTAACTATTGTCAAGCATGGATATTTGACTATTACACATATGCTAAGTCCCTATTGCAATGCCTCAAGGAAGCACAGAAAGCAAAAGGGCCCCTTATCCCGGCAGATTAGATGATCAAATTATTCCTGGAGTTTAATAAAACAACAAGCCATGCTTCAGTTCTGGCCACACCAGATTTTTTTTTTTTTTTAAACAATTATTTTTGTTTTTACACTCTTACTGTCAGAAAATTATGGCTGTCCTCAAACAGAATACCTCATTGGGGCATTAGTCTCTGGGTTATTACATTGGTCTTCTAACCCCAGTGATGCAGGGACATGTGCCATGCGAGCAGGCTCTGGCAGCTGCCTTCATAATACAGAAGTCATCTACTATCACTATGGGAGATCCTGTAACCCTTTGTATGGAACATGCAGATTTTGAAATCTTAGAAACATCTAAATCCACATTCAGCACTGAACAAGCAGCAGGGTATGAAGTGATTCTGTTGAACTCCTCTATTTAGGTGCCACACACTTATTCCAGTGACATTTTTTGGAAATCCAGTACTGGAAAATGACACAGTACATGATTGTATTATACATGATGACACCTCGGGTGAGAATGCCTGCATTCCAGAGGATGCACTCAAAGAAGGAGAGATGTTGTTCATTGCTGGTTCATCACTGATTGATCAGAGCACTGGGGTCAGGCACACGGGAGCAGCAGTAATTATCCTTGAATCAGGGGAATACCATGTAGTACAATTGCTCTCACACTATTAGGCACAAGCGGCAGAACTTGTGACCCTCATAACAATGCTAGTATTATCGCAGGGATGCCCTTTTACCATTTACTCAGATTCGGCTTACTACACATCAGCAGTGCACTGCAGCCTCTCCAGATGGCAGGGTTCTTTGTGAAAAGACCTCATTTTAAAGGTCTTGAGAGAAAAACACTGATTTACAATGCCCGATTTTCTTTTGATCATGGACACAGCATTGTACAGGTCTTTTTCTCTCAAAACCTTTAAAAAAATGTTTTTAAAATAAATACATATTGAGGGATTTCAGCCCCCAACCCCCCAATTGTTCCTCCTCGCCATCGCACCCCATCTGAACCCCCAAGCCCCAGCCTATCCTGCAGGATTCTTAACCCCAGCAGCCTCCCTCCACCTTTAACCCCCCTTCCGCACCCCGCACCCAAACCAAAACACATCAATACACTCAACACACACGCACCCAAACACTCACCCGTTCTCCTCGCCCTCTGATTCTGTGTCATGCAGAGCCTGTAAGACCCTGCATGCACTTGTGTGCAGCAGGGGCATGACAGTTTGATTTAGAAATGCTGCTTTGTGCGAGCACAGAGCAGTCGTAAAAAGATCTTCATAAAACTATCTTTTCCCTTACTACTGATGGCAGAGACGAAGGTTTAAAAAATCTGATGGCATGCTTGTGCAGCACACTGCACTATTTTCCAGGTTGATTGATGCATTGGTGTTCCCTGCAGTAGTAGTGATAGTGCAATGCATTACTCACACAAATAGGACAGACCCAACTGCTCAGGGTATCTGCACAGCAGATTTAGAAGCAAAGGAAACAGCATATTAAGATGACCCCATGAACCTAACAGACTCTGAAGATAATGCAGCAAAAAAGAAACATACTTAGCAGATCCCAATGACATAAAATCCATTGAATTCACATCACAAATAGTAGAAATTGCAGTTCTTAACAACAACACCATTCTCCTAACCTGGGCAATTGAAGTAAAGGCACAAGCTCCCCAGCAGGAAAATCATCATGGACCGAAAGAGGGTGCTCTATATCTCTTATGGACCTCGTATGGAGCCAAAACATTTCAGTGAAACAGTTATGCCCCTAGAGCCTCAAAATTGCCCTCGAGCAGTTGAACATTCCTGCACACAACACCAAAGAATACATTGGCACAGACTTACTGCTGGAATGTTTCATTCCCAACTTAAGAGCTCATTAGTGATTTCATAGCAAACTACATCACCTGTCAAATGTATAGTACTGGTTGCACCCTTAAGACACTCAAAGCAACCTTGCCCTGCCCCTCAGGGCTGTTTCTACATTTGTACATCGCATAGATGGACATGGTTAACATGTTTAGTAACTACCGTTACCTTTTTGTTGTGGTTTGCCCTTTTTTATGATGGATCAAGGTGGGTCCAAATGATAGCCCAAATGCTAAATGTGCGGCCAGATATTTGGTACTCAAAGTATTTCCCTGATGGGGAGTATGTGACGTCATCAGGTATGACAATGGGACCCACTTCTTTAATGAAATGTTTAAAGAAATGTGTGTTATGTTAAGTATTAAACAAAACATGTTTTTGACTTACCAACTCCAGGACAACAGGGTTGTTTAGAAAATGAATGGCCTCTTGAAAGGAGGCTTGCTAAGCTCTATAAAAAAGTATTGGCAACATTGTCTGCCCATTACTCTATTCACACTATGCAACCATACAGAGTCAGATCATCACACCTCTCACATCTGCATGCACAGCGTCTGATACACAACCGCTGATGTACACAAGGTTGCACAGATTTTAGGTGAAGAGTTTCAGAGATAATTTAGGGAATTAACCAAAACTATCAGGTTTATATTTCATGAGATTGGGCCCCAGCACCACAAGCTAGCTCCACTACTGACTGACGCCTCATCACAGCAACAACAAGACTCAGCACAAGCACAGCTACAACAGCCTTTTCCTAACAACATGCTCTTCATGCGTAATTTAATCCGCAAGGGGAAGGAGCCGCACATTCTTGGACCTTGCAAAGGGATCTACGCTACTCCCACAGCTTTCAAAGTAGCAGGACACTAGCAATGGCTCCTCCTTAGTGAGGTCTGGAAGGACAGGTTTTCCATCACCCCTTTCCAACAGCAGGAGTAAGGGGACGGGGTAATAAGGCAGTATATTCCTTATTTTACCCTTTTTTTGCATCTTATGTTCTCCCATGCTATATTGTATATGTTTCGTACCTCAGAAGAGGAGTTTTTACAATGTTAGTAACAATGAAAATACATCAGCAGATATGAATGTTTCTATAACAAGAATTAAGGGGGATATTGTGCATCCAAATGTTATTCCAGACAAACCCAATGATATGCATCACCATGCAGAAGAGATCATGTAGTTCCACCACATGCCAGATATAGGGAGAGAGAAAAAGAGTGACCCCTGTTTTGTTTGTTCATTGATCCCCTATGCAACATCCACACCTAGTTTGTATTTACCACAAGAGTTGTCAATCAGTGAGGCAATATCTTAGTTTGCCTGGCTTTATGCAGAGTGCTGGGCAGTACCCAGGCAAATAAAGTCTATATTTGGTGGTGCAGAGTTAACACAGCAATACATGATAACAATTATGCACAGGAGGAAATTATTACAAAAGAAAATGGGCTGAGTAATCGTATACAAATGTATCGACAGAGGGAGCAGAGGCAGATAACTGAGACATGGGAAAGTTTTGTCAGAAAGAGTGGGTTATTTCTAAAAACATCCCCTGAATCCAAATGTTTTAATAACACTGTGATGAACCAATCTTATTGTGGAAATAGACTTGGCTTGAATGTACAGGGCACCGTCTACTAAAAAAGGCAGATGGGTCTCAAGGATAACTGGCTGCAGGGCAGGAAGGTTGTTTACACTAAGCAATAATGTGCTGCAAAAGATAAATATGATGTGTTCTTCTACCTTGGGTAGTTATGCAAAATGTCTAATGTGGATAAATCAGCATGAACTTCTGATAAGAATCATAACATTTACACAGTTTTCCTTATGTTTCAGAAGCAATTGCAGTATTTTTGGGGGAGCAAATATGAATGGCAACTAGACTGTTCACATCCAAGGGGGAACTGAAGCACTCATGGACATTTATTGGGTGTGTGGGGGACTCGCCTACACCCAACTGTCACCACCCTTGGTAGGGCTATGCTCAATGGCCATGTTGCAAGCTCCCGTATTGGTGGTACCTGATGTCAATATTACCACCATCCTCAAGCAAGCCGTGTTCATGTCTATTTCATCTACTGCACCAGTGGGTCTGCCGATCTCTGGGCCTACGTCATCAACACTGCAGCAATTAAATGTCCCAAGAACCGAAGGACAAGTTCAATGTGATATCGCAAGAATATCGACTATTTAACAAAGCTGCAGCATTTTGTGCTTCTCTTCTCCCTCCTGGGATGCAAATCACCAGATGGGATTTAATAAAACTGGCCAATGATACAGAGAACAGGCTGAATGCTGTCAGGGAAGAACTTAGAGCTATAAGGATAACAATGTTGCAACATAGGTATGTTTTAGACATCATGACTACCATGGAGTCTGGTGTCTGCGGAATCGAAATGACAGACACTTCCTGCTGTACTTACAACCTTCGTACTATGTGGAAGAAAATTGAAGCATTGAAAGCTATGCACACTCCTCACACTCTCTACACAACCATGGAAGATGAAGGTGGGGTGCAGGAAGATTACTTGATCTTTTCATGGGTGCCCTTGTTAATGAGTAACATCCTCGAAGTATTGCTACCTTTAATCATACTACTATTTGTTCTTGTCTGCACCTGTCAATTAGCTCTAGGGTGCTGCAATACAATGATGGCTAAAGCAATTGTCATGATGTCCCTCATGTTAAAAGCCATTGATGGCCCTCCCCTTGAGAAGAATGCCCTTTCCCAAACTAACACTGAGACTTGCAGGGACAAGCCTTGCATGTTTAAAATATGTCACCTAATTGGTCCCCAGGAACTTTCTTTGAGTGCCCTGATAATCATGAGAATGAATTTGAATTCTATCTCGATGCTGAGGGGATGTTGACTGCTGTTTTTTTTTTTTTACATGTAGCCCAGAAGAATATACAGACGATCAAAGAAATGTTCTTAAAGTATGGGTACGGAAGACTCTATTTGACAAGATGAAAGATAATAATAGTGTAGTAAATATGTTACCTGGGGGGGATTTAAATATGGAGGTTCAGCACCTTCAACATAAGACAAAATGATGTGATTTCTGTCAACAAAAGTGTTTTCCGTTTTATCAATTTAGGCCTTCTTTCTGTGGTTTAGGTCTATTTGGTCCAAAATATTTGAGCTTTTCACATTTGACCAAATTATTTGTGCTTGTTTTTTGGTCGAAAATATGGGGGAGACCCCCCGCAACCCTCCCCTATTCCATTACCCCACCCCATATATATTTAATTAAATTTGACCAATTTCGACCATGAAAACTATCCCAAAAATGCTGTCAAAAGTAAAAGGTCAGATTTTTTCCAAACAAGTAGGCTAGTACCATTTCTGCATCACTCTAGGGAGGCTGTGGACTGTCAAGTATGTGCCAGAGTGAACTAACTGCACATTTATAAACCATTGTATCCAGAAGTAGACCTCTCAATGTTCAGCCATTTTAGATTAGTGTATCTGCCATTATGTTTTGTTTCACCACATCCCAGATAGCCTTCACACTGCCAAATATGTTATGTGGAAGGATGTCCAGGCAGCACAAATATTAGCTATTATTATAAGAGTTAGACCTATGGTACACTTACTCATGGGATCCTTCAGAGGGAGTAGAGCACACAATAAAATCAAGGTTTTGTCCTTCATGAATGCAATAGCAACCCTGGCAGGCTTTAATGTGGGAGGGCTGCAGGTGCAGGGACTGGCACAGGATACCAATGTATCTGCTCTCAGAGAGGAGAATGGCTTTGCGTTTAGTTTATTGCTTGGGATGGCATATTGTATTCTTCTTGCTGACCGTGCATGATTAGGTCACCTGCTGGGGGATGCACATCGTAATGTAACATTTTTTTGTACTAACCAATGGGAGTGGGGAAATGAGCTAACCACTGAAAATAGGGAAAACTACTAACCTAATAGGACAGGACAATTTGCACTGACTTAAGTTTTATTTAGGCAGGAGCCAATAGGATGCTTAGTATGTAGACACAAATAATGTTTAGTGGATAAGCATATGTATTCGAATGTTGTGATTTATGTCTTTTAATACTACTGACTAATGTGGGCGTGGTCAGTTTTCAGCTTTTTGGTCGTACTCTACTGACTGAGCTCTCCCGGCTGTTAGTTCTCTTTAATATACTTGTGTTTTCTCACCACTCGTGCATCCCATCATTGTTTCCTGGAAATTACTATTGGACGTGAAACATATATGACATGAAGTAGCAAAAGAATGAAAAAGCATACAAGTATCTATGGTACACAGAATTGAGATGTTGTTAAAACAACACAGCAGCTGCACTGACTCCAAGAGGTGCCTAGCTGATGATGGTAATAAACATGAAATTTAAGGGAAACTCTAACTAGGTCTTAAGTAGACACCTTCTGGAGGGCCACAAATATTACATCAGCACCTGTCTTTGATGCCAGAAATAACTTCTTGAATACTAAAAGGTCCAGTGAGAGGGGCATTTTATATGGATGTGAGACATTCAGCTTGGAAAAATAAATCACTTCTGGAGCTGTCAACATTTTGCGAGGAACGGGGAACCATAGGGTGGAGGGACATAAAGAAGCCTGCAAGAGAACGTGTACATTGTCCGGCCCGAACGGATAACATAGAGGATATGAATTACCCTCATGGTTTTGCCACATTTTGCCTTATAAAATAAACAGATAGCATAATGAAAATTCTGTCAAAGTTGTGCCGACTCTATGGCCATGAGTTTCACCCAACCTGGGCTTTGTCAAGGCTCAATTTCATATGTGAATATGCTTTGCCGATCATATAGATTGTTTTATGTACGACCATCAGATTGAAATCATTTATATATTTCTTTTAAAGTTCAAAGCAAACAATGGGAAAGAAAAAAGACACAGGAAAATTAGAAGAACATTAGATTAAATATAACACACATATCCAATCACAATCAAGGGGTAAAATAACTTGACAGTGCCACATTTTATAGCAATAGTAACCTTAAATTAAGGTACTATTCCCCACTTCAGTTTACTAACGTGTTGTGCTGCCGAAAGGACTACTGTGTCCATGTGAGTAAATACAACACAATCAGTACAACAAGTTAATTAACCGAGAATAATCGGGATGATACATATATGTCTGTTTGTTGATTACAGAGATAGTGGATTCTGATTGGTAGCAGTGAACTGAAGCAGTGAAAACTATAGGTAACTTGGAGGCATTTTACTGCAGCAACAAGGTGGAGGAGGGGCATGGAGCAGAGAGAAGATTTCCGTCATGCTGGCATCCTCCATCTTGTCCAGCATTTAATTTTGTGCCTATGTGATGTTTTCATGCAGGTGTAAAACAAATGCATTCCTCTCGAATACGCTTCACTTTTGTAACTGCGAAAGACCAGGCGGATTCCATAGGGATCATTTGGTAATTGCTCAGTTGGCATTTACGTCATCACATGGCAGATAGGAAAACTAAAAAGTAAACAGGGATGCAACTCATTTTACTGTGTATTATTTCTCTCAGTTGTGTGAATGTTTACATTTGCAAGATGGGGAACCAGCAGCACCTAAGTGCAAATGTTGGTGGTCCATGCATGGAATTCAAATTCAACATAACATGACACGGCACATTTGAGACGTCCTCTAGGCTCAAAAAGAAGCAAATGAAGAAAGCATAAAATGGGGTGTTATGATCAAACCTGAAATCTCCCGCCAACAGGGAAGTAGCTGATCATAGGATGGAGATGAGTAGAGACTTACATACGATCCCAGGTCTTTGGTTGAGATTTACTTTTTCATTTTCCACTAGAGGTCTAATTGAAAGGGAACACCCCCCCCGCCCCCACCACCTCCCCCTCCCTTTCATAAATTTACTTTTTCCCAAAAGAACACGACCAGAGAAGGGCAGGCTGTCACTTTTGTCACCAGACACAATTTTCACATGTGGCATTTCACAAAGGTCATGAGTTCATCATTCATGCTATGATTAACAGCATCCTGTGGAAGTCAGCCATGAAGGGTGACTTTAGAGGCTAGAGGGCGCTAGGGGGATGAAGGGCAGAGTGATACTGAGTGAGCTAGACAAAGGTAAGGAGAGAGGGGGGGGAGGCAGAGGGTGAAATAGGGAAGGAGAGATTAGGCATTGCTAATGGGGGGCGTGGGAGAAAGATGGAGATTGTGTGGTGGTCTACAGCACAGGATGATGTAGCGAGAGGGACCAGTGTAGAGAAGGTCTGCCACAAACAGGATACAAGCACGGGGCAAGGCAGAAATATGCAAGATGAAAAGGATGTGGGAACTTTAACTGAGTGGAAGAGGGAGATGTCTCAAAGTGAGCAGTGGGCACTGCTGGAAATATGCTTTCAGAAAAAAAGGCTTGTGTTATCTTGTCAAAGAACCATTGACATTTACAAGAAACAAACCAAGGTTTTTTATGTCAGTACATAATCAAGGCATATTGAGGTGTAAACCTATAATATTTTGTCAGTCAGTCAGTTTAACTTTATTTCGGTCAACAAACCCTAAAAGTATTAGAAATATACTAATCAGCATGAGGAGATGACGTTTTAGCAAGGCCATCTGTCTTTCAACCACACTTAAATGGACACCAATGCTGCTGAAGATGAGAAAAGCAGAAACATGCTTATGTGATGATAACATCCACACTGATGAACTGCCAAATAGCAAGTAATGGCCCATTGGCCACCCACCCTATTCTTAAAGTCCACAACAAATAAACCTTTAGATCTTTTCGAGCTGTGTTTGAAAACTCATGAATCCCTGTCTCCGTATCTCTCTGCTGAACTCAAATTAGTTGAAGGGAATCGCGACTGGCATGGAGCTCAAAGGGACCATTCTCCTTCCTGCTATTGACACAAAAAAGGGAGGGGATCCCAATCAGTAGAGCACATGGAAACCAATGGAAGCCCAAGTTAGAACTCAAGGATGTTTAGCAGCACTTCATGATCAATATATGTAGAGGTTTTTGGAGAGAGCCAAGTCACCAGAAAATGTAGGAAATCATAATCAAGACTATCAAGGTCTTCATGAAGCCCCCAGATCAGGGGTCTAAAACCTTTGGATCTCCATATGTTTTGGACTACAGTGCAGGTTCATGGAATTCCGAGTTCTAATCGTGCGGAGCCCCCTGGGCCTAGATGGAAGGTATCTTGTTAGCAGACTCGACACGAAAACTGAAAAATAAGTGTCCCACAAGTTATTTATATAAAAGGAAAATAATCCCCAATGCGGACAGCTGTGCGTTGCGCCACAGATGTATTTGTTTGTTTCCAGTCCCATTTCCTAAGCAATGTCACCTGAGCATCCTTGAAAGAGCTGTGATACAATCCCTTGCTTAGCATAGCATGACAATGATGCAGAAGATTGAAGTTCACCACAGAAGCCAGAAAAACCTGTTTTACATTGCACACATATTTACATCACACTCCCTTGGTACAGAAAGGCAAGTAATAAGTTGAGAAGACTACACTGGGTACAGTGGAGTAATACTGGACTTAGGGCCTCATTAAAAGTCAGGCGTTCGAGTAAAGAAGTGCTGCTATTCATGGATACTGGCACTTTACCGGACCGTCAGACTATGGGTTTGCCAGTGGGGCACCTGGGTTACCGCCAGCTAAAAGCTATATGTAAGCCAGGTGACCTACAAACAAGAAAATCCCTCATTACTGGCACCAGCATTGCCGGTGCGGTATTCATGGCAAATCCCCTAATGGAGTCCTACGGGACTCTATGAATGGGGATTAACTTGGTTTCTCCAGCGCTCATAATCCGGCGGACCGAGTGCCAGAAACGATAATAGCCTTTGCCGGTATCCTGGCGTGTTTACTGCCATGATGCCCCTAATGTGTATAAAACGAACATGTAATAACGTTTCCTCCTACCCTCATTCTAGGGATACATGTATATTTTTTAACTGAATGAGTAAACAGCTCTTAGAAACAGTTCTGCGTATGCAGATGACGCTTCGCCTATTTGTTGACCCGCCTCCTAGTGTGCACACAAGTTTGGGCAATCAGTCCAGCATAACTGGAAAGTGTGTTACAGAAACCATGCATTACACAATATTCCCCCAGGCCAGCATATTAACGTGCTTCGCTTGCTTAGAAGTTGCTTAGACATTGCACTGTGTTCATTTTGCAGCCAGGCCGGGAGGATGGATTTAATTGTTTTACAATAGAAATTCTGGTGTTTGTCAGAAGTAGGCACTGATGGATCATTCGGGCTGATGCAGCAGCATAAACTAATAACAAGTTGGCAGCACTTTAATTAAAATATCCCAGAATGACTATTTGGAATAATGAATGCTCAGAGTTATATCTTAGAGAATTTTACCTCAACTGAAAAAGCAATTTAGAGGTAGATGTTGCAGATCAAATCTGGTTTGTTCAATTAAAGGGAACTGGGTCACTCAGGCATGAAATGAAAGATGATAAAACCTACACTGTCTTCCTCTCGCCTGCTCCTTTTGTTTAAGGTTTCTTGAAACATAGTCTCTCTAATGTTGACCAACAGCGCTTACTGGTTTGGAATTTGTCTGAGCATTGTCTCTGCATAAAAGAAATAAGATGTGTAATTTCAGCAAAATGAAATTCCAGCATTTCTGAAGGCCAGCAATGAACATAGCAGGGTTCCTTGTCAAGTACCTTAGCACCTTGTGTCATATTATCCCACCTTGTGGCACATTAGGGTTGTGTTGATAACATTCCTGCATTGCATATCAAGAACTAATGGGGAGACGTGTAAAACTTCGGATTGGAAGTATTGTTGCAGTTTGCAATTTGTTGTGTATACGGTCTATGCTATGCATTTCTTATTTATTTATGTTCCCCCATTTGCATGTGATTCTTGACACAAGTGGCCCAGTGAATTAGTGAAAGGATAGAGGACCTGGAAAGAGTAGGATAGAGGAGCAGGTAAGATGCAAAAAATGGTGTTGAGGCGCTGTCTCAAGTGACGATTTAGAATTCATCTGTTTAATTGGATAGTGTCCATTTGTTCAATGTGCATTTGAGTATTGCAATAATAAACCATGATTGGGGATGTATGAAGTAACATGAATGATTCTAACGGTGTTTATAGTAAGTGTGAGCTTTGCTTCCTCACACGCACTCACTAAATTGAATACATACATACATGCATAATGTTGCTGCTGAGAAATTCTAATGGAAACATCGACACATCATTTAATAGGTTTGCTGTGGATAACATGTCCAATATGAGATCTGACACATGATGTGTGCCCCAATGCTTGAACCCACATCAATTAATGGTTGCTAACGAATGGTTGGCTGCACTTAAAAGAGCAAGATTTGATGCAAAAGGTCAAAAGGAAGAATAGTCAGATAACTGCACAAACATGCATGTGCACATGTTATGATTTGGTATTCTCTGTTACATTGGTCGTGTTATTTATTTATTTATTTCATTTATTTATTCCATTTGTTACTCGCCCAGACCCGCGGGTATCACGGCGAAAATTTCAATAAATTGTAGCATTTTTATACAGGGTTACAGTTACCATCACATAGTACATATTTTATACTGAATTCCAAATAAATCATGTGATCATATTTCTTATACTCAGTTACACATGGTCACGGTAGCAGGTCACATTTTATTTAACACACTAGTTGCCGATCTAGAGGTACATGCGAGCCGTAGGGACTACATTTACTGTTTAGGTTCAAAGAAAGGCGGTAAACCAGAGGCGTTCTAGTACTAAGGTGGAGTAGGACTAGTTGAGGTTAATATTTGTTAAATAAACACGTTTTCAGTGCGTTTTTGAATTTTAGTAGGGAGTCCTCATTTTTTATACTAATGGGTAGTGCGTTCCAGTGTGATGGGGCTAAGACTTTGAAGCTTCTTCCTCCTGCTCTACTGTATTTGTATTGAGGAACTTCCAAGAGGGCCAGTTTATTAAATCTCAGTGTCCTACAGGAGATTTTTTTCTTGATAGTGTTGTTGAGGTAGCTAGGCGCTTTGTTGGTGATGCATTTATAAATGGTGCTGAGTGTTTTGAAAATGATTCTTGGTTCAATAGGCAGCCAGTGGTTTTCTCTTCTGACGCTAGATATATATTCAGATTTCTTTATACCTAGAGGCACTCTAAGGGCTTTGTTTTGTAATAGTTGGATTTTATTTAAATTGGTTTTGGAGGTTCCTAGGAATAGGATATTATAGTAATCCAATTTCGTTAGAATCAGCGATCTGGCTAACGTGATGCAATTTGTAGGGGTAAGAAATTGGCGGCTGAGTGATATAAGTTTTGCTGTGTAGGCTGTGGACGAGGAGAGGGTTGCTATTTGTTTGTGCATAGTGAGGTTGGCATCTGTATATACACCAAGAGTTTTAACTTGTTTGAGTACTGGGATCTGGGTCAGTTATCTTCTATTATACCCACCACCCATCCAGAACCAATAACACCTTCCCTTATCCCATTGCCAAGAATACCCTGTAAAATACGCGTTTTTCTTCTTTCAAACTACAGGCCATCAAATCATGCTGCTGTCCCATACTCACTTCCGTAGTTCCTTTCAATCCATCCCACCTTTTCTAACCCCAGTTATCAATTTTCCGACTAAACTCACCCGCATCCTATCATTGGCTAGCAATTCATGCAATCCCTCTGACCTTTTAGACCATGCAACCAATGATTGGCTCACTCTGGTTACACTATGTCACTTATCTGTATTATAGCAAATCATTTGCTAATCATCAGCAAATGGAGCCTCCATGTAATAATGATGTCAGTTCCCCTTTGAAACTGTCTTGTGGCAGCATGTACCCCCATTTCCAAATTCCGCCCCACAGTACATCGATACCATTTTCCCTCCATACTCAGCCTCTTCAACTTATACCCTGCATTTAATATGGGCAATCCCAATATATAGAATTGTAGAAGGGATTCTATCAACAATGGCGCTTTATTCCACTGAGGGATTCCAGGTGACAGCAGACACACAATGAGAGTGAAGCTCATGTTGTCTACGGGTGTCATGATTGTATGTATCAAATGTTCTGGCTTTATTCACGTGTTTATTTAATGTACAGTTTTGTCTCTGTGTTTGATTGAAGGGAGATGATGCCCCAGGGTCTTTGTGCTGGACAAGAACATTTGAATTCTTTAGATTTGTCCTAGTTTTGAAGAGGTCCTACATTTTTGTGAAGGTACCCTGCAGGCAGGCTAGAGGTAAGCTGAGCGAGGGGAGCTGGCTGCTTGAAGGTGTAGTAGAGGCATGCTGGCGGTGGGTATGGACTGTGCTGTGGCACGTGTTAGTATGCTGGAGCTTGTACGTCAGACATCTGATTGTGTTTTCCTTCGCTTGCTGGCATATTGGTGAGCATGGGTCCTGCTGAGGCAAGTGTCATTGCACCAGTTTGAACCATGTGCAAGGCCTCGATCTGATTTTATTTCATTTTCCTTGCAAGCCTGAGGCGGGTATGGGTCATGCTAAGGCAGCACATGCGCGCCATGCAACTGAATTTGCTTCCTTTTCCACTGCAATTTTTGCTGTGTTCTTGCGCTTACAAGTGAAAATGTTTCTGGAGTTCCGGCCACTAGGCACTCCGTGTGAAGCTTTTTTGTATATAGGTGGAGAGGCGTTTTCAGTTGAGCAGCAGGTCACCATCCTCTCAGAGATGAGAGCACAGAAGTGAGTGAGGTGCCTGACGTTACAGAGGAGGCATATGAGTGCTAGCCCTCTCTTAATCATTGATTTCCTGACTAGGGGATTGCTCTACTTTGCCCTGGTGCATCTCTGGTTCCTAGGCCACTGCTACATTTTCCTTGGAATACTGCATCCTGTGGCGACACATACTCTCCAGTCTTCTCTTACCATTCATTGGCTGATGACATAGCATTTATGACTGATTTCATAATTCTCTATAATGGGATAGGGAATGATGGGGGCATGCCTTATTAGACAACGGATGTAAGCTAATTAGATAATAGCTGTAAGTAAATGAGAGCATGTAATTTACGTGATTGCTTAACCATTTTTAACAATGTTATAATAATCCTAATAATAATAATTTCAAGTAATGAATTTAATTGATCTATCGGATTTTAGAGATGTATTTGGCACTATATGTCAACTATAATGGTGATACAGTTGTGGATTGTATAGTTGTTTCATTTAGTGAGTTTTAAAGTAGTTTTAAAATGTTCGTACATTAATTGTGTAAACGTATGTGAAATATTGCTTAATGATTCATGAATGTGTACTATGATAATTGAATTTGTAAAAGTTTAAGTACTGTATACAAATAAATAAATAAACACATTCTTTATACTAGCCATCTCAATTAAATACGTATTCCTTTCCTGTTTCTCCAACGTTTAAATTACAAACTGCAATTTCATGTCATACATGCTTCCAGAATAGGATAAGGCACCTATTGTCCATCTGTGCCACATACAATCTCCAACTGCATGTGCCTATTTCCACAAAGGCACATGTTGTCAGATGGCTGCTTGCGAAATGCAGCCAACAGACATGTACCCTGCTTCCTAATGTCCTGAACAACACCAAAACAATCCCTCTATCCCTTTCCTCCCGAACATATACTTTCCGTACAGAATCCAAGGGGGTCCATGTCACGAGTGAGATGCATATTTCCATCATTATTTGCCTCTAACACCTTTTCAAAATCTTTCGGCTCAATAGCCTAACTCACACTCCTAGAGGCTAAGGGTCTAATTCATGGAACGTTAAGCTTGGTGCAAAGTGACTTTTCACGGCCAACAAACACGTTGAACCGGGCCTTATTCACAGAGCAGTGCAAAGTGTATTTGTGTGGTGCAAAAAATGCAATGTGTTAAGTGGTTCTAATTCCCATAAAAAGCACTGAGGCTGCGCTACTTAGTGCTTTTGCAAAAATTAGGCCCATTTAGCATGGTGCAAAGAGTACTTGTACAGTGCAAAGTGACTTTGCACCATGCTAAACGTTCCATGAATCAGGCCCTAATAGTCTGATTAACAATTAAGTCCAGGGGACATGGTCATTGGTGATAGCCTCCTTGTCATTTGTCCTCCATGCCCTTTTCTACTCCTTAGTCAAATACTTGGAGTAATTTCTCCACGCATTCCCAGTTTAAACCCAAACCTGCATCTTCAATATTTGACTGGTGTACAGAGCAAAACTGAGCTCAGTACACATTTTAACACCTTAACTTCTGCGCTGTAACGCAGTCTATGCAAAAAAGAATGAGCATGCTCGTCCTTACACCCCTTTTGTAGTTTCTAAATTATGTGTGTGATCTTTGATGCTAAATTGAATTACTTTTATGCAGTGCCCAAGTTCCCGGTTATGACAGAATAATTCTGATCACCCCAGGGAAACTTGTTTAATAAAATTTTCACCAACAGCCTCACCCTGTTTGAGAAGGTGGCTCGATAAACCCAGGCCCCAGGTGTTTCCTGTTCAGAGGAAGTAATAAGATCTTGAAGCAAGAGGAGAGCAGGGGGACACCAACATGTTTACCTGTGCCTTTTGAGAGAGGGAGAGAAATGACAGAGAGTCACAGATTATGCATGTAAGGGCATATGGAAAGCCTAAGAGAGCAGGCAGCATCATTGTGGAGTGACTGGGGCCACTCGTTGGTTCCTCGGATAATGCTACTGTTAATGCATGGTAGGGGCAGGACTCACCGGACAGCCAATTGAGAGAAAGACTGACAGGGATTAGTCCAGTCTGCACCTCTGGAGGAGCTCCACTGCTCAGGAGATTTGATAGACTGAGGCTGCGCAGATGCCTGACAGATAATAATAATAATAATAATAATAATAATAATAATAATAATAACATCCCCATGTTCATTTCCCAAGCCAATGTTGTCTTGCTCTTACAAACTAACCAGAATGTGGTTGAGCATCCCTGTTCAGTACAATCTTCTTAAGCACCATTCTAGTTGCACCAGGCATTCACATGCATTGATTCTTAAGCTTGCTTCTTTAGGCCAGACTGTTGCATACTGCAACTTGGGACCCTACCATATCTGTGTCTGCCCTGAGCCTGAGCCAGACTGCAAGATCCCCCACAGAGATCTGAGATGTGGCCGACGTTTCGCTATTTTAGTGATGTGGTATATCTGAATCAGAGCATTTAGTCGCCCTAATGTTGGAAATGTCTAGCAGTCCCTATTGAGTGATTGGAGTCCTTAATGATCAGATCTTCCACTAAGATCTTAGCCTTTATCAATATTTAAAGTAAAGGCATAATTTACTCTCAAATGAAATGTTGAACCCCCTGCAAGGGGCCCTGATCAATGGTGAGGATAAGAAACAGCCTTGTAGAAGTAATCCATGTGTAATATAACTCGTATGAAGCCCTTCATTCAGCCGTGGCCATTTTATTAAGTAAATGATGTGCACTCTTGTTTGCTTCCACGCAGCACTCGTGATCCTTTTGGAAGGATTCCTCTCCACCCAGTAGGAGTGGGGAAGGCACTGTACTGGTACATACCATTCGAGTAACTATTGATGCAGAACCCCACATTTTATGGAAATCTGCCGGGGCACGGGGCATATCAAACGACTTGGGAGGGCAGATCACACCACCCATGTCCAAAAGGTAGTGCAACATTCCTAGTGAAAGCCAGGAATACATGATTCCCATGATAGTATTGACCAAGGAGCTCGTCCACCTTACCTCGCTGAAACCATTTAACTCGACATAAGCTGCTTTGTCCATTTATAAGTCTAACACCCCTGCCTCCCACCACCCCTGAACCATCTTTTGCCACCAACAGAATGGGTTCTTATTAACTTCTGTTGCATCTTCTCTAGATTGGTCTCCCGTGAACTGTATGGCATCTACCAACACAAACACCTCGAAAACAGCTGCTAAATCACTTCCTCATATGTGAAGATCACCAACAGCTTAACAATCACTGTTCAGCAACAATAGTGCCTGTGTGGTGAGAACCACTGATTTAAAGGGGGATATTTTGTAAGAAGTGGTAATTATATTGAGGGGGGCTACCAATGTCAGCACTTAAGTGTTACTGTGTCACCTCCATTCTTTTTTCCACATTTGCAAGAGAGGGTGCAAAAGCAAAGTTTAAAAACAGGCGAACACTCCGTGGCCCCTTGTTTTTACACTGTGTTTGTAAACAACGTATACATACATTTGCAATAGATTCTTGTGGAATCCACCTGCTTTTAGAATATTCTATCAACCAGTGGGATCCATGAGAATCCATTGGATGTGTACCTGCTGCTGTATGCACGCATGAGGCATTTGAAGGTGGAGGAGCAAAGCACAGTGGAAATGTTAAATCGGTTTCTTACCCTTCCTTGTCCTCCAAAAGCCATAAAAGTGCACTCCAGTGTCAAAGAATGGTTTACATGATGCAAGCCGTGCTTGTATGCCATACCTTATCACTTTGGGTCTTAGAAATGCACCCCAATACAGTTCTATGACTTCTATTGCATTCTTCCTTCTTCCTATTTTCTACAATTTCTTTTACATGCCCTCCCATTTGTAAAGCATATACCTACTTTCCCAGCTAAAGGTTTGTTCATAAAAGACACACAGCATCATTATTAGTTTGACTCTGAGGTAAAAAAAAAAATAAAAAAAAATGAGCTGTCAAATTATTACTAGCATTTTCTGGTAGTAGGGGAATTACTACAACATTCACTGTGCCACAGAATTCTGAGTGTATGATGCGAGGGAGTGGAAGGAGGAGACCGACACACAGGAGGCGTGTTTCTGGCTATAGGCTTTTATTGTTGTTAAAGAAAAAGAGAAAACCCTATCTGACCCATATCCTAAGGGGGATTTCCCTGCCTCAGAAAATACTAAGGGAAGCGTCAGGATGTCAGTCTAAACCAAAGAGTTCATCGTGCTGTGTCCAAAAACCTATTTCCAACCCATACTCTATATTCAACTAAAGAAGAGAGGCAGTGTTCTTGATTCAGAAGAAAAGGCGTCTTTCTTCAGGGTGATAGCCGAAATTTCACTTCTGGGAGATTAAAAGAAAATGTTCTTCTTAAGGGACAGCAATCAAAAGTCTCAACAAATGAGGTTCCTTAGGTTGAGGTTCCAATAAGGCACATAGAACAAAAGAGTCTCATATCTTCACAATGTCAAGAGATGGACCCCCTCATCTTAATTCCTTTTACAATGTCCACAAACACCAGGGGGTATGTCTACCTTCCCCTGGTCTAGGCATATGGAACAAAAAGTTGTGTATCTTTATGATGTCAAGAGCAGGACCCCCTACTCTTGATCCATTTACAATGGCCATAAACAACAGGGGGTATGTCTCCCTTCCACTGGTCTATTCCACAATATTTGCTGTCTTCACAGACTACCAGGTTCACTATCCTGCTAGGCACTGTGATTTTTACAAAGGTGTTGTGTGTGGTTTGTTATTGGCTGTGGATCGCAATTCCTTCTGGCCTTTTCCTGGTTCTTAATAGGTTGCACCAGGTTCACTATCTGCAGGTATTTTTGTTGTCAGGTCCCAGACCCCTGTACCATTGACTTTTCTCACTTGGGTCCCAGGCCCATTTGGCATTGTGCCTGGTTCATTATCATGCCAGATATTCTTAGTGTTGGGTCCCAGACCCCTGTAGTATTGGCTTTCTACTCTTGGGTCCGACATCCCGTTAGCATCTTGCTTTCGGGTTCAATACCTCTTTGGCTTTATACCTGGCTCACTAGCCTGCCAGGTATGCTTGTTGTTGGGTCCCAGACACCTGCAGTATTGGCTTTCTCCCATTTTGTCCCAGACCCCTTTAATGTCTTGCTTTAGGGTTCACAACCACTTTGGATGAATACCTGGTTCACTCTTCTGCCACATATTCTTATTGTTAAGTCCCAAACCCCTGTGTCTACGGTGTGTGGCTTCTGATGAATTGATTAATTATTATTACTGTAAATATGACTATTTGATGAGTATACTTTAGAATCTTTAGGATTCTTATTCTTACTAAATTGAAATTATTGCTCATCTATGTATTTTGAGAATTTGTGATGCGAATGTATATTATGGTCATTGTAAATGAAAACAATGTATTTTAATGTATTAATTTTCTAGAAAAGTTTTGTTTTGAAAGGTTAAATTAGTTTGACCAACCAAAATAAATATAAAAAAAAAAAAACTCCCAGGTACTGCCATGAGGAAGATGGTTCTGGAGGAGGAAGATGGTTCTGGAGGTCACTCCTTATTGGATGCAGGTCTCTGAACTGTGTCCCATTGCAGTATAGTCTCTCTGGGTTCCTGAGAATCCTCCTAGTTTCCAACCCTTCTCTGCTTGCTCACCAGTGTCTGTCAGCTGCATTTGGGTCTCTCCCTCCCATTCGGAGACCTCTTACTGTGCTTGAGATTTACGGTGACTCTGCAGTGGCTTCCTGCCTTCCTGCAACACATCCCAATCAGACCATGCTCCCCAGCTCTCTCGCTCCGCTGGTACTTCAGTGTCCTCCTTCCAGACACGACGGGTCCACAGTGAAGCTCTCAGAAGCCTTTCTGCAGACGGTTAAGCCTTCCGTCTGTGGATGCTTTGCTTGGCTCCTGACCGCTGGCTCTGCAGCTCCTGGTTCCGCAAGGGAGGATCTCTCACTGCGTTTGATTTTCCCTCTATTTCACTTGCGTCCTTGCAATCAAAAGCCCACAAAGTCTAGACCAGTCAGTATGATTCACAGAGGTGCTCTCTATGCTTCCCACACCCTCCTCATCTCAGTACTGATTTTAAGGACTCCTACTTAGTCAGATGGACTTCTCTTCGTCTCAGTGCTGATCTTGAGGACTCATTGAGAGTGAATGGAGTTCATCTTCGTCACATTACTGGGAAAGGGATCTTCATTTGGGTAATTCCTATTCTTCCTCGGCCAGTGCTTTCTTGGGGAATGTAGACTGACAATAGCTCTGGACCCTATTGGGGAATGGGTTGTTGTTATGGTTGTAGGCAGGTAGTCTATGGTCAGGTGATTGGTGGGTATACCGCATTCGCTTCAGATAGTCATCCCTAGTCTCATACCGGTGATCCCTCCCCATGAGATCCTCCCGCTGAGTACCGGACTATCGGTTAGCAACCTCACAAGGGGCTCCCCCTAGGGGAGAAGCAACATCGGAAGATTTGTCACAATAGGTAAGGTGGAGGATTCCCCTCCAGCACAAAGCTGGAATTAAATCCTCCACTTTATCCTCAATTGTCCCCTGAATGACCGCATCAGAATTCTCATGCAAATTCAATAAAAATCCTGATAGGGTTCAAAGGACTCCAGAAATTGGGACTAACACCAACATCCAACCACCTGCAAATCTGTGGTCGGTCAACTAGACTGAGTGGCAGATTTGGTAAATTACTCTGGTGGTAAATTATCGATGTACTGCCAAACTTGAAATGATTCCGATAAAATGTAAACAACCAGATTCAATTCATAATAGTTTGCTTACGTTATTTATGCTGCAGAATCAGGGCAGCAGAAAGCTTACAATTAAACAGTTCCCATGTGCAAAAACCTGCCAGATTACAGATGCACTAAAGGAACCACAACACAGGTAGCCCTGAAACATTGATTTTGTTTTAAGTCAGAAATATAGATTTAATTTTTTACATGACTCTCTTCTCAGATGTTGATTCAGATGTATGTTTCAGTTCGGGATCTACCATTACATTTTACTGACTGAAGACAACTTGCATAAAGGCATCATTTTTACAGAGGTCATTTGGAGTCCCTGGGTCGCGAGGCATTAACCACTGGTGCATGCATTTTTTTGAGCCGACCGTTTACACAGTCAGCATCATCAGAGAGTCATGCCCAGTGGAATCTTGCAACCAAGCCTAGTACACTTGTCTAGATTTATCCATCTTCCAACCAGTTTTAATAATGGTACTGATGTGCAGGAAATTATTCTTTGATATCTGCATAAAACAAGCCCAGCTTGACCAAGAAAGGTGAGCTCAGGTTAAATTGGCATTGATTATTTCAGACACATTCATCATTTATTCAGCAATCTTCCTCATTACAGAAACCTGTGTGCTCCGAGCCCCGTCTGAGAGATTAGGAAACCTGTATCGTTCAGTCCAGGAGAATACATTGAAAATGACAAGCAGCTTTATGAACTAACTTTTCAAAGCATGTTATCACTCAAGAAACCACACACACACACACACACACACAGACACACATATACACACACCCATATACATATCTCTTCAGGGAAACGCTCTAGTTAAGACAGATGCAAGGTGAAATCGCTCAATACAGCACAACCATTTTAAATTCAGTGAAGAAACTTCGGTTGAAGTAATGTTAAGGTGGATTTTAAATGCAACAAAGCCATTGAAATTTGGCGCTTGGAAGCTATACCCCCTTAACTGTAATCACCATTGTTGCTCAGCTCATGAACTCAATGATGACATCTTAGATGCTAACATTGATATCATAAATGTCACTGTTTGTGTCATCACCAATGACATCATCAATGAACTCTGTGGAACCTAAAGCACATTGATGGTATCATTGATGACATCGTCTTTGGTAACCTTTAAGATTTCACTTAGGACATCAATGAGGTCGCCTATGGCATCATCAGTGACATTTATGAAGGTATTCTTCTAAAAAAACATATATCATCACTAATGGGATCACTTATTGAAACAGTGGAGAGTATTTGACAAAGTGAAAAATGTGTCTTGCTCTCTTGAACGACATATGATAAACCTATTCCCTGCAGTAGGCTTTGGGTTTGAACTGACCTCTCTTCAGATGGCATAATCGCTAGAGTTCATAGATTCCAAAGTGAGGAATTGAAGTTTAGAAATAACGCAATTTTGCCCAGGAGCTTTCTCTGACTTTTTTACGGAGGTGTCAATATTACCCAATAATCCCAAGGGGTTATGTTATCATGGGCGAATTAGTGCTGATTGGATTACTGAATACTCATGTTCTAGTTGGGTGTGAGGGATATAACATGGGTGGATCCCTCTCCTCGCATTCAGGAGCATGGACACTCGTCCATTAAACCGCCTTTAACAACTTTACTAGCTCTACAAACCTTCCTACCCCTATTTTCAAAACAGAAACCACTGTGTTTAGTCGTGTGTTGATATGGCCTCATTAAGAGTTTGGCAGTATTCTGCAGTAAATACACCAAAATACCACCAAACTCAATTACTGTTAGTGCCACTTGGTGTTGTGGAGTTACCACGGGATTACAAGTGGTGGTAATTCCACATTTCTGGAGTCCATTTGATGTCATGGGGATTCTAGGCAGATTTACCACTGGCATAATTACTGCGAGGTAAAATCCACCGATTTTTTTGAGGTAAAGTTGAGGAATCACCTCCAATAACAAGCAGCAGCAGCGATTCTGTCAAAGATTATAATTTAGCAATGAGGAAAACGTGGCAGTAATGGAATTACCACCACTTTTATCCTGCACCGCTAAACCTGTAATATGGTGCTTGGTCTCTTCCTGGGTGGCTAGTTCATTTATTAGATATTCCACGAGGGAACTCAAAAACATTTTTTTTTAATATGGAATTTGATACATTTTTGAAAGTGAGACCAATAATGCCTGAAATTAATAGACCAACAACTGCGCCTCCATCAATACACATTTGGGAATGTTAGCTAGGAGTGATATGGAAAAGGTGCATTCTTTTCTACAGAAAGTTATATTCCAGTAGAGATCCACCAACATTGAGCTAGGCAGGTGTGTCAAATGAAGAAAGCTTTAGTAAGAGAAACCCAAGTTTGACAGAACAAAATAATTTGGAACAATCAGAAGATAAAGGTAAGAGTTACAGAGAAGGTTTGCATGTCTGAATTGCAGTCACCTGTAAAGTGTGCAACTATTAGAGGTCATACTAATAATGATTTGGTTGGTCCACATACATCTGTTGTGGGTCCAGTGGGTAGAGGATGAAAATGATTATTTATTTATTTTTGCATGTATAGCAGCACACAAAGCCCTGAGGCATCTAGGCGCTAGTTACAGTTACATTTAGGTTATGAGTTACATGGTTGCAAAAAATAAAGAACTATGATATTGTAAGTTAGATGGAGGTATGACAGTTACACATTAAAGGTAGAGATGCATACAGTTGCACAACAAATACAGTGTGGGGAGTGGAAAATTAGTAGTTTCAATGTGGAGCAAACAGTGGAGAATAAATATGTAGGACGGAAATCTAAAGGACAGGCCCCATGGCTGGGTCCTTGTTAGCGCTAGGTGGCCATGCAAGAACACAATAAACGTACAAACATTACACCACCAACACGGCATGAAAGGGATTACATAAGAATCAAGACTAACACTTTTCTTGGGAAAATTTCAAGCAGATGAAATGGGTCAGAAATGTTTGGGAGAGGTAGATATTATCATCAGATTATATGTGTACAGACATTATGCACATGCATGGAGCAAATTAGTTTGGAACATTTTTGAAAAGTGCAACTCTAAAGATGCAAAGATACAAGAATAAATTACCAAGGGCACAGCAGTTAGGGCTCTAACATGGTTGAAGATATTCTGAGATTCAGCACCACTCTTCATTTAGATTGTATTGTGCACTCATTTAGGCTTTGAGAATAAGGGAGCCAATCTTTGTTGGGCTACTCCAATCAGAGAACATACCATGGTCGACCATCACAGAGATGAACAAAACAGAGTGCAGGGCAAAGGTGACATGGACAGGCGCTGGCAAGAAGAGTCTGCCTGGTTAACTGAGTTTGTGTGGGTTTGTCACAAAAACATCCAAATGCTGAGCTTGCTGAGATGGTACTTGGGGGTACAAAGTTGTTCCCCTGGAGGCTGTGTTGATCAGCTTTGAGGAAAGCAAATTCTGGTGTGGGCTCAGTGGCATTTCTTTTAGACACTGATTGATTCCCCTTGACCACTGTGTCTGTGAGATCTACTGCTTGATCAGGCACAAACTCGAACAGGAGAAGTTTCTGTCTCTGCTTTCTTCCCCTAAAGGGATTAAAAATACCACAGAGAGCTAATGTATGAAGGACTATAGATACAATGAGGTCCCTTTTACACAGCTCTGTATTACTCCTCAGCTGCCAATGGCCTCACAGACGTCTGTACACCTGAGGTCTGTGCTGGGGATATTGGCCAACAATAATTCCAAAGTTAACTGAGACAAAAGTGATACTATGACTAAGGTCAAAACCAAGAATAACGTTTCCAAAGTAAATTTAAGGCATTTCTGATACCCACAATGAGTAAGGGGTGGGTGAGCAAATGTTATTAGTAAAATATTTCCAGATATGTACTCAAAGCTATTAATGACATTCCATGGAACAGAAGATTGACTACTGTGATGAATCTGCATTATGCATCCCTTCACCCCATAGGAGAGCCATTCCCTTTGAAGAAATGGAGGTGGGCATGCTAAGCAAGACCCTCCCTCAGAGTCTGGGCAAGTGGGACCTCACTGAGAGTGACTCCCCTCTCGACAAGGACACCCATTCCGGTAAGGAATTGCCGGTCCACAGTACATTATCTGTCTACATGGGAATTTGAAAGACTGTTGTTACTTCTGTTTTCTATCCAGCAAACAGTAACATTGCTTCAATTTCTTTGGCTTCAGGTAATGCTGGATCTCATCTGAACTCCACAGTCAAAGAGGAAAGACAGACCCATTTTGTTTCGTATGACATGCATAAAACTAAGACAAACTTTGAATCAGAGAAGAGGAAGACTCTTAAGCAAAGGCAAACCTCCCACAGAGAGATAACCTGGGGGGGCAGAGCCAAGCTAGACCGGAGACCCAGGGGTAGAGTTGAGAGTGATCAAGATGCTTACAAGATTCCAGGAGGCTGGTGTCCTGATCTGCAATGGGGCCTTGGTCAGAAAGGAGATGGGGACGATAAAGCAACCATATCAACTAGTGGCTCGATCATACAGAAGCTGTGGTCAGCCTTGGGCCTGTTAACCAACGCCAAGACCAGACTACAGGAGAGAGCCTGGTAGCCAAGTGTTGTAACTAACACATCAAGCAATGGAAGGGAAGCAAATGCTCTCAAATGGGTAACACTGATGAGAGGAGCAACCAGAGACATTTCAGGCTGGTAAAGCCACAAAGGTTCCGGAACCCTGATAAACCCAAGAGGGCAGTCACCCTACATAAGTCAAGTTGAAGAAAGTCTATTAGAGAGTCCCAAGAAACTGAGAGACTTAAAAATGTGATGCTGGGGAAGCCAGAAAGGTCACATGGACCAGAAAAATACTGAACAGGCAGATGCCTTACTAAGAACAAGATAAAGTAATGTAAGTGTGGAAGGAGTAGACTGACAAACAGGAGACTTGTTTCTGGCTATAAACTTTTATTGATGTTAAAGTAAAAGAGTCTTGTATCTTCACAATGTCAAGGAAAGGGCTGTCTCGTCTAGATTCCTTTTACAATGTCCACAAACACCAGGGGGTATCTCTCCCTTCCCCGGGTCTAGGCACATGAAACATAAGGTCTTGCATCTTTACAATCTAAAGAGCAGGACCCCCTCCTCTTGATCCCTTTTACAATAGCCATAGGCACAATGGGTATGTCTTTCTTCCCCATGGCTATTACCCAATGTTCACTGTGTTCACAGTTTATGTAGTTCACTGTCATGCCAGGCACTGTGCTTTTTACATAGGTTTTGTGTGTCGGTTGTTATTGACTGTGGATCCCAATTACTTTTTGACTTTTCCTGGATCTTACCAGTTTGTACCCAGTTCACTGTCGTGTCAGGTATTCTTCTTGTCAGTTCCATACCCCTGTTGTATTAACTTTTCTAGCACGGGTGCCAGGCCCCTTTGGCATTGTACCTGGTTCACTATCCTGTCAGGTATTCTTATTTTTGGGTTCCAAACACCTGTAGTATTGGCTTTCATCTCTTGAGTCCCAGACCCCTTTGGTATCTTGCGTTTGGGTCCCAGACCCCTCTGACTTTATAGCTCATTCATTATCCTGCCAGGTATTCTTATTGTTGGTTCTCAGACCCCTATAGTATCAACTTTCTTCTCTTGGGTCCCAGACCCCTTTGGTATCTTGCTCTTCTGTCCCAGACCCCATTTGACCTCTTACTCTTGGGTCCCAGACCACTTTGGTTTCTTGTTATCTAGTCGCAGACCCCTTGGTTTGTTATTTATTTATGTTGATTTTATTGGAAATCTGTATGGCGCTTATACGTCAAATAAATTGTGTTTCAAGAGATTCTGTCGATCTGAGCAGCCCTGGTCTTCCACGCCCCTAGGGACTGCCACGAGGAAGATGGTTCTGGGGGACATTCTTTATTGAATATGGGTCCCCGACCCGTGTCTGACTGCAGAATAGTCTCTCGGGGTTCCCAGAAGGCCTCCCGGTTTCCCAACCCTTCTCTGCTCAGTATAAAAAATAATAAATAATTATGATTCACAGAGGTGCTCTCTATTCTTCTGCACCTCCTCCTCACCTCAGTACTGCTCTTGAGGACTCCTAATGAGTCATTTGGATTTTTCATTGTCTCAGTACAGATCTTGTATATTCCTAGTGATTCAGATGAACCATTCCTTGTACAAGCACTCCCTACCTTACTGGTTTTAAGAAAATCGATAGGAACACTAGGGATGGTGCTGTAGGCCGTTAGAGAGGAAGGATGATTCACTCACTGAGTACCACACCCAGTGGGAGTACCGGGCAGCAGCCTCTCTTCCCTGGTCTCATGGGAAGGGGTTCCCCCTAGGGGAGAAGTGATGATATCTGGTGATTCATCACAGTAAGCATATCAGAGAGCCAAAGGACTTTGGGGAGCCCTGAGAAGCCAAGAGACTTTAATATTCAAGGCTGGAGAAGACACGAGATGTATGGGAGCTAAGAAAACACAAATGGGCAGATGCCCTATCAAGGTCCTGCTACTGCAAGACTAGCAAATGGCAATAGGATTTCTGATAATTTCAGAGACACTAATCTTCGGGGCTGTTAAGGTCAACAGGCTTATAGGAGCCAAGAAAACCAAAATTGGCAGACCAAGACAAAATAAACCTGTCAGAAGGCCAGAGGACTTTGGGAAGTCCAGAAGCCACTAAGTATAACAAACATACCTGGAGAGAGGCAGAATCTGGAGGGTTCCAGTGCTTCAATACAAAACCAGAACTTTGTACAAAATCAAGTTGAAATTGGTGGAAATCTATGAGTAAAACCTTTTCTTCCTAGAGAGAGAATTGTGAAGAACTGAGATTTGACATACAGAACATGCAGAGATGTTGTGAACTGTGTTTTGATTAAACAAGAAGAACATTGTACAGAACCAAGTCTGAATTGGTGGAATTGTATAAGGAAAACATCTTCTTGGAGAGACAAAATTGTTAAGAAATGAGATTTGTCATGTAGAACCCACAGAGGTTGTGAACTGTGTTTTGCGACATTGATGTATTTGTGAATCCTATGGAAAAGAGATCCAAGTGATTGGGCCAGGTAGAAGCCGCAGACAGAGGCTATTGCTCCGACCTACTTCTTTTTGTTAAGCTTTCCTAAGCATTACCAGTGAAAAGATATTTTTATAAAGATCTTTTCAATGAAAGGTTAATTTAGAATGAACTGATCAGGCAAAAGAGAGAAGGCAATTGCAATCCAGGAAAACAAAGAGTGGGTCAAGGAGCCGGGTAGTCAACAAATAGAAGATAAGGGCAACAAGCACAAGGAGCGGGATAGAACCGAAGGAACGTAACGCCACAATTAGCAGCAACAAGCCGTCGAGAGGATTCAGCTTTTACAGTGCAGGAGGCAGGGCCTCCTTATGCATTCTCCGTGCATGGGACATCTCAGCTGATGTGGCTTCCTCTACTGCACAGCCAGGCGCCATGGCAACCAATATCTAAACCACAGCAAAGTCCTGGAACGCGCTTTCCGCCGCGTGTAGACATTAGAAAAGGAAGGCACGGCAGATCTGCGCAGATATGTAACAGTTTGTGGCAAGAAATGCTAAATGTTACTTGCAAAAAAGATAAGGAACCAACCAAATGCAAGTTGTATGGGCCTATCTCCTTGATCACTGGTGAGTCAAAAGTACAAGACAAAATACTGGCTCTTTATTTATTAATCAATATCATTAACCTCACACACCCTGACCAGTGTGGCTTCCTTCCCAACAAAGCAACCATGGCGACTATTCGAAGGTTGCACAACACTATTAAAAGGGCATATGAGATTAAAAGCTCACTGCCCATTTTGGCAGTCGATTTGAAAGAAAAGCTTTCAATTTGTTCAATCTGCATTTCTGCTGGGCATCTAAAATTAATAGGGTGTTGGAGATGTATTGATGGCATGGGTGATTCTTCTAAATAGTTAGATGTTGTCACGTGTTCTGAAGTGTGCACTTACTGAGTTCCCTGCTGTACATCAAGTGAATAAAACTAATCATTCTTTTAGAGTCTTTCTAATGTAATGTTTATTTCTCCAAGAACTGTCTGATCACTGTACATAGCGTATAATAATATAATGGATGTTCAATAATTTCAATAATATTATAAGTGTAAATATGTTGAGAACTAGAGGTCCTTTTGTATTGTGTTGAATAACAGTGGTGTTTAAATCAGCCTGACATTATGCTATCTTCAAGTTGACCTAAACTTCAACTTGGAGCAAGAAATCCCCCCACACACCTTTGCGAGTCTGCCAGTGGATATTCTTATACAAATAAACTGACATACCAAGAAAAGTAGAATGTGGAGTCTTCAACCAGATAATTTATTTTATGATCAATTTATGGAACTATAAGACCTAGCAACATGAGACTGGGGGCCTCATTATGAGTTTGGAGGCGGCCATGGCGCTATTAGCACCATAGCCGCCTCCAAATCGGGCTCCATTACCGGGTTCCTGCAATGGGGACTTACCGGGTCATTCCGGCATAGGAGGACCCGGTAAGTCCTCCATGCAGGAACCATTCCTCATTCCCATTTGAGCCCCCATAGGGCTCAATGGGAATGGGGAGGGAGGTAACAACGGGCACATTACAAGTGTCCCGTTGTTACCTCCCTCTTCCCCTCGTGGACCCGGAAAAGATGTCTGGTTTTACCAGATGTCTGATCCAGGTCTCGCAAAGGGAACCTCATAATCGGCCCTGACGGAATGAAGGGGGCCGGTCCCATACCAGCCCCCTTCATTCCGTCAGTTCCAGGGTCATAATGAGGCTCCATGTTTGCATTGACTATGATTTTTAATAATTAAGAGAATCATTAAAATGAATACAACTATGACTGCATATACTATACATAATATCACATATCCAGACATGCATCTGAAAGCGCAGCTTCCAATAATATTGGTTTCATTTACAACGCATGTTGTTAACCTGAATTATACAAGAAAAATGATGTATCATTTTTCAAGTATTGAGGAACAGTTTGGGCACTCACCTTTTATTCTGATCACAAATACAACAATGTGAACACCCAATGAAGATTGAGGGGAGTATATTCAATGAGAATGTCTACCAGTTGCGTACACTAACAGAAGGGTCAGGCCAATAAAATAGTGTGACATATTTATGAGAGAAGATGAAAATATGTTACACATTGAAAAGGCGGGAGCAGATAATGAGTGGATTCAGACACTGGAAAAGCTGCATAAAAAGAAGAATGATTGTCCCCTCGGATGAGTGTTGAATCTTGATACCATCTGGAAAATTATGCCTTTTTCACAAGAGATTGGAATCAACTTAACCTGGGGCTGTCCTGACATCATAGAGGGACTAGGAGGGGTCTCCTGAAGGAGACTTCCTTGGAACACTTGAAGGTTTATCCTGCCTCCATGCCTCAAACAAGAAATTTAAAATGTGAGTATGATAACTCCCCAAATTTAATTAGTTGTATCTCCTGGAATAATTTCCCTGATTAGAACAATGGGTTTAAGGGAACTGTGCTGTTGGTAGCCACGAGGGGGAACTCTTTCCAAACCAAATACGTTAGTATGATAGTGGTAAAATGCACTACATGACAGCCCAGTGAGACTTGATTAGGTATTAAAAAACATAGCATTCCCTCACATAGAGTGAGGGGTTGATACTTTATTACTCATAGAAAGAGACTGTGGTATTTGGTTTTGCTAGTGTGAGTTAACTCCTGATATTGTATTTAAGGCTGAGGTAGATTATATGTCAATAAGTGCCCAAGAACTTTCTCTGTATTGAGAGTTGTGTAAAATAGGAACCATTTGCAAGCACTGACACTCTAGTATTTACTACGTTATATTAAAAAGTACCCTGAGTGCTACAATAGATATAGCTGACATTAGCCCATGGTTTGAGTGCCCTGTCCAGAGAATAATAAAAATACATTTGATAACATGTATTGTGTGAAGGGCATTGCCATTTTGTAAGAAATGGAAAATGAGAACAACTATCCTTGTCTCATTTCAATTTGAATAATAATAGTGGAATGTGGGTGGGTGAGTCAAAATAGTCTGCACAATCCAAATTAAAAACATTACTTTCCTAACCCAAAACCTTCAGAGTTCTAATGCAAGTTGTTATAAGAATATTGTAGTGTTGGCTTTTAAGGGGCTGATCGATTGGGCGACACGTCTTACTTGGACTCTGAATATATATATTCCTTGTCTTGTTTGCAGGTTGCAAATTCAAAATGGGCTGTTTCGTCCTGCGGAGTGTGGTGGCCAAAAAGGCAAATAAACCACCTGTAACGTTAGTCCACCAGTTACTCAGCTATTATACTGCACCAGTTTCTTGTACAGATGGATAATTTATTTGGTGAATAAGAGATAAATTAGATTGCAAGATTGCCCTTAATGATGACACATGTTTCGGCTTGTGGCAACTTTTTCCAATCAGGGCTTGTTATCTTTGCCATTCCTTTGGTGTATTTATAAGTTTATAAATTGATGAATGATAGTACATGTTCACAAAGATAAAGTAAAATAAAACAATGTGCGTCGTGTACAGTCACAATGAATAATGGTACAGTGAAAATATTCAAGATGTATTTACAAAAAGCAAGGGGTGGTTATGTCACATGTTATTTTCAGGGTTGGTGAAGGGGAGAATTAATTAGGTTGGGAGAAATGCAAATAAAAATAAAAATAATGAAGGTGATAAAAGAAAAGTACATAGTTAGTTGCACATTGCATTAAGGTGTCTAATTACTCTGTTCAAAATGCTCTTAGTATCACAGTTTCTGTTTATTTAGAGCCGAGTATAGAGGAGGGTGTTTTACCTTGTTATTTTAGTCTTGAATAGACTGTTTGTTGGTGTTTGCCATAGTATATCAGTTAAATGCCTGTTGGTAAATTAAATACGTGTTTGACTTCCTATTGAATTGGTTAGTTAGTCCGGTTAGTTAGTCCACATACAAATATTTTCCACTTATAGGTGCTCAAACTCCCTTTTTTCAATTGTCCGATGTGCTAAGAAATATCACATATCTCTGTCACTGTAAATTTAATTTATTTGGCATGTTCTACAGCTAATTACCTAAGATGTTAGCTTTAAATGAATTCGTAAATAACGTTGTAACTATGAGATTCGTGCGTTTTTGCATTAGAAATATATTGTTTGAGTTCTGTCAGTTAGAACGTGTCAATAGCATTATACTGTTGTTCACTTCTTTTCTGCATGCCATCTAAACAGCTAACGCTTTTCGCTAACAAAGGTTAGTCTGACATCTGTCTGACCGCTATCCCGATGCTTAGTACGAGCATTAGCCATTACGTAGTCAAATCTGATAAAGGCAGACGGTGCCTTTACCAATGCCTCATTTGTCCGCACAATCGCACGTGTCAGCTGGTAACAGAGAAGCCGAACGGCGTCTTGCTAGTGTATTAAACATTGTGTGGGGCGTTGACATGGCAACTCTCTCCCTAGGGTGCATCTTCAGTTTCATTGAATGTTTGCCTTTAACGGACGCCATCTTTTGGGCATTTTTTCCGTGATGTCTTTCACCTTGTATTGAAAACTCCCTGTTTCATGTTGATTGTGCAAAGTGAATGTTACATTATGCGAATTCAATTTGGATTTTAAATTTAAAATTTTAAATCGAGCAGCGTTATTGTTAATAACATTAACTAAGTGCATTTTTATTGATTTGCCGATGAAAATAATCACGTTTTATTAAAGTACCTGGGTGTGCCCTAAATGGCCTATTGGTCTTCAAAATAGTGCAAGGAGTGTACACACGCGCAAATCCCCTACTTAGTGATAACATTTGTATTTAACAATATGAAGTGTTTAAATTAAATTGAAATTAGCCCGTTGCTATTTTTGTACTCAGTACGTGTCCTAGGTCATCTGTCTGTTTTCAATTATTCACAAAATTGTGAAAGATTGCAGTAAGGTCTGATTTTACAAAAGATCTTAGGTTTAACATTGTAAACCTTCATGATTATGGTCAAGTGCTGCTTGGAACACACTCGTAATAGTGAATTGCCATTCGTTCATTGTTAGTAGTATCATGCAAACATTTGGAAATGTGGGGCAAATGGTCAATTACAGCACATTAGCTGCAGAATGCACAAACTCACCAAACTGGCTCATTGCTTTGCAGTTGGCAGTCCATGTCCGCGCCCACAAGGTCATCTGACCAAGTTTAGCAACATGTATCCATTCCTTTAAAATGCTGCTCAGCCCTTCCCAAGTGTCTTCCCTGCATTGACTATTAAACACTTGCCTACTGTGTGTAATTATATTTTAAGAGCAAAGTGGACTGGAAGGCTCTAGTATGACCATCTTTGAAACAATAGTGCAGCTTCTCTAGTTTTTTAAATAGATGTCATGGATGAGCTATTGGGACCCAAATGCTTTGCCTCCCTTTTTTTTAATCCTTAAGGTCAGAAGGCTGCCTGGCAAGGGCCCTTCACTCAGTACACCAATCTCGCTCTTATTAGAGCAGGCCTATTGCTGGAACGTTTCATTATCACTAAACGACTCCAGTCTTTCACTTGCAATTACATGCCTAAGGAATGAGACACTAATGTGAGAGAGAACAGAAATCTATAATCAATTTGTGTCAACAGCATGCACCTCAGAAGCACCGTACACTTGAAAGAACACAGACAGCTCCGTAACTTCTCACCTCCAAAGACTCACCTCGCTTTCAATCGAAGCAGCGCACAGCACACTCTACTGAGAAAATATGCAAAACCCTGTGGCTCAGTCCCCGCATCTCCAAATTGTGTGTTTAAAATGGAAGGCTAATTAACCTACGCAGCACTGCTGAGGTAGAGTCATCAGGCACTCTCCTTTCTGCAATTGGCAGTCGTGTGCTCAGAATTATAGTCATAGAGTTGTCAATCAAATAAATTACGTCTTCACACCCACTCACCAACTGATATTGCACAGGTTTAACTCTTTTGCATTCTGTAGCTCTGTCTGAGCTCTGCAGCTGCTGGCTCTGTGCTTGATCTCGCTCTGAGGCATCAGCACCTTGGGTGCCATAAAGCAACTTGACAGAGACAAACTAAAGTGGTTGGATCAAACACCCAAATCCGTAGCTGGTAGGAGTTCTGAAAAAGCCATAGCCTACCACCTAAATCAGTAGGGTTGTCAAGTATGGACCTGGTGTGGCGGGCACCCTATTTTTTTTTAAGTTGGGGTTGCAAGACAGTCACCCGGGGTTGCAACTGCAGCCCACAGAGGTCGCAGCTGCGACCCCCAAATGACACCCCTGGTACTCTGTGAGCCAGATGCATTGCATATCACAGCCTGCATTTTACAGAGTACTGGTGCAGGAGGCCCTCCTGCAGCATGTGGGCCAATACATTGCCCTCCCCACCACCCTGCACAGCTCAACACCACTAAGGGCCGGTTCTATTACTTTGTGTGCATGCCCAATATGGTGGCAGCATTGGATTGCAGGTATGTGTAGTGATCTGATGGACTGGGGCAACTGATATAGCCAAGTACTATCAAATTTCAATGGGTTGACAATGCAGTCTCAGGTATGACTGTGTTGGGAAGGGGGTGGTCTATTTCCACCAACTCACCATTCCCGGGCTCATATACCATGTAGAAGTGCCCTTCAGCGCGAAATAACATAGACACATGCACGCATAACACAACCCATAGACGTGCCCAAAGACTCCATATTGTACCGCAATAGACGCCATCTTTTACTAGGCCCAAAGCTCATCCCTCTTCAAAGAGCAGTTCTCCCGTCCCCAGCGCTACTGTCCTGCCAGCTCTCCTCAAGCCCTGTTCCCACGGAAGCCTGAAGATTTGTTTGTTGCAAACAGCATAATATCATATCTTTGCAGTGTCCATTCCGCAGAGCGTGCAACCAGAGGAGGCCACTGACTAGGCCCTCTCCATCTCCACTAAACTGCCTGTGCCCCCTCGACCCACTCCGAGCCAGACCACAGCCACCTAACACTGACCCTCCAACTCCTTTTCATACAGATACCTATCAGACCTGGTCTCACGCTGACCACACCAGAACCCTCAGTAAAATATGAATCCAGCACAGCAGTATATTTTCTAGAATCAACACAAGCAAGCAGGTTTCAGTGAGACAGATGGGAGATCAAACCTTGAGGCAGACATCTGGGTGTGGGGCATGCAGTATCAAAAGCATTGTGGAGGGTAAGGGTTGGAATGCCTATAAACTAGCTCATGTGACCCTAGCACCCCCATTCATGTAAGATTTCATGTGTGCCATTACTCTTTCATTATCAGTTCCTGTTGTTTAGTTTAGTTAGATAGAAATGTGTCTTGTTGTACCATGACCTTCACCAAGAATATGAGCCCAGCTGAGCAACGTGCCACCGGAGCGACACCCGAGCAGCAGCCAATCCAACGTGGTCAGCACTTATAGAAGCAAAATGTCAATTTCACCAAATTTATTGTAGAATTTTGTATCTATAACCTTACATCACTAATGACGTGTTTTGCACTTATAATGTTCTGCCCGTGTATTGTTTGGCAGAGCGCTCTCGGGCAGCATAGTTCTTTGCTTGCTATTATTGTCATATAACGTTTGTTATTCTTGCAATTTATCTCAGAGCTTCTTTCCCCAGAAGGGGAGTGTCCTCATTATTTGGTCTTTTGGATATTATGTGTATTGTTGGGGGTGAGCCTTCAACTGCTCCAATAATGATTACATCTGTGTTGGAAGATTATGGAATTCCATCAGGTAAAGTATTTTGAGGCTCCATTTTTAGGTTTGTCTAGAAAAGGTTTTAACTCTCCCACAGTGCCATGTACCCACAAGGTAAGCATGTGCTCAGACCAGAAGAATGGGATGGTAATTAGGTTTGGAATGTTTCTTTTGTGAGAGAAAAAAGAGGCAGGATATTTCCCCCAGTGTGGGTGGGAACATCTTTCAATTATGTTTGTGATGATACCTTGAGCAGGACAATTAGAGAGGCTGATGACACCGATGTCTATGCTGCCTCATGAAGATCATTGCTACCTATAGAGACTAACCATGAGATACAGTCTGGTATGGGTCAATACTATGCAAACTGTCGCTTAATAAAACACCTATAGTGCCTGTATAATTATAGGTTTATTTTTTATAATGCGCTTAATACCAAAGAGTTTTCTAAGTGCTAACCCGGGATTCATTCCTGTGTTGCTCTGCGTCGTCTTGCTTCCAAGACAAGTGCGTTGCCACTTAGCTATACTAACCGTGGTATTCACTCATGCGGCTGTACATATAGTACTTGTAATGATTACTGGTTAGATGTATAGTGTGTAAAGGGGCCCTTATTTTAAAAAGTGTGAAAGGTAAGAGGTCATACTAGTACCAACTTCTTGAATGCACTCATTTCTACACCCACACTGAGTATAACTATATTGTCTAAGGCATGTTACATGTGGAAGCAGTGTTTCATGGAGGCGGGCCACAAGGCACCTTGATAACCATGTAGGTGCAGGGTGACCTGAGGAATGCAACCCTAAACTTGGAAGGATGCTGTGTGGACGACTTCCATGGTGGTACCGAGTGTATCCCTCCTTCGCGGCAAAAGACAACTTATCGTTGATGTTCTGTGCAGAATTGTAACAGTGAATGAAAAAAGTGATTACTTTGTATATTCCATCCCTGTTCTGCCAACATGGGAAAAATATCACCACTCACACTGAAAGACAGTGGCATAGACAGGCCTGAGCAGGCAAGGCCCACCCAAAATCTGTAAATGCTCGTTATGTCACTGCGTTGAGCCCAACTTTATTAGTTTCAGGACCCACTTGTTGGGCAATCCTGGACAATCCTGGCTTCGCCTCTGCTGAAAGGAGGTGATTTTTACATACAATGCCCTTTTTTCTGTCTTCTTTGAGGCCACTGGTCTGCTTGGCACTTAGCATGATGTTGATGTTATCAAAGAAGCACACAATTAAGAAGAGGCCTCTTATCATGAACAGACTGGAATAAATGCCCCCCTGCACATGCACCTTTTATAGAGCCAGTGAGACAATGGTCCTCATTACAAGTTTGTTGGTAGCCTTGCCGGTAAAACCGGCAGGCTACTGCCAAACTTGCGATTTTTCCCGGCACCCGCGAAAGAGCAATTACTGGGTCATTACGGATCTGCCGGACCCAGTAATTGCCCATTTGCCGGTGCCTCAAAAAATGCTCCCCATTCCCATTGGAGGTTGAATGCACCGGCACCTTTCAGAATGGTGCCTGTGCATCCGACATGCTCTGCTCGTGGGTGCCGGTACGCCCGCCAGGTCAGTCCTGGTGGGCAGGAAGGCATCCGCGAGCAGAACGCGTAGTTTGCCGGTCCAGTAACAACAGTACCGGCAAGCTTACCGTACCGTTGTTACGGACCAGCAAACTTATAATGAGGCCCAATGCATTGATGAATCACAAACATGTATGTTGACTGGTACTGTCACACAACTTTGTCTTGAAGATAATGGGCTTGATTGATAGAATTGTATGCACGCTGAAAAGCGACTTAGTGCACTTTTCAGCACGCAAAACTAGTTTTACCAATTCATGGATCGGACTTTGCTTGTTTTTACGGGACTTTGCACAGGTCCATCATGTCTTTGCGTGCGATTGAGAGCAAAGTCAGATACGGGCCTATGCACAGAAATACATAGAGGGTGCAGCATGCATATTCCCCATTCTCCCAGCTAAATGATGAAGAACAAGGAATAACGTGGGCGTTTTGATTGATGGGCCACGCAAAGAAATTGCTTGCCCAATCAAGCATAAACCTGACCGAATTCATGCATTTCAATGCAGAACTGCACGTCAGGAAAAGTCACACGCAAACCTCCTAATCTTACCACCACATGATACAAGGTGCAAAGCATTAAGCGCATAGGAACCAGCATGCAAAGGTAACATTTACACAGCAATTAAGGGGACCAGGTGCTGCTTGAAGTAAGGGGCTTCAATTACAGGGGTTCATAAACCGATTAACTGGGTGCGACCTTGAGTTATGTGAAATGGAACACAGATAAGAGAGACAGTTTTGGGTAATGGAGGTTCGTACACAGTCTCACCAGGGTGCTGCCTTGGTTGTGGGGGATGGCCCGCAGTATTACTGGGGTGCACATTTGTGGGGATAAGCTTGGTGCAAAGGTTGGTTCATGTCACTGTTTTTGGTTTTCCTGTGGGCATTTTGTGGGCCTTCTGGGCGCTACTGTATTTTCTTTGCACCTCGGTTACTTTGCAATTAGAAATACATGAAGACGCAGAACATGCAAAGGTATGTGAGCAAGTAGACACAATGTTGTTTTACATGCTACGTACTTTGCAGGGACTTTTTCTATGATTCGGGCTCAATATGTTTGTTTCTTTTGTTTGCCACCATTCAGGTTGATCAATGTCACTCTTAGTGAAACCCAGCAAATTGCAGTAACAGTGCCGCTTTAAGACACTTTTCAGAATTATAAAGTCTAGAAAAGCAAAGAAAATCCAAATATTGCAGGGATTAAAGTACAAATTCCAATTATGGTGCCTCAGAGGTATTTCGAAACATGCTGGTTGTACTTTTATTTTCATTAAATTCCTCCTGAGTGGCTCCCTCCACTCCGGTGACCAGAGAGTTGCTTCCTCCACTCTGATGATAAGAGAATTTGTCTACCAACTTCCTGTGGCCAGAGAATTGCTCTCTCCACTCCCCGTTGTCAGAGATTTCCTCTCTTCACTCCAAATGGCCAAAGAGTCACTCCTTCTACTCCCGTGGTGAGAGAGTTACTCCCTCCACTTCCAGGGGCCACAGTGTTGCTCCCTCCACTCCCCAGGGCCAGAGACCTTCTTCCTCTACTCTCTGTGTCCTGAGATTTCCTTCTGCTGCTTCTCGTGGCCACAGTTGCTCCATCCACTCCCTGCTCCCTCAACTCCCCAAGGCCAGAAATGTGCTCCCTCCAACCCTTTATTACTATTATTATTATTAGGGTTCTTATTGATTACGGCCCTTGCTCCGGGAAGCAATGGAGAACAACCATGTGGCCAGAGAGTCTGCTCCGTCATTCCCCATGACTAGGGTGTTACTGTCTTCACTCCCTGTGCCCGATAGTTGCTCCCTCCATTTACATAACCAGAGACTTCCCCTCTTCACTACCCGTGGACAGAGAGATGCTCCCGCCACTCACCATGGCCAGAGATTTGCTTCCCCCTCTCCCCGTGGCCAGAGAGTTGTTCCCTACACACCCTTTGGCCAGTTTGGGACTTTTACAAATCCAACTGATGCTGTGTATTCTGCTTTAATGTCAGAGATGGAAAACAGCAGTGTGGTGTTCCTTTAAGAAACACACACGGCGGAGTGACGTTACTCTGTGGTGTGTGTTTAAGTTAATAAATCAAGCATGTCACGTGGTGCCTCAGAGCATATGCAGAGCATGGACGGACAGCAGGGCATGTGTCATCTGTGGTGCCTGGGGGGCTTGCGGTGTGCATGACCTGACAGGGATCCATACAACATTGGCAACAAGGAGGTTGTCTGGCCCAGGTAGTGGTGATTCCGAGTTGCGACTCAGAAAGAACAACGTTCACTGGCCATGGAGCTGACACTTGCAGTGCAGCGACCGCCATCTTTATTGCTCGAGTCCCGGAGGTTGTGACTCCCTAGGTGAGTTCTTCTGCACCTCCCTGGCAACGTTTTTGGACACTCCACAGACACATGGACATTTCAACAACAACAAAAACATGAGAAAGTAAACCGTTTTCCCTGATCTTGATCTCGTTTTGCCTGCAATTGTGGAGACAACACAGGCGGGCCTGAAACTTCATCTTAGGCACAAGTAAGAGACTGTTGTTCTTTATTTCTGGAGAAGAGCCAAAGGGAGGACTTTCATAGTAATATTTTCTGCAGCACTGGTGGGGGAAAGCCCATTTGTGTTGAGGAGGGGCTGTTCTAGCAAGTGAACTCGAAGCAGCTAGTGGGGGGGTGGACACCACAATTCTATCGTTTCTTCTTCCTGTGTGGGTTGCAGCCCCTGGTTTTGGAGGGGTGCTTGTGCACCCACGTGCATGGTGGTTCACGTGTAGGAGGAGGGCGTGAGCTAGTATACCAAAGGTTGGCTGCCTATGAGTGCCATCAACATTCTGGGTGCACAGGATGGTGGAGGCACTGCTGCAGGTGGAGTTGCTCAGGTGGGAGTGTGGGCACCATGCCAACAGGGTACACTGACCATGATGCCAGCGTTTGACATTTCAGAGGGGAGACCGACAATGAAAGCATGGAGGCAAACCTCTTGTAGTTGGATGACCCAGCAGTGCATCAAATATTTAAGACTTTGCAGCTAGTGGACGATTCCTATGCTGCAACAAAGAATGTGCTGCAGGAACATTTCATGCCCCTCTCTAACATGGATTATGAAAGGTTTCTGATGTGTAACACAAGGCAAAAAAGATGATCAAATCCTAGGTTCTTCTAAAAGCTTGATCTCAGGGATGGGTAGCACCAGGTCATGCTACACCCTGAATCCAGGAAAATTACAACATTCATGATTCACCAAGGCCTGTACAGGTACAAACGTCTCTGCTACCGTGTGTTGTCTTTTGCCGAGGTTTTTCAAAACATCATCAGAGGCACGTAGGCTGACCTAGAAGGGGTCATAAATATCAGCAATGATATCTTGGTGTTCACAAGGTTGGAGGAGGAATACATGGCACGACTAGTCAAAACTCTTGAACGCATCCAGGTCCTGGGCCTAATGGTCGACAAAGAGAAGTGTGAATTCCTGAAAACCAGTATTGAATTCTTTGTTTTTATGTTCAAGGAAGGTGGTGTTTCGCCTGATCCCCGCAAAGTTAAGTACATCATGGAGGCCAGAGCCTCAGAGACAGTAATTGAGGATCACAGTTTCCTGAGGATGGTAACGTACTGCGGGCAATTTAAAAGGAATCTGGCCACATGATCGGAGCCACTGACGAACCTCATGAGAAAAGATACCACCTGGCAGTGGGTCCATCTCGAGCAAGCAGCATTCGATGATGTGAAGATGGCCCTCATGGCTGAAGACACAATGGCATTCTTTGATCCATACTTTCCCTCAAAAATAGTGGTTGATTCAAGTATGTTTGGCATCGGGTGGTACTGACACAGGTGGACACCAAAGGCGAGGTGAGACCCATTGCTTTTGCCAGCCATGCCCTCTCGGACACGCAGCAAAGATATTCCCAGATCGAGTGCGAAGCTCTTGCGGTGCTCTCGGGGTGCAGGCATTTTTTGCCTACATCTACTGGGCAGAACCGTTACGGTTATGACAGACAACAAAAACCTGCTGCCGATCATGGTGCGGTCATCTTCCAAGTCTCCGACCAGGACTGAGCGGTTGATGTTAGCTCTATTGGAGTACCGAGTGTCGTTGGTGTACCGACCGAGTGCAAACAATGCAGCCAACTATCTGTTGAGACACCCCCAGGTCAGGGAAGCTGGCGAAACAAGCAATGTGGAGGAGGCTGAGGAACATGTGCAAGTAATCGTCGAATCCGCTACTCTTAATGCCATGCCCATACAGGAGTTGGAGAAAGCATCAGGAGACGATGAGTGCTTTAGCATCCTCAGAGGAGCCCTTCAAAAAAGGGAGTGGAAGACTATTCTGGAAGGCCTTGGAAAAAGGACTAAAGAGGCCTGCACAACATTGGAGCAGTTGTGGAAAGTCCAAGACGCGTTGGCATTTGCTGACTCAGGTCTGATGCTACGTGGGGACGGGATGGTAATACCTGCAAGCACGATCCAGCAGGAGATTGAGCTGGCACACCAGAGTCATCGGGCATGGCCAAAACAAAAGCCTGCCTATGGCTGTAAGTTTGGTTTCCTGACCTGAAAAGAAATGTCAAGGAGTTTGTGGTGGGCTGTTCATGGTGCCAGGCGGGGGCCCCGACACAGAGGGACCCCATGAATGAGTCCATGCCTCGAAGCACGCAACCATGGAAGGCTGTAAATGCAGATTCTAGCTCCACTGGCTGGGACACACACTTTCTGGTGGTGGTGGATCATTAGTCGAGATATCCAGAAGTGCATTTCCTAGAATCTGTGTCATTCAACGATGTGGCAGCAGCATTAGAAGATGTTTTTGCAACTCCCAGCCTTCCCCAGGTATTGTGCTCTGATAATGGACCGCCATTTCAAGGAGAAAGCTTCAGCCAACTCATGAAGGAGTATGGAATACAGCATCGGAAATCACACCGGTCTGGCCAAAGACAAATGGGGTGGCAGAAAGATTCATGAGGGCCCTTAATAAGGTGTTCTGCATCACCCACAGCCAAGGACATTCTCTCAGAAGGGCCCTTTATCAGTTCCAGAGGGAGTTTTGGTTGATGCCCCATTGCTCTACAGGGGTGGTGCCCTCAGAGGCCATGTTCAAGCGATGTCTAAGAGGTCTTCTGGCAGACACAGAGGATCGGGACCCGGTGGTGATCAAAGACGAACGAGAGGCGGAGGAAAGGAAATCCAAGAGTGAGAGTGAGAAGAGGACTCTGACCAAATCCACTAGTGCCGGGAAAAGAATGTGATTGTGAGTCACAGGCACTCACAGGGGAACTGTCCTTGCCATATGAACTCAACCCCATGGGCGTCATAGCTGTAAAGGGATCTATGGTAACTGCCTCTGATGGGACGCTAAAAGTCACAAGAAATGCAAGCTTCTTCAAGAGAATCCGGGAGAACGACCAGCCAAGAGGGTCCCCTGGAAGGAGGTGCACAGAAGAGACAGATGAAGGTGGTGGGACTGATCGTTCTCTGACTCCCCTGGACAAAAGAGACGCAGGTGAGTAGAGGCCGCGCTGCAAAAGGGGCGTGTGTTATCCGCAATTTGCAGGTAGGGGGATACCTGCTCACGTGGAAGATTATGTGCTGGACACATGAACCGAACACTGGACGCTGTCCCGAGTGACTGAGTAACTATATTTGCTGTCTATGTGTTTAATTTCCAATTGTTTATGTGGTGACAGTTTGTCATTTGTTTTGTTATGAAAAAGGTAGATTGTGGTGTTCATTTAAGAAACACACGTGCAGGGTGATGTAACTCTGGTGCGTGTGTAAGTTTATAATTGGGGCATGTCCCGTGGTGCCTCAGAGCACGTGCCGAGCTCGGACAGAGAGCAGGGTGCCTTGTGTCATCTGTGGGGGTAGAGGGGCTCGCTGTGCGCACGACACGGCAGGGGTCCATACAACAAGAGGGAAGTGTTTTGCGTTTTTACCTAACAACTGAGAGCCATTTTTTTTGCCCTGGAGGTCATTACATTCCACATATTTAAGCATGTATTTAGTTTTTCTAAATTACTTGCACGTTTTTAAAAGTGGAATTCATGACTTCCTTTCCGAAAAGGTTTAACAGAGGGACTGGCTGGACAGTATTGCATTTTGCCCCGCGACCTCCCAACACTGGTGTCTGGTCTTTCGTTGGCTAATTCTTGTCTGTTGACTGCAAACAACTGTGCGTGGTTTGGACAAGTTGCCAGCCTCGTAACAGCAAGTGCATTTCAGTGTTCAATTAAGCCCTGGCAAGTATTCCCAGCGGCTGTGCAGCAGTTATGAAATTAATACAAGGCTCTTTTACAAAGAGCGGCCGTCCATATTACATGACAGAAAGTCAAAATTATCTGCTTGGTTGTTGGTAATTACAAACATAATACATTCATTAAATTGTTAAGAGTTGAGTAAATGTTACTCTATTCAGAGCCGTTTTTCACTGCACTAATATGTATCCCACATGTGTTTGCGCTTCCACTAATCTGAGAGAGTGCAAGGGAAGCGCCTGGAAAAACAAGCAATTAATAGGACATTGGTATGCAGGCAAGTAGCGGTAATTAGCTTTCTTTTCGCCCCAGGCATTCGAAATTCTTTTAAGAGTAAAAGATGAACGGTGTCCCGCGAAATCCTATTAAATCAAGGCAGTGTCACAGCAGAAACAGATGCAAATACGTTGGCGGAGGTTCTGCACCACAGAAATCAAGATCACATGAAGGAACCGGATGTAGAGACTTACATCATGGCCGATTAATTCAGTCTGTGTGGATTTGTCGAGTTGACGGGCGGAGGGTCTCTGCGCATGCTGCACCTTCTCCTGTACGAATCAGAAGCAAACAGGCACGTTATTCAATGACACAGCAAAGGTGACACACAAGAACGTTACACGTTGAAGCTTTAATACCTGCGCATAATGCATTCATGCGCTACTGAGTGATCTAATCGTTCTATTTTTTTTTCTTCCCTCCGTGTTTTGCTTTATGGAATGTTGACAATGACATGACACGTGCCCCAAATGCAAGTGCGTCACAAAAAATCAATATTGGCCGAGGTTGTGGGGCAAAGACAGCGGGCACACAAAAAAGAGGAAGGGGGGTGCGGGGGCGAGGGCACAAACAAATAACGGTCAACGAGTCAAACTGGTTTAAGTAGATCTATATTTTACTAAGCTGTTTGTAGTTATTACAAATGGGACATAATCCAGGCCCCGTGTAGGTTTGTGCAAATACAACTTTTGCATCAAGTTAATCTACACCTTAAAGAAAAAAAGAAGAAAAAAACTACTTTTCAGCAGTTGGGATTTTACTGTAATTTTCATTTAGCACATGTCATCGTCTGTTGTTGCTGTAGCTTTAAATCAATGAATACACTCATACATAACAAGAAATTAACAATCTGCACGCACCCCCTCGCTTCCCCTTCCTCACCCAGAAAAGCCCTTCAGTCAAACACATTCAGATAATATATAGCCAACGTGGCGGTGCAAAGGTCTTCCATAAAGTTCCGTCTAACCCCTCTTCACTATTTAGCATAAGAGACACGCGGAAAATAGGGGCTGGAAGGAGGCACCGCCCCCCATAGAGATGTTTACATTGTTCAGTTTGACTTTAGCTTCTAAATGAGACACTGGGCAATGCCAGTGTGGTTGAAGATGAAAAGCAATCGGCTTTAAAGTCCTGTATATGAACTGCATTGCTAGTAATGCTGTGCATGTTAACACAATCAGGGCTGACACGCCCTAAGCTACCTAGGTAGCTCAGGAGGTTTAATGACTGTTGCTGAGTTGTTATTAAAGAGGCCTGTAAATCCTATTGCTTTTTGCAATTCATTATACAAACATATGTGCTTTAAAATGCATTGTTTGACCAGGGCAGGGGTTGGCTGGTTTCTTGCTCATGTTGGCTCCGTGGTGAAAATCACTGGTACCCAAGAACCCACAGTTCAGTTTCCTAATAACTGATGTCAGAATAACAGACACATTTGATTAAGTAGTTTGAACAAGCCAGTATCAACTTTAGAAGTATATCATGCAATTAAAGACTTAAAGGAGGGGGCACAAAAAAGCACATTATTTTTGGGCCCGTTCACACAAAAGACCGAGATACAAAAACAATAAACCGGTGACTTTAAGTTTAAGAAATGTGTTACATTTTGAAAATGTCTTTTGGTGGTATTATGTTATATGGTAAGCAGCGCACATAGCAGATTATGCTCCCAGGAAGTGGGAAGCCCTCTTTTAAAAGAGACCCCTCCCCCCCAGTGTTATTCATGGAACATTTATTTCCTTGGTGTCTGCTTCAGACCTGATGAAAGGACAGGATGTGGGAGGGGAGGTTCTGGAAGAGACCGTAAAAACCTGACAGCTGGCTGATTGAAGGATCAACTTAAAACAAAACAAACATGCTGTGAAGTGGGCATGTGGGCAGTGCTCCAATTAGTTGGGGGCAAAGCAGCAATTAGGGAGGGAGATTCCCCCACTTTGACTACCCCCTGCATTACCATTATAATCTCTACCAGACAGGGATAGATTACACTGCAAGGCTGTAGGGCTAACTGCTATGGTTCTGTCACAAGAATCGTAAATGAGGCTTGATAGTTTAAAAAGCATGGTTTCGCTGATCACTGCACAAAACATGGCCCAGATGGCATGAACTGTGCTGAGTGCTGCACGATAAGACTGATTAGGTAAATCACATGTATTTTGCTCCAGTGCACTGTGCACCTTTGCCCATCATAGTGGTACATTTCACAAGGTGGTATATTCCAACAGACCTGCACGTTTTTGTTTCCCCCCCATGAAGCGTGCTCACATTGTCTGCACACGTTTTAAAAAAAAATGGACAATGCACATGACACGTGTCGTCCTACGACACTTACCACCCCTATGTGCGGCATTTCCCTCTGAAAAGTGTTCAAAATAGTGTAAACAGCTGTGTATCACAACATATTGATTTGCAAAATCTACTGCAGTATACGTACATTGGCCATCTTCAGCCAGGTGGAAAACAGATCTTAACTGCATGCACTTCACATACTGAACTCCTTTAATTGAAAAGCGTTTTATTTAAATTTTTTGTTATTTTTTTTTGTGAAATGGTGTTTGCGGAAGGCCACACGAAGCAACCGCATGGTGCTGACAATCTCTTGTCCAACAAAACAGAAACAACAGAGAGCTGAAAACAGCAAAATGTAATTGACTACTTAGTCATTGTCTAGAAATAATTGTCTGTAATTGACTACTGAGAGGTTACTATGAATAACTCTGAGCTACTCCTGGAAAATACTATTCAGTTGAGAAAGCGTGCCTCAATGAAGATAGTAAGTCAGGGGTAAATCAGAGTTACTCCTAATAACCTCTTTGTGAATTAGACTATTTAAAATTAAAGTTGCAGTCTTTTTGAAACGCCTGATTTTGTAGGGATATATTATTTCAGTTGTTTTCTCTAATCCAGCAATGTCACCAGTGTGTATGAATATCGAGAGGCAAAGCATGGTAAATACAGACAATATTTAAAAACATGTGTTGGTCTTATTTCATCTTATGAAAGAAAGTGAAGGAGAGCAGGGGACAAAGAATGGAAGTCTGAGGGAATGAGGTGTGCTTATTCCCAGAAGGGTTAACTGTTTGTCAACAAAGGTCGACTTGAGTTTAACAACCCCAAGAAAGGAGCTGCCCAGAAGTATGTGTGGTAGCACCCAAGGTTTCTCCCTCACTAGGCAATGTATCAAGCTGAGAGCCAAAGGGGTGGGGGTGGACAGTGAATGTGCAGGGTGGCATACCATCTTTAGAGGGTAATGGTACGATGAAGCAGGTCTCTTGCGCCTGTAGATAGTGGGAATCACAAACGAAATCCCCTCCACCTGCCCCCCTGCCACGAGCAGCAACATCCCACCCAACCTCGCAAAGAAAGGCGGGCAGGAAACAGATTGTTGCTTAATTTGTGGGACTGTTTGCCAGGGCCACTCCATGGCACCTATTTCTGAGCCCAGGGCACTTTAGCCTCGGACACAGTTTGGTTATTATGTGGAGTTTTGGCAACTTTATTATTTTAACTGCCAGTCACATCATAAACACCTATAGAATCAGAGCAAAATGTAAATGATGATTGTGTTTGAAGGCACACTTAAACATGTGTCTCATGTCAAGAAATCACGAGCATGGTATTGTATATGTATTTTGATTGGCATTTGTAAATCACACTTCTGGCTTAGCGACGACATCTGTCAACCACAATAAACCATGGAGTTGCAGCTTTAACCCCATATATGTTGACAGCATGGGGAGCAGCCGTGAGTGGTGGCATCAGGGGGCAGGGAGCTGCCCACCCAGACGTGTCATGGGCCTGCTAGAAAACATTTAGCCCCGACACTTTACAAATTAAGCACTGAAGATACGCATGCATCTTGTTGCGGGCAGGTTTTATGGTGATCAACATTTCACGAGTATAGCTCGCAACTTTGTTTTTTTATTTTTTATTTTTTATTGTTTATGGTTTAAAAAAAAAGCCTTTACAATACAACACATGTCTATAGACATCTTCATATAAAATGATTTTATATAAAACTTCTTATAACAATCATTATTAAAAAATTAAAACTCAACAATACATAGTGCAGCCTAGCCTAAACGCCGTAATTTTACAGTCTTAACATCTATTCGTCATATTGACATAGCAATGATTACGTGACATTCCTTGCGATTGCTGAGGAGATAATCCAAAGTTTTGAGTATGTGGCCACTAAACTTAGCCATAATGAACTCACAAGTAACTATTTGTCGCATCTTGTTGTCGAAAGGAGAAACTTAATTGTATTAAACATGCACAAATCTATGCATTAAATAATGCTTTCAAAGACAAATACTTGATGTTACATCAACAAGAGGAATCAGATCAATGTAAAATCGTTTACAATCTATGTGTTTGGGGTTTTCACCATACAATATTGCAAACATATTCCTAAACATATTACATATAAAAACTTCAGCATCAGATTATTCAGAACTAGGACCTCACACTACTAGATAACAGTCTGCCCCAGGCGCTGTAGGTATATTCGATCATGCATAGCTCGCTACCAACAGTAGAAGGAATGTCGATTGCAAGGAGTCCAGAGTCTGTGCAGTGCAGGGACCCACATGTTGTATGCTTAGAAGGGCATAGGCAGCTCAAAGACAGGGTCACTCCCCTCTGGTTCACAAAAGAGCGACCAGGAAACGGTAGTTGGCTTCATGAAGAAATAAACATTTAGGGCCTGATTCATGGAATTATTTGCACGTTTTAAAGTGACTTTGCACTCCTGAAAAGTGACTTTGCACTGCCGACACAAACTCTGATTCATGGAACCGTTGAAAGTGTATACTTGCAGTGCAAAGTCCATGCAAAGTCATGTTCTATCGCAAAAATGACTATGCACTGATTTTGCACAGACTTTGCACTGCAAAAGTACACTTTGCACTGTTCCATGAATCAGGTTTTGTGTTGGCAGTGAAAAGTCACTTTTCAGCAGTGCAAAGGCACTTTGATCTGTGCACAAAATTCCATGAATCAGGCACCTAGTGCCTGATTCATGGAACAGTACAACCCATTTCTTTGCTGTGCAGTCTCTTGGCACTGCAAACATACACTTTGCACTGCTCCACCCTGATTCATTGAACAGTGCAAAGTGACTTTGCACTTGCTTACCACAAAAGACAAAGGAGGTCATTACGACCTCAGCAGTAGAGGTTTAACGGGGCCGGTAGAGCTGCCGGCCCCGTTAAACCCCTACCGCCTCATTAAGAGGTCCGCTCGTGGGACCCGGTAAGGACGCCTGGTAAAACCAGGTGCCCTTAGCGGGTCCCGTGAGCGGGCCAGCATGCTAACAACGGGCCTGTCATTAACAAGCCCGTTGTTAGCACCAACCTCAATTGGGAATGGGGATGTACTGGGGTCAGCTTCCCTGAATGGTGAAATACCGGGCCCTCCAAGGTCGGAATGGCCTGGTAATTTCTCATTCAGGGAACCCAGACCCGGTACCCGGAATGGGGGTAGCCATGCCACAAATAGTGGCATGGCTACCTCCGAGGTCATAATGACCTTGACAATCTCACTGAAAGTAGCATAACTTACTCACAAATGCCTCAACAATGCTGCCCCACAATACCTCATCACTAGATTCAAGAGACAGTCCTCCAACCGCCCCACTAGAACTGCAAACTCCAACCTCCTGATGGTGCCTAGATTCAAACGTGTCAAAACTGGAGGAAGCAGCTTCCCGGTTAAAACCGCCCAACAATGGAACTCCCTCCCTCCTGCCAATAGAGTAGATCAGTCATACCCACACTTCAGGCACAACCTCATCCACTGGATCAAGGAAAATGACTGCTGCCCCACTGCCACCCCAACCTTCCTTACCACCCCCACCATGCCCTTCTCTGTCTGCATACACCCTGTAACATTTTGTATATTTTTGTATATAACCGCATAGCAATGCAACCCAAGTCGCAAACCTGTATGTTTGTATATATCTTGTATTTGTCTGTATATATCTTGTATTATTTGTATATGACTGCACAGAAATGTAACCAAAGCTGAAAACATTCTTGATGCCTTCTTGTGCCCTGATACCCTTGGGTCTGGTGCGCGTTATAAATATTAAAACAAACAAATAAACAAACTGCAAAAATACACTTTGCACTGCTCAACCCTGATTCATCGAACTGGCAAAAGTTCCATGGATCAGGGCGTTTGTTGGCAGTGCAAAGTCACTTTGCACCAGTGAAAAGTCACTTTACTCCATGCAAAAAATTCCACGAGCCAGGCTTCATATTACTCATATCACTGAAGGAACGGGTTGCCTGTAATCTTTCTTCATTTTATGTTAAAATACCCCAGACCTTACTTTTTAATCCACAAATATGTGCAAAGCTGTGTGTGGGGCCCATTTTCACTTTGATTTGGCACATTTATGCATTGGTATGGTGAAACATTAGACTGGGTGGGTTATGAATCTCCAAGGGCATTTTGGAGCACTACACCATTGGAGTGCAGCACACATTCTCCAAATGGAGCTAATGATGCCATCTCCTACTGGAGGAAATATAGCTGTGGGTATTCAGCATCACTTCCATGCACACATCATGGTTCTAAATAGGGGTGTACCAAACTTCAGCTTCGAGTAGGTATTCGGACGAATTTCGGCTGAAAATCAGCTGTTCGGGTTCTGCCGAAGGTTCCTGGAATCCTTACTCGAAGCCGAAGTAAAAAAAAATATATATATATTTTTAAAAGTCCTCTTTCTATGATTAGCAATCGTCTCTCAGTGTGAGAGACGATAGCCAATCCTAGAAAGTAGAACAGTGGGAAAGCAGCAGTAACCAGTAAGCTGATAGCTAACTGGCTGCTGCAAGAGCACAAGGAAAAATACCCTGCATCGAGGCCGAGACTGGAAGAAGACGACCAGAAGATACTGCCCGAGGAAAGACGGACATCGAGGCGGCATCAGGTAAGTCTTTTGTTCTGTCTCACTTAATGTACCTTTGAAGCGGCTGCCATGCGGTAGGTACGTATATTTATATAAATGCATTAGTGTGTTGTGACGATGAATGTTATCTAATGGTATTGGTCTGTGTGGCGAGCGCTGCTTCCATGTGCTTGGTCTTCCATTTCCCTAATGAATGCTGGTAGTAATGGCGTGTGAACGTGTGCCAAGCCACAATCTGCCAAGGCACCCAAAGGCTCAAGCGAAGAACCGTTACTGTGTGCATATCTTCATTGACTTTGGATCTGGTCAGTAATGGTAGTTATTGACCCTTACCATCCCCTAGGCACCCCCTTACAAAGTCTATACATCAGATGAGATGTTGGCCTTTTAAGCCTGGAATAATGCCATGTAGTGTCAAAAGCATCCGTGCCATTTCTAGTGATATTGCATTGGAGTGGCAAGCACGCAGAGACAGCGAGTGTTATTCAAAAACACTGCACAACCACAATAAATGAAAGAGAACTTTACAAAATTAAAAGATGCCAGATGAGTGAAAGAAGGGATTTAAGGGGTAAGAAAGGACACACTTCTCAAAATGCCCCCTCTGGTGTTGGGGATAGAGAGCTAGGAGCACGTGGTCAGAACTGAGTCCAGCTGTTGCTTTCGGTGAGCAGAAGTAGGGATGCTGCCAGTAGACGTCCTCCACATGAGTGCAGTAACACTGCGATATCAGACAGGAAAACCCACGCTAAAGGAGGCATTAAGTACTGCTTACAAAGTTACCCCGGGAGGCCATAACAATGTGTTCAACGTACAAACATGACATATGCAGCCCCAAAATATCACAAAAACGCTCTGCATCAAATTCTCTATATTTCCACTCAAACTCGTTAGAAAGTGCAGTGGGCAGGTATCTCCCCTGTGCCACAAAGTCCTAAGGTGCTGACATTAATGGGGTGCATTACACCAAGGCACCCTTCTGCATCAACGGGCAATGGCTAAGTCAAAAGTCCTGGCTTTAATGAATGCGACCTACTTGCTTTCCTTGTTATCCTTGCTTTCTTTCCTTGACACCCTGGCTAGCTTTCCTCAACACCCTTGACAGCTTTCCACACCACCCTTGCTTGCTGGCTTTCCTTGCTGCTACACCTGCTTGCATTTCACAGTGAAAACCCCTTAGCTGCACTTCTAGCCCTGTTTGAGAGATAGGATACAAATGCCAGTGTCACCAGGGGCGGCAGACTGGCCTGTAGGGAACTCTGGAGATTTCCCGGTAGGCCTCGGCACACTGGGCCTCTTTTCTGTGGTATACACATTTTCCCACTGGAAAAGGGTTAGGCTTGCTGAAAATATGGGGCCAATTTTTAAATTATTCCCAGGGCCTCTTTTGGTTGTGCAAATGCTCAAATGGGGTTGAAAAGGGCAGCTGAATGTGTGCATCCATGATGCATGCATTCACAAAGCAGTATTTCTCATGTGCTGGAAAATGTATTTAAAAAAACAACTATTTGGCTCACTATTCGGCTTCGGCCGAATAGTTTTGCTAACTATTCGGTATTCGGCCGAATAGTAATTTCATTATTCGGTACACCCCTAGTTCTAAAGCAACTGATCCATAATATAGTATGTTATAGAAGATATGCTTGACCCACCATGTCATTGGTACTTTGTTTCTAGATGAACCCTCTTCCGCAGCATACGCCTTGATGGTATCAGGTAATAAAATCACAGCAAAAATGTCGCTGGCAAAAAAAATCACGGCAAAAATGCCATAGTTTGACGCAGTAAAGGTGTACCCCATTAAACCATTTAAGGGGAGCGGGGGTGTCCCCTGCTCACCTTAAATCATATAATGGGTCCGGGGGTTGCCCATCCTTTACATGATTGTGGCGGCAAAAACCACAGCATTTTTGCCACAATATTTTGTATTCACAGCCATTTTTGCTGCGATTTTAAGACATGGAACCGCCTCAATCTAGTTAGTTAGGATAGATCCATTAGCAAATGAGGAGTCAAGGATGTGAGTGACAAAGTTAGTCAATTAGCAAATAATATAGCCATTGTTGCCAATCATCTGGATTTTCCTGGATCATGGATCTGGCAAGAATAGTCTCCCCAGATCCAGAAATATCATTTTGAACCCTTCAATCAGTTTAGTGTGTTCAGTGGTGCCAAACATTGACCCATAAGACTACTTAAATCACCTGTTGTATTCTGCAGCAAATTTGTAAATCTAGATGTTCAGGATTAAAAGGTGTGCACTTTTAATAATTGTCAAGCAACATTATAGGAGATGCTCTTCCCTTGGGCTATGTTCCACGGGTTCATTATGAACCATTACAAGGCAAATGTTTATAGGGGGAGGTGGATGAGAACAATCCCCCCCAACCCCTACCCCATATGGCTGGTGGTATCCCACAGAAAGTGATATCCATTTCCAGCACTGAATATAGCCACTGACAAAGACAAGATTTTGTCTACTATCTGATGTGGAACTGCTATTGCATCAATCCGAGGAGCGCCTGATTGTGATTTGTAGGTTCAGATGTTATTTTCCGAAGCATTATGAGTTACAGAGTTTTAACTGATTTTAACTCAACCATCAGGGCTCAGAGACCAGGCAGGTCAACTCACGAGCAGGGTAGGAATGTTTAAATGCACAATGTGGCCAATTGCAATGTCAGTTTAAAGAGACCATTTTTTTTTTTAACAGAGAGCCTGATCCGTCGTGTTCCTGATACTAAGCTATTCAAATGTATTCATATAGGGCCTGATTAATGAATATTTTGCATGCAGAATCAGGACTTTGTGTGCCATTCTGCACGTGCAAAACCCCTTTCATCGATTCATGGAATCGACTTTGCAGGACTTTCCCGTACATTGCGTGGCCTTTGCGCAGGTTTGTCTAGTCCCTGCGTGCAGTCGATTGCATTGCGCGAGACTCCTCACAGAGTGTAGGTGTGGCTTGCGCTGAGTAGGGGGAGGAACATGCAAAATGAGGTAGAACAAGGGAAATTATGGGCGTTCTGATGGACGGTCTGGGCGAAGCTATCGCACCCCCAAAACTGTGTGATTCAATGCATTTTCTTGGATCTTACCGCGCACCTTCACGTCAGGGAAATGACCACACAAAGCACTTGATCTAACCACCATCCGAAGGCAGGCATACAGGCACTCGCGCATGGGAAACACTGTGCAAAAGTAGGAATGGACGCTGGATTTAGGGGTGCGTGCATGCAGCGGGGGTCCTGATCGAATTTAGCGGTACGCGTAAGCAGTGTAGTGGGGTGCAGGAATGGTTTATGGGGATCACACACATATTTACTAGGAAATTACTACTTTTACGATACGTGGTACGCATGTTGAGGGCGTCCTGGGAATACCTACGAGTGACCATGCACAGTGTCGCTGGGGTGTTGCCCTGGTTGTGGGGCTTTGCATGCAGTTTTGCCAGGATGCATTGCTTCGCGGTCGAGGACTGTGCAAAGGTCTGTATATGTGGCTGGTATAGCTATGCGTGAGGGCGTGTAGTGGATGTTCTGGCCATGACTTAAGCATAGGGTTAATTTGCAGGAACAATTCCATGAATATGCAGAGTGTGCAGAAATTCTTCTATGCGCACTTTTCAATGAATCAGGTCATGGTCTATTATAAAACCTGCGTGATTACACAGTAAATACCTGTATTTTGCAACCCTAAAGAACCAACCAGATTGGGTAATACTTTGAATCTGCAAAAACTGAAAAAAACATGAATTTGTGGTACCAATCTGTAAAAATTGAAAGTATGATTTTAAATTTGGGTGGGTAAAAGTATCACCATTGGAGAGGTGAAGCAGAATACTTTGTTCATTTGTATGGGGTAACTGTTTTTGAATTGTTGACTATTAGACTGTCATTAAGGGCCCGATTCATGGAAAAGTACGCAGAAATCTGGCTATGCCCACGCACGGAGAGAACATCACTGCAGGAGCTTGCGTGCAGAGGTTTTTCTGTGTCGCTGCATAGTCATGCAATTGTTTGCGCAAAGTAACCTTATATACAAGTTTCGGCCGTACAACCCTGCCATGCCTACACGCAAATCAAAAACAGCCAGAAACAGCCACTTTTGCATGCTATCCAGGCTCAAATACAGGCACCCTCAAAACAGTGTGTGGGGTCCCCCACAAGCAGACCTGCATCTCGGGGACCCAGCGCAGGGTCCCTCGTAACTGTTACTGGCACCCCAACAACATGCATACAATTCATTGTAACTCGGGTAAAACATGAAAAATGTGCCTGTGAACCTGCGTAAACCGTTCCTGACCCTGTTACACTGCATATGAGCATCCCTAACTTAGGTCGGAACCCTGGCTGCGTTTACCCACCTCTAAATCCGACACCCAATCTTACCTCTGTACAGTGAATCCTATGTGCAAGCGTCTGTACGCCTGCCATCGGGTAGCGGATAGTATGAGGTCTTTGTGTGGCCATATACCATCCGTGTGGATGCGCAGTTGGTCCATGAATTCGTATTGTTCTGCAAAATAGTGGGCGTGCGATGGACTGTTTGCAGGCCCAATTTTTCTTATGGTATTCCCCATTTTCTGTGTTCTGCCCCTTCCCCCCTTCTGTGCAAGCCATGCCCACAATGTGCATGGTGTCTCACGCAAAGCACATGGCACATGACGGGGGCTAGCTAGGGTGCTGTGAAATCCACGCAAGTCCACGTGTGCAGTTTGGTGCACAAGTTCCCTATTTTCTGTACAATTAATTCCATGAATCAGGCCCAAAGGCCACGATTCATGGAATTATTTGCCAGACAAATCAGGGCCTTGTTCGCCATTCTGCGTGCAAGTACCCATTAGTTGATTCATGGAATCTACTGTGCAGGACTTTTCCTGGACTTGGGTGGACTTTGCGTAGACTTGGCACGTCTCTGCTAGCTGTCGAGTGCCTTGCACAGTACACTGCGCATAGTGTGGCCATGGCTTGCACAGAGTGCTTGGAAGGGGACGGAATACCGAAAATGGGGAAGAACATGCAAAAAAGTGGGTGTTCCGAGGGACAGCCTACAGTCAATCCCTTGCATGCTCACAATTGTGCCAAACAACATGTATTCATGGAACCACCCATGCAGCCACATGACATAGTAATGGCCATGCAAAACCCTCAATCTCTACGCCACTCGATGGCAAGCGTAAGTACACATGTAGGAATTACAGTGCAGAGGTGGGTTTGTATGTCAGATATAGGGATGTGTGTACACAACTGGGGTTCCGATTTAATTAAGGGGTGCGCTTACATAGTGTAGAGTGGTGCACAAACAGTTTATGGGGGTGCGCATTCACATTTTCTGAGTTTTTACCGAGTTGTGATATTTCATACGCATGTTGTCAGAGTGCCGGCAACTGTTATGGGGGACTCTGTAGAGGGTGCCCGAGATGCAGGCCTGCTTTGAGGGACCCCACACACTGTTTGAAGGGTGCCAGTATTTGTGCCTGGGGGAGTACGCAGAGGTAGCTGTTCTGGCTGTTTCTTTGCACAGGGGCATGTCAGGGACGTTTCCGGGCGCCACTTGCAAATACGGTTACTTTTTGCAGTGAATTCCATGAATATGTGGGACACGCATTTTTTATTCTGTGTGCAGGCTCCCGCAGTGTCCTTCTTGCCGTGCGGCTCTTGCGGGATTTATGCACACATTTCCATGAATTGGGCTCTATGTATTTGGAGGGTGCAGTAACACGCATACTATTAATAAATGATGTGCCTAATTAATGGACCTTTTAGCGTGAATCAGGGCTGGTTCAACATGTTTGTTGGAAGTGCAAAGTCACTTTGCTCTGCGCTAAAGGTTCCGTGAATTAGGCCCTATGTCCCCCTTTACCGCCTTTCTGATTTTGTTCCTGGTGAAAATACTTCATACACTATTCTGTAAGATAACTGCATGCAGTAATTATAACAGTATTAGAATACTTTATAATTAACCTCCAGCTTTTGCCTCCACCATAGAGGTGGAGTTTAACATTTTGAAACTCTACAAACTTTGTAAATCTTGATTTCCCTGTACTAAAAGGAAACACAAGTGATTCAAATCAATGCATAAAACATGTTTTGGAACAAGGCACTAAAAGGGATGAAAACGGCATGTCTCATACCCACCTTTCCACCACATGTACACAGTATCAGTTTGATCTATGAATGTACACAATGCATTTCTTTCCTCAAAATAGCATGAGGTTATGGATAAAAAAAATGAGATAAATTATTCCTGGAAATTTCCTGAAATACTGCAGGCAGTCGTTCTGGATATCTGCTACCCCCAACCCTGCAGATTTCTCACGATTGGGTAAATGTTGCGAAATACCAAATGGATTAATGGTTATCACCCAAGAAGTGATTTTAAATTGTAAAGCCACCAAACACATAATGACTGCATATGTGGTGGAAGAAGCCTTGGCATTGGTAGATTTGTATGCATAGGATGTATAAAGTGCAAACCTAGCTGTGAAGCAACAGAATTCTATACATATGGAACACAACCAGGTGTTACAGGCAGGTGTCAGGATCACAGAGGCAGTTTGAATCTGTACGGGAGCAGGATGAGTAGCTTTGGAGAAGGAGAAGTAGGGCTGTCTGGCAGGATCAGTAAGTGGCAAGTTGTTCTTTGAAAGTTAGGGTCATCTCATTCTTCCTGACATGTAGGATGGAGAGGATGGAGTGGTCAGCCTTATTGGCATCATACCATGTTCCATAAACAGTGTGCTTCTGAGGCGTAGTTCTGTTTCTTAGTTATTTGCCTCTTGCAGTTTTTTTCTCCAGTCTGGTGATGTTCCGGCTTCTGGTGATGCAGTGGCCTCCGGGATCATGAGTTTGTTCAGAAGGCAGATGGTGTTTTGGATTCAACTGCTTTGTAGGATATGCCAGCAAACTTTAAAATGTTGCATGCTTTAAGGGTTAGTCAATGCAGCTCCTTGAAAATGGGGGTGATGTGGTTGAATTGTATCAGTCTCACATGAGCTGTGATGTGGTATGCTTGGCTTTCAGAGGGGTCAAGTTAGCATCCGGGACTGCAATGAGTAGTGCATTGTCTCTGTCAAGGTGGTGGATGACCAGGACATGGACACTGTTGTGAATCTTGGGATGTTTAGCAGGTACCATGCTGTTTGAGTCTTTTTGGAGATGTGAGTTCTGAATGAGAGATCACAGTCAATGGTAAAGCTGAAATATTTTGCATCGGGTGAGGGTTGAGGTGTGAATGCATTATGTTTCCTGCTGTTCAGCCCATGCGGGACTTGGACTTGCATGATTTAGTTTCATAGGAGAATAACGTCAGATGTTGGTAGGTTGAGCTTCAGGTGCACACTGTGCATCTAGCTTTGTGTCTGGACAGAAAGTGCTTGAGTTGATGGACGTCATCGATGCCTTTCAGCATCAGAGAAGAACTTCATAACATAGACCCAGTTGGATAGTCATGAAGGGCAAGGGGGGAATAATTATATGGATTAACCTATCAACTTAATTACAGTAAGACAGGCAAGTTGAGTCTTTCGAATGACTGTTTTTGAAACATCTGTACTGATAAGACAGAGTCCCTTGCCTTTACTGCGGAGTCTTCCTAGAAATAGTTCTCTGCACAGTGCATAATTTCAGCTTCTTCACTACAATGTCTTCTCTGTGGTTTTATAGTTATGTGACAGTAGTTTCCTTACTGCCTTCTGGCGCTGTGCACTGGTTGGTAAATTGACCAGATGAAACATGGCTAGAGTGCCACATTCACTCCTTGGCATGAACGTGTTTCAGGGCACTTGCTAATGCACAGTCTTTACCTAAATGCTAATTACAATATTTCTTAAATGTTTGTTGCAATGGAATATTTTGAAATGCTCAAAGGTAAAAACAATTGTAATCCAAGTTTACACAAGGGTTATGTGTTCTGCCCCAAGCGCACCTTTCAATTACAGCATACCGCTAAAAAGCATTAATCGCTAAGCAGAGAATATAATCTTCTGGTTCTTCAACACTCGCTTTTCATCTGGGGTTCTTGGTTTCCATCTTCCTAACGCAGGTGATGTAGCAAGACCGGAGTCCGGAGATGCCCAGGGAGGCCATGTTCAGCATAAGGATCAAGAGCAGGAAAGTCCTTTAGATGTGAAGGTGAACATTCTTTAATGTAGTAGGACGTGGTTGGAACAAGATGTCTGCTGGTCTGATGGTGCCCCATGGAACTGTAAGCACTGTATTCCTGATAGTGGATTAAAGTGTTATGTCTCTCCAATGCATCATTCTTTGAATCCACTTCCCTCTAGAAACTGAAGGAGTACCTGCATCCTGAAAAACCTCTAGAAGGAGGACATTGTACATAGAGGAACTATTTTGTTGCTATCAGACATCACATTACCTACGAACATTCTTCCTGCTCCTGTACTGAGGCTGAGTTTGTGTCGATATTGGCTATGGAATAGTGTAAACAATTGGGGGCAAGTACATAGTGTGTGGGGTCTTCATGTCCATAAAAGAAGCAATTCGTTCCTATCCTAGAGTCTAACATAGAGTTAACTTTGAGATCCATCCACTGATGACCTATGTCTGGTACTAGAGGTGTGCATAGTGTTCATCTTTGCAAGCGTACAGGGTTAAGGAGCAATATATGAAAAACATGGTGAATACAATGATTTTGTGGGAGTTTGAATTTCACATCAACTTGATCTACCCTGTTTTTCTTCACAGAGTATCTGCGGATGACCTTGAACTCTCAGCGTCTCCGCTTATATTTAAAAAAAAGCCACTAGTGGTGGCCAGAACCCTTCGATCCACAGCCAGAACAGGCGGCTGGTTTACATCTTTGTTTTAATCCTCAATCAGTATTGTACTTGTGCCATGATATGATATGATATGATGATATGATATGATACGTTGCTCTCTAGTTATGTTTTTGCTATATAAGCACTAATACAGAAAACAAATACATATTCATCTGAATATATCTATCTATCTGACAACTGGGTACTTACAATATGTTATGGAAGCCATATCTTGTATGAGGTAAATTATACATCTCTAAATGTACGCATCTTTTGTCTGCTACTTAGAGAAACTCATGTCATTGAAGTTCTATTTGTGTAGTTTCGGGAAATTGTATTGAGGATATACTGTCTATTTTCTAAATAACAACCCTCAAAAAGCAGCCTCTGTTTTCGTATTTATGCCTTCCTTTGAAAGAATGTGCATCCTTTTGGTATAGCCACATCGAGTAGCAAATTACCACCAATGTTAAAAATGTCCTTCAACCTTATTTCCCAGTCGATGTCATCCATATGGTCAAAGAAAGCAAAGCCTGTTCAGAGCCTGTCTACCCTAGCCCAAACAACACCAGGAAACCTAGAAAGAAATATATAACATATAGCTACAGTAAGTGGTCTATAGGTGTAGGGAGCACCATACATTCTCCCTACAGTAATGTTTGAAAGAGGGCTAAACAGCACAACATTTGTGCTGCAGCACAGTGTCCAGGTAAAGACCCAGGTTAGCTTTATGAATGACGTCACCTGTTTATTTCACTAAGTGATGCAAATAACAAAATGCATCCTCTGAGCATTTTTGTATTTGCATTACGTTGCATGATTTCTTTAAAGATTATAGCATTTTGACAACTGCAAACACAACGTTAATTGTGGTTATCATATTAAATAAAGTACCAGGAGCCAGCCACTCGTCATTTTGACTCTTGGCTTTTTCTGTGCATCCCTGGCAGAACATTTTTCATGAACTTCTGACCTATTTCATTAACTTTATACTTTGTTTTCTTTGAACATGTGCTGCAATGAAAAGGTCTGACCTCTTAAAACTAACGTTTACGGCAACATCAAAAGGAATTGTCATACACTGAACCTGAATCTGTCACTGAATCAAAGGATTGTCCAAACCAGAATTGCCGGAATACAAGCAAATGTGGGCGATTCTCGGTTTGCACAAATTCGTTTGAACGGGCTTAATTATTAGCAAAATTGAACAGACAAAGACCTTAATTGTGCAGCTACCAACATGTATGCAACATATAAATCAGTTTGTGGCACAATCATGAGATCAGTGCCGGAGAGAAGGTCACAACCATTCCACACCGTTGCTCACCAGATACCCATCTCTGCAAATCTACAGTGTGTTGCCTGGGCCTATGTTTAACCGGGTAATGTGCCTCCTCATCTTTCCAGATCTGTACTAGCATTTTCAGAAGGATGAAAAAGATTCCAGCGCACACCTCTGCTGTCTTCCCCACTGCGTTTTCACTCACAAGTAAGCAGGGTGTTAACAGGGGGTGGACTTTTTACCTATTTACTATTTACTATAACCTGGTTCTCTCTCGGTTGGACTATTGTAACAGCCTCTTTCTAAATCTACCTGCCTCTACTCTCCACCCTCTTCAACTAATCCAGAACAGGACTGCAAGACTTGTCTTTGGCCTCAAGTCCAGGGATCATATCTCTCCAGCTCTGAAAAATCTCCATTGGCTCCCAACGGATGCAAGGATTAAATTCAAAACCCTCTGCATTGTCCACAAGGCTTTCTGAGGCCTGGGTGCAAAATACGTTCAGCTATCCCTCCGCAAATACCTCCCCTCTCGAGCTCTTCGCTCCTCTACCTCTAACTCCCTCAGGGTCTGTTGTTTTTCAAAGAAACGAGCTGGGGGTTGATCTCTGTATTCGGCTGGGGCCTCCCTCTGGAACAGCCTCCCTGCCACTCTAAAACTTGAGGAGAACCATCTCCGGTTCCGGAAGCACCTCAAGACCTTCCTCTTTGCTTCTGCCTTTGCTCCCCCTCTCCCCTGCTGATCTGCTTATCTCTTGGCACTGTGCACCTGGTCACCCTCTGTCCCCTGGGCCCAGGTACCTGCTCACCCTGCCACCCTCCTGCACTGCCTCATGGCCACCCCTTGCACTGCTGACTGTATCTGAACCTATACAGTCCCCCCTCCTCCTTTTTCTTCTTTTTCTGCACTTATCAGACTTACTCAGTGCTGCTGCCGTAAACACAGCACGTGCCACTTGTTACCTGCACTGTCACTGTTTATTGCCTCCATTACCTATTTATTGGTATTTATTATGATGTATCTGTTCTCTGCTCTGCACTTTCCACTCTCCCCCTTCCATGCACTTTCCCCCTTTCCTTGTCCCATGCACTTGCGCGTTCTCAATGTCACTGGGCCTAGTAAGATCATTGTTGTGTTCTCCCCTGTTCCCCTCCCTTGCCACGCTCTGAAACACTTGTGTCCGAGCACAATACAAATAAACTATCATATCATATCATTAACAGCAGGCAGTATCTTCCACTACATAGCTGTCATGCCCGCGCCGCTGGCGCACGCATTGGCAACCATCATGGACTAATTGGTACTCATTTATCCTCCTAATACTCCTTGAACAACTCCTTTTCACGCCTTGGTCTTTTATTTCCATTTGCTCAACTTTGGTTCTTTCTTATTTTATTCAATTAACTACATTTACCATAATGCACCTGGCTGCAGTCCTCAATTTCTGGCTATTCTCATTCATCGTTATTGGGACCACAATCCCCAGAAGCCCTAGTGGCCAGTGCTGCTTCCACCTGCTCAGGACCAGGGGGGAGGAGGCAGATTGTCTTCAGGTGTGCTGCTACAGTTGCTGTTAATTAGCCTGCCTCAGAACAGGGCAGGGCTGTATATAAGCAGCTGCCTGCAGGAGCACAGTGTCTTGCATCTTGAGATCTCTCCGCTCCTGTTCGCCTTGATCCGCTACTTTGTGTGCTGTTCCTGTTGCTGCATTATCCTGTTTTGATCCAGTGCCCTTTCTGGGCTCCCTGCCTTGCAGCTGATCTCACTCCGCTGCCTTCAACCTACAGCCCTTGTCCTCTGGGCTTCCTGCCTTGCAGCCTACTACAGTCCTCTGCAGCCCTCTACAGTCAGCGGCCCTGCTCCTTTGGGCTCACTCATTGCTGCCCTGCTCTTCTAGGCTCCTTGCCTTGCAGCCTGCCTCACTCTGGCTGTCTACAGTCCTTGTCCTCTGGGCTCCCTGCCCTGCAGCCTGCCTCACGCCAGCTGCCTACAGTCCTTGTCCTCTGGGTTCCCTGCTCTACAGTCTGCCTCACTCCGGCTGCCTACAGTCCTTGTCCTCTCGGCTCCCAGCCCTGCAGCCTGCCTCACTCCGGCTGCCTACAGTCCTTGCCCTCTGGGCTCCCTGCCCTGCAGCCTGCCTCACTCCGGCTGCCTACAGTCCTTGTCCTCTGGGCTCCCTGCCTACAGCCTGCCTCACTCCGTCTGCCTACAGCCCTTGTCCTCTGGGCTCCCTACCTTGCAGCTTGCAACCCTCTGCTGTCTCCAAGCCCTTGTCCCCTGGGCTCCCTACCTTGCAGCCTGCACCTCTTCGCTGCCTACAGCCCTGTCCTCTGTGCTCCTTCCTTGCAGCCTGCTCCCTCCGCTGCCTACAGCCTTTGTCCTCTGGGCTCCTTCCTTGCAGCCTATCTCCCTCCGCTGTCTACAGCCCTTGTCCTCTGGGCTCCCTGCCTTGCGGCTTGCTACACTCCTCTGCCTTACAGCCTGTTTTACACTTAGCTGCCTACGGCCCTGCTCCTCTGGGCTCCCTACCTCGTGGCCCTATTCTTTTGGGCTCTCTGTCTGTCGCCTACTACTAATCTCTCTCTGTCCTGTTCTTCTGGACTCCCTGCCTTGCAGCCTGCTACAGTCCTCTACAGTTTTCCTGCACCTACTGCCACTCTTGACTGCACATCTGCTTCCTACTTTGCAGCCCTTCTGTTTTCCTGACTGCTGCTCCCTTGTTCTCTTCCTTGAGTCCTCAGTACTCCACCTTAGGTTATCTAATTCAAACTGCCTTTCCTTCATTTCCTTCTGCTAGATTGCTCATTGACTTCCTTTTCGCTGGATATATCTGTTCTTGTCTTCTTATGTGTCTTATGTAATCCCTTTGTACAGAGCTTGCCTGTTGGTTTCCGGCAGGCAACCTCTGCCCCTTCCCTTGTCGCGTTTTCAGTGTTACAGACACCCACTGCTGTTGTTCCCAGCCATGAGCATACAGCGTGGGCCTCTGTTATAGCAATCTGTGCAGAAGGCTGGAGTTTCCTAAGGTTTGTGGAACACTCTTTCCCATTTCAGCATACACCCCAAGAGGGAATCCAGTTTGTTTGTACCTTTGTATCTTTCGCCCCTTTTGGCTCACTGCTACAGTTTCCTACTCTTCTTTCTTGTTGAACTTCCTGCGGTGTGTGCTTATCTGCTACCTTACTTCAGCACAGCCACCCAAAACCTACCTGGGTACCCTGTGCCACTCTTGACAGAGTGCCATTCTTGACAATAGCAGATATGAGTAAAAAAAAACAACAATCAACATCTTTTCAATCTGCAAAGGGAAAGAGTGGGTGTCAAAATACACCATGTAAGGTGAACAAGAACATGCATCAAATTCTTCCACACACAGCAAACACAACATGCTAAATTTAGCACTGAAGATCAAATTCTCAACCAAACTGGTTGTGCAAGTGAATTGTGGCGATGGACGTGAGTGGAACTCGGCTATCCTGGATGCTGCACCTATCCCCCTATCCAGTAATGCCATTTTACACCTTTCAAAGATGCATATTGTATTTCCGTATCTTTTGGCAGCATCAAGCAGCTCATTGGCGTTATGCTTGAATCACGTAGGGCGTGATTTAGTAGTCTACGCTAAACACATTCCAGCCATCACTCACAGCCAGATTACTTATGCGCACAAAACAGGAAGCGGCCATCATGCTGCCTAGCCTCAGGGAGGATATCGCCTCAGCCATTACAATCAGACCCAAAGTTGACATTCAAAGGATATAGGAAAAAACAGGCAACTGTCAAAACGTTCAGATTGTCCAATACATCATCAGCTGTGTGGGCTTCCTCAAAAATTATACATGCAGAGAGCTCCTTGCAGGGGGACATTCGCTGCCTTTCGATCCATTGTATTATGGAGTACATATAATGCATATTAATAAAAAGATATCGAGAAGAATGCTGGTTTTTGTGATTGGATTATTTTACAGTTACCGACCACTAACTACACTACAGGTACGCATCACCTTTACCTTAAATAAAATGTCCATTATTTTACATTTTTTTTCTTCAAACATGCAACCAGTCTACTCTGGTACAATGTGAAACCATATTCCAATTGGCACCATTTTACATCTTCCATTCGCTCTGTTACAGTTTCCAATAAGAATACATCTGCATATATTCAAGTACATATCAGGGACTTGTTCTAGCATAGCGTGTGTTGGCAGATAATAATGTCATCGGCCATTTTGTCTTGGGATCATTGGCCCTCATTACAACTCAGGCGTTAAGGGTTAACGCCACCGTTAACCCTTAACGCCTGATTCCCACCTTAACGCCTGCTTTTTGCAGGCGTTAAGTTCCATGGTGCTAAGGCACCTTGGTGCTAATTACGGCACCGTAATTTACGGTGCCGTAATTAGCGCCTTCCCCACTCCCATTATGCCCTATGGGGCAAAAATGGGAATGGGGAAGGGAAAATGGGAAATGGGGATTTACCGCCCCACTCACCTTGTAATGGGGCGGTAAATCCGCCATCCACCATGGTGTAAACGTAGTTTACACCATGGTGGTAAAGTTGGTGCACTTAGCACCTCAGTTGTAATGAGGGCCATTTGGTGTTAAGACTAATCCTCGGAAATGACTGCATGGAGGGCTGCCATCCTCTCTGCATATTGTTCTCCTCCTCATCCAGTACAACACATTTGCGCAGTATCTCCATTTCTCTCCTTTCGGTTTTGCTGAAGACAAGCAGAGATAAAGGAATGAAGCCATCTCACCGGACGATAATGAAGAGAAAATGAGATACATGATGACTGTGGTCTATAATCTCCCACAGCAGATGACCAACGAAAGCATTAGGAACTCCATTCACGACCGGATCCAAAATAACCCTACATCCACCCCTTTTAGCTCAGCTGTGATGTTTTATTTTCTCTCCGAATACAAGATCTACGTTTAATCATGCCCAAATTGGTAATTTTCATTATGTGCTGATAGTTTGCATTTACTCATAGCTGCTCTCTAGAAATATGCACTCATGGCATGCAGATTTGGATGCCACTTGAATGTGGCTGTCAATGTTGATTTTGATTATAAACACAGAGTTATGACTCCTGTGCACCGAAACAGAAAAAAAAGAAGAACAAAACAACATTTGAGGGACATTGGTATTGCACATGCAAAGAAATTTGATGTTGTGTGCCTTGGGACCAAGAAGTGATGAAGAAGATAAAGAAATCTTTACTCGAGAAACGTGCACCCCCCCCCGCATCCCCTACAAACACATATGCACATGTGCGCGCACAGACACACAGACAACAACACCTACACAAAAGAACTTAGGGTGGTTAAGGGGTGTAGATAAATGATTCAGAAAGTAAAAAAAAAAACATACATTCATGAATGACATTGAGACTGGATGCATGACTCAAAGAAGGATGATGGTTGAATGAATGTGTGGCTGGATGGGTGATTTAATGAATGAGTGTGTGATTGAATGTATGTCCAGAGGAAGGACTGAAGGACTGTGCATGTGGCGATAAGGACTTGAAGGAGTGGATATATGAATGTGAGGATCAGAGAATGAGTCGGCGCAAATGGATCAAAAGGTGGGTAAGCAAATGAGTTTGAGGATAGGTATACAGAGGGGAGAGAACACAGATGGGGAGAAAAAATGGAGGGAGAAATGAAGAGCACAGGCAGAGGGATATAGAGCATGGGGGTGAGGAAAAAAGCAGAGGGAGAGCAAGCACAGTGAGAAAGAACAGATTGGGAGGGAAAGAGATCAAATACATGAGTGAAAGCAAAGGGAGAGGAAGGCAAAGAGATAGAGTACTGTGATGATTTGCCATTTTGCAAGGGGGTGGAAGTCCTGTTTTTTATTAGCATTACCTAATATAATGATGCTGATCGGATGTTCCTTTCATAGTGTGTATCGTTGCCTGGCTGCATCTGTATCCTGATCTGCAATGCCTGTTCTACCAGTGGCACAGAGGAGGTTCAAAGTTCACAGTTCCCCTTTTAACAGCTGCAGTGACAGCCAAGTCTCAATAGCACTGGGGCTGCATTTAAGATATGCACCTCTGACCCAAAACGATGATGATCATAAGGAACCCGTTCTGGTTAGAGGATAAACTCTAAAGATAATCTATGCCTGGGCTAAGGCCTGGTGCATGGAACTACTGTTATGATGGATTATTGTTATCCGAATGATGCTTCTTCAAATAAAATGTCATTGTGCAAATTCTTGACAGAGCATTATGTAAAACTGCACTTAGCACCCCATGAAATCTGCAACAGATCTGCCAACGCACACATCTTGATCTGATAGTCTAAACAATACATCACCTGAGTGCCTCTGTCCTTTTACTTCATTACAGAGGCACCTATATCACTATGTAACATGTTTAACAAGAGGTACTAGAGCAAAACAAGTAGCATCTGACCAACAGTATTGATTAATAACCACTTGTTGAATCCATGTATTTTGTTATCCATTACGGACTCAAAGTGCATTCCGGGTCCTCTGAGAAAAGAATCCCAGATAAAACATTTCAAACATCGACGTTAACGACATGGTCCATCCAGAAGCTACACCACGTGGCACACACTACACTCAGTAAAGAACTCTTCCTTGTTAGTATTTGGAGTGTAGATGTTACCTTTTGGATATCATGACGCTTTTACTGACAGATTTTGTGAAGGGATAAAGAATCATATGTGCACTTGAATTTATAGTGCATGGTCTAGATAACTCAATCACTCTATATATAATGCATTTCTTGAAAAAAAATACATCAACCACATCCTTCTGGAGCAATGCTACAGATGTTTGACATTTTACCAAGGGTGTTGATTCCTGTCAAATTCCAAGTATCAAGTGTCAATGCCAGACTTTTCTAAAATTAAAACATACAAATATATATATATATATATGGGTTCTGTAGACAGACATGAGAACACACTCATCAATTGGTGAACAACAATGATCCTGTAGGTCAACGTTCCGAGTCGCTTATCGCTTTATCTACAGTGCAACTGCACTGAGAATGGGTGCATGTGGCTGGCTGACATAACCCGGAGCAGGGAGAGTTGGCGTGCAGCTGCATACTGGGACCTTCTCTGCGATCCCCCCACTTGTAGCCTCAGATTGGCACAGTGCAGTGCATTGTGTTACATTGCATTGCAAATATCACATAAACAGTGCATCCTAGGGCCTTGAAACTTGGTTTTGAGGTCCTGAGGGGAGTTTCAGGTTATGTTGTTCATGTCCAGTCGCTTAGAACTATCTCTGTCTAGCTCTTGTACAACCACATTGATGTTTTGGCAATTTCAGGCAATCCTCTCATGTGTGAAGGGGTTGAAATCTGGGGAAAGAGGTGGTGCGTCCAAATGTCATCTAGGCAGTATTGTCCAGAGGGTCCTAACAGGTAACAATTCAGAATTTAGTGCAAAGTGGTGGAACAGTGTTGAATTCTATATTGCGTTATATTAGGTGGTCACACTCAACTCAGGGAGTTCCTTCCGACCCGAAGCAAGGTGGCACGCACCCAAAGCACTTATACAGATTCAACTTTAGGGAGGCCTCCAAACCATCCCGCAACCAACCCCAACAAATACCCTATGTACCACTAATAATCTAGGAACCAGGCCAGTGTATAGTAAGAATGTATATTTATTTAAGGTTTGACAAAGAAGACTAGCAACCAACATCAACCACCAATGCTGTGGTACTACACAATATTACAAATTCAAATTTCTTGCAACAATTGACTGAAACAGGTTTAAAGGACTTACAGTATCGATATGACACAGGTAAAGTTTCAAATTTGGCAGTCACAATTTATATCACATTTAATTGCAAATTAACCAGTAGAAAACATTCACAATACAATGGAAAACTCTTCTGCCTTTATTTGGAGAAATGCAATGTTTGGGAAAGAAACTCAATGCAAACATTGTTTTGGCTTTTATTTGAAAAGCAAGGTTTGGAAAAGGAACACAAATGGGGAAATCGTTTTTTAGGCTTTTATTTGAAAGGCAAGCTTGTGAAAAAGGAACTCAATGGGTACATTGTTTTTCAACACACCTAAAAAATGAGATGTGGCGGCTATGCAACTTTTTTAGGTTAACCTCATAAATGTTTATATTTTCTAATTCTACATTTTATGGCCAGTCAGAAAATACTAATTTTATTTCGCACACACCCTTCCTGGGTGGTGCCACAGTTTTCTATGCTTTGTGGCTCTGCCATAATAGTTACAACTCTGACACTACACACTTCCAATGTTAACTTCACCGTCTGCCATTTCACCAATTTCCAGTTCCTCAGTGTTATGAAAATGCCAGAATCATAATCTTGATCATAACTTAAGATATGTTCATCACAAAAATCTTGTTTTTGCATGGTCCCAGCTGACTTTCTATACCCTTTAATATGAATACAGGGTGGGCTTACTGGGACACACAATACACTTTTTATTTAGGAAAATGTGTTAAATGTTAAACATATGGCAATTAATTATATGAGAGATAATTTCACATTCAGACCACCCCAAGCATTTTCATTTCTGGGCCCCACCTTTTACCCTCTAAGTTTCCATTTCTCCTTAAACATGTGACCAGGCCATCTGCCTGGGCCAATGTTTATTCTACTCTCTTCTCCTGAGCTTCAAAGGGTCTTTGCTCAGTGCTAATGGACACTTTATGGTTTACCTGACCTTAAGGGTAATTTCTGTTTGTCGTGTTATCTGTAAATCCCTGCAGTCCCGATTTCTCTTGCAACATTTCTCATATTTGTAACTGAAGCACCAAGCCAGTTTCCTTGATAACCCCAGCCCAAAGGTCTTGGGGTCGAAGTTTCAGCTCAGAGGGATAAACTAATTGCAGTCCACAATTCTGAAAGGCTAGCATATTACATTTACCCACTGTGCACATGCAACTTTAACTACTGCACCAGGGACTGCTGGCAAGAATTAAACTCTTTCTGTATATAATGTTTGAACAGAAATAAGTTCCCTCTGTGTATTGGTCACACAGATAGGCCACAGTTGCATAAGAAACCAGTGTTGACTTTTACACAAAATGAAATAGGCCTTTCCTTATGAATGTTGTCATTTTATGTGCTGAAATTAAGTCTCTTTATTCCTGAAAATGGAATCTGTCATTCGACTTTATTTCTTAAATGTAAGGCAACATTCCTCATTTTTAGATTCCAAATGCCCAGTGTTTAAAATATATCTTTTATTTCCATGTGCACTGTTGCAGTTTTTTATTTGTCACGTGTGCCTTTACACGAAGTCAGCATCTGCAGCACACATGTATTTTTGGAATCCATCGGACAATGTTGATAATATTACAATTCTGAGTTGCACCTTTCTTCATCTGAGTACCTGTACATTCTAACAAAATGGAGGGAGTCCCATTCTCACTCATTCACTAGGCCTTATGTCGAAATCACTGTTTTGTACTGGCTTTTATATATCAATGGAACTCCACACTTATCCAGCTTCACTCTCACAATGGCATGGCCTCTCCATCTCCGTCAGTGTGGGGCTGCCTTTTTACCCCACATTTATAACAGCAAACTAACAGATTGTCTGCTTTATATACAGAAATATTAAACAGAAATCCATTTGGTTGTTATTTCCTCAAAAACTTTGTAAATTGGCTCACAGACATCAGGATATAACATAAACCAGGTTACACAATGAAATCACCATCACCAACATGTGTGATGTTGAGATTCACCATAACAGGGTTACCTCTAAACAAATGTAAAGTTGAGATCCCAATATCAATTCACACCCCAAGGGGAAACCAAATGCAACAAAGGACTTGAAAGGTCTCCTCATAAAAGTAAACAACATTTGATATGTATCCCGGATTTTCTCCTTTTGTTTTTCTTTAGTGCAAAAAGGTTTGATGATTTTGGGATTTATTGACAGAAATCAAAAACTACAACTGCAGTATTTGTAAGCCCAAACATCATGTCATATGGATATACAGACATCTACCACAGATGCATGGGGTGGTATGCATCAAACAGTCAGTGTCTAAAGAATATTTGGCTACTGTAATCATAGTTTAAGTGTGCCAAACACATATATGGGTCTATACTATGTTTGAAAACATCACAAAATTACACCCCCCTTATGCAAAAAATTGAATGTAAGGTTTTGCATACCCGTTAATCATATACAACATGCTGTAAACTATGAAAATAAGATGGTCACTAGTTTGGAAACGAGTTATAAACACTTTGCACATTAGATTTTAGTGGCTGTTTATAGAAAATGTGCATATACTTTCTGTTCATGAAATGTTTACAAGAATGAAAACCTGTTTAGGTCTAGGTAGGAAAAAAGACAGTAGCAGCCTTATCTGCCACTAACATGCAGTGAAGTTAGAGATGGTGGTGATGTTCACCTACTTGGGATTTAGAATTTTGCAGAGCCCTATTAATGTCCCTATTTATGTTTTATTGCAACAAAATATGGTAGCCCCGGCAGCACAAATGAAGGTTTTAAATAGAAAATGTGGGGAATGTCCTTTTGTCCAGATGATTACATTTTATAAAACTAAATATGTACCAGGTTTGATATAAGGTGCAGAAATGTTATTGAATCTGGAAACTATTTCTTGAATGGTTTGAAAGGGATATTTTAGTGAAGAGTGCTTAACTTGCCAGTGGGAGTACCTATCTGTGTAATAAGATATGATCTGGGGTTGGTGTCCCCAAAACGCTTTTGTGAACTGGAGATTTGTGTCACTTTTTTGGGAAGTTTCTCCAAGCAAAATATGGTTCTCTGTTTAAGCAGAACCACTATGAAAGTATAAATGGTACAGGTAAAGGTTTGAGGATGTGGTCTCTTAGGTGTATAAACCTATTAGCTGAACTAAACTGAACTGTGGCCAACCTTATAGAGAACCCAGAGCAGGTGAAAGTCAAGGTATGGAATCAAGACTTGATTAAAACAATTGAGGAATGCATGAAATACAAGCTGTTTAGCCAGGTAGTGATGGATGTGAAATCTCAGAACACCATTATATCAGACCTCTGCAAGGTCCCTAATGCTGGAGTAAAGCCTAGTTTCTACAGTTTCGCTTAAACTAGGTTCACACAAATGAGATACGCGGTGCCCAAAATGGGGTGACTAGGAATCTCAGAATTTGTCGTTTCTGCAAAGCACTTCAGAAAATTTAAACTTTGAAGCATGTTGTTGTTGAATGTGGGGAATATCTCCACTAAGAGAATTCCTTTTTGATACATGTTTAAGTAAGTACAGAGTAATTACCTGTGATGAGTGGTTGAAGCAACTAACGATGGGTGCACAAACTTCATTGTCATTAGCAGTAGTTTTTAAATATTGTGTTCATGGAAATTAAAAATCGGGATTGCATCTAACAGTATTTCATGATTTCTATTGATTAATACCTTCTTACATTTTAAAGCTGTTTTGGATTTCCCCTCTCACTACTGTGCCGTGGCTTTCTGTCGCTGCACACCATCCAGTGTGACTTTCCTATTCCTCTTTCTAGCACCACTCCATCATATACAAGGAGATGTTATGCTCCAAAGATGTTCCAAGTGGAAATTCAACAGATCAAAACAATGCATGTGTACCAAGCAGCTATGTAAAATAGTTAGCCACTGAGGGTCCCAACATTGTCCTTATGCATGGGTGTATGTCTCTTGTGGTACAGTGCATGGAATACACACATACAATTCATTTGTAGATCAAGGAATATGCTACACCGGTCTAGATTCCATGCTGGGAATTTGAATAAAGAGGCATTGCAAGTAATAATTAAAGTGGACACACATACCAATACCCAGAACTCAACTCACAGTACTGCACTACTGTTAAAAGATGCCAGCCCAAAGAAACTGGCTAAACACACTCTGTACAGCGCTCCCCTGCTCCTGAGCTATGTCTATGCTTTAACTAATACCATAAAAGAAAATAAAGACATTGTGACAGAAGATGCTATTGTCGTTCACAAAGTAACATCTAGTCTGTCATGGTACAATAAATTAACACTTTGACCCACACAAACTTGCACCAACTTGAACCAAGCACTCCCATCAGCAGCCAGCCAAAAGTCCTCACAAACCTAGCTCTAGTCGTTAGTTAGCACACATGCAAATACATATGCAAATACATATCGGAAACTAGACTATCAAACTGGATCACACTAATTAATTAACCTTTCAACTAACCAAAAAGACAAGTAAAAAATGAGCCTCATATCTGTAAGATTATCAAGCCTATGGGCAGTTATTTAAATGATTAATTAACATGGATAAGTGAGTGGATGAAAAAATAAGCACATTCCATAACAAGAGCAAGCAACAGTTTTGGAGTTCTTTGGAAAGCTGCACATTCACAATTTACTTTGCCATGAAAGTCGCAGGATAAATCATGAAACACCCCAGCTTTTCTTTTCATTAGCTATTACCTTTTCTGCATTAGTGTGTGTCTTCTTGTCCAAAAGGTTGTTATAAAACATTATGCAGCCCTCCTTGATTCGTTCACATCAAGCCTCAGAATTCTGATGATCAAAAACGGCCTAGGTCTTGGGCCTCCCCAGGATTTAGGAACCAATTACCAGTACACTCTCCCAATTTTCCAGTCCTTATACTAGGCAAGATTTAAAAAAAGGTAGTCTTGGAAAAACATGCTGTACATATTGTACTGCTCTATCCTTCTAGCTGTGTTCTGGGAAACCTAAAATATGACTATGGTTTCTTATTATTGTTTATTATTATATAATTTTCCTACAGAGATAGTTTCATGGCCTTTTTATTGGTCTATGTTAATTTGCTTCGGCTGCCAATGCCCATGCTTTGATCTGTTTATTTTTCATTTGTTTTCTCCAATTCTGACGTCCTATTGTTTAAATCATTATCCATCTCCCATTTCGCAGTTGCTCTTTTAAAACCACCATTCCTGAGGTTTTTGGAAAATCACTTGGAACAATTTATTCCCTCTCGACTTATCTGGCAAAGATATGGTCGGTCCCAAAATATTAAATATGATCATATTGTCGATGGTGATGTTGTATTGATTTACACTTGATTTTAGTGATAACCACTGGCTTTTGGTCATATTAGAGAGCTTAGGAAGAAGCGGTACAACACAGATGCTTAGGGCAAACAATCTTTACACTAGGATGTGAATAGGTCTTACTGCTTGTGGTTGCATGCAGAGGAAAGACAATTCCTCTTGCACAACCGTGATGTAAGAGTGGAACATTTTAAATCACTGGTGCTAAAAGATTCCATGGTGCATGTCTGTGAAATCCCCACATAGGACTGGCGTTGGGCATTTCACCATATGCATGCAAATACTGCATCTAACGTGAGAGCGCTCTCTGGACCAGTTGAGTAAATCCCATATGTAACATGCTCTAGCCATGAATTTTTCTTATAATGAGTAATCTTCTCACATATTAGAGTGATGATAGTCATTATTTTGGTAAAGGTTACTTGCAATTTCAGAATAACATTGAACCATACAACCAGAAAATGTGCTTTATAGCTGAGTGTTCAATATGCATTTAGCATAGTAACTGCTATGATATAGCCAGGGTAGACACCACCACCTGAAACCAGACAGCACTGTAAAAGGACCAATGCAAACACAAACAGGTGACCATGGAAGGAGCAGAATGCCATTTCATTGTGTTACATCCAAATATGCACTTTATTAGAGGCAGCGAAGTTCGTAGAGCAGCAACCTGCAGGGCAGACATCGCATTAGTCTCTCAAGAAGGTAAACTATCATCAACCACAGCATGCATATCAGAGTATTGCCAGCAGGCAGCACCGCAGTTATCATGGCAGCATGCCAAGTTGGTAGCATTGCAATGCACCAGGAGAACATGATGATAAACTACATTTATAGGCACATGTTGCCATGGCAATAATTCAGTGCAAAGCAGTTGCTGTCCATTTACCAACTGTTCATGCAAATAATGCCCTCAGATATACATGCAATAAGGCCAAATTATACTCAGCAGGTGACTTCCAAATGTATTCAGAAACCTCAACTGAATCCCTGTGGCACTCATATCAACCCCGGCCACGGCAGCGGTATTCTGTAACAGGTGGATGCAGCACAGCATTAATGTCCAAATGGTGAGTAATGCGGACCCATTTTTCACACATGTCCATTTCATCCTCCCACAGTCAACACAAAGCTCTATGATCTTTAGAAACAGCTGCCAGTCCCAACATTTCGCAGACTTAAGCAAAGCTAAACCTGATCCCCTAGGTATGTTAGTATATCACCAAGATCCTGGGTTTAGGGCAGATGGTCATGGGGCACAGGAACAAGAAGAGCACTATGATGAGCTAATAGAGATTGAGTTTGTAATATATAACATATTAAACTAACCTTATTTTTGAATGCTTATTTATTATTAAATAATAGAATAATCAAATCCACCGCCTTGCTAAACCCCTACCAATAAGATGGCCACAATCCACAAAAATTAAAGGGGCATGTTCATGAGGGACAATGTTGCATCAAATTATTTCTTCCTAAGTGCATCGGTGGTTGTGAGCATGCATAGGTAGTGCGATATGGTCTCTTAAGAGAGTTTGGAGGTCAATTTCCCGCTCTGCAACCTCTGCAGTTCCTTACAAAACTGTGCAAAAGCTGCATTTTACAGCACTTTTCCGAAGATATAGGTTCAATGAATGTTTTAACTATCTGATTATAATGAGAGCTTTACAACCACTCCACGACTTCAAAATTTGCCACAGTCACTAGCAAAACACTCCTATGCACAGAAAAATGTGTATGCTCAAATACATTGTATGCTCTTTATGAACAATTATTTTAGTTGTGCCTATACATTTGTCGACCCTGCTCAGAGATAATATATAACATGTTTCATGACATATGAAAAAAACATTTTTGGGATATCACAACTGATGTGGCAGGCAAAAAATAGAAAAAAAGACATAATAAATGATTTGCCAATGAAACAATGCCAGCTAAAAGTAGCGAGTGAGAAAACAGGCCAAAAAGAGTTCATGCCCTTCTTTAATGAAACAATTCAAGGGCAGGTGAAAATGCCTCTCACAATGTGTGGCAGGATGATACATGCATTAGAGTAACTACAAAGAGAATAATAATCAGAATTCCTGTGCCACTGCTTGCCATCAACATTGCATGTTCCTGTGAACAGAGCAGTGACAACACTTATTCAAATCCAGCGATACAGATAAGAGACAGACATACTATCCAATTGTACTCTCTAAAACACAGGGACATTTGTCCAACAAAAACGACTGGACTACAAATAAGCCCAACACAAAATGGAAGATAATGAACACATCAGAGCCTACCTCCTGCTTCTACAAAGTTTCACTTATATTTTCATAAAAAGTGACCAGCAGAGAAGTGACATAGGAAAGAGCTCTAATAGTTTTACTGCCCGATCTCAAGAGGAATCTTTAGGGGACAGAACAACATCTTGGAATAAGTATAAAGTATTCCTTTTAACAAAGCTAATACATGTTTTACTCCCTAAAAGAAAAGTTGATCCCAAACAGGGAGTAAAATATTATCAGATCCCTGCTTATAACCCTAATATAGGAAGTGAAATGACTGTGTACGTAATACAGCCTATACTTGTATATACTCCAACCCTTCCTTGCCCCCAGCCTATGCAAAATTCAGATAGAAGCTTTCTCAGGTTTCTTATGGAGCCCATTTGAAGAAAATCACACAGATTTTCCTTTTTGGTTAATAGCAGCCATTCTCAGAGGTACAGCAGATGGAGGGCCGTCTCCTGTAACTACAGGACTCTCTTTGGAAATTCACTGTTATCAGTTAAATAAGTTGCATTGGGGATACTAGAGTCACTGAACACAGAACAAATTATTACACTGAACAGCGCTCAGCAGCTGAGTAAAGAATGAAACACAAGTTCTAGTCCTAGACTGTTCGTAGAGTTTACTATCATTTAATGCAAATAAACAGCAACTTCCCTTTACTTTATTGTACTCCCAACACATCTCACTTGGTTTTTGAAAGTTGCTGATTTGCTCTAGACCCCCGAAGGGTGTTCTACAGCGTCCCTCTCCTCTAAATTGCAGATCATGTGTTCGCCTCCGATACTAGTTGACAGAAATCGATAAAAAGTGAGGGATTGTAGCAGTAAAACAATGGCTAGGATATCTGCATACCCACAATACTTTGCAAGAACAAAAATGTAAAGCCTCAGCATGATATTATGAGAAGTTCAAGTAAATGCCATGAGCATGCGTCCGGACAATTAATTTGTAGTGCAAACCACTTTGCAACATCCCCCAACCATGTTTGGAACAGACCCCACCTTAATATTGTTGGGCCGTTTTATACAAGTGCTCAGCGAAACCATGTTTTTATAGCAAGGAATTAACATAGCATGTGTTAAGGTCCAGTGCCAATGGAACTCTGAAAACCTGGAAAGCATGCTGTTGTTTTTAAAAGCAATGCAGCTGTTTGAATGTTCATTTCCCTAATGGATGAAAGAGTAGTGCCAAGCATATTCCATACCCTTAATTCCTTGTAGATGAAGCAGATCATATTGCAATGTTTCTCTCCACTTATAAAGTAACGTTAGCAATGCTAAAGTAGAATAGGCTGAACATGTTTGCCTGTTCAACATTCTTAGAGTGCAAATTAATATTTGACTGTGACAATGCATTAACTTGCAGGGGTACCACTTCAAAGTGCTTATGTGACATATATATGTGAATCATAGTATGAGGTTACACATCCAAAAAGTCAGTATTGGATATGTGATCTGATAGTTGGGTTACATAGTATGAGTGACACGTTTGCTAAGGCACTTTGGCTATAGAAATTCTGGTGCTTGAACCATATTAATGTACAACCAACATACAACGTATGTGGATTGTGCCTTTTTAGTTCTTGGGAAGATGTTAATTTTCTGTGTGTGCTGTTATAACTCTTCTGAGTGGCACCCAGAGGGAAGCAGGGCAAGAATACATGAGCACAGCTTAGAGGCAATGATGGGCTACACAACCTACAACATACACCCCAATGTGTTATGGATGTGAGGAACCCATCCCACCAAACACAACTCACCAAACTTAAATGTGCTTGACATATAACTCTAAACCAACCAAATCCCCCACATTCTCAATTGCCATGATGGAAAACCCCACCTCGCAGTGCATGATGATAACCCATCTTCTAAACACAAACCCCCAAACCCTCCAAAAAAGATCAATTTCCATAATGGAAACCCTTGCCACAGAAAACCTGGCCTCACAAAGATCCAATGCCCACAATGCAATTACATGCCCAATATAAAAATCCAGAACATCAACACCCCACTTTAGCTTGCAGTTTGACGGGTGGAGATTGCAATGCAGGAGTGCTTTCGCCTTTGATGGATTGGTAACTACTGTGGCAAGGAAACATGAGTGGAACCGAAGAGAGAGCAGATGTTGAGGTGCTGTCCCAGCTACAGTATATTTCTATAACAGATAAGGGCTGCTATTGGTGTACCAAGACAAGGCAAGGAAGCATGCAACTGGGTGTGCCAACCAACTGGCATCTGAGGGTGGGATTAGTGCATGAAACACTGAGCAATGCATTGAAACTACTAAATATGTCCTAGGTGAGTCCAGCCTGCTCCCAGCCTGCCCTTCTTCGCTTCGGGATTCAAGTTATAGATTCTCTGTGTAAGCCCTGCCTGGACCTGGGCAGTATCAACATAAACTGGAGCAGCAAGGACCTCTTATATTGCCTAAGCACCGTTGTGTCTGGCCTCACATGCTTTGGTGCATGCAGCCAATCTCAGGGTGTTAACAGTACCCCGTTTGTGCAGCTCTTGCCAAAGTAACAGGCGCATAATCACCATGATGATCTGCCCCATGAAGATACATATTGATATCATATAATGTCCCCTTTTCCCTGCCTCCCACATTTAATGGTACCTGATGCCAGTATAATTCAATGACTGATAACCGCATTTACAACCTGGTATGCTGGAGTGTGGGAATCCAATGCCTGTGACAAGGGAGGAGATTCCTCCAGGGGTGGCATCTCCATAGCACCAGTACTCACCACCATAAGTGTGCACAACCTTAGAATGTGTAAAATGTGATTGTCTACCATGGAGATGCTTCTGAAGCTGGCTGCACTGTGGGTTTCCAATGGTCATGATATGTTAGTAGTTGCTGGAGGGGATTATGGGAGTAGGAGCACATGTCCCCTCATGGATCCAGCAGCAATCCTTTCATCCAGGTTACCTTCCTCTAGGTTGGTTTCATCCATTGCACCATGCAGTTTACTTTTGTGATATCATGCTGTCACTATGCAAACCAGAAGGATAATTCATATGCAACACTCTCACTTCAACAATGGGCCTGTGGTGGTTTACACACATTTGAAGACCCTGTCAGTATTCTCTTCTCTTGAGTCTTCAGGGATTTATAACTTGAATACCACAAATAGTTATTAATACTGTCACTGACTTTTTAAAGTGCTTAGAAGTGAACCATCTGTGCAGCATATATTCCCAGATGATTCTTAAGGGCATAACGGTGTGTGTATGTGTGTGTGTGGGTGTGTGTGTGTGTGTACAAATGGCAGGTATATACATTTTCACCTGGAGTTGTTATCTGTGTATTGCTTGGTGCTGGCCTTCACCTTCTGCCTCAAGGTCTTCAACTTCCTCTAAAACCATAAAGGGGAATGATGGTGATGGCCTCTGTCACCTCTAGCGAGTGGTGAGAGCTGTGTCTGTGGCAAGACACTGGGCCATATCACGAGTAACGGTATTACCACCGCATTTAAGGGCTGGCCCTATCATGAGATGGACACTAAATCGGCTGTTTTACCTCCAGCTTTTTTCTGGAGGTGAAAATCCCTGTTTTCAGTGGTATTACAGCCGGCTGTATTAGCCCACAGTATTAGCACCGAAGATTTTCATTATTCATTAGAACAGGGATGTATTCATTCAGCATGCAAATGATGGAGTAAAGTCAGCAAACAATTGTTACAGTTACTAAGCATTAAATGGCAAAATGGGGGTCAACAGGGTTCCATGGTCACTATTAAGTCAACAAACGATGGGCAAAGTGTGCCAAATATATTCAGAATCTCATTTGTGCCTTCCCTTTGCACTTCATAGTCCAAACTGACTAAATGCTGCCTGTTGTTAATGGGTGGAAGGCAGCATTTACAATGGTTTCCTGTAAATATCCCGGAATCTATTGATCCTAGCATGCAACTACTGGCGTAAAAACAAGGTTTTGATGCAAAGGTGAAAAGGGAGCAGAATATATAACCCCAGATTGTACCATCTCCCTCCTCCTTCTCCAACAATCATGAACATGCCCTGGAGCGTGAACAAAGGTGTTAAATTGGCCATACAACATTTGCACCTGCATGTTCCACCTTGTTTTGCTCGAGGGACCCATTGTGTCTATTAAAAGTGATCTCACTGCTCCCATTGAGTGGGTCATTTTAAAGGATATGCCAATTGCATGCATGGGTCCACCGACGTACTTGTTGCTGGTCCCCTGCACGTTATTTTTAACACACACAAAGAGGAGCGTAATTCTGATGAGTAAATGAAGGCGAGATCCACTGTACTCTTTGCTATTACGCTCTGCTTTGTCAGAAGCAAAATGCAAAAGGAAAAAGGCTGATCTCTGCACTAGGTCCATTTGCCTTTGGCAAAGCTATTTCATAACTCTACTCTCACACTGAAGAAATTGCTATGAGTTAAAAGATTGTTTGCATCTCATACAGAAGCAGAGTAGTATCTAGCAAGGTGTAACACAAAGTGTGGGAGCCCGCCAGGCCCCTTCAAGCAATGCTCAGGGTCCCTCCCAGGCTCCTCAGCAAAGTGTGGACAGTGCCACAGTCCAGCCAGCCTGGACCATTATGCCCATGATGATCATGCTGCTGCAGGGGCATGGGTGCCCTGCATATTAAAAAGGGGGCAATGCTTGGCCCCTGAAACCTAAATGTATCAGCTAACTCTGTGCATGGCCAGTAATATTATGCACAGTAATGACACCATTAAAAAACATGCTATTGTTGGCTGCACAATGTCTTCCCAACCCACCATTTTGAATTTGCCCTTAACTCCTGTAATACATACAATGTCACAGTAAGGTAACATCACTTTGCTGCCTGCACAAATGCCCCTGCCCCATGCCCTAACACTCATGTTGATTTTGCCCAGTAAAACGTTATTCCTCAGTAAGAAAACATCACCCCCTTCCTGGCTGCACAAATACTCCCTCCCACCCCAACACAGTCTAAGAACAATCAACATGTTGACTTTTCCCTTAACAGCTGTAAAAAAAAGGCCATTCCTCGGTAAGTAATAATCATCTCAGTGCTGGCTGCACAAATAATCTCCACCATCCCCTACTATGTAACAACACACATCATGTTGACTTAGCCCTTAACAGCAGCATAAACACATTGCTCAATAAGAAAACATAATCTCCTTGCTGACTGGAAAAAAGTATCCCCCCACCCACCATGTAAGAACACCCATCTTAACAACTTTGCTCTTTACACCAGTAAAAATGCAATGCCAGCATAATAAAACCTTTCCCGGATGCCTGCACAAATGCCCCCCCCTCCCAATGTAGGGGCTGAAACCATGTCTTCCAGGCCATGCCTTCAATGTAAGTGAAATTACATGTCACAGTAAAGAAATGTCCTGGCCGCCTGCCCCTTTGAAACTTATAACCCCTACCCCTTCTCCAAGTAATAATACTTGTCATGTTCGCTTTGCCCAAAAAGGCCAGTACACCATGCCATATCACTCCAAGCAAAAAATCAATGTTCCAATGCCACCTCGGCCACCACCTCACACTCACACATACCCATTCACCCACCAGTCACTCATCCATAAAGCTTCTCTCACCCCATTATTGGCATGCTCACCCAGAACATTCACACTGCCTTCTAATACACATGCACACTCGCAACCATACATACACACCATTCACACTGAAATTGCACCCATACACACACATATACCCTTGCATGTACACACACACACACACACAGATATACATACACACATATACATACATGCATACATACATCCATACATAAATACATACATACATACATACATACACATCCCTCACCCTCACATCCATTCAGGCATACTACACAAATACATATTTCCTGCCCAGCAACAAACTCGATTCTCTGCTTCAGGCTTGGGGTTCACATGCTCCATGCACATAGCAACGAAGCAGAAGGGAGAGCTTCCTGACATGTGCAGGAGAGCCTCTATATCACACTGCCAGCCCACCTCCACTCCAGCTCTGCCTTGTCCTGTCTTTAGAAGAGAATTATTTCTTTCCAAAATCAGAGTGCTGGGAGGTGCTGCCCTCCAAGGACATGTGTGGGCATGGGCCCCCCATAGCAGAGGGGATGTGGAGGCACCGCATACATCAGTGGTCTCCAGTGGTAATTTTGGAACGCTGTTTGCACACATTTTCATGGGCTAGCATGTGTAATCACTGGTGCTTCCTTAAAAAAAACTACTCAAAGGAATCATCTAAACCATAATTGCATGAACACTGAGAACAGTTGTTAGGACGGTTTGAGTCTGATTTATGGAATTATTTGCATGGAAAACAGGGAACTTGCACACCAAACTGCGTGCAAAATCCTGTTTGCCGATTCATGGAATTGAATACGCTGGACTTCTCTGGGACTTGCGTGGAGTTTGTGCAGGCTCAGCATGGCTCTATGAGTCGCCGAGTGCCTTGCACATGACTCCACAAAGGGGGTGGGCGTAACCTGCGTAGGGGCCGGAATAGTTGGCAGAACATGCAAAATGGGGAAGAACAAGGCAGAAAGTGGGCGTACAGGGAGGGACCGCAGGCAGTCCATAGCACGCTCACAATGCACAGCACAAAGCATATTCATTGATGTGACCGCGCAACCTCTCACTGGTGAAATGCCCACGGATTGCCCTCAAAATCTCTGTGACCCAGAAGCAGGCATATGGACTTGTGTGGAGTAATCACAACTTTGGAGGTGAGTTTGCATGTCGGCTTTAGGGATGCATGCATGCAGACGGGTTCAGATTGTACTCAAGGGTGTGCGTACGCAGAGTAGCAGTGTGCAGGGACTCTTTATGTGGTTTGCATTTGTACTGCGTATATACATGCTTTCTGTGAAGCTGAAGCCGAGATGTTCTTGGAGTGCCGGTTACAGTTATGGGGGACCCCACGCCGAGTCGCCGAGATGCATGCCCGTTTGCGGGGGAACCCACACACTGTTTAAAGGGTATGTGTATTCAAACCCAGGGGTTCACACAAAGGTAGCTGTTCTAGCTGTTTTTCCTTTGTGTGGGGGCGTGTTGAAACTGAAAGGATGAGACCATGCCTCTCCCAAACTGAGATCTCACGGCTGGTCACCATTTAAGGACATATTGAAGTATAACCACCTTATTACAGTGGAAATTGATGAATTGGTCCAACGCACACCCCATGTCGTGCATAGGATGTGGAAGCTCACTTCCTAGTCACAATTAAACGACATATTGAAGTATAACCACCTTATTGCAGAGGAAATGTATGACTTAGTCCACCACAAGCCCCATGGGGTGTATATGATGTGGTAGATACAACCACTAATTATGTGGCTCGGCTTAATGCATTTCCAATTGCACGGAGCAGTTCTTCTCGCTGATAGTTGCTATCATTGCCATCCTTCTATTAATCAGCATGCAGGCATCTGCTAAGCATTCTTGAGAAATGCTACGTTCCTATGGAAGGAATGCCATTCTTTATGCAGTCCCATGAGCTATACATGGTTAAAGAAAAGTGGGTTCTCTCAAGTATGCTTATACTACATCAAAGGTGATCCAACATTAACCGGTGGATATAATGGTGGGTGGAAGAGATATGTGAGCACCATAACGACTTTTGATTGATGTTGACATGCATGCAATAAGCATACGCCACTGTGGCCAGCTGGAATGCTGTGATGCCTACACGAGGGAGTGCAATTCAAGGCGAACGCTCCAATCATCCTCTAGTCACAGCAAGGGTGCTTGAAATAAATGAGTCCCAGGCCTCATGGATCTCACATCAGGAGCTTATTTGAAAGCTTTCGTTAGATAGCACTCCAGAAGGGTTCAGGAACACAACCCCAACAAGGCATTCGAATGAACAGTCAGGTTTTCGCAATCAGGCCCATTATGAAGCAGCCGCCTCAGACAGACAATTGCATTTGCACTGGCAAATAATGAGCCATATCTGGCCCATTTCCACTGCGCACCTGCTCGGATGCTTATCGCAGTATGCTCCCTCACACTAGATAATCACAACAGATGCACAAGGCACTGCTGGGTGATGATATGCAAAGCAGGAAAAGAAGCCAAAAACACAACAGCACAACAACAATGCAGCATCTCTGGCACAGAGAAATGTATACAGAGTTGAAGGCAAATGCTTCTAGTGCTCTTTCAGTATCTCCATTGTGCTTGTTTAAATAGTGAACAGTTGCTTTGAGAAATAGCTCACATGATCTTTTAACACATTCTCGGCAAAAGAATGCCGAAGCCTACTATATATGCGTGTGTGAAGAAATCAAATTCTGGCCAGAAAAAGGACAAACGCAGAGCAAAGGCTTCTAAGTGCGTCTATGCCCACTACCCGGCTCGGTTGTGTTCACTCATGAAGTATGAACAGATGTCAGGTGAAAAGTGCCATGACTTCACCTCTGTGTTAGTAGTATGGTGTCAGGGAAGGTTATTTTCGTCAGAGAGGTGAGTCAGCAATTGAAAACTCCAACCGGAAATAGTACGATAAATACCCAATTAAATGCAGGATGACGCAGGTCTAAAAAAACAACCGCACTTTACTCACACCCAAGTACTAGTCAAAAACACTCATACCCACCGCTGTATGAAAAACACGCAGAAAACACAGGGGGGATATTTACAGACTGCAGACTTTAAATATTATTCTCGAGGAGAGTTACTTGCAAGCAAACAAGAATATATAGAAAAACAGAAATTATTAATTTGAAAATGACTTTGGTAACGTAAGGATAGGGCACAGAACGTCAAGACACTTCTTTCCTCTCCTTGAAAGGCTTGACCTGGGCAAGCTGGGTTGTTTGGTGTTTCTCTATGTAGGAGAACAGAATATTTGGTGCATGTTCCTTGATGCAGTGAGCACCTCTGGCTGGCTCAATGGAGGGGGGATTACTTTGGGCAGGATATCTTAACAGGCTCTCGAGGCAGGGTCAGAAATCTGGCTGTACTCACGGGTGAGAAAACAATCAGCTGTGTGAAGCATTGTGCAGCTGTGTGAAGGATTGTGCAACTGTGTTTGGGGTCTGGCTGTGGCTTAATGTGTAGAAACAGGTTTCAAATCTTCAGATAAAATTCTGAGAAACAACAGTGCTAACGGTAATGCCACTATGCTGGAAAATGTGCTGAGGGCCCAGTACAAGAACCCCAAAAGCTGGAGTTCCCTAAAGCTCTTCACAAATGAAGGGGAATATGAAATGTTCCTACAGGTAGACTATCTCCAGTTCAGGTAAATAGGTGTCCTTGTCAAAGAGTCCCAAATGCAAGCAAGCATCACATGTCTTCTAGCTGTTGTTCATTGCGCTCCTCCGGTATAGTAAGACTCCAGTCTGTAATGTGGTCAGTCGTGGACCTCCTCACGCTCGTGTTCCGACCTCTCGCTCATTGACGCCAGGAAGGGAGTCAAACACGGAGCTGGGGTACAACACGTCTTTATTCCAAAAGACCCGACATCTAACTAACTACATGGGCGGTAACCCCGCCCCTATACGTACATGGGTCGCAGCCCGTGGGCAAACATAAACATAGGACTTCCGTCCAAACAGATAAGGAAGTGAGGACATCACACCCTCCCATTACTAAACATTTAGTCCGACTTAGTTCATTTCCTCAATGAGGCGGTGGGGCTTCTTCCTCGACATCGCTGGTCGACCTTCCGTCCTTGCCGGAACATCTGTCCATGTCTCAGGAGTCACTTCTCCTTTGGAGTCTTCTCTTTCTCCTTCATAGGGAGTATCCCATGGAATGATCTCGTCACTCAGGTTTGTGTCTCCTATGGCTGGGGCTCTTGATATCCGCATGAAATGGGATGAGTTTCTTGTTATGATTTTCTGGTCTCCTTCCGCTGTGATGAGTGATCCTTTCTTGCGGGTGATGATGAGAGGCTCCTCGCTGAATGGGGTTACGTTTTTCCGAGGCTGGGGCTGCCGGACTATCATCAAGTCTCCTGGCACCATGTTGTTTGTCTTTGCTCGCCGTGTTGTGTCCGCGGCCCTTTTCATGGCCTCCTTCATGCATGTGTCCTTTTTTCTCATTTCATCGTCTCTTGCATATTTCTCTTCCTCAATGGTCACATGCGTTATCCGCGTTCTTATGGTTCGCCCGAACATTACCTCCGATGGTGTTTTCCCCGTATTGCTGTGGGGCGTATTTCTGTAGTCTCTCATGAGTTGATACAGTAGCTTCTCAACCGGTTCTCCCGTGATTCGAGCAATTTGTGTGGTACGTTTGATGTTGCTCATGAAACGCTCAACTGTTCCATTGGCCTGTGGCCATAAAGGTCTCACTTTCCGGTGCTTGAAACCCATGTACTCAGCGAATCTCTGAAAGTCCTGGCCGGTGAATGGGGGCCCGTTGTCAGACTTTACTACCTTGGGCACTCCATACGTTGCGAACATCCGATCTAATTCTGGTATGGTATGGAGGGCTGATGTCGAAGGGACTATCTGTAGGTCGGGGTACCTTGAGTATTCATCGACAGCCACCAGAATGTATTCTCCTCCTTCCATGGGCCCAAAATGATCAACAGCTATTTCTTCCCATGTTCCCTCGGGGAGTGCAGTCATGTTGAGAGGCTCTGGGGGGGTGTGCGGTTTTACCAGTGCACAGGTGGGGCAGTCTTGTAATAGTTCCTCTACAGCCGTGTCTAGTTGTGGGAACCATAGTTTCTGCCTCAGCATCCTTTTGGTGGACACAATTCCTTGGTGTCCTTCATGGGCGAGTTCGAGTACCTTCTGGCGCAGACTGCGCGGTATCACTAGCTTTGTTCCTTTTAGCAGCATCCCTTCGTCTGATTTTGCAAGTTCTTCTTTCACAGCTTAGAAACAGGTGAGATCCTGCTTGACGTCTTCGTTCATTGTTTCTCAAATTTGTCTGGCATGCTTCCATCGCCCTGTCTCTAGGCATCGGAGGATGGTTTGTATCCCTTGATCAGTGTTTGATTCACTAATGATGTGATCCATGTCCAGTCCTTGCGGTGTGTTGCTGTGAATGACATATCTTATGTACTGGTCAGCTATAGATGGTTCTGGTCCACATGCATCCTTCGGGTGTCTCGAGAGGAAGTCGGCAGGGTTCTGCTCTTTTCCGGGTCTATGAGTGATGGAGAATTGATAGTCCTGTAGCCGGAGGGCCCATCGAGCTATGTGTGGTGGCATTTTTGCTTGAGGGTTGTCATAAATGAAGATGAGGGCTTGGTGGTCCGTTACAACTACGAAAGGTTTTCCATATAGGAACAAATGGAAATGTTCACAGGCCCACACTACGGCCAGACCTTCCTTCTCCGCCTGGGAGTAGGCTTGCTCGGTCTTGGAGAGGCTTCGACTGGCATAGGATATGATATGTTTTTTGCTTTCTTCTCTGTCGTCGAGTTGTGTCAGGATGGCGCCTAGGCCTACTGGACTGGCGTCGACAATGAGCTCTGTCGTTCTTTTGGGGTCGAAGTATGCCATATTCCGGGCGTCAGATATGCGATCCATAATTGCTTGGAAGGCCTCTTGGCACTGTGGGGACCATGTGAATTCTGTGTTGAGTTTGGCGAGTGCTCGGAGATGTTCACTGATGGATGCAAAGTCTCTTATGTATCTGGTGCAATAACTCGCAAGGCCCAAAAAGGACCTGAGGTCTGATGTGGTGGCGGGTGGCGGGGCTTCTCGGAGTGCGCTGACTTTCTCCGGGTCGGGTGTCATTCCCTTCTCAGAGAATATGTGACCGAAGAAGCGGAGTGTTTTCTTGCAAAATTCACATTTGTCTTTGTTTAGTGTGAGTCGTGCCTCTTCCAGAGCCATGCACACTCTCATTAGTGTATCGTCGTGCTGCTCTTGAGTTTGACCGAACACCAGTATGTTGTCGTGTAGTTCAGGCAGTTGGGTACATGTTTGATGACATTGTGAATTTCTGCCTGAAAGATTTCAGCAGCGGACGACACACCAAAACTTAGCCGCATATAGCGGAAGATTCCTAGGTGGGTGGCGAAAGTGGTTATATATCGGGAGCTTTTGCAGAGCTCCAACTGATGGTACCCTTTGTTGAGGTCCAGTTTAGAGAACACGGTTGCCCCGTTTAGCAGATGTACCATGTCTGTTATCCTAGGGGCTTGATGGCGTTCCCTTAGTATGGCCTCGTTTGGCCTTCTCATGTCCACACATATTCGGATGTCTTGGGAATCCCTTTTGGGTACTGGTACAATTGGGGAGACCCATGGTGTGGGCCCCTCTGCCGGCTCAATGATGTCTGTATCCAGTAACTTTGTTAGTTAATTTTCCACTTGTTTTTGAATGTTTATGGGTATTCCTCGATAGTGTTGGGCTATGGGTGGGACCTTGGCGTCGATGTGTAGTTCTATTTGCCTGTCTTTCAGCTTCCTGAGGCCTTTGAATAGTGATGGGAACACCTGTTCTATGCTTGCTGTGGGGTCTAGGTATTTGTGTACCATGAGACGGTACAATATGTGTATTAGTCCCATTTCTATTGCTGCCTGATAGCTCAGTATGCATCCGCTCTCAGTCGCTGCCTCTAGGACGTGCATGGGTATCTTCTTTTCATGTTCTTTGTATCAGCACGAGGCCATGAAGAAACCTTTATAGGAGAGCGGTGTCTTTGATCCATATGGAAAGATGAGTGTTCGAGCTGGTTGCAGGCGGGGGGCATTTGGTATGCTCTCGTAGACTTTCTCACTGATCACGTTTACGGTTGCCCCCGTGTCAATTAGAAATTCTGCTGCCGTTTGATTCACTTGTATTCTGACGATCGGGCTATGTTCTTTTGCTGTGCTGTTTCCTAGAGCATATAGGTAACCTTTCCTTCTTGGTGCTTCCTGGTGTCTTTCCAATTTAGAAGTTTTCTCATCCGACGAAGCACTGGACACGCTGTCAGACTGTGACTGTTCGATCAGGCACCGTACGTATCTTCATGGTCTTCTTCTTGTCTTGGGAAGTGGTGTCCTGTCCTCCCTCCATTCTCTCTTATCATGCCTTCTTTCCGTCTGGTCGTCGTGATGTTTGTGGCGCCCTTGTTCCTGGGTCGGGTGTGACCCTCGATGGTTGCGGTAGGGTGTTATTTGATTTCGTTCCGGTTCTGGCATGGGCTTGTGGCTCCTTTCAGCCCCTCTCATCTTGCTGCGGAAAATCAGACATACGGCTTTGTAGTGGTCTTCACCACCGCACGCGGAGCAGTTCTGTCCCATTGCGGGGCACATTCCTTCGTGGGGGTATTCGTGTCCGCACCGGTAGCAGAACGGATCACTGTTTCTTGCAGTCCCTTCCAGTTTGTTGAGGCTTTCGTGTTTTCCATGGGTTATCTTTATGTCGGCCAAGCCTTCCACTTGTGCGGCTATGGCCGCATCCGAATGCGCCAGTCGTAGGATTTCGTCAAGGCTGCGCGGTTGTTGCAAGAGTCGTTTGCGGAAGTCGGCACTTTCACATCCCACTATGATTTGTGACCTGAGTGCCTCCTCATTTGAGTAGTTGTTGAAATCACAGTGTTTCATTTTTGCTCGTAGTCTCATGACGAATGCGTCTATGGTTTCACCCTTTTGTTGCTTGGTGGTATGGAATATGTGTCGTTCATAGTCCACATTGGTGTGCGGTGTGAAATACTCTGTGAGCGTTGTTTTTAGCTTGACGTACGTGTCTATTTTGTCCTCTGGAATTTCTTCAAGAATGTCTCGGACGTTTGGTCCTACGGCATGATTTAGAAGATTGAGTTTTTGTTCATCTTCTAGTGCGCCTGCCGCTTTCAGACATACCTCAAAGTCCCTCAGCCACCTCTTCCACCTTGATCCAAGGGTGCCAGTGTCAGTGAGTTCAAAATTTGCTGGTAGCTGTGTTAGGAGGCTGTCCGTCATTTTCTTGTGGCCTGTGCTGCTTGGTGTTACTGGGATGGTCAGTGAGTCTTCCTCTGACTCACTCATGAAAGTGTTTCTGTAATGTATTTGGCTGAGCTGGGTGTGGTTGTCACTCTGCAGCAGGGGGCGCTGTAATGCAGATTCTTAATAGAAAAGTCTTGGCGCGGTGGCGCCTTGTTGCCAGCAGGGGGCGCTGTAATGGCTGTTCCTAGCGCGGTGACACTTTGTTGCCACCAGGGGGCGCTGCAAATGGGGCCTTTGTGCTGATGTCGGCAGGTGCGTGGTGTGGTTTGATTTATGACGGAGAGGAGAGGGGCTCGCTCTAACCCCTTTGTGTTGGATTGTTGGAGCGGGAGGTCTTCGCCTCCTCCGCCCGTATGTGCGTTGCTGTTGGCGGGAGGCTGCTCCTCCACCACCCGGTGATGTATTCGCGGGGAGCTGGCAGCTGCTCCACCCGCGCGGGGAGTCTCTGCTCGACCCGCCGATTTCCCTGTGTGCTGGGCCGGGCCTCCGCAGGCGTTGCCGTTGGCGGGAGGATTTGTCCTCCACCGCCCGGAAGGGTGTTTACGCGGGGAGCCGACAGCTGCTCCACCCGCGCGAAACACTCGCGCCGGAGATTGGAAGGTGGGGAGCCTTCGCGCTCCACCCACCGCTATAGGCCCACGTGCGATCAAAAATCCGGGCTCCCAGTGGTGACAGGGGACGCACCACGAGCAGCGGACTGACGATTGCGGGCACAGCGGGAACTTTCTTTCCCTCGTCGCCAGTGTAATGTGGTCGGTCGTGGACCTCCTCACGCTCATGTTCCGACCTCTCGCTCATTCACGCCATGAAGGGAGTCAAACACGGAGCTGGGGTACAACACGTCTTTATTCCAAAAGACCCGACATCTAACTAACTACATGGGCGGTAACCCCGCCCCTATACGTACACGGGTCGCAACCCGTGGGCAAACATAAACATAGGACTTCCGTCCAAACAGATGAGGAAGTGAGGACATCACACCGTCCTATTATGTTTATTTAGTTTATATAGCACTTTAAGCTAAAGCGCTTTACAATATAACAACAAGATACAATAATGGTAGAAGCTAATTAACAATCATGATACAAACAACAATTTAATATGTAGAACAGTTTCCTTGGAAGTGGAGGTGAGGAAACGGAGAGAAGGAAGGGAGAGGAGGTAGAAAGGAATAGGAGCAATAAAGTCAGACATGAGATAAAAGGTTAAGTGGATGTGAGAAGGGAGGGGAAGGGAAGGTATGAGTGACAGGGGGATGGAGAGGAGTAATGGTAGAAGATCAAGGGGGGAATGAAGAAGAAGGGCTTTCAAGGAGGTGCCGAAGGAGGTGTAGGAGGGGATAGAGCGGATAGAGAGTGGGAAGGAGTTCCAGTGTAGGGGGGCCAAGAGCTGAAAGGAACGGAAGCGAGAGGCTGCACATGGTGACGGGGCTACAGTGAGTAAGAAGAGGTCAGCAGAGCGGAGACAATGAGAGGGAGTGTAAAATGAGAGAAGAGAAGAGAAGAGAAGAGAAGAGAAGAGAAGAGAAGAGAAGAGAAGAGAGATAGGGGGGAGCAAGGTCGTGGAGTGATTTGAAGACCAAACAGAGGAATTGGAATTTAAGTTGGGAGGGGAAGGGAAGCCACCCAAGTTGAGAAAGCGAGGAGGAAATAGAGTTGTGAGGGCCGATTAGACAGAGAGTACGAATAGAGGAGTGGTAGATGGATTTGAGGGGGGTCAGATGAGAGGCAGGAAGTCCAAAGAGGAGAAAAGAGCAATAGAAGAGACAGGAGAAGTTGAGGGAGGAGATTAAGAGTTTAGAAGCGTGGAGGTGAGGGAGGATCGGATCTTGCGAATGTTGTAGAGGTGGTGCCGGCAGGAGAGAGAGGTGAGAGACATTTGGTGGGAGAAGGAAAGGGAGGAGTCAAAGTGGAGACCAAGATTGCAGGCATGGGTCGGGATGGGGAGGTTGGTAGGGGGAAAGTGGATGGATGGAGGAGGGGAAGGGGAGAGTGTGTTAGAGGGAAAGAAAAGGACTTCCGTCTTGTCAGTGTTGAGGGAGAGAAAATTGGATGACATTGTAAGAAGATTCAATTCAACACTACAGCTAAGTCAATGCCTAGTCTGGGATACTGAATGGAACCCCTTATTGATATATCTTTATGTCCAGTTCATGAGTTCTGGATGACTACCCCTATATAACACCCCTCTCTTAGAATCCCCCTGATCCCACTGAGCCAAGAAGTAGTTCTGTTTTGCAAGTTTAAAAGGTTTATTTGAGAAATAAGACAAAATATAGATACCACGCTTTTATAATAAATTAAAAATCTATATCGCCCTTATAAATATAATGTTAATCAACAATAGGTAATCTGACATTAGCACACTTCTTTATAATCAATGAGGAGTTAGTATAGGATGGATCAAGTAGCAAAAATACTTTTATGATTTCAAGGGAAAAGCAATGAGGAATAAAATGCAGTACAGAAATACTTGAGATGATTTTAGCAAAAGATAATATAATGACGTTTTCTCTGGTAATTCACCTCCCTCCCCTATGCAATCTAAGACATGGAAGTAGATGGAAAGAGGAGCACACAGTTCTCAGGAATGCAATCAAATACAATACGAAATTCAGTTCCCCCCCAGCAAGCTTGGAGAAAACCGGTATCAGTTTTAAAACACAGGCCCAAGTGCTTTGAATGTGGTGGCAATGAAGTGAGAAATATGCTGAAAATGCTTTTAATTCCCTTTAGGAGGTTCAGGGTGAGTGAGAGATACTTGGGATGAGTTCAGGCTCACTTTAGCAATGATTCAGAGATGGTGATTAAGAGGCAAACAAATTTTTAGCAAGGAAAGAAATGACTGCTGATGGTTACACGTGGCTGGATTTTTAACCAAACCGCAAATCGCGGTAAAATTCGCAAGTGCTTGAATCGTGATTACGGCAAAAGTATAAGGTTCCAGAGATACGGACGATTAAATAAAGGTCGTTTTTCGGATTTAAAGTAAACTCAAAATGACAGGTGACAGCTTGCAGCTTCAGAATTGACAGGTGACAGTTGTGCAGCTTTACAAATGACAGATGACACAATTTCTAGGAGGCTGTTCTACTTAGGTTAAAATAGTTTGGATTAGATTATTTTAACTAATAGATTGGTTCTGCACAGTTCTGCTAGGTACTCACAATATAAATTTGAAATAGGCCTCACCACGGATCTGGCCAGGTTTTGGACTGGACTCCGGTTCTGGTCTCGGCACTTCACAGTGATCTGGGTCAGCTCTCTGGTTCTGCTCACAGCGGTCTGGGTCACTCTGGATCTCTGGTCTGGTCTGTCCGGATACAGCGGTCTCTGCATGGCTCCTGGATCTCTGCACTGGTCCTGGCAAAAGGTCCTGGCAATGGATTCAAGCAGCTCGCCCGGCTGTGAATAGCTTGCAATGATTTGAGGCCTGCTGCAGAGAACTCAGCTTGTGGTTTTAGGCCTCTGATTTAGGTTCTAAAGTATAAGTTCTAGGTTCTGGAGTATGTAGCTGGAGTCAGTCTGGAACTGGTATCTTCTGGATGTTGTGTGGTCCGGCAAAACGCTCCGCAGCAACTGGATTTGAATGTCTCTACCTGTCCCTGCAGTCTCTTTTTATGTGTTTTGAAAATGGGTGTGTGCCTCGGCCTAGCTAAGCCTGCCCCTCTCTACTTGTCATTGGCCCAATTCTCCCCTCTCCCAGGATTGGGGGAAGGAAATGTGAGTCAGGGTGATGCTGTAGGTTTTATGGTCAGAGGAACCTCCCCTTGTCAGATTGCACACAAATCTCTTTCTGACCCAAATACATATTTATCTATGCACCATTTTTCTAATATTATAGGTCCAGTTAACATATTTTCTGTAGCACCAAACCGTACGATCCCTGTCTTTGTACGATGTTGTGTCCACTGATGACAGAATTCTCCCCTTTTCATCCAGATAACGACCTCTAAACCTTTCCAGATTTTACACAAATGTGCACCAGGGATATGGGTTACAGATGATAAAGTGTCAGATTTTTAACATGCATACATTTGGAGTGAGACCCTATTTTCCGCTAGCAACCCCCCAGAATACACCACAGGGTCCTAACGCATCTCAAAATGTTCACAGAAAAATCACAAAAATAATGATATTACTTATATAATTCTGACAAGTCCGCACTATGAGTTATCTATCTTTTTAAAATTATGCCCTGGTCAAAAAGGGGTGTGGCTTCCCACATCAATGGGTGAAATAACTGGTTTATCCACTTCCCCCAAGCTCAGCTGCTAGCAGAGGCACTGCCCCTCCCAGTTTCCCCTAAGAGGAAGCCACTTTACGGCCCCCCAATATAACATTTGCCTGAGTCCAGGACAGGCCTTTGTTAAACTCCCTGTAGTCCCCAGCTGCTCCACCCCTAATCTAATCAACAGGGCCATGTGACCTCAGGATGCAGCCAGGCCTGGCAGCCAGGCCTGGGAACACAGCTGTTGATCCAGTATAAACTCCTGTCGGGGTAGTTGTCAGGCAGAATTCAGTTTCTTTAAGCCAGGTTTCAGCTAAATGTCACTTTTTGTTCCCAGTTTTCTACATTCAAATCAAACTGACAGTTTTTACATATACATTAAATAATTACTTCCTTCAAATCATTTCAGAATATAGTTTTACATTGCATCCACCTCTTAGCAAGACTTTCCTTGGTCTGGTTTTGTTTCATTTGTTCAGTTTTACACAAAAGTCTGGTGGTTTTAAAACGCCGGCTTTCTGATAGTGGTGAGTACTGGTAATGCAACCATTTTTGGGATTTAGAAAATGAATTCCCCACAAGAAGGTTGTATCTTTGGAGTGGTCTCGTGCCAACTGCGCAGTTCTCCTATTCTGGCGTGAATGTGGGCGGCGATAGCTCATCCCCACATCCACCCAGTCTATTAATTTAGTTTGTTCTGGGATAGAATAATGGGCGGCGACAGCTCATCCCCACATCTACCCAGTCTATTGATTCAACATGGGTCAAAACCCATGACAACATCCAGTTTTTAATAGCAGTAAGGCAGGAGGATAAGGAGTATTGAAGATCAGGAGTGAAGGAGGAGAAGGAGAGAAAGAGGTGGGTGTCATCAGCATAGAAGTGGTGGAAAATGCCGAAGGAAGAGATGATGGGAGTGAGAAGGGTGGTGTAAAGAGAGAAAAGAAAAGGTCTGAGTACAGAGCCTTGGGGGACACCATGGTACAAGGGGATGTTGGAAGAGGTGCGGCCTCCAGAAGAGATTGCATAGGAACGATTGGAGAGGTAAGATGAGAGCCAGATGAGGACAGAGCCTTTGAAGCCAAACGAGGACAGAGTACTGAGGAGTAAAGGGTGATCAGCGGTATCAAACGCAGCGGACAGATCAAGGAGGATGATGATAGAGGATTGCTTATCGTAGCGAGCAGTAAGGAGGGGATTGAGTACGGAAGTAAGAGCAGTCTCGGTGGAGTGTTTAGGGCGGAAACCAGATTGAGAGGGAGGAAGGAAAGAATGAGAGGTTACAAAATTGAATGAAACTTTGAGCTGTCAGGAGCTCAAGCAGGAGTCAATGGTGTGAGGGGTGACCACTGGGGTAAGATCCTGCTGACATTATGCAGGAAGAAGCTCTAGAAGAGGCTACATCTTGCTGGTCCACATGGGAGTGGCTGGGAGAACGGAGAGCCAAAAAAGGACAGTCATGAAGATGGTGGAGTTCAGTAAGAGGCTGAAAAACCCTTGGCCTAGAAGAGACCCAGTTGCCTCATCCCAGAGGTTATTGAGAAAAGTACTCCAGGCCCCTTTGAACTGAAAGACAGCAATCAAACAGGCCTTTCACCAGCAACCTGTGGACGGAAATTCGGAAATGATAATTGTATGCACTCCCCAGGCCTGACACTTCAGTATTACAGCAACTAGGCCCTGTAATTTCTCATGGTTAAAAACGTCTCTTGCTTACGTGAGGCAGAGACTGTAGGAAGTACTATGCATCTCTCTGCAATAAAAGCCTCTCGCCTAGCTTGTTGGAATGCTCACTTTCTGATTTCTCACTTCTGACGTGTTTCCCTCAGGGCATATGCAAGTGGGATGTAAGCTCTAGATTTCTTAAGAAAAGCAGGACAGGGGAGTGGATGTCATCATATTGTTAATGCTCTTCCATGCCTCAAAGCATATGGAAATCTGTAAGGATTGTAGACACCTAGACTACTTGAGTTACGGTAGGGTGACCTCACTGATAACACTGGCTTACATGAATGACCGCAGCTGGTGTCAAAGGCTGATATAATTAGGTTTTGTTCTTTGCTAGCAGGATGAATTTAGTCTGTAACTATGACCTGTTGGTACCACCCATTATATTTGAAAGGATAAACCCTGGCATGTATGAAGGCCTGGGGACTCGGACGGAAGGGGGCGCTCAGAACTTTGCGTCGCATGTTGCTGTTGAGATTGTGCTGTCACTGCTTTCTACTAATAAAGTGTTCACTAATCCATCAGAGCCATGAGTTATCCTTTTCATTGCAAACCAAAAAAGATCCAGAGATGATAAGAAAACATATAGCAGGAAGGTTATCCAAGAATATTGAGTGCTTGACAAACACTCTGAGGAAGACATACCCAAGCACACATTCTGAGATCAATTTCCACGAAGCATGAGCTGAGGAACCTGTATCCAAACCAAGATTCACGATGGACCAGAACAGAAACCGGCGGTGCATCCAAGGTAGAATTGGGACTCCCATGGGAAAGCAGAACAATACAAATGTCCAGAAGGGGCCATCAAAAACTAAAGAAGCACTTTAGATGCTTGGAGGTATACCCAGTCGACTTCTGAAATGTCCACTAGGTTGATCGAGACCTGGATTGCAGAATCTTGAAGCCAAGAAGGAACCAATACTATCTAGCTGAAGATGGAATGCAGATGAGAAGCTTTTGAAGATCCAAGATTCATAACATCCACACCCACAGTGATGTCTTTTAAAGGCCAGGGAAAGAAGAGAGGAGACGAGGGAACAACCAGCGTGTGAGTACTGTATCCTACCCTGAAGAGTTGATTTGTGTTATAGAAGAGGGAGGGACCTTTGAAGAATATGTTTTGAAAATGTGTGTAGGGCCATCCATTGGAAATTTCTGTTACCCAGATTAGTGTATCTGGAAGGCTAAATACTGCTCAAGAGTAGTTTTGAACTTTCAGTTCGATAACCTTTTTGGAAAGTCTTTATCTTATAACATAGGGCATCACAGAAAAGAGACAGAAATACCTATGCATTTGGTATTTTGCTTACTTTTTGAAAGGGGAAAGCACACTTGAAATTCCCTTGCCTTGCTCTATTAACAACCACATTTTGTGTTGCCTCAACCTGTTTGTTGTGTCTTTAGATCAATCTGTGGTTTCCCTCTGAATAAAACAAGTGGACCTTTTTTGGCCTAATTACAAGGCTGGTGATGAATTCGGCAGTAAAGCTGCAGAATTATCTAAAAACTGTTCACTGTTACCACCAATCTGTCATGAAGATTTACACAGGACTCTGGGCCTCATTACGACCCAGGTGCTAATGGGTTAACAGCGCCATAAAAGGCTGCAGCACCATTAACCTATTAGCGCCTAATTACGAGGTCCCTTTGCGGGACCCGACCTTAACGGCTGGTGTAGACCAGCCGTTAAAGTAGGGACCCGCAAAGGGACCTTGGTGCTAATTACAGTGCCGCAATTTGCGGCACCGTACTTAGCGCCTTCCCCATTCCCATTGAGCCCTATGGGGCAAAAATGGGAATGGGGAAGGGCCATGGAGGAACCTTGTAATGGGGTGGTAATTCCCCCTTTCTCCATGGCGGAGTTGGTAAGTTACCGGCATGGACCCTGGTGCTATTAGCACCATGGTCCTCCGCCTGGGTCGTAATGAGGCCCTATGAGTGGCATCCAGGCCATCAGACCTTTGGTGTCCATAGGACTTCTTGTGGAATTTTGTTTGATTTTCAATGACTGGTAATTCCACGGTTGTTAATGTGTTGATTTTTGAAGGTAGAGTCAAGGATTTACTTCTAGTTATTTGTTGGAGGTCAATCCTCCAATTTTCCTCCAAACTTGGAATTCAGTGGTTATTTAAATTTGGTGGTAATTTTTTTACTGCCAAAAAGTACCATTAATGGAATTACTGCCACTATTTTACCACACCACCAAAGTCCTGATGAGGATAATCTTTCTGGCACACCATTGATTGGCCTCCCAAAGTACTGGAACATGATCAGCACAATTTGGTGTGACCCATAACGTTCCCCTGGTGCAGCAAAACATGCACAGAAAAGCTTTTGGGGGGTATTTTTTGTCACTAAATGGAGGCGTTCAAATAGAGGCACAATGCTTTACACCTCCATTGAATGATCTGCTCCATTTTTCTGATGTTCTAAGGAGTGTTGTGACACCTGGTAGATAGCAGGACGATTCCTTTGGAAACCATTATAAAATGCTGCCTGCAAAGCATAATTTGCAGGCAGCGATTTATTTCTCACAAAGCACAGAGTAAAAGTGAAAAGTTAAGGCAATTTCACTTTCATGTAGTCTTACACTCTGCATTGTCAGTGGTGTAAATCTCATTCATGTGACCCAGCAGCATGCATGTGCAAATGTTGGTGGTCCCCTGCATGTAATTTGCATATTTTATGAAATGTCCCTCTTTGTATTTTACTGAATCCATGCCATTTTGATCATCATTCCCACTGTGGATTTACTGTACTTTGAATTTGACCGCACAATCTACCTGCACTTTTGGAAGTGGGTAGTCCATAGGAATACATATTAATGGCAGGCATGTTTTGTCTTTTTCTGGCACCCATCATTACCGATTATCACTGTGGGCACATGCATGCCCAGCATTGGTCCAAGAAAACTGACTTCATAATGTGGTACCGGGCATGGAAACCTGGGTAATACCCGGGTTCTCTGCATTACACCACATCATGCCGTCACTGATCATTGTACTGACACAGTGGATGTGGTCGCAGCCCCTCTGGGTCCACTCGTTTTTTCCATGAGGAACAAAATAATTCTGTAAATATGATCAGTCAAAGAAGTAAACTGAGAGCCAAGAGTTTGACAGTGACACTCAGAAGTTCTAGAAAGGTAAGGATGGAGAATACACCTCAGTAGAGTGTCTCCCGAAGTTCTTAAATTGTAGAGGGTCAGTCATTCAATTGTTTTGAGGTACGGGGTTTGTGTATGGAGGAGGAACCTAGTGTTTTGAGAAGATAGGGAAGACAAGCAGGGAGCGGTAGCGGAACAGTGTGGAAGGAGATATGCTTAGGGCTTCTTCGATTCACAAATGGTCATAACAGGCTTGAAGCAAAGGGATGAAACAGAACTGGAACTTTTGATGAAAAACTCTAAAGTAAATAGTGGGAGTACGTAGGCAGCAGGATGAGATGTGGGGCAAATTGATGAATACTTTCATCTTGGAAACTGTGTAGCAAAATAACGTTTTTTTTTTCTTCTAGATTTAACAGAAAAGTTAACACCAGGCAAGTCTCAGTTGTGCAGCACATAATGCTACATATGGGGCAATAATTGATCTGTTCAAGCACTGGACATTTTTTTGTGTGGAGTTTTTAACTTTTAACAATGTCTATTGACTCCTAAATGATAAATAAGCAATCATTAAATAGCAAGTTATTGATTACACTGATGGTACTGCTGTAATGTTTTCAACATTTGTTGGCAACATATTGCCTTCTTCAATGATCTTTGAATTAACCTTTTCTCAATAAAAAGGATCATTCAACTAAAATCAACAAAAGAACAGTGATCGGTTAGCCAAAATGATTCCTGCCTCATAAGCATCAATGTTTCAGCAACTCGGCTGTCAAAAAGTTGTTAACGATTTGGGCCTTGTCCTGCCAGAGCTTAATAACAAACCTTGCAGCCAACACCTCTTTTGTTTTCCATTAATACATGTGCATCTTTTTTGACTAGTAAAAACGGAGTTTGAGGTAATAAAAGAAAACAAAGAACCCACGATCATACTGTACACGAAGTAATGACTAGCTCAACGACTGGTCTGTGCCACCTGCTTTAGAGGTGTGGCATCACAGGAGTCCCTATTTTCTTTACCAAGCAATAAACAACAGTACGATTCAATCATTTTCATAAATTCGATTTTTCAGTTTGTATTTGAACATTCCTTCCCTCGCATTCCTATTCACACTCTTAAGGTTACGCAAACGTGGGGTCGAGCATCTAAACTGTGCCTTTGTGCAAAAAATAGATGCACTGATGGGGGGGTGTAAGGATTGTCCAAAGATGGCCCCAGATAAGTGCCCTGGCTTATACTATGCAGACAGCATGTTTTTATTGGCTACTACACCGCAGGGGATGGAAAAAGCAATGGCAATGTGTATGTCTTTTGCGAGGAACTACAACTACAGCTGAATATTGATAAATCAAAAGTTTTTGTTTTTAAACCACGTTTTGAAAAATCTAGTTCCCTGGCCATTAGGGTGAATGGAGCTCGGCTTGAACATGTTAAGAATTTTGACTACCTGGTGGCACGATTCCAGGAGGCTGAAGGCTGGTTGCACAGGTTCAGCTACCAACATGGCAACATTTAGTGTGTCAATTAATGCTTTCTATGCAGGACATGGTCGAGGCACGAGTTCACCCGTGCTGGACCTGTATGCAAAGCAGGCTATCCCAGCAACCCTGTATGGGGCTGAGTTAGGGGGATATGCTAATATGTCCAAGCTTACAAGAAGTGAATATACGTTTCTTTAAAAAAAAAATCACTATTACCAAGGACCGCCCCCTCAGCCCTGGTTCTTTTGGAACTTGATGTTCTCCCACTGAGGGTTTTAGCAACACTGAAACCCATTCTCTTCCGGTTAAGACTGTGGAACCAGGAAGTGCTGGACACATCTAGAGAAGCCCTGCGCCATGTAATGTCACCGGACAGAGGGAAATCAATCGATTGGCTGTGACATGTAAAAAAAAAACACTTAATAGTGTTGGGAGACGCATCTTATGGGATAACCACCAGAATGAAGAGAGAAATAAAGCTTGACATGTTTCAAAGAGCCAGGCACTTGTTGGCGGATGACACAATGAAGCTGAAGTCGGGCAGGGAATACCTCGCTTTAAACCCGTCACATAAAAAATGTTATTTGGACAACATTTCTCCACCATTTGAAAAATCTTTATATATGAGATGGAGACTGGGAATTCTCCTGGTGGCTGCCTTTACACAACCTTGGAATGTATTGAACTCAGACCAATGTCCGATGTGTGAGCTGATAAGGGAGACGACGTTGCATTTTATGTTGACTTGTGCAAAGACGAAGCACCTTCGGTGCACGTATTTGAAACCAATATTAAAAGAGGCTGGAATCAGGAACACAGGATCTACTATGATGTACTTGAGAAATAATCTTTAATTCCAGATTGTATTTGCAACTGCACGATAAAACCATAGGTCTTGATTGAAAAGAAAGAACTGTCTTTACCTACCAAGTAAGTACAAGGATGTAACAATAAATGTATGAGGTTACGAGCGGGGCTCCCCTAAATTTTAGAAATGCATATTGTGTGTAGATGGATTTTAAATCACATTACACCATGTATGTACAATTATGTAATGAGTTGAAGGTTTGATACCAAATACAAGTTTGATGACTGACTGCAAAAAGAGCAAACAAATTTAGAACCACTTATGCTGTTCATTAATTACTCAAAGGAACAACCAGGATTTTGTGAAAACCATTTTATATAAAAATGTTTTCATTAAGGCAAAAGTGAAGTAGGCTGATTTTTGTACTATGTTTGCTGCATAGAATAATAATAAATTCAGTAAATGTATTTATGTTTATTTTACACTTACAGCATAGTAAAAAAAATAGCAGCTTTATTTGTGTTTGTCTTAGTTATGTTAGCTTGCATTTTATAGCCCCTCCTGTATGGTGTTGAATCACTGTTCCTGTCAGAGAGGCAAAACAGATGTTTGATAGAACATTCAGTAGTGGTAGGGAGGAGTAAAGTCCGGTAAACAGCTGGGATGAGGGTGCGGGATGGAAAAGATGCTCAGCGAGGCAGGAACAGGAAAAGGTGGAATGGGTATGTGTAAAATTTGACCAAATTTATCTTCCGACTGAGCTGTATTTTATGGGGTGCTGCGCTGAAAAGAGAGATAACGGGGGAGAAGTGTTCGCTAAGCCAGGGGATATGTCTGAAATGTACTAACTGCATGTTTTGCCTGAACATGTTAAGCCATGCCCAAGAAAACATAGAAGGCAAAGCACTTCTACATAGTTCGCTAGTCTGCCAACTACATTCGAGAGGGGTTCGGTGTCAGAAAACCGAATTTGCTATGTTTGCAAAAGCTCCCATCTTTGGGTTTACTGCAAATCTATTTAGATAACACAGATCTTGAAAACACCTGTCGGCTGGATTCTCTATTACCAAAACATCAACTCAGTTGTTGGGTGAATTTGCTCCATTCTTTGCCCTGGTGCAAATGATAGATCATCTGCCCCATGTTGGTTGATGCTTTGGCAGAATTAAAGCTTCACGAAGCACCTGGTCTGTTCAAGAAACCAGTTCCACGGGAGGGCTTATTCTGAATGCCGGCCATCATTCAATACCCCCTTTCCGTATGCCACTGGGTGCAAGCACCTTTGTTTGCGAAAAGGAACGGCTCTGACCTTATCCAGTCCAAACACATCTGCTGATGTGTCTTACAGTTGTACTGCATCCTGTCCTCTTTTAGATGTCTTTTCTTGTGATCACTTGAGGCTATTTTCTAAGCTGAATTCCTCATTCCAAAGCAGAGCGCATGAGAATGCCAGAGCCTCTCAAATTAGCTACAAGAAAGGATACAATTACCCTAATTTCTAAAATGGAAACGACCTCTACAGCAGCCGTCTTCCTCAGCCAAAAATGGATCGGGATAACAGCAGCTGTAGATGGACGTGTCTCTAGTGCTACCAAGTGGGCAGAAATAACCATGCAGAAGGATCCGAGATGACAACTCTGTTCCATGCTGAGATATTCATAAATGTGTTTCCGTTCAAACTGGTTGCTAGTTTTTAGACAGATTTCCATACCACACAATCTCACCAATATGCAGGACTGACCTCTGTTTTCTATTAAATCTTTGCTTTGTTTTATACTAAGTAATATAGTGTGTACTATAATATGACCTCTTCGATATAAAGAATTAAAAAATATATATACTCATCTGGAGAGGGGTGCACGTTTACTGCCTTTCTGAAAGGCAGTCTGGTTTGTGCTGCTTAACGTTTGTATATTTGATTTCATTTGTCGGTGAATCTGTTCTTGAATGTGAGCAGTAATTGACTGCACATTTTTAAAAAAAAGAACACAAAGGAAACAAAATACATAACCCAGTAGCAGCTGGTTATTTTTTTATTGAAGGGGTTGAAACACTTTCCATAAACATTTGTGAATGGCTGAGCATATTGAGCTCATCAACAGGGGCTCAGGTGTGTCCATCCTTGTGAAAAAAAAGTTTAAATACTTGGTTAAATTGGTGCATTTTACTGCACAGTTTCAATGAAAAATTGACTAAAAGGCCAAATGGTTTTCAATGTGTTTTTCGTTTGACAACATGTGAACTAAATCCAATAGATCACAGGTTACCAACAGTGCACAGGAACATTTCTATAATGCCCTTACCCACCTAAAAAAAAGTATAAAAAAAAAGAAAGTTGATGCCGGCTGTACCCAAACATGTTTTCCAGTGTGCCAATATATGCCAGTATCCCCACATAAGAGTGACAATGTTGGATGTGAACATGATATCAAGAAACAATGACATGCCACTGTAGGAAAAGATCCAAATTGAGTGCCCCTATGTTGCCTCTACCATCCACACGTATAAATCATCATGTTGGCTTTGCCCATAATGCCAATAAAACATGCCATGCCACTGTAGGAAAACAATCATGCTGACATCCTCAATGTAATCTCCACCCAATTACCACATAAGAACTTTCATCAAGTTGGCTTTGCCCATAATGTCAGTAAAACAGACCCTACCACTGTAAGAAAACATCCCTACTAGCTGCACCAATATATGTCAGCATTCTATGTAGCAACATTAATCTAGTCAGCTTTGCCCATAATGCCAGGAAAATATTCTATGCCAGTGCTGATTTAAGAAAATGTGCATAGTGGAAGGTTTCGCAATGTAGGCCACATTCCATGAAATTAAATTCATTATGTTGGTCTTGAGCATAATGCCAATCCACTGTAGAAAATATTGTTACTGGCTGTTGCAATTTAGCTCCATGTAGGAACATTCTTTGCATTGGTTTTGTCCATAATGCCAGTGAAACATGCTATGAGACTGTAAGAAACATCCATACTGGCTGCACCAATGTAGGACAATAGTTCATAAAATAACATTCATTATGTTGGTTTCACACATAATGGAAGTAAAGCATTCCAATACAGAAAAGTACGAGCATTCCCAAAGTTGGCTTTGCACATATTGTCATATTGTCATGCCTAGGCGGTGTATGTGGTCGCTGTGGGGCAAGTGTCAGCGCTTTGGCATGCACAATTGCTCCTCACCCAAGATGGTAGCAAAAGTGCTATGTATAGGTTCAGTCTTTCCTGTTGCATACGTTTACTTGCCTTAGCTGTCGTGGGTTGATTTAGATTGTGCTTCTAACTACTATCCCTGTCTTTCCATTTACTAGATGCTGCCCCTGCCTTCCGTGACTCTCGCTGTATCTTTTTCGACAATCAGTTCTGTCCTGCGGCATGAACATTAGCCTCATCTCCCCAAAAACAACCCTTTTGTGCCTTTCATACGCTTTGCTTACAGTTGTTCTTGTTTTCCGATTCAGCCCAGCCAGGGCAGAGCTTGTCCGGCCTTCTCGAAAAACACAAAGCTTCAGGCTTCATTATTCTTTCCAAAACGGCTCCCACTAGTCAGATATCCACAGTAACACAGACCGGTAGGTGCCATCTCCATTTCCTCTCTCTCTCCTGCAGCCTTTACTTTCTCTCTTTCTTACGCCTCACCTCTGTTCTTCGTGTATCACTTCAGATTAAAAGTCCTCCAAACTCCCTGAAAGCAAAGACGAAATTTACCTCTGTTTGTCCATAGAACCTATCCAAACCAGGTATTTATTTATCCTTCAAAAGGATAGCATCAATCTCTCTCCTTGCCTTTCTGATAGTGGTTTCTCTATTTTCCAGTTGTCAGCGGAGAATCAAACCTGAAGACCACGTAAAAGGCAGACTCCATCCCATCCACCAAGAAGGTCTTCCTGTCCATTACGACTAGGGTTTTCTTCGGCAAGGGGGTTTCCCTGGAAGCTCACCTCTTCTCCGTCTTTGTTGCAGAGAACGGGAGAGTAACTAGGTGGGCTCTCTCTGCTTCTTAGCTGCAGCATCTGAGACAGGTCGGTGTGCTTTTTTAAAGTATTATTTGTCTTGCATTATTGGGAATCCACAGTGAAAGTCATTACATTATTACACATATTGCATGGAAAACATGCTATTCCATTGTGATAAAATGTCAATACTGGCTGTACCAATGTAATTGTCCCTCCCCATGTAGAATACTCAGCAATTTGGCTCTTGCATAATGCCAGTAAAACATATTATGCCACTGTAAGAAAACATCCATATTGGTTGCTAATGTGTATCCCAAACCCATGAAAGAACACTAATCAACCAGTGACTTTAGCAATATCACATTCACGTTTCCACCAAGCAATAATTTAGCCTGCAAAATACAAAAGATGTGCAAGTGTACAAAACAACCTAAGGCCCCCACACGAAGTTAATTTGCTGATCACTCTGCAAAGTGTTGCTGCTGTACATCCACCACACCATCCATTACTATGACGATCCAGACAGTGTTCACACTTCACTGATCATTGACATTGTTTTCTGTGTGTTTATTTTTATTGCAGATTTTTATGTATGTGGAGTATTTCTATTATGCCAACAGTCGAGGTGTTCTGCCTGCCACTCTCTTAGTAGACTGTCCCCATTACACAGTGTTACATGCACACATACACACTTATTATTTGCCAAATCTTAGTTCTGACCCTTGATACTCCGCTCTTTTTTACAGCCATTCTCTCACATAAATCCAGCAAACCAGATACCGGTTTAAATGGTAAACAAAGAAGACTTTCAGACCTCTTAAGATTCAGGTATAACATACGTTTCTAGATTGCCTAGGGATATCAAAAACGTTCAAGCACATAAGTAATGGTACATATGCTGTACTGCAAATGAAATGTAATTACCCACATGAAGGTTCTGATGCTTGTACTTCTGTATAGAAATCACACTGGACATCATACTTCCCCTTGTTTTTATGTATTATTCACACCGAGGTATTGTGAAAAATGACACAGCAAAGAATTGAACATGTATCAATGGCATAGCAAATGTGTCAACCCACAATGCAGAGACTTCCAAACTTGGCAAACACACAGCTACTCTACAATTAGCATCAACAGATAGTACTGATTTTCAAAGAAAATTGCGTGATTACTTAAAGCACCCTGTTGAAGGAAATGCAATTGAATCACACCTATTTAAGAACATTTAACAAGCCCACTCAAATCAAAAAATCACAGCAGACAGATGAGAGCAACACCAGTTTATTAGTTGTGAAAAACAAACAATTCAACCACACATATTGGGAGAGGAGACAAACTGTTTAATAGCAATCTTGATATTTCAGAACGGTACAAGTCGCTCAATATATAGATTACATGGACTAACCACAATGACTAGATAATATATGGTATTGTTTAAAAATACATTCTGCAATAGAAACAAGTGCTTGTTAAACTCTCACTGCATCGAATTGACAAGAATTTATATTGGAAATGATATTCATATTGCACACCATGCCCTGTTACATGTTTTATTTCAAGTCACAATTTATATCAATGACCCTTCTGAAAAAGGCTTAAAGCCTACAATTTGTGTTTCGATTTGGTATGCTTTTGAAAACAAACAAGCACTGCCTTTTTAACCTGGCCAATCACTTAAATCGTGTGCATCAGTAAAGCTTACACTGCAAACCGTATCTGAAAAAAAGACATTGGAATAATGTTCTTTCTTTTGAACAAATATAGCTTCATTTTTTGTATTGTTTGACAAGCTCCTGGCCAATTAAGATGTTAGAAAGTATTACGTGATGACCTATATTATGTTGGAAATCTAGGATAGCCCTTATTCAAGACAGTATTATGTTTTTATATTGCATGAAATAAGAATGCCACAATATAATTATATTTGTTATAATTGGTTATTTATAACATGCTTAATACCGAGAGGTTTCCAAGGCGATCCCGTTGCCCCTGAGCTATCTTCCCGAGCTATGAAAGAGAAGCTTGCTAGGTATTGTTGTTGTTAAGTATGAGACTCAGGAGTAGTTAATGCTATGCTCAGGTATAAATGTGAGTTCAGGATGCAAAGAAGTCCTTAAAGTCCTCTCTTGCAGTTAGGATGTGGTAGTCCTTTGTGGACCCTTGAAACCCATGCCAGTGCTCCTGGATGAGGCAAATAGGCCCATCTGTATCCTTCTCTTTTGGTGTCCTGGAATCACAAACATCACACAATCCTAAAGTTAGGGGTTGTCACCTCCTTAAAGTCCATCCTTCCCCAGAATAATCTGTCATTATTCCTCAGGTGCTTAATCCTTATACCCATCTTGATAATGACCATCCTATTGGTACTGTGCCCAATGGGTGGCCCTGTAACAAGGTGCGTATTGCGAACAAGAGGTAATTGAAAAGTAGATATCAACCATAACGAAGGCCCCTTTGCACATTTTGAAACCAGATTAGAAGAGGATGCTGAAGTGTGGTGGGAAACCTTGAGGTCTTTCCTTCCTGTTGTGTTGGTCTGTAGTGTAACCACAGACTGGTTATCTTCCAATGCCACATCAGATCTGTTTTCTTTGTACTTTTCTTGCCCCCACCAACTACCCTGGAGTACTGAGCACTAGTATTGGGGACCGATTAAGCTCCAGGTCCCACAGTGTTCCTGGTCTTCCCACATTGACTGGCTAACTACATCAATGTTTTTCTCCCCACTGACGTCACCCTATTTCCTCATTGATGTCACGTTTTGCAGACTGAGCAGCACATTCAACGTGGCTCTGGGTAGCTTTCCCTTGGGATCTTCAGTGGGAATTGATTGCTCCCACACCCCCCTCAACTCCAAAATGCCCTGGTGGTCGGTGAGGGTCGTTTCCAGGACAGGTAAATTAAATTAGCATGATGCTTCCCAAGTCAGTGGCATGCCAGGTTGTGCATCCAGAATCCAACAAATCACGCTTTGCTTTGCGTCCTTATACTAGGTTAACTATGAAAGCATAGGGTGGCTTGTGGAGAGTTGGAAGGTGTATCCCAGTAGGTAATGTCAATGTTATTATACAGCCTATTTAATTGCCAGACCCTCCTACTCAATTGAAGAGTAATGTTGTTCATAACACCGCAACATCCAACAATGGAAGACCACAAGAGGCATGTCATCATGGGATCCATGTAACAATATGGATTGATCTCCAAGCTGGCTTCTTGTAGTGTGGTCACCATTGCCTCGAGGTGGAATAGATGGATTTGCCAATGGGGGTTATAGATGATGATATTGTATGGATAGGTGGCAGAACAAGATTCTGGTAATGTATTAAAATGGTGCAGCAATCTATGAAAAGTCACAGGAACACTTTGTAGGCCTAAATAAATTGAGGTTTATTCAAATGCACGCTTCCTGTATTTAAAATCAGCCATAACTTCAAGGTTCCTTTTTTAAGTTGGTTGAACAGGGGTGAGTAACTGAGTACTGTGGTGATTAACTCTTGTGCTGGCGGCTTTTGCTTTTACTGCAGGGAAATTTCACGAGTGATATTCTGTATCCTTTTGAATGCTCTTCTAAGAATCTTTCGTGGATAACCCCTTTCGGCCAGCTGGTTTTGAAGTGGATGTGTCTGTATTTTGTACCCTCGAAGTTCCAAGCAGGTTCTCCTATATCGGAGGTAGTGTCTGAATGGCAGGTTCACTAGTAGAGCTCTGTGATGATAACTATCAAATCCTAACAAGGAACTGCGGTGTGTTGGTTTCTGAAAAACTGGTGGCAATTCCTTCATTCTGATACAGAATAGGAATATCCCAAAAATTCACTTTCTCACTACTTGCTTCCGCACAGAAATTCAAATGATGATATCTGTCACTTAGCCATCTGCAAAATGCCTGTAGATCCCTTTGATTCACAGTAAAATTCAGGAAGATATCATCTATGTATCTCTTCCACACATTACTGAGTGCTCAAAAGGGATTACTATCTAAATAGATATGATATTCTTCAAATGTATCCACGTAGATGATTTCCATGCTCGGTGCAAACGTTGTGCCCATTGTGGTTCTAGAAAAGTTTTGGAAAAACTGTTCCTCATAAATAAGTAATTCTTGGTGAGAGCTATTTTGACCAGTTGTAGTACACAAATGGCTGGAACATGACCCAAATCCTCTTTGTTGTTAACTCCAGCAGTGCTAACAGAGTATCTTCTTTTGGAATGCTGATATAAATGACTAGGTGCGAACCGTTGACCAGCCATCAGGGCCCAACAGGAGCCACTGTCTCTATAGGACAGCAACCCATTTCCATGTACCAGGACCCCACAGGGGGCACCAGACTGCATACAATAGCCTTGATAAAGACCCACAGGTCGAAACACGTGTCAGCTGATAACAAGGAGATGTAAGAGCCCCAGATGTACTATATACATACCAACAAATTGAAGAACCCATTACTTGCACAAATAAAAGCGAGATTGTATCGCAACAACCAGTGTGTAAGAACAATTCCTTGAAATTACAAAATCAAGATAGCCAGGACAACACCCTCCCTTTCTACTAATATAAATGGACTCAATGGCCATAGTGACAAGTATTTGAGTCTCTGGGTCAAACAAAATGGTTTTCAAGAACTTCAATATAGCTGTGGAGTCTTTGACAAATTACTTAATTCTGTGAATTTCATTTTTGATTAAATAATCCACAAATTGTGAGAGTGGTTCAAGTATGGTGCCTACGCTGGACACAATTGTGCAGTCTGGTGTGGGTGTAACACCCTTATGTATCTTTATGTATCTTATGAAGGGCACAAAATGCAGGGGGTCTTGGATGCTGGGGTGTCAAAAAGTCTGCTTCTCTGCTGCTCATATAGCCCTCCACTTCCTCATGGATCCGGGCAACAAGTACCCTGATTGATTGTGTTGGATCCATCGCCAATTTTGTATAACTTTGTTGTTCTGACAATAGATGCTGAGCCATCTCTTTGTAGTCTTGTGTATCCATAATTACAATACACCCGCCTTTGTCGGAGGGTTTGATGATAATCTGTGGATCTTTCATTAGAGACGTTAAAGCTTCTGCTTCTGATTTGGTGTGATTATTGTGCACAAAGGGGTTCTGTTGTTCTAGATCTGCCAATTTCTTAAGAATGGCTTAATCAAAGGTGATTGATTCTGGAGTTATACTATGTGGGGGATGATAGTAAATGTGTTTTGGAATGCATAACCTAGTCATGTCTTCCTGTTGTTCGATGGCTTGGTCCCCATATAATTGAAATAATTATCTTAATCTCATTTTTCTCAAGTGTTGGGTAACTTCATTCCATGTTTGAAAAGTGTCATACCTTGCTTTTGGTATGAAGGATAATCCCTTCTGCAGTACTGCTACCTCATCTGTTGTCAAAGTGTTGTCAAAGTGTAGTTGGACAAATTAATGACTAGTACTTCTGGTAATCCTTGGGGAGTCATTCTGCCATCTGTCTTGTCCTCTTCCTCGCTGTTGTAAAAAAGGCTGAGGGTGTTGGTTAGTGGAGTCAGAATGTCTCTGATCTTCAAAATGGACGTGTCTATCCTGGTAACATTGCTCTTGATTACCTCCTGATGTTCCAGTCCTCAGATATTCATCCGAGCAGGAGGTAGACAAGTCATATGATCTCATTCTGGATCTGTAACCAGTTCTGCCAATATTCTGTTTTTGATGTTCCCTTCTGGTCTTCTTAGCTTCTCTTTGGTGTTAATCATCATTAATGTAAAGGTACATTTTAGGATGCGAAAAGGCAGCAATGTCTTTCTTCAATTTTGCTATTTTCTTGCTCAGATTGAATTCACAAAACTCCTTCATTGTAGACTCCAATGCTGCAATTTAGTTGTAATAAGTTTTAAGGACCATATGGTTTCTCATCACCTCAAGTTTATCGTGTAACTCTTGCATCATTGACGGAAACGGTTTTGGCCATGTTGATGATCAGTATTAGCAGATCACAAGTACATTTATTGGCAATGCAACTCCAGTCTTTTAAACTGTACATTGTCTAAAAAGATGTGTGGTTCCACGTAAATAATCAGCCCATTCAGTGCTGTGTGGGTGCAGAGGCATTAAGCCATCAAGGCTTTCAACCTCGGCTTTGAGGCAAAGCATAGCTCCCACAGAAGCTGCTCCTGATGGTGTCTGCCGGTGTCAACCCGGGAAGCAAGAAGCTAGGAGCCGTTAACCTGCTTCAACTGACAAGGTAGATGCAGTGCGGTCAGTGGGTCAGCAGTCACTGCACCCCACTAAACGGATCCACCCCTCCAGTTACTCTATTGATGTTATTGCACCACTCATAAACATCTGAGTGACCCATATTGCATGGACATCGCTCACATCTATGTAGGATAGTCGATTTGTTTTGCATTGCAGTCTGTGTTGAAACTAAGCCTTTTTCCCTAATTTTAGGAAAGTCAAATCTGGGTGTGTTTGGCATTACTGTCTTTGCAGAAACTAGGCCTTTTTCCCTCTTGTTAGGAAAGTTGAATCCGGGTCTGTTTTTGCATTAACGTCTGTGGTGAAACCTGGCCTTTCCCCCTTTTTTTTTAGGCAATCCAGAATCTGTGGTTTGCAGTGTGCTGTCCCCCCCTATCTTCCCTTCTCACTGTGCCTGCGTTCACCTGTGGGCTTTGCTATTGTTGCCCCTGCCTTCCTCCTGTGTGACCCCTCCCCCTCTGGTGCTTCCTCTGGTGCTCGGCTGTTGGCTGTGCTTCCTCTAACCTCACTCTCCCCTCACTCCTCTTCACACACTCTATTGTGCTCTCAATCTCTCCCATCTTCTCAAACTGCTACTCTATGTTCTATCCTATCCCTCTCACCACGTCTGGAAGGAAGAAGTTCAAGAGGGATATCTTGATCTCCAACACAGGCCTCCGTATCACTGATACCTACATCAGTGCTTCCTCCAGACAGACTCTCACCAACGTCCCCTTTGTTGTTCTCTCTCCTGACCTATGGACCCATCACATGGTCTCTGTTCTCTCTCCTATCTCCTCCTCTCACATTAATGGTGGCACCCAATGGGATGCCCTCCTAGCTTCCTTCCGTTCCTCCAAGACCATCATTAATGTCTATCTGAATGGGACTGTCTTGGTCCGGGGCCCTCAGCCCAATCTCATCCTTTTTGATAGGCACTTTCCTCATCTTATCAACTTTATCTCTCCTCCTGCTACTCCGTCTTACACCTCTCTGCCTCCTTTGCCACCTCCTTCCTCTTTTGCCTCACCGGCACCCTCCTCCTCCTCTCTGACTGCCTTCCCAACCCCTTCTTCTGCCTTTGCCCACACTAGGGCCCCTATACAACCTCGGTGTATCTCCCTCATGTATCCCACCCTGTAAATCTTTAAAATGTGGCAACGTCATCCACATCGCTTCTCTAAACTCGCTCTCTGATGTTAAAAACTCCTGTGACATCTGCCGCCTACTTGAAGAACTTGACCTAGATGTCCTCGCTCTCACAGGAACATGGTTTAAGGCCAGGCCTCTCACGAGTTGTGACACCATCCTCCTGGAGGGCTATAAAATCCTCGCTATGCCCAGAAGCTGCCAGCCCACAGATGGAGTGGCCCTGATTTTTTAAGAGTGGGCCCCTGCTTCTGTCATTCCTACGCAGTCTTACTCATCCTTTCAAAGCCTGGTCTGCAGGCTCTCTCTCTCTCCTGCCCTCTCTCTGACTGTTGCCGCCATCTACAGGCCACCTGGCCAGGTTGCCCACTTCTTCTCGGAGTGGGCCGACCTCTCCTCTTCTCTCCTTGCCTCTACCTCTCAACTTCTCCTCTTTGGAGACCTCAACATACACCTTGATGCCTCTAACCACTCCTCTGGTCTCTTCCACAATTTCTGCAAAACTCTTTATCCATTTCACCCCATGGTTCGACACATTCTGCCAGACAAACTTTGGATGTTCTCATCTCCTTTGACATCCCCCTCTCTAACACTCTCACCACTCCTCTATCTTGGATTGACCACTTTTGGCTTTCCTCTCAGCTGAAGCTCTCTATCCCTCAGGCAAGGCCCACCCCAGCACTGCCACCTACCTTCTCTGTCATTCGGCCAATGAAGCATGTGTCAGTGGATGCCTTTGTCTCTACTTTCTCTGCTACCCCTACTCCTGTGGCCAACTCACACTCTGACAGAGCCCTCTCTAATCTACATCTGACTATCTCCAACACTCTGGACATCCTTGCCCCTGTCATGGGAATCCACCTGAAGCCTACCTCCAATTGTAACCATTGGTATGACTCAGACCTTGCCACCCTGAAATGCAAGTGCATGGTGGATGAGAGGAAGTGGAGGGCTTCGGGCACATCTCTGACAAACTGGCCTTCCGCCTGCTCAAAGGCAATACATACTCTCTTTCCTGTCCAAAAAGAGAGCCCGCATTCAAGCCTGCATCTCTGCGGCTTCTAACAGCACAACAAAACTTTTTTTAAATCTGCAAGGAGCTGGCCAATCGTTCTGCATTCTGCACATTGCCTGTTCCATCCTCTGCATCTACCTCTGCCACTCTCGGGCCCTCGTGCCAACTCTTCCAGTCCTCCTCTCTTCTCCTCTTTCACTCGCACAACACCTGATGAGTGTCATCCAAACAGGTGCTCCCCTGCACCTCCGGAACCATCAAGGACCACATTGACACCCTCACTCCAATCTTGGCCGATTTCTGCAATCACTATTTTGCCACTGGATCTTTCCCCTCTCTCCTCAAACAATCCCTTGTATAACCCCTCCTTAAAAAGCCTTCAGCAAATCCAACCGATCCTGCTAACCATCGCCAAACTCTATCACTCTTTTCCTGGGCAAACTCATGGAAAATCTGGCCATCTTCCAGCCTGCCCTCCACACTGAATCTCCATGACAGTCATGTGGCTTCAGAGGAGCCAGAGGTATGAAAACTGTTCTCCTGAACACCTGAGAAGATTTGCTCTCTAATCTTAAGCCTTCTGTCCTCATCCTCCTTGACCTTTCCTCTGCTTTTGACATAGCCAATCACGCCATCCTGATCAATTGACTCCGGGAGTACCTGGGCATCATGGATCAGGCCCTGGATTGGTTGACCTTCTTCCTCATGGACCGACCATCCTGGATCCAACTTGTGTCCTTTCTATCCACCCCATCTCTCTCCACAAGTGGTGTTCCCCAGGGCTGTAACCTCTTACCCTGGCTCTTCAATGTCTATGTGGCCCCTTTGGCTCAACTGATCTCCACCGTCTCCTCTGGCTTTCATTGTTATGTGGATGGCACTCAGCACTCTTTCAGGCTCCCTTCAGCCTCCTCTCCTCTCTCACTAATTCCTGACTGTCTATCCGCAATTCAGGATTGGTGTCCTTCCAATGATCTCTGCTTTAATGCGAGTAAGACAGAGATGCCTGCTCCTGCTTTCCCTCTCTAGGCTCTGGCTGCCCTCTTTGGGTCATCTTCCTTCACCTTCCTGTGAGGCAAAAAACCTTGGTGTCATCATCGACTCCACTCTCTCCTTCTGTCCTCACATCATGGTCCTTGCCAAGAAGGCCCACTACCAGCTGCACATCCTCAGAGGTATCCTTCCTTTTCTCACTTTCCCACAGAAGCTCACTCTCTCCAGATCCCTAATTCTCTCTAGGCTTCACTACTGCATTAGCCTCTTGCTCAATCTGCCTTCATCTACTTTCCACCCCTCTGCAATTAATCCAGAACAGGAGTGCAAGACTTATCATTTGCCTCAAGCCCAGAGACCATACCTGTCCAGCCCTGAAATAGCTCCACTGGCTCCTGCTGGCTGCAAGAATCAAGTTGAAGACCCTCTGCATCATCCACAAGGCTGTCTGGGGCCAGGGCCCACACTAAATACAACTCTCTCTTTGAAAATGCCTCCCTTCTGGAACCCTCGCTCAGCTAACTCTCTGAGGGTCAGACTCTTCCCCAGGCAGAGAGTGTGGGCTAGATATCTCTCCTCCGCATGTACCTCTCTCTGGACTGGCCTACCTGCTCCTCTCAAACTTGAGCCGGACCACCTAAAGTTATGTAAGCAGCTCAATACCTTCCCTTTCTCCTCTGCTTTACCTCTCTCCCCCTCGCCTGTTGACCTACCTGTTTGTTGCACCGACTGGTTGCCGGCTACCCTCTGAGTCTCACTGGGTACCATGCTCCGTCATGATCAGTCTCCCCTGCACTGCCTCTGGGCTAACCACACACTTAGGGGCTGTGACTGTTACCCCTACAGTTCATGCCTCCCTCGCACTTCCCCCTCTCCATTCCCCCTGCACTTTGTCTTGTCGCACTTGCGCAATCTGAATGACACAAGGCCTAGTAAGATTGTTTTGTCCTCCCACCATCTTCCAGCCCTTGTCTTTTCGTGCCTAGAAACACTTGTGTACAGGCGTGTTATAAATGACTTATCATATCATTTAATATCATATCATGTTACTCGGTCCGAATGAGTTTTTTCTTAAAAATGTCCAAATCATTCCATTCATCACAGTGACTAGATATGATATGGTATGGCATTTGTAACGCGCCTATACACAAGTTGAGAGCCGAGATGACTGGATAAATACGGAACAATTGGACAGAATCCCTTTGATAAAATCCTCAGCAAACTCTAAGTAATTCTGTTTAGCCATCTTGATAAATGCCACAATTGTTTGAAAGAGATCCTCGGTTATTCATACGGCCAAGTGAGATGATGTCACCCAAATGCAAACGTACTATTTCACAATAATAACTCTGTCTTCCTGTGTCCAATTAATTATGTCCCACCCATCAAAAGACTTCATAATGAACACTATACCACCCAGGGATAGACAATTGGTGTAAAAACCTAGTAATATCCCACCATCAAATTTGTAGTAACACACAATGGTGGACCAATGACACGAATGTACACACTGGACCAACTCTCTTAATAAACTCAAACTGTCCCTCATGTCTGAACTCACATATCCCTTGGAACAACTATCCTTAGGAGATGGTGTTGTGCCACCTATCTAAAAAGGAAAGCATAGAAATATATCCCTCGACTAGACTGAAACTGTACTGCCTTACAGAACTTGAATTGCAGACCTTAAATCAAATCACGACTATGGGCCTCATTACAAGCATGGCGGTCTGGAACTATGGCACCGGTAAGCATGCCGGTACCGTAGTTCCCGAACCACCATACTAGGAGCTCTGCTCGCGGGTGACTTCTCACCCACCAGGTTTTTACTGGCAGGTGTAACGGGACCCGCGAGCAGAGCACGTTCGATGCACCGGCACAACTCTGAATGTGCTGGTGCATACGACGTCGCCATCCCCATTCAGACCTATGGGGCAGAATGGGGATCGGGAGGTCCTTGATTCCGGGACCCGCAAATGGGCAACACCGGGTGCGCTGAGCTCGGCATGACCTGCTTCTTGCCCATTCGTGGGTGCCAGAAAAAATGCAACTCCGGTGGCAGCCATGCCGTTTTTAACAGCACAGCAACCGCCAGAGTTTTAATGAGGCCCTATATCTCTCAGATGACCCAATCTGGAGTGAGCCAAAAAACAAGTATGTACAATCACCACTAAAATGGGGCAATCACTATGGTATATCTTGCTGCATTCAAGTTTTTATCCATAACCTTTCATTATTCCATCACAAGAGTGTGCCGTTACTATTCCCCTTAGCCCTCTTTCTCAATATTCGAAAACACTTCTGTACTAGTGTCAACACAAAATATTGAATCCAGGTAAACCAAAACAAAATAAAAATGATATCCTTTAACAAGGCCGGCCGGTTCCACAGCTCAGATACTTCATTAGGACCAGGATCAGTTAACATTAATTTATGGGTCATGTCAATGTATAAATGATAGGCGACCCATAGATAGAGACACATTTCTTCAATATTGTGAGCAATATATGTAGCTTCTCAATTGCAAATAAAATGCACTCTTCTTGCTCATGTATCCATAATTCTACCAGCTCTGATAAACTGTCTTGGGAAGACATTATGCCACTTACCTAATGGCAACATCCAAGGTCCTTAGTATGTAGCCATTTATGCTATCCTCTGGCTAATGTTCGCTGTGACTAGAAGTGGTACTTAAACTCTGTAATCTAAGTTGGACACACAGGTGATACCAATCACTGTAAGCTCACAGAGAACTAGACACTTTCTAGTATCCCTTACGTGCTCCCAATTTCTCCCTGGCACCCTGTACCAAGTGAGCACTCACTTATAGTACTCCTCGCAGGATGTACATTACTGTTTCACCTCATCATCCCCTGGTGCGCTGCAGTACATACAACCGGCTCCCATCTGACACAATATTCACAACCTGCCTCAGCTACTGCTCAACACCCAATCTCATTGTGGTTTAATTAAAATCCCATGGCTGGAAGCCCTGAATCGCCTCACACAATCACAGCACATATGTCACTTTTGTGGTGGCCATCTTAGTACTGTGTCTGTCCCCATATCATGGCTTGAATTAGTACAGTCCCGTGCTGTACTGTCCATCACTTACCACCTGGGCAAAGGGGCATATGGGCAAAAGAAGTTTGGGACCCATTCATTTAAAGTGCATTCTCGAAAATAATTGTATAAACCGATTCCATATGGCCATCATCCCATACAGAGTCTCTCTAGAAGTAATGCATCCTTTATCACACATAATTATCACGTCTTTTCCATCATAGTCTATTCATTCTTAGCCAACCTCGTCGCAGGGCACACTGATCATGACAACTAGCTCTATGTCTCCTCTGTCAGCCCAGCTGACATCTTGGAATGGTGCTGAGGGTAGTTAACTACAGTTAAAGTCACCAAAAGGGCAAATGGAAGACAAACAATCTATTTTCTGTAGACCCAAACGCGTTTACAAACCAACCGTTTTGAAGGGGGCATTGGTGAGCCGCCACCATCCATTTATCAGAACTGGCTGCTCTTGAGTCCTGACAGTCTCATCTCTGTTGTATTGTATTCCCTTAGACCACCTCAAATTGGAAGGCTATCATAGTGCATTTGGACAAGGTTGTCAAATCATGCTGGTGGATCACCTCATTGAGACCATTTACATGCGACCTTAATATGAATATCCATTCTTGTTTTTTTAGTAAAAAGGCAGAAACATCTCCTCTAATCCCTGGGAGTGTATTTGTTTTCTCGTAAATTGTCCACTTTAAGTCCTGTAGTGTATGGGCTGCCTGCACAAATCTTTCAACAAGAGGAGCTGTAATTCTCTTCATTCTAATTTTGGATCTGTGCTCTATTATCCTTTTCCCCACTGGTCTCTCAGTCATACCAATGTGCCTCAGGTTACACAAGCAGTTCATGAATGATTTCTCTGACCACGGTCTCTTCCAACCAATGTCAATAGCAGTCCTCCAAAGCATTTGTGGACACCCCAAACAAGATCCGCCAGGGTAATGGCCTGTTACATTTTGGTTGGTCCATAATTCTCTCTGTTCTATTTGTAAGCCTGTCCCACTGGAATTGTTAGACATTGCATGTACTAGCCGGTCACAAATATTCAGTCTTCTTTTGATGGCAAATCGTGAACTATTCAGATGTGCTCTAACCATATTCAAAATTGGCAATAACTACAAGATCTCTTTTATTAAGTTGGTTAAACCGGGGTGAATAATTGAATACTGCAGTGATTAACTCTGGTGCTGGGGTGTTTTACTTTTGCTCACAAAGGATATTCTGTGCCTTTGTGGATGCTTGTCTAAGAAACTTTTGTGGATAACCCCTTTCGGCCAGATGGTTTTGAAGTTGATGTGCCTGTATTTTGTTCTTGAAGTTCCGAGCAGGTTCTCCTTTATTGGAGTGTCTGAATGGCAGAGTCTTTCATAACTATCAAATCATAACACACGTGAAATCTAGTGTGCTACACGTGAGAACAGTCAAAATGAGAGAAACAGGATGTCGACAAACAATGCTGAGACCACTAATTCAAAGGCACTGCAGAGCGTGCCGAATGCCGAAGAAGAAAGGTACAGAGAAGCCATCTTGATAATCACTGAAGATGGCCCCAACATCATCATAGACCCAGTGAAGCAAACCCTAAAACTCAAAGGTAACGGGAAGAGCATGAGCCCCCAGTGGGTGACTGATAATAACTAATGGAGCACTCCTACTCATCCCAGTAAAGAACAAGTAGGGCGAAGAGATGAAAATGGTTACCGGAACTCTCATCCTCGTTCCATTATAAAACACGTGTTGCTGAAGAGTAAGAATTGTTACTGGAATGTCCATCCTCGTTCCAGTAAATAACAAGTGTTGCTGAAGAGTGAGCATCATTATGGAAACACCCAACCCTGTCCCAGTAGAGAACACGTATTGCTGAATGGTGAGAACCATTACAGGAACACATACTCTCATTCCAATAAAGAGTATTATTACTGCAACATCCATTCTCGTCCCATTAAAGAACAAGTATTGTAGTGAGAACCCTATTTGGAACAGTCCCATTTGTCTAAGAGAAGATAAATCAATAATAAAAGGCACAATAAAATGTGGAACCATCTTCTTAATCCTAAACAATAAAAGGATTGGACATTTAGCCAAGAGAAAATCTCCAGTTTGATTTGCAGGTGAAGACGAGAAATATCTTCACAAGGAAAGAGGATAAAAATACCTAAAGTCATAAGAGAGAGCGAGAGGAAGAAACAGGGGGGCCGATTCATGGAACAAATGTGCGCCGAAAATCCATGCGCAAGCAGGCGCAAGGGAGCGCAAGTGTGAGAAACGCAGCGCACGTGCATGCGTGCGATTCAAGGAAGACGCAGCGCTTGTTTCCCGCTGTCCGTGCGCCCAATCCAGCCATGGCACACGCAGGCATACAGGGCGTGTGCTACGCGCACAGCAAAAGCGCACATAGCACGGCGCACACAACCAAAGTGGGAGGAACAGTGGGCGTAACACACGGAATGGGGAACAACGCGTGAAAAAGAAGGCGTAACTGGGGAAGTACTGCAGGGAACTACACGGAACGCCCACATGCACGCGAACAACCCGTATTCATGGATCCGAATACGGGAAACCCGCGCACGACAAAAGACGCGCACAGGCGTCAACGCGTCCGCCACACGAAGGCAGGCGCACAGCATAAAAGTGCACGCAAACAACAAACGGGTATATACAGCTACGAATAATGCCCCATTTGTCGCAGCACTGATCGTGGGACACCGCAGGAGGAGGAGAATAGCCAGGGCATGCATTTTCGCACCACAGACAAGCCTTTTTGGGATGCCTGACGACCAGGTCTATGGCAGGTATAGGTTTCCACTCCATATCATCCTAGACCTGGTCAGGAAGTGGGAAGATGACCTTACATCCCCCAACCTTTGCTCCCAAGCATTGAGCCCCTTGGAGAAGCTGCTCAATGTCCTGCATTTTTTGGCCGCTGGGTCATTTCAGCGGACCACTGCCATAGTAGGGGGGGTCTCACAGGCCACGCAGTCACGCTGCCTACACCAGGTACTGGCAATCATGACAGCGCGCCCCTCAGTCCGCAGGCACATATACATGGCCAGAACACCCGTAGAAAGGCAGGCCGTTGTCCTGGATTTTTTCAGGGTGGCACACTTCCCCAAAGTGCTCGGTGCCATAGATTGCACCCATGTGGCCCTACGTCCACCTAGGGCCACTGAGCACATCTACCGAAACCGCAAGCACTGGCATTCCATCAATGTACAGGTGGTATGCGATGCAAAGGGAATCATCACCTCTGTCTATGCAAACTACCCTGGCTCCACCCATGACAGTTTCATATACAGAATGTCCGCCCTGAGCCGGGCCCTGGAAGCTGGGCAGCATGGCGACACATGGCTCCTAGGTCAGTACAAATGCCCTTGCACATGCATGCAAGTCACACACAGACAAATATCCAAACCCTAATAATCTCAACTATTATCACCTCCCCAGGGGACAGTGCCTACCCTCTGAGCAACCACATGAT